>NC_057861.1:585861154-587297411 GCF_019393635.1 Dromiciops gliroides
TGTTTACTATGGTACTGTCAGTCTGACTGACCTTCCTTCTGTTTGTTATACACAGCACTGTTTCCCAAAGCCATGCCTTTGCACTGGCTCTGCCTCTGTCTTGGAACATACCACCTTCCAGCTCTGCCCTTTGAACTCCCTAGTTTGTTTCAAGGCTCTACTCAAGAAATAGTTCTATGATATCCCCCTTTTCTTCATTCTCCCCAACTGCTAGCACCCTCCTGTGGTCTCCCCCATGCAGTTTAGGTTTGTTTTTCCTTAAAAGGTATTGAGACCTTCCTCCAGTGGTGGTGGGCTCAAGACTAAAAGTTCAGACGGTTCATATTCCTGAGTACAAAGCAAACACAAAGATCCACAGGGGCCTCTGATGCTTGTTTGGTAGGCCACAGTGTGCACCTCAAGCAAGGGAACTTTGTTCAGATGAATTAACTTGGGATGTTCTCAATGTCTACCCTTGTTCAATATCTTCCTGCAATGGGCTATGGACCTGGGTAGAGATCCATCCCGGTACACCTCGTCACCAAAAATGACCTTGTATCTATACTGAAACTTAAATAGACATTCAGTTGGGGAGTAGAGGAAGAGATAGTGGAAGGAGAAAGAGGAGAGAGACAGGAAGAGAGATAGGAAGAGAGAAAAGGAAGTGGGGAGAAGGAGAAGGGGGTGGCAGAAGAGACAGACAAAGATAGAAACAGAATCCTAGTCTGGAAGTTTTAAAGATGCTGGAACTGCCTGGTACTTAGCAGGCACCAAATAAATACTCATTGGTCTTTTTTTTTGTGAATCTGTGATTTTATCAATGTAGATAACACTTTTTTTTTTTAAGTGAGGCAATTGGAGTTCAGTGACTTGCACAGGGTCACACAGCTAGTAAGTGTATAAAGTGTCTGAGGCCGGATCTAAACTCAGGTACTCCTGACTCCAGGGCTGGTTCTCTATCCACTGCGCCACCTAGCTGCCCCATAGATAACACTTTGACAAGGAAACTCTCTCTGACAATGCAGATCAACATATCTGTAATTTAAAGTCTTAGAGATTTGCCTGAAAGCACTGAAAGGTTATGATCTTCCCATCCTCACCCAGCAATGTACCCAGGTCTTCCTGACTCCAAGGGCAGACCTCTTATCTACTACCAAAAACAAATACTCTCCTTCTCCTTCTCCCTCTCCCTCTCCTTCTGCCTTTCCCTCTCTTTGTCCCTCTCAATTTTCCTCTCCCTCTCCCTCAGTCTTCCTCCCTTCCTTTTTCCCTTCCTCATTCCCTCCCTATCCCTCTCCTTTTCCCAGCCTCTCCCCCTCTATCTCTTTCACTCCTTCCCTCACCCTCACTCTCCCTCAATCATTCCTTATTTCCTATCCTTTATTTTTCTCTTTACTTTATATTTTCCTTCAATCAACTTCAAGTTAAGTCAATAGGAAGCTTTCTTCCAAATCTTTAGAGCAAGCAAAAACTATCAGCATTAACAGCATGCCCGTCAGGGAATACCAATAATTAACTTTAGAAATCTATAGTGAGACTAACTCAACAATGTAGTTCTAACCTTTAATCAGTGGTAATCTTTCTCTTATCCCATAATGATTTGTCATATGAATAAATAGTGATTCCCTGCACTCCAATTGGTCATCTTTCCTACTGAGACAAAGTGCTCTCCAGAGAAACATTCAGCTTTCACTTATAATGATATGAGATAATTAAGATGTTATTAACCAGTCACTTTGGGTTCCTTTAAATCCTTTGTCTAATGAAACTAGATGCTAACATGAAGATTATGGAAAGGTAATTTATTTTCTTCACCAAAATAAGCAAGCAATTTCTCACACTAGATAAATGGTAAAGATAAACAATTTATCTTCAGGAAGCTATGTTCTGTAGTTGAACAAGAAAGGATGAAAAACCAAATAGC
Source organism: Dromiciops gliroides (assembly GCF_019393635.1). NCBI lineage: Eukaryota > Metazoa > Chordata > Mammalia > Microbiotheria > Microbiotheriidae > Dromiciops > Dromiciops gliroides. Next base: position 585,863,058 of record NC_057861.1, read on the forward strand.
ATCCTAGAGCTGGCTTTTTCAAGCTAGAGATCTGTATTTATGTATCTAAAATGAATAGCTCCACCCCCACCACTCCCAAGAGGCTGGACCTGGGATTTCATTAATGTAGGGAACTCTTAGCATGAAAATTCCCTTCACTGTTATAATTCCCTCCATTGATGCATATCTGTCATTTGTAGTCTTAAAAAGTGGTCTGGGGCACTGAAAAATTAAGGGACTTGTCCTTGGCAATCAGAGGCAGAATTTAAACCCATTTCCTCCTGACTGCAAGACCAATACTCTATCCACTATGTTATCTCTCCACCAAAAATAATTATGCACACAAATGATTGTGTTTATAGGAAACAGACTTAGGATTTCATTGGTATAGAGAACTCCCACATGAGCAAACTCCCTCCTCCGATGCAGATTAATACCTTCTCTGAAATGTACAGTCTTAGAGATTTGTCAATGGCATTCAGAAGTTAAGTGATTTCCTGGTGGTAATACAGCCATGGTCATAGGTGTCAGAGGGAAAATCTGAACCAAAGTCTTAATCCTTAGCTTGAGCTATGTATCGTTTTTATACATATACAATTTCAGGTAACATTATTTTCTGTGGTGACATAAGAAATTTTTATTGCTATGTAAAAAAGGGGAAAAGGTGATCTACATATGATGTTTATCTTCTTTTTCTAATGCATTTATATCTAACAGATGAGTTGAAAATGAATTTGCATAATCTTTAATTCTTTCCTTTGAATTTACCATCTCCAAAAAGCAAATTTTCTTGAGCAATTTCCATTTATTTCACTGACTTTACTTTCTTTAGTCATTTTTATTCTGCCAGAGAAAGAAAAGAGAGAGGCCTTTTCCACATGTATTTTCTTTTCTCCTAATGTGCTATCACTTTAATATATGCATCTGGTAGAAAGAAAGCAATATGAGACAGATAAAAAGATAAAGAAAGGAAGTGTTCTCTCAGAACAATGACAACTTAGTGTGAAATATGACCCTGGAAGGCTGTGTTTCATGATAACAAAATTACCCAGGTACTGTACTTTGGTGACTCTAGTCTCCAGATTTTTCTGCTCGTCATCTGGATCAGCAATTTCCACAAGGAAATCAGTTTAGAGTATAGCTATCACAGCTGCTTGCCTTCATTTAAGAAGCTCCTTGGGGAAATAATTAAAAAAGGGGGAGGGCAGGGTGGAGAACTTCTTGTACAAAGCTCTCTATAACTGCATTATATAAAATAGCAAAAAACTAGAAACAACCTAAATTCCTAACAGTTGGAAAATGGCTAAACAGGTTGTGGTACATCCATGAAACAGAAACTATAGCCCTGTAGGAATGAGAAATACAGAAAGATCTACATGAGAAAATACAACATGAAAAAAAATGCAGATCTAGGAATACTTAACCATGCACTTGACCCATACCTCAATACTTACATAGGTCATCAGTCACGGCACTCAGCCAACTCCACATATCCTGTTGATTCTTGTCCAGACCTTTCCATGATTCCTCCACACTATGAATCTTAACTATGACTATGTAAATACACATACTTCAATATCATAAAGGGCTGTATTTTATTGGATGTGAGTACTCCTTCCACCTATGTAGCTCTCAACCCCTCTCTGACTTAGTAGATGGTCCTCAAGAGGTGTGGTAGCTGAAAAATTCATTTCCCTGCAGCCAATTTGGTGATAAGCCTCTAAGCTGAAATATGTATATATACACATATATACGCATACATGTAGATATGTAGATATAATTAAATATAGATATATGTAAATGTTCACATGAACATGCACACACATCTAGGACACTTTTAAGCTACTAGATAAAGATGACTAGAGATATAGATATGTATGTATTACATGTCTGTGTATATATGTGTATGTTGACATGCACATGAATATGTGTGTATATGTAAATATGATTTCTCTTTTTTTTAGCCAGACTTGTGATTTCATTGATGTAGCTAGTGAGGGACTCCCTCTACCAATGCAGACCTGCACTTATTCTACAACCCATGATCTTAGAAAATTGCCTGGAGCACTGAGAGATTGAGTGACTTACTGGGGACTTTAAATCCAAGTTTTCCTTGGCCAGCTCTCTGTCTACTGTTATTTTGCCTAGATATAACATATGTCTAATAAATTTATATCAATCAATCAACAAGCATTCATTAAGCACTATGTGCCAAACACTTTGCCAGTGCTAGAGAAACAAAGAAAAAGATACAACAATACCTGCTCTCAAGGAGCTTACATTCTAATATTGTTCAGTTGTTTTCAGTCCTATACAACTCTTCGTGATCCCATTTAGGGTTTTCTTGGCAGAGATACTAAAGTGGTTTGTCATTTCCTTCTCCAGGTCATTTCACAGATAAGGAAGCCTAGGCAAATAGGATTAAGTGACTTGCCCAAGGTCATAGAGCTGTCTGAATGTCTGAGGCTGGATTTGAACTCAGGGAGATGAATTCCTCGAATCAGACTCCAGGCCCTGTTCTCTATCCACTGTACCACCTAGCTGCCTTTACATTCTAATACATTTTTGTAAAATCACATAGCTAAGAAGGGGTTATAGTATACATTATTGACAAGTTGTCATTGATGTTTATATGTATGTTTTACTTTTAATATAAAGTTAATTAAGTTTAAAAAATCATTTTCTTAAAATATAAGCTGTTCCTTCAGACTTGGGACAAGGTACTCAAGTCTTTATAACTTGAGGAATTAGCTCTCCAGCTCTACTGAAATGTATTCTCAGTATGCTTAATCAAAATGACTAATTCAACAGTAGGAGGTGGGGGTTTTTTAATGTTAAACATTAAAATAATAAACATTTTCCCCCATATTCAGGACTTGTAATAGGAGAAGCAATAGAAGGGGAAGATGAAAAGGATGAAATTTCTTTTCTACAGGAAGTGTGATTTCTTTCTTTTTTGTTTTGTAAAAAGTTATCTTTTTCTTTTCTTTTTAAAGAGGTAGTTTCTTTTCAGGAAAATCTAAAACTTTCCTTTGACCTTTTGGCATATTTGTCTAAAAGGGTTGATCCCAGGGATAAGCCATCCCACCTCCTTATTTTTCCAGCTGATATGATACACAAACTATCATCCCACTTTCTCCTTTCTGTCACTTCAAGTTCTTTGCTTCTAACCATAATATCTATTGTAAATGTCAGTGTTGTACACCACAGACCCCTGGAGAAGAAAAGATGAATAATGTCTGTATCTTAAACACTATTCTCTCCTACATTGGAAATGTGACAGCTCTCACTTTTATGAGATTATTTTTAATGAGGAATAATCTTTATTCCATAACATTATTGAAGAAGAAGAAAATAATCTAAAGATGACCTAGGATAGAGAGAGTACATTACAGTGCTGGCCAGTGGGAAATTCAAGTCCAGAATCAAATTCACTAACTCAAGCCAATAAAGGGCAAGACTTGGGTGCAATCTTAGATTCCCCAAGATATTGTTCTCTCTTAGTTCTTCTGCCTTCTCTAATATCCTTCACCAGCTCATGTCCACTCTAATCAATGCAAGGACCAACCATAAGTCTCAAAAATAGGTGATCAATCATGCTACCCATCCCCTGACAGAAAGGGATGGGAGACGCAGAATGAGATCTACATTGTCAAATATGGCCAAAATGTGGATTTGTTTTCCTTTATTATGCTTCTTTGTCACAAGGAAGTTTTGTGAGGGTTTACTGTTGTTATTGTTTTGAATTTAGGGCACGGGAGAACTAGGGGTAAGAGGAATTGGATGATATCAAAAAAAAGAAAAGAGAGTCATCGAAGCAGTTACAAACATAAAAAACTGATCAGGGTTTTAAGGGATGTAGAGTTGAGCTGGAGACGTTTAAAACCAACATAATAAATTTGTAATGTCTTTTTTTTTTTTTAGTGAGGCAATTGGGGTTAAGTGACTTGCCCAGGGTCACACAGCTAGTAAGTGTTAAGTGTCTGAGGCCAGATTTGAACTCAGTTACTCCTGACTCCAGGGCCGGTGCTCTATCCACTGCGCCATCTAGCTGCCCCAGTAATGTCTTTAAAAAAGCAAATTGTAGCAGATATGTGTGCCTTTACTTGTAATCCTCTTTTTTTCTATTCTTCTTTGAATACAGAAATATTTATATGAATTGCTATTTGTCAAATACAGAATAGTTGGGTTTTTTAAATTTTAAATCTTTAAGTCACTGGGTCTGTCTTTTTCTTCTTGCCTATTAAATGTGACTATTCCCCAAGTTGCTATCCTTGGTTTACTGTTCACCTCTTTTTCTTAACTACCTTATCCACTCCCATGACATCATTTACCATTTCTTAGTTGCCTCCCATATTTCAAACTGCCTGCCTGATTATTACCACCAGGATGACCCACTGGCACTTTAAAGTTAACACATCCCAAACTGAATTTGTCAGGGTGATCACATAAAAGATCTGCAATTTAGTCAATGTGGGTACATACAAAGAGACAGAGAACAGGTAGACAAATCATTAACAAATGGATAATTGCAACTTATATAAAACAGGTACATAGTAGGCACTTAATAAATGTTTTTTGATTGATTATGTAACTTCCTGTGTGGGAAAACTCATCTATAATTTAATAAATTAATCCTAGGAAGTTGTCTGAGAGATAGAGGTTAAGTGACGTGCCCAGGGTCACACAGCTAGTGTCAGTCAGGGAGAAGGACTTAAACTCTGGTCTTCCTGAGACCAAGTCCAGCACTCAACATCTATGCCATGGCTGTCTCTATTAATCATACACCACTCCCAACCTTCTCCTCCTCCTAATTTCCTTGTCCCTACTGATGGTACCACTATTTTCCCAATCACCAAGATTTAAAATCTTGGATTTCATCTTTGGTTCTTTCCTCTTCCCCAAATCCAAACAGTCTCTCAGGCCATTAATTATACTGCTCTGATATCTCTCATATCAATTTCTTTCTTTCAACTTCTATTTCCATCACTCTAGTCTCAACCTTCTTCACATATTGACTAAACAACTTCCATAAGCTCCTAACAAGTATAATAGGACCAGCATTTCCCTAAAGTAGCTTCTTTCCTCCCACCCACAGCCTGGGGAAGCTTTACCTAAAAAAAGACAAAGCTTCCCCTAGAACCTTATTGGCCTATGTGATGGCCGCCAGTCTCTTGCCCTACCACAGTCCCCTCCTTTCCCCCACACACCCCACCCCAGCAACCAAGCCAACATGGGGTACTTTCCCTGGGATTTGATAGGTCCTGACTTCCCTAACAGCCGCCTAGACATAGAAGGGAATAAAAAAAAAAAAACATGAAATCCAGGTCCTTAGACTTGGTGGATTTCAGAATGGAGCAGAGTACTGGGGGAAGGGGGAGAGTGCAGACTATAGAAGCTAAAAGAAACTATATCCTTACTTTATATGCTTAAGCCTCCTTCTGTTAAATGGTCAATGACCACTCATTCTTTTTGTTTTTGTTTTTGTTTTTTTGGTGAGGCAATTGGGGTTAAATGACTTGCCCAGGGTCACACAGCCAGTAAGTGTCTGAGGCCAGATCCGAACTCAGGTACTCCTGAATCCAGGGCCAGTGCTTATCCACTGTACCATCTAGCTGCCCCGACCACTCATTCTTTCCAATGTCTAACCAGAAATCAAAGTTCTGGTGTTGAGTCATCCATCTTACACAAGGATTCATTTACTCTTTCCCTCTGTTATCATGCATACCATTACCAGAGTATTCCTCTTAATAATAGAAGAATGAAGCATTTTTCTTAATAGGAAGATCTAATTGCACCACTCTCCCCAAAAATTTTTAGGATCTCCCCATGGTCAACTGAAAAAAAAAATACCAACTCCTTATTCTGGCATTCCCTGCCTATAATGTCTTCTTTTCTCCTCATCAAAAAGCTAAACAAGTTGTTGTATATGATTGTGATGTAATATTATTGTGCTATAAGAAATAACAGCAAACAGGGCCTGTGGAGAATTACTACCTGCTGAGAGCTGAAAGGAGATAACTAAAATAGAAAGCAGTCAGCAACAAGGAGCAGCAAACCTCAACTTTTCCCTTGCTAATGTTCCACCAACAAAAGTTTTATAAATTAAGGACACTTATACAGGCCTCTGGTGGGGACTGTTAGGGGCAGAGTGTGACTTAACACAGTTTGTGCTTGGATTCAAATACTTTATGTGTCCATTCATTTATTTGTGTGGTTTTTTAAGTATGTTTTAAGCCTTGTAAACCTCAGTGTTCATAAGGGGTACTGGTGACAACCCTTGGAGAAGAGTGTAAGATTGCATCATTCAAATTCAACATGTTACTTTCAAAGCTGGAAAAAAAATCTAATTGGCAAATGTTTAACAAAATAAATAAGAATGCAACATTTTTTAATTAAAAGAAGATTCTGACATTCTCTGGTTCCAACTGGGTATGGAGCAACAAGCCAAACAAATGAAAAGTTCCCAGGATATACCTGGGTCTTACATACTAGAAAGGTAGTCTCTGACAGAAAGAATACATAGTATATATCTTATTCTCTCTACTAGATTATAAACTACAATTTCCCCTGCACCTAGGACAGTGTATTGTCTACATGGTAAAAACTAATAAAATTTTTTGAGTTACTGAATTATCTAAACTGCCAAGCTAGACAAGATAACACATATGAAGTGGTCTTTAATTTAACAAAAAAGAACTACTCAACCCCTTTTCCCTGTTGGCAGTATTGTGCTCAGTTTATTTTTCCCCAGGTAAGAAACTGGAAAGAATATAGCAAAAATGTGAAGAAGCATAACAAAGCTTGTCTAACTAAAGTATTATTTCTCCCATGGGAAGACCCATGGCTTTCTGCAGATCAGTAACAAAAAAGGTTAATTGCAACACATACAAAAATTGTTATCAGTTTTTAAGAAAGACTTTTGTCATGACGCAGATGAGTAAGTAATTGACTTTCATTCTCAATTTCTTGCTTGCATCTTTTCTCTCTCCTGGTATTGGTTAATAGCTTGTCAAAAAGTAGAAATAAAAAAAATTCATGTCATCAAAAGCACATATTTCCAAGAGAAAGATTGGTTTTAAAGATGAAAATTTCCTTTGCCTCTATGATTGATAATTACTTATCCAGATAATAAGTCTATTCTCAATTGACTTATAATGCAACATTGCTATGCAGGTGATTTCATTTTCAAAGGATTAATGTAAGTGATCTACTATCAGGGCAATTAAAAAATATATATAAATATATTTCTTGAAAAGAATGGAAAAAAGGTGGTGCATTTTTGTAATCACAAGGAAATAGCATGAACCGAAAAGCCTAACAGAGTAGATTTTTTTAAATGATGTAAGCAAAAATTAAGTCTGATAATTTATTTTTATACTGACCCTTGGAAATGTTCCCCAGTGCAATTCTGTTTGGAGCTTGAAAAAATGTTGTTTGTCACATTTTTTAAACTGAATCTCAAGTATTAATTGGTGAAGATAGGCTCTAAACCAGGCAAGTATACAAGAATCCAGGACAAACAAAATAGCTCAAAAACAGTTCAAAGGAGACCACAAACAAGAGGTTCTCCTCCCCCACAAAGTCTGCAGCACTGCTTTGGATAACTACATTTCCACCGACCCTCTCCCTTAACTATAACCCTGAGCTACTAAAGGTTTCTATTCCCAAAACCATTGTAATAGGCCCCTAGTTCTTCCTAGGAACTTCACCTTCACCCACAAAATTCCCCCTTACCATCAAAACATAATCAGCCATTTTAACTGTGCCTATTATTTTATTATTAAACCATTTTACACTGCTTTTCACATTGAAGGCATGTAATAAATTTGAATTGAATTCAATAACTATAGTTCAAGGGAACCAAGGAGTACAAACTAGGGATATGTTCAAATAAGGTATTATTACTACACAGTATCAAGTTACTCTAATAAGGTTGTTTTGTTTTGGGTTTTTTTTTTGTTTTTTGGTTTTGGGGGGGGGCTTGGGGGTTTTTTGCGGGACAATGAGGGTTAAGTGACTCGCCCAGGGTCACACAGCTGGTAAGTGTCAAGTGTCAAGTGTCTGAGGCTGCCTTTGAACTCAGGTCCTCCTGAATCCAGGGCCAGTGCTTTATCCACTGCACCACCTAGTTGTCCCTCTAATAAGGTTTTAAAACAGATTCACAAATACATAAGATTTTTCCAGGCCAGTTCCTAAGAGAAATACAATTCTGCTGTGACTATTTTTAATTGTATAGATACCAACAAACAATGGATAAAAGCATAAAAGCAAACTCTTTTCTTATCCTCCGTTCCTAGGATAATTTTTTTTTAACCAGTCCTCTGAGTTCATTTTTATAGGGAGCTTCTGATGAGGCACTTCCTCTGCCAATGCAGATCAATATACTCTTGGCAATTTACAGTCAAAGATAAACATACAGCAGTTGGTGGCAACAATAGGTAGAGCAGTAGGGCTAAGAGTCAGGAAGACCTGAGTTCAAATCTATCTTCAGATGCTTACTAACTGCATAACCCTGAGGAAGTCACATAATTTGTCTGCCTCAGTTTCCCCTGCTGTAAAAGGGAAATAATAATAGCACCTGTTTCCTGGGGTTGTTGTGAGGATCAACTGAAATAATTTTGCAAAGTGCTTTACAAACCTTTAAAGTGCTACACAAAGGCTGTGTAATCTTAGAGAGTTTTCTGGCACAGAGAAGTTGTCTCTTACCCACTGTCACACAGCTACTAGGTATTAGAGGAAGAGCCTTCCTAATTCCCAGGCTGGTTCTCTATCCATTATGCTATACTGCCTATTTTTGAAAATTATTCCAAAAAACTTAAAATTATTGACTATCGTCTTCTCTTTTTTTATCAGAATACAAGTAAGTGCATTTTTTTAAGGAAAAAGAAAAAACAATGGACAAGTTAATGTTTTCTAATGATCCCAAGAAAGGGAGATATGGAAATGTAGTACTGAGCTCCATGTCATCCAGTTGGGCTAACAACAGCGAGGCAAAGGAGGGGAAAGCACTTGTAAAGAAATTTGAACTGGGGCAGCTAGGTGGCGCAGTAGATAGAGCACCAGCCCTGGAGTCAGAAGGACCTGAGTTCAAATCTGACCTCAGAAAGACACTTGACACTTACTAGCTGTGTGACCCTAGGCAAGTCACTTAACCCCAATTGCCTCACCAAAAAAAAAAAGAAAGAAAGAAAAGAAGAAATTTGAACCCACAGAAACCACAAAGTTCACATGACTTCAAGCAAAATAGTTTTGACTTGGGAGCAAGGTGTAAACCTGAAACCTTGAAAGAAAGGATTTTACTCTCAAGTAAAGGAGGAAGATGAGATAAATAACTATTATTTAGGATTGGGAATGGAAATCAGGATGAACTGGGTTTTCTTTCAACTCCATATGATTTCTGTGTCTGTCTGTCTATGTTGTGTATATAAGGAAGTTGCAGGTATAGAAAGGGAGAAAATGGAGGCTATCACAGCTTTGGAGATGTAGAAATTATTGTGGGGTTTTTTCTAGGACGATTTAAGCGGCCTGACCTCAATTTAATCCAACAAGTATTATTAATCAACCTGTATAAGGCACTATGCTTGATGATGGGAATACAAAGACAAATTTTTTAAAATACACAAACTCAGGGAGCTTAGATTCTACTGGAGGGAAGACATGTAAACAGATAATTCTAGAAATGATCATTTTAGGAGGAGTATGAAAACACTGATCACAAAGCAGATAAGGATAAGTAATTATTAATCATTTTCTATAAGGAAAGGTATATGGGTTAAGCCTTAAATGTAGTTAAGAATTCCAAGAAGGGAGTTAATAATATACTCCAAGAAGGGAACATAATCTGGGCAAAGGTATAAAGATGGAGGACAAGGTTCAAGGTATAGCAGAGGCCAGTTTTGCTAATTCATGAAGGAGAGCAATGTACAATAATCATAGAAAGGTAGGTTGGATTTCCTCTAACCCAGAGTTCCTACTACAGAGCCACGGCAGCAGTTTTTGTGAAAGCAAAAATCTGGAAACAAAATGGATGCCAATTAATGGAGAATGGTTGAAAAAAAAATTGTAGTATACAAATACAATAGGATATTTTTGTAACATAAAAACAAGTGAGTATGTGAGTATTTCAGATAACTATGAAGAGGTGTGTATAAATTGATACAGATTAAAATAATGCAAAATCATGAAAAAATATACATACACAAACTATAATAATGTAAAGGTAAAGAACATCAAAAGCAAGCCAAATACTGCATAATTATAACCATCAATCTTGGCCTCTGGAGAAAATATGAGAAAATGCTCTTGTTAGAGAATTGGAGGAATTTGGGTGCAGAATATAATACAACACAATATAATGCAATATCAGAAACAATAATAATGTCTATGGGGTTTCCTTGACTTCTGCTTTGTTATAAAGGAAGGCTCATTATAGGAAAGGAAGGGGGTTAGCAATGGAGAATATCCCAAAATGACTGTGATGTAAAAACAAAAGGCATCAATAAAACATTTTAAAAGAAAGAAAGAGATGTCATGTAATGTTAAAACTAGATTGTGAAGATTTTGGGGGGTTTGGGCAGGGGGGGGCAATGAGGATTAAGTGACTTGCCCAGGGTCACACAGCTAGTGTCAAGTGTCTGAGGATGGATTTGAACTCAGGTCCTCCTGAATCCAGGGCTGGTGCTTTATCCACTGTGCCACCTAGCTGCCCCCCTACCTATGATTCTTAAGCAGGGGCATAAAATGGTCAAAGGGGCTTCAGTAGGACTATTTTGACAACTGTATGGAGGATGGATTGGAAAGTAGAGACTGAAAACTGGCAGTCTAATCAGGAAAGAATTGCAATTGCAGAGGTGAGAGATAATGAAAATCTGAAGTTAGGGTGGTGGCTATGTAGGTAGAATAAAGGGAACAGATGAGAGAGGAGTTATGAAGGTAAAAATGACAGCCCTTAGCATCTGAATAGATATAGAAGGGTGAGAGAGAATCAAGGGTGACTCCTAGGTTAGGGTCCAAGGTAAGTGGAAGGATAACAAGGTTGTTTAGAGAAGATGAGTTCCATTTTGACACGTTGAATTTGAGGGTAAGGCACCTATTATTTGCCAAGTACTATGCTAAACACTTTACAAATATTATCTCATTTGATCTTCGGGACATTCCTAAGAGGTAGATGATTTTTTATGATGCTCATTTTACAATATCCGATAAGTAGTTGGTAATGAGAGACTGGACATAGAGACACTGAAGTCATCTGCATAGAGATAATAACTGAGCCCATGAGAGCTTATGAATTAGCCAAGACAAAGGATATATAGAGAAAGAAATTAAGAGTTCCTAGGACAAGGCCTTTAGCAATACCTACATTAAACGATAGAACATGGATAATGATCCAGCAAAGGACATTGAGAAGAAATGTTCAGAGATCTTGGAGGGAAACCAAAAGAAGGGAAAACAATTTTACCAAAACACTGAGAGAAGAAAGTATTCAGGAGATGGTCAACACTATCATATGCTGCAGAACTATAAAGACTATCCAGACAACTCATACCCCATATCCCATTCACCCAACCACCAGGAAACAAGGTACAGTGCCAGCATCCACCTCTACAGGAAAGGGTATAAAAAAAAAAATCAGGGGGCAGCTAGGTGGCGCAGTGGATAGAGCACTGGCCCTGGATTCAGGAGGACCTGAGTTCAAATCCGGCCTCAGACACTTGACACTTACTAGCTGTGTGACCCTGGGCAAGTCACTTAACCCCCATTGCCCTGCAAAAAATAATAATAATAATAATCAGTTGCCTTATTGTTCCATTCACAATACCTCTCACTCTTTTATGGATTCAATTATCATTTTCTATAAACACAAGTCCCAGATTTACATAGATAATCCCAGTCTCTCTCTTGAACTATAGTACTTCATAAACAACTTGGATATCCCTTCTTCTAAATGTTCCTAATTACTGTTCAGAGTGCTACCATCCTCCCAGTCACTCCTAGGCCCTTGGTGTCATCCTCAACTCCTCTCTCTGGCAGATGCCACTATCCAATCCACTGGCAAATTTTTATCATTTCTACCTTCAAAATATCTCATTTATATTTTCCCTTCTCTCCACTAACACAACCACCACCCCTGCCTCATCACCTCACGCCTGGACTATTGTAATAGACTACTGATTGGTCTCCCTGCATCAACTCTCCTCACTCTAATCCATCCTTCACTCAGCTGTTAAACTGATTTTCCTAAAGCACCAGTCAGACAATGTGACCCTCTCGCCTTTCCCCATGACCCCCATTCAATAACCCCCAATTTCTCCCTACTGCCTCCAAAATCAAATAGAAAATTCTGTGTTTGGCATTTAAAACCCTTTACCACCTTGTTCCTTCCTACCATGGGGGTAAAATAGGAACCACAACTTTTTGGTGACAACTTGATGTATTTACAGTATAGAAATTCTCCCAACCACATGGTGGCCTAATATTAGAATGTTCTCAACCTGTATTCAAGGACATGGTAAAGAGAAAGGTTTGAGCCACTGCTATAACAACTACTTGCTATACTTGCATAAGAAATCCTGCAATTTTGTTTAAAACGATTTTTTACAATTGTAAAAAAGGATTTGGTCTCTTTCCCTTGTCTCCTGGCCTTGAACAGGGAATGTTCTCTTACTTTGCTAATAAATCCTGCCAGTTGCCTTCCAAATACTCCCCTTTTTCTCCCTTGATTGATCCCTCTCTTTCTCTGCCCCTCCTTCTCCTGGGAAAAGCTTTACTTAATCTATCCTAAATTGCTGCAGAATGCCAATGATTGGCTGTGTACTCTTTGTTCTTGTTTTTGTTTTTTTGTGGGGCAATGGGGGTTAAGTGACTTGCCCAGGGTCACACAGCTAGTAAGTGTCAAGTATCTGAGGCCGGATTTGAACTCAAGTCCTCCTGAATCCAGGGCCAGTGCTTTATCCACTGTGCCACCTAGCCACCCCCGATTGGCTGTGTACTCTTAACAGAACTGAAAGGTTATAACAACTAAATCGGTACCCCAGAAATCTCAATTTGCTATTAGCAAGTGTAGATTTCTTAGCATCTTAATAAATCTCTTTCATTTCAGTCTGGCCTCCTTATCTTTGACATTCATTGGTCCCTCACTGATAGGTATGCCTTTTCCAAGAGGTTGAGAGAATTCCCCAACACTACCTTTTCATTCTTCTTATATTTTAATCCTCTCTTCCACATACTCTAGGAGACAGAAACATTATCTTTTCCTTTCACATGACATTCCCTCTTCCCACCATTCTATGCCTGTTCACTGGCTGTTCGCCCCCCCCCCCCCCCCCCCCCACGCCTACAGTGCTCTCTTTTCTCACCCTGGCTCCTAGCTTCTGGGACTTCTTCAGGACTCAGCTCAACTCCTACTGTCTTTGAAGGCCTTTTCCCAGTCCTACCAACTATTGTCCCTTTCAAAATTACTCTCCATACTTTATGTGTGTATGTGGTATATGGGGTATTCAGGGAGGACCAATACCTCTGGTGTGAGGACTTGCTGAGACCTTCACAGAGATGCTCATTCTTCTTTGATGTCTACCTCTCATCTGGATTTTCACCTGTGGCTCCAAGAAGCCTGTAAAACCCCATAAAACCAACTTAGCAAACAGGCTAAACCAGGTTGTAGGTCACCAAGGGACCAGTGAGTTAGGATGGTATCTGTCCCAAGCATATGGAAGACTTCCCTCAACAGAATGAGCACATGAGAACAATTAGTTTCAACAGCCATGAAGGTGGCTCTTGGTCAGACGCTGAAGATGCCAAGATCATCCATTACATCCCAGAGCCAGTTGTCCTGACTTTTGTCTTGCCACTGGACTTCAATTACTCTGGAAGAGTGAGGCTGACAAGGGAAAATTCCACCTTACTTAAATCCAATTCACATCAAGTCAAAACATCATAGGTGATGTCATTGGTCCTCTTTGAAAATGAAGGATGAACAACAATATGTGTGTATGTATAAATACATATCATATTTTCTTTGTATGTTCATCATTATTTGCCTGTTGTCTCCTCCATCAGAATGTGAGCTACTTCTGAGCAAGGACTGTGCTTTTGTCTGTCTTTCTTTGTATCTCCAGTGCCTAGCAGTGACTGTCCCACACACAATAAACCCTTTTAAAATGTTCATTGACTGAATCTCTAAACTAAATCTCCCTTCCCTAGTCATTGCTCCCATGTATGTATTATATCCTACAATAGTGAATATAAGTTTCTTGAGGGCAAGGACTGTCTCTCTTTTGTATTTCTGTCCCCAGTTCCTAGCAGATTGAAGACACTCAAAGCTAATAGATAAGCCAGAATAGATAAACCAGCCAAAGGTTCCGTTCCTTGAAGCTTTTTCTTGGTTTATAGTGACTGTCTGTCTGTGTTAACCTGAAGAATGTTATGTCTCTCCTTTCTCAACTGGGCCCTGAACTCTCTTAAACCGATGAACTTTTGAACTGCTAGATGAAGTCTAGGTCCTAGGCAAGACTCCAAGGTGGAGAGGAGAACTAGGAGAGAAAATCCCCTTCTTCTACTCTATTGCTTCCAGACCTCAGGGCTGGAAGATTCAGTCAAGAGAAGGCATCCTGGGATATGGCCAATTATTCCTCCCACACATTTCCCCCTAATGCCCAAGTCACTTTTCTAATTCAGTGAAGGAAATTGTCCACTTGTTTGACCTTAATAAAGAGATCAAGCACATTTTTTACATTTAAACCACGTGACTAGTATATTAAAACCTCATTTCCTGTTATCTGCCCTTTGCTTTCTATTTCACAAACCTGGTGAAGGGGAATACATTAATTAAATACCAACTATCCCCATACAAAATCATTCCCAATTCTCTCTTCCTTTACTCTAGTCTCAGATGAGGTGACTCTTCTCTTCCCTAAGGCCAACCCACTTGTCTCCTTGATCTCATCCTTTTCTGTTTTCTCCAGCATATGACCACCATAATCATTCTCTCTGTGTCTTCAGCCTGTATCTCTCTCTCTCTCTCTCTCTCTCTCTCTCTTTGCCTCTGTCTCTCACTCTCTCCATCTCTCCTTGTGTCTGTCTCTCATAAATCATTAATCTCTATCTACTAGTTCCTTCCCTGATGCCTATAAACATACACAGGTCTTCCGGATTCTAAAACAAAAACCCAAACACCCTATCGTTAGACCGTACTTTAAACGAGTTCAATATTTTCCTTTCACAGTCAAACTCCTAGAAAAGGCCCTATCCTTCACTTACTGTTCTCAAACTCATTATTTAACCCTTCACGATCTAGCTTTTGACCTCATTATCAACCAAAACTACTCTCTCCAAAGTTACCAACGATCCCTTAATTACCTAATCTGATGGCCTTTTTTGATTCTTTCTCAATTCTTCAGCATGTGGTAGTGCTGACTACCTTTTCTCTGTGCTCCTCAACCTCTTAGAATCTGGTGTTCCCTTTGAAAATTCTGTTGGTCACACTAACAGATGAAACTCTGATGCTTCCCCTCCACTCTCCCCCATCTGCTACTGCTCTGTGCCCCTCCTGCAATATATGCATGCACACACACACACACACACACACACACACACACACTGTTAAGAGCCTGGGGCACCTCAGAAATTTCCTGAGGGAACTCAAGGAACCTTCTCCTTGAGAAACTAAACCAAAGGACAGACACAGACACACCTAAAGAAGCCAGTCTCTACCCACCCTTTGGGAAAATAATCTCTTTAGGCATGGATGCTGCCTGAGTGGCACCAGGGGGACAGAGATCACTACAGAAGTCCTCTCATTCAAGCCTTCACTTGAGCTTTCCCCATCCCCAAAGGGAACTTTCCATTGTCAGATGGCGATCACCCCCTCCCCCAGCCCTAAATAAAGGCTGAGGTGATCACCCTATCTACCATCTATAAAAGCTATGGCCTTTCTCCTGCTCGAGGAGATATGTATCTCAGAGAACCAAGTCTCTGACCCATTTCCCCATGAGGGAGGGTGTAATTCCTTTTTTTTTTTTGCTGGGCAATGAGGGTTAAGTGAGTTTCCCAGGGTCACACAGCTAGCAAATGTCAAGTATCTGAAGCCGGATTTGAACTCAGGTCCTCCTGAATCCAGGGCCAGTGCTTTATCCACTGCCCCCTAGCTGCCCCCAGGGTGTAATTCCTTAAAGAGGAATACCTAAGGATTCCTGTGACATATATATATATATATATATACACACACACACACACGCACGTGTATATATATACACAGAGTGTATATAGTTTGTATATATACACTCCTCTTTATAGATGTATATGTATATACACACACACATATTTATGTGTGCATTTTTATGTGTATGTATGTGTGTGTGTATTTTGCCAGTCGTGGATCCTTGAAGTTGTGAAGTCCTTGGTTTAAGTCTTGTTTCTGATTGATCTTAAAAAGTCGTCCGTGGTATTATTAAATATTAAATAGCTTAAATGTCTAATGCAGTGGCGGGTGAAGAAAAAAGTATTATAGACTTAGAAATTAAATTTTCCAAAACACTAGGGTTCAAATATTACCAAAGATGTCCCTCTTGTGGCAAGGATGAGTTAGCACACGTTTGTTCGTTTTTTCTTTTAATCACTCATCTGAACGCAGCACTGATCAGGGGAGGGGGCGGCAAAAAAAAGAATAAATAAAATTAATACCAAGCCATCACCCTGGCAGCCGAACTAGAGAGCGCATCACAAATTCTAGCATCGTTGCATTTACAACCCTGCTTCACAACTGACCTGTCAATTACCGCTGTCTGGAGCGAGGCTCATCTACTTCTCTTTAACTTTAAAAAACAAATAAGCACATCTTGGTAGCTATCTTTCCTAATATGGGGTGGGCCAGACTTCCAACATGATTCAAAGGCAGGAGGGGTGATACTCATTGGTAGTAAGTGGAATTAAGCACCGTGAGGCGCCTGAGGAATCCGCGGAGCTCGGCCGCGTGGAGGTAGGCTCTAAGGGTTAAGGGAAGGAGGCGAAGGGCGGGTCAACAACAGAGGCTCTGGCTCCTCCCACTTCACCGGGGTCGCTGAGCCTGCGCTCAGGCGCTCTCGGCCTCGCTGCTTTGGGTCTATTTCGACTACGTTCGCCTCAGACTCGGCTCACCGGCTCAGGCAAACTTCGGAACTGGAAGAAGGTTCATCCTCGTGGGCACTCGGCTCTGGCACGCCCTTAGACCCGGAAGAATTACCCGGGAGTTCCGGTGCCGGCTGCTGTGGGCGGCCATGGCGCCGCTTCTGGAGTATGAACGACAGCTAGTGCTGGAGCTTTTGGAAACCGACGGGCTGGTGGTGTGTGCCCGCGGGCTCGGCGCCGACCGGCTCCTCTACCATTTTATCCGGCTGCACTGCCACCCAGGGTGCCTGGTGCTGGTGCTCAACACCCAGCCGACCGAGGAGGTCCGGGCCGGGAACCCCAGGGCTGTAGGGAGGTGGGGGAGGAGGAGGAGGTGGGGGAGGTGGGCGGGAGAGCCAGGGATGGAGAAAGCTGGGAGGGGGAGGGGAAGGGCGTCGTTTGCGGCAAGACCCTTGGGGGCGTGCGAGGGACGGGAAGACTCACCGGGGTGTGAGTGTAAGGGGGACGGGGAGAGCCAGAGGAGGGGAAGACCCATGGGATGTGGAGACCCATGGGAATGGGAAGGGGATGGGGAGACGCATGGAGGTGCAAACAAGTCCGTACACACAAGATATATACAGTATAAATAGGTGTCCTGTCAGAGGGAAGGCACAAGCACTAAGGGGGAACTAGGAAAAGACCCTTGTAGAAGATGCACTTTCAGGGAAGCCAGGAAGGCTGAGGGGAGGAGGGACGGCCAGGGCAAAGACGGAGCAGCAGGTAGGCCAGTTTTGTTATATTGTAGAGTATGTGAAGGGAAGTAAAGTGTTAGAAAGCGACTAGGTTGTGAAGGGCTGAAAATGCCAAACAGGATTTCATATTTGAGCTTGAAGGTAATAGGGAGCCACCAGAGTTTATTGAGTAGGAGGGTAACATGATCAGACGTGTACTGTAAGGAAATCAATCGCTTTACTAGGTGAATGGAAGATGGATTGAGTGGGGAGGTACTTGAAGCAGGGAAACCAAACAGAAGGCTCATTCAGGCGTTCATGCTTGAAGTGATGCTGGTCCTGCACCAGGGTGGCAGCTGTGTGAGTAGAGAGAAAATGAGATGAAAGTTGTTATTTAACAACAGGATTTGGTTATAGGGAGTAATTTCAAATGGAGGTTAGGATGATACCAAAGCTGCGAGCCTGGGACACTGGACAAATGGTGATGCATTGCACAGCAATAGAGAAATGTGGAAGAGTAGAGTACTTGGGGGAGAGAGGAGGGGAAGTAAGATGTCCAATAGACAATTCGTGATGTGGGACTGGAGCTCAGGAGACAGACTAGGACTGGATATGTAGGATCTGTAAATCAGTGCATGATGCAAATCTAGGTATAAAAGACTACTAAGGGGATCAACAATATTAAAGGTTTCAGGCAGGTCAAGAAGGATAAGGACTGAGTAAAGGCCATTAGATTTGACACTTAAGAAATCAGTTTAAGTTGAATTATAAGGTTGGAAGCCAAACTACAACAGCTTTAGAAGAGATATTTAGTGGAGGCAAATATTGTAAATGGCTTTCTCAAGAAGTTTAACCAATAAAAGGAGAGATATAGAATGATAACTGGGTCAGGTAAGGATTTTTAAGCATGTGGAAGAAGGGGTAATATTTGTAGGGAACAGGGAAGCAGCCAGTGTTTGGGGAGAGATTGAAGATTAGTGAGAATGATGCAGGGGCAAATTGCTGGAGAAGTCAGGATAGAATAGGATCAATGTAGAGTTTACCTTGGCAAGGAAACACTTTTGAACACATAATTTGTAAAGGGGAATAAGGTAAAATCAGTCTAGAAATAAGTCTGAGAAAGTAGGTTGGAGCCAGATCCTGAAGGGCTTTATATGCCAAACAGGAATCTGTATTTTATTTTTGAGGCCATAGGTTAATCACTGAAATTTCTTGCTTAGGAAAGTAGCATAAGAGTAGCATGCGTATATTCAGGTTTAATCATTTGTTCCTACAAAAGGTACCTTTTAATTTTAATATCTGTAGCCATTTTCAAAAATGTTCAGATTAAATAGTCTAATGAAATCTGATTTGATTTAGGAGTATTTTATCAATCAGCTGAAGTTAGAGGCAGTTGAACACCTTCCTCGACGTGTGACAAATGAAATTGCAAGTGGAAGTAGATATGAGGTTTATACCCAAGGTGGTGTTCTATTTGTAACAAGTCGAATTCTTGTGGTAGATTTCTTGACTGACAGAATTCCTTCAGATTTGATTACTGGTAAGAATGCATTTTAAGTGTTTTTTCCTTATAGTTTAAATATACAGCAAATAGACTTATTTGGCTATTTTTATTTATTTTTGTATGATAAACAGATTTTTAGCATTTAAAAATTCTCAGCTTTACTTGTCAAATGAAATTTCTGCCTACTGTCTTAAGAAAAATATTTTTCCTGCTTTAATAAGTTTAAGATTAAACTAATTGATTGACTCAACTGGTATTGAGAATAATGAATTTTGCTTTTAAACTAGAATGTATATTTAAAATTTTATTCCATACTAAATCATCTAGGTCTTTAGTAGATTAGAAATGGACTGTACGGAGCTATATTTTATACATTGTAACTCTTCGAACATAGTGTTTGCTAAAAGCTTTCATGGGTGCTAAATTTGAGCAAATGTTTTATTGACCTCTATATAAAAGAAACAAAAAAATTTTAGCAAGGTATTTTGATTTTTTTTCTTCTGTTTCTTTAATTTTTCCCCCCTGATTTTGGGTTTAAAAATAAAATGATGGTTTAGTTTATATTGCCACTAGATGTCAGTATTATTCTGACAGTGACTCATTGACAGAAGAATCTGGTTTGAACAGAGGCAACCAATCTGACTTAATGAAATGAGTTTGTTTTTACAGTACTTTAATTATGTAAGTTGTTGGTAGAATCCTTAAGAAATATGTTTAATGAATAAGAATAATTTGTAATCAGCATAGTAACTTTGCATATAGGGGATGTTGTAATGTTGAAGGCATATTTTTAACATTGTCCTACACTCTCATTTTGATTATTAATTTGACATTACGGGGGCAGCTAGGTGGCACAGTGGATAAAGCACCAGTCCTGGATTCAGGAGGACCTGAGTTCAAATCCGACCTCAGACGCTTGACACTTATTAGCTGTGTGGCCCTGGGCAAGTCACTTAACCCCCATTGCCTGCCAAAAAAAAAACAAAAACAAGCAAACAAAAAAATTTGACATTACCCATCACAAAGGGGCACTGAAGGCTAGTTGCTTTAGAGCTGTTTCTGTTAGTAAAACCTGGCTTCAAGTCTTGTCTCTGACATACAGTAGATGGGTGACTAGACAAGTCACTTAACCTCAGTGTCCCTAGGCAATTCCACAAGGCTATAAATTACCAGTGAGCAGTCAGTCTGAATTGATGAGGGAGTTGTAGTCAGTTCCAACAGGAGAGTTCTCTGTAAGTTTAACTCATCCTACCCCCTTGCTCTGCCCCCCTCCCACCCCCATGACAAAGGGATTGTATAATGGAGGAAATTTTCTCTTCTTTCCCTATTCAAATTTGTAAAATCTGAATTAATTCTGTTTTGTTAAACTTTCAGAAATGACAAAGTCAGAGACATTCCAAGAGTTTAAGTATCTTACATATAAAGTATAATGGTCTTCACAAGAAAGTGGAATTCATTATAATTATATATTATATAATTTAGAAAATATTGAAAAGAGTATTGGGGGTTACCTAGGCGGTGCAGTGGATAAAGCACTGGCCCTGGATTCAGGAGGACCTGAGTTCAAATTCGGCCTCAGACGTTTGACACTTACTAGCTGTGTGACCCTGGGCAAGTCACTTAACCCTCATTGCCCTGGGGGGGGGGGTAGAGTATTGGGCTAGGATTCCCAAAACCTAGATCCTAGTCTTAGCTCAAATTTGAGCAAGTCGTTTGTCCTCTGAGCCTGTTTCCTCAGCTATAAAATGGAGATAATAATACCTGCTCCAAAGGTTTGTCATGCCGGGGTGGGAGTGGGGATAAGCTCCCACTCTCTATAAAATGCTCCAATAGGGTGCATCTCAAATAGCCTCTGACAGCCAAAGCCCAACTTCTGGCCTTCTCGTGGTGGAACTGTTTCCACTAACAGGAGAAGGGGTAAAGGCAAGTCACTGGCACCTTAAAACCAGTCACTTCAGGCAGGTGGGGCTTGTTAGCCTTGGCAGGCAATCCACCTAGGGGAAGGAAACCCTGATTTTAAACCTCCACTGCCTTGTGGCTATAACCATATATGGGAAAGGCTTCGGGAGTTAACCCTGAGGAAAAATCAGGAGCCGGAGTCCCTTAGGCAGTTGGATGTTGGACATCACATCCCTCTGGCCACTCCTGAGGTGGCACTGGTGCCAAACTATTGGCTCTGCCTCTCCTTTGGATCTACCAATGTCGCAGAGAGGGAAAACCTGCTGCTGCATGGGCAACATCTTGTTTTCCATATTGATCCACCCAGGCCACCACCCTGGAGAGGACACTCCAGCTACTCCTCATGGGGTAGATACAACACGGGATGCAGCAGTTACTGGTTATAAGTCACTCAGGAGCTGTGGCTCCCGTATCGGGCTGCACAGCCACACTGTGGCCTGTGGCTCTTCAAGGCGCTGATCCATGGTCTTCCGTGACTGATGGAGGCCTACACACCTCAGAATTTTCAGGCCATTTTCCCCATGTCTTCACTTCTGTTTCCTCTCTCACTCATTCCACAACAATTCATAGTTTGGCTTCCAATTCATTACTTAGTTGAAATTGCTCTCTCCAAATTTACCAATGATCTTTTAAATGCCAAATCTGATAGTTTTTCCTCAGTCCTCATAAATCCTACTTGAGGTAGCGTGCTTGGAAATGCTTTGGAGACTGTAACTTACATAACTGTAAAGTGGTATTATATCTTTTTTTTTGTTTCTTTTTTTTGTAAGTTGTTTTTTAGTCATATCTAACTCCCATGATGCCTTTTGGAGTTTTCCTGACTCCAAGCAGGACTCTGTGCACTTTTTTTTTTTTAACTCAGTCATTAAATGCACATTATTGTTGTTGCTCAGTCATGCCCCACTCTTCATGACCCCATTTGAGGTTTCCTTGGCAAAGATACTGGAGTGGTTTGCCATTTCCTCCTCCAGCTCATTTTACAAATGGGGAAACTGAGGCAAACAGGGTTAAGTGACTTTCCCAGGGAGAGACACACACACACATACACATACACACATATGCACACACACCCTAGTAGGTGTCTGATGCTACATTTGAACTCTGATCTTCCTAACTCCAAGCCCAGCATTTTGTATCCACTGCACCACCTAGCTGCTTCAAAATATGCATAGCAAAAGTTATTCAAATGTTAAAATGATGTAATTAAACTCTCACTTAAAAATGTCTAAATAATTGGGTGGTTGTAATAAAAATGGCATCAATAAAAACTTCTACTTTATATTTATTTCTGTCTAGTATGACATATGACAAAAGGATTAGAGACCATTTAACTTTTCTTATATCCTGATTATGAAATACATTTAGTGGGGGAACAGAAATGAGCTTTCCAACCTCAATTTTTTATGTTGAGCTATAAAAATCTTTATTTTTTTCCTCTTAGGCATCTTGGTCTATAAAGCTCACAGAATCATTGACTCTTGTCAGGAAGCCTTTATCTTGCGTCTCTTTCGTCAGAAAAATAAACATGGTTTCATTAAAGCTTTCTCAGATAACGCAGTTGCCTTTGATACTGGCTTTTGTCATGTGGAAAGAGTAATGAGAAATCTTTTTGTAAGGAAGTTGTACCTGTGGCCAAGGTAAATTACCACATTATGTGGCATATTTTTTATGATCACTACTGTCTGTTATTATCATTTGTATAATAATCATTTTACATGTTAATTTTGCATGGTATTGGCACTGTTAAGTATGCCAACTGCACATAGAGATATGAATCTGTGGCTATAATACTTTGATAAGAGTTATAATACTTTGGTAACAGAGAGGGTTTGGTTGTCAGGTCTCTTCTATTTTCCACCAGAATTATTCCAGAGGTGGCTTGAGATCCTCTTTTAATTTTCTTTAAAACCTTCCATGGGACCTTCAGATATCTGGAGGTTGACATAGAGGAAAGTTTTAAACAAAGAAATTATAGATGTCTCTCCAGATTTAGAGGTTATTCAACAAGGCTTAGCAGGCAAGAACATTTTGGAAAATTTACATAAAGTGCATTCTAGAGGCAAGGGAACAAGGGTTCCAGTTTCAAACACTTTCACTGCTAATACTGATATGTATTTTATTTTAATTGTTCAGTATGCTATTTATGGAAAATTCCTATAACCTTTCTCTTTTGTTAGTTATGTCATTCTACCTGCATTCATAATCGTTTTATACGTTAGTGAGTCAACTAGCATATATTAAGTGTCTGCCTTGGGCCAGGCACTGTGCTAATCTTCTTTTGAAATACTTTTTCTTTAGCTTTTATTTTTAGAGCATTATTGAGTATTAAAATTGGAAGTTGTAATCTAAATGTTGTAGCTATTAAAATGCTAGTTTATACGTTTTAAAATGTTACTCTCCTTAGGTTTCATGTAGCAGTTAACTCATTTTTAGAACAGCACAAGCCTGAAGTAGTTGAAATACATGTTGCCATGACTCCTGCCATGCTTGCTATCCAGACAGCTATTCTGGACATTTTGAATGCATGTCTAAAGGAATTAAAGTGCTACAATCCATCTCTTGAAGTAGAAGATTTATCTTTAGAAAATGCTATTGGAAAACCTTTTGACAAGGTACTTTATTTTTACTTACAGTATACGTTGTATTGTCATTTTAAAGAATGTTAGATATTTTAATGCTTGAATTGTTCCTTTCAGGCATGTGTTGTTATCGTTCCAGAATTAATTTAGAAGCTATTTAAAATGTAGCTCTTTTAATATATTTGTAAACAAAACAAAGTAACAATATACTGAAATCCCATATATAAGAATGCTAGTATAGCAGTTTGGATTTTGGCAAGAATACTAATGATTTGGGGCAGCTAGGTTGGCTCAGTGAATAAAGCACCAGTCCTGGATTCAGGAGGACCTGAGTTCAAATTCAGCCTCAGACACTTGACACTTACTAGCTGTGTGACCCTGGGCAAGTCACTTAACCCTCATTGTCCTGCCAAAAAAATTTTTTTTAAAGATACTAATGATTTGTTTGTCCCCCAGTTTAAGTACTGAGAAGAAGAAATTATGGTGTTTTATTTTACAAAGTGGTATTTGCTTTTTAAAATCTGCATAGTTTAAATATGTGGAAGACAGGTAGGAGAGATATTACATTAGGGCAGCTTGATAACACTATATTCATCTCTTTTTTCACTTAATAAATAGATTTGGTGAGTTTTAATGTGGAGAAAAGTGATAGTGTTAAAATAACTGTGACTTGGTGAGAAAGTAATATTCAATTGATGGGATGTTTATTTTATATAGTAATTTTTAGTGAAACTAATAGAAGTGAATGTAATATTTTTCTACCTTTCAGGTATAATTTTTATAATTCATGTTAATCATAGGTTAATTTTAACTAAAACATGAGGTTTAGAATATTAAGCTATATAGCTCACTTTTTATTTCCTAGTTACTATATTTTCTTATATGTTGGTAGGGAAAATTATTTTTAATTCCTTTATTTGAGTAATCTATTTACCTTTGGAAGTAAATGTTTTGATAATGCAACTTCAACTCAGTATTCCTCTCTTTCAGCATATTTCATAGAAAGTCACTTAGCTGGGAAGTTTATATTACTTATGTTCTGTTTCCATGTGCTTCTTTGTCATTTAGTGCCTGCTAATAAAAAGTACATGTATTCTTTTCATCCAAGCTGTGGAAAATATGGAAAAACACAATTGATATATTTCTCTTTTGTGGGTTGAGTGGCTTTTTATCATCCCTCAAACTTGGAAAAGCTGAAGTGCTGTTTTAGGGAGCCTTTTTGTAATCAAGTCTATATATGGCCATAACTTGTCTTTTGGAGTTCTTCTAAAGAGGCGTATAACTGAAATGTTATTCCTGCCCAGTGTTCATTTATTTAAAAGCTAAAATAATGCCACGTAGCGACAGCAGTGGTAATGTTTTTGTAAAAGTTATATTAAACATTTTTTAGCAACATTAAAAGAATTTGTTTTTATATTGTGAATTCTTTTTATTAATATACACTAAACTAAAGCTTTGCATCCTTTAAAATAAGCATTTAGAAACAGGACATAGGTAAGCATTTTTATAAAGTGGCTTTCTACAAAATACTTAGAGAATCCCAGGAAAATAGCAGAGTAAGGAGTTACATAGAAATGCATCTACCCCCCTCTACAACAAATAACACAAGTTTGTTTTCATTTTAATTCGTAAAAGGGTAAAACATTAGAAATTAGTATGATAACAGATTTGGTAGACAGGTCACAAAAGGAAGATCAGGTATTTGTCTCAGTAAGGAAAGGGAAGGGTTGAACAAACAATTGGAATAATGGTAATAAAAGTAAATCTAAAGATCTTTGGAGGGGGAGGGAGAATTGGAAGGAGGAAGCAAATACCTACTATGTGCTAAGCACGAGGAATGCAAAGAAAGGCAGAAACAGCTCCTGCTCTCAAGAAACTCAGTCTAATAGGAGAAACAACATACAAAGAACTATGTACAAACAAGATATATACAGGGTATATGTACATTTAAGATAATCTCTAAGATCCCTCTGAGGGAAAGCACTAACACTAAGGTGGATAGGAAAACTTTTCTTAAAGAAGGTAAGATTTTAGCTGGGAAGTAGGAAGAGAGTGGATTCAAATTAATATAAGCAAAACAAGGGACAGAGACTAATGTTAGCTTAAAAGAGGAGGTAAATTTATATTTCATATATGTATAATTTGATATTTTTTGGACCTATGATTTCAAAGGTATAGTGAACAGCTGGCATAGAATTGTCTCTTTCAATGAAGCTCTGCACCTTAGGTAGTCTTAGAGAGTTGCATGAGAGTACCAAGAGGATAAATAATTCTCCAGTCAAACAACCAGTCTGGGTCAAATAGGACTTGAACCCAAGTCTTCCTGACTCTATGGCCAACCCTGTTCCACTATGCCATGCTGCATATATTTATATAAGTACTTCCTGTAAGAAAATAAATTTAACAATTATAACCCTAATGTGAATGAAGTAAATTTCCCAAGAAATATAAAAAAGATTAGAAGTTAAGAAAGAAAACCAGCAATTTATTTCATAGAAGAAACATTTAATACCATGAAAACAAGGGGATAGAATAAAATCCATTATACTTTAGTTGACTTTTTTTATTTAGAATTTTAATATTTTCCCAAATTACATGTAAAAACAGATTTTAACATCAATTTTTAAAATGTTGTGTTCCAAAGTCTCTTCCTCCCTCCCTCCCCACCCCCCCTTAAGAACTCAAACAATCCAATATAAGTTATACATGCGTAGTCATACAAAATATTTCCACATTAGTCAGGTTGTGAAATTAAACAGACAAAAAAAAACTTTAGAAAAAGGAACTAACAAAATACATGCTTCTATCTGTATTCAGATACCATCAGTTCTTTGTCTATAGATGGATTGCATTTTTTATAAGTACTTCAGAGTTGTCTTAGATCATTGTATTGCTGAAAATAACTAAGTCATTCACAGTGGATCATTTTACAGTATTGCTGTTATTTTGTATATAGTACATTTCACTTTGCATCAGCTTATGTAAGTCTTTCCAGATGTTTCTGAAAGCATCCTGCTCATCATTTCTTATAGCACAATAGTTTTCCATCATAATCTCATCCCACAATTTGTTCAGCCATTCCCCAACTGATGGGCATCTCCCCAATTTTGAATTCAACTTTTTTTTTAATCTCTTTTAGGATACCAGCCTAGTAGTGGTATTACTATGTTGAACAGTATGCATGATTTTATAGCCCTTTGGCTATAGTTCTAAATTTCTCTACAGAATGTTTGAATCAGTTTACAACTTTACCAAGGGTGTATTAATGTCTCATTTTCCCCCATATACCCTACAACATTTATCATTTTCCTCTGCTGTCTTCTTATCCAATCCAGAGGGTATGAGGTAGTACCCAGAATTGTTTTGACCCGAATCTCTCCAATCAATAGTGAGTTAGAGCATTTTTTTTCATATGACTATTGGTAGCTTTGATTATTTCATCTGCAGACTTCATGTCTTTTGATCATCTATCAATTGGGAAATTTGACTCAGTTCTCTATGTGTTTGAGAACTAAGGCCTATCAGACAAACTTGCTTCAAAATTTTTTTCACAGTTACTTTGCTAATTGTATTTCCCTCCATCCTATTCTCTCCTTATGATAATTACTGTTTTCTATCTTCTTTCACTCTATCCCTCCTCAAAAGTATTTTGCTTCTGACTGCCCCCTCCCCCAATCTGCCCTCCCTTCTTTCACTCCTCCCCCTTATCCCCTTCCCCTCCTACTTTCCTTCAGGGTAAGATAGATTACTATACCCAATTGAGTGTGTATATTATTCCCTCTTTTAGCCAATTCTGATGAGAGTAAGGCTCACTTCCCAGTACCTCCCCAATCTTCCCCTCTACTCCATAAGCTTTTTCTTGCTTCTTTTATGTGAAATACTTTACCCCATTCCACCTCTTCCTTTCCCTTTCTCCCAGTGCATTCCTCTCACCCCTTAATTTTATTATTTTTAAGATATCCCTTCATATTCAACTCACACTTGTTCCCTGTCTAAATATACTCCATTCAGCTACCCTAATAATGAGAAACTTCTTATGAGTTACAAGTATCTTCTCATGTAAGAATGTAAACAGTTTAACCTTTTAATATCCCTTATGATTTCTTTTCCCTGTTTACCTTTTTATGCTTCTCTAGGGTCTTATATTTATTTGAGAGTCAAATTTTCTATTCAGTTCAGGTCTTTTCATCACAAATGCCTGAAAGTCCTCTCCTTTCATTGAATTCTCACTTTTTCCCCCGAAAGATTATACGCAGTTTTGCTGGCTACGATGATTCTTGGTTATAAACCTGGTTCCTTTGCCCTCTGGAATATCATATTTCAAGCCCTCAAATCCTTTAATATAGAAGCTGCTAGATCTTGTGTTATCCTAACTGACTCCACAATATGTGAATTATTTCTTTCTGGCTACTTGCAATATTTTCTCTTTGACCTGGGAGCTCTGGAATTTGGCTGTAAAATTCCTGGAAGTTTTCATTTTGGGATCTCTTTCAGGAGGTGATTGGTGGATGCTTTCAATTCCTATTTTACCTTCTACTTCTAGAATATCAGGGCAATTTTCCTTGACAATTTCTTGAAAGATGATATCTAAACTCTTTTTTTGATCATGGCTTTCAGGTAGTCCAATAATTTTCAGATTATCTCTCCTAGATCTATTTTCCAGGTCACTTGTTTTTCTAAAGAGATATTTCACATTGCCTTCTATTTTTTCATTCTTTTGGTTGTGCTTTATTGTGTCTTGATTTTTCATAAAGTCATTAACTTCCAATCCTAATTTTTAAGGAGTTCTTTTCTTAAGAGAACTTTTGTACCTTCTTTTACATTTGACCAATTTGGCTTTTCAAGCTGTTGACTTTTTTTTTTCATGATTTTCCTGCATCTCTCATTTCTATTTCCATTTTTTCTTCTTCCTCTCTTACCTTATTTTTTTTTTTGGTGGGACAATGAGGATTAAGTGACTTGCCCAGGGTCACACAGCTAGTAAGTGTCAAGTGTCTGAGACCGGATATGAACTCAGGTCCTCCTGAATCCAGGGCCGGTGCTTTATCTACTATACCACCTAGCTGCCCCATCTTACCTTATCTTCAGAGTCCTTTTTGAGCCCTTCTGTGGCCTGAGACCAATTCATATTTTTCTTGGAAGCTTTGGATGTAGGAATTCCGACTTTGCTATCTTCTTCTGAGGGTGCATTTTGATCTTCCTTGTCATCATAGAAACTTTCTGGGGTCAACATTTTTTTTTGTTTGCTCATTATCCCAGCCTACTTCTCCTTTTTAAAGCGGGGCACTGCTTCCAAGCTTCAGGGGGGTCCTACATAGTATGATTTAAGGAGAGGCATGTTCACCACTCCCCTGGCCTGTGCTTTGGTCTGCAAGCAACCACAGGCCTGCTTGCCTTCTAACCTGGAACAGAATCCTGCTGCACTGTGGCTGCAAGCTCTGGTATGCCTGCGCCCCTCTCCGACATGGGCTGCCACCCAGGCTTGTGACCTGGACCCAAGCACAGGCAAAATAACAGAGTCCCGCATCATCATCAGCAAAGAGACCCCTGTAAGCTCCCCCTGGCCTACTGCTTCACCCCCCTCAACATACATGGGCTGAGTTCCAGAAGCAGCCCATTCAGAAGCTCCCAAGGCCTGTTTCTCTGGGGCTGGGGCCAGGGCTGCATGGTGCAGCCACAAGGCTGTGCTCCACTCTCTCTCCAGTACAACAGACCTTTCCTGCTGTCCTTCTAAGCTGTCTTTGGCTGGAAAATTATCTCACCCTGTCCTTTCATAAGTTTTGCTGCTCCAGGAATTGTCTTATGGCATTATTTGAAGGTATTTGGAGGGGTCTTGGGGAGAGATCAGGGAAGTCACTGCCTTTCCTCTGCCATCTTGGCTCCACCTCTAGTTGACTTTTAAAAACACAGGATTTGGGGGCAGCTAGGTGGCACAGTGGATAGAGCACTGGCCCTGGAGTCAGGAGGACCTGAGTTCAAATCTGGCCTCAGACACTTGACACTTACTGGCTGTGTGACCCTGGGCAAGTCACTTAACCCCCATTGCCCCACAAAAACAACAACAACACAGGATTTGTCATTATGATCTCAGATTAGGAAATTTTAAAATTTAAATCAAGAAATGCTACATTATGTTTAAGGACCACATAGATAATTTTAAAATAATGCTATCAAGTGTATATGCAATAAATGACATAACAGATAAATTCATAAAAGAAGAGAGTTGCAAGAAGATTCTGATAATAATAGTAGAAGAATCTTAATGTCCCTCCTTCAGAGTTGGATAAATCCAACAGAAAATTAAACAAGTGTTAAGGGCTAAAATTCTAGCTAGTCTGTCTAAAATATCTAATGAGTGGTCGCCAATAAATTATAAGCTTTAGCAAGAGTTAGACCTTTAAGCGTTTATTAAGGAAAACAAGAATTTGGTAAAGAGAGAGAGAAAGGCCTAGATTCCTATCTATTAAAGGGAGAGCACATTTCTAGCTCCGCTCTCCACCAGAGTCCAAAGGAAAGAGAGTGAGACTGAGCGCCA
Source organism: Dromiciops gliroides (assembly GCF_019393635.1). Taxonomy (NCBI): domain Eukaryota; kingdom Metazoa; phylum Chordata; class Mammalia; order Microbiotheria; family Microbiotheriidae; genus Dromiciops; species Dromiciops gliroides. The sequence continues at coordinate 585,893,427 of NC_057861.1, forward strand.
GTCTCTTCCTTCCTCCTCCCACTAGCCCGCGTCAGGAAGTGACGCCAAAGAAAAGACTCCTGGTCTTGCCCTCAAAGACCTTCGCTTCATGGGCAGAACTCTTCTACAGTTAGTATCCAGCAGGTGGCGTTATTCCAATCGTTACAGTCCCCCCTGTTGTTCCTCAAGAAACAAAATGTTTCCTTGACGGAACAGTAAAAAGAATATAATAACTATTGCTAACTAATAATATGTGAACAACAATATAGAAAAGGAAGAGAGGAAAGTTTTGTCCAGAGGGGCGATTTTTTTTGTCCTCATGAACCGACGCTTTGACATTAGTCTTGCAAAGGGAGGGCCTCTGCAGAGAATACATGTTACAGATGGTGTATATTATAACAGAAAGAGAAAAAAACAACAAAAACAACAAATCAAAACTGTTCATTTAAAGTCTCTGAAAATCTTTTCTCAGATGTCCTCTAGGTGTAGTCGTGGAATGGAAGTCTTTTCAGGGGTTGATGTGTGGATGCTGGTAATCAGCCAGGAAATTTCCTACAAAATTGAGCTTAACACAACTTTAAAATAGCTTTGTCAGTAATCAAATCAAACAATGAAAGTTCTCAGAAACATATATAAGGGAATTCAGAATCTTGGTTGTTACACATGAAACATATAATAAAACAAAAATTGAAACATTCTTTAAAATTATAATATTACTATAGTCCCCCCTTATGGAGGGTAATTGAGAAGACAATTGCTGCAATATTAATTAATAAAAATAATTTTTATCTTTGTTTCATCACTTTTTGCATCATCTGCCTAATTATCCTCATGCCATTATGAGAAATTAGAAAATCTAATATAATTGGTAACAGGTGTCAAGGCCAAATTCAACACTGTTATTTATCATGACACCTGAGATAATTATGGGGGTTACCATAAAAGAACAGAGAAATGATGGGATATGAGCATTCCCACACTTGAGCAATATGTACTGTCCATGCAGTATGCCAGGCTTAAAATAGGTGGATGGAATATATGTCCATGCCACCGAACATATTGGAGGAAACTGAGTCAGACTTAATCGGATGCATGGAATTGAGATGTCCATGGCATCAGGCATATAGGAGGGAGCATAGAAGCCAGGTGTAGAAGTGAGATGGGTGGGATCAATACTTCCAGCCATCTGTACAATATTGTGTGGAAAAATAAAATAAAATATTAAACCAAGAGAATCCAACCTCAACATTAGTCAAAAGCCGTTCCCTCGGCCATACCTTGACTTCATGCATGTCTCCCCTCATGTGACAGTTCAGTGTCTGCTCTTGCATGTATTCCTCTTGTGATTGGATGGCATCTTGGCCAACTGGCATCTGATAACTCAGAATAAAGGCAATTAATGTCTTAAATGATAAATTCCCATAATCCAAGTCTCATATGGATTTAAAAATTGAGGATAATAAATGATTGCAAAAAATGTGAATACATCTTGACTCAGAACACAATATATAATTATGCAACAATTTCAAATAATACCTTTTTTTTTTACTTAGTATACAATTTCTTTTTTGAAAAATCATAACATTTAAATATAAGTTAAATCACAACACAATCTCAAAGAAAACTTTTACAAATGTTCCCCTCTTTTTTTTTGTTTTTGGAATATGCTTATCAAAAATAATACTTCTAGAATCAATTTACACTTGCCATGGCAACCAATTTGCCAGGGAAATGCTTTAAAGAGTTTGATCAAATAATCAGTTGAGGAAAAAAAATAACAAAAACAAACAACTCAGATTATGGGAGCACAATACTCCTAGAATTAACATTGTATTATGAAATCAAAACCATCTTGCAATTTTTCAAAATTAGATAGATAAACGAATAGAAGAAAATACACATGGAACAATAAAAGACAATGAAATTCAAACTAAGGAAGTCTAAATGAATGTGAACTTAATAAGAATATTATAAAATATAAACTTGATCACATGACTATTGTAAAAGCTTAAGTATAAAACACAATCTCAAAAGCATGAAACTCTCTATGAAAATAAACCCATACCATTAATTTCAAAATGTATATGTAATAGCATAGAAATCCTATGTAACCTCTGAACTGATACTATTACTCTGAGTGAATTCAGAACATTTTTGATTCCGATATCTAAAATCCCCAATACTCATATCAATACCTTGCTGCTTACTTCTACATTTCTGTAAAATATATACCCTTCCATGGCAAAAGAAGCGGAGTCTTGAACTATGTTGATGATTGTCATTCTTATTCGGCTTAAGTTTTTCTTCTTTAACCCCTCTATATTGTCTGTCGGGCTTTTCACCATACAAATGCTTTATAAGATTACTAATTAAAGACAAAAGCAGGTTAGCAAAATTATGAACAAATTGAGCATATCTGGAGTTTAAAGGGTTTTCTAAGGTTGTCTCAGAAGCACAACCAGGCTGGGGAAGGGCTGAGCCTGAAGCTGCAAATGTAGGTAGAGAAAGTTGAGCATGCGCATCAGATCTCTGGACTTCCCAGGCAGGGGAAGCAATGGGCTTGGCCATAGGAGGAGTAGAGGGTGGGGTCTGGAGAGGAGGGGAGGGACCAGAGCAATTTGAATCAGACTTGATTTTGAACTCAGGCCTGGATTCCTCTTCCCCCACTTTGCCTCCAGGTGCTAGGGGATTAAAAGCTTCTAGAGGGTGGGTCATTGCCTCCAGGCATGCAAAATTAAAGCAACAATTACTGTTAGAACTGGGAAAAGCTGCGGGAATCTCTTCAGGTTTCTCTGAAAAAGCATGGTTGGGAGAGGGAGAGATATTTCCTTGTGTGAGTAAGTTGCTGGCTCTTTTAACAAAAATAAAAAGAAAAATAGAAAATCCACAAAAACAAAGCATTAACATGATCTTATCTCCCATTTGTCTGGTTAAACAGACTAAAATCAAAAATAGGATAATTAGGGAGTTTAAAAGGTCCATTCGAAAAAATTTAAAGGAAAACACAGCCAGTACACCAAGTACTTAGCAGTTAAAGGGAGAGGGAGGGGAAATTTCTTACCCAACTAGAAGATCAGAAGAAGACTGAGGGTTAGCTTTCCTCTTCGTGGTCAGCCATCTGTTAAGGGCTAAAATTCTAGCTAGTCTGTCTAAAATATCTAATGAGTGGTCGCCAATAAATTATAAGCTTTAGCAAGAGTTAGACCTTTAAGCGTTTATTAAGGAAAACAAGAATTTGGTAAAGAGAGAGAGAAAGGCCTAGATTCCTATCTATTAAAGGGAGAGCACATTTCTAGCTCCGCTCTCCACCAGAGTCCAAAGGAAAGAGAGTGAGACTGAGCGCCAGTCTCTTCCTTCCTCCTCCCACTAGCCCGCGTCAGGAAGTGACGCCAAAGAAAAGACTCCTGGTCTTGCCCTCAAAGACCTTCGCTTCATGGGCAGAACTCTTCTACAGTTAGTATCCAGCAGGTGGCGTTATTCCAATCGTTACACAAGGAAGATAATATAGATCTGATCAAATCCGTATCATCCTTGGATTGGGCTATATTATAGCTGAATAAACTAGACTTGATTAATTTTTGGTAACTTCTGAATGGAAATATTAAAGAAGACACATGTCTCAACATGCTACAGTATGTTTGCATAAATTGATCATGTTCTAGGGAATAGATTAATCATAAATCTTCAAAGGTGGCTGTAGTAAACATCTCCTTTACAAATCAAAGAACAATAAATAAGTAATTTTTTTAAAAAGGAAATATGAACAAAAAAATACAGACTGAAGTGGAGTGTAAGTGATGGCATCCTGAATGATTAGATCAAAGAACTAATCATGGAAACAAAGAATAATAATAGTAAAACAATGTGCCGAAACTTTTAGGACAAAACTATAGTGGGCCTCTGAGGAAAATTCACATTTCTGAGAGTACATATTAACATAATAGAATAAAAAAGGATCAGTGGATTGAGCATGCAACTTTAAGACTAGAAAATAACCTTAAAAACAAATATAAAAAAGGAACCTTGAAAATTAGAGGAGAAATAGAGAAAATTAGAAACAAAAATGACTATGGAACCAATACAAAACAACTGGGTTTTTTGTTTACATTTTAATTTATTATTTTTAGTATTTTTTTTTTTTAGTGTTGAGTTGCAAATTCTCTTCTACCCCCTCCCACAACTATTGGAAAGGTTCTACTATGTCATGGCACTTTTCATTGATAAATTCTTGAAATAGAATTTCTAGATTCTTTCTTTGATAATGACTTTCAGGTAGACCAATAATTATCTCTCCTCAATTTATTTTCTAGATCAGTTTTTCTGATGAGATACTTAACATTTCCTTCTAATTTTTTTTAATCTTTTGGCATTGTTTTATTGGGGTTTTTTTTTATATTTCATGAAGTCATTAGCTTCCACTTGCCCAATTCTCATTTTTAAGCAATTATTTTCTTCAGTGGGATTTTGCCCCTCTTATTCCATTTAGCTAGTTCTGCTTTTTAAGGAATCATTTTCTTTAGTGGATTTTTGTGCCTCTTTTACTATTAGTCTAATTCTGATTTTCAAGATGTTATTTTCTTATTGGACTTGGGTACAATTAGCATTTTTATTTGAGGCTTTGTTTATGGTTCGTTTCACATTGTTATCTTCTAAGTTTATGGTCTTCCCTGCCTCCAAAACAGTGTTTTATGTTCAAATTCTTTTGTTGTTGCTTGTTCATTTTTGCAGCCTATATGTTTATGTTGGGCTCTGCTCATCTAGGGGTGGGGAGGCACTGTCCCAAGCTTCAGATTTTTTCATGCTGCTCTTCTGTGGGTCCAGAGCTAGTTTTTGGTGCTTCCAAGGTGGTCTGGTCCAGGGAGAGATATGGTCACTGCTCTCCTGGTCTGTACTCTGGTCTTTACCAAGGAAAAGCCCTTGGTCCCATACAGGCACAAGTTGCTAGCACTCTCTTTGCCTTGGAACAGCGACCAAGTACCCTGCTCCCTGATAACCAGTGCTTCTCTCTGCCTTGGAACTGCAACCCAAAACTGCATATGGGCAATAGAGTTGCAAATCAAGTTTATGGTCTTCCCTGCCTCCAAAACAGTTGCAAATCAACACCAGCTAAACCCAATCCCAGCAAAGGAACCTCTGTTATCTCTTTCTGGCCAGTTGTCTGACCATTGAGCGAGCCCCTTACTATCTCTGGCCTGAGTATTCCAGAACCTGCTATGGCTGCTACTGCATATGTGGGCTCCAAACAGAGCTCCATTCCAGTGTCACAGACTTTTCTTGCCAACCTAAGTTTTCTTAGGCCAGAAAAATGTTTCACCCTGACCTTTTGTTGGCTTTGTACTCAAAAGTTTGACTTGAGGTGTTATTTTAAATTTGTTTAGAGGGAAATGTTGAGAGAGTTCAGCTGAGTTGCTGCCCCTAATCTACCATCTTGACTCCAAGCTAAACTGTTGTTTTTTAGGATTAGCAGAGTTAATAAACCACTAGCCCACCTAATCAAGAAAAAGAAAAAAGAAAAATCATCAGAATAAAAGACAAGGTGATTTCACAAAGATGAAATTTAAAAGTATAAGAAGCACAATTAGCTATATGCAAACAGAACTTAGAAGTCTAAGGAAATTAATATTTGTAAAGGTAAGGTCAGAATGCCCAAAGAAAACACAGAGATCTTAATCTAATATAAGAATAAGAAATTGGGGGAGCCATAAATGAAATACCATAAAAACAAATTCTAGGCCAAATATGTATACACAAGTTAATTCTATTATCTAAAGAACAATTAATATCTATGCTATAAAATTATTCTCAAAAATAGAGATAGAGGTCATTGTACCAAATTCTTTGATAAGAAACAAAGGAGACAAATAAGGGAGAGACAAATCATAAAAGAAATCTATATATTGAACTCACTAATGGATTTTTATGCAAAAAATTTTAAATAAAATCTTTCAAGGAGATTACAGAACTTTATTTTGAAACTAACTCCCTATTACTAAATTATAGCAAGAATGCAGGGATGGTTCATTTTTAGAAAAATAATTAGCAGAGCTAACCATATAAACAACAAAGGTAACAAAAAGCACCTGATTATTTCAGTAGATACACGAAAAGAATTTGATGAAATACATTAGTAATTTATGTTAAAAACCCTAAAACATAGTAATGGATAGGCTATTCTTTTATATTATTAACTAAAAGCATGTATTTAGCATTGTTTACAACAACAAAAAAAACCACTAGAATATTTCACAGTGAGAAATAGTGAAAAATGTAGGTTATTTCCTCATTATCTTAGTCTCCTCCTTGTGGGAGGGTCATATCCTATTTTGAAATTCTTGGGATGCTAAGACATCCCCCAAGGTATGGGTACCTTTTTCCCTAGGGGTGTATTTTTGAGGGTTAAATGTCATAAGGTGAACCTAAGGACACATTTGGTCCTTCTGCTCATGTTTATAAAACATGTTTAAAGTTGTCAGACCCCAAGAGTCTCTCTGTTTAGGATATCTCTTTAAGATCTGGTTTCTAGGTATCCTTTCTATTTCCTGTCATCTAGGATTATCAATCGGGGCTACTGTTTCCTTAAACTTCTGTTGGTAGTGTTTGTTGATAAGAACTTGAACCTTCTGGTAACTGTTGTTAAGAACTGAAGCCTTAGTTTATTTGTTAACTCTTGTAGCTACTGTTGATAAGAACTCAGGTCTTAGGTTATCTGTAAACCCTTCTGGCCCCCTTCATCACTACTTTAAAAAATTAGAATAGAATGAGATCGGGGCAGGTAGGTGGCAGTGGATAGAGCACTGGCCCTGGATTCAGGAGTACCTGAGTTCAAATCCAGCCTCAGATACTTGATACTTACTAGCTGTGTGATCCTGGCCCAGTCACTTAACCCTCATTGCAGGGGGGTCAGCGGAGGGAGGGGGGGTAGGGGTGCTGGGAGAATAGAATGAGATCGGGTACCTGTCAGTCAGCAAACATTTCTCAGGTTCTTACTATATGCCAAGTACTGTGCTAAGCACTGGGAATAGAAATACAAGCAAAAAAACAGTTCCAACTCTTAAGAAGCTTACATTCTACTGAGAAAAGATAGCATATAAAAGAAAGCTGAAATGGGCTGGGGTGGGGGACTGAAGAGATGAAGGGGCGTGGTAAAAACAACAAAAAACTGGAATGCAGCATGATGAGACATGAAGACATGACTGGCCTGGCCATCACCCTCCTTAAACAGTTTCTGGGAAGAGCCATCTAATCAGAGGAAAAGACCATGAGGGTTGACAGTACTTCCAAGATGTGAATTCCAAGACTCGAGTGAGTTTCAAGAATGAGGAGGTTTCTGGGACATGGCAGAGAAGTCCTGAGTCTTTTTTGAAAAAAAGCTTTGAAATGCACATTTACAAAATAAAAATTAAAACAGTTATAAAGTTTAACCTCATTCCGTGCAAATTAGCAAAAATGAAAAAAGAAACATTCAGTATTGGAGAATCTGTGGAAAAATGGACACAGTGCACTATTGGCACTGTAAAATAGTACAATAATTCTGGGTTTCAATTTAGAATTGTGGAAGAAAAGTAAACTGTGACCTAAAAATCCCAGTATTAGGCATATATACTTAAAGATGGTAAAAAAGGGAAACAGTAGTCCATCATATATAAAAAATTCATAGCAGCACATCTTGTGCTGGCAAAGAACTAGAAACAAATTGGTTGCCCATCAGTTTGCGGAATGGCTGAAAAAAAAAAGAAATGAGAAATATGAGAAATTCAGAGAAACATGGGAAGATTTCTATGAATTGATGCCAGGCAACATAATCCGAACCAAAAGAAGTACAAAATGGCTACAACAATGTAAATGAAAAGATCACTGCAAGTGAATTAAATTTGAGTAATTGAAAAAAAAAGTGAAGGTCCTAGAAAAGAGATAATTTAACATGCTTTGTCCTCATGGGAGAGAGGTAGGGGATTATTGGGACAGATTATTGTATACATTGTCAAACACAATGTATTAGATGGTTTATGTTATTGTTTTTCTTTCTTTTTTTTTTTTTTTTTGGTGAGGCAATTCGGGCCAAGTGACTTGCCCAGGGTCACACAGCTAGTACGTGTCAGGTGTCTGAGGCTGGATTTGAACTCAGGTCCTCCTGAATCCAGGGCCAGTGCTCTATCCACTGTGCCACCTAGCTGCCCCTGTGTAATCGTTTTTCTTTATTAAAAAGAAGGATTCAGTCTAGTGGTAGAATAGGAAATGACTGAAGAGGTAGCCTTTTGCATTGTCCTATACATGTACCTTTTACCCCATCTTCTCATCTTCTCCAGCAATTTATCTTCACAATCATCTCCACTCTATAATTTTCTCCTCCCTCCCCTTATTATCCACTGACCCATTCCCTGCTGCCTTCAAATACATCCATGTCTCCCTCATCCTTAAAAACCCCCACTTGACCCAACCATCCCTAAACTCCTTGAGAAAGGCATCTATGTTAAATGCCTCTACTTCTTTCTATCTCACTCTATTCTGAACCCTCTGCAGGCTGGTTTCTGACCTCATCATTTAATTGAAATTCCTCTCTCCAAAAATTTCCAAATCTATTTAATAGCCTTTTCTCAATCCCATTCTTTTTTATCTTTCTTCAGCCTTTGATGCCAGTGATCACCACCTACTCCATCCTCTTTAGTTTTATAACACACTCTTCTCTGTTGGTTCTCTGCCTACCTGACAGCTCCTTCTCAGTCTTCTTTCCTTGATATTTACATGCTTAGTAACTGTGGCTATCCCTCCAAGGTTCTGTCATTGGCCTTTTTCCCTTTAGTAACTCAGTTGGTGATCAGCTCTTATGGGTGCAGCTATGCATATAATATATAGTCAGAGCTATATATCCAGCCCTAGTTTCCTTCTTGAGCTCCACTCCTGTATCACTTTTTGCACATCTCTAACTAGGTATTCCGTAGATATCTCCAATTCAGCATGTCCAAAGCAAAACTCATTACCTTTCTTACTAAAACCCTCTCCTCTTTCCAGTTTCCCTACTGTCAAGGACAACATTATCTTCCTAGTCATTCAGAATCAGAATTAAGGTTATTTCCTTTCCTAGACTGTTCTCCCTCCTTACCTCTACCTCTTTGTTTCCATGGCTTCTTATATGACTCAGCTTAAATAACACTGTAAGAGGTTATTCCCAGTCCCCTTTAGCTGCTAAAGCCTTCTCTGATGTTACATTTCATCTATTCCATATATATCTTGTATACACCTAGTTATTTATATATCCCTTCCCCACCTCCCCCCATTAAAATTCTAGCTCCTTAAAATCAGGACTATTTTTGCCTTTCTTTGTATCCCCAGCACTTAGCACAATGCCTGGCACATAGCAAATGCTTGTTGACTGACTGACAAAAGGCATCCCTAAAACATTTTTTTAAAGAAAGGAATGCTCTTGAAAAGAGGTTTGTTGGACAAAGATTTTTTTCTATTGAGTTTTATTGCTGCCTTTTTTTTTTTTTAGTATCAGTCATTTATTTCCCAGGATAACTTTTCTTTTTTTTTTTTATTTTGGGGGGGGGGGCAATAAGAGTTAAGTGACTTGTCCAGGGTCACACAGCTAGTAAGTGTCAAGCTTCTGAGGCTGGATTTGAACTCAGGTTCTCCTGAATCCAGGGCCGGTGCGCTATCCACTGTGCCACCTAGCTGCCCCCCAGGATGACTTCTCTTAAACCTTTCCATTTGGCAAAAAAATAATGATAATAAAAACCAACATAGTAGTTAGTTCTGAGAGTATATGTGTTGATCTATATCTCTGTTCCCTCATTTCTCCAGCAAGAGAAATGTGTATCATCTTTCCTCTGGAACCAAGATTGGTCATAGCATTTTATCTGAGTTTACCTATCTTTTAGCAATTAAAAGAAATTTACATTAAATCATTATATTCTCCTGGTTCTGCTGTCTTCACTATATCACTTCATGCTAATCTTCCTATGTTTCTTCATATGCATTGTTTCTTAACAGCACAAAATTATATTACATTCATATGCCACAGTTTGTTGAGTTCCACAGTGCTTGGCACATAGTAGGCACTTTATGTTTATTGACTAAACCAAGAGAATACTCTCCCTACAAAGAGTGAAATCAAACTTAAAGGAGCTGCTAAAAAACATTCCTCCCCACCAAGTTTATTTTTTTGTGGCATAGCCAAGGTCACTTCCTTGATTATAGGATGTTATGTCTTGACTGCCATGTGAGTTCACTGCTGGAGTGGGTCTAGCAGGCTAGTCCTCAGCACAGGCTCCTCACTAGTCTCAGCTACTGTTGCTACCAATTCCCATTGTTAAGAGGACCATGGATGGCTCTTCCAGCCTTTTCAAATTCACAAAGTCCAATATGCATATGCTAAATAACAGGTGCCTTGTGTTCGTAGCTACATGGAGGTCAGGTGAGGAGAAAAGGCCACCTCTGCTCCACCTAGAAACCTATAGTATTTCTTCTTCCTCACTTTAAAGCCACCAGGAAAAAGTGAGCTATGCTTTATTTTTTTAGGGTCTTGTGGTAGAAAATGCACTAGATTTGTCATTAGAGGATCTGTGTTTTAATAGTGGCTTTGCCACTTACTGCCTATATTAACCTTGGTCAAATTTAAACCTTCACACCCTCAGTATTCAGACCCTAAGTCAGTCAGTAAAGATTAAGCACTTACTGTGTGCCAATCACTAGGCTAAGCACTGGGGATACAAATACAAATAAAAACCAAGATAGACCCTGCCCTCAAGGAACTGACAATGTAATGGGGGTGAGACCACACACAAAAGGAAGTTGAAAAGCAGGGTGGGAGAATGAGGCAGGGGAAAGAAGGTTCTTGACTCAGAGGCATGATGGAGAGTTCCAAAGAAATCCCAAAGCAGTATAAGTGGTGGGGAAGGAAGATTATACCCCCATTAGATAGAATCCCTAGAGCCTCCTGAAGAGATGTGAGGACTAGGTGGATTAAAGTTTGAAGCATAATGAGGTTTCCCAGTGTTGAGTTTCCTGGGGAAGGAAGATATGATGGAGATTCCAAAGAAATGCAGAAGCAATGTAGCTGTAGAAATGGAGAAAAACAACTACAAAGTCTGTTCTCTCTTTAAATAAAGGCCCTGGAGTCCATGGCCCTGCCCTCAGTATCCACATCTATAAAATCAAGGATTTGTATTATATCTCCTCTAGGGTTACTTCCAGCTCTGAATCTAGGATCCTATCTTCCTAAAGGATATCATTTTAAAAGAAAGTAGCTCTTTAGAGTTTATAGAAATTTATTCTTCCAAATTGCTTGTTTTTAAGTTAACACTTTCCCAAAATACAGGTCACCTCATATTACATATAATATATAATTTTATGTAAAAAGTATATAAAATGTATAATATTTTATATAAACGAAATATAAAAATATAATTTAAACTAGAAGTACAGTATATACCACAATTACCATTATGCTCAAATGAATCATCTACCTTTTGGCCTATCTTTAGTTTTCTATTTTTCATTGCCTAGCCAGGTCCCAAATCTTCAGTAGGATGGCCAATGGAAGGTCCATGCCAGGGTTCTCAGTGTATAAGCATCATAAGTGTATATGTCTTGATTAACTTGCCTATTATATTCTAAATGATGAATCTTAGATTATTTAATGCCTCTCCTCCCCTTCATTAGTATGTATAAGAATATACTCTCTATAGAATCAGTAATTTTGACCATGAGATAAATAACCATAGTCAATGATGCCACGTATTATTACTTTTTTTGTTTTTTGTTTGTGGGGTTTTTTTGCGCAGGGCAATGAGGGTTAAGTGACTTGCCCAGGGTCACACAGCTAGTAAGTGTCAAGTGTCTGAGGCTGGATTTGAACTCAGTTTCTTCTGAATCCAGGGCTGGTGCTTTATCTACTGCGCCACCTAGCTGCCCCCATATATTACTTTTGAAACTTAAAAAAAAATGTTTTCATAGAAACATAAATTAAAAAGCATTTGTACTTCCTTGGCAGTAGTGTTTTTTAAAAGCTATGTTGAACATACTTTAGCACCAATGCAAATTTTTATTTTTATTTTTAGACAATTCGTCACTATTTAGATCCTCTATGGCACCAGCTTGGAGCAAAGACTAAATCTTTGGTACAGGATTTGAAGATACTACGGACTTTGCTACAGTATCTTTCTCAGTATGACTGTGTCACATTTCTTAATCTTCTGGAATCTTTGAGGGCAACTGAGAAAGCCTTTGGCCAGAATTCAGGTGGGAAATTAAAATTACGAATATATTTCTTTAAATTGTTTTGAGAATAGAACATAAAATTTGAGCTTTTGCCTATTCCAAGAATGAAGGGGAAAAGGGGGGAATGTTATACTGAACCCACATACTGTCCTAAGACCTCAAATTAGATTCACAGCATAAGGATGTAGGTTTTGTTGATGGCTAATGTTCCTTCCTACTTAACTTCTGTTCTGTGCAATACTAAATATTCACATCAGAATCTAACATTCTATTCCCAGAAAAGTCTATGTGAGTATAGTACAATCAGTCCCCAACTTACAAAATGGTTTTGTTCCCAAAATTCTTTTTTTAATAAGTAAGCTTTTTGGGTTTTAGCACAATGAATTTTTGAATAGGAATAATATTTATAAATGCTAGTTCAGTTCTCGTACCAGCCCCCAACTGTCTATTTAACTGATAAAGTAGCTTTGCCATAATAATAATGTTGTAGAACCTAATAATACTTCTATGACAGTATTTGTGGCAGCTTTGTAGTTAAGGTGTATAATATGTGGTTAAGATGTACATGTGTGCATGTATATATGTAGTTAAGCTACATATATATATACACACACACACACACACACACACATATATATATATATGTGTATATATATATATATATATATATACATATATATATACACATAAACCTATAGTATCTCATTTGTTCCTAAGCATCATTTATAGCATTATTTTTTTTAATGGGAAAACATTACAAATTCAAACCAAGGACACTAGGAATATGTCTCCCCTTTCTCTGGCTTCTGCTGTGGCAGCTCCACTAACTAGGAGGCAAGGATGAAAGGAAGGAAGATGCAGAGGTAGGTCATGAGCCTATTGCAGTGGTGCTCTGGTACGGGGGAGGGGAGGCCCTTGCAATGAGGTTCTGAGCATAGAAAGAAGCAGAACCAGCAAAACCACTGGGGGCCTGGAGCAAAAAGGACTGATCCAGTGTTTAAGACTGATGACAGAGGGGCAGCTAGGTGGTACTGTGCATAAAGCACCGGCCCTCGAGTCAGGAGGACCTGAGTTCAAATCTGGCCTCAGACACTTGACACTTACTAGCAGTATGACCCTGGGCAAGTCACTTAACCCCAATTACCTCACCAAAAAAAAAGACTGATGGCAGTTGTGACTTCAGCATCAAGGAGAGTAGAATGGCAACTCTTTATATGTATATATTTAAAACTGGGGGTTAACTGCATATCACAAAACTAAAGAAGATTATGGTAGGCAAATCATGGAAGACTTTGTAAATGTCTCATAAGTGTAAGATATAAACCTAAAATGTAAATCTTTCTTCTTCTTTTAGGGTGGCTGTTTCTCGACTCTAGTACATCAATGTTTGTAAATGCTCGAGCAAGAGTTTATCACATTCCAGATACCAAAATGAATAAAAAGTGCAAAATGACTGAAAAAACAGACATAGAAGAAGGCCATGGTATTGTATATGCTTCTAAAAATGACATCTAAAACAAAGTGACCTCTGTTGAAATCAAAATTGGGCTTTATTTACATTTGTTGTTTGCTAAAAACAACTTAAATCATTAATGTGAATTTTTTTCTCAGGTATTTTGTTTCAGATGCATCTCATTCATGTTAACAATAACAATAAAAATAATGACAATAGTGTAAGTTTGTAAAACACTACATATATTTATATAATTTCATTTGATCCTCACAACAACTCTGTGAGGTAGATGCTGTTATTATCCCCATTTTACAGATTAACCTGAGAGAGGTCAAGTGACTTGTTCAGGATCACACGACTAATAAATGTCTGAAGCAGGATTCCAACTCAAGTCCTGACTCCCAGACCAGTACTTTATCCCTAGACTACCTTGATGCCCATTTTATTACTTCAGGATTTCCAAAGTACTTCCTTCACAAAGACCTGTGAGTTAGGGAGCACAGCAATGTTGCACTTGATCTGAACAACTTGTGTTTATCCAGGGCCTCACGAATTTTAACACTTTTGTCATGGCTGCCTTATGTGAAGTTAGTATGTCAGGACCTCTAAAATTCTCTTTCAATTCTTAAGAGTCTCAGAGCATGAGTATTTTAAAGGAACTCAAGAGATATTTTATTTTCACAACTTCTTTTCAGACATCTGAGATTAGTCACCAGTTTTCCAGGGTATGAAATAAGTACAGTACTGCCCCCTGCTTAATTTACAGAACTGTGGTGTTCCTTAAGTACTTGTAAAAAAAATAAATAAATAAAAAGGAAAGAAAGAAAGAAAGAAAGAAAGAAAGAAAGAAAGAAAGAAAGAAAGAAAGAAAGAAAGAAAGAAAGAAAAAATATTACATAATAATACATTGACAGTTTGGGTAATTTTGGTAATCTGTTGATTTGCCCAATTGTGGGGTTTTTTTGTTGTCTTTGTTGCAAAGAAAGGTTCAATGGGGGGCACATCAATGACTGTAAAAAGCAAAATTATCAACAGAACTTTAAAAATACAAGGAAAGATTATAGGATCACAAATTTAAAGCTTAAAAGCAAGGGATCTTAGAAACCAGCCAATCCAACTCCTTCATTTTATAGGGAAGGAAACTGAGGCTGAGAGGGGTTGAATGACTTGCCCAGTGTTACACACCTAGTAGTCTCTTGAGGCAGGATTTGAACCCAGATATTCTTAAATTTTTTTTAATTTTTTTTTTTTGGATTGGGCAATGAGGGTTAAGTGACTTGCCCAAGGTCACACAGCTAGTGTCAAGTGTCTGATGTCGGATTTGAACTCAGGTCCTTCTGACTCCAGGACTGGTGCTCCATCTACTGTGCCACCTAGCTGCCCCAGAACCCAGCACTCTGTCCACTATACTACCTACTTGCTTCACTTTATCTTCTACATGTTACTAGTTGAATGTAGCAATCATTAATTAAGCACCTAATCTATGCAAAGCACAGTGCTACCCAAGTTTATATAAAATATATTCCCTCTCCTGATAGAACTTGAAAACTATGAAGATAAGACATGTATACAAAAAGTTATAAAATAATACATGACAAGCATGTGTGCGAGAAGAGCAAAACTCAACACCCTGTAAAACCCAAAGGGTACAAAATTTTATCCTGTCCTGTATCTTTGGTATGGCAAAAATAGTAATTAAAGAATTTGTGTTTTCTAGATAGATAGAACTATATACCTTATAAGCAGGTATGATGCCTCATAGCATAATAACCTCCAACTCCTGATTATTAAATGCAAGTTATATACAATAAACTTAATTAAATTTTTATCAGAGTTATAAAACCTCTATAAATATTTATCCAAAATATATTTTCTTCTAGCATGATTGTACCTTTAAGGAGTAAATTTCAGCATTATTAAAAAGGAGATAGTTGAATCCACAAATAGTGGGGTTGTAAAATGGTATTTATGCTCTCCATGTTATTTTAAATACTTTCTTTCCCCAAACCTGTTTCTCTCTGTGATTGCATTATTTCTGCTTGTCAATATTCAAGTCTCTTTTGTTCAAAACATTGGTGTCCTCTGACTTTTCCTTTCACCTCTTATCCATTCAGTTATCACATTTCTTTCAATTCCATCTCCTTAACTTATCACATCCATCTTCTCGTATATGTTTCCACTGACACTATAATGGTTCAGATCCTTGTTACCATATTCCTGAACCATTTCAGTAGGCTTCTAACCAGTTAATCAAGAAATCATAGCATGGATATAAAGCACAGATTAAAGCATAGATGTGTGGATCATTGTGCTAATCATTTGTGGGTTACCAATACAAAATTGAAACCATCTCTACTCTAGCATATATTCTAATAGGGGAGACAAGTACATATATAATTATATGGAAGATAAATACAAATAAAAACCAGATAGTTTGGCACTAGCAGTTGGGAGGATCAGAAAAAACTTCTTGTAGAAAAGAGTGCTTGAGCTGGATAATGAAGTTATTTTTATGAGGCACAGATGAGAAGGGTGTACATTCCAGGTATAGGGGACTACCAGTGCAAAGGCATAGTGATGGGAGAATACGGTATGTCCTCAAAACCTCCATGTTTCACCCTCCCCTAACCCACTCACACTGAGAATTTTGCCTCAGATTTTACTGAAAAACAAGGCTTTTGCTAAAAGCTCTTCTTCCAGCCTCCTCATCTTACACCATCCAAATGCCTTCTGCCACTATGCACTTCTTCAGCTGTCTCACATAAAAAGGTGGCCCTTCTCATTACCAAGGCAAAATCTTCATGCACAAGTGATCCCATTCCATCCCATTTTCTCCAACAGATTGCCCCTTTATCATTTTTATGCTCTCACCTTCAATCTGTTCTTCACTACTAGCTATTTCCCTACTGCCTACAAATATGCCTGTGTCACCCCCATTCTCAAAAAAATCTTCCATTCATCCATCCATCCATCCCCACTAACTGTCATCCCCACCTCTTTGTGGCTATACTCCTTGAGAAGGCCATCTACAATAGATGCCTCCACTTCCTTCCTCTCACTCTCTTCTTAACTCTCTACAGTCTGGCTTCCAACTTCATTATTTAACCCAGACTGCAGCCTCTGACACTGTTGATCACCCTCTTACCTCTATAACCATTTTTCTCTAGGTTTCTGTAACACTTCTCTATCCTGGTTCTACTACCTGTGTGACCACCAGTCCGTCACCTTTGGTTATTCTTCATCCAGGTCACACCCACTAGCCCTGGGTATCTCCCAGGGCTCTGTCCTAGGATCTTTTCTCCTTCTGTATTATCTTTTTGTTGTTGTTGTTTTTTGTTTGTTTGTTTTTAGTGAGGCAAGTGGGGTTAAGTGACTTGCCCAGGGTCACACGGCTAGTAAGTGTTAAGTATCTGAGGCCAGATTTGAACTCAGGTACTCCTGACTCCAGGGCCAGTACTCTATCCACTGCGCCACCTAGCTGCCCCCTTCCTTCTGTATTATCTTACTTGGTTATTTCGTCAGTTCATGGGTTCACTGATAATTTCTAGATTGATAATTCTATACTGATGATTCTCAGATCTACTTCTTTAACCCTAATCACTTTCCTAATCTCCAAACTTGAATTTCCTATTGCCTGTTAGACATCTCAAACAATCTCAAACTGCATTTCCCATAGACATCTTAAACTCAGCAAGTCCAAAAACTAGACACAGTATCTCTCCCCCCTCCCCTTCCTAAAACTTTCCCTTTTTTAATGTTCCCATTACTCTCAAGGGTACCACCATCTTCTCAGTCATTCAAACTTAAAACCTATATGTCAGGGGCAGCTAGGTGACGCAGTGGATAGAGCACCAGCCCTGGAGTCAGAAGGACCTGAGTTCAAATCCGGCCTCAGACTCTTAACACTTACTAGCTATGTGACCCTGGGCAAGTCACTTAACCCCAATTGCCTCACTAAAAAAAAAAAAAAACAACCTATATGTCATCTTCAACAACTCATTCCCTATCATACCCAATATCTAATTTGTTGCCAGTGCCTATCAATTTTACCTTAGTAAGATCATTTAAAATAAACCCCTCTCTGTGATACCGCCACCATACCAGTGCAAGCCCTTATCTCCTCACACCTGGAGTATTGCAGTAGCCTGCCTCAAGTCTTTCCCTGTTCAAGTCTGGCTTCCACTCAGCTGTCAAATTGATCTTCCTAAATTGCAAATCTGATAATGTCACCCTCCCATTCCCCATTTAGCAAATTTCAGTAGCTCCCTGTCACCTCCAAGATCAAATATAAAATTCTCTGTTTAGCATTCAAAGCCTTCACAAACTGGCCCCCTCCTGCCTTTCCAGTCTTCTTATATCTTGTTCCCTGCTTCTCTCCCTCCACCACCACGTTTCCAACAATCTGGTGACACTGGTCTCCTTGTTGATTTTCACATAAGACATTCCATCTCCAAACTCTGGGAATTTTCACTGATTGTTCTCCATGCCTGGAATACTCTCCCTCCTCATCTCTACCTCTTGGCTTTCATGGCTTCCTTCAAGGCCCAGCTAAATCCCATTTTCTACAATAAGTCTTTCCTGGATCCCCTTTAAAAATTCTATTCATTACCTCCAATTTAAGCTGTAGATAGCTAATTTGTACATAATTATTTTTCCTGTTGTCTTCCCCATTAGATTGTGAGCTCCTTGAGAGAAAGGACTGTCTTTTATTTTTCTTTATGGTCCCAATACATAATAGGCACTTAATAAATACTAATTGACTGACAGAGATAAGGCTGATTTGTCTAGTTTACAGCATACAAGAAGGGCTAATGTACAATGATTCCAAAAAGGTAAGTTGAGGTCAATTTGTGAAGGGCATTAAAGACTAATCAGAAGAATTTATATTTTTTCTAGAGGCAATAGAGAACCACTGGAATTAATATTGAGTAAGGCTAGTGACATGGTGAAATTTATGTTTGAGGGAAATCATTTTATTATTGGCTGTGTGGAAAATAGAATGGAGTTGAAGACACTTGAGTCAGGGAGACCAATTTGGAGTCTGTTGAAGTAACCTAGTGATGAGGTTGATGAGGACCTGAACAAAGGTGATGTCCGTGTCAGTATTGAGAAGGGATGAGATGCAAGAGATGTTGTAAAGGTAAAAACAGCAAGATTTGGCAACTTGTTAGATATGTGGGATAATGAAAAAGGAAGACAGTTACAAACCTGAGAGACTAGATAAATGAAAGTGTCTTTGATAGAAATAGGGAGGTTTGAAAGAGCATTGACTTTGAAGAAAGGATAATGAGTTCTGGTTTAGACAAATGAGTTTGAGATGTCTCTAGCACCTCCAGTGTGAAATGTCCGGTAGGAAGTTGGTAATGCAGGACCAAAGCTCAGGAGTAAACATAGAGCTGGATATGTGTCTGTGTGCACATTTATGTGTGTGTGTATGTATACATAGATAGATAGATAGATATAGATATATTTGTATGTGTGTACGTACATAAACATATACACATATGTTTACCTATAGTAATTATTTTTGTAGAAATAATAATTAAATCTGTGGGAACTGAGGTCAATAAGAAAAAGAGTGTAAAGAGCAAAGAGCCTTGTCTGAGGATTGATCAGAGATCCAGGAAAGAAGAGTCATGAAAACCCAGAAGAGAGAAGGTATCCAGGAGGAGAAAGTAGTCAACAGCGTCAAATGCAGTAGAGGTCAAGTAGGATTTATGAGGACTGAGGAAGAACTATCAGATTTGGCATTTAAAAGATCATTGGTAAATTTGGAGAGAGCAATTTCAACTAAGTAATGAATTGGAAGCCAAACTGTGAATTGTTGTGGAATGAATGAGAGAGGAAACAGAAGTGAAGACATGGGGAAAATGGCCTGAAAAATTCTGAGGTGTGTAGGCCTCCATCAGTCACGGAAGACCATGGATCAGCGCCTTGAAGAGCCACAGGCCACAGTGTGGCTGTGCAGCCCGATACGGGAGCCACAGCTCCTGAGTGACTTATAACCAGTAACTGCTGCATCCCGTGTTGTACCCCATGAGGAATAGCTGGAGTGTCCTCTCCAGGGCGCTGGCCTGGGTGGATCAATTGGAAAACAAGATGTTGCCCATGCAGCAGCAGGTTTTCCCTCTC
This sequence comes from Dromiciops gliroides, assembly GCF_019393635.1. NCBI lineage: Eukaryota > Metazoa > Chordata > Mammalia > Microbiotheria > Microbiotheriidae > Dromiciops > Dromiciops gliroides. Next base: position 585,913,210 of record NC_057861.1, read on the forward strand.
TGCAACATTGGTGGATCCAAAGGAGAGGCAGAGCCAATACAGTTTGGCACCAGTGCCACCTCAGGAGTGGCCAGAGGGATGTGATGTCCAACATCCAACTGCCTAAGGGATTCTGACTCCTGATTTTTCCTCAGGGTTTCCTTCCCCTAGGCAGGTTGCCTGCCAAGGCTAACAAGCCCCACCTGCCCAAAGCGACTGGTTTTAAGGTGCCAGTGACTTGCCTTCGCCCCTTCTCCTGTTAGTGGAAACAGTTCCACCACAAGAAGGCCAGGAGTTGGGCTTCAGTTGTCAGAGGCTATTCTGAGGTGTAGAAGGATTATAAATCAAAATAGGGAGAAAGAATGTATTTGGGATGCTGACGGGATGGAATAATAGAAGGTTAGATAAAGGAATATTACAGGTTTTGACTAAACCAATGGAACACTTGTAGGTAATGGTGAGACCATTGTGACCATCCCTGCTAATTGAAGTGGAGAAGATCCTAGTATTCAAGGTGATTGAGGAATTGGGGTTGAGGGAATATCTTTATGGATGTTGAAATCCCTAAGGGCAAGAGTTGAGGAGGAGAAGACTATAATAAACTAGGCGTGAAACTCCTTAAAAAGGAAGGGAGCATGATCTGGGAGCCAGTATAAAACAGCCACCATGATTCAAATAGTGTAGAAAATTTCGATACTGTGAACTTCAAAGAAAATAAGGTTGCTAAGTGATAACAGCAAATGAGTACCTGGAAGTGGCATTCAGGAGCTAGGAATATTCCAATCTTACTCCAGGACCAGTAGGTTGGAGTGAAGGTATATCCAGTGCTGGAGAGGATGGCCAGGGATGCAACGTCATCTAGGGGAAGCCAGACAAGTAGATGGATAGAATGTGAGAGAAAGAACTCCAGGATGAAGGGAAGTTTGTTTACTATGGAAAATGGAAATTCCACATGAAGTGAAACTTATCATTTATTATTTTGCAGAAACGAAAAGAGAACTGATCCTAGAAAGCAATCCTAAATGGGAAGCTCTAACCGAAGTATTGAAAGAAATTGAAATAGAAAATAACAACAGCGAAGCTCTTGGTGGCCCAGGTAAGAGTGAATTAAGAAGTAAAAGAAAATTAAGCAGTTAAGTGTTCCATTTTGGGAAACCACAGAGAAGTGACTACCAGTTATTCTCCTGAAAAATAAGTTAATAAAGCACCAAATGTAAGACATAAAGAACCTGCCTAGCAGCCATTTGTTTTCTGCTGTCATAACTTAATGATCTTTATTTATCTTATTATAATTAATGTTTCACCTGTGTTTTTGCCTGAAGGGATTTTTTTTTTTTTAGGGGCTTCAGGACTTTTAACTTCCTTTAAAAAGATCTAGCCCAAGGGCAGCTAGGTGGCACAGTGGATAGAGCACTGGCCCTGGAGTCAGGAGTACCTGAGTTAAAATCCGGCCTCAGACATTTGACACTTACTAGCTGTGTGACCCTGGGCAAGTCACTTAACCCGCATTGCCCCACCAAAAAAAAAAAAAGATCTAGCCCATTTTCCCAAAAAAAAAAAATCAAGAAAGAATCAAACTTATTTTAGTGGCTACTATCTTTATATTCTTTTTTTAAGCCTCTCTGATTAATAGGAATAGTCTTACTTCACAGACTATCAGTTGTCTGTGTAGAAAGGTGGTCATAATCTTTTAAAGTTCACATTTGACAAGTTCCTTTCTCAAATAATTCACATTACTGGACTTAAAGGAGAGTTTTTGGCAAAAGAAATACAATAGGAATGTGGTGCATGTAAATGTAATATATGAGCACGATCATGTAGTTTCTCACTAGATCTTGTTGTCTTTAAAAGTATTTAGTCTAGTATTTAACAGTTTCTCAATTCTGAAATGTTTTTGGTATGGTTTCTTTAAAGAAAGTAATGTACCTCTTCAGCCTTGTCATTCCTATAGATCAAAATAAACAATTTTACATTCCTACGGCCACTGAACAATGAGATAATATCGCTTCAAATCTTAATTGTTATGATTTAAAGCCCAGCATACTAAAGAAAGACATTCTTCTCTAGAAGGGCTTTTGGTTTCCTTCCCAGAGCCTTTTTCCCAAATTCCTATCCTTGTTTATTACACAGAAGAGACATAGTAGAAGATTAATTTTGTCAGATTAGCCTTAACTTGACTAGCAACAAATCCTATCTGTAAGCAGTTTCTGTCCTAATATTTGTTTGTTTTCTTAAATGTATTTGGATTATGTGAGGCAGTTCCTGTGGATTATCAGTTTATTCAAGTGAATAAAGCCCCAGCCTGGGAATTAAACACCCACTTCTTCCTTAGTTTAGCCACTGACTAAAGCTGTGACAGTAGCCATGTCACTTAATGATTGTGTCCCACTGGGCTTTTCCATCTGCCCAGTGGCTGTATCATCCAGACTCCTGGGCCTTGCCATCTGTGCTACCACAAAACCCTAAGAATCACTGGACCTTTCCATCTCTTCTGAATACAGACTATCCTTTATGCATTGCCTTACACAGTTAGAATGTGAACTCCTTGAGAGCAGGGACTGTTTTGAGTTTTTCTTTGTATCCCCAGAGCACCATGCTTGGTACATAGTATGTACTTTATATATGCATTTTCATTCATTCTTTCTCCAAAAAATAAATTTTTTAAAAAATGTGTCATTTCAATGAAAAATAAAAATTTTAAAGTAACTTTAAGTTTATAGGCAATTAACAAAGTACAAATTATAGCTATAATTTTATCCAATACTGCTTTATAGCAGATAAAAATAATTTAAATGAGACCACCAATCTTTTAAATGTGGTTTAATGTATATTTTTTCTTTTTGTTGTTCACTAAAGTAGCAAGTGATTAAAACACTCTTATCTAATATTATAGGAAGCAAGTTTTTCTTTTTAAAAATTTACTAATAAAGAAAAATTTTTCCTTATTTTAATATTAGTATTACTTCACAAAACACTAAAAATATCCAATTTAGACTTTTAGCCAGAAGATTTTTGATGAAAGGATTTGACAAACTTTTGAGAAGAATTACATAATTTTTAAATTATGTATCTTTACTCAAGAGGCATAATGTAGGCTTTCTTATTTTTTGAAAGCAAGATAAAGGGTTTTTTAATTTTCTTGACTTCAGGGCAAGTACTTATTTGCGCAAGTGATGATCGAACATGTGCACAGCTTAGAGACTATCTCACTGTTGGAGCAAAGGCTTTCTTATTGAAACTATATACAAAAACCTTTGGAAAGGATAACAAAGCTGGAGAAGTAAAGTTGAAATTCAAAAAAGAAGACAATTCTAAGGGAAACCTGAAATCTAGCAAAGAATCCAAAGTCTCAAAAGCCAAGGTCAGGACTTCCATAAAACGAAGACCTCCAAAAAAGAAGCAAGAATTGACTTTAACTCAAATGGTAACAAAGATTGAGGATGAAATTGAAGAAGTTGATTCTAAAGAAACAAGCAACAGCCAAGAAAGCTGCCTTGAGGAAACTGAACCTGAAGTGTTTGGTATGAATTTATCATCTGATGCTGCATATGGCATCATGAAAGAACCCCTCACTATCATACATCCACTTCTGGGTTGTGGCGACCCCTATGCTCTGACCAGGGTACTACATGAAGTGGAGCCGAGATATGTTGTCTTATATGATGCAGAACTAACCTTTGTTCGTCAGCTTGAAATTTATAGGGCAAGTAGACCTGGGAAGCCTATGAGGCAAGTGTATTAAATTATTGTGAGTATAATTACAAGGGTGGGGTTTTTTATTAGTTTTACTCTTCTTTGGCATTAAACCACAGTCATTACTAGTTCTTTTTTCCTTCTTTAAATTATTATTATTCTAGGGGGCAGCTAGGTAGCACAGTGGATAAAGCACTGGCCCTGGATTCAGGAGGACCTGAGTACAAATTTGGCCTCAGACACTTGACACTTACTAGCTGTGTGACCCTGAGCAAGTAATTTAACCTTCATTGCCCCGCAAAAAAAAATTATTATTATTATTATTATTATTGAGTTATAATTATTACCATATTTTAAAGTCATTTGAAAATTTGTTTGCTAAACTGTATAATCATGAATTTGAAGTTTTTATAAGAGGAGATCTAAAATGCCACACTGAGCTGAGTAGCTGCAAATAGGAAAAGACAGAAAGTACCACAGACCAGTTCTCTCATTTTAAAAATGAGGAAACATTCTCAGGATGGAAAGTGGCTTGCCCAAGGTCATACATACTAAATAGCAGAACTGAAATTAAAAGCCAGGTTTTCTGACTCCAAGTCCAGTGCCCTTTCCAGACCTCATCCTAGCACATTACCTCTAATTTTTTGTTACCCCATTATCCATATTGTATTTGTATTGATTTGAAGTTTAAGATGTACAATCATATGAGTAAGTCCAGTACTGTTACAAAAAAATTATACAGATTACATCAAAAGCCTCAACTTTGATGGTAGTTTCAGTGTTTCTAAATGTCGGGGAGGGGGAACAAGCCAAGGAAGAGGAAAGGTATCATATTTGTCTTCTAGTACTTAAAGAACTATCATATGGGAGATTGTACTTATCCTATGATTCCAGATAGAAGAATTTGGACCATTAAGTGGAAGCTATAGGGAGAGAGATTTGCCTCAATATAAAGAGCTTTCTAGTAAGTTGAGCTTTCAAAAATGGAATAAGTTGCTTCATGATGTGATTTTCCCATAACTTGACGAGTGTCCAGGCAGAGGATGGATCATCAGTTGTGGGAGGCATCATAGAAGAGGCTTGTATATTTGGTAAGGACTTTTACTAGATGCACTCTGAGATCTTTTTCAACTCCTCAGAGTCTATGAGCATGTAAGTATAGTATCTTAGATGTCCAATTTGGAGAAAAATAAACAGCAAAATGATTATCTTGAACTCAGTCTGAACCAATAGACAAAGCCAAGAGAAAAGTTTCTAGCAGCCTTTCAGATAGACACAGGCTGGCATATCATACCAAGAGAAATGAATCTGAAATAATACAGGATTAGAAGTTTGGATAGAGAATGAGATGAACAAAAGTAATCAGAGAATAATTAAATGTGTCATTCTTAGTTCTCATGCTTAGTGATAGCATATATGCTCTGAAGAAGATTTCTGTTGCCTGGGAATAATATAGTTAGTAACATTTTGGGGAAAATGGTTTACAAGGAAAGAAGAGAAAAGTTGGAGAGTTTTTTTTAAGGTAGGAATAAGAGGAAACATTAAGAGGTTGAAGAAAAGGGGGGCAAAATGGACATAGTTGATTCTACCTCTCAGCAGTCTCAGCTACAAAGAAAGTAGAAAAGAGGCAGATTGTCTGTAACCATTTGTTACAAAGGAATATTAGGGATGGAAAGCAGGAGAGACATTGGGAATTGACTGTGATGTAAAGAAGAAAAGAACATCAGTGAAACATTTCAAAAGAAATTTTAAAAGAGGCAAAATAAATAGCAGACCTCCTCCTCCACCCCCCCAAAAAAGAAGATATATGTATAATTAATTGTGAGTAGATTAATAAAGTCCATTGTGCTGTATGTCAATGTGTTTATATCAAATGTGTGATGTCTCTATTCTGTTAAGACATTTACCAATGTGAAAGACCTGAGACATCACTTGGAGAGATAAGGATTGTATAGATTTCACTTATTGTTTATTTTCCACTAGCATATGATCTTTTATAGATTGATTTCTATAACTAAACAATCTAACATTTAAAACAGTTTTTTGGCAGGAATGCAAAGCAAAAATGAAAAGAGAATATAATCTCAGGGGAGGGGGCCAGTGGACTCTTATATTTCTGAGAAAATAATCACTCATCTTCTCTAATTGTATTTCACTGTTTACCCAAACTTGATTCCTTCTTTTGACAAAGGGAAAAAAAGCTAGGTAATAAAATCTTTAATAGGTAGAGTTTAGCAGCTTGATTTTAGTAAGAGTGTGATTAATGGAACCTTTTATGTTTAGTCAAATATTTATCATTTAAACCCTTTGAGTTGCCAAATTCAAGAGTTATACTATTCCCTATAGGGATTAAGCACTGTGTTTTTGTGGTCTAAAAAAAAAAAATCTTCTGTCTTGACTTGCAGGGTTTACTTTCTTATATATGGAGGTTCAACGGAAGAGCAGCGCTATCTTACTGCCTTACGGAAAGAAAAAGAAGCTTTTGAGAAACTCATTAGGTAATAGAGCATTAGTGTGTAAATAGCAAACTATAGAAGACCTCCCTTAAGTGATTGTGGGCAGATTCCAGAAGGAAAACCTATGGTGCACACATAAGAAGAATGAAGAAACTGCTATGCTTCAATTTTTTTTTTTAAGTTTCCTGGGGGATGGAAAAAAGAAAGAGAGAGAAAGGTAGTAGGGAAAGGCTCTATTGAGAGTATAAATCTGGCCTTTTTTTCTTAATGGTAACCAACACACCTTTGTTTCTTTCTCTTTTTCCCCTTCCCAGTCTTTCCCAGAATTCAGAAGGTAAAGCCAGAACTGAAAAGTCAAGCCTGAAAATATTGGGCTGGACTGATGTAGTTTGAAGTTTTCAGCTTTCCAAAACACTCCGCCAACTTAAGCACTGACAACCTGTGGCAACACACAGCTGCCAGATGCAGAAAAGAGATGGTTTTCAGTGGCATACTACCTGCCATTAAGTTCCTAGGCAGAAGAGAAAAGTACATAGTTCTTTTTCCACCTTGCCCTATCCTCCACCCTTGCCTCACCACCATCCACAATATGCATCTTGCTCTCCTTCCTCCAATGCCAAGCTCTTCCCAAAACTTTTTTGTATCCATATATGTATACAATGTATCCTTCTGTAATTATAAAGCAGTCTAGCTTCATCTTCTCAGGATCCTTATGTAACATAAGCACTAAGGCAATTTATTCAGACTCCCACTTGTGCTAACAAATCAGGTGTCCAGAGCATGGCCACACCTTCCTTCAGAGGTCTGGGTGTAATCCTGAGGGCTTGAGGAGTTGTTTGTCTGATACTTGTGTAATTTAAAATTCTAAATGTGGGTCCTAATCTGTTCCCCCAGTTTTGGGGGAAACTGACTAAAATCACTGATAAAACGAGTTTAGGTTTTTAAGGGTTTATTGAAAGATAGTAAAAGAAGAGAAAGATTGAGAACAGAATTCCTACAACCTGGCAATCCTATCTTTCCTCAACTCCTCTGTCCTCTGCTGCCACCATGGTGAAGTCAGGAACCCAAAAAGGGAGAACTCCTCCCCCAGCGTTCGCTTCCTACTTCGTGTGTCCCTCACAGAAATGGGAGGCTCCTCAAGTTCATTGGCTGGTAGCCTTGATAGACAGTACCAGTGAGCAAACGTCACTTCCTGACGCCAAGGAAAAGCCACATGGCCTTGCCCTCAGAGGCATTCTCCTCATGGTGGAGCTTTCCTATAGTAAGTCTCCAGCAGGTGGCATCATTCCAATCATTACAGTCCCCTCTTTTGTTTCATTTGAAAAACGAATGAGCTTGCTCAATGAAACATACTATAGATCATGAGTCCCAACCACTGTGCTTTCCACCATGATCACAATTGATATCCATTAGTCATCAGACTTAAATATCTTTTAGGAAAGAGTATTTAACTAAGGTTGTACAGTAAGAATAGTTGATATAAAACATCCCCTGCAAAAGTGTGTTTTCTTTCCCACCTTGTTATCTTGAATCTATTATGTTTGTCTTCCCACTGCAAAATATAAGTTCTTTGAGGACAGGGATCATTTTGGTTTTTTTCTTTGCATACATAGCACTTAATACAATGCCTTGTACCTAGTAGGTACTTAATAAATGTTTATTGAATTGAAATTCTCATTCTCTGTACAAAGGCCAAACTAATACTTATGCTCAAAAGAAAAATTAACCAATCCCTTCCCAGTCCCCCAACAGCCTAGTTGGTTCACCAGGTAGTAAAAATACCTTGAATTATTCATTACTTTGAAGCACATTGAAATTCAGTAGCATTACATTACTATTACTTTGTAGCTAAATAGCATCTACCTCATCACATTTCCTTACATTCACAAGTAGCTTTGTATCCCCGTTGGGATCAGTGATACAATATTGGTGGACACAACAACTATTTGAATAGCAGACTTTGGAATAGAAAGTCTTCTGTGTATTAATTTATATGCTACTTTTCCATAAAATTATAGTTTTACATGTTACCTGACATGATAAATCTAAACCTCTCATGTAGTTTTTAAGTCCTTCCATTTCAAGTCTCCAATTATCTGTATTCCAGTTTCCTTATAATATTTTTCCTCAGTTAAATTTTCGAACTTTGAAAAGTGTTCTTTAAAAGACAGAATTTGTTTAAGGAATTGTACTGTGGGAATCAGTTATATTAAAGAGCATTTATATTAGAGACAGACTTAGAGTATGACATCTACCACAACCTGCATATGTCAAGTTCTAAGGAATGCAAATATTACTATTTAAAATAGTTTAATATATAATAATATAAAACAGTGAAGCTAGAAGTGGAAGAACTCTTTGTAGTCATTGGAATAGCATAAAAAGACTAGTCACTTATAAGGAAAGGAAAAATTTATTTGGCAGTAGAACTAGTGGTAGGATTTTACCTATGAGAGAATAGTAGTAAACAGTAGTCTCAATTTACATTGTTGGTCAAGTATTATTATTCATATTTTACCAATTAAGAAAGTGAAACACTCTTACCATAAATGTCCTATGATACAAAGTGGATTAGTGGTAGAGCTTGGTTCAAAAACCATATTGTTGTTTTTTCAGAATCCTAGGCCGTTCTGTCATTAATGCCTCTCTGGATTTTCTAGGTGTCATTGAAAATATAGTAAATAAAATATAGTAAACCTCACTAGTAGAGAATGAGAACCAAATATGAATGATGGAATACTTTTAAAGTTAGTGAAATTTATAAGCTTGTATACCCAACTGCACTAACCTAACAAAGTGTTGAAAGTAGAGGGCCCTTACTCTGAAAAAAAAGATTATGTATAGTTATAATTTGAGTTAAATCAAGTTAATTTAAGTGATTAATTTGGAAGACTTGCTTTAAAAATAGTTTAACTTTTTTTCAAAGAATTGTCATTTTATATATTACTTTACAAATTGAATATACAATTTTCATTTTTTGAAGGTTTATGCCTTGCATTTTAAAGTACTGTTATTTTTATTTTTCTAGGTTAGTTTTGCAGCCATTATTATTTGCTTAACTTACTTATAAAACTAGTTGAAACAACTGTAAAATCATTTGGAGGCAGATTTTCAGTGTAACAAGTATTAATCATGGATATTAGAAGTGTCAAAAATTATAGGTATAACCAGATATAGGACAGCCTGGTGTATGAGGGTATCCCCACAGGCTAACTAACCTTAGGACAGGTAGGGCATGACAGAGGAAGTGATTGATCTCCAGGGAATTGATGAAAATTGCTCTGTAACTTTTAAACATCCTATAAATGTAAGTTATTCTTCATAATAAGTATTTATAGTAGTAACTATAATAAAACAAGTAATTATCATAAAAAATTATAGGTATATATGGTTGCTATATTTTATTAAGAAGACAGTCATCAAAACAATACTTAAGATTTTACAGTAATTTACATTTCTTTTAACTAAACAAGAATATATATGTATTTTAATGTTTAACTATTATACTTAAAAGTAGTTACTTTTTGAAACAAAAACTACATATAACCCATTTCTTCCAGGTTGGCATTAGAACTTTAAACATTTTGTTACACAGCAAATTCAACCTTTATTTTCTCCCTTTATGTAAAAAAAGATGAAGTCCCCTCTTTTTTTTCAATTCTCAGTTTGATGTTAATTAGCATAAAGGAAGACTTTTAAAAACAATAATATCTCCGTGTCTCAGAGAACACATAATGTAACACATCCCTTCTCACAGCACAGAAGCCAGGAACTCCTAGTACGAAATGCTGTATCTATTTGCTTGTGCATTGTTGCACGGAATTACTGTAACAGTTGTTTTTGCTTAATTGCTTTTTTTTTTTAATAAATGCTAAGTGTTTTTATTAATAGGACCTAAGCCTTTGATGTCCCCTTTTTTTTTTTTTTTGTGGGGCAGTGGGGGTTAAGTGACTTGCCCAGGGTCACACAGCTAGTAAGTGTCAGGTGTCTGAGGCTGGATTTGAACTCAGGTACTCCTAAATCTAGGGCCGGTGCTTTATCCACTGCGCCACCTAGCCGCCCCTCACTTAATTGCTTTTTTATTATTACAAAGGAAGGTTCACTCTGGAAGGGGAGTATTTCTACCTCAGAAATCATTATAAAGACAAAAAAGACATTAATAAGTTTTTTTGAAATAATAATAGAATCCTAGACCTAGACACTACCTAAAATCCAAATAGTACATACTTTAGCATTTACAAAATCTGAGCCATAGAACAACGAAGTGAAATAAGCAAGGCAGGTGGTATTAACCTCATTTTATATATGGGAGAAATTAAGAGTTGGGGAAGTGGTTAAAGCTTGTTAATTAGCATTGGCTGACAAGTGGCATTACTCAAACCAGAACTTAAGTATTCTAGCTTCTAGCTCATTCTCTTTCTACTCCAGAATGTTGCATATCACTGCAGAAGAAGCTACCATTGTTCAATCAAATCAGTTGGGCAAACATTTATTAAGAATTCAATATGTGGGGCAGCTAGATGGTGCAGTGGATAAAGTACTGGCCCTGGATTCAGGAGGACCTGAGTTCAAATCCAGCCTCGGACACTTGACATTTACTAGCTGTGTGACTCTGGGCAAGTCACTTAACCCTCATTGCCCCACAAACAAAAAAAAATAAAGTTCAGTATGTACCAGTCACTGTGCTGGGCCCTAAGGACATAACGACAAAAGTAAAACAACCTTTGCCCACAAGAAAATTAGATTCTCCTGAAGAAAAAGTAGTATGTACAAAATAACATAAAGTCATTTCAGAGGAGTGGAGGTAGGCACCAACATCTGGGACATCAGAAGAGACTCCTTTTAGCAAGTGGCACTAAGTCTCATGAGCCCTGAAAGGGAGTTAGGGTTACAAGGAGCAGAGATGAGGTGGGAGAATTTTCCTAGCCTAGCAGATAAATTGCAAAGGCAAAGCTATAAATAAAGGGTCATACAAGTTTGCCAATTTGGCTGGTACTTAATTACAAGACAGAAAGTAATATGTAGCCAACATAGAAAAATAGACTAGAGCCAGATTATGAAGGGCCAATGAAAAGAGTTTGTATTTATCCTATATGTTATATTATCACTTCAATTTGTTAATAATAACAAAATTCCATTTGTGTCACACTTCACAGTTTATAAAGTGCCTCCACATAAATGATTTCATCCAGTCATCACCACAATTCTGTGGAGTTAATATTATCCTTATTTTCAAATGAGGAAAGGTTAGACATTAAGTGACTTGCTCAGGGACCCACAGCTAATAGGTGATAGAGCCAGGACTCAGACATGGACTTTCTTATTCTGAGTACCATATAGTTTCTAAGAAAAATAATAGTGATTTACACTAAAGAATTTAGGATACTTCTCTTTCACATCTTATAAGCAAACTTCTGTTTCTTAAGTGGTTTACTGTTTGCCTAGGAATGGGCTATTTACAATTTCTATTCTAGAATAATGATTACTGGATGTGTGTCATAGTTAACTTTTATTCTTTATCATTTATGTCTTGGCCCTTATAAGTATTGAGTATTGAGAAGAATTGGGGCTGAAATAGTTCCTGGCCTGTTGTGACCACTTTCTCTTCTTTATCATCCTGATGATAACTTTGTATTTGTATATATGTTATCTCAAAAGCTATATGGCTAAGAGCCATAATTTTTATTCCAAAATTATATGTTCAAGTTTTAGCCTATAGCAAATTTAAACTAAAATGAAACCTGACATGGCCAAAAGACAATTTCTCAAGGAATTAAGTGACAAATTTTCTGGTCAATTGTGAGAAAATAATGGGTTTGGGGATGCCCCGAGGCCCCCTCCTGAGAGAATAATATTGGGATTGATTGGATTGACTTTGCTGATTAACTCATTTAAAGTTGACTTGATTGAAACCACACCTACCTGAGAGCCTGGCCCTCAGGGGTTGTGTTCTCTGAACTCTGAGCATGTTCTGCTCATGGACTGCCCTCAAGTCCAGTGAACCAATGGATTTGGGTGATGCTAGCCAATTAGCTTAAAGCAGTGTGTAAGGACCGCCTCTCGTTGCACCGGCAGGAAGCTTCCAGTCACACAGGGAGAGAGACTTCCCTTTTTGGCCTAAGACTCGTAAATGAAGGCACCTTTTTCTGTATTCTTCCCTAGATCCTAGCGAGGCTTTCCTAACTTTCAGGGCAATGTGTTTTATCTTTACTAATACCTAATATGCTTTAATAAATGCTTAATGCCCCAAAACTGGTGCTAAAGCTTCTAATTTATAAGTAGCAATATATTAGAAACCCCAGCTAATTTTCCCCAAGCTTGTCACAGAAATAGGGTGACCACATATAGATTTACTCGCCACAATCAGAAACCTCTTTTTGTTTCAACTCCATTTTACAATATGTCACAACTATAATAGTGTGGCAGGCCTCTCTAACACTGAAGCCCATACTGACTTCTATTTAGTTTTATCTAGTAATCTGGGATACTCAATTGCTTGTTTTATGATATCAACTTTGTCTCTTCAACTAGATTATAAGCTCCTTGAGGCCAGTCACTAGTCTTTTACTCATTTTGTATGCCATGTAGCACAGTGCTGTACATATTGTAGACACTCAGTTTTTTAACCTTGCTTTTATAAATAATGTAGGAGAACAGAATTTAATCTTCTGATTGTTGAGAATTTTGTGGCAACTGCATGTCATTATGTAGAACCTCAGTTTGATAGCTATATATACATATATATTTATAAAATTCTTTTGAGGGCACCATCATCCTTCATGCCATCCAGGTTCAAAACTTAAGTCATCTTCAATTCTTCATTCTCGCTCACTGCCCTCCCCCCCCCACAATATCCTTTCAGTTGCCTGGTCCTATTGAATCCTACTTCCACAGTATATCTCACATTAACCCCCTTTTCTATGTTAACATGGATACCACCCTAGTTTAGATCCTCATCAAACTCACCTGGGCTATTGCAGTAGTTTTCTAATTGAACCTCCCAATTTTTAGTCTCTTTCCTCCCATTGGTGTCAAACAAATAGAAATAAACCCCTGTGGGCCTCATACTGACTTAGAAAACACAAGTTAACAGTGTTGCATTAGGTTTTTATTGATTTTGTTCAACATTTCCCAATTACATTTAATCTGGTTTGTGCCACACTTGGGAGTTCTTAAGGCTGTGAGTTTGACTCCTTTACATCTTCTGAAATAACATCACAGGTCAGTTTTCTATTTACTTGCCTCTAGGGTAAAATAAAAATTACTTCTTTTGACATTTAAGGTCTTCAACAGTCTGACTCAGACTACTTTTCTAAACTGATTTCACATTAATCCCCTTCATATGCTCTCCATGTCAGCCAAGCTGTCTTATTTTTTCTTCCCCTAACTTTGCATTTCATCTCCCACCTTTGCCTTTGCACAAGCTCTCTCCCAAGCCTGGATTGCACTCTATCCTAACCTCCAGTTTTTAGAATTCTTAGTTTTCTTCAAGGTTTAACTCACTCAGATGGTACCTTCCACATGAAGCCTTTCCTGTTCCCCCCAATTCTTCATGTTCTTCCCTCAAATTATGTTGTGGTTATTTATCTCTTTAAATATTATAGATTCCCCAATAGAATCTAAGTTCAATGAGAGTAGACACTTTGTTTTATTTTTATATACTATCACCTAGCACAGTGTCTTACATATATGGGATACTCAGTAAAGGCTTGTTGAATTTTTGAATTGAGAAAATACAAGCTAGGGGCAGCTAGGTGGGGCAGTGGATAGAGCACCAGCCCTGAATTCAGGAGGACCTGAGTTCAAATCCAGCCTCAGACACTTAACAATTACTAGCTGTGTGACCCTAGGCAAGTCACTTAACCCCAATTGCCTCACCAAAAAAAAAAAAAAAAAAGGAGAAAAAATACAAGCTATATTGGCCTGAAAGGTTAAATGTGTGCTAAAATCCATATAACCTTGAATTTGTTTTTAAATGTTACAGTTCTCTGTTGTTAATTGTTCTTATTCGTTGTTTTTTCCCTGAATAGTTAATGTATTTTTAAAATTCCAATTAAGAGATCTAGCTCATCAAAGTTTTATTTTGTTTCTCATTTTTTAAAAAAATCATTTTTGTAAAAATTATTTTTAATCTAATATTCAAATTTTTTAAATACATTGGTGTTATCTGTTCCTTTTGTAAGTAGCATAGCAGTTGTTTATGTGTTTATAAATGCTTAGAAATAATTTACTTTTAACAAATTTTTTTAAAGAATTTACTATAATAAACATTCTCCCTTTCAGTCTTTTTTTGTGTATGCACCATTCAAATGAATAAAATTATGAATTGTCAAATCTTTGAAGAGCCAGTAGTGTGGAAAAAATATTGTTTTCTGTTGGAGGACCAGGAAGTAGTATATAGTTTTTTCTACTTTTAGCTATTATTTGTTATATATTTTTGGTTTTAATATAGCATTTCACCATATATCAAAGCATATGAATTGTTTTATATTTGGAAAATATGTAGAAAAAATAGGGGGCAGCTAGGTGGCACAGTGGATAGAGCACCGGCCCTGGAGTCAGGAGTACCTGAGTTCAAATCCGGCCTCAGACATTTGACACTTACTAGCTGTGTGACCCTGGGCAAGTCACTTAACCCCAATTGCCTCACCAAAAAATAAATAAATAAATGAAATTTTAGAAAATAATTTTTTTGGTTTGGTTTGGGGTTTTTTGGGTTTTTTGTAGGGCAATGGGGGTTAAGTGACTTGCCCAGGGTCACACAGCTAGTAAGTGTCAAGTGTCCGAGGCTGGATTTGAACTCAGGTACTTCTGAATCCCGGGCTGGTGCTCTATCCAATGCGCCACCTAGCTGCCCCTGAAAAAAATAAACTTAAAGTTTATATTGTTCAATTTAATTTCTTGTACTAATTTCATAATATTTCAGGGAAAAAGCAAGTATGGTTATCCCTGAAGAAAGAGAAGGCAGAGATGAAACAAACTTAGATCTCGTAAGGGAAGCTACACCTTCACATGCTTCCGCTGACACTCGCAAAGCAGGTGAGTTTTTACCATCTCCAGATCAGAGTCTTATGCCTTCAGACAAGCTTATTTGTATGCATTTGTCATTTATAAGCCCTACATTTGTAAGTTGGAAATTACTTGTACATTATCTCTAAAGTTCTTTCCAGATCCCAGATTCTGGGATTCTCTCGGAGTCACTTTTGACAATCAAGCTCTATTATGTCTGTCAGCAAAATTAAATTAAGCTAACTTGTGAGGGGTGCTCCAGGGGTATTCAATGTAGCTTTATTTCCAAAAAAAATTTATGTAGGAAACATCATAGTGCCATGCACCTAATTTGGGAATCTATAATGTATTTTTCTGAAATGCTGGAGGCTTATTGATAAATGTTAGTAGGAATTCTTTCCAGACATTAATCGTAGTCGAACAAAAGAAACATTGGTTTAAATTTTAATCCTTATTTAAGCATATATTTTTCTTTAATGACATTCATTCTGAATACCTATATTCACTTCATAGGTGGCCAGGAAAAGACTAATTTGCAACAAAATATAATTGTGGACATGCGAGAGTTTCGAAGTGAACTTCCATCTCTGATTCATCGTCGAGGCATTGACATTGAACCAGTTACTTTAGAAGTTGGAGATTATATCCTTACTCCAGAAATATGTGTGGAGAGGAAAAGTATCAGTGATTTGATTGGTTCCTTAAATAATGGTCGTCTTTATAGTCAGTGCATCTCCATGTCTCGATATTATAAGCGACCAGTACTTCTGATTGAGTTTGATCCCAGTAAACCTTTCTCTCTTACTTCTCGAGGCTCTCTACATCAGGAGATTTCCAGCAATGATATTAGTTCCAAACTTACTCTTCTTACCCTTCATTTCCCAAAACTCCGTATCCTTTGGTGTCCTTCCCCACATGCAACTGCTGAGTTGTTTGAGGAGTTGAAACAGAACAAGCCACAACCTGATGCCACAACAGCGATGGCCATCACAGCAGATGCTGAAACCCTTCCTGATTCAGAAAAATACAATCCTGGACCCCAAGACTTCTTATTAAAAATGCCAGGTGTCAATGCTAAAAACTGTTGTTCCTTAATGAATCATGTTAAGAGCATTGCAGAGTTAACAACTTTGTCACAAGATACCCTCTCGAGTATTCTTGGAAATGCTGCAAATGCTAAGCAGCTTTATGATTTCATCCATACATCCTATTCAGAAGTTACAGCTCAGGGAAAAGTTAAAAAGTAAAATGGTAGAGGTGCTTATTTTGCTGACACAGCCATACTCTTTGGTGCCTTTTATCATAATAGTAGTCATGCTCTCATTTCTTCGACTCATTGTTTTCCATTATAGTCAGTAGAACAGAAATCTTAGAATCCCAAAACTGGAAATCATCTAATCTAAGCCCCTCAATTTACCTATGAGGATATAGATGCCCAGAGAGGGAATGTGACCCACCCAGAGTCAAATAGCTAGTTAGTAGCCAGAGCTAGAGTTAGAGATCAAGTCTCCTGATGTGAAGGGCAGTCAGTGTTCTTCTTCATGCTGCATCATGGGAGTCTTTTTAAAGCTGTTGGCTTTGCTTCCTCTTTCCCCTTTGGGACACTAGCACAGTTAAAAATGAAGTATATCATGGTATCCATTTACATTTGTTTAACTGTTTATCAAGGAGGGAATTGTTTAATGAATTAAAATTGGTGCTTCTAAAAAGTTTGATGAAAATACATATAGTCCAGTTCTCCTCTGCCGGCTGTACAAAATACACCAGTGTATCATGAAGACCTCCAAAAGGAAGGGAACCACCTTTTGTCGTTCCTGTCCAATTTCCTACTCTCAATGTAGAAACATTGGAGGATTTGCCTCAGCTGACTGAAGAGTGCAACCGGTAGAAGTCTTAGCCTGATGAATTTCTAATTATGAAAATACATGTGATATAGTTTAGCTAATAACTTTTTTATAATATAAAGTGAATTGCCTATTTGCAGAAGTTTGCTTCTTTGAACATGCCTAGTCCCCTGGACTCCTGCGTTATCAGAACCCTAAATGCTAGTCTTTAAAAGCTTTTTCTTGCTCCCACCTCCTACATATACCTTAAGATGACTCTCTCCATACCACCCCAAAATACTGTTTTGAACTCATTTCTGATCTATTAACTTCCACATTTTGTGAAATTCTATGACTACAGTACTTCTTAAATTTACATCCGGGTGTGAGGTCTAGATTACATGCAAATGAGGTTCTATTTTCTGTACTGGAGCTTTATCCAAAGAAATACTGCACAAGAATCAGTAAATAGGAAAGTAATCATAGTTATAGGCTTAATACATTTTTTTAAATCATAAACTTTTCTAGAAAAAAAGTTCATGTCAGGTTCATGCCTCATTTGTGAGTAATCTGGCTTAACATTCTACTGAATATATAAAAGACTTAAATTCCAGTACTTAAATTGTCTATAATAAAAACAATCTACAGTGATCTGATCATTGGCATTGAATTTTCTGCTCATAGCTAATATGGACTCACTGAATTCTAAACAAATTAGAAGTCAGTCCATGTGACAAAATTTGCATTCTTGTCTGTGGGAATCAGTTTTTTTTGTCACACAACCTGGAATAAGAAAGCATTGCACACAACTGTATAAATTTATTTATAAATGCTATTTATATGTTATTTCAACAATACTTTTATCTGTTTTTGAAATTTAAATGTCCTATAAAGACTGTATAATAGTGTACTTTTAAATTAAATTCAGTGGTTGGCATTAATTGTATTAATTGTGATTATAGAATTGAGAGGTGGTTTGGAATGATAGTGCTTTAAGACAAAAAGTTCTAAGCTTTTTTGCTCCAATGTCAAAAACTTACTATCGGTTTCCCAAATAAATATGTTAACTTGGATCATTGGGGTTTTCCTAAGTAATCCTCTTACATTCACTTTTTTTTTTTTGTGGGGCAGTGGGGGGTTAAGTGACTTACCCAGGGTCACACAGCTAGTAAGTGTCAAGTGTCTGAGGTCAAATTTGAACTCAAGTACTCCTGAATCCAGGGCTGGTGCTTTAACCACTGCGCCATCTAGCTGCCCCCTATTCACTTTATTTTTGAAAGAGAGTTTAAAACGATTAAATGTTCATTAAACTACAACAAGTTCTTTTTAAAGATGCCAAGTTTTAAACTATCCCATGTCTAGCATATTATAGATTTACTCTTAGAGTTTAGTAATAGTCTTGTCTCTTAGCACTATAATACTCTTTCTCAGTATTGTACATGATAGATATTTAAGGGCTATAGGTCTCTCATGAATATTTGAGATAGAAAAGATTTATCATTATCAATGAACCTTAAAGTGGAAGTCATTATTGACTTATTGCCAACCAGCTTAGCTAAAGCTCTCTTCCACTAAATAAAAATGTATGTGACTATGTAGTCACATGTAAATATACTTTGTCATGGTTTTCTTGAATTGTATTGGAATCCTGAGCTTGGAATCATGGGAATGTATATAATTTTAGGCTTAAATAATAAGTAATTATTTTCATATTTTTAGTTTTTGTTTATTTGAATTTTTATGAATTTAAATTCATTTTTTCCAGGACCTTTTTTAAGGCTATTTAAGCAAAACTGAGGGGAGGAATAGCAGAGTATAATTGATTTATATCTATGCTAAGCAGAATATTTTGTATTGCAAAATAAAATTTATGGTATTTCTTATTTTCCTTTCATTTCATTGTGAAGCATAGCAAAAGATACAGCAAGATTTTTTAAATCCCAAAATAAAAGCAATTATGTGGAATATAAATACATTTTAGGCTTTAAAAAATACTCAACATATAAAAACCCTTTTCTGGGGAAAAAAACTGTAAGACAAATGAATTGTTAAAAAACTAAAATATGCTTTTTTACTGCTATTTATTTTTACAGTTTGACTTGTTTAATAAAGCACCTTCCTTTCTCAGTAAACTCACTTGGCTCAGTTTTGTTTTCTGATTTTCATTTTTAAACTTGTTTCTCTAAAAAATTCCAGTATTTTCCTCCACTTAATTCTCATTACATCATTTGATCCATGCTTTACATCTTTTCGTATGAAGTATAGAATGCAAGAATTATCCATTTTACATTGTCATTTTGTCTAATCTACACAGCAGTTATTAGTTTTTGTTTACTTTTCTATAGGTTGGCTTTAATTGTTTAACTTTACCTTTTGCTTTAAAGTGTGCAACTATGTCTCTTTTTTTTGGGCAGGGCAATGGGGGTTAAGTGACTTGCTCAGGGTCACACAGCTAGTAAGTGTCAAGTGTCTGAGGCCAGATTTGAACTCAGGTACTCCTGAATCCAGGGCTGGTGCTTTATCCACTGCGCCATCTAGCTGCCCCAACAAGGGGCACTCAGACACTTGACACTTACTAGCTGTGTGACCCTGGGCAAGTCACTTAACCCTCATTGCCCCATCCAAAAAAAAAATAGGAAACAAATTAGTTCCTACATTTAAAAAATTATACTAGAGTATATTTTGTTATGAATGAATGAAAGAAAAGAAAGTGTTTATGATGTACCAAGTACTATGCCAAGTGCTGAGAAATACAAATACAAAAGCAAAGCCAAGTCCTACCCTGGAGGAACTTATATAAATAAAATTCTTTCAAAACTTCATATAAACTGGTGCAGAGTAAAGCAAGCTGAACTAGGAAAACAATGACTGCAACAAGGTAAAATGATAGCAAAAAACAAATAGTTCTGCATAATTATAATGACCAAGCTGAATACCTGAGAAGAGTTGAAAAAGTATACCTGACTCTTACTGGGATTGGGGAGGGTTGGCACTGATGATGGGTGTGGAATATTTAATACATGGTCAGACATTATCCTTATTTTAGTTAGTTTTTGCTAAACTACCTTTTTTCCCTTTTTTATTCTTATTATGACTCTCCACAAAGGGGAATAAGGAATACACTGAAAATGAATGTCATTTAAAAAACGAGAAATCAATAAAAAGAAAAAAGAAGTCTTTAAGTAAGTAAAGATAAAATGAGCCCTTTCTTAGCAACCAGTACTGAAACTGCCCCAAAAGAAATTGAATAAATTTTCTCATTTGTATTTTCATTTGCACTCAGAGAGAGTTGTTGTTAAACTTCGGGAAAACCAGATGTCTGAATGTTTTTATATTTCCATAGACAGCTGCCAACTTAGACTGGAATTTTGTTGGTTTTTGTTTGTTTGGGGGTTTTTTGGCAGGGCAATTGGGGTTAAGTGACTTGCCCAGGGTGACATAGCTAGTAAGTGTCAAATGTATGAGGTTGGATTTGAACTCAAATCTTCATGAATCCAGGGCTAGTGCTCTATCCACTACGCCACCTAGCTGCCCCCCTGGGCTGGCATTTTTGATGCTTCACGTTGGCTAAAGCTTCATATGCCATTCTAAAATGAGAGGTTGTGAATGTGAAAGATGGCTTTTACTTTTTTTTTAAGACAGTGAAAAATAGTAATTTAATACTAAGATTCTTACCCTGTTGCATTAGTGGTGCTTTATTTCTCCTTTCTATTTACTAAACCATAGCTCCATATTACCTTTAATCAGAATTCTTTATTAGCATACCCAGCATCCATGAACTATGAGCAGACTGGGGCCTACTCTATAAAGAATAGATTTATGAATGAGTGAATAAATATTTCCAAAATTCTACAGGATCCATTTCTTCTTCATAAAAGATTAAATTTAACAGTACAGCTCTCAATGGGGCAAAAAAGAAAATATAGTAGGCCAAACAAAATCCATGTCATTGCAGGCAAAGTACAAGGGGAATAGTAAAAAATAGGTAAAGCACTTGGAATGTTTTTAATGGTAATTTGTCCTCAGCAAATATACATGTATGCAGATATACGTATCTGTATATTTTATAAATACATATATGTTGGGGCGGCTAGGTGGCGCAGTGGATAAAGCACCGGCCCTGGATTCAGGAGTACCTGAGTTCAAATTCGACCTCAGACACTTGACACTTACTAGCTGTGTGACCCTGGGCCCCGTGGCCCCGCAAAAAAATATATATATATATATATACATATATGTCTGTCACAAGGAATTCAAACATAACTCATATATGATGAGTGATGGAATTAGGGTCAAATTGACCGTGAGTCATCCCAAAAGAATTATAAGACTCAGTGACTCAGTTTCCCAAGTTTTATTGCGATGCTGTGAGTGATCACAGGGAGAGAACCAGAAAAGTGGAAAGGTATCTCTCGAATAGTGAAAGAAAAGACAGTTATATTTATAGTATAGATAAATTGATTATCAGTCTCATTATAATAATATCCACCTTAGGGAGGTATAGGGGAGGGCTTATCCTTATTTGCAGTTCCTGGGGTCCTAAGCCAACCCCTGAGGTGGGTACCTTTTTCCATGGAGGTGTGTTTTGGGGGTTTACATGTCATAAGGTGAATCTGGAGACAAATTTGGCCTTTTCTGCGCATGTCTCTGATTCCCATGACTAGTTTCAAAACATCTTCATTTATTATTTATTTCTAGTTTGAGTTTCTATAAGCCTGTCAATTTTATCATTGTTATATGACCTGCCCCTTTATGTCCCTGTTTTGGGTACTGATTACTGTGGGTATGCAAGAAATGAGGCCCTGACTTATGTTAATGAAGAAGTTATCCATTAACTGGGGTCTTAGAGCTCATATCTGAATTAGAGCTGGGGTCTTAGGTTTTTCTGTTTAACCCCTTTTTTGCCTCCTACATCAATATACATATGCAGATATGTGTGTATGTGTGTATGTATATATATATATATATGTGTGTGTGTGTGTGTGTGTGTGTGTATGTATATGTATGTATATAAAATTATTGTTATTAATGAGTTTCCTGGGGGCACCCAGATTAGTTTCAATCCCTTTCTTTCTCTTCCCCCCCCCACCCCCCCTTCAAAAAGTTCAATTCTTGAGGAAGTTTTAATCTTGTTCAGGACCAGCCCAAAGATACAATAGAGATGGAGATTGATTCTTTTGTTTAGCTAAAAGTATTGATGGGATTACACTCCACCTAAAGACTGGATTTCACCCTTTGCCAGAGGGTCCCTCCCATTAGGTCATTATATCATGATGTCATTGTAGAGCTCATTTTAATTTAGACCACCCTCAAGTCCTGTCATCCAATGGAATTGACTGATGCTCACCAATTAGCTTTGATCCATGTATAGTGACCCACCTCTATCAAAAGAGGATAAAAGGGGGCAGCCCAGGATCACACAGCTAGTGTCAAGTATTTGAGGCAGGATTTGAACTCAGGTCCTCCTGAATCCAGGGCCGGTGCTTTATCCACTATGCCACCTAGCTGCCCCCAACAATAATTTTTTTTAAACACACACACATACACACATTTATAGCAGTACTTTTGTGATAGCAAAATACTGGAAACAAAACAAATGTCCATAAATTGGGAAAGACTAAACAAATCAGTGCATAAATATAATGGACTCTTTCTCTCCTTCACCTCCCCTCCCCCCCTCAAAAAAAAACCATGAAGAATTCAGAGAAACATGGGAAAAAATTGTATGAAATGATATAGCATGAAATCAACAGAAACTAAGGAAACAATCTTCACAGTGACTACAACAATATAAATGGAAAGAACAACAAAAAAACAACCTTATGTAATACTATGAAATAACATACATGCAATATACTATGAGTACTATGTACTAACCAAACTTGGCCAAAAAAAAAAAAAATGAAAAAATGCACATCCCTCCAGGCTCCTATGGTTGCTGTGTGGAACATTGCATATACTATCAGATCAGGTTGATGTGTTGGTAAGTTTGACTATACTGCTTTTTATTCTGTATTTTACCAGATGGCTCAATAAGTGAGGATGGGGTATGTATGTATAGGTATATATTTAGAAATGAAAGTAATATAAAAACAAAAGATCCATACTAAAGGGTTTTTTTTTTAATCATAAGGTATCATTTAGATGTCTCCTATAATTATGAACTCTAGAACCTAAAACAAGTTTTAAAATTCTTGTACAGGACGATATTTGATTAGATGATTAATTACCCAAGACTTCATGTCCCATTTTTCTCCCAATACTACAATGACCATTTTGCGGAAGCATGTGGAATTTTAGTAATTCTCTAAAATAATCACATCATCTTCTGTTTTCTGTTCACTTTGCAATACTTCATGCTTCATATAATAGAGCTGCCTACAGGAGGATTGTTCTTTAGCTTAAATTACTTTAGCTGAAAGCTTAAATGTAAAGTTGCTTTTCATTATCAATTATCAAGGATTGACTAAGTGCCTACAATGTAGGCAATTACCGTTAAATTACTGTTTAAAAAAAAATGTTTTGTATGAGTAACAGCCATGTTCCACATTCAAAACTCATAATTCTAGAAAGAATGCAAAGCTGGGAATGAAAGTCAAAAAAATAAGGTAATCCCTGTTGTGAAGGTCTTTACATTACAAGTGAAGCATAAACATTTAAGTACATACAAAATCTATGCAAAGTAATATATAGGGGGAATTGAGAAATACCTCATCAGTGGTGGCAAATGAGCTGGGCTTTGAAGGAAGCTAGGGTTTTAAGAAGTAGAGAGAAGGTGTAGCATGTAGTTTGGCTGAAGGCATAGGAACAAGAACTTGAATGCCCTTTGTTAAGGAACAGCAAAAATAGGTCAGTTTGGTTGAACAGTAGAATTCATGAAGAGGAATAATGTAGTTTGTAACCAAGCTGCAAGGTCCACTAATGCCAGTGGACTTTGTGTTTCATCTTAGTGGTAACAGGGAATCAAAAGTTTATTGTGCAAGGGAGTGGCATGGTCAGATCTGGACTTTGGGAAATAATTTTGGCAGCTATGTAGATGTCATGGGGAAATAAGTGGTGGAGGTCCTTAGGTATTCCTCTGTAAAAAATTACAGTCTTGAACAAAGTCTAATTAGAATAAAATGGTCTATTTGGGCTCTAGAGAAAACGACCAAGAGGGAAGTCAAAGATTTCACATCAAGGGGAGGAGATGGCTTAGAGACATCTTTCTCTTCTAATGTAAAGGAGGCCAAAGCTTTTATAGAGGATAGATGGGGTGACCACCTGACAATGGGAAGTTTTTGCTTTGGGGATGGATTTTTCTTTTGGAATGATAGTCCTGACCTCTGGAGTTATCTCTGTCTCCTAACTCAGGCAGTAGCCATACCCAGCTGACTTTCCTGCTATAGAATTCAATCTCCCCCTACTTAGGTGTGTCAGTCCTGATATCTAGTTGGCCAGTTTAAACCTTAATAGTCTCTTTTTTTTTTTGCTTGTTTGTTTTTTTGGGTTTTTTTTAAGTGAGGCAATTGGGGTTAAGTGACTTGCCCTGGGTCACACAGCTAGTAAGTGTTAAGTGTCTGAGGCCAGATTTGAACTCAGGTCCTCCTGACTCCAGAGCCGGTGCTCTATCCACTGCGCCACCTAGCTGCCCCTTAATAGTCTCTTAATTTGGGGCAGCTAGATGGCGCAGTGGATAGAGCACCGGCCCTGGATTCAGGAGGACCTGAGTTCAAATTTGACCTCAGACACTTGACACTTACTAGCTGTTATTTACCTGGGCAAGTCACTTAACCCCAATTGCCTCACCAACCCCCCCCCAAAAAAAAACAAATAGTCTCTTAATTCTTCCATATGTCCATCAAAACCCAAACAATGGACAAGAGAGGCTCTGCCTGGGATTTATTACTGGCCTTTTAATGAAAGCCACAGTGATTTGAGTTTAAAAGTTTAGTCAAGTAGCTCCATTTGAATTAAAATGCCAACTCAAACTGGCAGGTTGAGTGTCCAGATGGCAGCACTACTATTACTCATAGATTGTTGTTCATCCTTTGTTCTCCAACAGGACCTGTGACATCATGAAAGCGATAACTGGATGTATGAGATGAGGGAAAATGAGTTTAGGTTTCCTCCAACGTTGCAAACCTAGATGTGTATAAAAATATTGATACCCTCGACAGAAAGGGATGTTTGGAAGAGTGTTGAGTTAATAAATTCTATTTGGTACCTAAGTTGAATACCTATGGAGCATCCAGTTTAAAATATCCAATATGCAGTTGGTAATGTGGGACTAGAATTCAGGAAAGGATAAGGCTAAATCTAAAGATCTGGGAGTCATCTGCACAGTGATAATATTTGAGCCTACTAGAGAGGTTGATTCTCATG
This sequence comes from Dromiciops gliroides, assembly GCF_019393635.1. Lineage (NCBI taxonomy): Eukaryota > Metazoa > Chordata > Mammalia > Microbiotheria > Microbiotheriidae > Dromiciops > Dromiciops gliroides. The sequence continues at coordinate 585,938,534 of NC_057861.1, forward strand.
AGAAAGTGTACAAAGAAGAGGATCTAAGACAAAGCCCTGTGGTACACTCATAGTTAAGGGGTACAATATGAAAATCCAGCAAGAAACTGAGAAGAAGCCATCAGACAAAGAGGGGAATGAAGAGAGAAAACAATTTTTAAAAAACAACCCTGGAGAGGAGAGAGCACCCCAAGGGGAGAGTATCATATACAGCAAAGAAGTCAAAAGATATGAGGACTGAGAAGAGGCAATGAACACATTTGCTTTGGCAATTAAGTGATCACTGGTAACCTTGGAGAGTTCACTTAAATGATGAAGTCTGAAGCATTCTGAAATATTATAGAATCAGAAAGCTGGAATGGCCTTTCAAAGCCTTCTGTTTGGGTTACAAACTACTGGCAGCCCCATTGTGAGGTCTATTTAAGTGTAAATTGGCCATAGGGATTGGCCTAGCCCCTCTGCTTTGGAATTTGGTTCTGAATATGACTGTTTTACAAGCTTCTCTGCCATCAATTTATGAAGCAAAAAATGTGCGCAGTAATGTTGTCTTGGAAACTGAAAGTAAATGTTCAGCAGTTTTAGACAACCAATGCTAAACCTTCATAGAGATTTTTCTTTCTTATTCTGGGTTGTACTGAACTTACTGTAATTGGGGCAGCAGAGTTGCTATGGTGATTTATTATTGTCAAAACAGAACACTTTGCCACAATGTGTCAAAGCAGCAGATAAATCTATTTTATGTAGATTTCAACATGACATTAATAATTGTTGAAAACCCTCCATACTTCCATTAGCAGATTTTAAATTGAGACTGAAAGGGGCATTAGCTAAAGGGTCTGTTTTAACTTTTAGAGTTAAACCTTTGCTTTACATATAAATAAAAAGTGTTGGCTCACAGGATTAGTATTTGAACTGGAGAAGTATTTCAACTGGGAAAGGGTTGATCACTGGAGCAATTATATGGCTAATTGCTCCAGTATGGGCATAACCTAAGAATTATTACTCACGCCTCACTCTGTAACTGTTAGGTCTTGTGATGAGCCAGTAGAAATGAGCTTAAAAAACAGCTTGTTCCTTCCATTCCTCTTGTAAATCTTTTTTGTGTTCTACAATCCAAAACGTCTATAGTTGGGGGCAGGACACCCTATGGATGGAGATCAATACCCTCACCAATAGGGGTCACTATTGAGTCACATAAATTGCCTGCTTAAATTGAGAGTCACTGTACAGACAATCTGAAGATAACTACACGTTGATTGGGAATACATCTGCCTCTGATTCTTGCCTGGCCAGGCATGATACAAGAGAAAGACTGTGTGATTTCCAGCATGACTCACTATAAACAAACCAGGGCAATTTCAGTGCCTCTTATCAAAGCATGTCTATATGCTCTTAGGCTGAGAATGAGTCAGGCTAGAAGTCACAAGTCTTGTTTCGGTTTATGAGCTTTTTTGTTTTTCTCAAAGCAGAGGTGGATTTCTTTAGGGCTAGTTTTGCTTTGTTTGGAATGTCTTAAATAATGTTTGATTTCCAAAGGAATTTTGACTATGATCTCATGGTAAATATAAGTTGAAGATAAAAAGCAAGTATCTCTCCTCTCCCAGGAAGCCCTCCCAGATTGAATAGAAATTGGTCCCTACCCATCATTAAGGCATCTTTACTATCAAACCCAACAGATCCTTTTCTAGTTTTCCTTTCCATATCAATTTGTTGCCGTTGTTTATGTGCATGGATACAATGAAGATTAGGTTATGTGACCACTGTTGTGGCTACATTACTTGGGAAGGCTTCAATTTCATACTCTCCGATGCTGTTCCCAAATCCATAGGAATGTGTATATTAGAGGAAAAGAGATTAGGCATAGGAAACTAGAAGATATGGAGCACAGATATTGTTACTACCATGACTACTGAATGAGTATAGTAGAAGCAGTAATCAAGTGTAAAAGATGGGGTGGAGGTGGAACATGGAGAAGGGAATGCAGGGAAGAAGAATGGTGTAGATATGAGAAATGAGCACACTGGGTGTTTCTCAAGCTGTATCCAATACAGCAAAAGTATATATGTGTGAGCAAAGGTTGCTGCATATTTAATTGTGTTCAAGTCAGGTCAAGTCAACTGCATTTATTGCCAGAGTCCTATACTGAGTGCTATGGAGAGAAACAGAAAAAAAAGAAAGATAGTCCTCTGTACTCAAGGGGTTGGAAGAGATTGATTACATTGATATTTAGTAGCCTAACATTTGCAAAATACCATGACAATAAGTAAATGCTTCAATACTTTTAAAGATACATTCTTTCATGAATGCACAGCCTAGGGGCAGCTAGATGGCACAGTGGATAGAGCACCTGCCCTGGAGTCAGGAGTACCTGAGTTCAAATCCGGCCTCCGACACTTAACACTTACTAGCTGTGTGACCCTGGGCAAGTCACTTAACCCCAATTGCCTCACTGAAAAAAGAAAGAAAGAAAGAAAGAAAGAATGAATGAATGAATGCACAGCCTACCTTTGTGAAAGCAAATTAACAATTTCTCCATTTCTTAGTAGATATGAGCTGCTATGACCCAAAAAACTAATCACCAGATAGTAGTTAGTCTTTCAAAACTTAGGCTAATCCTTAGACAACTGACAAAAATCTTTTGCTAGAATCCAAACTTTTCTCCCCCTTTTAAAAAAGTTTTGAGTGTTTAAAAAAAACCATCACTTTCACTTCCTAATGCCTCTACACCATCTTCACCTTCACCTTGGCCCTCGTAGAACCCTCTCTTGCAATAAATAAATATGGGGCACCCCAAAAGTCTTAGTGCAGTTTTGAGCTTTTAAAGTTTAAATCTGTTAAGTTAATTAGGGCAATTTTAAGCTACTTTAAAACTGCATTAACATTTTTAGGACATTCTGTATAATCAAGCAAATCAAAACAACACACTGCTCATGCCTGAAAATATATTATTTGACACCTCTTATCTAAAGTCATGATTGGTCCAGAGTTTTGAAGTCTTTCAATGTTGTTTTTCTTTATGTGATTGTGGTCATTCTGGTTCTGCTTACTTTACTTCTTCAATTCATACAAGAGTTCCCAAATTTCTCTGGATTATTCATATTTTGTAGGCAGATGTGATAGGGTTATCCTCAGAATCAGAAAGCCTTGGGTTCAAGTCTTCTCTAACCTCTCAGCATCCCAGGTAATTCTCTAAGACAATAAGTTCCAGAACAGATGCTAATCTGTTTTGGTTGAGAGATTCCTCACCAGGAGCAATTTATGAATTAAATTAGAAGTGGTGCAGAAAATGAACATAAATTATTCCTCTTCATTATTTGTTATGGTAAATAAGTGAATAAAAATTCATTTATAAAACACTTAACTACGTGCTAAGCACTATGCAAAGGCCTGGGGATACAAATAGAAGCAATGAGACAGTCCCTGACTCCAGTGAGCTCACACTCTAACTGGAGAAAACAAAATTTTCAGCTTCAGAGTGGATGAAAAAGTCCAGGGGTCCTCAGGTGTTAGTGGCTAAGAGTCTGAATGTGTAGTAGTAAGGCAAATGGTAATGCCCTTAAGATATATTGACAGGGCAGCTAGGTGGCACAGTGGATAGAGCACCAGCCCTGGAGTCAGGAGTACCTGAGTTCGGATCCGGCCTCAGACACTTGACACTTACTAGCTGTGTGAGCCTGGGCAGGTCACTTAACCCCAATTGCCTCACTAAAAAAAAAAAAAAGATATAATGACAGAGCAAATGGAAGACCTGGTGGTCTGCCATCTTACCAGAAGGATTGTATTTGTTGACTCACAGCTAATCCAAACAGTAAAAGGAGCCGTGTTGCCCTTCCCATTCAGTAGCTCTGATAGTGACTAGGCAGACTAGAGTCAATATGGGAGAAGAAAAGAGGGGAGGGTAATATTCCCACTGATGGTTCTTTCCATCCAGCTACCCTGAATGGGGTCTAAGTAATGCCAGACAACCAGAGTGGAGCAGAGGGAAAATAAGAGGGAAGCATGCTCCCACCTAGCCTCTCTAAATGGTGGTTTAATAATATTCCATTACATTCACATAGCACAATTTGTTCAACCATTTTCCAAATGATTGGCATCCACATCCCTTCCAATTATTTGTTACTACCATGTAGATACTGATGTAGATACTTTTTGTATGTATTAGACCTTTCCATCTGTCATTGACTTTTCTGGAGTGTATGCCTCATACTGGTACTACCGAATAAAAAGTATGTGAGCATATATGCATGTATATACATTTGTGTGTATGCATGTATTTGTAAGCATATACTATATGTGTGTGTTTTATGCATTCATGTATTTGTGTGGATTGGTGTATATATACATATATAATTTAGTGACTCAGTTTGGTTTATAGAGCAGTGAGACCAGTTTAGTTCCACCAAAAACATACTGGTGGTACTTTTCTTTCTACAACCCTTCCAACATTTATAAGTTGAGACTTTTATTATCTTTTTAAAATATAGAACCCCTGTATTACATAAGTACAGTTAAATAAAACATTCCTATGTAATCATAACCAAAAATTAATTTTTGGTTCTATATATTAGTCCATTATCTCTCTGTCATGAGATTGGTATTGTTCTTCATTAGCCTTTTGGAATAATGGTTGATTCATTAATCTGAGTTCTGAGTTCTTAGAGTTCAAAAAATTGTTTTAATATTAATGTTATGGTTTAAATTGTACTTCTGGATCTGTTCACCTCAATCTGTATCCATTTATACAAGTCTTTCCATGTCTATTTTAAATTTTCTCCATCATTTCCTTACAATACAATAGTATTTCATCACATCTGTGTGCCACAGTTTATTTAGCCATTCCCTAACTGATGAACACCCCTTTAGTTTCTAAGGGTTTTGCCACCACAAAAAAGCTACTATAAATATTTTTATACATAGAGGTTTTCCTCTTCGATCTCTTCAAGGTATAGCTGCATCATCATTTAGTAACTTTTTGTGCTTTGTTCCAAATTGCTTTCCAGAATAGTTGAACTCATTCACTATTCCACTAATATCATATCAATCTATTTCCCCCTATCCCTTCCATTATGACTTTCCTTAATTTTTTTTTGTCATTATCAATCTTATGAGTGTGAGATAGAAGCTCAGAATTTTTGTTTCTCTACTTATTAGTGATTTGGAGCATTTTGGGGGGGGGGGGAATGAGGGTTAAGTGACTTGACCAGAGTGACACAGCTATTAAGTGTCAAGTGTCTGAGGTCCTCCTGAATTCAAGGCTTTATCCACTGAACCACCTAGCTGCCCCCAGAGCATTTATTCATATGCTATAAATACCTAGGTTTCTTTGCTTGAGAAGTGCCTGTTCATATCCTTAGACCATTTATCAACTGGGGAATGGTTCTTTTTCTTATAAACTTGGATCTAGAGGTAGCTAGGTGGCATAATGGATGGAGCACTGGCCCTGGAGTCAGGAGTACTTAAAATCCTGCCTCAGACAGTTGACACTTACTAGCTGTGTGACCCTGGGCAAGTCACTTAATCCCAATTACCTCATGCAAACATATATAAATATAAATAAATATATATGTGTGTGTATTTCAATCTGTTTCTTATATATCTTGGAAATGAGACTGTTATCAGAGATGTTGCAAATATCTTTCCCAATTTCCCATTTTAATCATAGCTATATTGATTTGCTTTGAAAAAACTTTTTGATTTTTTGATGCTCTTCTCTCTTTCTTTTTTCCGGTGCAATGAGGGTTAAGTGACTTGGCCAGGGTCACACAGCTAGTGTCAAGTGTCTGAGGCCAGAATTGAACTCAGGTCCTCCTGAATCCAGGGCTAGTGCTTTATCTACTATGCCACCTAGCTGCCCTTGAAAAAACTTTTTAATTTTAGGTAATCAGAATTATCCATTCTATCTTCTATTATCCTCAATATCCCTTGTTTGGTCATGATTGTTTCCTGCATCCATAAATCTGATAATTAATTTTTTCCAAGTTTCTCTTATATTTAGGTCACATATCTACTTGGAATTTACCCTGATAAAAGGTATAAAATATTTGTCTAAACCTAATTTCCTACATACTGAGGTTTAATTTTACCAGAAGTTTATCAAATATTGAGTATTTATCCCAGTAGTTGGCATCTTTGTGATTATTGAACACTATACCACTAGGTTTGTTTGTTTCTACATATTGGTCAACTGAATTATCTATTTTTTTAACCAGTACCAAATTGCTTTATGTTATTGCTCAGCCCCCTTCATCCCCATTTTTCTATCATTTCCCTTTATGTTCTTGACCCTTTGTGCTTCCATATGAATTTTGTTATTGTTTTTATAGTTCTATAAAGTAGTCCTTTATTTTCATCTTTATTATATTGTCTCAGCCTATGGGCAATTAATATTTATCCAATTATTTTTATAGAAATATGTTTTATTTCTTTTTAAACAATTATATATATATTTCATTTTTCCTCTCCTTACATGTTAAAACAATTTTTTAAAAATAATAAACATTTTTATTTATTGTTTTGAGTTCCAAATTTTATCCCTCCTTCCTTCCCTCCCCTCTACCCTCCCTGAGGTGGTAAGCAATCAGATATTGGTTATATATGTATAGTTATGTAAAATATTACCATATTAGTAATTTTGTACAAGAAAACTTGAATAAAAGAAAAAAAATGAAAGTGAAAATAGTATGCTTTAGTCTGTGTTCCATCAATATCAGTTCTTTCTTTGGAGCTGGATAGTATTGTTTCATCAATAGTCCTTTGGGATTGTCTTGGATCATTGTATTGCAGAGAATTGTTGTCATTCACAATTCTTCATCAAACAATATTGCTGTCTCTGTGCACAACATTCTCTTGGTTCTGCTCATTTCACTATGCATCAGTTCATATAAGTCTTTCCAGGCCTGTCTGAAATCATCCTGCCTGTCATTTCTTATAACACAATAATATTGCATCACCATCATATACCACAGCTTGTTTAGCCATTCTTCAATTGATGGGCATACCTTTGATTTCCAATTCTTAGCCACTACAAAAAGAGCTTCTATAAATATTTTTGTACAGATAGGTCTTTTTCTCTTTTGGGGAATAAAACAAATTTTTAACATTTGGGTTTGGGAAAGGGGGAGGGGGTGCAGCTAAGTGGTGCAGTGGAGAAAGCACCAGCCCTGGATTCAGGAGGACCTGAGTTCAAATCTGGCCTCAGACCCTTGACACGTATTAGCTGTGTGACCCTGGGCAAGTCACTTAACCTTCATTGCCCCGCAAAACAAAACAAACAAAAAACATTTGTTTTTTTTTTTAAGTTTTGAGTTCCAAATTCTATCCCTCCCTCCCCCTTCCTAAGATGGTAAGCAGTCAGATATAGGCTATACATGTACAATTATGTAAAACATTTCCATATTAGTCATTTTGTACAAGAAGACTTGGATTTTTTAAATGAATGAAAGAAAGTGGAAAAATAACATGCTCGTGTCTGTATTCAAACAATATCAGTTCTTTTTCTAGAGGTAAATAGTGTACTTCATCATTAATCCTTTGGGATTGTCTTGGATCATTGTATTGCTGAGAATAACTAAGTCATTCACAATTCTTCATCAAACAATATTGCTGTTAACTGTATACAACATTCTCCTGGTTCTGTTCACTTTGTTTTGAATCAGTTCATGTAAGCCTTTTCAGGTTTTTTTTAAATCATCCTTCTTATCATTTCTTATAGCATAATAATATTCCATCACAGTCATATACCATAGCTTGTTTAGCTATTCTCCAGTCAATGACCATCCCTTTGATTTCCAATTCTTAGCCACAACAAAAAGAGCTGCTATAATTTTTGTTTTTACAAATAGGTCCTTCCTCCCCCTTTTTATATATTTTTGGGATATAGACCCAGCAGTAGTATTGCTATATCAAAGAGTATTCACAGTTTTATAGCCCTTTGGGCATAGTTCTAAATTGTTCTCCAGAATGGTTGGGTCAGGTGGCACAATGGATAAACCACCGGCCCTGGATTCAGAAGGACCTGAGTTCAAATCCAGCCTCAGACACTTGACACTTACTAGCTGTGTGACCCTGGGAAACTCACTTAGCCCCCATTGCCCCAGTGGAGGGGGGGGAAAGAATGGTTGGATCAGTTCACAACTCTACCAACAGTGCATTAGTGTCCCAGTTTTCCCACATCCCCTTCCAACAGCCATCATTTTCCCTTTTTGTCATATTAGCCAATCTGAGAGGTGTGAGGTGGCACCTCAGTGTTGTTTTAATTTGCATTTCTCTAATCAATAGTCATTTAGGGCTTTGATTTCATTTTCTGAAAACTGTTGTTTATTTCTCCAGTTACTTACATCTGTTTTTATTTCCATAAACAGTGATTTGTAGTTGTATTTATATAGCTTTTATATGTATTTTGGTATGTATTTTAGACATTCTATGGTTATTATAAATGGAATTTCTCTTCTCTTCCAACTGAAGAAGGAAATCTTTTATTATCTGTCATTCTGCTGGCTATGCTGTAGTTTCTCTGATTTGCATTTCTCTTATTAGTGATTTAAACATTCTTTCACCTGATTATTGATAGTCTTAATTTCTTCTTTTGAAAACTATTTATGGCCTTTGCCTACTTATCTGTAAGGGAATAGTTCTTTTTCTTTTATATTTGTATCATCCCTAGATATCCTAGATAACATAAAATTTTTGTATAATTTTTTAATTTAAAAGTTCCCCTCCTGTTAACTGCTTCTCTTCTCATTTTAGCTGCATTTATTTTGTTTGTACCAAAGATTTTCAATTTTATTTCATTAAAATTGCCTGTTTTAGCTTTTATGATTGCCTCTAATCCTTATTTAGTTAAGCATACTCCCTACACTTTTAAGTATTTAGGATCTCTTCTTTTTAATTTGTATTCTATTTCATTTGGTGATATTAGTTCCCATGGATTTAATTTTCATCTCCATGTTGATGATTCCCAGATCTTTATAACCTGCTCTTTTCTCTTTCTTGGCTTTAGACCTACATCAACAATTGCTTATTAGAAATTTTGAACCAGGTATTCCATAGACACTTTTTCAACATGTCTAAAACAGAAGTGCTTTTCTTTCCGCATGAACTTCTCTATTACTTTTGAGGACATCGTCTGCCCAGTCATCCAGATTCTGAACCTTGATGTAATCCTCAACTTCTTATTTTTATTCCATATTACCAATAAGTTGCCAAATCTTGTTATTTTTACCTCCACATCTCTAGTATACCTCCCTTGTGCCCCCCTTGCATGGAATGCCCTGCTTCCTCACCTCTGCCTCTTAGAATCTCTTGTTTCTTTCAAGACAGCTCAGATACCAGGAGGCCTTTCACAGAATCCCCAACTACTAATGCCTTCCATTCTTAAGGGTACCATACATTTTCTCTTTATGTACACACACACACACACACACACATGCAATCTATCTAGATATCTATCTACACACACATACATATGTGCATATGTGTGTGTCTATACACAGCTGTGTTTTTGCTATACTGATATATACATGCATACACATTGAAGATACAAGTATGTATATATACATATATGTGTAGAGGGGATATAGAGATGGATGAATGGATGGGTAGAAAGAAAGAAAGAAAGAATCAAGGCGAAACAGAGTTCTCAAATGCCATTCAAGTTCTGGCAGATTTTATTATACTGAAAAGACTTTAGGTACATTTCCATGCTGTGTCTATTTTTCTAGGATATCTATAGGTCTATCTACACACACACACACACACACACACACTCTTCCACCACTCGCCCCAGCCTCCCTGAGGAAAGATATTATTTTTTGCCTTTTCTAGCTCCAGTGTTGGGGGAGCTAGCTAGGTGACTCAGAAAATAGAATGAGGGGCCTGGAGTCAGGAAGATCTTAATTCAAATCCAACCTCAGAAACTTACTAGCTGTGTGACCCTGTTTGCCTTAGTTTCTTCATCTGTAAAATGAACTGGAGAATGAAATAGCAACCCACTCATATCTTTACCAAGAAAATCCCCAAAAAAGTCACAAAGAGTCAGAAATGATTGAAACAATTAAACAACAACAAAAGCTCCAATACTTAGCCCAGTGACTGGCACTTAGTGCTTAAATGTTTGTTGATTGCCTTGTTTTTTCCCTTCCTATTTCTGGAGTGATTATATGGTTTCTATTGTCTTCAGTTTTCTAGCCATTTTTAAAAGGTCCTATTTATTACTTCCCTTCAGCTCCCCTTCAGCCCTATGCCAGGATAGGCATATGTTCTCACCACTGCTTGCTGGCAGCTAGTTCCTTTTGCAAATGAAAACAGCTTGGAAATTTCACCATGATCCAACCTAAAGGGTCACTTGTGTTAGAACATTCTGTGTCATTCTGTCCCTAGCATTATCTCTATATCTATTCCATTGTGCCCCTTTGTCTCTGGATATCTGTATATGTTGTCATCTGACTTTCTGTGTGTCTGTAGTAGTGGCTAATCTCTCTCTCTCTCTCTCTTTAGTAGTGGCTAATCTCAATTATTGTGGCAATTAAAGGGGGAAACCTTTGACAACAGAACGAATGTTTTCTCTTGAAATCCAGGGTCTTAGAGTATCATTTGCAAAGAAATGCAATTTTTAAAAGCCTAAATGTTAGAATTATGAATTGTTGCTTTTCCTATTTGAAAAGATGTTGAAAATTAGAATGAATTTCTATATGTGTAATAATAGAATTACAGTAAACTCTTTGTATAAAATACTCACTGCCTGGAAATGATCAAACCTTCAAAGAATTCTGGTATGCATTACAGAGTTGGGGGGGGGAGGGGAGGGGGCGGGTTGAGCATAGGTAACAGAAGTGGCAAATGTAGATGTATTGTGGCAAGTTGCCAACCAACAACTGATTTCACATTTAATGCCTTGTAGCAATAAGATAGCATGAAATGAGTTTCCAAACCTGGCAATAAAGCTTAGATATTTTTAAAGCAATAGAATTGATGTCCTCAATTATTTTTCAAGATCTCTAGGCTGTGAATTTACTTCATTAGACAAGAAAATACTAAGATTTTGAAATGGGAGATCTCTCCGCTAGGGTAAACATTCTCCAGGTAGGGTTTTTTGTTTTGTTTTGTTTTGTTTTGTTTTACTTCTTGAAAGAATTTTGAAGGCATCTGTGTGAAACAACTTGTTAGACATGAAGCCACTAGTATGGCCTTTCAAACTGAATTTTTAGTCTTTAGTTATAGTTCCAACTTCCTGTGTATCCTATAACATGACTTAAATGGAATTTGCTATCTTGCCCTTTTTCCTATGTTTTACTTTTCTCCTTTTTTAATATTATTTTACATATGTGCTTTAATAATCTTGATGAGTAACTGGTACTAAACCTATTCCTATTCCGCTAATTTGTTTCCATATTTTGATAGCTAGGGAACAAAGTTAATAAGATACTCTTAGTTAACATAGTAATAATAATAAAAACTACTATTTATTTAGTTTTTACTACGCACCAGGCACTGGACTAAGTACTTTGCAATTCTTATCTCATTTGATCTCACAACAACCCTGGGAGGTATAATTAGATATAATTATTATCCCCATTTTACAAATGAGGAAACTATGGTTAAATGACTTACCCAAGGTCACACAGCTAGAAGTATCTCAGGCGAGATTTGAACTCAGGTCTTCCTGACTCCAGGCCCTGTGCTCTACTCACAGTACCACCTACCTGGAACCTTAGGGATAAACTGAATCATTAATCTGAATGGAAAGTTCTAATAATCATGTAAGTAAACTTCCTGAATAACCTTGAGTTAATGGATGTGCTTCCATTAGCTAGCTGTGTAGCCTTCGTTAAGTCACTTAATGTCTCTGGGCCTCAATTTCCTCTTTTTTGAAGTTAAGAAATTGGACCAAAGGATCTCTAAAGGACCTTCCATCCCTAAAATGATTCTGGATTCTCTTTTCTTATCTACACTACCTTCACTCAGGTTTCATTAATTTCTAGGTAGTTATCTAAGTCTGTTAGTTAAGGGTTCTCCCTCTCCCTCATGTATGGATTTCTTGAAACTTTTATCAAAGTCATATAAGTAAGCAGGAATTCTAATGAAGAAAGGCAATTAAATCCACCCAGTGCTTTTTACGGTGTCTTTCAAATAAACATTATCTCTGGTTTGGGGGCCCCAACTTGAACTGGAATGGTGAGTTCAGGCTTTTCCAATGTTATAATCATTTGGACATGGCCCTTGGAGGTTGGAGCATGTTGTTTCATAAATTTTAAGGGATGAAATACTAAGTAGGACAAAATATCATGAACCTTGAGTCTTTAACAGATGAGGTTTTCTAAGAGGCCAAATATCAGATATAAATTCTATATATTTATATAAAAGGGTTGGGGGTAAGTAGACTATTTCCAAGATAAGTGGCACATGAAAGCAATACTTTGCTGACCTGGTAATTATGAGTAGAATTAATGCTCCTATACAACAAATGTTTTATGTAATCTCTCTAATAATCACTATGTTATATTAGAATTTTATTTTGTACTGCTTGTACTTTAGTTACTACAGATAGGAAGAAGAGGCCTGACATATAGCTGAATTGGGTTTTTTTGTTTTTGTTTTTGTTTTGGGGGGTTTTGTTTTTGTTTTTTTGCAGGGCAGTGGGGGTTAAGTGACTTGCCCAGGGTCACACAGCTAGTAAGTGTCAAGTGTCTGAGGCTGGATTTGAACTCAGGTCCTCCTGAATCCAGGACCAGTGCTTTATCCACTGAGCCACCTAGCTGCCCTCATATAGCTGAATTCTTATGGCCCAGTCATCAAGATTCCTTCAACCTAGGGGCAGCTAGGTGGCACAGTGGATAAAGCACTGGCCCTTGATTCAGGAGGACCTGAGTTCAAATCCAACCCCAGACACTTGACACACTTACTAGCAGTGTGACCCTGGGCAAGTCACTTAACCCTCATTGCCCTTCCCCCCCCAAAAAAAAAGATTCCTTCAACCTTACTTTATAATTCAAACTACCTAGCCTTATAAAAAGAACCCCCCAAGCCACAATTCCTCCCAAAAAGTCACAGGTACACAGGAAAAAAACTAGGAATTAAGGCAAAAAATTGATGGAGGGAGGGACACTGGCACAATAAAGATTGCAGGGAATTAGGCATGTATATGATGCCTCTATCTAGTTTCTGGTATCTTCCCTAATTAAATTGAGCAATTGAGTCAACTAGCAAGAATTTCTTAAGCACCTATCACATGCTAGGCAATATGTTAAGCACTAGGGATACAAAGAAAGGGGGGAGGAGGAGAATTAAAGCTTTAACTCTGTTTATTTCTAGTTTATTATGTATAGATTGTAAAGAATACTTTTAACAATATATTTGTTGCAACTCATTTCAATGACAATAAAATAATTTGAATAGAATATCCTGTAGAATATTCAATTAAGTGATTTATTAAGCAGTTGGAAGAGTTGTATAAACATAGGCACATTAATGCACTGTTGGTGCAGCTGTGAATTGGCCCAATCATTCTAGAAAGAAATTCGAAATTATGCAAAGAGAATTACTAAAATGGCCATTACCCAGAGATTCTAATGCTAGTAGAATTCAATGAGAAGTCAATGATTAAGCAAAGGTATATACACCAAAATATTTGGAGGAGCACTTTCTGTGCTGCAAAATAGAAACAACATAGAAAGCCCATCATTTGGGGCATGGCTAAATAAGTTTGTGGCAAAAAAATCTTTTTTTTTTTTTCCTGGTGGGGAACAGCAGTTGAGGCTAAGTGGACCCAGGACCACACAGCCAACAAGTATCTAAGGCCGGGTTTGAACTCAGGTCCTCTTGACTCCAGGGCCAGCACTCCATCTACTGTGCCATCTATCTGCTCCATGACACAGGAATTTAATGGGTGTTGCTATGTTGTAAGAAATGATAAAGGAAGGGGGCAGCTAGGTGGCACAGCAGATAAAGCACCAACCCTGGATTCAGGAGGACCCGAGTTCAAATCTAGCCTCAGACACTTGACATTTACTAGCTGTGTGACCCTGGGCAAGTCACTTAACCCTCATTGCCCCGCAAAAAGAAAGAAAGAAAGAAAGAAAGAAAGAAAGAAAGAAAGAAAGAAAGAAAGAAAGAAAGAAAGAAAGAAATTATGAAGGAAAGGAATATCTGGATAAGGAAAACAATGTATGTACACAATAACTATAGCAATATAAATGGAAACAAAAGCAACAACAACAAAAACAGAATGCCTTGAAACTATAATGATCAAGCTTAGCCCCAAAGAAGAGATATGAGAAACAACGCTTTCCTTTTTTCCTAGAGGGGAGCATCTATGAGTCAGGAATACTGTCTTTATTGTTCAGTAACGTCTGACTTTAAGACCATGGGGTTTTCTTGGCAGATACTGCAATGGTTTGCCATTTCCTTCTCCAGTCTATCCCCATTTTACAGATGAGGGACTAAGGCAAATAAGGATTAAGTGACTTGCCCTGGGTCTGGGGCCATATTTGAACTCAGATCTTCCTGCTTCCAGGCCCAATGCTTTATCCATTGTACCATCTAGCTGCCCCTGTGATGTGATATTTTTCTGTCTTAATTTTACTGAACTGGTTTCCCCCCTTTTTTAAAATTCTTTGTGTAAAGGATGCTTTGGGAAATGTAGCCAATATAAATCCTACCAAAAAATAAAATCAATAAACTTTTTTTTGAAGTATAGCGGGTTGTCAAAATGTATTTGAATGAGCTACCAGGAAAAGTATAGTTCTGGCCCAGACTTGTGTTAAGATGATGGGGACATTCTTGATGATTTATTTGGTTTACCTTTTGTCTATTCTCAATGATTGCTAAGTTCAGAGATGTAGCAGTTCCCAGCACAGTACCATGCACTTTGTAGCTGATTGATGGATTGAAATGTTCAGTTAGCACAGGCAGAGGAAGGTCTCCAGATGGATGCCTAATGATCCCCATCCGGGAACTTATGCATGAGAACTCCAAAGACATTCTAAATTAACCCCACCCACTCTCATCAGCCTTATACTCTCTTTTCACTTGTATCCTGTATTTAAATTTGATCATTTGGTGATTGTGAGCCAGTAACATCATCTCTTTGGAACTCAGTTTCCTCATCTGTAAAGTGAAAAGATTGGACTAGAATCTAGTTCATCTAGGCATTCAATAGTTTCTGAGATCTCTTTTAGGTCTGATGTTGTATGATTATAGTTTCCTGAACTTGGTTTACATTTATCTTTGGAAAGAAAAACATTTTTTGTATGTTTCCAACTCCCCCAATTAAATTTTTAATTTCACAAGATACAAAGATAGCAAGCAAAATTGCCAAAGGGAGAGAATAATAGATACTACAAGGGGAAATTAGCTTACATTTTTATTTAGAAATGTCTTGGGAACATTTAAGTGAGTGGGAGATACACTCCAGTCTCAAGATTCCTTCCCCTTAGCTGCTTCATGCTGGAATTAGAAACATCTAAGGCAGTGATGGAAAAAAAGTGTGGCTTTTTTGTATACTTTTTTTTTTTTGGTGAGGCAGTTGGGGTTAAGTGACTTGCCCAGGGTCACACAGCTAGTAAGTGTCAAGTGTCTGAGGCAGGATTTGAACTCAGGTACTCCTGACTCCTGGGCCGGTGCTTTATCCACTGCGCCACCTAGCTGCCCCCTCTGTATACTTTTTAATAAAAATAAACTGGGATACAGTTTTATTAACCCAATACATATAAGCTTAAGTGTAGCAAAATAGTTCTGATTTTTCTAAGATTTTATGTAACAATTGGTCAGGTGGTTGTTCTCCTTTCCACACCAGTTGTAACACTGTTCCATTGTTGTTGTTTGTCCTTCTTTCCTGAAGAGAACCATGGTCTCAGGAAGGTGATGTCATAACTTGCAAGTGAATTCAATGTAAGTGAAGAAGGTCTGTACAAAGTTACAAAGTTCATCAGAGCTGCTGGGTGGTTTAAAGTGGGTCTCAGCAAGAGTAAGAATCCTGTTGTGAATCCCTAGAATCCAAACCTGCCATAAAAGATGACAGACACTCATGTAGAGAATCAATGGAATTTGCCACAGATGACATGCTAAAACCAAGCATCAGGTCCTTAGTTCACAAAAGAAAAAAAAAATCACTCAACTATGTTTGTTCATAACTTTTTTTAAATGTTAGGCAATATATATTTTAAAATGTGTTATACATTAACATATGTAGATCTATATATGTGTGTGTGTGTGTGTGTTGATAAATGGTAGATTGATACACACATATAATTTGATACACACATATAATTTTTACTTTACCTCAAAGCCTAGATAGAGATTCCTTAGTTGAATTTAGATTCTGTGCCTCTAATTAGGGAATAATTAGCCTACCTTTATCAAAATACTCTGATACAAATGTACCAAGGTACCTTTTTTTCTAAATCAAATGCAATAAAATGGAAGGATTACAACTCTTAGAAGTTTTGTCTTTGTTTCTTGGTCTGTGTATCCCCAGGGCCTGCCATATTTTTTGTCCAGAGCTTCCAAAAAAGAAACTCCCACTCCCTAGTTGTTCAGTTCAACTCTTTGTGGTCCCTTTTGGGGTTTTCTTGGCAAGGAGACTGGAGTGGTTTGCCATTTTTACAGATGAGGAAACTGAGACAAACAGGATTAAGTGACTTGCTCAAGGTCACACAGCTAGTAAGTGTCCAAAGCCAAATTTGAACTCAATAAGATGAGTCTTCCTGACTCCAGGCCTAGCACTCTATCCTCTGTACCACCTAGCTCCCTACCTTCACCACACTAGACATATCAACAACTGCTATGTTACTTTTAGTCTTAGACACTGTGAGGTTAAGTCCAGGGTCACACAGACAATTTTGTATTGAGAGAAAGGACATAAATTCATTCCACAAGCCACCTTTCACCTGCCACCTCATAGCACTTAGTTCTTGTTAAGTGGGGGGGGGGAGAGAGAGAGAGAGAGAGAGAGAGAGAGAGAGAGAAGAAGAAGAAGAAACAAGAAATTTACTATCAGGGCTTTGGAAGAGAGGAAGCTGTCCTCTAGTTAGAACTAGAATTAATTTTCCAATAGGAACAATATTATCAAAGGTGGTTAGATATAGTTGGAATAATAATACACTGTGGCATAGTAGAAAGGGCACTGAGCTTGCTGTAAGATAAGAGCTGGGTTTATGTCCCAGTTCTGACACTAGTTACTAAATCTCTGTGAGTTTATTTCTTCATATGGAAAGTGGGTATAAAAATCCTCTTACTACCCACCTAACAAGGTTGTTATCAAGGTAGCACTCCTTGGCCTACCCTTCCTCCCCTCCCCCACCCAATAACCTTTTTAGGTTCCCTTAAAGATGACCACCCCAGATTCAAATTACTCTTTGGGTCCTCACTCCTAAAACTATACCTCAGATACCCACAGATATTTTTAACTTTTCAATAGACAATCAGAGACATAATTATTCTAGAATAAAGTCATTTATTGGAATAGCATAGTAAGGTAATTTGCATTAGGAATTCCCCCCAAAAAACCTAGGGTACCTGATCCAGCAAATTTACATGCCATGCGACAAGTCCATTGGGCCTACCAATCTTTACCTGCAATAAGGAAAGGACTCTGCAAGCCTTAAAGTGTTCTATTACTATGCCATCCCCACTTTTGGTTAAATACGATGCTATGGATGGCCATGGAAATCTTAACTTCAACAGCTAAATGGATCTGTGATCTCCAAGTTTACCTCCTCACCTTAGGAACTTCTCCAACTCCCTACAAGCAGCATTCTTACACTGGAGATGCCTCTACCCTTTGACCTTTTAATCAAATTGAGGAGCCCTTGGCACAGACCATGCTCACTTTACTCCTAGCTCCACTCCTCACTCTCTGGACTTATCTGCCCCTTTATCAGTGGGCTTGTCATAGAGGGTACATCTTCCCCAACTGCTCCCCTGCCCCAGCCCTTCAACTATTATTTTCTCCCATTAGAATGTAAGCTCCTGGGGGCAGCTAGGTGGTGCAGTGGATAGCCCTGGATTCAGGAGGACCTGAGTTCAAATCTAGCCTCAGACACTTGACACTTACTAGCTGTGACCCTGGGCAAGTCACTTAACCCTCATTGTCCTGCCAAAAAAAAAAAAAAAAGAAAGAAAGAAAAAAAAGAATGTAAGCTCCTAAAAAGTAGAGAATATCTTTTTTTTTAATTTGTTCTTTGCATCCCTAGTGTAATGGCATAGTAAATATAGTAAGCACTTAATAAATGTTTTAACCTATCTTCATAAATGTGGCGAATCCTTCCAATGGTACAAACTACAAGCTATTCCATGTCTTCATGTACCTTTTGCCTGTGTCTTCCTATAAATCCTACACAGATTGTCCTCCTAAGATTCCAAGGTCCTTCCTCCAGGTGTTCCTGATCTTTAACTCATTATCAATGTAGCATACAGACTACCTGTTATCAGTTATCTGTTGATCTATAGCTCCTTTTCTCTAGTGATAAGACACACTTTGCTCCCAGTTTTTCTTTGATGATAGTCCACAGCCTACTCATGCCTTCATATCTTTGGGGTTTTTGTCTTCTGAGCAACCTGTAATTTTGATTTCTTGAAGATTATAGTACTATATTCTAAATTGTTCCTATAGGAACATTCTTTCTGAAATCCAAATAAGCAACTGATAAATGGACTTCTGGAAGACAACCTGTTCAGAACTTAGGAAATGCATGTATTCTCTTTTGAGTATATGAAGGGTTTGTCTGGTAGGAATTACTAAGTCAAGTCAGCAAACATTTGTTAAGCACCTGTAATGCGTCAAGCACTGTGCTAAGCACTAGAATACAAAGAAAGGCAAAAAGCATTCATGCCCACAAGGAGTTCACAATCTAATGGTGGAAACAACATGCAAACAACTATGTACAAGATACAAACAGGATAAATTGGAGATGATCTCAAAGGCATTACTAGAATTTAGGGGAAGCAAGAACTATTCTTGCAGAAGGTAGAATTTTTTCTGAGACTTCAAAGAAGCCCGAGAAGCCATGAAGCAAAGGCAAGAAGAGAGAATTCCAGGCATGAATTCAGGAGATGGAGTGCATTGTGCAAGACCAGTATCAATGGATGGCAGAGTATGTAGAGAAAATCAAGGTGTTAGGAGACTGTAAAAATATGAAGGGGCCATGTCATAAAACCAAACAG
Source organism: Dromiciops gliroides (assembly GCF_019393635.1). NCBI lineage: Eukaryota > Metazoa > Chordata > Mammalia > Microbiotheria > Microbiotheriidae > Dromiciops > Dromiciops gliroides. Next base: position 585,957,671 of record NC_057861.1, read on the forward strand.
GATTTTATGTTGGATCCTGAAAGTAATAGGAAGTCACTAGAGTTTGTTGAAAGGGGGATGGGGAAGTTGACATGGTCAGATCTGCACTTTTTTTTAAATTTTAATTTAATTTAATTAATTTCTTTTTAGTGAGGCAATTGGGGTTAAGTGACTTGCCCAGGGTTACACAGCTAGTAAGTGTTAAGTGTCTGAGGCCAGATTTAAATCCAGGTACTCCTGACTGCAAGGCCAGTGCTCTATCCACTGCGCCACCTAGCTGCCCCTAGATCTGCACTTTAGGAAGATTAATTTGAATAGTTGAATGGAAGATAGGCTGAAGTGGGAACATTCTTAAGGCAATGAAATCAACCAGCAGGCTCTTGAAATAGTTTAAGTGCAAGGTGATGAAGGCCTGCCTTAGGATTGTAGTAGTATCAGAGGAAAGAAAGGAATATATAAGAGAGATGTTGTGCAGGCAGATTCAACAGGAGTTCACAAGATATTAGAGGTCCAGTTAGAAAGATGAGTCAAGGATGAGACCAGGATTATGAGGATGGTTGTATCTGTGACAGTAATAAGGAAGTTAGACAAAGGGGAGGCTATCAAATTAAAATGATAAAGATTTCAGGACTTAATCTTCAATGGATTGAGCTCCCTACTCAGGTTACAAACAATCAATAAACATTAAGTGCCTACTATGTGCCAGCCACTGGGAATAAAAAAAGAAACCAAAGACAGTTCATGCCCACAGGGAGTTTATAATCTAACAGGAGAGACAAGAAGCAAATATACAAAGTGAGCTACATACAGGACAAAAAAGGAAATAATTAAAAGAAAGAAGGCACCGGAATTAAGAGTGGTCTGAAAAGGCTTCCTATAGAAGGTGGGATTTTAGTCAGGACTTAAAGAAAGCCAGCGAGATCAGTAATGTAAGTTGAGGAGAGAGAGCATTCCAGGCATGGGGGACAGACAGAAAATACCTGTAGATGAGAGGTGGAGGTTCTTGTTCATGGAATAATCAGGAAGTCAGTGTCACTAGATGAAAGAATACATGTTGGGGAGTAAGGTGTAAGAAGACCAGAAAGGTAGGAGGGAGCTAGGTTATGAAGAACTTTGGATGCCAGATAAATTGTGGTTATAAAACCATGTCCCTGGAAATCTTTAGGAAGGAAAAAAGACACCCCACCATGTATCCTGAATTGTTTAGATATTGTCTACCCTACAGGCCGGATCCAGTGATTAATCATTTATTCAGTGTCTGCTACATGGCATACACTGCACTAGGGAGCTGGGGATACAATACAAAAGTTAAGACAGACTCTGTCCTGAAGGAATTTGTATTCCAATATGGGGATACAATACATATTTAGAGGAGACTGGTGCCAAGAAAACGAGCTTTGGTATAAGCAAGGATTTTAAATGGAAACATAAGACAATAAATTGTTATTTACTTTCCAATAACAATGGCATTATTTATTTGATTAATGTTCCCAGAACAGTCAACCAACTAACATTTATTAAGTGCATAATATGCACCAGACACTATGCTAAGTGCTAGGGATACCAAAAAAGAAAAAAAAAAGCAAAAACAATCTGTACCCAAAGAATTCACAGACTAAAGGGAGAGATGACATGCAAACAATTATGCCTATACTAAATGTACAGATTAAATTGAGTGTAGTCTCAGAATTAAGGAATAAAGATTATGGACTAGAAAAGACTTCTCACAGAAAGTGGGACTTTAACTGAGACTTGAAGACTTGAAGCCAGGGAAGGTAGGACACAGAGATGAGCAAGGAGAGAGTTCCAACATAGAAAAGGAAGAAGTGAAACAAGAGAAGCAGGCTCATGTGCAGGTAAAATGCCTATGATTGGTAGGCCTTGGTATCTTGGCAGATTGCTCACTGGATATAGAACATCGTCTAGGACCAGCTAAATTTATCAGTTTGAAGTGAGTTTTCACTCATTCACCAGTATGAACAGCTCATTTCTAGGTTAGAATCTCAAAATTAGGTGAACTAAACTCCATGGTAGGGTAACGTGATGTCTGAAGGAAGGTCAATCTGGAAGGTTGGTGTTGCTGGTAGGATAAACAAAGTAGAAAGAAGACAACAGTAGGATAGATTGGCAAGATACTCATGCTCAGAAAATCTTGGTGCTCTGGTGGATGGCTGAATGGATTGGGAAGCAAAATTTGAGGTGATCTTTCCCTTTTCAACCTTGAATTATAACATTCTATTTTTTCTGTCTCCTTTCACCTCCCCTTAGAATTAAGTAAAGTTGTTGATCACTTAATATTGTTGACAGGATGCCCCATTTTCCTGCTCCTGGGTCTATTCCTACTCCTTCCCAAAGAATGCAATCATCAAGCTAACTGTCAATCTGTTCATAGATTTAGAGCTAGAAGAAACTTTAGAAGGCAGTGAATGTAAATTCCTCATTTTACAGATGAGGAAACAAACATTGAGAAGTCAAGTGACTTGCCCAGGGTCATACAGCAAGTAGGTGTTTGAGGTGACACCCTTATGCAGGTTTTCCTCTCACTCCAAGTCCAGCACCACATGTGTTACATCATCCTGCCTCTCTTTTAATTAAGACTAAAGCTAATGAATAAATATTTGCAAAAATATAAATTGCCCAGGTTAACTGAAGAGGAAATAAAATCCTTAAATAAGCACATAAACACATAGAAAAAGAAGAAAAAATCTCCAGGGCCAGATGGGTCAACAAGTGAATTCTACCAAACATTTAAAGAACAATTAATTTCAATATTATACAAATTATTTGGAAAAATAGGTGAAGAAGGAGTTCTACCAAATTCCTTTCATGACATAAATATGGTGTTGATACCCAAACCAGGCAGACCCAAAACTGAGAAAGAAAATTATAAATCAATTTCCCTAATGAATATTGATGCAAAAATCTTAAATAAGATATTAGCAAGGAGATTACAGCAAGTCATCACCAGGATAATACACTATGACCAGGTGGGATTTATACCAGGAATTCAGGGCTGGTTCAACATTAGGAAAACTATCAACATAATCAACCACATCAAAAAGAAAACTAACCAAAATCATATGATTATCTCAATAGATACAGAGAAAGCTTTTGACAAAATACAGCACCCATTCCTAATAAAAACACTAGAGAACATAGGAATAGGTGGATCTTTCCTTAAAATAATAAGCAGTATCTACCTAAAACCATCAGCAAAGTCTTCCCAATAAGATCAGGGTTGAAACAGGGATGTCCATTATCACCTCTATTATTTAATATTGTACTAGAAATGTTAGCTTTAGCAATCAGAGAAGAAAAAGGAATTAAAGGAATTGGAATAGGCAAGGAGGAAACAAAACTATCACTCTTTGCAGATGATATGATGGTATACTTAGAGAATCCTAGAGAATCAACTCAAAAATTACTTGAAACAATTAACAACTTTAGCAAAGTAGCAGGATATAAAATAAATCCACATAAATCATCAGAATTTCTATACATGACCAACATAGTCCAGCAGCAAGAGCTAGAAAGAGAAATTCCATTTAAAGTAACAGCAGACAATATAAAATACTTGGGAGTCTACTTGCCAAGACAAACCCAGGAACTCTATGAACACAATTACAAAACACTTTTCACACAAATCAAATCAGATCTAATTATTTAGAAAAATATCAATTGCTCATGAATAGGCTGAACTAATATAATAAAAATGACAATTCTACCTAAATTAATTTACCTATTCAGTGTCATAACAATCAGACTACCTAAAAATTATTTTATAGAGCTAGAAAAAATAATTACGAAATTCATCTGGAGCAGCTAGGTGGCACAGTGGATAAAGCACCGGCTCTAGATTAAGAAGGACCTGAGTTCAAATCCAGCCTCAGACACTTGACACTAGCAGTGTAACCCTGAGCAAGTCATTTAACCCTCATTGCCCCACAAAACAAAACAAAAACAAAAAATCATCTGGAAAAATAAAAGGTCAAGAATATCAAGGGAAATAATGAAAAAAAGGCACAGGAAGGTGGGCTAGCTGTACCAAATCTGAAGCTCTACTATAAAGTGGCAGTCATCAAAACTATTTGGTACTGGCTAAGAAATAAAGTGGAGGATCAATGGAATGGGTTAGGCACAGGAGACACAGTAGTAAATTACTTTAGTAATGTACTGTATTTGACAAAAACTGCTGGGAAAACTGGAAGATAGTATGGCAGAAACTAGGCATAGACCAACATCTTACACCTTATACTAAAATAAGGTCAAAGGGTTAAAGATTTAGACATAAAGGGTGACACCATAGGTAAATTAGGAGAGGAAGGAATGGTTTACCTCTCAGATCTTTGGAAAGGAGATCAGTTTATGACCAAACAAGAGATAGAGAATATTGGAAAATGGATGTTTTGATTATATTAAATTAAAAAGTTTTTGTACAAACAGAAGCAATGCATCCAAATTTAGAAGGGAGACAGAAAGCTGGGAAACAATTTTTATAGCCAGTATTTCTGATAAAGGCCTCATTTCTAAAATATATCAAGAACTAAATCAAATGTATAAGAATCCAAGTCATTCCCCAATTGAGAAATGGTCAAAGGATATTAACAGGCAGTTTTCTGATGAAGAAATCAAAGCTATCTATTACCATATGAAAAATTCTCTAAATCATACCTATCAGATTGGCTATTATGACAAAAAAAAGGAAAATAATAAATGTTGGAGAAGCTGTGGGAAAATTGGAACACTAATGCATTGTTGGTGGAGCTGTGAACTGATCCAACCATTCTGGAGAGCAATTCGGAACTATGCCCAAAGGGCTATAGAACTGTGCATACCCTTTGACCCAGAAATACTACTATTAGGTCTTTATCATAGATCATAGAAAAGGGAAAAGGACCCACATGTACAAAAATATTTATAGCTGCTCTTTTTGTGGTGGCAAGGAATTGGAAATTGAGGGGTTGTCCATCAATTGGGGAATGGCTAAACAAGTTCTGGTATACGAATGTAATGGAATACTATTGTGCTGTAAGAAACAATGTGCAGGCAGATATCAGAGAAACCTGGAAGCACTTGCATGAACTGATGATGAGTAAGATGAGCAGAACTAGGAGAACATTGTACACAGTATCAACAACATTGTGTGTTGCAAGGGGCTAAACTTTTAGCTAAACTATCTAAAATCTAATGAGTGGTCGCCAATAAATTATAAGCTTTAGCAAGAGTATTTAAATGTTTGAGTATTTATTAAAGAGTATTAGGATCAGAGAGAAAGGTAAAAATCTAACTATTTCTAAGAGACCCTATCATCCAACCCATCATGGCGAGGTCAAGAACCAAAAAAATACAGAACTCCTCCACCAGCGTCTGCTTCCTCCTTCATGTCCTCCTCCCAGAAATAGGAGGCTCCTCAAGTTGATTGGCTGGTAGCCTTGATAGACAGTACCCACAAGCAAATGTCACTTCCTGACTCTAAGGACCTTGACCACATGGTTTGCCTTGCCCTCAGAGGCCTTCGCCTCACGACAGAGCTTTGCTACAGTAAGTCTCCAGCAGGTGGCATCATTCCAATCGTTACAGTGTTGATCAACTGTGATAGACTTGATTCTTCTCAACAATACAATGGTCCAAGATAGTTCCAACAGACTCATGATGGAAAATGCTCTCCAAATCCAGAAAAAAAAAAAAAGAACTGTGGAATCTAAATGCAGATTGAACTATACTCTTTCTATGGTTTTTGTTGTTGTTTTTCTTTTTTGGGTTTTTTCCTTTTTGCTCTGATTCTTCTTTCACAGCATGATTAATGCAGAAACATGTTTAATGTGATTGTACATATTTAACCTATATCAGATTACTTGCTGTCTTGGGGAGGGGGAGGGAAGGGAAGGAGAGATAAAAATTTGAAACTATAAATCTTATAAAAACAAATGTTGGGAGCAGCTAGGTGGCACAGTGAATGAAGCACTGGCCCTGAATTCAGGAGGACCTGAGTTCAAATCCAGACTCAGACACTTGACACTAGCTGTGTGACCCTGGGCAAGTCACTTAACCTTCATTGCCCCCCCTAAAAAAAATTAAAAAGACTAAAGCTACAATCAGGCCTGGTCATCATTTGCAATAGGAGAGCAGTACCTCAGGATAAATACCATTCTATCTAGTCAGCAAAGAAAGGAAGGAATTCTTGTTCTAAATAGTCAGAGTATGTTCTCTGGGTGCCATGGGCCTTCTGTCAGCCAGTTAGTCAACACTATTAACTCAGCAATAGCTATTTACAGATTCCCTGTTTCTGTACTATGAAGAGAAAGTATAAACAGAGACAGAGGAAGTGTGCTCCTCCCTCAGGGGGTTTATGGTCTAGTATCTAGCAGCCTAGACTAGGAATCAAACCCTGAAGGAATACCTAGGTAACTCAGTACGGATGATAATGAAGAATGGAATATCTTCAAAAAGCACTTTGTCTATTAGTGTGATTCAGAATCCAAAAGAAGGGATGGAGGAAATAAATCCAAACATCTGCAGACATTGACCAATACACTAATTGTTTTTCTTCTTTCCAAACCCCTCTTTTCTGCCCCATCTCTAATGTATACACACACACACACACACACACACACACACACACAACTTTAAAAAGAAAAAGCACAACTTCACCCTACATACTACCAGCAGGGTAACCTGAGCCCATCCATTTAGAGCATCTGTCCTGTGAAAAGGACCTCTCAGAGACACTGAGCTGAGTCCATCCAAACTCTATTTATAGACACTGTTTGTTTAATTTGAGACCTGCACTAAGAATAAATAATGAACTCATACTGATGACAAGGGTGGGAGTGAACAACTCTGAGCCCTCCTGCAAATCCCCACATAAAGCCCTTTCCCTTTGCTTTTGTTGCTAGAGCCACCATTTATTTTCAATTTCACTAGGGGAGGTGGTTTTTTAATTTGAAAATGTTTGGGATTTGGGTTTCAAAAGGATTGGGGGCTTGATGTTTTGTTTTGGGAGTGGAGAACATATCTAGTGATCACCATACTATCGTCCAAAGGAAACACAAAGAACAGAGGTTCTGGCTCTTGGTTGGTACAACAAAAGCCTGGAGCTTCAGATGCAGAAGGACCTTTTTAGGACCTAGCCAACCCTCAGGAAAGAGGGTGTGGCTCATGGAGAAGAAGAATCCCTTTCTTCTTGATACCCTCCTGACCTGTTAGCAGAGACACCAACCAAATTATTTCACAAGGTACTGTAACCCTCCTTTGGTTTTATTTTCAGGGTCCTTGGTGAAGAGTGAGAGCCCTGGTGAGATTACCAAACTGGGCCTCAGTTTGCTTGTTTGTAAAATGAAGGAGTTGAATTAGATCGTCTTTAGGGTCCCTTCCAACTCTAATCTGTAATTTTGTGAGAGGCAGTGTGATATAATAGATAGGGCCCTGGAGTTGGAATCAGGAATCCCCATCTCAGACACTGACTAGCTATATGATCTACATGCAAATCATGTCATTTAACCTCTTCATGCCTTAGTTGCCTCATCTGTAAAATGAGGGGGTAAAAATCAATGGCCACTAAGATCCCTTCTAGCTTTAAATCTGTGATCCTATGAGATCACAGCTGTCTGGTCAAGGAATACCTGACACCAGGCATGGTGAAACATTCCCTTAGTAGTATCAGTCTTCCAGGGGTTTTAAGCTTTCATTCTGCTGACCTGTCAGGTCAGATCAAATTCAGGGACCCTTGAAACTATGTTGGTTCTGTGGTTCGAATTGTTGGATCAATTTGCCCTGTCCAAACCTAAGTGACTTCACTGATAATGACAGCAGCTACAGCAACTGACATGAATGTAACACTTTAAGGTTTGAGAACTTCCCCAGACAATTAGTCTTTTTAGACAGAGAAGTCTCCAATTTTCAGAGTCAGATATAGTAATGCCCACCTCCCATCTCTGAGCAAGCTTCCACAGGGCAGCATTGAACTAGGCACTAGCAAGTAAGGTGACTCCAGTCATTCTGCCAGTCTTTACCAAACACTGTGGGAGGCAGCAAAGGTTAAAATTTCCCCAGCTTCCTGAAGTGATGACCTACTACTGTTCTTTGGATGCAAACATGACACTTCTGTTACATTTTCCATAGGATCTGTGCTTTGAAGTTCTCAGGGAATATTTCTTTGATCCATTCACAGCCCCTTACCCTGGCCCTTCTGAGATGTCTATTTGCAAGATGACTAGGTGCAGATTTTGTTTGTTTTTCTTCTTGAGAAGCTGGTTCATGTAGGGATATAACCTATGGCCTCATTAGCCTAACCAACTGAACGAGGTGACCCAGGCTGCCTGAAATAATGATGCTCTCAGGAAGTGAGTCTGCTTGAAAGTAAATCCTGAGAGTGGTGTATTGTTTCGGTTTGTTCCTGTGCTATTTACATAGACAAGAAGAGATAGTTTCTTGGTGGAGTTTTCTAATGAGAAGCTTTAGCACAGAGCCTTTGGAGGATTTCGACTTTTGTTTATGAGCGTCCACTAAGACTTCCTTAGTGCCAATCAGTAAGATGAACTGCAGCCATCTCATCATTCAGTCAGTCCATAAACAAAAGCATTTTTTGTTTTGTTTTTTTGGTGAGGCAATTGGGGTTAAATGACTTGCCCAGGGTCACACAGCTAGTAAGTGTCAAGTGTCTAAGGCTGGATTTGAACTCAGGTCCTCCTGACTCCAGGACCAGTGCTCTATCCACTGTGCCACCTAGCTGCCCCCAACAAAAGCATTTTTAATAAGCACTCATTAGGTACCAGGCCCTGTGGTAGGTGCTAAAGATACAAAGACAAAAATGAAACAGCCCCTGGGGCAGCTAGGTGGTGCAGTGGATAGAGCACCGGCCCTGGAGTCAGGAGTACCTGAGTTCAAATCTGGCCTCAGACACTTAACACTTATTAGCTGTGTGACCCTGGGCTTAACCCCAATTGCCTCACCAAAAAAAAAAAAAAAAAAAAGAAAGAAAAGAAACAACCCCTACCCTCAAGAAAATTATATTCCATTGGGGAGACAACATGTATACAGAGAAATAAACACAAAAGAAATGCACACAAAATAAATACAAGATAATTTTGGAGGCACAAGGTCTAGTGGTTGAAATCAAGAAAGGCCTCATGTAGGAAATGACACTTGAGTTGAGCTTTGTAATAAACTAAAAACCCTTGTCATGAAAAATCTTTTTAAAACAATCGTGAGTGCAGTATCTTGGAACATACCAAAAAAATTCCAAGAGTACCTTACCCTCTGATAATTTAAATATAGCTCCATTTCTTCAAGATATAAGGGTACTCAGTCCATACCAATCAAACAAAACTGGTCCTAGTCTAGCCTTTGCCACTCACTAACTCGATGGCATTGGGCCATTGTCCTATCTGAAACATTTTCTTCTTTTGTGAAATATAGATAATTATATTTACATTATCCATTCCACAAGATTAAGGAAAGTGCTTAACTCTTCATCAATAAGCGTTTATTGAGCACTTACTATGGGCCAGATGATGTGCTAGGCACTAAGTTTATAAAGACAAAAAATGAAAAAGTCCCTCTTTTTTTTTGTAAGAGGTGTCATTTGAGCTGGGTTTTGAAGGTAACTAGGAATTGCAAGAGGCAGCTATGAGAAAAGAATGCTTTCCAAGAATGAGGAACCAACTGTACAAAGACACAGAAATAGGACATAGAGTCTTGTGTCTGAGCAACAGGAAGGTCATTTTGGCTGGACCAAAGAATGGGTGAAGCGGAGTGATGTATGACATGGTTGCAAAGTTAAAGCTATATAAATATGAGCTATTACTATGATTTAGTAGGTCGTAGGATAGTGTTTGTTTAATAGATGAACTTTTGTTGATCTAGAACTGTTTCCGTTATCATTATAAAGAGCTCCCCCCCAACCAAAAAAACCACAAAAAACAACAAAAAAAGAAAAAGTCAACTCTGTTCCACTCTCTGATCTGTCTGTGTCAGTGTCTCTCAGCTATTTCTATCTAATAGCCTTTGGTAATAATCAAAACATCAATATTAAGAATAACTCATGGGGGCAGCTAGGTGACACAGTGGATAAAGCACTGGCCTTGGATTCAGGAGTACCTGAGTTCAAATCCTACCTCAGACACTTGACACTAGCTGTGTGACCCTAGGCAAGTCACTTAACCCCCACTGCCCCACCAAAATAAAAAAAGGAATAACTTATATTGTTAATAATATCTATATAGCAATTTAAGGTTTACAAAGCACTCTCACAACCCCAATCCAGTCAATGAAATCAATAGATTTATTATGTTTTACACTGTGCTAGGTGTTGGGGACATAAAGACAAAAATCAAACAATCTGTACCCTCAAAGTAGGTTAGATTCTAAAGAGGAAAATAACATGCATATGTATCTGTAATATAAAAACACATTCACAGTTGATCCAAGGTAATCTTGGAGGGGAAGGCAGTAGCAGCTAGGGGGAACAGGAAAGACCTCTTACATAAGGTGGAGCTTGAGCTCAGTGTTGAAGGAAATCATTAATTCCAACAAGCATTTAAGTAACTACTCTGTGCAAGACACTATACTAGGTATTGAGAATACAAGGTTAGGGCAGCTAGGTGGTGCAGTGGATAAGCACTGGCCCTGGATTCAGGAGGACCTGAGTTCAAATCCAACCTCAGACACTTGACACGTATTAGCTCTGTGACCCTGGGCAAGTCACTTAACCCTCATTGCCCTGCAAAAAAAAAAAGAGAGAGACAGAGAGAGAATACAAGGATAATTCAAAGAGCATTTCCTACTCTCAAGGAGTGTACATTCTATTAGGGGAATACTCCATGAGGTAGGTAGTCCAAGTATTCTCCACATTTTACAACAGAAGATTGAGGCTCAGGTATGTGACTTGCACAGGGTCACATGGTTCATAAATATTAGAACTGTGACTCAAATGTAGGGTTTCTCAGTCCAAAGCCAGTGCTCTTTTTACTTATTGTACCACTTTACATCAAAAGCTAAGAGACAGCTAAATAAGTGATGGCAATTGTCTACCATCTCTGAGTTCATTTCCGTCCATATGTCCTGGCCAGTGAGGAGAGAGAACAATGAATAAATTGGCTTCATTCCACATAGAACCCTTCCTGAATGGCAAGTACTTGGCAGTTTTGAAGATTTCCTTCTGTGATTCCCCTGAGTCTTCAAAAAGCAGTGAGACAATTTGGGGCCTAAATAAAATGTCTCAGCTCCCAAATCTTGATTTCACTGTTTCTATGGCTTCTGTCACCATAGTGCTATGACGTGTAAGAATGATAACAGGGAAACACAAAGGAACCAGAGAGAGGGAGGAGGCTTGGTCTCCAGGCTGCCTCACCATGCTCAACAAGAGCAGGGAGGGAGGGGAGGATCCAATCTTGACATTTCAGGATGGAGATAACAGGGTAAAAATAAACTCCCAAGTGGCTGTAGCAGCACCCGCTTCACAACTCTTATCTCCATCTCTGCTCCAGGGTCTGAAAGGTTCCTTTCAGGTCATTGCTTGTACTTCCTCCCTTTCCGGCCCCACAGGCAGGCAAGGGAGTGGATACATCTGGTCCCTGCCTGTCTACACCTCATCCAGTCCTGTAGAGCATTGTGATCCCTATCCCTGGCCTCAGCTGCTTGCTACAAAAAGCCCACCTTCTGAGACCCAGGGTGAAGAGGGACTTTGTTCTGAGGGGCATCTTTTTTCTTTTTTTTAGTGAGGCAATTGGGGTTAAGTGACTTGCCCAGGGTCACACAGCTAGTAAGTGTTAAGTGTTTGAGGCCGGATTTGAACTCAGGTATTCCTGACTCCAGGGCTGATGTTCTATCCACTGTGCCACCTAGCTGCCCCTGAGGGGCATATTTTTAAAGGTCCTAGCATACTTTGTTTTATGCAATAGTTGCATATTCCTGAAAACATTTACATGAATAAAATCCAATGGCCCTTCATATCTCCAAAAGCATGAAAGATTTGCTGAAAGGGTTTAGATGGAAGGCAGGCGATTGTCAAGATGACTTCTCCAAATTTTTATCAGCCCCCAGGATTCTGAGCCTGTGATCTGGACTATAACTTGTTTTAAAAACACATATACAGACATGCCATATATTTAGTTGTTATAATATTAACAACAACTCACATTATATATCTGCTTTAGTGTGGTTGTTTTTAACCTTTTTGTATAATGAATGCCTCTGGCAATTTGGTGAAACCTCTGGATCCCTTTTTCTTTTAAGTGCATAAAATAAAATACATAGAATTAGAAAAGAAACCAATGGCATTGAAATACAGATGTAATTTTTTTTCATATCCAAGTTTACAGACCTTCTAAAATTAGATCAGGTCTATGTACCTGAAGTTAAAAACCCTTGTTTTAATTTATTGTGAGCTTAATAATGTAAATGCTTAACTGTAGTAGGTGAGTAATAAACATTTGTTCAATTAGGTATTGCTGTTATCTTTTTTACAGAGAGGGAAAGCCAAGCACATAGAGGTTAAGGTAAAAGGGCACAGGTCCAGAGTTGAAAGGTCATCCAATGGCTTCATTTTACAGATGAGGAAAACTGAAGTCCCAGGAAGACTGAGTGACTTGCTCAAGGTTACAGAAGTAGTAAACAGCAGAGGCAGGACCAAAGTCACACAGGCATTAGTAACAGAGCTAGGGGTTCAAACATAGATCCGCCGGATTCCCACCCCAGTGCTCATTCTGCTACACCACAGCTGTATCTCAGTGAACACCTGAAATTTTTTTCCTGTGAAACTTTTCATCTGATATTGTCATCAGGAAGACCTCTGTTAAGTCCCTGGCTCATTAAACTGTCTCACAAAGAAGGCAGAAAATTGATGGCAACGGGATGACTCGCTCATCAACATGCCCAATTTGGGCTGAATGTGTCAGTGGAAGGAAACACCTATTTTAGGAGCTGGAAATAACAACCTTCTCCCTAAAGGCAATTCAGTCAAATGATGGAAAAGCTTGAGCTATGTGCATTTATAGGCTCAAAAAGACTGACACACATTGGTCACAGACCATATCAACAAAGTAGGCTTCAGGTATTTCTCCTGATGAGTCCTATGGGTAGTCTTTGTGGAGGGCATGGCAGAGGTGGATCTGTCACTCCAAGTGGGCTGGGCCCTGCTTTTTCCTGAGGAGTTGTTCACCTCCTATTTGGATTCCAGAACCCCTTCATCTCTGCTTATTTTGACCCAGGTTTGGAAGAGACTCCATGCTAGGGCAAAGAGATGTGATACAGTGTCAAATTAGGAGAACAAAAAGTGGCCAATTTGGCTACTAAAGAAAGTTCCAGAAAAGACTAATACACAATGAATCTGAAAGGATCTGGAAGAATTTAAATTTCTTGAGGGCAGGGCCTATTTCTCTTTTGTCTTTGTATCCTAATGCCTAGCACAATGCCTGGTATGTCATAGGGACTTAGTAAATTCTTGCTGGTTGATTGGAAGGAAACTCAGAGGCCATTTAGTCTAGTGTCTTTTTGTTTGTTTTGTTTTTTTGTTTTTTTTTTACTGATGAGGACTCCCAGTGGAAGGTGAGAGGATACAAAGTGAGAGGATACAAAGGCCTGAACTAGACTGATGGCCTCATAAGTGGAGAAAAGGGAATGGATATAAGAGATAGCATGGAGGTAGAATTGACAAGACTTGGCAATTGATTAGATAAGGGGTTGGGAGAAGGGAGAGTGAAAGACTATTGTCAAGTCAGACTCTAGTGACAAACCTGAATTACTGGAAGGATTCTGATATGCTTAAAAGAAATAGGAAAGGGGCAGCTAGGTGGCACAGTGGATAGAGTCAGGAGTACCTGAGTTCAAATCTGGCCTCAGACGATTGACACTTACTAGCTGTGTGACCCTGGGTAAGTCACTTAACCCCAATTGCCTCACCAAAAAAAAAAAAAATAGGAAAGTCTGGAAGTTTAAAGGGTTTGGCAGGGAGGGGATGAACAGGGATAATGAGTTCCATTTTAATTATGTTGGGTGTGAGATGCCAAAGGACACCCTCTTGGTTATCTTCAACAAGCAGCTGGTAAGCTGTGGAACTGAAACTTAGGAGAGAGACTAGCACTATGTATGTATATGTATATGTATATGTATATGTGTGTGTATATGTGTATGTGTATGTGTATGTACATGTACTTGTGTATGTGTATGTATATGTATATATGTATGTATATGTATGTGAATATGTATGTGTATGTGTGGTATGTGTGGTATGTATATGTGAATGTGTACATGTAGACATAGCATTATCAATATATAGGTATGACTATAGATATAGAGCTATATATCGTTATAAGTAAGAGTTAGGAGTCATTGGCACAGAAGTTATCATTGAATCAATGAGAGTTTGGCTGTTAAAGGAAAAAGAAGAGGACCATAGGATTATAGATTTCTAGATTTAAGGAAACCTTAAAAGTCACCTGGTCCACTCTGCTCATTTTATAGATTAGTTTGAAGCCCAGAAAAGTTAAATGCCTTGTCCAAAGTCAGGTAAGTAGAATCAGCAGAGGTGAGATTTTAACCCACATCCTGGAGAGATCTACTCTAGTGAGCAATTTCTTGGGAGAACAGCTGGGTAAAGTGAAAGTGATTTAAAGATGGAGAAGTCTGGGACATGTTTGTAGGCAGCAGAAAGGAGCAGATAGGGGAAAACTGAAGATGAAAGAGCAAGATAGGCAATTATTTGAAGTGACCTCCAAGGTCCCTTTCTAGCTCACCCAGCATTTAGTATAAGACTACACCCAGCAGGCAGCCAATCAGTGTTGTGAAGTGCCTGAGAAGTGGTATCTGGGAATGAGAGCATGAGAGCATGTAAGGGTTTTATAGTAGTAGCATTCACAAATATAAGAGGGGCCGATCAAACTGATGGGCCTGAACAATCATCCTGTGGAACGTGCACCGAGCTCCCCTGGAATGGTACTGAAGGATTTGAACTTTGGGGTAACAAAGCGATACCCTAATTTGTCCTTTAGTTCCCCCATGTGTTTTCTCCATGGCCCGTGATGGTATACTTTGTCCGAGAGGACTGACCACCAAAACAGGAAGAAAAGCCTACTTGGGAGACCTTAAAATAAACCACTCCACTCTGGTGCTCTTTCTCATTCTACCTGCTGAGCATGCAGGACTCTTCTCTTGCCTGGCTATGATGGCGGCTACTCCCATAGAACATGAGGC
This sequence comes from Dromiciops gliroides, assembly GCF_019393635.1. NCBI lineage: Eukaryota > Metazoa > Chordata > Mammalia > Microbiotheria > Microbiotheriidae > Dromiciops > Dromiciops gliroides. The sequence continues at coordinate 585,972,839 of NC_057861.1, forward strand.
TTGTGTGCTGCCTAGGCATAACTAAGCCTGGACCTTGATCCCCCATCTGCCTCCTGCTTTGTGTTTTTTTTTTTCTTGAGCATAGGTAATCAATCAGCAATCCTAAAATGGATGTTTCCAGGCTTGGAGGAAACCAAATGAGTCTAAATGGTTGGAAGCGCTTGGGTCCTCAGTCAGGGCTAACTGGCAGCAAGAAATGTTTCCTACAACTGATGTAGGAGGCAAAAAGGGGGTTAACAGAAAAACCTAAGATCCAAGCTCTCATTCAGATATTAGCTCTAAAAGAGAGTTAGACCCCAGTTAATGGATAACTTACAAGTCAGGATGCTAGGTTCTCTTACCCATAGTAATCAGTACCCATAACGGGAACATAAAAGGGGCCGGTCATATAACAATGATAAAATTGACAGGCTATATAAATTTAGACTAGAAATAAATGATAAATGAAGATGTCTTGAAACTAAGGATGGGAACCAGAAAGAGACATGTGCAGAAAAGACCAAATTTGTTCCCAGATTCACCTTATCACATATAAACCCCCAAAACGCACCTCTACTGAAAAAGGTACCTGTCTCAGGGGTTGGCTTAGGACCCCAGGAACTCCAAATTAGGATAAGCCCTCCCCTGTACCTCCCCAAGGTGGAGAATATTATAATGAGTAGGATAGGCCCTCTCCTGTACCTCCCCAAGGTGGATATTATTATAATGAGACTGATCATCAATTTATCCATACTATAAATATAACTGTCTTTTCTTTTACTATTCGAGAGATACTTTTCCACTTTTCTGGTTCTCTCCCTGTGGTCACTCACAGTATTGCGATAAAACTTGGTAAACTGAGTCACTGAGTCTTATAATTCTTTTGGGATGACTCACGATCAATTTGACCCTTAATTCCATCCCACATCACAGCTACATCTTCTCAGAAGAAACGACCACCAGTTGGAAAATGAGAGCAAGCCATGGCCTAGTTTTCCAGAAAATGTACACTTTAAGGAAGTTGTGACCATGCAGAGCAGAGCGTAGGTGAAGACACACTGAATGTTCAAACAGTCCTATAAAATGTTTCATGTTTCTATGTTTTAAATCATCCCTCAAAAGAGTATAATGGGAATTATGGCTATTTCATATTTTCAGTCTGTCAGCACAAATGTTTGAGCTTTTTGTGTTTTAAATATTTCCTTTGTATGGAAGAAATAACTGTCCTATACCTGACCTAACTTGCACATTGACTACCTTCCTACCACCTTTTCAGGCATACCCTTCACAAGTCAGACCTGAGTTAATTTTAAGGGATTTTCCTGGGCACTCAGGAATGGGAATATAGAGAAATAGAGCCTAGGAAAAAGAGCCTAATATTTCTTTTGACACCATACTCTGCTGAGACTGTTCCCTGTCCATGTATGAGCCCAGAGTGGAGCCCTTGGGAGGAGGCACCTCTCACCAACTCCCCTCTTCTCCTGGGTTTGCAGGAGCTTTGGTCACATTTGCAGAAGTCAATATCCAGCTGTTTTTTTTTTCAAGTTTTTTGTTTTGTTTTGTTTTTTAGTGAGGCAATTGGGGTTAAGTGACTTGCCCAGGGTCACACAGCTAGTAAGTGTTAAGTGTCTGAGGCCAGATTTGAACTCAGGTACTCCTGACTCCAGGGCCGGTGCTCTATCCACTGCGCCACCTAGCCACCCCTATCCAGCTGTTTTTGATGACAGCAGTGTCTTCTTTGCTATGAGGAGTCATAGCACATTGAATATTTCAGTTGGCAGTGCTACAGAAGAGTAGGGAGACTCTTCCCATGTGAAGTTTTCCTTCAATAAGAGCAGCTGGTTTTGTTATTTGCAGGTTCAAGGTCTAACATGTTTTGAGATTAGTGCCTACATGCAAGAGGCAAGTTTTATTTATTTTGTGAATACTGGAATACATATGTGAGGTAAGAAAAACATGCACTAAACAAAAAAATTCTTAAATTTCCATTTACCTACAATAATCAAATCAAAAAATCTTGAAAAATTGCTGTTACACATGCCTTGAAATCTACTCATATGTAATATGAGCACAGAGAGCAGGTAGCTAGGTGGGCCAGTGGATAGAGCACTGGCCCTGAAGTCAGGAGAACCTGAGTTGAAATCTCACCTCAGATACCTACTAGCTGTGTGACCCTAGGCAAGTCACTTAACCCCAGTTGCCTTAAATATCCAGGGCCTTCTCTAGTCATTCTGATATTTATATATCTTGCCACTGGACCCAGATGGCTCTGGAGAAAAGAGTGAAGTTGATGACCTTGCACAGCCCTCCCCTCACTTAAATCCAATTCACTTCAAGTCATGACATCACTCTTTGAGAAGGAAGGACAAACAACAGCTCATATACAATGGTGGTGCTATTGAACGTGCACTGGAGTTGACATAGAGTAGTTAATCATGATCATTTAAGGTTCCTTTAAGCTCAGAATTCTATGAACTTTAATAGTGGTGATACCCACCTTGTGATATAGGTACTTGTGAGATTCCTGATCATGGAGAAACATTGTGATGGAGTGGAAAGAACATAACCAGGCTTTGGCACAGTAGATAGAGCACTGGAGTTGACATCAGGAAGACCTAGGTTCAACTCCTGTCTCAGGTTTTTATGTCTATGGGATAAATTTCAGGGGATCCAGGAATTTGAGTGGGGAAAAATTACATTTCTACTTTCAAGAATCTCTAACTGAAATTTAGCTTTTACCCTAGTTATTTAAAAATATTATTCTGAGAAGAGATCTATAGGATTCACCAGACTGTCAGAGGGAGACAATGACCAAAAAAAAAAAAAAAAAAGAGGTTAAAAACCCCTCGTCTCAAGTTCTGTGACTTGGGAATAGAGAAAAAGATACCCAGCCTACTTAATGATAACATTTCTAACCTTGACTTCAGTTCTTACATGTTGTAACCAGTTAAACCAGTCATCTACAAAATACTCATCTAAACTCTGGCCTTTCAGGTTAAAAGTCTGATACTCAACCAACTAAGCTCCCAGAGTTCTCCATCATGCATAGGAAGTAATTTTATATAGCCTATTACCAGCTAAAGACTTGATACTATGGTCAGCACTTGGTTCCAGTTGTGTGTGTGTGTGTGTGTGTGTGTGTGTGTGTGTGTGTGTGTGTGAGAGAGAGAGAGACAGACAGACAGACAGACAGACAGACAAACAGACAGACAGACAGACAGAGAGCACTAAGGTTTGGCAGGTGTTAGATTTCATGATCTGGAGAGATTACCATGTTCTCTTAGTCACAAAGAAATGGGTGCATTGTGAGGACTCCAAAGTCAAAGATTAAGAACTCTCTTTCCTTCAGTCCCCCACACTCCAAAATGAAGGTGAAAAAGTGGTTAAAACAACAAATGCAATGTATTGTTTTGGTATAATTGTAGTAATTTTATATACATTTCTAGTGGGAGAGAGTCTGGGAATAATTCCTAAAAGACTGAATGGAATTTCATCTTTTGATCTCGATCCTGGGCCAGAGAAAATCAAATTAAGAAAGAAAAGCAAAGTGGAACTCTTGGTGGGAAGGAACAGTGTAGGGTGGAGCTACTGGAAGAGACTTGGTGTAAAGGCAGAATGAAATTAAAGAGTCCCAAGATACCTTTTCCTTTCTGGTGTTTGGATATCCAAAGCCCTTGGAGGGAGAATAGGGAAAGGCATGGGTGAGTAAGTAGATGGGAGAAAGGAAAAGATCAGCTTGTCAAGGGGGATGGGGGAGGGGGGTAGATTGTATTCTTAGAGGGGAAAGGAACTAATAAAGAACTGGACTTCATTCTTTGGGAGAAAGAAACTGATCCTAATTCCCCTTGATACTAGTGTCTTCCTTCTTAAATTGTCCTCAGTTTATCCTGTATATAGCTTGTTTGTACAGTTATTTGTATATTGTCTTCCATTAGACTGTTAACTCTTTAAGAGTAGCAACTGTCTTTGAAATGCCAAGTGCTTAGCATAGTGTCTTGCACACAGTAGGCACTTAAGTGTTTATTGACTAAATGATCAGCAGAGGGCTGGACATAGAGGAAAGCAGGTCAGGTGCTGAACTATATTCTTAAATGACTTCTAACACTAAAACACCCCCTCCCTAAGGACAGTCAATATTTTAAAATGTTTTCAGCTGATCTGTTGAGGATGAATTCCTTTTGTACTTAGCACTGGGTCTAGCTTCTACCTGCACACTTAGTCCATGGACAGTTGGACATATTTTGCATGCCCCTGGCATAAGGAAGATCACTGGGTTTTTAATACCAGAAAATTAAGTATCTTCATTCCAAGATCAACAAGTATGGAGGGGATTTTAGGGGTTAAAACTCCTCCACTTGACACAGTAAGTGAGAAGTGGTACAATCACTTCTCTCATTTTTCTTGTGCTGTTGCCAAGCAGCACGCCTCTTCCCTCTCTCCCCTTCTCTCCCTCCTCCTCTTTTGCCTTTCTCCCTTGTTCCCTTCTCTCTTCATTTTTCTACCCTCCTACAGCCTCATTCTCCAAGATCTGCTTTGGAAATTAGGGTACACCCCCCTCAATAATTGTGATTATTGTGGAAGGAGTCAGTGTAGGGCTCGCTGGTGACATTCAGGTATGTAACACAAAGCATAGCCATCTAAATTCTGGGAGTAAATCCTTATTGGTCCCATGACAAGAAAAGCTCCGGTTCTCTAAGCAGAGGAACTGGGTAGACAGGAAGTTTGTACCATGTGAGAATAGGAATTCTATCCTGAACTTCTTTCCCTGGCCCTAGGACACGCTCAGGTAGAGTTGGGACTCTTTGCTATAGGACTACAGATAACAACATGGGACAAATAAGGATCTGAAAATAATTGAGTTGATGGTAATGTCTACCAAGGTCCCCCTCTCAAACACAGCCCCTCCCAAACCTGATTAGAAAGGTCAAAGATTAGCTAGTCAGTTCTGGACATGTGACTGCAGGCCTCTCTAGAGACAATCAAATATTAAATTGATGTGTTATTTTATTTTATTTTTTTTTTTAGTGAGGCAATTGAGGTTAAGTGACTTGCCCAGAGTCACACAGCTAGTGTTAAGTGTCTGAGGCCAGATTTGAACTCAGGTACTCCTGACTCCAGGGCTGGTGCTCTATCCACTGTGCTATCTAGCTGCCCCTATTTTCTTTTTTTTTTTAATTTTTAAACATATTAAATTTTTAAAATTTTTATCATAAAAGTATTTTATTATTTTCCAGTTACATGTAAAGATAATTTTCAACATTTGTTTTTATAAGACTTTTAGTTCCAAATTTTTCTCCCTCCCTCCCTTCACTCCCTTCCTTCTCTCCTCCCCAAGACAGAAAGCAATCTGATATAGGTTATATATGTGATGTGTTACTTTCTAGACTAAAGGAGGGACCAACAGTTATGATTAATCTGTCACTTTAAGTGGAGTAAATGCCTGTAGCAATTTGAGCCACATTTTTCCAATTCAGGTGGAGTTATCTGCATCTTATTTAACACATTTCTCATTTTGTTCACATAGATCATAGTTTCCGGGGGCAGCTAGATGGTGCAGTGGATAAAGCACCAGCCCTGGATTCAAGAGTACCTGAGTTCAAATCTGGCCTCAGACACTTGACACTTACTAGCTGTGTGACCCTGGGCAAGTCACTTAACCCCCATTACCCCACCCCCCCAAAAAAAATACCAAAAAAAAAACCCCACATGGATCATAGTTTCAAGGAGGAACTTTGAAGAATCAGAAATGAATCACTCGCCCTAAGACTTTCTTTCTCTTCCCCCAAACCCCAATAATAACTCAGACTTAGATGGCAACAAGGCACAAGATAGATACTATACAGAGATAATGAATGCATTGGTTCAAAAAAGAAAGGAAAAGACAACAAAAACACCACCACCACTCCTCACACACACATAGAACAAAAATTGTGGAATAACTCATTTCACTTGGAGCTCTATAAGAGAACTGGCATTTATAGACAGTGTCAAGTCCCAAAACCCCAGGAAATCCACTTCCTGCCTGTGTTCCTCATTTCAACAACAATAATTACTCTTCATGAGAGCAACCCCCCCACACACACCAAATGCAAATGAGAGCCAGTTTCCATCTACCTTGGTTGGCTACCAACACAAACATAGATCTAATCCATCCTCCTGTGTGTACTCTGTGTGCAGGAATACCTACTGTTCCTAAAGCCTTAGCCACCTTTAAGCTAAACTGTCCTTGCAATAGCAGTGCTTCATTTGGCAAGGGAGAAAACTAAACTGTTCCTGAATCTAATCTGCCAGGACCCTGGCAAGACAGTCCAAGCTATGGTCTTTGAAGAAAAATATGGGGCAACTGGGCTACACAGAGAGACTTTCCTCTTGTTCACCCTTTCCCTCTGGATCCCTGAGCCTTCTCTGCAGACTAGCTTTTTGCTTTGAGTCTCCAGGGGTTGATGGGCAACAGCTGGGAATATTAAAAATAATAAAAATAAGACCAGAGGGGGGCAGCTAGATGGCGCAGTGGATAAAGCAACAGCCCTGGATTCAGGAGTACCTGAGTTCAAATCCGGCCTCAGACACTTAACACTTACTAGCTGTGTGACCATGGGCAAGTCACTTAACCCCCATTGCCCTGCAAAAAATAAAATAAAATAAAATAAGACCAGAAAATGACAGATGTGCCTCATTTATTTATTTCTTTGGGTTTGGGGGTTTTTTTTAGGTCAGTAAAGAGAAAAAAACATTGGTAAGCTCTACCCTCTTTTCAAAGATATCAGAAGAAGAGGTGATAAAGGGAGTTCAAATTTAGTTTAAGGGAGTTTTAATCTCATCCCTCCTCCTCCCCCACCCCCAATCTCTATACAGGTTTAATAAATCCAATACAAAGAAAGAGAGCAAACCACAAGACTGAAAAAGTAAAGACAGCTTTCTTGAAAGGACACAGAATAAAGAAAGGCAGTCAGAGAATATAGAAACAGATCAGGTCTCTGAACCCTGCTAATGCCCTTGATGGAATTGTGCACTAAAACCAGTAAAGTTTACAGGACTTTTATGGGGTTCTTATCTAAGGAGAGCAGGACCAGGCATTGTGGGGAGGGATCAAAGAGCCTGGACCTGGACTAATGCTGATTCATGCTAGTCGGGGAAGAGGAGTAAAGATTCCTGGGGAATTAGCAGCTAATTGATACTCAAACTCTCTCCTGGTGGGAAATGGTTTCTTGCCAATACCCGTTGGTCTTATTTTGAAAGGTGACTCAGGGGATCTGTTTCCCCAGGGCTTCTTCCTTTAGCCATAGAAAAGCTATCGAGATCCTACCCTCTCCCCAGTAAACAACCCCAGATTGTTTAACCCAGATTGTCACCTATTGTTCAGGGATGCTTAAGAAGGATCACTCATTGGATTGTAGAACCATATGTGACCTTTTGTGCCTGAAAATGAGGGAGAATTAGTAAGAGATCTTTCCCATGTTGACGAGGTGCACTTCCAGTCTGAATAAGTAAGCCTCTTAAAAGGAAATATGTGTGTGTATATATGTGTATATGTGTGTATATATATATATACATATATGTATATATATTTATGTATATGTGTGTGTGTATTTCTTTATGGTGTAGTGGGAAGAGCACTGTGCTAGGAGTCTGAAGACCTGAGTTACTGGATTACCACAAAGCTCTCCGGTCCTTGTTTTTCTCATCTGTAAAGTAGTTATAATAATACCTGCTCCATTTACCTCACAGGGTTGTTATGAGGATAAAATGAGATAATAAACATGAAAGTGCCTTGCTAAGCTGCAAAATGTCATCCAAATGTAATGTATTCTGTCCTCTACTTTCTCTCATTCTGGGATTGGTCACTTTTCCTGAAAGGCTTTATGCACACAAAAGTTTAAAGGAAGGATTTTGAAAGAGCAGGCCTAAAGAGGAATAAAAGCATTAATTATTTCAAGTTCAAGGAGCCATGAAAACTATCAAGTGTTGGTAGGACAAAGGGAACAAAACATCATATGTAAGGAAATGGGAGAAATGGAATTGACAAGTGACCCAGGGCCCCACCCTTCCAAAGATTTTAGGCTCACATGAACTGGGTCAAATATCAGGGGCTAAATCTCAAAGGGTATTTCTTGCTTGTGGTTTATATCCTTTACTTGGAATTTTCAGGCCAGGAAAATCTCTAAGATAAGATTTAGGCAGGAGTGTGCTGGATGGAGCAAGCTCAAACAGGCTCTGAGAGCAAACAGATTATAACATTTTCTGTGGAAATCAGAAAATGCTACAAATCAGGTCTTGATTTATTGTTTTGTTGATTGTCCAGTCTCAAAAAAGTGATAGAGAAAATGTTAATAAAGGCAATTAAACTTATAAGTAGGTTGTGAATACAGTTTCCTCCCCCCACCCCTTCATGTCTCAATTTCCCTAAAAGTAACAGGGTCCCTCCAACTCCCATACAGGCACTCCACATATAGTTATTTCATGTATCACAGAAAATCATCAGTAGTGGAAAGAAGATATGGATATGAATCAGATTAATACTTTAAATGCATTAGAAAATTGGGGTAAGGGGTAGCACTCTAAACAGAAAACATGTGGGTCTCTTTTCTTATACAGAATGAGCTCTTTTAAATGGAATGAGTTTGATCTATCATACACCCCCAGTAGTTCCAGTTTCAAAAAAAAAAAAAAAGATGACTCAAGATCCTCAAAAACTCAGTACAACTAAGCTTCTTTCATAACCTACCCTCCCCCGTCCCCTACTTCTCACCCTCGAAAATTGATAGAATAAAGGGGGGGGGCTGATTTTTAGCCGAAACATTAGCTGGGTCTTGTGGGCCTTGACAGCAAAACCCCTCAGTCCTTGGCTATGGCTCAGCTATAGGACCAGAAATGGAAGGCCAATATTGGGAGGAAGGAGTACAAAGCAGGAGAGTGAATTTAGTAGTTGGTGCCTGTAGATAGAAGGCTTCATTGTTACAGATCATATTGACTGGCCACAACAGAAAGCAAAGGCAATACCTTCTTTAAAAATGATTTCCTAATAGGGGGCAGCTAGGTGGCTCAGTGGATAAAGCACCGACTCTGGAGTACCTGAGTTCAAATCCAGCCTCAGACACTTAACACTTACTAGCTGTGTGACCCTGGGCAAGTCACTTAACCCTCATTGCCCTGTAAAAAAAGCAACAACAACAACAACAACAAAATGATTTGCTCATAGAAGGAAACTTAACCTTTGACTCAACAAACAACATGACATGAATGGCATTTTCCTTGCCCTTAGCCTTCTGACAGTGAGATGGGCAGGCTTCCCACCTAAAAAACCATTATGATATTGGGTACTCCTTGGGACCATACAGGCGGAACTTGAAAACAGTCCTCTTTTGCAGTGAATTTGATTAACTTAGCTAGGATTACTAATAGAATCAATCCTTTGCAACAAGTAACATTGGTAGGGCATGTGTTGTAATCTTTCCTTTAAACACAACCACATGTATGACATATTTTGTTTTCTCGGCTATTGTGCTGGAAAACTATTAAGACAACATCTGCTTTGCTTTCTGATTGAATCAGGGGCAAGGAGCAAGTCTCTGTAGTATCCCTCAAATTATGCCGAGGATATCAGCTTCATCTGGTGACCACTTTCCCATCCCCTAGCTCCCGCCCTCCCATTCTGAAATCCCTAAGAATGTGAAGCCAAACATCAGTGTTCTACTGCAAATTCAGATCTCACCCACTCACTCTGAGACAAGACTGCCTTCTGATCTTGGCTCAGGCCTGTGACGTCTTTGGGAATACCTGGTATATTTGGAGTCTGGCCTGCTTCTTGGGAAATCAAACTTGGCACAGAGACCTTTAGAAGACAGCTCCCCCCCCACCACCACCACCACATCCCTCTAAAATGCTGTCAAATCTGTAGAACCTACAGATCTGATCCTCCCCCAGGGAACCTATAAGGAGTTATTTCTCAACAGAGATCAGGTGAGATTTCAGAGCTGAGACACTATTGACTTAGTGTCAAGGTGACTGGATGCTTTTGCTCATGCATTTCCCTATGTCTGGAATGTTCTCTCCTCCTCTCATTTATATTTTCAAGGTCTGGTTCACATACTCTCTGTCATGAAATATTCCCTAATTATTCGCAAATCAGAAGTGATCTCCTTAGACCTTGCACCATAATTTGTACTTCTTTTCAAATTCAACAAACAGTAAAGATCTAACTATGTGCAAGGCACTGTGCTAGGTGCATACAAATGCAAAAACAAAACAGTCCCTGTCCTCAAGGAGTTTACATTCTACTATAGGAATACAAGGTATGTACAAGTAAATAAAGACAAAGCATATACAAAGGCATACAAAATAATTCGAAGAGGAGAAACTTGTTAATTCCCAAGAGAGAGGTTAGGAGGGAGTGTATGCATTCCAGATTTAGAAAACCAGAAAAAAAGGTGATTAGGTAAAATACTATTCTACAGTGTTCTAGACAAAGCAGTCTTCCAACCTCTTCCCTAACAGGGAACTCATTACTTCATAAAACAGCCTATTTCTCTATTGCAGAGCATTAATTGTAAGGAGGTTCTTCTTCTTTACCCACCAAATTCAAATAGCCCTTTAAAAAATTAGAACACTCTCAAAAATAAAAATAAAAAATTAAGATGCTCAGAAAAAATTAAAAATTAAGACACATTGGTTAAACAGCCCCAAACAGTAGGATCCCTGGCAGCAGAGTAAAGAGCCAGGTATGGAAGGAGAACTCAGACTCTGGAGGAAATGATTTCTAGTCTTTTGGAAGGGGTAGAGCTATTATTCCTTAGCTAGGAGACACTGAATTCAGGCAGGAATGGGAAAAGAATAGAGTCAGGGAACAGCAGTGAGACCTGGTAGTAGATAAGAAAGGCATCTGTGGATTCAAGAGAGAATGAGCCTTGGCATTTGGGATTGGAGCTGCAAAGAGAAGCAAGCTCAGGTAGCCCAGATAAGGGAGATACCCAGCAAAGCCTCTAAGCCAAGGGAAGAGCAGTATGAAGAAGCCATGGGAAGAGAAAGGGCATCAGGGCCCTGAAGTGCAGTGTGCCTTTTTATCAGCATATCCTCTATAGGTGCTCACTCTTCCCACTGACACTGTTTGTGTGGTTCTAGGAGAGTAGTCTTGAGGGGAATGTCTCATTACTATTGTTTTTATGATGCCATCTTAGTAAATAACTTTGGGCTAATTAAACATAAGCATATCCGTGGGAACTTATGAATAATAGTCTTTGAAGTGCCGACCCAAAGAATACTTTGAACTTTGAGCAGCAGTCACCCCCTTGGTGACACAACTCATCATTTTGAGTTTAGTTGGGGTGGGGGCAACTACTCCTCAAAGTTTAAGCTTAACAAATGTTAGCTGGATGTAATTGCTGTTGAATAGGACCAGATTCCCTTCCCTCCTCCCCCCAGGACTCCCAGGAAAGGGACTGCTGCTATAGGTCTGAAGCTTTGTTTTCAGTAACAGCCATTCCATTAATGATGCAGTAAGTTAATAATTAAAATGTGGGTTGTGTGATCATTAAAAATGTAGACTTCCTTGACATCTTTTTAAAAAATAAAATAAAATAAAATCCCCATCTCAACCACCTGGGTCTCTTCCTAGGGCGTACCTCACTTCTCTTGGTGACAAAGCCATGAGAAACAGCAGGAGACCTGGGTTCCAATCTCATTTCTGCCCTAAGCCAAAGGTATGACAATGTTTTTGCCTGCCTCATCTTCCTCAGCTGTCAAATGCAGGTAGTGATGGCTGACCCATCTAACTCACAGTATTATTGTGAGGACCAAATTAGATGAGATAATATTTATGAAAATTATTGTATAAGTTAAATACATGTTCACAGGAAAGGTATAAAGGATATTCAGAGACTCACTGCCTGAAATCTTAGTTGATGTAATTACCAATTTTCCTACAATTGTCTCCACCCTGAGCTGGACTTACCAGACTAGAAAGCAAGGTAAGGTGTTTCTGGATGCTTTTTTAAAATTTTAATTTGACACAAATTGCCTTTGATATTTCAAATGTTCGTCAAAACTTATACTGTAGGCCCTCTTAATCAATAGCCCCACTTAGGGTCCTACTGATAGTTTTATATGCATATGTCAACAGTCTCCAATCTGTTCATCAATTGACAAGTATTTATTTGTTAAAACTCTACTGGGTGGGGGGGGGGCGGCGCAGCTAGGTGGCATAGTGGGTAAAGCACTGGCCCTGGATTCAGCAGGACCTGAGTCCAAATCCAGCCTCAGACACCTCACACTTACTAGCTGTGTGACCCTGGGCAAGTCACTTAACTTGCCCCACCGAAAACAAAAACAAAAAACCCTCTACTAGGTTCCAGGGTCTGACTAAGCTCTGGGAAATGCACAGAGAAAAGTTAAATAGTTCCAGACTTCAGGGAGTTTACATTCTATTTGGAGAAACAATGCATACACATACAAGTAAATGCAAACTATATATGCATTCAGTCTTGGCATTGGAAGGAAAAATATTGACACTGAAGCTTGAATACTATGACCACATAATGAGAAGACAGGACTCATTGGAAAAGACCCCAAGGAAATATTGAAAGGAAAAAGAGAAGGGGTGGCAGAAGATGAAAGGGATAGATAGTGTCATGGGAGCAACGAACATGAGATTGGACAGACTTTGGAAGATAATGAGGATAGAAGGGCTTGGCATGCTATGGTCTATGGGGTCACAGTCAGACATGATTGAACAAATGAATGACAACAAGATGCACAGTAAACACAAATCCATTTCCAGGGAAATGCTTGGGATGGGGTAGAATGGTCAGGAAAGGTCCCCCACAAGAAATGGCACTTGAACTGACCTTTGAAGGGAGCTATGGATTCCAACAAGTAAAGCTGAAGCAGGATTTCATTCCAAGTCTGGGGAACAGCTGGTGCAAAGTGAGGAAGGCAAGAAATGGAACATTGTGTATGTCGAACATGTATTATATAAATTAGTGTGGCCATCAACTGTTTTTAGCTAAATTATTGGAGGGCTAGGCTAGGCTTTCTAAAATATTGCTACTTATAAATTAATGGCTATTGCACCCTTTTGGGGCAGTAAGCATTTATTATTAATTAATATCACGTATTATTAAAAGTATTGGCCACCTCTCTCCCTGACTTCCCCAGTAGTCCCAGGCTTACAAGCCTAAACAATTACAGACCCAATACATTGAGCCAAGAGGGTGAGGAGAGGGAGCATGGAGAGTAAAGGAGAGTCCAGGGAAGAAAAGAGCAAGCCCCTCGTGGTCCAGTCTTTTTATCCTCCTTTTGGTAGAGGCAGGTCACCATACATTGATCTAAGCTAATTGGTTAGCATCATTCAGCTCCATTAACATTACTTGGGGGGTGGGGTGGGGGGGGTTCATGATCAAATTCCAACCATCTAGGTGTGCTTCTTCCCCTAGCTAATCAGGAGAATCAATCTGCATTCCTTTTCTTAAGGTGCCCAGGCAAGTTTCTGGTGTGAGGGGGAGAAAGTAGCAAAAACTCATGTCTGGGTTTCTCCTAGATATCCATTATTAATAATTATTTTCTCACAAACAACAAAATGATTGAAGGTCATAATGAAGAGGGTAATAACCCATGGTTTCAATGAACTCCTTTCTACTTGTCTCTTAATTTAAAAACATTGACCTTGACCTTTACTTTTCTCTGTGTCTGCAATGTTCAGATGTCTGAACTATGTGAGAGTCACAGCATCATCTGTTTAGAGTTAGAAGGGATCTCAAGTCATGTAGCCCATCCTTTCACCAGATAAATAGATAGATGATAGATAGATAGATAGATAGATAGATAGATAGATAGATAGATAGATAGATAGATAGATAGATAGATAGATGGATGGATGGATGGATGGATGGATGGATAAATAGATGCTATTGATATAAATATATATGAAGAAAGAAGTTAAATGATTTGCCCAAGGTCATAGAGATAGTAAATGTTAAATAATCAATAAGCATTTATTTGTTGTTGATGTTGTTCAGTCATTTCAGTAGAGTCTGGTTCTTCATGACCTCATTTAGGGTTTTCTTGGCACAGATAATGGAGTGGTTTGCCATTTCCTTCTCCAGATCATTTGACAGATGAGGAAAGTGACTTGCCCAGGGTCACACAGCTGGTAAGTAAAGTTGAATTCAGGAAGGTGAATCTTCATGACTCCAGACCTGGCCATTTATCCACTGAGCCACCTAGCTTCCCCAAGCATTTATTAAATGCCTACTGTGTGCCGGGCACTGTGCTGAGCATTGGATTTATAAAGAAAAACAAACATAGTAGTCCCTGTTCTCAAGGAACTCACAGTCTAATGGGGGGAAAAGTCATACAAACAAAACATATACAGGATAAATTGGAGTTAATCAACAGACACTAGCATTTGGGTGGATCAGAAAAGACATCTTGTAAAAGATAAGATTTTATCTGTGATTTGAAGGAAGCCAGGACATGAAGATGAAAAGAGACAGAATTCCAGGCATGGAGGGTGGCCAGTTAAAATATACAGCCAGGAAATGGAGAATCTTGTGCAAGGAACAGCCAGGAGGCTAGTATCACTCTATTAAAGTATATGGGGGGAGGGGGGAGCTAGGTGGCACAGTGGATAGAGCACCAGCCCTGGATTCAGGAGGACCTGAGTTCTAATCTGGTCTCAGACACTTAACACTAGCTATGTGACCGTGGGCAAGTCACTTAACCACAATTGCCTCACGCAAAAAAAGGCATTAAAGTATATGGGAGGGGGGGTGGGGAGAGGTGTGAGAAGACTGGAAAGGTAGGATGGAGGGTGCCAGGTTGTTGAGTTCTGAATGGAAAACCGAGGATTTTATAGTTAATCCTGGAGGTGATAGGGGGCCACTAGAATTTGTTGAAAAGGGGAGTTGACATGGTCCAACCAGTGCTTTAGGAAGGTCAATTTGACAGCTGAGTAAAGAGTAGTCTGGAAGGCAAAGACATTTATGACAGGGAGGTCAACCTTTCAGGCTATTGCAGTAGTCCAGGCATGTGGTAATGAGGGCATGCACCTTAGTGCTTCCAGTATCAGAGGAGAGAAGGGGTTGTATACAAGAGATGTGATGAGCTAAAATCCACAGGACTTGGCAATAGATTAAATTTGGGAGGAGAGAGCGAGACAGAGAGAGACAGACAGACAGACAGAGACAGAGAGAGACAGAGAGAGTCATGGAGTTTTGAGCTTGGGTGCCTGGGAAGATGGTGGTACCTTTGACAATAATAGGGAAGTTTGGAAGGGAAGACAGTTTGGGGGGGGGGATAATGTTTAGATATGTTGAATTTAAGGCGTCTACAAGACACTGAGATTTCTAATAGGAAGATGAAGCAAGTATTAAGAAAGAGGTTAGAGCTGGAAGATCTCAGATTCATCAGCACAGAGATGATCACTGATAACATCACCAAGTGAAATAGTTTAGAAGGAGAAGAGAAGAGACCCCAAGACAGAACCTTAAAGGACCAACTGGACAAAAATTCAGCAAAGGAGACTGAGGACTGTTCAGACAAGTGAAAAGAGAATCAGCAGAGAGCAGTGTCATGAAAACTTATGAAGAAGAGGGTATCAAGAACAGGATGATGACCTTGTCAAAGGCTGCAGAGAGTTCAAGAAGGATGGGGATTGAATAAAGGTCATCAGATTTGGTAGTTAAGAGATCACTGGTAACTTTGGAGAGAACAGTTTCAGTTGAATGGAAGTTGAAAGCCAGACTATGGAGCATTAAGAGAAGAATTAGAGGAGAGTGAGCTCTTGAACTCACAATACAATTGCTCCAAAAAACCTCCAAATAATGCCATAGGACAATTCCTGGAGCAGCAAAACCCACAGAAGAACTTGTTGAGATCATTTTCCAACCAAGGACAGCTAGAAGGTCGAAAGGAGAGGGCTGTTGTGATGAGGCAAGAGTAGAGCCCAACCCCATAGTCATGCTGACACAGATCCAATCCCAAGCAGACCAAGCCTGGGAAGGAGACCCTCAGAGCCTCTGAATCAGCTGCAGCACCAGTGTCATCTGGAATTAAGCTCACAGTCTGATGAGATGTCAGAGCCTTGGCAGGGGTGAGATTACAGGGGTCTCTGCTGGTGCTGAGGTAGAACTTGGATTTTTTACCCCTGCTGGGAACCAGGAAGTAGGCTTGAGTAGTAGCGGCCCAGGTGGGGTAAGGGCACAGGCTCATCAGAGTTAACAACCACAGCACATAAAGTTTTGTTGTCTGGTTAATTAGCAAGTTGCCCTGGGGTTATCTACAAACCAGAGAACAGGCCAGGTGAGTGAAAAAGCTGTCCCACCAAAAATCATACCACCTGGGACCCCCTGAAACTTGGGACAGTGCAGCCTAGAAACAGTGCCCCACTTTAAGGAGCTAAAAGTCAAGTAAAAGACAGGCAAGATGAGCAGACAGAGAAAGGTGAGGACCATAAAAAGTTTTTTTAGTGACAAGGAAGATTGAGGTACACCCTCAGAAGAGTATAGCAACATCAGGGCTCCTACATCCAAAGCTTCCAAGAAAAATGTGAGTTGGTCTCAGGCAATAGAGGTGCTCAAAAAGGACTTTGAAGATAAAGTTAGAGAGGTAGAGGAAAAAATGGAAAGAGAAATGAGGGTGATGCAGGAAAGATATGAGAAAAAAGTCAACACCTTGAAAAGACAAATGGAAAATCTCTCTGACAAAAATAATTGCCTAAGAATTGGGATTGAACAAATGGAAGCTAGTGACTCTATGAGAAACCAAGACACAATAAAGCAAATACAAATGAATAAAAAAAATAGAGGCAATGTGAAACATCTTTTTGGAAAAACTGCTGACCTGGAAAATAGATCCTAAGAGAGATTTTTTTTTTTTTTTTAGTGAGGCAATTGGGGTTAAGTGACTTGCCCAGGGTCACACAGCTAGTAATTGTTAAGCGTCTGAGGCCGGATCTGAACTCAGGTCCTCCTGACTCCAGGGCCGGTGCTCTATCCACTGCGCCACCTAGCTGCCCCTGGAGAGATAATTTTTAAATTATTGGACTACCCGAAAACCATGATCTAGGAAAGAGCTTAGACATCATTTTCCAAGAAACTGTAAGGGAAAATTGCCCTGATATGCTAGAAGCAGAAGGTAAAATAGAAATTGAAAGAATCCACCAATTGCCTCCTGAAAGAGATCCCAAAAGGAAAACTCCCAGGAATATTATAGCCAAATTCCAGCGCTCCCAGGTCAAGGAGAAAATATTGCAAGCTGTCAAAAAGAAAGAATTCAAGGACTGTGGAGCCCCAGTCAGGATAGCACAAGATCTAGCAGCTTCTACATTAAAGGATCATAGGGCTGGGAATATGATATTCCAGAGGGCAAAGGAATTGGGATTACAACCAAGAATCACCTATCCAGCAAAACTGCATATAATCTTTCAGAGGAAAAAATGGGAGTTCAATGAAAAAGAGGACTTTCAGGTATTCATGATGAAAAGACCTGAACTGAATGGAAAATTTGACTTTCAAATATAAGATCCTAGAGAACCATAAAAAGGTAAACAGGAAAAACAAATTAAGCGGGATGTTAAGGGGGACAGCTAGGTGGCACAGTAGATAAAGCACCGACCCTGGAATCAGGAGGACCTGAGTTCAAATCTACCCTCAGACACTTGACACTTACTAGCTGTGTGACCCTGGGCAAGTCACTTAACCCTCATTGCCCTGCAAAAATAAATAAATAAATAAAAATTAAAAAAATAAAAGAGGGATGTTAAAAGATTAAACTGTTTACATTCCTACATGGGAAGATGATACATCTAACTCATAAGAACTTTTTCAATATTAGGTGTAAAATTTTAGCTAGCTAGCTGACTAGCTGTCTGTGGGGCTATAGGCTGCCTAAGCCAGTCTGTAGGCTTTTATCTACCTAGCCAATCTGAAGGGGCCTACTCCCTCCCCCACTGCTCCTCTCAAACTGAATGAAAATGAAATTAAAAAGCCTCTTTTAATTTAAACACAAAAACCAGGGTTTATTGATAAGAATAAACTTAGGGATAAATGTATAAATAAGGACAAAGAAAAGCAAAATATGACCTGTGAACACCAGACTCAAGAAAAAAGGGAGGGCAGATTGGTGGGGGGGCAGTCAGAAGCAAATCCCTTTTGAGGAGGGATAGGGTGAAAGAAGATAGATAATAGAGTAAATATCATGGGGAAGGGAATAGGATGGAGGGAAACAGTTAACAATAGTAATTGTGAAAAAGAGAAAAGGGAAAAAAATTGTACAAAAAATATTTATAGCAACTTTTTGTGGTGGCTAAGAATTGGAAATTGAAGGAATGGGGCAGCTAGGTGGTGCAGAGGATAAAGCACCGGCTCTGGATTCAGGAGGACCTGAGTTCAAATCTACCCTCAGACACTTGACACTTACTAGCTGCGTGACCCTGGGCAAGTCACTTAACCCTCATTGCCCTGCAAAAGAAAGAAAAAAAAGAAAGGAAGGAAGGAAGGAAGAAAAAAAGAAAATGTTTTAAACCTTTTTATATCACAATCATCACCAAGAGGCAGGGTGTGGGGGGGGGGTTGGCTTGGGGGGTGAATCCAATGGCCATTTCTTCCCCTGCTGACTGATTCCCCTGTTTACAAGGTCTTGGCCTCCCCTGGTTGGCTGGCCACAAACCAACCCATGATTTCACCTACTGAGATTCTACTACTTCATATTGTATGCCACCAAGTATGGGGCTGTGTATAGGCTGAAGGACAGTAGCTCAGAGGAAGAGAAGGCTGCAAAATACCTCCTAAGTCAAGTAAGACTCTTCTTCATAACATGAGAATAGCTTGCATATTCCCTCAATATCTTTATCAGGCAAAAAGGCCTGATTGAATGAATTACAGAATCAATCATTCTAAGGTGCAAACTATGTTTGAATATTTCATGGACATATAATCAACCAAAGGTGTAAACTAGGTACAAATTGAATGAAAGCAGAAGCAAAGAAATGTTTCGTGGTTGGTTTAGGAAAATAGATCATATATTGTGGGATATGCCTCTGTGGAGAATGACAGTTTAGAATTTAACATTCACATTGTAGACCAGCCTAGTAGTGGAGAGCTCCAGGGAAGCCTCTGAAAGGGAGTCACTTTGGAGTGTCTGGAGAGGAGAAATTCCCCCAGAGTCTCTCCTGTATCTAGCTGGGGATAGGGACATGGTGGAGACTGCCTATTCCTCTCATGTCTTCCCTGAGTCTTTTCCTTCAGAATCCTGAAATGAGGTTGGCATTGTTCATCTTCTCTCTTGAAGCCAGAAGTCAGAAGCACCTGAAATCCAAAGACACTTAGCAACTGGAAAAAAATCAGAGTTCTTCTCCCCTCCCCTCTCCTCTCCCATGCTCTTCTTGTTTCCTCTTCTTCTCTCTTCTTTTTTTTCCTTTCCTTTCCTCTCCTCTCTTCTCTTCCCTCTTCTCCCTCCCTCCCAACCTCCCCCTCCTCTCTCTCTCTCTCTCTCTCTCTCTCTCTCTCTCTCTCTCTCTCTCTCTTTCTCCAACTCCTCCCCAATTTTCATGCAGGTCAGGGATATCGATTTCACCAATCAGGAGAGAATCTGAGAGTCTCCTTTTCTGAAAGTTAATTAGGTCTGACTCACTGGGATTCAATAAGAGAGCATACTTTATGTATAAGTTTGTGAGCATCTGGATGAGAAAGATCCTAAACATTCTAGAATTACTCCTAGAATCTCTCTCTTTTTTAAAAGTAGTGCTATTTGGGGAGGGGGGTACGGGGCAATGAGGGTTAAGTGACTTGCCCAGGGTCACACAGCTAGTAAGTGTCAAGTATTTGAGGCTAGATTTGAACTCAGGTCCTCCTGAATCCAGGGCCAATGCTTTATCCACTTCACCACCTAGTTGCCCCCATCCTAGAATCTCTTGAGAAGAGAAGCAGCAACCTTCTGTGGACTGTCTAAACCTACTAATGGGAATGAGAATAGTAAACCCCAAACGAGTTGTTGCATACACAGTGGAATAAATTCAGAATATAATACTTTATATATATATATGGAAAACAAGATAGTTATTTTAAAAGATACTATAATTATATTGTACATTCATTTATCTGTCCATTTATTCTATTCAACAAATATTTATGTAACACCGCCTTAGGACCTGTCTCTCCAACTCACACATGCACTGATGTGCAGGTGCATATTATGACTACAAGACAGGGGTGACTACTCTCAGGTTTAAAGGTACTTTTTGGGTCTATACTTCTAAAATTGAAGCTCACATGCCATTAAATTTACCTTCAATAGACAGTAGATAGAACTAATCCAAAGAAAAGGCATTTACCAAAATGGCATCATAGAAACAATAATAACAAACATTCCCCCCCAAATAAAAACCTGTAATGTACTCTACCATAATTACACAAAGCATCTGTGGGAAGAGTATACGGGCATAAACCAAGAAAACACATCTGTTCAAGGCAATTCACATCTCAGGAACTACAAGACTGCAGTGTCCTTTCTCTTTTTGTGGTGTGCTCATGGTGTTTCACACTGGACATAGCATTCCTAACTGGACAGGTCATTCCATTCAAGTCCCTAAACCTAATACTCTTCTCAGCTTGAATTTTGACTGACAAGCCTATTCTGTCTTGAATCCATAGTTATCTCTTCTCTGATCGGGGAGTGGGGAAGAGTCATACTCCTTAGGGTACCATTTTTTGATTATCATTTTGCTGGGTTGACTATTATTTAAGGAGCTCACTGGAAGATGTCATGACTAATAATGGGGAAGGAAAGAGAAATCCTCTCAACCCATTTAGAGGAGAAATTACCTCTCCAAAGTGTATTTGGTCTGGGAAGGCACCTGGATGGGAAGCATAATTATAAGGCAAATTTTTCCTGTAATAGTAGTATTGGTTTGATTTCTGTTCCCAAAGCATGAGATGGAAAAGAGAGTCGTGAAAGAAAACATAGCCACATGAAGGAAAATTACCAGAATTAAGATCAGATTAATTTGTATAATCAGAAACTTATATGTCAATAAAGATCATAACAATTAATAAAAGGATAGACTAATGGAAGAAGGGTCAGGAAACAACTTCTTTTTCTTGGATAATGCAAAAAGTTGATCCAAATTTCCCAATATCGGTTAGAAATAGAGTGATTATGCTACAGACACATAACAATAGCTGATATTTATATAGCTCTTATTCATGCACACTCTTTATCTCATTTGACCCTCATAACAACTCTGTGAAACAGAGATTTTTAGTATTATTCCCATTTACAGGTGAGGAATCTGAGGCAAGAGAGGGAAGTGATTTGCCTACGTTTACAGATCTAGAAATGTGGTCTGAAGAATCTGAACCCAGGCCTGGCACTCGATGCACTTGCTCATGCCACCTCTCTTTGCCAAATGCTAGAATCTCCCAGAGAGCAGAGTACTTCCTGCGAGGAAACTCAAATGACTTGTCTGCAAAACTTTCTAAAACAAAACTGGTGCTTGTTGGATGTTGACATAGCTTTAATTACTCCAGAGGCTGTGGGAACCAGTGAAAAGGAAGGAAAATTTGTCCCTTTGCAGAACCGTGAGGTTTGTCTCCCCCAATCTCCATTTCATTGATGTAAAGGACTGTCCTTTTCAAACAGCTTTTGTTTGATGAGAACCAATTCAAATAGGGCCCAAGCTCCAGGTCACAAGGGCCCCCTAGCCTAGAAGGCCCTCTTAAACCAGGGACTCTCCTTTACACAATGCAAAATTGTAAAGGACTTTAATCACCCAAGCCCTGCTCTGAGTCTCTATGTTAGGCCTTCCCTCTCCAGATGAGGCCCACAGGTTTTTACTTTGAATCTTTTCCAACCCCTCATCAAAGTTTACCTGTTTTATTTCCCCATTCCTTCAAGGCAAAGACTTTACAAAATTACCCAGGGGAATGTGATAACAAATGCTAATGTGTTACCCAATCTCCAGTAACTTGTACTTTGAGGTAAAATGCCAAGAATGATTCTCCCACCCACCCATCTCTTCCCCCTCCCCCCAGCCTTCAGGGAAGATGCTTTTAGGCAGAGGGTCCTTTGATAGGGACCCCTCAGACTAGTTAGTATAGCAGGAGCTGGGCTTCTCTAAGAGTCTGAAAACTTAGGCTCATGAACTGTGTGCTATTTGCTAAATGTGTGACCCTGAGCAGGTCTCCTATCCACTTTGAGATTGAACCTCTTCCAATGTTTGTATAATAGTGATCATAATGCTTGCACTGCGTACCCTACTGGGTTTTCGAAAGGATCAAATAAGATGATGTAGGTGAAAATGTTTTGTGAACCCCTTTGACGATCTGGTGAAACCTATGGACTCCTTAGAATTCTGTTTTTAAATCATAAAATAACATGCATGGGATTATGAAGGAAACCAACTGTATTGATTATATACTTTTTTTTAATTGCAAAGATCCCAGTTTAAGAAGTCTTGCTAAAGCTTCTATGAGCATATTGGTTTATTATTACTATTGCTATCAGTGGTAATAACAATCATATAAGGGATGCCAACAGCCACCACCTCCACATATACAGAGGGTAGGGTAGCCTTGGATCTAATTGCTGGGATACGAGGATGAAGAGAACCACAAAGTTATTTATTCTTCTCCTATTCTCTTTAGCCACATGACCTGGGCAGGTAAAAAGAATCTAATGTTCCCTGGTGCTGGGGGAGACAAGAGGTCTCTGCAGTTTGTGAGCATGGGTAACTGAGCTGAGGATTCCTGGAAACAGCAGCAGGCAGGCTGACCTTCATGATATAATGCCAGTATTGGAATCTCGCTGGATCTCCCCCAGGGCTCTGATCTGGCACACTGGGTTGGTATTTGGGCACAAGTGGAGGGAAAACCTCCCCTACTCACCCTTATGCCTAAACTTGAAGTAAATGCTCACTGACTTACTGGATGATTTTTTGGTATCATCCTTTTCCACCTCTCCCCATTGGATTCTTTTTTCCATCCGTTTCTCAATCTTCCCCAAACCCTTTATTCTTTTTCATATTTATGATGGATATCAGCATTGCCCACCAAGTGCCTTGGGGTTAGGTCCCCCTCCCCCCCAACATGTTGGGCATAAGTCTTAGGATAAATCACACAGTATGGTTCCCCCCCCCCCACAATGTTTTAACCCAGGTAAATCAAATTTAAAATGAACAGCCT
Organism: Dromiciops gliroides; assembly: GCF_019393635.1. Classification (NCBI taxonomy): domain Eukaryota; kingdom Metazoa; phylum Chordata; class Mammalia; order Microbiotheria; family Microbiotheriidae; genus Dromiciops; species Dromiciops gliroides. Next base: position 585,995,989 of record NC_057861.1, read on the forward strand.
TGACAGGAAAAAAAAAAGTGGTCATAAGAGGGGTGGGTGCTTAACGGTTGAGGGTGGTATATTGACTGTTGGGGGAAGAGTAGAAAGAACAAACTGATTTTATATAATTCTCAATTCTTCTTACCACCAGCTGGTGTAGGAACCTCATTCTTCCTGACCAAGGCTGACTGGCTGACTCACTACCCAAATGCCAACAGTAGGGGTGGGGGTGGGGGAATAGGGAGTAAGATTGTGATAAAGTTGAGGGAAATCACCCAAAGTGCTGAAACCTAGGGATTACCGAGGGATGTGATCCTCTAGGGACAGTCTTCAGAAGAGAGAGCATTTTAAGTCTATTGATTATCAGTGGACCTTAAAGGTTCATTACCCGGAAACCAGGACCCAGGCCTGGCAGGATTCTTTGTTATGGTTGAGATAACATCCTCTGGTGTCCTCAAGTGCCTCTCCTAGCTAGTGTAATTATCTGTATCCCTGAGGATGGCTGAAAAGATTGGTGTCTGACCTGGAGGCCCTTACTAATGAGGTCACTAGGGAACAGAATTCTTATTGTTATTTATATGCTATCAAGCTCTGTGAGCCATTCTTGGATTGAAATGCCTGATACAGTTTGCTAATCTATATCTATACTTTTCCCCTCCTCCTTCATAGTTCTCTATTTATTTTTCCTGTGGAATAGAGTTGCCTTACACTTAGTCTTCTGCGGTGTCATTTAAGGAACATGACAGGGTCCTCCCTTGCTGTAACATACTTACCTCCATGGACCTATCACAGAACCTGAAATTCTCACTTCTTTGGGTCTCCAGAAGGCCCTATAAACACTTGTTACTTGGGAGGCCTTACACACTAAGGCATCAAAAATTCTGTAGCATGTGGGGCAGCTAGATGGTGCAGTGATAGAGTACCAGCCCTGGATTCAGAAGGACCTGAGTTCAAATCCAGCCTCAGACACTTGACCCTTACTAGCTGTGTGACCCTGGGCAAATCATTTAACCCAATTGCCTCACCAAAAAAACACAAACAACAACAATAACAAAAAACCTGTAACACAGAGAAGCTTAAAAAAATGGAGACTAGGAAATCCTAGAGAAGTGGGTTCTTAAACTGGGGCCCAAGTACTTGGACCATTTAATATTTTGATAATTGCATTTCAATATAATTGATTTACTTTGTAATCTTTTCTATTTCATTTTATGTATTTAAAAATATAATTATTCTGAAAAGGAGGGGGGGCAGTTCATGGGCTTCACTAGACTCTCCGAGGGATCCACAAAAAAGGTTAAGAACCCATGCCCTGGAGAAAGGCAGCACATTGGTTTTTTCCCCCCCGCAGGGCAATGAAGGTTAAGTGACTTGCCCAGGATTATACAGCTAGTGTCAAGTGTCTGAGGCTGGATTTGAACTCAGGTTCTCCTGAATCCAGGGCTGGTGCTCCATCCACTGTGCCACCAAGCTGCTCCCAACGTGGCACATTGACATAAATGTGAGTGCATAGTGTTCTGATATAGAAAATTATGTGGGATGGAATTAGGGTCAAATTGATCGTGTCGTCCCAAAAGAATTACAAGACTCAGTGACTCAGTTTCCCAAGTTTTATTGTGATACTGTGAGTGACCACAGGGAGACAACCAGAAAAGTGGAAAGGTGTCTCTCAAATAAGGAAAGATAGAAAGTTATATTTATAGTATGGATAAATTGATTATCAGTCTCATTATAACAATTTCCACTTTAGGGAGGTACCAGGGAGGGCTTAACCTAATTTGGAGTTCCTGGGGTCCTGAACCAACCCCCAAGGCAGGTACCTTTTTCCATGGAGGTGTGTTTTGGGGGTTTACATGTCATTAGGTGAATCTGGGGACAAATTTGACCTTTTCTGCAAATGTCACTTTCTGATTCCCATGGCTAGTTTCAAAATATCTTCATTCATCATTTATTTCTAGTTTGAGTTTCTATAGCCTGTCAGTTTATCATTATGTATCATTGTTACAGTTAAAGTCTTTTTGACCTGCCTCTGTATGTTCTTGTTATGGGTACTGATTTATGTGGGTAAGAGAATCTAGACCCTGACTTGTTTCCCAAATCTTAAGTTATCCATTAACAGGGGTCTGAATCCCTTTTAGAGCTCATATCTGAATTAGAGTTTGGATCTTAGGTTTTTCTGTTAACCCCTTTTTTGCCTCCTACATCAGAAACTACGAATTTTTTGACCCACCCGAGGGCAAAGACAATTGGGGTGGTATGGCAATATGATGTAATCTGGAGTGGACATAGGGAACTCAGTAGCTACACAGGATGGTGGGACTTTGTGTACAGTCACTTCAAGAGAAGGGGCAGCTCCAACGCCTCTCCCCCAGAGTTTATATATCATGGGCTCAGAGATGTAGAGAAGGAAGGGACCTCAAACCATCTAGTACAGTCTTCATTTGACAGATTAAGAATGAGGCCCAGGGACGTTAATTAACTGGCCCAAGGTCACAGGGGAAGTAAGTATCAAGGCAGGTTTGAACCCTAGGCCTCTTGACTCAAATTCTAATGCTCTTTGCCCTGTAACACACCTCTTCCTACTGGTTACATAGAGACTGCTTCTCTTGTCCATGTCAAAACTTGGCACAAAGATCTCACTGCCCTGCCCTGGTTACATTGCTGATCTTTTCCATGTTTCTCAGCATTCCACAGTCATCTGTAATTTCCATCCTCTAATTAAAGATCACAACACCTTAATCCCCTTAAATAGAAGGCCTTCAGGATTGAAATAGGGACTGGACTAGGCATTCAGTCTGCTCAACTGTAAAATGGGGTTAGTAACAGCAACTACTTTTCAAGGTTGTTATGAGGATAAAATGAGATAATATTTATAAAGTACTTAGCACAGTACCTGGCATGTAGTAGGTCCTATATGCATTCCTTTCTTTTCCTTGGCTCCAAGACCAGCTCTGTATCCATGTTGACACACTGCTTCTCTGTGGTTGAGTTGAACAAAAACATTTTCTTTGTTTTGTTGGTTCTGCCTTGCTAAAGTGCAGGCATTTTAGGTGGAGGGGATAAGATTTACATCCTTATTTTTGTCCTTTCATTCATTTGTTTGCTTTTGTTGATGGTGATTAAGTTTACAAAAAAAAATTAGGTTCTGTAGACAGACAATACATCACTCTGTGGCCAACCCACTGCAAACTTAGCTGAGCTGGTCCTGAGAATACAAAAGTAGCTACCAGACCCTCACAGGACAGGTTAGGAGAACTTGACCTAATCAGTGCTGCAGTGGCATTACCCAAGGTTATCTCCAGGTCATGAATTAGGCACCTCTGGAGTACTGGAGTAGGGGCCTGCCACACAGTTTGCTTTGATCAGCAGAGCCAGGAGGTTGACTAGGTTGGGGCCCTCCCCAAAATAGAGTTCCCAGAAGGAATGCTGCAATGGGAGATGGAGATGGGCATGACCGAGACATGAACATTGCAAGATGAGAAGGTCCAAAGGGAAGGTCCAAAGGTCCAGGGAAAGGAGTTCCTAGACACTGATGGCAAATACAGGATGAGACTGCAGCTGAGGCCTGGTGTCAAAGCCAAAGCCAGGAAAGTCAGAAGCAGAGCCAGTAGGAGAATAATTAGAGGAGGAATATTAGATCTTTTTAGGGAAGCAAGTTCTGACAGCGGAAGGGGACCTGAAGGGGGAATGGGGATAGTGTAGCATCAAAGAAAAGATTTCAATTCAATAGTCAGTGACTAGTTAGTGCATGGGGGATGCAAAGACAAAAAAAAAGCCCCAGCATTGTAGAAGCATCGGGTCCACTTCCTAATTTTGCTTCTGACTAGTCCTGTCTCAGACTCGCAACTTTGGAAGCGGTGAGCAATGTTCTTCCTTCCTTCTGCTGGTAAACTAGTTCCAGGGTACAATGGCCTCAATTCACTCCCCACCCACAGATTCCTCCCCAATCATTCTTTTGCCTAGTTTCTCAGAATAGGGTATTGGGGGAAGTTGCCAATGAAAGACAGGGTCAAGGAGGCATCGAAGGGTGGGGCCCTACTCAGAACATATTTCCCTACCCTTTCATCGCCTACTTCCTCTCATGTTCCCATTGGGCTCCAATGAAACCAATTTGCTTACAGCTAATGCCATCAGCTCCAGGTTTTTTGTGTCACCCACAGTGATGTAGTCAGGAAATTTGGGGTCCAATTGATCGTGAGTTGTCCCAAAAGAATTACAAGAGTCAGTGACTCAGTTTACCAAGTTTTATTGCAATGCTGTGAGTGATCACAGGGAGAGTACCAGAAAAGTGGAAAGGTATCTCTCGAATAGTGAAAGAAAAGACAGTTATATTTATAGTATAGATAAATTGATTATCAGTCTCATTATACTAATCTCTACCTTGAGGAGGTACAGGGGAGGGCCTATTCTACTCATTATACTATTCTCCACCTAGGGGTGTTACAAGGGAGGGCTTATCCTAATTTGGAGTTCCTGGGGGTCCTAAGCCAACCCCCGAGGCGGGTACCTTTTTCAGTGGAGGTGTTTTGGGGATTTACGCGTCATAAGGTGAATCTGAGGACAAATTTGGCCTTTTCTGCACATGTCTCTTTCTGGTTCCCATCCTTAGTTTCAAAACATCTTCATTTATCATTAGAATTTCTATAGGTTGTCTTTTTCCTTTATTGTTATTTTGACCTGACCTGTTCTGGTCCGTTATGGATGTTGATCACTATGGGTACGAGAACATAACATAAGTTATCCATTAACTGAGGTCTGACTCCCTTTTAGAGCTAATATCTGAATTAAAGCTTGGATCTTAGGTTTTTCTATTAACCCCTTTTTGCCTCCTACATCAACAGTACCCCTGAGATATCAACGGGCTAAACCAATAACCACCTATGTTAATAGGACTGGGCTACCAGGTAATATACCGCATGTGTCTTCAGCTGACAAAATTATTTGGTGGTAAGTCTGGCTCCATAAGAAACAAGGGAAAGAGAAACTCAGGGCAATTCCCTAAAAGGCCAGTAGGAGATACTTGATTTTAGCAACTGGGGTATACTCCCAAAGCACAGAGTCCAGTGTGATCATTGCCAGTTTTCAGACCCATACCCCAGGGGAATGTTCTTATGGGGTTTGGAAGGGAGGGCTCATTCCTCTCTGGTCTTTCACCAGGCCTGCCCTCAAGGTATGGGGATTCTTTCAGTGGAAAGAACACTGAATTGAGTGTGACAAGAACTTGGTTTAAATCCTGGCTCCGCCACTTAATATCTGTGTGACTATGCAAAAGTTACTTAATTGAAGCCATGGTTCTTTATAAAATGAGGGGACTGGACTAAATGACCACTAAATACAAGAAGGGGAGGAACATATAACAAAGCCAGAAAGATGGGTTAGGGCCAGGTTGTGAAGTATTTTGAAAGCTAAACAGACTAGTTTATATTTGATTCTGGAGACAATGGGGAGACCTTTTCATTAAGCTAGGGGAGAAGTAATTAGGCCCTAAACCAAGGTCGTAGCTATGTGAGAAAAGAGAAAGGTTCAGATTATGGAAATACAGAGGTAGAAATAGCAAAGTTTGGCAACAAGTTGGATTTGGGGGGTGAGGGAGATTGAGGAGTTGAGAAAAATGTGAAGATTAAGAAACTAGGAGACTAGTCTCAAAATCAACATGACTAGATGATTTTGCTTTTAGTCATGTCGATTTTGAGATCTATTGGGGAAATGAAGTTTGAAACATACAATAGGCAATTGGTCATACGGCACTGAAGCTCAGGGGAGAGATTAGAACTGGGACTTAAACCCATGAGAATTGATAAGGTTACAAAGAAGCAATAAAAAAGGTCCCATAGCAGAGTCTTGTGGAACACCCACAGCTAGAAAGCATGATGTGGGTAAAAAGTCAGCAAAGGAGATGGAGAAGGAGCAGTCAGACAGGTAGGAGGAGAACCAGTGTCAGGAATATCTAGAAAGGGGAAAGTGTCCTGAAAGAAAAAGTAGTCAATGATGTAATATAATGCAAATGTGCTCCCAAAGATGAAGTTTGAGGGGAAAAAACCCAAAAGCAACAGCAGATTTGGTAACTAAGAAATGGTTGGTAACTTTAGTGGTTTCAGGTGAGGTCAGAAGCTAGAGTTGAGAGGTAGAAGCAGGAAATGTAGATAGCTTTTTCAAGGAGTTGGGCTGAAAAAGTTATAGAAGCTCTGGGTTCAAATCCTGACTCTGACTTACTGGTTGAATGACATTGGGCCAGTCACTTAACTTCTCAGTGCACTAGGCACCTTTCTAATACTCTAAGTCATAGAGAAGGTTATTGATGCTGGCCATATTTGTGGAAGAAATTCCCTTTATCAGTGGAATCACAACTTGTTTTTATCCTGCCCCTATCATATTAAATAGTGAGTACAGGATGGTTTATTTAAAGCTCCAAACTGTAAACTAACAACTAATGCATCCCTGACCCCTGCCCCCATCTTCCCACAAGTTTATCTTTTATCTGCTCTGTATATGTTTACTATGTACACATATATATATATATTACATATTTACATACATTTATATATGCTTATAGGTACACACACATGTATACATATATACATATATGGCATATATATGGGGAGGGGAGAGAAAAAGAGAGAATCTCCTTGGTTAGATTGTAAACTCCTCGAGAATTTCAATTTTTGTTTTTGTATCTCTAGCACCTAGAGCAATGCCTGGCAAATAGTAGGTGCAGCTAGTTCAGTGGATAGAGTGCCTGGCCTAGAATCAGGAAGACCTAAATTCAAATCCAGTCTCAGAGACTAGCTGTGTGACCCTGAGCAAGTTATTTAATCCTCAGTTTCCTCAACAGCAAAATGGAGAAGATAATAACACCTACCCTTCCCAGGGTTGTTGTGATAAGCAAGTAAGATAATAATTGTAAAGCACTTATTACACTGCCTGGCACATAATGGGTACCATATAAATATTAGCTATTATTCTTTTTGATGGTTATTATTATGCTTCATAAATACTTATTGATTGATTGATTGTCATTGCCCAGGTTTCCTTCTTACTGTTTTTCTGTTAAAATAGTCTTATCTTTTATACCAGAAAGTTTTGTTTCTTTTTTTTAAGTATATTTTTTTCTCAGGTCCATAGACAAAAGAGTGACCAGGAAGAATGAGGCATCATCTTTTTCTAAATTTCACTTGAGAGATGATTGACCTCAAAGACCTTTTTGTTTCTTTTCTCTTTCTTTTTCTCTTTTTCTTCTTTTTCTCTTCATTTCTCTTTTTTCTCTCCTGTCCTCTCTTCTTTCCTTTTCTTTTCCTATCTTCCCTTCCCTCCTTTTTCTTTTCTTTACTTTTCTCTTTTTCTTAAAAAAAAAATCCCGCTAATCCTTGGAGAAAAACTGAGGGAAGCAAAGCTTCCTTTGGCAATAGTTCTCTGCATCTTGATCTACATCTAGAGAACAGGAAGATTGAAAAAGATTTCAGAGTGTACTAGGCCTTGTTTTACAGTTAGTTCAGCCGTAAAAGGCTGGAAAAGTTCATATGCTCCTCACCACCTTCTCTCTGCCAGACCCTCCAATTGTCAGCTGTTTGTTTTCACAAAATTTATCATTGTTTCCTGGAAACCATCAGCCCCAGTTCCCAGAGTAGCTGGTCTCAGCTCTTGGAAAGTTTCTTGGGAGATAGGCCACTAAAAGTGAAGCCTGATTGGTGGTACAGTTTTTAAAGATTAACTTCAAGATAACACTGAGATAAAGACCACATGAAGTAGTGAAATAGCATTGGACAGGAAGTCAGAAGACCTGGGATCTTATCCTAACTCAGTGACTTGTTATGTGACCCTAGATACCTCTGGGAGTTTCACTCTCCATCTCTAAAAGTGAAGGAGGTAAACTATATGAGTCACAAGGTCCCTTCCAGCTCTCAGATTTTGAGATCTGAGACTTAATCAATTCCTATGGGAAGAGTGAATGAATGAATGATTATTTAAAAGCACTTATTAAGTACCACATTTACTATCTTCTAAGTGCTAAGAATAGAAATATTTAAATCAATCCTTCCACTCAGTGAGCTCACATTCTCATAGTAGGAAACAATAGATATGGAGATATGGAGACCAGGAAAGGGTATCTTGGTTTAAGAAGTCGTGGTAATGCTGAGGAGAGCCATCTACTCAGTAGAGAGAGTTGACTGACATGCTCTTTCCACTAGCAATGGCAGTATTAATTTGATTATATTTCCCAAAGTTAAGTAAGGACAAAATACACATATGGTAGGGCAGATGGCAAGCATATGGCCAGGGAAGAATGTGGTGGGTCATGGATGGGGTCAGCTAGATATAGTGAGTTTGTATTCACTAATCAAGATATTTCAGGACCTAGGATGCCTCATCAAAGAATCAGTGCTTTTTCATTGAGTATTTACTACAAGCATAGCTCAGGACTAGGCTTTGAGGAAACAAGAATAACAGACAAGAGATAACGGCAAATAACATGACATGATCTAATTAAAGGTTAAACTATAGAATAAACTATAAATGCTTCAGTAATTTGGAGAGAGGTTAATTAGGGAAGGCTCATGGAGGAGGCAATATGAGTTAGATCTTGAAGCTTACAGTTGGATTTAGATAGGGAAAGAAGAGTATACAAGAGATCTAAATAGCACAGAGTCAGGGCTAAAGATGGTAGACTCATGTGACAGTAATGAGATTGTTCTTATTGGCACAGTGGGCATAAGAGTAGAATAGGAAATAAGGTTAAAAAGATAAGAGAAAGCCAGATCTTGAAGGGCTTTGAATGCTAGGCAGAAAAGTTTAGCCTACTCATTTCTGGCCCCTTCTGTCTACTGGGAGTGTGTCCAGTGGCATTTACTTATAAAAGAGAATAATTTACTTTAAAAAAGAAGCAGCAGGGGGAGGCTAGGTGGCGCAGTGGATAAAGCACCGGCCCTGGATTCAGGAGTACCTGAGTTCAAATCCGGCCTCAGACACTTGACACTTACTAGCTGAGTGACCCTGGACAAGTCACTTAACCCCCATTGCCCCCCCCCCAAAAAGAAGCAGCATAGAAATAGTAATAGCTTAACCCACATCTGCCCATGGCATATGAAAGCAGCTGGCTCTGGTCTTTTTATTCAGAAAGCCTTGGCCTTGCTCTGTGGCTTCTTTAAGGAAAAAAAAAAAGAAAGAAAGAAAGAAAAAAAGAGGGTTCTTGTATCTTTTGTCTGTTATGGGCTCTTATAAGTGGGAAATTAACAGTCCATTATTGTTCTTGGATCCACAGTCTAAGTTCCTGAAGTAAGAATTTACCTCTACCTAGGAGGAAGTGATGTCCATTTTAATACCCAAGACGGGAAATGTGTGCCCAGAAGATTAGCCTCATTGTGTGTATCTGGACGCTTTCCACCAGCTTTGTTTATGGGACATATTGTTTTTCTGAAGTTGTTTGCTCCTGTTCTTCTTGCTTGCAGATCTCATTGGGCCTTCTTGGCTACAGAGATGATCAGACTTACTGGTAGTCTTAAGTCCCGGCAGGAAGGACCTACTTAAAAGAAGTTCCCAGGGGATTTATTGAGAGTCTATCTGACAGGACAAAGGTCAAGGAAGGCCCACCATCTCTCATTTTAAAAGTAAACCCCCAAACTGTGGGGTTGGTTTTATTATTTTGTTTTCTTTTGGTTTATTCATTTATTTCTTTGGTTTCATTTTAAATACGATCCTCAACTCGTTATCTATTTTCCTGGCTGTTACCTGCTGTGATGTTTTGGGTTGGTTTGTATGCCCAATGTCAGTTTACCTCTGCCCACTTCCATTTATATTTCTGGAATTTTGATGATGATGATGATGATGGGGCTGATGCTGATATTCTGGCAAGAGCATCAGGAGTCAAATAACATTAGCCTCTGTGTGCCCATTTGGTCCAAATAATTTAGCAGATGGTGCCTGAATATTGTGTGGTTAACACTCTCCTCTCAGAACTTACAGGCAATTCTCCTAGGGTGGTCCTACTTTGTTGTCCTGAGACGGGAGAACTCATTGTTTCTGGCACATTGCTTTTATGCCAACTACTAGCATGTGCTGTTTTATTATTATCCAAACCACCCACCCTCCCACCCAGACTGTACCATCAACCACCTCTGCTCCCCACCCTTCCTTAGAATGGAGTAGATTTGGGGCACAGCTTAGACAGAAAAGAGTACAGAATGGATTAAGTCATCCTTTTCAGATGTCTGGGAAACCTTTTTTCTAGACTGTGCTAGTCAATCAGTTCTTTTGCTCTGAAGCTTTGGACCCCATTTACATTTACCCTGTTATTTACATAACAATACATTTTGGGGCTACCTTTAAGGAATAGCTTGGAACCATCTATATACTTCATAGCATAAATCATATAACTTAGTGACCATAAGATTGAAAGCTGAAGGAAACTTGGAGACTATCTACTCCCAACCACCTTATGTTTACAGATGAGGAAACTGAGGCCCAGAAAGGTGATATGATTGTCCTAGGTCACACAGCAGCAACAGCAGGGCTGGGATTCAAACCTAGAACCTTTGGTTCCCAAGCACAATGATCTTTCCACTATAACAGGCAGTTACTTCTCCATGAAACCCCCCTTGACTAGTCCAGTTCTCATTGTCCCTTTTCTCCTCTGAACTCCTGTGGTATTTAAAGGCTTCTGTTATGATACCTCTTAATTATAGAATTTTTTAAGGTTTGCAAAGTCCTTTACAAATATTGTCTCAAGGACAGCGAGGTGGCACAGTGGATAAAGCACTGGCCCTGGATTCAGGAGGACCTGAGTTCAAATCTAGCTTCAGACACTTGACACTTACTAGCTGTGTGACCCTGGGCAAGTCACTTAACCCTCATTGCCCCACCCCCCAAAAACCAACCAACCAAACACATGAATACATAAATAGATAAATAAATGAATAAATAAATAAACAAATATTATCTCACTTTATCCTCACTACAACTCTGGGAGACAAGTACTATTATTATTCTCATTTTATAGGTAAGGAGAATGAGGCAAACATAGGTTAAATGTCTTGCCCTAGGTTACACAGCTAGTAAACGACTGAGCTCAAATTGGAACTCAGATCTTCTTTACTCCAGGTTCAGCTTTCTATCCATTGTGCCACCTAGCTGCCTTGATTGTAAAGTACTTTTGTATAGTACCTGGAGATATCTCTTCCCAGTTCAGTGCAGGTATCCAAAGAAAATGACTACTCCAGGTTCAAGGTTCTTAATGGGTCTGAAGCCCCCATGGATGTGTTTACTTTTGATAGTCTGAGGACACAATTAGTTCAAGGCAAAGGTATTTAATAAAAGGTAAGAAAAGTAGCAACAAAGTATTTCTTCCATAAACATGGAATGTACTGTCTCACAAATACATACAGCAGTCTGGCAGAAACATCAGTAGCCAAATAACATTAGCCTCTCTTTATCCATTTAGTCCAAATAACTTGGTACTACATGGGAAACATGCATAAAATGTATGCAAGATACATCTATGACCAAGTTGTATGTGTTAAGAGGCATATGTGTAGGCTATTTATATGATCAGGGCAGATACATGGAGGGGCAGCTATTGATACTGACTTGGTTCTACTAGGCCTAGTCCCTACGGTATTATAGTCTCCTCTGATGCTTCAGATGAGTGGTTCAAATGGGTGCTTCTTGCAACTTTTAGCTTCTTGCTTAGATAAAATTCTTGTATATATCTCCCCAAGGGGATCAAAATATGTTATATCCTTAGCTTAAAACCCATAATTTTTTTCTTATTACAGCTCTTTTAGAAAAAAAAAAAAAGGAAGAAGCCAATGACTGATGCTAGAAAAAGCTTCTCCAGATTTTCTATCTTATCCCATCTGAGACTTGGCTAGAAGATCCCCAATTCCTAGTAGAAGATTCTCAGTCCAGAAGCCAAGTTGTTGAGAAAAAAAGAATGAGTTTCACCAGCTAGCTAATGATCTCAGATTTAAAGTTTTCTTTAGACTAAATTTCTTGGTCACTTAAATTTGGGGCCTCGATGGGCAACCCCATTCTAGTTCACATATACTTCCTAATTTTAATGTCCGAAGGCTAAACTACAAACGAAACTGAATGTTTTCCCAACAACTCTCTGGTTTGGGATTCTCTAGGTAGGGAGCCTCTTCTATTCTCTCAAGTATATAAATGAGTAGGAATTGTCTCCTCCACCCACTTCTCAGTTCAGTTAACAAATTTACCCTTTCCCTAGCTACTCCAATCAGCCAAACACCTCTTGGGCACACCCTTATCTCATTCGGTTATAGTGACAACCCAGTAAGAGAGGTGCTATTATTATCCTCATTTTACACATAAGGAAGAGAAGTTAAATGATTTTGCTCAGGATCACTCAGCTTGAAAATGTCCGAGATAAGCTTTAAAATCAGGTATTCTTGACTCTAAAGCCAGCATTCTTTCTCATTACACTATACTCTGCCTCTCTCTTTGAAGCCTAATTTAGCATTTAATTATATTCTATTTTGTATTGTTTTTTCACGTGTTGTTTGACTCCCCAAATATGTCCTTGAGAACAGATACCATTTCTTATACTTCTTCCATATTATTCACAGTACCTAGCACATTTCATTCATTCATTCACTCACTCACTCACTTATTCATTCACTCACTCACTTATTCATTTAACACATATTTATTCAATGATGTGAAAGACACTATTCTAGATGATTCTACTGAGTACCAAGCATTAACTTAATCAAAACTTTTTGCTTGATCAGTTGAATACGATCCTTGGTATGCATACTGGGTGAGTGATATATTATAAGGTTAGTTCTAACTCTGCCACTAACTAGCTTATGATTTGGGGCAGTCCCCTTTAACTTTCTTGGCCTTAGTCTCCTTATCTGGAAAATGAGGTGATTTGGACTTTTGTTGTTGATCTCAATGGTGTCTTCCAAATCTAAAGTTTACTGAATTTGTTAGTCTTTGTGATGCTATATTTTAATGAATTCCCATATCCTATTTGCATTAACTCAACCCCTAGAATGGGTTCTAAATTATGTTTTATCAGATTCTGTGCTGGCGAAGCTTCAGGACATTAAAGTTTATCAGTCCACTGCTCTGCAATCTAGCTAAATTCAATAAACATTTGTTAAACATCTATTAGGGTAGCTAGGTGGCATGGTGGATAAAGGGCTAGGCACTGAGAATCAGGAAGACTTCAGTTTAAATCCAGCCTCAAACATTTATTAGCTGTGTGACCCTGGGCAAGTCATTTAATCCTGTTTGCCTCAGTTTTCTCATTTGTAAAATGAGCTTGAGAAGGAAATGGCAAACCACTCCAGTATCTTTGCCAAGAAAACCCCAAAATGGAATCACAGAGTCAGACATGACTGAAACCACTAAACAACAACAAACACCTGCTATGTGCAGGAGTCTCTATGCTAGGCACTGTGCAAAGTAGAAAAGATCAGTAAGACACAGTCCCTGTCTTTAAGGATCTTAGGGTCTTCTGGCCAGCCACTAAGTCAAATGGGATTTCTGATGTCACCTTTTGGTTTGTTTGGAGTATTTACTCTGCTTGGCAGGACAGAGGTGGGGGTGGGGGCAATATCAGGGAAAGAAAGCCTGGGGATCTCCTCCTTTTCCCACCAAGTTCACAGTTTTTGTTTACAATCTAAAAGTTCACAGTTTTTGTTCTGAGGAAAGTTCTACTTGACTCCTTTCTTAAATCTGAGTCCAACATTCTGTATCTCTCTCTGGTAACTAGCCAAAACTGTAGCTGGAGTAACTTCCATTTTCTAGTGGTAAGGGATGACAGAACAGAGGACAGTCCCACTACAGATGAACTTTCATCAGAAGTGTATGCCTGGGGGGCAGCTAGATGGCCCAGTGGATAGAGCACTGGCCCTGGATTCAGGAGGACCTGAGTTCAAATCCGGCCTCAGACACTTGACACTAGCTATGTGAGCCTGAGCAAGTCACTTAACCCTCATTGTCCCCCCCCCCCCCCCAAAGTGTATGCCTGTCCCTGAGAGAGTCCTGGCCTTATCCCCTTGAGGAGATGGGAGAGGTAGTCTCTTCAAAAGGGTCATCATGGTGATGGGATCCTGGAGGTGGAAGCTGGTGTGACTGCATCCTGAACTTCTGAAGGACTTCAAGACATGGTCGAGGGACTGAAATGGCTGCTGTGCTTCTCCTGTCTCAGAAATTCTGGTTCTAGTCACATCTCTGCTCTACCCACATCATCATCTCCTCTGGATGACCTGCTTCTGGAACAAACGAACCCCTCCCATCACCTTCCTTGACTGGCCTATTTTTGCCAGTCCTTGTTTTCCCTTTTCTTGGAAGAAGTAGTATGAAGTGAAGTATACACAAAAGGCTTTATGAGCCAAGGAACTAGAGGCTTTATTTCTGTTTTTGCCTTGCATGTCTCAGCATGATCTTTACCCCATGAGCACATATTTAATTTAATTCACCATCACCCCCAAATAGTTTTCTGCATGGCTACCATTCAACTGCATTTTCTAATTTGGAGTATTGTTGTTGTTCTTCCCAGGGTGTACAACTACAATGCTCTGTATTAGATTTCATTTTTATTTTCTTCCTTTCCCTGACTCTTTGGAATATGCCAGGTTTTTTTTTTCTCAAACTATTCATACATTCTTTCACTTTGTAGGTCTGTGACACTTTCTGTTGTCGCCTTTTCACTACCTTGTAATGTTAATCAAGCCATACCCTTACATAACCATTGATTGGTTGTTTCCCCCTTCTCAAAACACTATAAGAAAAATATTATCGAGGGCAATTAGTGCCATAACAATTGTTATTCATAGGAGTATGTTTTGGGCAAGAGGGATGGGGGAAACACTGGGGAAAGATCAAGCGAGGTCTGGGTTGGGGAAGATGAGGGTTGAAAAAAATAGGGGATCCCACTGAGTGGCTAGAGGTGTGTATTTGAGGAAAAGGACTAGAAATAAGAGGTAAGGTAGAAGCCATGAGGGTACTTTGCATTGGATGGGATTGGACTGGTCTAGTCTCTACAACTTGACCAACCTTTACACAATGCTATAAAATTTAAAAATACTTTCATACATCTTTTCATGTGATCCTCACAACAATCTTGTGAGGTAAGCAATACAGGCATTACTATCCTCATTTTACAGATGAGAAAACTGAGGCGTAGAGATATTTAGTGATTTGTCCAACCTATAAGTGTCACATTTGGGATTCATATCCAGGTCTTCCTAATGTCACTATCCTCTACATGATGTTCTCTCTACATTATTGCAAATGTTATAGCAAAAGGACTTGGTTGGGGCAACATCATACAGGGTATGGCCATGTTGTGAATTGCTTTTGTATTCTTTTTGGGGGGGGGTAATGAGGGTTAAGTGACTTGCCCAGGGTCACACAGCTAAGTAAGTGTCAAGTGTCTGAAGCTAGATTTGAACTCAGGTCCTCCATGAATCCAGGGCCGGTGCTTTATCCACTGTGCCACCTAGCTGCCCCAACAGTTGTATTCTTAATCAGTCATTACCTGTTAGCATTGGGAAAATGTAAATTTAGATTTAGGTAAGATGAGAGACCAAAATAGACTGTTGCAAATAGGTAGAAGTAGGACTACTTAAAGTAATAGTGAAACATGTCTTAGTTCCAGTTTCTTAATAACTTTGGGGGTGGGCTTTCTCTTGTCCTTTTCTTGATTAGTCATTCTTGAATGACTAATTTTATTGCTTAGACTCAGAAAATACTAAAGATTGAAGGGAAGTTAGAGATCATTTAGGCTGATATCCTCATTTTGTAGATAAGGGAAACTGAGGCTAAAAAATTTAATTAATTTGCCCAATGTCACAAAGAAGTTTGTGGCAGAGCTGGGACTAGAATCCAGGGTCTCTCGACTTCCAGCCCAGATTTCTTTCCACTACAATCTACTATCTTAAAGACTAAATCCTGTTGTCTTATAAATTCAGAATCATTTAGGGGAAAACTAAGTACCTTTTCTTTCTTATAGTGAGAAGCAGAATGATAGATTATGTTATATTATGAGCCATACTATGAGCCCTGTACAGCATAGAATATTTTCCCTGGCTATCAAAGAGAAAGTCTGTACCAGTGTGTTTTGCTTATGACTATGTATAACTTAGAGTCTTAAAGAGTTGTCAAAAGCCCAAAGACAGGTAAGGGATTTGTCCATAGTTACTGTAGAGCACAAGTGAAAGAAGTAAGGTTTGATCTCAGGTCCTCCTGAAGCATCCAGTCACTAGGCCAATCTGTTTCTCTAAGCATTAACCTAGTTTTGCTGAGCAGTTGACACCAATGTTATTATAATGAGGTACCACTTTATTTTCATTTCCCCCTGGAAGGGCTGGAAATAAAGGAAAAATTTGTTTTCAGGCTTTCCCCTGACTTGAGGTCTCTGCTTGCCTTCAAGAAAGCCTGTTTTCAAACCTCTTCACCTCCTGCAAATAATGCTTCTATTTCTTCTCTAATTTGCTCTCCTTTTCCAACCTTTCTGTTCCCTCCCCCCACTACCCCAATGTTTTCTAGAGTCCACCTTCATTTTTCAATTCTTATTCCTGCTCATGCTCAGTGAATTTCCACCAAAGATTAGTAGCTTGCCAGGAGCCAGGAACAGTTCTGCATGTTCAGGGTTGAATGGCCAGAAGTTTTGAATCATCAAAGCTGGCTTCATATTTTCCTTTGTTTAGTTCAGGTGGGGCTTTATTATTTTTTTTGTCTGTGTGTATGTGTGTTAGTAGTGTTTTTTTCCTGTTCATTTCGGGGGGGGGGTATTTTCTGGTTTTTCCCTCTTTGCATAACAGAATTCATAGAATTCAAGGCATGAAAAAGAAAGGAATGCTTCAACAAAATAATGACACCATTATTTTACCAAAATAACCAAATTTGGGTTTTTACAGTAAGGGAGACAAAGATTAATTCAAATCTATGGTATATCAAGCATCTGTTCTTTTTTTTTTTTTTTTGGTGGGGCAATGGGGGTTAAGTGACTTGCCCAGGGTCACACAGCTAGTAAGTGTCAAGTGTCTGAGGCCAGATTTGAACTCAGATACTCCTGAATCCAGGGCCGGTGCTTTATCCACTGTGCCACCTAGCTGCCCCTTTAAAGTCTTTTTCTTTCTGAAACCCACCTGCTCATCATTTTTTATAGCACACTAGTATTCCATTACATTCATATACCACAACTTGTTCAGCCATTTCTGAATTGATGGGTATCCCCTCAATTTCCAATTCTTTGCCACCACAAAAAGAGCAGTGAAGCATCTATTCTTCCAAGTTAAAAAATACATGAATCTTTTAGCTCCTGGAAGGGAAAAAGCATTTCAGTTTATTATTATTATCATCATCATCATCATTATTATATTAGAGAAACTAAAAGTCTGTTACACTGAACTTATCCTACTCCTGAGGCAAACAGTGTAGGCTACCTTTGGGTTGACTCAGACTAGAAAGAAAAAGTGCAAAGTGCAATCCAGAAGAACAAAATTGAAGTGAGGGAGGAATCTTCAGAAAGCCTTACTTTTTCTTTTTCTGTCCATGGACCACAGGTTTGTAGCATCTGTAGGTCACTTCTCTTCACTTGAATTCAGCAGAGTAAATATGCAAGGTTTACACCCATAATGTTAATAAGAAGTTAGTCAATAAGCATTTATTATATGCCCACTGTGCGTCAAGTACTGTGCTGAGTGCAGAGGATACAAGGAAAGGCAAAAGACAGTCCCTGTCCTCAAGGAGCTCACAATCTAATGGGGTAGACACCATGCTAACAACTATCCATAAACAAACTACGTACAGGATAAATAGGCAATAATCAAGAGAGGGAAGACAAGAGAATTAAGAGGAATTGGGAAAACTACCTGTTGAAGGCTTTCTTTAGAAGATGGGATTTTAGGTGGGACTTTAAGGATGCCAAAGGAAGACAATAAGTGGGGATGAGGAAGGAAGACATTCCAAGAATGTCAACAACCAGTGAAAATGCCCAGAGTTGAGAGATGGAGTGTCTTGATCTAGGAACAGCAAAGAAGCCTGTTTGACTGGATCAAAGAGTGCATGGGGGAATGCAGTGTAAAGTTGTAAAGAATTAATTGTTATTTGAGGTTTTTATGCCTCAGCGCACACTGGCCTGGGGCTCCGCAACCACACAGTGCTTCATCCACTGGTTGTAGCAGTTGCCAGGGCTCTGGCACCTCACGTCAATACCACTCGCCAACGCCTACATGGGCCTGGAAAAATTATAATGATTGGAAGCCTAGTGAGGGCAGTCATGTGACTGTCAGAGTGGCCATCCCATTGGCTGGGGCTGTGTGGGGTGTTTCTAGGTTTGGGGGAGGAGAATTGGGCATTCGAGGTGGAAGCTGGAAAGACAGGCGTTCTGCTGCGTATTTTCAGCTGATTCCTGGGTGGTGGTATTTTTTCAGGTATTATAATTTCCCTTTCCCCATTGTATTTCCTTTCCCTTGATCCTACTGATCCTGTTTGTGTGTGTGTTTTTTTGAAGTTCGTTCTTGTTAAAATAAATCTTGTTCTGTTTTGAGGGAGGCTGCCAGTCTCCTTCCTTGCCCCAATATTGCGGCGAGCCGCTTAGCTAGCACTCCCCAATTAAAAATTGGTCCCCACAGTTTTTGGCGAGTCAACCAGGAGTTGATTAACCTAGTGAATTTCTTTAACCCACCCCCCTTCCCCCTAATTTGGCCATGAGCCAACCAACCTGGGGGACCTTCTTGCCCCTCCCCCACTTCCCCCTTAGGCAATCTCCCTTGCTCTTAAAAAAACCTTAGTGTTTATCTTGCTGGTCAGAGAAAAGCCGGTTCATTTTGAACTGCACCATGATTGAATATTTGGCTCCCCGTTTGTATATTCTAATTGGCATATTTTGGGACAGCATATAGTCCCAATTTAAACTGTTGGCCTGCTCAATACTTATTCATGGCATTGCTGGTTTCCTCCTCACAAACACAGTAAAAAATCTTTGGAACAATAGTATGGGAGAGTTTATCTTTCCCACTGAGCATATATACAATATTACTGGAAGCATTACAACTAAATTAGAACTTTACTATACCACTATCATTATAACTCAAATGGCTATAAATTTTATTCTCGTTATTGTCATTTTTGCAATGTGGTATTTTTTCCAAAAAAGCTGTAAAGAGAGGAAGGGATGTGATCATAGTAGACCACGTGTTCAGAGGGATACCAGTACAGGTCCCTCTATTGGAGATGACCTGAGTTCAGAAACAGATTTAGACCAGTCTTTAGAATCAGATCAACAGAAACTGCTCCCGTACAGAATGTTACAGCCAGCAGAGGAGCACAGCATAAAATACATAGCCCATTCAGTCCAAAGGATCTGTGTGCATGGAAGAAACTTATACCTAGGTTTGATCAGAATCTGACGTCAGTAATTTCGCAGTTAAGGTCTATATTTAATACATATCAACCCACTTGGGCCGATGTCACTTGTCTTATGGAAATTATACTATCCCCAAGTGAAATTGCAGATATTGTCACAGCAGGAAATTCCTTGGTGGCCTCTGGGGAAGCTTTAACAGAGTGGCCTCTCCAGGAGCCAAACTGGGATTATAATGATCCACAGCAATTCCAAGAATTAAAAAATGCTAGGGAAATGCTAGTGAAAGGAATGGAATCCTGTTCTAAGAAATCTGACAACTGGCAAAAGTTTTTAAAACTCGCTTAGGAGCCTAATGAACAACCTAATAGATTTTATGATAGACTTTGTGAAGCTGCTAGGCAATTTACAAGACTGGACCCACTAGACTCAAAAGATTCCTATATTGTAAGGAATACATTCGTATATCAATCATTGCCAGAAATACGTAAATTTTTTATGACAGAGTGTCCAGGCTGGAAAGATATGGCTGTAGAAAGGCTTAAAGAAATTGCCACCTATATCTTTGAGGCAAATGAAGACAATACGGCTAAGCAAAGCATTCTGGCACCAGCATTTTCAGGTCAGGCATTTAAAGGTCAGGACAAAACCCCTAAGGTATGTCAGTACTGTGAAAAACAAGGACACTCATTGAGAGAAGGTAGAATTAGAAAGCAAGAACTCAGGTGGGCAGTAACTGAGGGTCTGGAATATTTTTTCAGGAGAAACCAGAATAATTATGGAAATTTTTACCAGAAAGGAAACAACCAAGATAATTACAGACCTTATTACAACCAGAATCAGTATACTCGTAGACCCTATCAGGGAGGTACAGAAGGACAGAATCAGAATCGAGGTAACTCTAGAATCCCTCAGAGGGAGACACAGGACTGACAGTGTCCAGGGGAGGAGTGGAAAATAAATACAGAAAGCTTTACTTTTCTAGATCCTGAATTTTTGAACCCTCTTGTACCAATCCATTCACCTCCCCAGAGTAATGAACCCCATGTGACCCTCAAAGTTGGGGACACGTATTATGATTGTCTGTTAGATACAGGAGCCTCTAAATCAATCTTAATGCATAAACCAGACCCTGGATGCAATGCTATTGGATCTTTAAATGTGGTAGGAGTCTCAGGTAAGCCCCAAAGAGTGGTAGAATGAACCCCTTGCATGGTATCTATGGGGCCTTTAACTGTAGAACATTCTATCTATGGGGCCTTTAACTGTAGAACATTCATTTTTACCCGATGCCCCTGTAAATTTATTAGGTCGTGATCTCCTTTGTAAACTTAGAGCAACCATATCTTGTGCTCCAGATGGGGCTGTCTCTCTGCGGTTGCCAGAGGATACTATTCATTTATTACCAATTTTGATTGTAGATGCTCAAGGAGTAGTACGGGATACATCCAAAATCCCCTCTGACATTCCTGAGTCCCTATGGGCCTCATCCTCTACTGAAGTGGGGCTCCTTAAATCTGCTATGCCTGTTACTATTAAAGTTAAAGGGGGACCACCTCCATCCATTCCACAGTATCCATTGTCTAAAGAAGCTATAGAAGGGATCACCCCTATAATTGAGGCTCTGAAAAGTCAGGGTATTATTGTCCCATGCCATCATTCTCCATGCAATACTCCCATTTTGCCAGTTAAAAAACTCAAGCCTGGCACAGATGGCAAACCTTTTTATCGTTTTGTACAAGATCTTAGAGCTATTAACAATTATGTTATTCCTAGACATGCTATAGTCCCTAATCCTGCCACCATAGTTTCTTCAATTCCATGTGAGGCTACATGCTTCACAGTGGTAGACCTCTGCTCTGCCTTTTTCTCTATACCAGTGCTTGAGGACTTCCAGTATTTATTTGCCTTTACCTGGAAAAATACACAGTGGACCTGGACTAGACTCCCACAGGGATTTGTGGACAGTCCTACATTATTTTCTCAAATTTTACAACAGGATCTGGCCTCTATTACTTTTAAAGGTTCCACTTTAGTGCAGTATGTAGATGATTTACTTTTAGCCTCTCCTGATGCTGACACCTGTCAGGAAGACAGCCACCATTTATTATTAGAACTATCAAGAGTGGCCACAAGGTCTCTAAGTCAAAGGTGCAATGGTGTTTACCTCAGGTAGAATATTTGGGCTTCATTCTGGCTGCTGGAACTTGCTCTGTCTCTCCTAAGTGAGTCCAGGCTATTCAACAACTCACTGCTCCCTCTACTAAGAAGCAGTTAAGGGCCATTCTGGGAGCAGCTGGGTATTGCAGACAATGGATACCCTCTTTTGGTGAAATTACTAAGCCTCTTATAGCTCTAACCAAAAATTTTGTCCCAGAACCTTTATAGCTGGATTCCCAGAATCTCTCAGCTATAATAGAATTGAAGCGGGCATTGTTATCAGCACCTGCACTAGGACTCCCAGATTACAGTAAGGAAGGGAGAAGGGTTTAGAAGAAAGATAAAGACTTCAGTTTTGGATATGTTAAGTTTAAGATTTCTATAGGATATCCAGTTCCATATGTCTAATAGCCACTTGGAGATCTAAGACTGGAGGTCAACAGAGAGGCTAGGGCCAGACAAATAGATTTGAGAATCATCAGTGTAGACATGACAATTCTATTACACTGGAGATGAGATCACCAAATGAAGTTTAGAGAAGAGGGCCCAAGACAGAGAGAGCCTTGTGGGATACCTACAGTTAGTTATTATTTTTCCTTTGTTTTGAAAAGAACTATTGACATCAGGGAATGATATCTTGACTTGCACATGATTTGGATATAAGTTAGGCAGAGTTGCACAAAATCATTAGCCTCACTCTCTCTTCCAGAGTCATCAAAGTCCAGTGGCAAGACAAAAGTCAAGAGTACTGGCAATGGCCCAGGATGCAGTGGATAACCTTGGCATCTTCCATGTCTGACCAAGCTCAAGCTCCACAGCATCTACTTCAGCTGCCTTTGGACAAATTGGACCTTTGGAACAAATTGTTCTCATCCACCCAATCCACTAAAGGAAGTCTTCACATACTTAGGGTAGACATCCTTTTGCCTCACCACAGAGTTTGAGGCCTATTAGTTACGTAATGTCTCTAAAACCTAGATAGAAGAGTGTACAATGAGAGGAAGGTGATTGACAGGGTTAAAGGCAATAGAGAGGTTAAGAAGGATAAGGATTGAGAAAAAGTCATTGGACTTGGCAATTAAGAGATTATTATTGGTAACTTTGGAGAGAACAGATGCAGTTGAATATTGAGTTTGGAAGCCAGATTGTAGAGAGTTAAGAAGAGAGTGAAAGGAGAGGAAGTGGAAGTATCTTTTATAGATGGTCTTTACTTTTAGTCCCCTCAATTTGTCATTTACTTATTTTTTAATTGATCCTTTAAATTAATTTGAAAAAATTTTTAAATCATTTATTTATTTATTTTTGTGGGGCAATGGGGGTTAAGTGACTTGCCCAGGGTCACACAGCTAGTAAGTATCAAGTGTCTGAGACCAGATTTGAACTCAGGTCCTCCTGAATCCAGGCCCAATGCTTTACCCACTACGCCACCTAGCTGCCCCCCCCACATTCATTTGTAATAAAATTTTGAATTCCAAACTTTCTCCCTCTCTCCCTTCTCTTCCCCCTCCCTAAGACAATAAACAATTTGATATAGGTTATACATGTGCAGTCATATAAACATATTTCCATATTAATTATATTGTGAAAGAAGAAACAAAACAAAAGGAAAAAAATCTAAAATAAAGCGAAAATAGTAGAGTTCAATCTGCATTCAGACTCCATCAGTTCTTTCTTTGGATATGGATAGTATTTTCCATTATGGGTATTTTGGAATTGTCTTGGGTCATTGTATTGCTGAAAAGAACTAGATCAACTGAATCAATAGATGGTCTTCCCAATGAGTTTAGCTACAAAAGGAAGAGGAGATATGGACTGATAGTTATCAGAGATAGAAGGATCAAGTGAGGATTTGGGGAGGATGGGAGAGACATGGGCATGTTTGTAGGCAGTAGGAAAGCAGTCAGCAGACAAGGAGATATTGAAGATAACTGAAAGAATGGGAATAATAGAAGGGATAATCGACTGGGGAAGATGGGATGAAATGGTGTCACTTGTACAGAGGAGTTTGCCTTGGTAAGGAGAACAGCTACCTCTTCCCATGAAACAGGGGAGAAGGAAGAAGTGGTGGCAGAAGGCATCTGACTGTTATGAAATCAGGAGGAGGGGAAGAATTGGGAGCTTTCTATCAATGGCCCCACTTTTTTTTAGTGAGAATGAGACAAGGTTCTCAGTTGAGATGGGTGGGAGGAGGGGGAACCTGGGAGTTTGAAGAGAAATGAAAAGGTTTGGAAGAGCCACTGCAATGAGTAGAATAAAGAGTTAATTAGCAATGTGCAAAAGGATTGCCTAGCAGCTTTGAGGGCCCATTTAAAATTAGGTAACACAAACTTGTAGCAGACACAGTGAGGACAGTTGCTTGATTTTCTCCACCTTTGTTCAATAGCATATGTATAGGAGAAAAAGGATAGCAGTAGTGATCTAAGGCTGAGGCTTGGCAGGACATGATTAGTGAGATTATAAGGGGGTAAAGGGCACAAAAGAATAAGACAGTACAGTTTTACTGTTCACTGAGTGTTTGAGGGAGAGTCTTTTTTTGAAGTTTGTGAGTATGAAGGTAGGAGCTGAAGAAGAAAGACTGTCAGCAAGGTACTCAAAGCATCGCTGAAGGTTTCCAGTTAGCATGTCAATTTCCAGCGCTCTGGGGAGGATCCAAAGAGATGAGTAGACAAAGACTCAAGATGAAAGCCATCTAATGGAAGAAGCAACCAGCCAGAAAGTTGAATTCAATAGGCATTAAAAAAATTTTTGCTTGTTAAAAGTTTTACCTTGGGGGCAGCTAGGTGGTGCAGTGGATAGATCACTGGCCTTGGATTCAGGAGGACCTGAGTTCAAATCCGGACTCAGACACTTGACACTTAACTAGCTGTGTGACCTTGGGCAAGTCACTTAACCCCAACTGCCTCACCAAAAAAAAAAAGTTTTACCTTTTATGTTTTGTTTGATTAAAAAGCTTTTTGTTTTTATACAGGTCATTTCTCAACCACTCCTCTCCCATTGAAACCTCCCTTATAACAGAGAAAGAGTTAAGCAAAATGAAATCAGTACAACCATATATGACAATGTACACAAGAGTGAACTCAGGTCTTCCTAACTCCAGGCCCAGTGCTCTATCCATTGAGCCATATACTTGCCTCTAATGTTCTGCTCCCATTGTACCTTCCCTCCCTATTGAAAAGATAGAAAATGTTTCATCATGTATCCTCCTTAATTAAGATTAGTCACTGAGGGGGAAGCTAGATGGCTCAGTGGATAGAGCACTGGCCCTGGATTCAGAAGGACCTGAGTTCAAATGTGGCCTCAGACACTTGACACTTACTAGCTGTGTGACCCTGGGCAAGTCATTTAACCCTCATTGCCCCACAAAAAAAAAAGATTAGCTATTGAATTTAACATGGGATCAACTACTTTTTAGAATTATTTTAATTTACATTAGATTAATCTATGGATATAATTTTCTTGGTTCTTCCTTTGTACCATAATAAATCATATAGGTCTTTCCATGTTATCAATCATATTCCATTATGTTTATGGTCTGGTAGTTGTGACTTTTTTTGGTGTAAATTGGAAAAATATACTGGGTGGATTGTTATTGAAAAGAGGAGCAGAAATCTTTCCCCTATCCTCTGGTTCTTGCCTTGCACTGTGGGCCTCACCAATCTTGTCCAGTCACTCCCCTTCTCCTACCCTGACCTAGCATAACTTGCTGTCTAGTCAGCACCCTCAGTACTACCTCTCCAGAAATATTTTTCTCCACAGCCTAGCCTTCTCCAGATAGCAATGAAAATTGGCTCACTTCATCTAATTAAAATCTCTAGATACAGCTTTTCTCCCACTTTAGAAAGTTTATTATTTTTAAATATATATATATATACACACAGACACAGCAATATTGTTTGATGAAGAACAGTGAATGACTTGACTATTCTGAACAATACAATGATCCAAGACTATTGGTGAAACATATTATCCACCTCCAAAAAGAGAACTGATATTGATGGAACACAGACGAAGCATGCTATTTTTCACTTTCTTTCATTTTCTTCCTTTTAATCAAGTTTTCTTGTACAAAATGACAAATTTTGTAATGTTTTACATAATCATACATATATAACCCATATCTGATTGTTTGCTGCCTCAGGGAAGGGTAGGGAAGGGAGGGAAAGAGGGATAAAAATTGGAACCCCAAACTATAAATAAAAATGTTTATTATTAATTTTTTTAAATCAATGCTTCTCTTTCATATAGCTCTGAAGCCCCCACTTGCAACACCCCCTATCCTCCAGTGAAGACAAAATTTTATTGATACTGTTGAATATTAAAATATAGTTTTTGTATCTGCCTGTCTCCTACAAACAGATCAGAGTATATATATATATATATATATATATATATATATATATATTTAAAAATCAATGATTCAACTAAAACGGAAAATATTGGATATTGGAGGGGATGTGGGAAAACTGGGATGCTAATCTACTGTTGGTGGAATTGTGAAAAGATCCAACCATTCTGGAGAACAATTTGGAACTATGCCCAAAGGGCAATAGTACTGTGTATACCCTTTGATCCAGCAATACCACTGCTAGGTTTATATCCCAAAGACATTCCCCAAAAGAGAAAAAGACCTGTTTGTACAAAAATATTTATAGCAGCCCTTTTTGTAGTGGCTAAGAATTAGAAATCAAAAGAATGCCCATCAATTGGGGAATGGCTAAACTGTGATAATATGATGGTTATGGAATATTATTGTGCTATAAGAAATGACAGGCAGGATGACTTCAGAAAGGCCTGGAAAGACATGTATGAAATGATTTATTGTGAAGTGAGCAGAACCAAGAGAACACTGTACACAGACACAGCAATATTGTTTGATGAAGAACAGTGAATGACTTGACTATTCTGAACAATACAATGATCCAAGACTATTGGTGAAACATATTATCCACCTCCAAAAAGAGAACTGATATTGATGGAACACAGACGAAGCATGCTATTTTTCACTTTCTTTCATTTTCTTCCTTTTAATCAAGTTTTCTTGTACAAAATGACAAATTTTGTAATGTTTTACATAATCATACATGTATAACCCATATCTGATTGTTTGCTGCCTCAGGGAAGGGTAGGGAAGGGAGGGAAAGAGGGATAAAAATTGGAACCCCAAACTATAAATAAAAATGTTTATTATTAATTTTTTTAAATCAATGCTTCTCTTTCATATAGCTCTGAAGCCCCCACTTGCAACACCCCCTATCCTCCAGTGAAGACAAAATTTTATTGATACTGTTGAATATTAAAATATAGTTTTTGTATCTGCCTGTCTCCTACAAACAGATCAGAGAAATTATCTTTAATCTCTTATAAAAATTAATAAACAGATCGTAGAAATTATAATCTCTTATAATATCTCCTACAATTTGTTCCCATACTGGTCCTCCTGGAAATATAATAACCAGATCAGAGAACATGGTTAAGAACTAAATCAGAGAATTTAATACTTCCTACAAAACAAATCAGATCAGAGACAAAAAAAACCCCATAATATCAATTTAATATTTTGTCCCAAGAAGAAATATATAACACATGATCATGTGGAGACTCCCTTCCTAAGAGAGAAGCTCAGAGACCCTCTCCTTCTAAGGGTTTTTAAGGTTTCTTTGCCAATGGGTTACAGGGCATTGTCAGTTACAGATCAACCCAAAAGCAAATACTGTAACAAGAATGGAAGTAATAGAGGCATCATGATAAGATTACAGGATTCAAAAAAAAAAAAAGGGTTTGGCAAGGATGAGGACGCTGAGATATCCATAAGATAGGGACTTACTATCCTGAGAGAAAAGAAGTCACTAAGTGGGGTCTTTTATTTGCTAGGTATCTGGGTTCAGTTTGGGAGTTCAGTTGAAGGACATTTTGCTCCTACTAATCTTATTATTCCAGGGTTTCATAAAAAATACTTTTGTATAAGAAGGCACCTCCATCAAATCCAGGTGATCTATTTATTCATATTAACCGTTCCTTTCTGAATATTGTATCAACTACTATTTCTCTTTTGGAGCTCCTTGTTCACAAATAATGAAGCATGAAAACCATAAGCAAACAAACCTTATTTAGTCAGTATTCAAACTAATCAAAAAGAAATTATAAATTTAACTTTAGAGAACAGAAAATTGTTAATATATGCTCTGGTGAGCCAGAGGAGAGGGCTTTCCAAACTGCTTTACAAAATGGTCAGAACAATTCAAAGCACCACCAACAGTATATTAATATGCCTGTCTTCCAATAGCCCCTCTGATACTAACAGTTTCTGTCTTTTATTATTTATGTGAGATTAAAACCTTAGAGTTGTTATAATTTCTATTTCCATTATTAGTTATTTGAAGCATTTTATCTATCATCTGTCTATCTATCTATCTAGATATCATCTAATCTATCTATGTCTATCATCTATCTATTCCCCCTGTGTGTATGTATGTATATAGGATTCTGGTTTATATCTATTTTCTGCTAAACTGTTTTCCTCATACTTCTTTTGTTTTGTTTTGTTTTGTTTTTTAAGTGAGGCAATTGGGGTTAAGTGACTTGCCCAGGGTCACACAGCTAGTAAGTGTTAAGTGTCTGAGGCCGGATTTGAACTCAGGTACTCCTGAATCCAGGGCCGGTGCTTTATCCACTGTGCCACCTAGCCGCCCCCCTCATACTTCTTTAATAGGGAGTCTAATCTAGCACTTTGTATTCTTAGGATTATCAAATACTGGGCTACTATATTTGTTTGCTTCTGGGTCTTGCTTTTCTAGTCAAGAGACATTTCTAAGGCATCTATTATGTGTGGGACCCTGTATTAGATGCTAGGGATAAAAAGATAAATAAGATCAAGACCCTGCTTCCAAGGAAGTTACAATGTAACAGGGGAAAGATAGACACATGTACAATGTACAATGTAACAGGGGAGAGATGTATAAACAACTATAATACAAGAGAAAATAAGGTCAGTTCCATGGAGCAGTCCAAGAAAAGGATTGTGGGGGATCCAAAGATGTATAAGAAATGGTTCTGCCCATAGTCCCCTGTAATAATTACTACATTAAAATGTATCTATCTTGCGTCTCATTCACTGTTTATGCTCTCTTCTAGCTAACAGGTAACTAATCTGATAAACAATTCTATATTAATAGCTGCTGTGTTATCTTTTTTCAGATAATGGGTATTTTGATAGGCATCTGCTGGAGGAATGTGCTAAACTAAGGAAATGTCCAATGTGAATTTTAGGTACCACAGCAGTGGAAATATTATTGGCAGACTTATGGAATAACAGGTTCATGGCATCCTTTCAAATCACCACAATTATATCTATTGTTTTTGGACCAATCCTAAATCCTCACTTAAGATGTTTCCATATTCCTTAAAAGTTTCTCTTAACAAGTTTGCATGCATTATCAGTGTTTGAAGACACATTCAAAACTATCTGGTTTAGCTCTTCCATTTTACACCTGAGGAAACAGACCTAGAGAAATTAAATGACTTAAGATCACACAGGTAGGAAGTGGGAGAGCCATGATTTTAACCAAAGCTTGTTGTTGTTGTTTTGTCATTTCAGTCATGTCTGCCCCTTCATGACCCCATTTGGGGTTTTCTTGGCAAAGATAATTAGAGTTGTTTACCATTTCCTTATCTAGTTCATTTTTTAGATGAGGAACTGAGGCAAACAGGGTTAAGGGACTTACCCAGGGTCACATTGCTAGTAAATGTCTTAGGCTTCATTTGAACTCACAAAGATGGGTCTTGCTGATTCCTGGACCAACTCTCTACCCACTGTGCCACCTAGCTACCCTCTTGCTGATTTCAAATTCATTGTTCTTTCCACTAAAACACCTTGCCTCCCAGATCTCTAGATAAACATACTAGGTGGTCTGTTGTATAAATACTACAATACTTTAAGTCCAATTTGATTGAATTCAACAAGCATTTGTTAAGAATCTGCTACATGCAAAGTACTTCACTAGTTGTTAGGGATACAAAGAAAAATAAATCCCTGCCCTCAAGAAGCTAATATGTACACAATATGTATGGTATTAAACAAGATAGAGAATGAAAGGGACAAGTGCAAAAACAGAGAAGGCAACCTAGGATAATTGGAAATAGAGCATTCACAAGTGAGGAATCAAAGGGGAAATAGCACCTGGGCTCAGTATTAGAGGAAAATTAAGAAAGATGTAAATGTAGAAGTGCATTCCACAAAAGGAGGATGGCTCATGGGAATATATGAAGGTGGGAGATAAAATGTCAATGTGGGAGTCTATCCAGTATTGTTTGTTTCTTTTTTAAATGGTATCTTTGATTTAAAAAGTCATTTTAGATATTTGTTCTTTTTTCTCCCTATTTTTTTGGATGGTAAATTGGAAGGGCTAGAGATTCTTACAAACACCAAATTAGGTATAACATTGTACATGCTGGGGGTAAGTATAAATAGAAGGGCCACCCTCCCACCACCCCCACCACCCATTTAGGTAGAATCAAAAGAATGACAACTAGTTGGATATGGGAGGTGAGGGAGATGGCCAATTCAGAGATGACTGAGGTTATAAAACTGGTCACTGAAAGGATCAGGATATGTCCTCCTCTCAATAGAAATAGCTTAGTCTGGAAGAGGGGTGGTTTAAGAGGAAAGTTTTCCATTTTAGATATGTTTAGTTTGGGATGCCAATCAGATATCTAAGTGGAGATGCCTAACAGGGAGTTTGCAATGAGTGATTAGATTTGAAGAGGGATATTAGTGTTGGCTATATGATAGGAGCAGCTACATGGCTCAGTAGAAGGAGCACTGGGCCTGGAATCAGGAAGACTTGAATTCAAATTCAGCCTCAGACATGCACACTGTGTGACCCTGGGCAAGTCAATTAACCTTTGTTTGCCTTAATTCACTGGAGAAAGAAATGGCAAACCATGCCAGTATCTTTGCCAAGGAAACCTCATGGACAGTATTGGCATGCTATGGTCCATGGGGACACAACTGAACGACAACAACATATGATAGGAGAGATTATAATTGAAACCATGGAAACATTTGAGATTACCAAAAGAAATTATAGAGGAAGAAGAGGACTGAAAATAGTATCTTGGGAGACAAGATACTATGCTTAAGGGACAAGAGATAGACGATGATCCAGCAAAGGAGACTGGAATGAAGCCATCAGACAGATAGGAGAACCAAGATAGAACAATATCATGAAAGTCAAAGGAAGAGGTACCCAGAAGGAAAGACTGGTCAGCAGTGTCAGAAGCTGTAGAAAGATCAATAACAACTGAAGAAAGACAATTGTAGCAGCATTCAAGAAATCATGGGTTGCAGTAGAGAAAGTGGTTTCTGTGGAAGCCAGATTATAAGAGACTGAGAAATAAAATGAATAAATAAATAAAAAGAAATAAAATGGTGAGGAAACAGAGAAAGCAAACTCTTTTTTTTTTAAAGCAAACTCTTTAATAACAAGAAGCACCTATTAAGCATATAGTAGGCTATGTGCCAGTCAGTGTGCTATGTACTGGACATATAAAGGTATAAATGAAACAGTACCTGCCCTTAAGGAATTTATACTGTGTTGAGGAATGGGAGGAGGGAGAAAGAAACAACTTGTACATAGATAAGTAAATACAAAATATATGCAAAGTTATTGTTGTTTGTCCTTTGTTCTTGGATGAGAACAAATGATATCATGATGGTGATGTCTTGATGTGCTCATGACTGGACATGAAAGGGACAGAGCTGCACAAAGTCCTTAGTTTTACACTCTCCTCCAGAGTCATCAAAGTCCAGTGGTGAGATAAAAGTCAAGACAACAGGAGATGGCCCCCAATGCAGAGGGTGACCTTGGCCTTTCTAAATTAAGGTCTTTCCCAGGTCTTAGTTTGTCTGAGGCCATGCCCACTTAATGAGTAAGAATTGAGACAAAAGAAGGCTCAATTAAGTTGGCAAAGATATCAGTCTAGTAGGGGATAATGCTCAGAGTTTCTGGTCAGCAACTAAAAACAATTGCTATTGACACTTATTCTAAGCCATCTAAACAATAAGCCACCAGCTTGAGTTGGGGTTTTTATTGGCCATTCAATGATGAAAGCCAGACTGGTTTAGGTTTTAAGGTGGAATCAAGAAGCTACATTTAAAACACAGGGGACTTTTTAAAAGCCTGTCTTTTCAGAGCTATATTTCAAGAAATTAAAAAATTAAATGGAAGAGATCTGAGGCAAGGAGAACAAGTATGAGGCCATTGCAAGAGTCTAGGCAGAAGGTGATTATGTACTAAACTAGGGTGGAAGTTGTGAGTAGAGAAGGAGTTAGAGTTGAGAGATGTATGCAAAATACATGCACAGAAATTGGAGGGGGTACTAGCAATGAATGGGATCAAGACAGGCTTTCTTATAGCAGATGGCACTTGAACTGAGTTTTGAAGGAAGATTACATACATAGGGTGAAAGTGAGGAGGGAGTGCATTCCAGCCATAGGGTACAGCCTGTACTAACACACTGAGATGGAAAATGGAATGTTGTATGGACAGTTTGGCTGGAACTCTTTCTAGGAGTCTAGGGTGGTGGTGAGATTTAGTTTGAAAGCTAAAGGAGGGGTCACACAGAAGTTTTTAAAAGATGGGCTAAGTTGAAGCAGTTTGTGGAGAAGGATCTGTGATATAGGGAGAATGAAGAGAAATCTGAATCATAGGGATGAAGGAAGTAGGAGATGGGAATTTGCTAGTCATAGGACAGGGGAGGTACCAGATGATCTGGTTTTTCAGCTAATGAGAGTAGAGAACTGCTCTCCATGAGAATGAATGTCAGGAAGGTCATGTAGTAAGAACATTTACTTCACATCAATACTGTATGGTAGACAGTATAAAGAGTGCTCTTTAGAGCAGGAGTTCTTAAACTTTTTCACTTTTTGTCAGAGAAATTTTTACGAGACCTCTGGTATATAGGTATATAAAATGGATATACATAGCCTTTTACTGTTGGCAAAGTTTTTCGTGACCCCCCCCCCCCCAGTCCCCTTCAGTTACTCAGCCCTACATGGCATCCCAACTGAAAGTTTAAGATGCTTTGGTTTAATCCAATCAGTGTCTGAACAAATCTCCACTTTGAAATTCATCAGACAAGTGCTCATTCATTTATGTTTAAAACCCTTAATGAAGGAGAATCCATTATCTCCCATTTCACTTTTGTAGAGCAGTTTTTCCTTATCTGGAACCTATATTTATATCTTTGCAAATTCCACCCTTTATTCCTAGTTCTGTTTTCTGGGACCAAGAAGAACAAGCTTGGGGGCAGCTAGGTGGCACAGTGGATAGAGCACCGGCCCTGGAGTCAGGAGTACCTGAGTTCAAATCCAGCCTCAGACACTTAACACTTACTAGCTGTGTGACCCTGGGCAAGTCACTTAACCCCAATTGCCTCACTTAAAAAAAAAGGGAAAAAAAAGAAAAACAAGCTTGATCCCTCTTCTACTATAGCCCTTCAAATAATCGAAGAAAGCTAATATAGTCTTCTTAAATCTCATTGCGAAGCAGTTTGGGACTCTATCCTCCACCCCTCTAACTAGAGGGGAGAGAATCTGAGGGAGGTGGTATCAGTCTAGGTGTGATTTAGCCACCTGGTGATGAGAATAGAGGAGATGAGTTTAATATGGTAGGGGCATTTGTTCCTGCAGAATTGAAACCAGGCAGTGTAGCAGATGCAGAGTGGAGTGCTTTAGGCTTTCCTGCCTTTGTTTGTGTTATTCCCTATACCTGGAAAGTATCCCAATCATCTTTTTGTCTGTTGAATTTCTGTCCAAACCAATTCAATTTTCAGCTCCATAAAGTCTTTCATGATCCCCTCAGTTAATGGGTTTTGGGGACACCTTTAATCTCATAAACCCCTTTATTTGCACCTGCTGCATTCACTATGCACATTTGGCACTGTAATTATGTGTACTGATCATATATCAACTGATTGAACCATAAATTTCATGAAGTTAGGATGTCACGTGGTGTGTCACATTAAACTTCAATCTAAACTCTGAGAAAAGGTAAAGGCTTTATTTATTTATAATGTTCAGTTCTGGGTCCCATGTAGCATATTGTAAATACTCATGATTGTGTGGAAAGGACTAATTTCTGCACCAGCTAATGAAATGAGAAGGTACAATAATATGAAGTACACCTATCTGTCTGGCTCTGAGATGATTTACATGCAGTCTTGTTCTAAGACAGGGGAAAGGAAAAACTCTCCTAAAAGGTCCCATATTAATTGTTTATAGAAAGCAAAGAGGAAGAACGACCTCTGCCCAGAAATTTAGTAGTTATATCAAGGTTAAATCCCTTGCATATTTTATTTGTGCTTTTCTTTTCTTTCCTTTTTTAATGCTGGAAGTGAGAAGTGACTGAGAAAATGAACCCCCAGCTCTATTAATATTATACTAATTCTTAAAGTCAGTAGGGCAATGATTCTTATGGACAGTCTGAAGGTTAAACTTGCAGGCCCCTTCTCAGAATCGTTTTTAAAAATAAATTCTAAATAATTTCAGTTATAGTTTAGTGAAAATAAGTATGTTTTTTCCCCCCAGTCCAAGTTCGGGTCCGTGGACTCTAGGTTAAGAACCCCTGTGATAGGGCACAGGTTTGGGCATCAAGGATCTCACCCTTTCCCACCTCATCTCCTAGAACCCCGATTTCTCCTTCTGCTAGACCCACGCACCTACCACCCCCACCCAGTTGCCTCCGCCCTCCAGAGGGCGGGGCAAACGGTGAAAGGAGGCGGGCAAACCCCACACCGCGTGCACCTGCGCTCCCACTTTCTCTCTGGTGAGTGGGGGGGTGGGGTCGGAGGGGTTGGGCGGGGTGGGAAGGGAGATAATGACCTGTGGCCAGTGGGATGCAAACCAGGATAGGGGAGGGAGGGAGTGTAGTTAAAACCCTGGGGGCAGGGCAGGAAAGGAATGGCTATTGGAAAAGGGAAATTATGTGAGTGGGTGGGTGCGAGGGCTCTGTCCCTAGGGCCGTGCGCCACGGGGGACTGCAGGCCGTGCGAGGCCCCGGGCGCCGCCCACAACGCCCCAAACGTGTCGGCTGGGCCTTGGGGAGGGGGGGGGGGACGATGGGAGACCCGGGAGGTAGCGGAGGGGGGGGGGAAGTCTCGCGAGATCCCGCGGCGGCGGCGGCGGCGGCGACGGCGGCGTCGGCCGGGGGTGGCTGGGGAGGTGAGTTGGAGGCGGTGGCGGTGGTGAAAGGCTGGGGAGGGGGTGAGCGACGCGGTGCGGGAGGTGTGCGGGGGTTCTCGCTGCCCGTAGTGTAGGTGGCTCTGGGGGAGGGTGTAGTCGTGGGCGCGGGGGGGGGGAGTGGAGAAAGCAATCACCCCGCTTCCCTCGTGGCGGTGCCGCCCTCCGCCCCCACCCGAGTCCCCTCCCTCCTTCCCTTTCTCCCTCCTTCCCTCCCTCCCGCAGCGCCCTCCAACCCCCTCCTCGCGGGTCTTCGGGACCCTGAGGCAGGGGCGCTGACCCCAAGCATCTTCCCCCTTTTCTTATTTCCATCCCCCCATCTCCGGGGATGGGGCCTCCCCGGCAGGCCCCCTCGCTCGCCCCACCAGCCGGGGGGCGGAGGGGGGCTCCCCGAGATGAGGCGCCCACACACAGAGCCACCCCAACCCAACCCTGCTCAGTGAGGATCACAAACTTTTCTGGTAAATGACCCAGCGCGGCCGTAATATTGTCGGAGATTCAGATTTGGACGTGGGATTTCACTGGCACAGGGAACTCCTTGGTGAGGAAACTCCCTCTACCAGTGCAGGTCGGCACCTTCTCTGCTACGTGTGTATATTTATATGTATATAAGCATTTACAAATATATGCATTATAAATATATAACACCCCCCCCCTTTAGAAAGTTGCCCGAGTCACAGTATGTATTTGAAATGGGAGTTGAACCTAGGTCTTCCTGGCTCCAAGGCCATCCTGGATCAACCACTATTATTGTCATTATTATTAACTTTACGGGCGACATAGTCGATTATTTCATCGACTGGACTACCGAGAATAGACTCTGAGCAGGACGGGTAATAGCACAGTTTCACAGGATTACGCCCAGGTTTCTTGCTCACAGGTAGTTCACTTTTCCTCATCAAGCAACCTGGGTCAGAAAGCAGCTTCTTTATATGATCTGGGTTCTTTGAAGTTCAGCCGAAACCATACTAATATTAACATCCCTTGCCTTCTCCCTCTTTCCTCTCCCCACCATAGGGTACGTAAGTGGAAATGAACGAGACTTGTAGGGAACTGTTAGTGATTTCGATGACTGGCACTCGGAGGAAGGGAGTGTATAAAGTGGAATTCTGCAGAAGCCCCCAGGAAATGAAATGGAAAAATTTCCCAGCTTTTTTCATCTTTTGAATAATCTTATCTCAATTTTATGTGACCTTTTTGTTAGGGAATAATAGAATTGAGCTGGCATTCTTAAGTGGTTTTAAAGGTCTATTACGAAAAAGCTCACACATATTCAAAAGTTGTTTATAGACCCCTTTTTATGTTGCCTTCGCTGAGCATACTTGGAAAAGGCCCATCTTTGTACGTTGGCAAAATATTTACTGGTATCCACCATAGAGACTGAAAAGTTATCTCCTATAGCATTTGGCTTAGTGGAAACCCTTTTGTTAATGATGCTAAGTATTTTGACACTTAAGTGATTGGAAGGAGACCTAGGAAAGAACCAGAGCATAAAATTTAAATTGTCGAGTTACAATCCAAATTTATGCAATTGCTTATTTTAAAAATTGTGGCCTCGTGAGTACAATAAAGTTTTTACACGTTTCCTGGCTTTGTTGATGGGGAAAAATTAAAAAGGTAAAATTAAACAAGTTCATCTGTTGATGGTGATATTTATACAATTTAAATTTTGAAATCTAAATTGGTTTCCAGTTTTTAAACTGAGAATAAGTTGCTACTTGCTTAAAGACCTTTGTTTATTCATTGACTTGGTACTTTTTGTATCTATATTGTTGCCAATATAGATATTTTTAGTGGTGTACAGATAAATTGAATACTTTTGAGTTGGAAAGTAATCGAAGTTGAGAGCAATTTATTTCCATTACTTCTAGCTAGCCAGTACCATTCAGTTAGAGGGAGGGAGGGCAGGAGGGTGTCATCTTACTACTTCTACTTATGCCAGTTTCAACATTAATCAAATGATAATTTTGTGAAAGTAATCACAGCATTGATAAAGGAATAGAACAGGCAACAAACTGAGAAGTATGTGGTTAACTTTCTAAAATTTCATATTATTTTTCTGTACAAAGTATTTCAGTGAGTGTATCTGGATATATAGAAGAGAAACTTCCCAAAACAAATTTGTTTTGTATAGATATATAATATTTACAGACCATAGCACCTGAAATAGACGTCAGTGTTCTGAAGATTTCCTGTGGGATTTTTACTCTGTATCTATTAAACAAAGGGTTTCCAGTGTTTGTAGATGTATGAGCCATTTTGGAAAATGTTCAGAAGAAAATAAAATACTTAGTAACCTCATGGAAGAAATGTGTGGCTAATATGTTTGGAGGTAAAACTAGTAAACCATGTAGATAAAAGAATTTTTAATTTTCTTTTTAAAAAACCCGGTGACCGGGGCAGCTAGATGGCACAGTGGTTAAAGCACCGGCCCTGGATTCAGGAGTACCTGAATTCAAATCCGGCCTCAGATGCTTGACACTTACTAGCTGTGTGACCCTGGGCAAGTCACTTAACCCCCATTGCCTGCAAAAAAAAACCAACCCAAACCCTGGAGACCTTCAGGACATTAACAAATGTAGATATTCTTAAAAGGATACTGTCTTACCATTTGCAGACTATTTTCAAAACTTGTATTAAGTGATTTATAGTTCCTTTTTCTTTCTTTTTTAAAATGAATATCATAGATCATAGATTTAGAGCTGGAAGGAATCTTAAAGATCAGGTCCTAGAACCTAATTTGCAGATAAGGATATTTAGGTCTGGGGGAAAAAATAGGCGTTTTGCCCCAAGGGCATAGAGGGAGTAAGTGGCAGAGCCAGAATTTGAACCTAATTCCTCTGAACCTACTTTCCAATGCGTTTTGTTTTTAATCTGTGTGAAGCACATAATCCACAGGAGGTTTTGTGGTCTTTTTTTCAGTCAGCAAACCTGTCTAGGTGCTTCAGCTTCTGGTTTCATTTTTATTCTAGTA
Source organism: Dromiciops gliroides (assembly GCF_019393635.1). Lineage (NCBI taxonomy): Eukaryota > Metazoa > Chordata > Mammalia > Microbiotheria > Microbiotheriidae > Dromiciops > Dromiciops gliroides. The sequence continues at coordinate 586,033,672 of NC_057861.1, forward strand.
CTACTTGTAAGTAATTTTAATGAAGTTTACATGTAACCTAAACCCAAATTACTAGATATTCCTTTACTTAATACTGCTTCTCTTAATAGGCTTTCTTTGCTATATAGTATAATTTTCCCCATCCCTACTCCTGTCCCTACCAAAAAACCAAACCCACAAACAATAAAAGATACATATTTGGTTTTTGTTTTTCGAGGCACTGAGGGTTAAGTGACTTGCCCAGGGTCACACAGCTAGTAAGTGTCAAGTGTCTGAGGTCAGATTTGAACTCAGATCCTCCTGAATCCAGGACTGGTGCTTTATCCACTGTGCCACCTAGCTACCCAAAAGATACATATTTGGAAGGGGGAAGAAGGTACAAATGATAGGATTTCAGAACTGGAAGGGACCTTAAAGATCATCTACTTGAAGTCCCTTATATAGGTGATGTATCACCTATATAATCAAAGTCAACATTAGTGATAGTCAAAACTAGGACCAGATATGAGGTACTGTGAATGAGATCCTAACTCACTTAAGGAGAAGATTATCAATATTAATACCAAATAACATTCTTGCCATAAAGGCTAATGTAGAAATTCAAAAGGAACATTTATTTAACCATACCCCCAACTCCTGCCTTTTCACATCTGTCTTAGTCAATCTATCTCTACATTTTAACTGAGTTGGAGCCTTTGGAGTGCCTGCATGTTTTTTTCCTAGCTGGCATCCTGTTCCTTTACATCCACAAAATGAATCAACCACCAAGCATTTATTATGCACCTATCTGTACTAGACACTGTGCAGGACACATAAAGACAAAAGTGAAGCAGTATGACTTGTAGATGCAACAATGTAGATATATAGGTGTGTATACACACACACACACACACTGTGATGTTGGAGTAAGGAGGGGTACTGGTAGCTAGGGGATTTAGCAAAAGATTCACAGAAGGTATTGTCTGAGCTCAGTTTTTTAGGAAACCAGGGAGATGTGACTGGATTGTGATCCAGTATTCAGGGACAGCCACTGTAAAGGCTATAAATAGAATGCCATAGGTGAGGAGCAATAAGACCATAGAGTTGTGCGAAGGGGAATGTTATATGAGAGTGGAAAGGTAGGTTGGGGACATATTGTTTTGGGTCTTAAATGCAAAACAGGAGTTTGTATTTGGCACTAGACATAATAGGGAGCCACTGGAGTTTGAGAAGTCACTTTTTCTTCCTGTAAAATTCAGATAAGACAACTTATTACATAGCCTTTTTTTAAATAGTATTTTATTTTTTCCAATTACATGTAAAGATAGTTGTCACAGGGAAATTGGTTGGTTTGGGGGTCCTTAGGCATTCCTCTTTAAAGAATTATACCCTCTAGCACATAAATCCAATTAGAATAAAATACTCTTTGATTTAGGTGCTAGAGAAAGGAAACTAAGAAGTCCTTGGACTTCTCTTGTGGGGAGATGGCTTAAACACTTGGTTTTCTGAGATACCTAACTCCCTGAACAGGAGAAAGGCAAAAGCTTTTATAGAGGATGGATGCTGGTGAGACAGATGGGGTGATCATGTGACTGGAAAGTTCCCTTTGGGGGTGGGGGAAGCTGAAATGAGGGGAGGTAGTCCTAACTTCTGGAGCTATCTCTGTCCCCTTGGTGCCACTCAGGCAGCAGCTGTGCCTAACGGGCTTATCTCTCTTGCTTCTCAAGGTGTGTCTTGTCCTTCAGTTTAGCTGGCCAGTTTAAACTTTAGTCTTAACCCCATAACAATAGTTTTCAATATTCATTTTTGTAAGATTTTTAAGTCCCAAATTTTTCTTCCTCCTTCCCTTTCCTCCACCTTCCTCAAGACAACAAGCAGTCTGATATAAGTTATACAGTACAGTCATGTTAAACACATTTCCACATTTGTCATGTTGTGAGAGATGAATCAGAACAAAAGGGAATAACCACAAAAAAGAAGAAACAAACAAATAAAAAATCAACCAAAAAAGTGAAAATAGTATGCTTCAGTCTGCATTCAGACTGCATGGTTCTTTTTCTGGATGTGGAGAGCATTTTCCATTATGAGTCTTTTGGACTTGTCTTGCATGATTGTGTTGCTGAGAAGAGCTAAGTCTATCACAGCTGATCATCACATGATGTTGATATTACTGTGTACAGTGTTCTACTAGTTCTGCTCATTTCACTCAGCATCAGTTCATGTCTTTCTGAGTTTTTCCTGAAATCTACTCATCATTTCTTACAGCATGATAGTTTTCTATTACATTCATATACTGTAACTTGTTCAGCCATTCCCCAGTTGATGGACATCCCCTCAATTTCCAATTCTTTTGCCACCACAAAAAGAACAGCTATAAATATTTTGTATATGTGGGTCCTTTTCCCTTTTTTATAATCTTTTGGGGATATAGACCTAGAACTGGTATTGCTGGGTCAAAGGGTATATGCAGTTTTACAGTCCTGTGCTCATAGTTCCAGATTGCTCTCCAGAATGGTTGGATCAATTCACAACTCCACCAAAAATGCATTAGTGTCCTCATTTTCCCACATCCTCTCCAACATTTATCATTTTCCTTTTTTGTGTCATATTAACCAATCTGATAGATCACGTAGATTTCTTAAATGTATAGTAAGAGATAGAAATTATAAGTAGTGGACAGACTTGCCTAGGAGTCTGATGAATACCTATATACTGCTGTTATGATTTACTCATTCATAAGAATTAATAAACATTTATTTGCGTCAGGGATTGCTAGTTGCTGGAGTGAAATAGTCTCTGCCCTCAAAGACCTTCCATTCTGCTGGGGTGGTACAATTTGTTCACTGTTAAATACATAGTTATTTGAGGGAGGAGTACTAACCAATGTGAAAGGCTTCATAAAGACGGAACAGCTTGAGCAAAGGCATTGAGGGGAGGAGAAGATAAAGCAACTGAAGAATGAAGGGTTAGAACAGTAGCACTCAGTGGTGCACCTTATTTTGAGAAGTCCCTGACATATTTGAAAATGATTTTCAAGGTTGGTCTAATGCCAGCTATTTGGATAGGGACTACAAAGACCTAAGATTTGTTAAGGGATCCCCAGAACTTGTCTTTGAGTTGCTATATTTTCCAGAAACACTGGATCCAGAGCACGCAGGAGGCCCTGAATGTGTCAAGGACAGAGCCCCACCCAGCTGACATAATTTGTTGTTTGCACCCCAAGCTGGATTTCCTGTGTGTCCTTGGGAGGCAAGACAGTCACCAGCCAATCTGTGCCAGGCTGGGAAAATGCTTGTGTATCTGGGGTCCTTTGCAGATAAGCAGATCCTCCTATCTTCATAGTCTAGCAGTTTCTGAAGGAAAAGAATGTAGCTTCTGCCATTACTTTGCTCCCCCTTCAGTAGTGCTTTTGTCTTTTTACCTGCCTTTATTACACCTGTCCCCTCCTGTGCTACACCCCTTCCTGTTTTTTCCTCCTTTTGCTCTACTGTAATAAATATGAAAACTTCTGTCAGGATTGTGAATTCTTTGGGTTCCACATACATGTTCATTTCTCTTGTAATAAACCTGTTTTTCACATAAGTTTTGTATTATGATTGTTGACAAATTTTATTAATCTAAGGAACTTCCCATGAATAAACTCTCTCTACTAATGCAGGTTCTCTGCAACTTACAGCCTTAGAGAGTTTCCTAGAGCAGTGAGAGGTTAAATGACTTGTGTAGGCTAGACTTGAAACCAGGTCTTCCTGGCTGCAAGGCCAATTTTCTTTCCACTGTGCTATGATGCTAGTTATATATGCAATCTTTCTCAATAAAACATTTAATAGAATCATAGAATATTAGAGCTGAAAGGGACTTTAGGAGTTATAGTCTAACTGAAATTTGCCAATTAATGGCTCCTAAAGACCACTCCTGGAATATAAATATATATTTGTGTGTATATCCATATGTGTGTGTGTATATATATATATGCATATATGGAAATGTAGCCAAATTGGTTACCAAGGGATATGTTCATTTATAAGTAAAAAAATGTTTAAAAAGTCACAAGTGTGAGTGATCATTTCTGTGGCATGGCTTAGTTGTAGGGTCAAAATTTCAATTTGGAGGTCTAAACTTTTATGTTTTAACTAGTATGTTTTATTAGTTACTTTTTTTTTTTTTTGCTGGGCAATGGGGGTTAAGTGACTTGCCCAGGGTCACACAGCTAGTAAGTGTCAAGTGTCTGAGGCCAAGTTTGAACTCAGGTACTCCTGAATCCAAGGCCAATGCTTTATCCACTGCGCCACCTAGCTGCCCTTTATTAGTTACATTTACCAATTAATTTGCCAATGTTTAACTAGTTAATGTTTTATTTGACCTAAGGTATGTCTTTTATGTTTAAAGAATGATAATTGTGTTGCTTTGTGAATTTTTGAGCATGTAAATGGTAAAATTGATTTGAAAAACACTTTTGCTTTGAGCTTCCCTCAGTTGCACTGACGTTAAAGAATAAATAAGACTGTTTCTTACCTTAAAAGAGACTTTGCAGATCTTAATTTGCAGTTCTTTTGAGGATGATTCTTCCTTTTTTCTAGGTTCATAATAGATGTGCTAAGGAGAATGTAACAAGAAAAACTTTAAATAATCCTATTGAGGTAAGTTTAAATTTAACTTTAAAAATTTGTATTCAAAATTAATGTAATTTCACATTTTTTATTCTCTTCTTTGACCTAGTTCATCCTCAATCTGTGGGGGTAGGGGAGGGGGAGTGGTTAGAAGGTTTCACACCAAGAAGATTTATGTCTTAACACATTGGTTTTAACATTAAAAGTGTGATCTTAAAGAATTGGTGGTGATGGATGGCAGTGCCAGTAAGTAAACTATGTGAATGAAATGAGTTGACCTTTGTATTTTGGGCTTAATTCTGTTATTCTCTCTTTATCTAATATTTAAGATACTGCAGTGCCAGTATAAATCAGGGCTTTAGAACTCTATTCAGCTCTGGTAATTTTCACCTGTTTGGTTTGGTTTTTTGTAGACTTACTATATGGACCAAACAGACTATGCTTCCTTCAAAATTATGTTTAAGTGGTCAGTATTCTAGATAAGAGAACATTTTAACCCCTTTCTGTATTATGTATAACTTTACTGAAAACATACCTATGGTTCTCATTTGACTAGACCCATCCTAACCATCTTTATGTAGAACTCTGTTACATAATCTTTGCGGTTTTTTCAAGAAAGTTGAGTTCTTGATTATACATTGATTGACTAATTAAATACTTGGTTTGTCTTATCCCTTTGATGCCTTTTGTTTTTATATCCAGCTAATTTCTGATTATACTCCTCCCACAAATAGTGTGCCTTTCCTTGTGGGGAAAAAAAAATAGTAAAACAAAACCACTTACACATCAATCACATCTGACTGGATTTGCAATAATCTATACTCATTGCTCCCCCACTTTACCAATGAAAAGAAATTGTTGCCCTTATTTTAAATAATTGGTTGTGATTATGCTACAGCTAAAAGTTGTCTTTGCGTTTTTAAAGAGCAGTAAATTTTATGAGCTATTTATTCACTAACATGAGCCAGAGTTCTCTAAATATTCAAACTCTAGAACAAATCTTGCAAATAGCATTGATTTTACAGTACCACATAAGTATGAGATTTACAAATATGTTACAGATGTTATAAAACTTTCATTTTGAAGAAATTTTGTAATATATTTGAGTTCATGTGAAAGTTTTTACAAGGATTGTAGATTCTCACCATTTATTGATATTTTCAATGTGCACCATTACATGCTTCTACTTATATTTAAATGCAGTTATCTAATAAACCCCTTATTTTGTTATGTAAGACATTTACAAATCACCTTACTTTTGCATAAATTTTATTTTGCTGTTTCTTGTTTAATAATATGCAGAGTTTTAATTTGGATATTGTGTTATGTAGTTGTCAACTTTGTCACCTTACCCTTTTTCTATTATAAACTTACATTGTGGGTTTCTGTTATAGTTGTAGTGAAATGCGACTTTCTTTCAGATTATTCCCTCATGTCTTTTTATAAAATTGAGAAGTTATTAAAACACAGTGGAGAAAGCACCAGCCCTGGATTCAGGAGGACCTGAGTTCAAATGTGATCTCAGACACTTGACACTTATTAGCTGTGTGACCCTGGGCAAGTCACTTAACCCTCATTGCCCTGCAAAAAAAACCCAAACCCAACCCCCCCTCCCAAATTTTTTTTTTAATTTGGAGGAAAAAAAGTTAAATCTTAAGATATTTAAGAAATTCAAACCTGAGTTTATATTTACATGATTATGCTGACATTTGTTGCTCTTTGACAGTTTTTCTTTTTATAATGTTGCTATAGGCTTGGGCTACGGCATTTTTGTCTAAAATTGTACTGTGTTTTAATGTATTTTTATGAAAGGAACAAAAATAAGCAAGTTAAGCAAGATATTGTGTCCTTTCATAAGTGTAATCAGTAATGTAAGAAAAATCACATATTCACCATAGGGATTAAATAAAATCAGAACCAATTTGAATCTTAAGTATGTAAGTAGTATGGAAAATATGATTTTAGGTTTATATGGAGCCAACTTATCTAAAAAATTTTATGGTTTAAATTCTAGTAAAATGCCGTAAGAATATAAAGGACAGCAAAGAATTGCCAACATTTAAGATGAGTATTACAAATCTGTGCCCTATATCCTGCCAGTTAAGATTTTCTGGCTCTTTAAGCCAAGTATTTACAGCCAAAATAAGCAGAGGATGGAGCAATTATCTGGCTCCTTTCAGCAGTGTAGTCTTCTCTTGTTTTAGCCCTTTCAGCTAAAATTTGGATGCATAAACCAGAATTATTTCTAATTAGTATATAATTGCACTCTTATAAATAATTAAAATGCTGAACTACTTTGTTCTATTTGGTAGATTGAACATTTTGCTAAAATCTTGTATTGATTTGTTTAGCAAACTATTTTCTTAAGAAGTACAAAGATAAATTTCAACGTGACCTGATTGGGATTTTTCAGGGTTTCAATTAATAAGAGTACAAATTAGTGAGGATTTACTGTTGCATGATCTATACAAGGGCAGCTAGGTGGCTCAGTGAATAAAGTGGAGGGCTTGAAGTCAGGAAGACTTTACTTCCTGAATTCAAATCTGGCTTCAGACACTTATTTGTTGTGTGACCTTGGGCAAGTCACTGAACCCTGTTAGTCTCAGTTTCCTCATCAGTAAAATAATTTGGAGAAAGGAAAGGACAAACTACTTCAGTATATTTTCCAAGAAATCCCCAAATGGGGTCAGGAAGATTTGGACATAATCAGATAACAATCTATAGCAAATTGCTTACCTTCTTAAGGAGGGGGGAGAGAAGGGAGGGAGAGAGTTTGGAATTCAAAATTTAAACAAAACAATTGTTAAAAATTGTTTTTCATGTAATTGAGAAAAATTTTTTTTAAAAGAACCAAAAAATGAGTTTACTATATTTATATTCGCTGAACTATTTACATACAACACTGACACTATTGTGTCAGAATGTTTTACAGGTATTTTATTGATGTGCTTTTTAAAACTAATTACTGTAACTTCTCAATTATCCCCTCTGCCATTCCAACCCTTGCTTGTAATAAATATCAAGCAAAATGAATTGATACATTGGCCATGTCTGTAAATATATACTAATGTATCTACTGTACATTGTTTTGCCACTAGGAATGAGGCTGCCTTTTCCATCATATCCTCTGAAGTCATGATTGGTTAATACATAATTTAGAATTCTGAAGACCCTCAGTACTATTTTAGTCATGGTATAAATTATTCTCATTACTTTGTATTAGTTCATACAAGTCTTCCCATGTTTCTCTGAATTTTCCAAATTTGGCATTTTCATGATAATAATAATCCACACTTTCTTCAGCCATTCCCCATTTGATGGAGATCTACCTACTTTCCTTCCAGTTCTATTGCAATTTTAAAAAGTACTGTTAAAAATTATTTTGTATATTATGAGAAATTTCCCTCTCTCTGACTTCATTGAGTCATATATGCCTTATGGTGGTGTCACTAGGTCATAGTATATCCAGTTTGGTGATTTTTAGTTTAATTCTAAATTACATGTGCATTAACAATTCATTTTTGTTTCTATCTTCCTGCAATTCTGCCATTGTTTATCATTTTTGTCACCTTTACCAATATAATGTGATGTAAGCTGATACTTGTTTTTAAAAATCTCCAAAGCCATGAGTTCCTAATTTTTCATTTTCAGCAGTATTTTCATTTCATTGTCATACACTGATGCTGTATATATAGAGATAAAGCATTTAAGAATGTAACTATGTCTAGGACCCATGCTAAGTACTGGATATACAAATTTAATCAAGACAATCCTTTTGTTAATGAGCTTACATTCTAATGGGGGAATAGAGCACATAATGGGGAGAGCTGGATGGGTTAAGCACCCAGGTACAGGATGTGGAAGTGTCTTTATAAACAGTTTAGAGGCCTCATTCCTAGCAAGATAAGGTGAAAGGTCACCCTATTACAACTCATCATCCCTGGGATGGAGTGCAAGGTTAAGTTGGAAGGGGATATTGGTGGCAGAGATGAGATAATGGCCAAAGAGAAGGCAAGTTCTGTCATATTAGGATTTGCTAGTAATAAATAGGTTTTTGTTGTTGGTAGTGGTGGTGTTTTTTTGCGGGGCAATAAGGGTTAAGTGACTTGCCCAGGGTCACACAGCTAGTAAGTGTCAAGTGTCTGAGGTCGGATTTGAACTCAGGTCCTCCTGAATCCAGGGCCGGTGCTTTATCCAATGCACCACCTAGCTGCCCCTAGTAAATAGGTTTTTACTAAAGTATAAATGGAAATAAAGGCATTGCCATTCTTTTACTTCACTTAATTGTGTATGTGTGTATTTGGGGGTAAAAGAAAAGAGGATGAGTGCTACAACTTGAGACTATATCAAAGCAGAAGATTCAGTAGCTTTCTATTTCTTCTAAGCAAACTTTAAACTCCTTTCCTTTGTATTCAAAGTCCTTTATAGTCTTTCAGCCTGACTCTCCAGACTTACTGTATTACTCCATTCTACTGACTCTGTGCTCTGGCCAAACTGAACTACTTTCTGTCCCCAAAATGTGCACTGTCCTGTGCAGAGAAAATCTTCTGTTCTCTCTCCATGTCTCTGCTCATGTGAACCCTTATGTCTATAGAGTACCTCCACTCTTCTTTTTACCTGTTAAATTCTTACTCATCCTTTAAATCCCATAGATCTAGATGTATGTATGTATGTATGTATGAATCTATCTATCTATCTATCTATCTATCTATCTATCTATCTATCTATCTATCTATCTATCTATCTATCTAACCAGTTTCTAGGTGACAAGTTGATATAAAAGAGTTTTAGTAGATTACAAACTTGGATTAAGTCAACAATATGATATGACAGTTAGGAAAGCTAATGAAAGCTTAGCCTGCATTAGTAGAGGCATAGGGTTTACGTGTAGGGAGGTAATCATCCTACAATATTAGTTGAGAAACAGAGATTTCAAAGAAATAAGCCTGCATGGTAGTGCAGTATAATTAATTTTCTGCAGTGCTAACAACCAGTGTTCTCTTTCTGTGACATTTTATTATTGTGGTTGTATTCCTTAGGGAATTTTTGGACTTTGACTTAGTTTTTTAAAAAGATAGTGGAGAATAATTACTATGGGCACTCTACCCAGTCTTAATTATATCTTACTGTGTGGATCACTACTTTTTGAAAGCCACACCCTTGGAAGTGCCATCTTTTTACTGCACACAGTGATTTAAATTCCTCTTTGTCACTATGGAATCTAGACATTAATTCTTTTAAATAGGCTTTCAAAATGGGCATATTTTAAGTATCTGAGAGATTCTGTATGTTAACTTTCAAAACTGTCCATCTGTCTGTGCTTTCTTCTGAACTTAATTTGTTGTCTTCTGCACATTTTTCAAAATGGCCCTCTTATTTCTGGCATTATTGCTAATTTCCCTCCCCAATTAAAAATGAATAGAAAAAAAAAGCTTGTAACATTAATCATTTAAAAATGAATTAACATAATTGCTGTGTCTAAAAATATATGGCTCTTTACCTTGTATCTATCACAGCTCTGACAAGCTATTTCATTATTGGTCCTCTGCAGTCCTCATTGGATATTTGCATTGCTCAGCATTCTTATGTTATATATCTGTCATATGTGTTGCTCAGATTTCTTTTTTTGGGGGGTGGGGTGGGACAATAAGGGTTAAGTGACTTGCCCAGAGTCACACAGCTAGGAAGCATCAAGTGTCTGAGGCCAGATTTGAACTCAGGTCCTCCTGAATCCAGGGCCAGTGCTTTCTCAACCACGCCACCTATATGCCCCCATTGCTCAGCTTTCTAATGTCTTATGTTTCAAAGTTGTTTTTCTTAACCCTGTTGCTGTCCTTATATATAAATTGTTCTATTCTGCATATGTTCATATCACTTAGTGTTCACTAAACTCATTTCTTATGATGTATTAACATTCCTTTATGTTCATATAGCCATCCCCCAATTGTTTGAGACAATCTAAGGCACCCCCTTAAATTTCAGTTCTTTTCCTTTTTTCTTCCCTTTTAATCCACTGAGGATCAAGAAGGTTTTGGGGGGGCGGTTTGCCTGTGATTATTCCTATGTAGGATTATCCTTTCTCTTAACTCTGCTTCCCTATCCCTACTTATTTCCCTTTTGAGTTTGATGTATTTCTCTAATAAACTATGTATTAAACTGTCTGTCCATTTCAGATGAGTGAAGTTCATATTATGTCCTTATTCATTTCTCCATGTTTGTATATTCTTCTCATGAACTCCATTTACAAAAAAATAGTATGTTCTATTGCCTTCTTCCATTTTCTAAACTAGTGTGTTCTTTTTACCCTCCCATTTCTGTTTCTTCTGCAAAACCTCAAAATTGAATCAACTTTTTCTCTGGTGTGATGTTTAAAATCTAATGTGTGATTGCCTTACCTGCCTTCCAGGGTAGGGGGGAGAACTTGCTAAGTTTTTTTTTTTTTTAAGTGAGGCAATTGGAGTTAAGTGACTTGCCCAGGGTCACACAGCTATTAAGTGTTAAGTGTCTGAGGCCAGATTTGAACTCAGGGTACTCCCGACTCCAGGGCCGGTGCTCTATCCATTGCTCCACCTAGCTGCCCCTTAGCTAAGTTTTACTGATAAATTCAGCACCAGTTTAGGCTTTCAAGCATTTATTAAAGTATATTAAGGTTTAACAGAGAGAGAGAGAGAGAGAGAGAGAGAGAGAGAGAGAGAGAGAGAGAGAGAGAGAGAGAGAGAGAGAGAAAGAGAAAGCAAGCCTCCTTCACCTAGCTATCCAAGAGAGAACACGTGAAATTCCGAAAGTTAGGAGATCTGTCTACCCTGCTTGCTTCTCCCACCACACGCTTGCTTCTCCCACCACATGCTTGTTCCTGAACGAAAAAGAAAGAGATCCTCAGCTGCTTCTCCAAGAAGCCCCCTGTGGAACAGGAAGCAGGGCAGTCCCTACACATAGCTCTAAGATAATTGGCTGGTCCATTGATTGACATGACTTACAGGCAGTCTATGAATAGAAGTAACTTCCAGATGCCAGGCAGCTTCTGGATGCTAGTCACATGCTTTCTTTTCAGGGGGGGGTGTCACCCTGGTTCTCACAATCTCTTTCTCAGCATGGGGTGGCACCCTAATTCTCACACTCCCCCCTGTGCTTCATGAAGAAACATAATTTCCTTACATGAAGCAATAACATTACAGATACTTATGACTAACAAAGTAAAGGGAATGAAAAGAGAGAAAAGAAATTGAGTGACACATTAACAGAGGCTAAAGGGGGCATTCCCCTTTAGTAAGTGGACATTATAAACTGTGTATGGAATGGGGAAAAGGAAAACAGGAAAATGTCCATTTAAGTCTTTGGAAGTCTTTTCTCAGATGATTCTTTGGATGTCCTCTGGGTGTAGTTGTGGAGTGAAAGTCTTTCAGGTGTGAATGCTGATGATCAACTAACAAGCCTCAGCTGTGGAGTTTCGGCTGTGATTATAAAGTCTCTCAGGTGTTTCAGATACTGCTAATCAGATGGAAAGTTTCCTACAAAATTGATCTTAACACATTTAAATAGCTTTGCCAATAACCAAATCAAATAATGAGACTTCTCAAAAACATGTCTAAGTAAATTCAGAATCTTTTAGAGATTTTACAATTATTGTCCAGTTGTTACACATGAAACATATAATAAAAACAAAAATTGAATGGCCTGAACGTGGGTCATTTAATCTCCAAACATTGCGGCATTTGCAAAGAATCCTATGCCACCTGTCCACCTAAACATTCACTTTATTGGAAAGTCTGGTTCAGAGCGAGCAAGGATTATGATACTGGGGATATAGGACAAGGAGGATCCAGGCCCCAGGTTGAATCAGAGCCTGTTTCTCAGGCTAGAACACCAAATGGCCCAGCTTCTACCTCCTCTCCCTCTATTTCTTTTCTTTTCTTTTCTTTTTTGCGGGGCAATGGGGGTTAAGTGACTTGCCCAGGGTCACACAGCTAGTAAGTGTCAAGTGTCTGAGACCGGATTTGAACTCAGGTACTCCTGAATCCAGAGCCAGTGCTTTATCCACTGTGCCACCTAGCCAACCCCCTCTATTTCTTCTACAAACAATTCACCTCTAGCGGAGGCAGAGAGGCCTAAAATTCTTCCCCTTCAAGAGATCCTCAGCCATGATCAAAAGGGTACTGTGTTAAAGCTCAAACAATATTCACCTTTTGGCTCCAAAGATTTGAGTTCATGGAAACGAAATATTCCTAAATTTGACGAAGATCCCACAGAAGTTATCAGTTTAGAGCAATTTTCAGAGGATATCAGCCCACTTGGGGTGATGTTACTGCTCTCATGGAAACAATATTATCCCCAAGAGAAAGACCTGATATATTCACTGCAGTGAACTCCTTAGAAACATTAGGAAAAGTTGCTACTCAGTGGCCTTTAGAAGACCCTAACTGGGACCCCAATATCCCTCAGCATTTTGATATATTGCAAGAAGCAAGGGAAATTTTGTTGAAGGCAATGGAATCCTGTGCTAGTAAGACTGATAACTGGCAAAAATGTATAGATACAGTTCAAGAACCTAATGAAAAAAAATAGATTCTATGACAGACTGTGTAAGAGTGCCAAACAATATACTAGACTAGACCCATTAGATTCTAGAGATGCCCATTTTATCTGTTCCCATTTTGTGCACCAGTCCTTGCTAGAAATACAGAAATATTTTGAAAGGCAGTGTCCAGGTTGGAATGCCCTGAGTACTGACAGAATTAAGGAAATAGCAACAATATATTTATTAAGGAAATGAGAGAGAAGAAAGGAACAGATAGAACATTTTAACTCCATTACAGGAAACCACAAGGCAACAAAGTCAGGCAGTTGAGAATCACTATCAACCCCACTATTGCTATTAACCCCCTGGATTTTGCTATTACTGCAATAGACGGGGGCGCATAATGCGGTACTGTAGGACTATGAAAAGGGAAAAGAACCAAAAAAGATAAGTTTCTCTCAGAGAAGTACAGAGAGGCAGAATCAAAATAGATATAGACCTTTTCAGGGGGGCGTTGCCCTGGTTCTCACAATGTCTTTCTTAGCAGGATTCTTATGCAGGATTTTTCTTTTTACCATTTAATTTGTTAGTACTCTTTGAAGACATTAAAGTTATGAAGGGACCCTTGTTTCTTTTTCTGCATTAGAATGTTAGTACCATGTTATTACTTTAAAAAAAAAATTATCTTTCTGGATTTCTCTACTCTTATGTTTTTTATTTTCAAGTTTCTGCTCATCTCTGATCAGTCTAGTCTTTTCATCAGAAATGATTGAAAAGTCTTTTACTCCACTGACAACCTTTTTTTCCCCCTGTAGAATTATATTCAGCTTTGCAAAGTAAGTTCTTGGTTGTAAGCCTATAACTTTTGCCTTTTGGAGTATTATTTTAGAAATAGTAGTAAGCTAGCTGTAAGGTCTTATATGATCCTAACTGTAATTCCTTGGTACTTGAACTGCTTTTGTTCTGCATACTTGCAGCATTTTGGAGTTTTAGGGAATGAATAGTGTATTCTGTGTTCACTTTGATCTCAGGTTCCAATAGATCTGGATAGTTTTCATTTATCATTTTTTGTGAGAGAATGTCCAGACTTAAAAAAAAACAAACCCAAACAACATTATCTTCAAGGAGTCCAGTGATTCTTTTTTTTTTTTTAGTGAAGCAATTGGGGTTAAGTGACTTGCCCAGGGTCACACAGCTGGTAAGTGTTAAGTGTCTGAGGTCGGATTTGAACTCAGGTACTCCTGACTCCAGGGCCGGTGCTCTATCCACTGTGCCACCTAGCTGCCCCAAGTCCAGTGATTCTTAAATTAGGTCCTCTTGCTTTGTTTTTCAGGTTACTTATTTTTTTATATCAGCTTATATTTTCTTCTGTTTTTTTTCAATCTTTTGATTTTTTTTCTTTTAATTCTTCCTGCTTCATGGAGTCATTGACTTTTTTGTTTTGTTTGTTTGTTTTGGTGAGGCAATTGGGCTTAAGTGACTTTCCCAGGGTCACACAGCTAGTAAGTATTAAGAGTCTGAGGTCGGATTTGAACTCAGGTCCCCCTGAAACCAGGGCCGGTGCTCCACTGTGCCACCTAGCTGCCCTGAATCATTGACTTTTGATTGGTCTAGTCTAGCTTTCAGGGAGTCCCTTTCTTTTCCTCCCTCCCTTCATCCTTTCCTTCCTTCCTTTCATTTTCTTGTCTGCATTCTCTCCAATCTATTTGACCTAGTTGCCCCTCACTGTTTTTGAAAAAATAAGAAAAATAGTACGTGCATTAGCCTGTCCTAAAAATTATGCCTCTCTCTGTATTCCAAGTTCCTTACCCTCTTGTCTAGAAATGGATGAGTATCATGTTTCATCATGAGTCTTCTGGAATTGTGGATTGGTCATTGTGCTGATCAGAGTTCCCAAGTCTTTTAAAGTTGTTTGTCTTTACACTATTAGTACTATATAAACGGTTTTCCTGTTTCTGCTCACTTTACTTTATATCCATTCATAAGTATCTTCTCAGGTTTCTCTGAAACTATCCCCTTCATTTCTTATAGCACAGTTCTTTCAGATTTACATGCCATAATTTGTTCAGCCTTGCCCCAGTTGATGGGCTCCCTTCAGTTTTTAATTCTCTGCTACCACAAAAAAAGAAGCTACAAATGTTTTTGTACTTATGTACTTCTTTTCCTCTTTTGGATAGAGGTGTAGTAGTGGTATCACTAGATCAAAAGGTATGCACAGTTTAAGAGCTTTTTTAGAACCAAATTGCTATTCAGAGTGACTGGATCAGATCACAGCTCCACCATTATCACATTAAAGTACCTGGTTACCAATCAATCACCCCTCTAGCATTTGTCATTTTCCTTTTTGGTCATCTCTGCCAATCTGATGAATGTAAAGTGAAACTTCAAAATTATTTTAAATTGCATTTCTCTATTAGTGATTTTAGAACATTTTTTTTTTAACATAGCTGTTCATAGCTTTGATTTCTTCCTCTGAAAACTTCCTATTTGTATCCTTTGGCCATATATCAACTGGGAAATGGCTCATAACTTTGAACCATCAGAGAAATTTGCTGCAAGATTGGTTTTTTTATTTACCAACTTCCCTTCTAATTTTAGCTTCTTTGGTTTTGTGTGTACAAAATCTTTTAATTTTACATAATTACAATCGTCTATTTTACCTTCTGTGAACTTCTCTGTCTCTTGTTTTATTATGAACTCTTCCATTATTCATAGATCTGATAATTTCTTTTAAATTTCTTTCATGCTCCTCTAATTTGTCGATGTCTCTCTTTATGTCTATGTCATGTAACCATATGAAGTTTGTCTTGATAAATGGTGTGATCTCTTGGTCTATACCTAGTTTCTGCTAGATTGCGTTCCATTTTTTATTTTTATTTTTATTTTATTATATTTTTTAGTGAGGCAATTGGGGTTAAGTGACTTGCCCAGGGTCACACAGCTAGTAAGTGTTAAGTGTCCGAGGCCAGATTTGAACTCAGGTCCTCCTGACTCCAGGGCCGGTGCTCTATCCACTGCGCCACCTAGCTGCCTTCATTTTTTATTGAATAGTGAGTTCTTGCCCCATAGCTAGAATCTTTGGGTTTATCAAACAATAGGCTACTGTGTTCCCTTGCTTCTGTATATTGTGATATATTCTGTATATTCCACTTATTAACCTTTATTTCTTACCCAGTACTAAATTGTTTTGATGACTATGATTCTATAGTGTAGTACTCCTAGGTCTACTTTCTTTCCTTTTTTTCATTAATTCATTTGATATTCTTGATCGGTTGTTCCTCTAGATGAATTTTGTTATTTATTTATTTTTTTACCTTTGTAATGTAATCCTTTAATAGTTTGGCATGGAACTGCATTGGTAAATTAATTTAGAGAGTATTGTCTTTTATATTGGCTTGGCCTCTCCATGAACAATTAGTATTTCTTTAGTTATTTTGATGTTTTTCTTTGTATAGAGAGTATTTTGTAATTATGTTCATAGAATTCTTTTATGTATCATGACAAGTAGGTTTCCAAGTGTTTTATACTGTTGGTAATTATTTTAAGTGGAATTTTTCTTTCCCTCTGATCCTGGTGCTTTTGTTGGTAATAGGAAGAAAGGTTAATGATTCTTGTGGATTTATTTTATATCCTGCAACTTTGAAGAAGTTGTTAGTTGTTTTGATACATTTTTTGGTTGGCTCTTTAGGGTATTCTTTTTTTTTTTTTTTTTTTTTAGTGAGGCAATTGGGGTTAAGTGACTTGCCCAGGGTCACACAGCTAGTAAGTGTTAAGTGTCTGAGGCCGGATTTGAACTCAGGTACTCCTGACTCTAGGGCTGGTGCTTTATTCACTGTGCCACCTAGCCGCCCCTCTTTAGGGTATTCTAAACAAACCATCCTATTATCTATCAAAAGTGATAATTTTGTTTCTTCTTTGCCTGTGTTTATTCCTTCACTTTTTTCTTATTGCTAAAGTTAGCATTTCTATCGTTATATTGAATAGTAATGGTGATAATGGACATCCTTGCTTTACCCCTGATCTTGTTGGAAAGGTCTGTAGTTTATCACATTACAGATAATGCTGGTTTTTGGTTTTAGTTAGATGCTATTTATCATATTAAAGAAAGCTCCATTTATTCCTTTTTTTTTCTTTTTTTGGTGTTTTTAACAGGAATGGCTGTTGAGATTTTTCTGCATTTTTGCTCTTATGTTTTAAAAAATTAACACAGCCAATTATATTCATAATTTTTATATTAAACTAGCCCTGAGTTTCTGGTACAAATCTAGCTTGGACATCATATATAATCTTTGTAATATTTTGCTTTAATTGCCTTGCTAATGTTTTATTTAAAATTTTCTGTTAATATTAATTGGGGTTATTGAGCTTTAGTTTTCCTTTTCCATCTTGACTTTCCCTGATTTAGGTTGATCTCAAGAGCATATTTATGTCATAGGAACCATTTGGTAGGACCTCATCTTTTCCAGTTTTTTTCTAACAGATTATGTAATATTGTAATTCCTTCAAATGTTTTATAGAATTCACTTGTAAATCTCACAGATCCATTGATCCTTCTGAAATACCATATTATAAGCTCTCTGCTCTTTTATAGTAGTGGCTGCTCTATCTTATGTGATTCTGATACTGGTAGTTGAGTCCTGTCTAACTGTTTGAACAGGTTGGTTTTGCTTATTTAATTTAGGAGCTCTGAATTTTGGCTATCATATTCCTAGAGGTTTTGTGTTGGGATTTCTTTTAGGGGTGACTGGTGGGTTCTTTTTATTTCTGCTTTCTTCTCTGTTCCTTAAAGATCTGGACGGGTTTGTTGCTTTTTTCCCCAAATTTAAAATTACTTAAAAATGATGTTTAGTTCCCTTTTTTGTTCATGACTTTCAATGATTCTTAAATTCTCTTTGATCTGTTTTCCCAGTCAATTGTTTTTGCTCCAAGATACTTAATATTTTCTTCTCTTTTTTTCTGCCTTTTGACTGTTTTGATATTTCTTGGAGTCTCATGAAGTCATTAGCTTCTATTTAGTGTGGGGACCAATTTTTACTTGGGGAGTGTTAGCTAAGCGGCTTGCCGCAATTTGGGGGCAAGGAAGGAGACAGACAGCTTCCTTCAAAACAGAGCAGGATTTATTTAACAAGAATAAATTAAAAAAAACATGCACAGAAACAGGATCAGTAGGATCAAGGGAAAGGAAATAAAATGGGGAAAGGGAAATTATACAACCTGAACAACACCACCGCCCAGGAATCAGCTGAGAACATACAGCAGCATCCTGTCACCTTCCAGCTTCAAGCTAGAATGGTGAAAAAAAAACCTCCCTTCTTCCCAGCAGACCCCAGGCTGACCACACATAGCCCCCAGCCAATTGGCTGGCTGCTCAGACATGATTGCCCTCACTGGGCTTCCAATTGTTATAATTTTGCCAGGCCCATGTAGATGTTGGTAAGTGGTGATGATGCGAGGTGCCAGCGCCATGGCAACAGCTACAACTGTTGGGTGGAGCACCGTGCTGTTTGTGGAGCCCCAGAAGCCAGTGTGCGCGCCGAGGTTTTTTAAAAAAATTCTAGCCAAAAGATGGGGTCGTAAAAACCTCAAATAACAATTAATTCTTTACATTCCCCCCTTTGTTTCGTCAAGAAACATGGGGTGTTTCCTTGATGGAACAATAAATTAATTTTAAAAATAACAATATCATAACCAATGCTAACGAAAAATATACTAATAACAATATAGGAAAGGGAAAATACATATTACAGATGATGTATATAGTAACAGAAGGAAAAACAAAAAACAAAAATGTCCATTTAAAGTCCTTAAAATCTTTCCTTCAAAGGAGGGTT
This sequence comes from Dromiciops gliroides, assembly GCF_019393635.1. Lineage (NCBI taxonomy): Eukaryota > Metazoa > Chordata > Mammalia > Microbiotheria > Microbiotheriidae > Dromiciops > Dromiciops gliroides. The sequence continues at coordinate 586,052,583 of NC_057861.1, forward strand.
GAGATGTTATCAGGGGAACTGAAATCTGGTCTGTATTCTGACTGTCTCTGCATTCTGGTTGTCTCTGGAACTGCTGGGTTTTCATTAATCTTTAACATTGCATTGTACAAAAATGTTCAAATTAAATAATGAAAGTTCTTCAAAACATACAAAACAAATTTAAACTTGATATATACAGCATATTGGAGTCTCCCCTTTGGAGGATACTCATATCCATATGCAATACAAAATTAAGACAGTTATGACATTACTAACACTTTTTACGACTATATGTCTGGGTAAGGCCAAATTTAGTTATGTGTCCATGATGACACCTGAAAATGTTATGGAAAGGTTACCATACCACATCTCATGGTGCATAAACATCTAATAATTGTGCTAGGTCTCAGGTGGATGGATTCTGACCATGCCACCAAATTGAGTGAAAAAGCCAAGTTAAACCAGGTCCATGTGTTAGGGCTAACATGACAGCAGACCATTTTTGGAGTGAGAGAGGGAGAAACTGGACTATGTCCAACAATTGTGCTCTATGTAGCTGCTCTCATAAGCAAACTATGGACTTCCTGAATGTATTTGGCTGTTCTCTCAGCCTCCATCAGGTTATCTTACATGTACCTGTCTCTCCTCCTGTTGTACATATATTCCCTCCAGGGCCTGCAATGTGGAGTTGAACCATCTCCATCAAGCCTATTGTAAGAGCAATTAGTCTCTGAAATGGTAAGTTTCCATAAATCATAAATCTTGTATTAATTTCACCAAAGACAATATGATGGTAAAAATGCGTGCTACACTGCATAACTTAGGATATACTTGAAATATATATAATCCCAAACCATACCCTAATGCTGTCATAATGACCATTATGGTAAAAAATACAGAGTTCTTTAGCGTTGGCTTTTTCTGTGCCACAAATTTGCCATAGAGGTTCATTCAACTGGTGAATGATTACATTCAGTTGGTTATGTTTGGCAAAGGCTGCAGTGGCGTCGTTCCCAGCACAAGTACCAGCTTTTTTCAAATCAGCAACATATTCTTCAAAGGGAATATCTGTTTCTATGAAAGACCCAAAGTCTTCTTTATGATTGAGCATATAATGAGCAGTTTCTTATCTGTGTTTGGGATAGTTTCTCAAATGACCTTTTAATTGGTCTCTGAGGGCTCTGAAAAGACAATTTCCATCTCCTGATACCTTTCAAAATTTGAGTCCCAGGGTTTGCAATTGAGTGATAATGCTTGTAAATTGGAACTGTCTATTACCCCTGGGCTCCGTTCGGTTTCTTTGCTCTTTAGCAGCTGGTTGAGTTTTATCTGAAATTACCTACAAATGGTGCAGGCTTCACGTGGGAACAATGAATCCAAGATTCTTTTTCTCCAATTTTAATAGCAGTAGGAGTTGTCAATAATACTTGAAAAGGTCCCTCCCAAGCAGGCTGGGTCCCATTGGTCCGCTGAAAATTCTTAATATATACATTGTCTCCAGGACTAATTCTACATTCTCTCAAAAAGTGTCCTTGTTTTTCACAGTACTGACACACCTTAGGGGTTTTGTACTGAACTTTAAATGCCTGACCTGAAAGTGCTGGTGCCAGAATGCTTTGCTTAGCCGTATTGTCTTCATTTGCCTCAAAGATATAGGTGGCAATTTCTTTAAGCCTTTCTACAGCCATATCTTTCCAGCCTGGACACTGTGTCATAAAAAATTTACGGATTTCTGGTAATGATTGTTATACAAATAAATGTATTACGTACAATATAAGAGTCTTTTGAGTCTAGTGAGTCCAGTCTTGTAAATTGCCTAGGAGCTTCACAATGTCTATCATAAAATCTATTAGGTTGTTCATTAGGCTCCTGAGCGAGTCCAAGAAAGACGACACTCTCAATATAATAAAATACTGAAAAGCAGTTGACCATTTTCAGTTACCAAAATTTTGGGTTTTGCATTTTGTATCCTTTTCTCTATCAGGAAAAAAATTGGTTTTGATTGTTATATATAGCATATATAAAAAACAAGATAGATTATAAACTTTTAACAATGGCTGTGAATACATTGACTTACATGTTTCTCATAGGTAATAGATTGGTTATGGTACATACATAGCATATTGATACTAAGATACTAACATAATGTGTGTTCCTTCAAGCCTATTTCTTGATTTTGGACTTTATGTTAGGGCCAGACTCTGCTCACTTCTTGAGGAATGTCTTTGCTAATTTTATGTCCTTTTTGCTCCTGCTGCTTTCCCATAGTATTGAATGTTATTTGAGAATCTCATGGACGGAGTCTTCAGGCGGTAGATCTGTAAGCTTTCAGTGCTCCCAAATTGACATCTGTTATCTGGGGTGACATCTGTTTATTGTCCTCCTAATCTGAGCTCTGCAAATTCCTGACTCAAGTTTGGGGTCAACTCAACTTGACTCACTTAGCCAACATCCACTCCAGAGGAACTGCAGATCTTTGGTTTGTAATTCCTGCCCTAATTATTTCTTCTTCCTTCCTTCCTTCCTTCCTTCCTTCCTTCCTTCCTTCCTTCCTTCCTTCCTTCCTTCCTTCCTTCCTTCCTTCCTTCCTTCCTTCCTTCCTTCCTTCCTTCCTTCCTTCCTTCCTTCCTTCCTTCCTTCCTTCCTTCCTTCCTTCCTTCCTTCCTTCCTTCCTTCCTTCCTTCCTTCCTTCCTTCCTTCCTTCCTTCCTTCCTTCCTTCCTTCCTTCCTTCCTTCCTTCCTTCCTTCCTTCCTTCCTTCCTTCCTTCCTTCCTTCCTTCCTTCCTTCCTTCCTTCCTTCCTTCCTTCCTTCCTTCCTTCCTTCCTTCCTTCCTTCCTTCCTTCCTTCCTTCCTTCCTTCCTTCCTTCCTTCCTTCCTTCCTTCCTTCCTTCCTTCCTTCCTTCCTTCCTTCCTTCCTTCCTTCCTTCCTTCCTTCCTTCCTTCCTTCCTTCCTTCCTTCCTTCCTTCCTTCCTTCCTTCCTTCCTTCCTTCCTTCCTTCCTTCCTTCCTTCCTTCCTTCCTTCCTTCCTTCCTTCCTTCCTTCCTTCCTTCCTTCCTTCCTTCCTTCCTTCCTTCCTTCCTTCCTTCCTTCCTTCCTTCCTTCCTTCCTTCCTTTCCTTCCTTCCTTCCGTTAAATGACTTGCCCAGGGTCACACAGTTAGTAAGTGTCAAGTGTCTGAGGCCAGATTTGAACTCAGGCCTTCCTGAAGCCAGGTCCAGTGCTTTATCCACTGTGTCCCCCACCTAATTATTTCATTGAAGGCTTCAACCTAGGCGGGTGCATAGTTCTTTTTTTTTTTCTTTTCCTAGGCACATAGTTCTGAGATCCCGTTATGCTTCTTGGGTCAAACCAACACAACTTCTATTTGCTTTTGAACTTGTGCCTTGCTCATTGCATGGCAAGAGCTCCTCTCTCCCATCCCTAGGTACAGTTACCCTCTTCAGTCCACTCTGTATCTGTGACCTGGAATTAGGTAGTAATTGACAGAGCTGCCAGATTGCACCCATTCCTGCACAGTGTACTTCTTCAGGGACCTCTTCCTGCCCTAGTGCTTCCTGCCTCCATGCACAGCTCATTCCTCTTTTAGGCACTGGGTACCTAAGTACTCTGCACAGTATGTTTCTAACCAGACCTGGCCTTCAGTGTTGGCAGACCTGTTGTCCTTTGCCTATCTGGTCTGGAAAAGCATTCACTTTGATTTTTCTTTTCTTGGATTTCACAATCATGATTCAATCTGGTGGGGGTTTTTATAGATTTTTGTGGAGAAGGTGTGGTGAGGAAACTTCTCTGTCCTTCCTGCTATTCTGCCATCTTGGCAGGAGTTCATTTTTTTGTGTAAGGTTTACCACTTTCCCTTCTAAGCTCTCTCTCTCTCTCTCTCTCTCTCTCTCTCTCTGTATGTGTATGTGTATGTGTATGTGTGTATATATCTCCCCTCCTCCCAATTTTTTCCTCAAAAGCTTAGATTTAATTTTAAAAAATCTTTATTTCTTCTAGGCGTTCAAGTAATTTTTTTTAATCTCTTTTTTTGTTTTGTTTTGCTTTGTTTTGTGGGGCAATGAGTGTTAAGTGACTTGCCCAGGGTCACACAGCTAGTAAGTGTCTGAGGCCGGATTTGAACTCAGATCTTCCTGAATCCAAGGCCAGTGCTTTATCCAGTGTGCCACCAGCTGCCCCCATTCAAGTAAATCTTTTTGACGGGGCAGGGCAATAAGGGTTAAGTGACTTGCCCAGGGTCACACAGCTAGTAAGTGTGTCAAGTGTCAGGCTGGATTTGAACTCAGGTCCTGCTGAATCCAGGGTCAGTATTTTATTCACTGTGTCACCTAGCTGCCCCCATTCAAGTAATTCTTGTGAAAAATCCTTTTTCCTTTATGTCTCTGCTTGTAGGTATGGAGTTATTTGTTCTTTCTTTTTGGTGTCTCTAGATGTCCATTAAATACAAATTTTAAAAAATTGATTGGCATTATCTTGGATTTAATCTCTCCAGCTTTAAGCACCAAAATTGGCCATTGTCCTAGGGCCAGCCTCTGCCCCCTGCTGTCCTTTTGGTGTTTGGTCCTGCTTGGTCTTCCTTTGGGGGTCACCTGGGTTCCTGTACTGACCTCTACCTCTCAAAGTTAGGGATCTCTTAATCTTTGAGTTTCAGAGCCCTGGACTCATTGTGGTATCTCAGGACATAGTAGTAGGTATCTTGGAACCCAAGTGCCTGGGCTGTTCAGATCTGAGCAATGTCTTTAGAATTCCGTTCTAACTTATTTTGCAGAGAGCTTGAAACCTGCCATTTCTTCTTTTCTTTCACCTTAGGCATTAATTACCATCCTTGTAAATCAGACTGATTATATAGTTTTCATGGAAAGGTTGCTAGTAAAACTATAAAATATACATTTTCTGCTAATAGTTAACACTTTTATTAGTAGTTCTTATTTTTTTAGTGTCATACCCAGAATTAATCTATTTTCAAAACTTGTTCATAGACTCTAAAGCAAAAAAGTCACTAGAGAAGTATTAATTTAGACAAATATGAAATCGAGAGGAAATTTTTCTAATTGTTTATGTAGATATAGTAAATAAAGGTAACCTAATGCTAGTTTTGATGTTTGTGACTGGGCTAAATGGAGTTATGATAAATCCATAGAAGGAAGCCTAGGAAGTTATTGTAGTTAATAATATTGAAATAGACTATATATAAAATTTAATTTAGTCAAGCCATGTTAATGGGAAAGTGAATATTTTCCTTTACTATTTTAGATGAGTCCTGCTCTATATTATTTAAATGTAGATGTTATAATCTAATTTTTCTTCTTTCTCAGGATCTCCTACAGATTTTACTTGGATTTTAGTTTTGTGATTGCTCAGTGTAGGACTTCATATATAGGAAAACATCTATTCTTCATTTGAACTGTTTTTGTAGATGTGCTGGTGGAAAAATATATAGGCCCCTGTCAAAAATTTCTTGAAGAGACAATATAAAATAGTGAAATGCTTGTTTAGTTTTCTGTATATAGCTAATATATATATTTATACATATTTGTTTTCTCTGAGTTTGTGAAGCAATTAAGAATTCCATTTTAGAGATACCAGCACGTTATTGTGCCGTATTAATTATATATACATATATATATTTTGTGTGTGTCATTTTCTTAGCCATATTTTGAACCCTTTTAAATCAGGAAAAAGGAAATCATAAATTTCTCCCCAAAACATGTATTTGGGGTTGTATTTTCAGATAACTGACATTTCTTAACTCCTGATACTCTTATCTCTTATTTAGTTAAGATAAATTATAGTATATAATGGTTACATAAATTAATTGTTCCTTTTATATTTGGGTATTGTTGGTTATGAAGGACAGTAAAGGTACAAAGAAAACTTTCACATTTTTCTACCATATCTATTTAGCTTAAGATGATAGGATCAAGTTGCTAACATCTGCCTACACCCTTTGGCATCGAGGTATATCTTTTTCAAAACCTTTTTTTGCCTGTATCTCTGTTAGTTTTATACTTACTCCATATCTCTAAAATGTCATTTTACACTTGTTATTTTTCTAAAATTTAAAATAGATAAAATTCACTCCCAGGAAATCTATTCTTTCTGTGTGATATCGGACTCTAGCCTAAGTTTCCTCATCTGTGAAGCTAGGAGGTTGGAATTCTTTGAAAAGTGAACAATGCAAATGAATTCTTTCTAGGAGGGGGTCAGCATCACCTTTTAATTTCCACTTCTCATGTTTCCCAAGGTCACTTTTTTTGATGCCTTTCAGTTTTTATGCCATGATGTTTTCACATATTCTCCCCAATTCTCCCTTGTAACATACAGGTCAACAGCTAAAACCAGCCAATATTGAACTGAGGTATGTAAAATTCTGAATCTGTGGTCCCCTACATATCTAGAGGATGGAAATTTTTCATCAACCATTCTCCAGCATCATTAATTACTACAATTAAACCAGTATTTGACCACCTCTCGTTGTTTTTATTGCTATTGTAGTTATGTATGTTATTCTCTTGGTTACTTGGCAGTTTTTTAGGGTGTTGTATTTCTCTGAATTCCCTTTTCATCAGTTCGTATGGTACAGTAAAATTCCATTAAATCTATATACTACAATTTGTTCTACCATTTCCTAATTAATGAGTGAGCACCTACTTTTTTCCCTTCCCCTTTTCCACCCCTTTTCTTTTTTGTTTGTTTTTGGTTTTTTAGTGAGGCAATTGGGGTTAAGTGACTTGCCCAAGGTCACACAGCTAGCAAGTGTTAAGTGTCTGAGGCCGGATTTGAACTCAGGTACTCCTGACTTCAGGGCTGGTGCTTTATCCACTGCGCCACCTAGCCGCCCCTTCCACCCCTTTTTAAAAATAGTATTTTATTTTATTTTTTCTAATTACATATAATTTTCTTTTTTTTAATTTGTAGTTTTGAGTTTCAATTTTTATTCCTCCTCCCCCCACCTTTTCCCTTCCGAGAGGCAGTAAGCAATCAGATATGGGTCATACATGTACAATTATGTAAAACTAAAGATAGTTTTCAACATTCATTTTTGTAAGATTTTGAGTTCCAAATTTTTCTTCCTCTGTCCTTCCTTCTCCTCTCCTGAAGCCAGCAAGCAATCTGACATAGATTAAACATTACAATCATGTTAAACATATTTCCACATTAGTCATGTTCTGAGAGAATAAGAACAAAAGGAAAAAAATGCAAGAAAGAAAAAAAAAACCCAAAAGTGAAAATAGTATGCTTCAATCTGCATTCAGATTCCATAGTTCTTTTTCTAGATGTGGAGAGCATTTTTTCATTAATTTCCTTGTTCATTAATTTTCTTGTTCTTCCAGGTGAATTTTGTTATTTTTTCTAGCTCTGTGAAGTACTTTTTTCATAGTTTGCTACTGAATAAATAAATAAATTTAGGTTAAATTGTTGTTTTTATTGTATTAGCTTGGCCTATCCATGAGCAGTTGATACTTTTCTATTTGTTTAGATCTGATTTTATTTGTGTGAAAAGTGTTTTGTAATCGTGTTCATATAGTTTCTCGATTTGCCTTGGGAGGTAGATTCCCAAATATTTTATATTGTCTATAGTTATTTTAAATGGAACTTCTCTTTCTATCTATTGCTGCTGCACTTTTTTGGTCATATAAATCTCATATGTGATGATTTTTGTGGGTTTATTTATATCCTGCAACTTGCTAAAGTTAATTGTTTTAAGTATAGTTGATTCTTTAGGATTCTCTAAGTATACCAAAATATCATCTTCAAAAAATGATAATTTTCTTTCTTCCTTGCCTATTCTAATTTCTTCAATTTATTTTTCTTCTCTTATTGCTAAGGCTAACATTTCTAGCACAATATTAACAATAGTGGTGATAATGGACATCCTTGTTTGAAATCTGATCTTATTGGGAATGCTTCTAACTTATCCCCATTATAATGCTATGGTTTTAGATAGATACTGTTTATCATCTTAAGGAAAGCTCCATTTTTTCCTGCATTTTTAATAGGAATGGATACTGTATTTTGTCAAAAACTTTCTCTGATGGGGCAGCTAGGTGGCGCAGTGGATAGAGCACTGGCCCTGGAGTCAGGAGTACCTGAGTTCAAATCCAGTCTCAGACACTTAACACTTACTAGCTGTGTGACCCTGGGCAAGTCACTTAACCCCAATTGCCTCACTTAAAAAAAAAAAGAAAACTTTCTCTGCATCTATTGAGATAGCCATATGATTTTGGTTAGTTTTATTATTGATGTTGATAGTTTTCCTAATATTGAACAAGCCTTGCGTTCCTGGTATAAATCCTACCTGGTCATAGTGTATTTTCTTTTTTTTTTCTTAAAAAATTTTTTTTTCATAGTGTATTTTCCTGGTGATAAATTGCTGTAATCTCTTTGCTAATATTCTATTTAGAATTTTTGTATCAATATTCATTAGGGAGATTGGTCTATAATTTTCTTTCTCTGTTTTTGCTCTTCCTGGTTTAAGTATCAGTACCATATTTGTCTCATAAAAGGAATTTGATAGGATAATCCTTCTTCACCTATTTTTCCAAATAGTTTGTAAAGTGTTGGAATTAATTGTTCTTTAAATGTTTGGTAGATATCAGATAGAACAAAAATGGAAAATATTGGATGTTAGAGGGGATGTGGGAAAACTGGGATGATAATCCATTGTTGGTGGAGTTCTGAACAGATCCAACCATTCTGGAGAGCAATTTGGAACTATGCCCAAAGTGCTATAGAACTGTGTATATCCTTTGATCCAACAATACCACTTCTAGGTTTATATCCCAAAGACATCCAAAAAAGAGGAAAAGACTTATTTGTACCAAAATATTTATAGCAGCTTTTTGTGGTCGCTAAGAATTGGAAATCAAAGGAATGCCCATCAATTGGGGACTGGCTAAACAAGTTGTGGTATGTGAAGGTGATGGAATGTTATTGTGCTATAAGAAATTACAAACAGGATGATTTCAGAAAGGCCTGGGAAGACTTGTATGAACTGATATACAGTGAAGTGAGCAGAACTAAGAGAATGTTGTGCACAGAGACAGCAATATTGTTTGATGAAGAACTATGAATGACTTAACTGTTTTCAACAATACAATGATCCAAGATAATCCCAGAGGACTATTGATGAAACATACTATCCACCTCCAAAGAAGGAACTGATATCGATGGAACACAGATGAAGCATGCTATTTTTCACTTTCTTTCATTTTTTTTTCTTTATTCAAGTTTTCTTGTACAAAATGACTAATATAGTAATGTTTTACATAACTACACATATATAACCCATATCTGATTGCTTACTACTTCAGGGAGGGAGGAGGGGAGGGGTAAAAATAGGAACTCAAAACTATAAATAAAAATGTTTATTACTTAAAAAAATTTAAAAATGCATAGTCAAGCAAAATAAATTCCAGCATTATTAATGTTCAAAAACATTTTTTTTAATATCATGTCAAAATCAGCTTATACTCACACCCTCCATCTATGGGTACTACTCCTATCTGCTTTAATAGAAATATAGTTCTCAAGAGTTACAAGGATCTTCTTCCCATGTAGGGATGTAAACATTTTAACTTTATTGAAAAACATGTTTTCTTTTTTTCCATCTGATTTACCTTTTTATGCTTTTCTTGAGTCTTGTATTTGAAGATTGAGTTTTCTGTTCAGTTCTGGACTTTTCATTAGAAAAGTTTTAAAGTCTCCTTTTTTCTTGAATGCCCATCTTTTCCCCTGAAAGATTATACTTAATTTTGCTGGGTAGTACATTCTTGGTTGTAATCCATGTTCCTTTGCCCTCTAGATTATCATATTCCAAGCCCGCTGATCTTTTAATGTTGAAGCTGCCAGGTCCTGTGTAATCCTGCTTGTTGTTCCTTGATATTTAAATCGTATCTTTTTGACTGCTTGCAGTATTTTCTTCTTTACCTGATAATTCTGGAATTTGGCTACAATATTCCTTAAAGTTTTCCTTTTGGGGTCTCTTTCAGGAGGTGATTGGTAGATTCTTTCAGTGACAGTTTTTTTTTTTTAGACTTTGGCACAGTTCTCCTTGATGTCATGAAATGGGCTGTCCAGGCTCTTGTTTTGATCATGGCCCTCAGGTTTGTTTAGTAATTCTTAAATTGTCCCTCGTGGATGTATTTTCCAGGTCTGTTGTTTTTCTCAAGAGTTATTTTACGTTTTCTTCTACTTTTACATTCTCTTGATTCTTTTTTACTTCTTCCTGATGTCTCATTGAGTCATTAATGTCTATTTGCCCAATGCTGATTCTTTTTTCTTTCTTTCTTTCTTTTTTTTCTGTGAGGCAGTTGGGGTTACACAGCTAGTAAATGTTAAGTGTCTCAGGCTGTATTTGAACTCAGGTCCTTCTGAATCTAGGGCCGGTGCTCTATCCACTCTGCCACCTAGCTGTCCCCCCAATGCTGATTCTTAAGGAATTATTTTCCCCAAGTCATCTTTTGCACCTCCTTTTCCATTTGGCCAATTGTAGTTTGGGGGGGGGGTTTGGGCGGGACAATGAAGGTTAAGTGATTTGCCCAGGGTCACACAGCTAGTGTCAGGTGTCTGAGGCTAGATTTGAACTCAGATTCTCCTGAATCCAGGGCTGGTTCTTTATCCACTGTGCCACCTAGCTGCTCCCATTTGTTTTTTGTTTGTTTGTTTTTAGTGAGGCAGTTGGGGTTAAGTGACTTGCCCAGGATCACACAGCTAGTAAGTGTTAAGTGTCTGAGGCCAGATTTGAACTCAGGTACTCCTGATTCCAGGGCCGGTGCTCTATCCCCAATTGTATTTTTTAATGAGTTGTTTTCCTCAGTCAATTTTTGTTCTTCTTTTCCCAAGCTATTGACTCTGTCTTGCGTAACTCTCATTCTTTTCCAAATTTTTCTTTGACCTCTCTTATTTGATTTATAAAATCCTTTTTGAGCTGTTCCAGGAGGGCTTTTTGGTCTTGAGACCAATTCCTCTTCCCCTCTGAGGCTTCTAATGTAGGCATTTTGCCATTGTTGCTTTCTTCCGAGTTTGTGTTTTGGTCTTCCCTATTGCCGTAGTAGTTTTCTATGGTGGGTGTTCTTTTCTGTTTCTTATTTGTATTTTAGCCTATTTCGTGCCTTTTAAAGTTGAGCTCTGTTCCTGGGGTACAGGGTGCACTGTTCCAAGCTTCTTTTGCTGAAGGCCAGAGGCCTTACCACTGGTTTATTGCTCTGAGGTCTCAGCTGCTTGCAGCTTGCTCACTGCACTGGGTGGTCCAGCCTAATTGTGTCTTTCGTGTAGTGGATACCCCAGCTGGAAGATTGCCTTCTGCATTGAAGCTCGGGGCCTCACAACTGACCTGCCATGCCACTAGCTTGCTGAACTAGAACTAAGGATCCTCAGATGCTGATTAGTGCTATGGTTAAGAGGTTTCCACTCATGCTGAGCTGCATTCCCCTTTTATCCAGGTGAGACAGACCTTTCCTGAAATCCTTCTAGGTTATCTTAAGTTGGAAGATTGTTTCACTTCATCTTTTTGTAGGTTCTCTAGCTCCAGAATCTGATTAGAGGCTTAATATAACATTGTTTTTGAGGGAAATTGGGAGAACTCGGGCAACTTCCTGGCTTCTCACTATCTTCTCTATCCCTTCTTTCCCCTTTCCCCTTCTCTTCTACGTTCCCTTTTCTCTTTCTTATTCCTTTTTCTCTACCTTCCCTTTCTATTATTTTAGTTTATATATGGAACCTGTCTTTCTGTTTTTGACCTGACAGAGTTACTTTTCCAAAATGATAAATATTCCGGAATTGTAAGAGGTTGGGAAAGATTGTTGAAGAGGCAGTTCTTTGTGTCTTGTATTTTTTAACAGCAAGGACATTAAGTTCCCTTTTAAGCTATCAGGTGAATTTATTGATAGTAAAGCTCCTGTAGACTGTACTGTTGACTACCAGAACTAGATTTAGCATATTGATGTACCACCCATATAAACACTTTTTCTTTTGGCTATAGCTCTTAGAATTGCTTTTTGCCATGTATATTAGAACCAGCAATCTGATCACCACCCAAACAATCTTAATTTTTGTTATAGCTTTGGAGAATAAGCGACTTTAATTCAATATTCTTACAAATATTGGTCCCCAAAGAGGCAAGTACCATGAAAACTCCTTTAGTTTAGTTTTCTTAATTTGTAAATTTTCACAAAGTGTCATGTATACAGGTCTTTAAACATTTTCTCCTTTTTACCTTTTTAGAAATACTTTAAAATTGAATTATGACTTTATACAGAACAGTAGTAAACCCATCATGATAGTTTTCAGTTATTGCCTATAAAGTATGCTTTTTACAACCTCCCCCTTCCACCCCCCCACCCCCACCCCAGGAACTCTGGCTGATTTTGCAGGGCCAGTTCAGAGTCAGGAGAATTTCAAAGGAAATGTAGATCCACTTTCCTAACTAACTAAAGGAAGTTAACTAACTTAAGACCACCTTCAAGTCATGGCAATCAGTGGACTTGAATGTTACCGGCCAATTCACTTGGATCAAGGTGGAGTGAAGCGCCTCTACCTGAGACAGGTTAAAAACCCTGGAGAGAGGTCTCTCTCTCTCTCTCAGCATGCTCTTCTCTCTCCCATGTTGCTCTCTCTCTCTCCTCTATCCTAGGTATGTAGGGCTTCTGAATTTTCAGAGCCATGTGCTCTATTTCTTTACTAATATTTAATATATTTTAATAAATGCTTAATGCCCCCAAACTGGTGCAGTAGCCTCTAATTTCTAAGTAGCAATACATTAGAACCCCAGCTAATTTTCCCTAAATTTAGGACAGTAATAGGGTGATCCCATAAATTTTTATTTGCCACACTTGCCTAAGGTGGTATGCCGCATATATTGTTGTTCAGTCATTTTCAGTCATATCTGATTCTTGGTAGAGATACTGGAGTGCTTTGCCATTTTCTTCTGCTCATTTTTAGCAGATGAAGAAATAAGCAAACAGAGTTAAGTGGTCTCACAGCTAGTGTTTGAGGCCAGACTTGAACTCAAGAAAATGTCTTCCTAATTCTAGGCCCAGCACTCTATTGTGCCACCTAGCTGCTGTTATGCCTCATATATAGTCATTTGAAATGTTAAAATATTTTTAAAAGTATATTTATAACTTCAGTGTATAATTCAGTTATATATAACTCCTTAGAGGTATAACACTGGGGCTTTTTGATAAGTAAAAGAGCAACTTGTAAGTAGGGTCCATATGTGGCAAATTCATATAAATAGAATAAATATGCATGCTTTGAGCTGTGGAGCCTACTACTACATTCTTTGTGTCATTTATAAATGTTTAAGTCTATCTGAGACATTGAGACATTTGATTTTTCAACTTTCCTGCTCTCGACCTTGTATTATTAGTATGTCAAAGTTATGCCAGCTTCAAATTTTCCCATTTTATATGTAGTTAAGCAAAGAAAACCTTTTAACATTTTGGGTCTTCCACACTACCTTCCCTTCCCCAATCCCACTCTCGTTTGCAAATCTAATGTTTGGATATAGGCAAATATCTAACAGGATGTTTCTGAAATGGATGGATTGTGATGTCCATCATTGGGAGGAATGTCTAAATCAATATTATCACAGATCCCATTTTTTATCTAAGTATGTATCTAGGTAATTTGAATAATTTTGCCATAACTAATTTTCATTGTTGTTAATTCTGTATGGTAGGTTTTCTTTTTCTGAAGCTTGAGATGCAAAATAAAATTGGGCTAATGAAAAACTGGGAAGTTGAAATTGTGAGAGAGAAATCCTATTTCCTTTTAGGAATAACAGACTCAAAGGATGAAATCTTGGATATAATTTCAAATCACTTGTGTAAACTCTCACAAAAGATGTTTATAAAACATTTGGAACAATACAGATTGTACCAAGAAAATGTGCTTTGATCAAAACACTGTTGATACAAAACAGAGACCTTAATAAATCAAGGCCCATTTGTGAATGGGAAGGACTTCATACTGAACTTAAAAGTAAAGATTCACAAAGTACCCATATTTTGGATACTGAATAGAAAATGTTGATGTTTAGCTCTTTAAATATTTCATTTTTATATTAACAATGAACTGTAGATTATATATCTTGTAATCTGGAAACTTGACTCCTGATTTATATCTCCTAATAATTGCACACTAGTCCAGAAATGGAATTTGCCTTTTTTCCTTTCATTTTGTCTTTTATCTCCTCATTTTGAAATGTTAGTTTCCAACTCTGTCTTCCCTCTATGGCCAATAAAACCAATTATTGATGAATTGGAAATGCTGTAACATTTTATTTCAAAGCATTTTAGAAAAGAACATAGTAATATTTGTATGAATTTAATAATAATATATTCATATTCAAAATGAAGTACCATTCCTGATTGAGAGTATATTGCCCTATAATTCCATTGTACCTGTGGTGTTAGTGATAGAGGAGCAGTAATGTCTGTGATGATTATGACAAGAATTTGCCTATGTTTATAAATTTTCTATGTATTCTAAACCACTTATCCATATGCTTTTTAGCAAAACTTGCTAAATAATTTGTGTTATAGAAATTAAAAATTAAGCTTCAATGAAAAAATAACATTGAAAAATCAGGCATAATTACTTTAGAGTATATCTAATTGGGTTATTATATTGATGGCTTTTATAAATTGCCTAGATTGGGGTTTTTTCCTGCTACAGTATTATGATGTGAATCATTTTACCATTCTTGTTTCACAGAAGTTTTAAAAATTAAATCTTCCTAGTTTAGGGTTGAGGATGTATTTTTTTAAGTAACAAACATTTTTATTTATAGTTTTGAGTTCTGATTTTTATCCCTCCTCCCACCCCCCATCCCCACCAAGGTCATAAGCAATCAGATATAGGTTATACATTACTCTATTAGTCATTTTGTACAAGAAAACTTGAATAAAAGAAAAAAAATGAAAGAGTGAAAAATAGCATGCTTCATGTCTGTGTACCTTCAATATCAGTTCTTTCTTTGGAGGTGAATAGTATGTTTCATCAATAGTCCTTTTAGAGTAGTTAAGTCATTCACAGTTCTTTATCAAACAGTAGTGCTGTCTCTGTGCACAATGTTCTCTTGGTTCTGTTCACTTCACTATACATCAGTTCATACAAGTCTTTCCAGGCCTTTCTGAAATCAGGATGTTTTTTAAATGTTATAAATATGAGTAACATATAATACACAAGATATTCCCTTTTAAGACACCAAACTCTGTCAGATTGTATAATCTTAATGGTTAAGTGGTACATAGCTATACATGTCTTTTTTTTTTTTTTTTTGGCGGGGCAATTGGGGTTAAGTGACTTGCCCAGGGTCACACAGCTAGTAAGTGTTAAGTGTCTGAGGTCACATTTGAACTCAGGTACTCCTGAATCCAAGGCCAGTGCTCTATCCACTGTGCCACCTAGCTTCCCCCTACATGTCTATTTTTTAAAAATCACTTTTTTAGGTCAATTCTTTCATTAATTTAATTCTTTAATTTTTTTTCTCTTGTCTTATATTTGGAGCCAGAGGACCTGGATTAAAATTCCAGCTCTGCTGTTTATTATCCATGTGACCTGTGGGCAAGTCATTTAATTTCATGACCTCAATTTCCTCATCTGAAAAATAAAGGAATTGGATTAAATATACTCCAAGGAGCCTTTGCACTCTAAATCCTTTACTCTTGTAAAACCATTCATGGCCTCATTTAATCCTCACAATAACAATGTGAATTAGATAGTACAAGGATTTTTGTCTCCATTTTAGAGATGGGAACCTTAAGGTTCAAAGAAATTAAGTCACTTGCTTAAGGTCAAACAGATGATAAATGGAAGAGCAGAGATTTGAACCCCAGGTCTTATCGACTGTCTAGTAGCCTTTTTGTTATCCTACTCTTATTTTCATGGGGTTGTGGTAGGAGATTTTTAGTTATAGAGAGTGATCTTAATGAAATTAATTGTTAGCTATTTACCGTGGTCATGGACTCTATCACCCAACACTGACCAGCTAGTTCTCAACAGCCACAAACTTGACACAATTTTCGAGCACTTCAATTCAGCAAACATTTGAGTGCCTCATATACACAAGGCACTGTGGTCAATGCTGGGGATAGAAATTTTAAAAATGAAACTTTCTCAGAGCATATTCCATTCTTCTTGGGTAGCTTACATTTGTCTTTCTAATTGGAGCAACATTCATAACTGAGAAAAGTTCATAACCTGAAGAAATAAGTGATGTTGATGGAAGGTTACAAAATCTTTTTACTGTGATCTCTACATTAATTCTTCTGCTTGTTAGATTTGTTTCTGCCTTGCTTCGACTTATCAATAAACTTTCATATATATTAATCCCTATTAATTTAGGTAGTGTTAAGTCACTGCACAATAAATTGTTCTGAAAAGAATGTGAATCCAAATATTCTCAGTACCCCTTGGTATTAAATTTTGGAGAATTAGGTGGTTTAATTATGTATATGTTGAATTTGAGATGCCTATAAGACTTTTGGGTATAGATAAGCAATTGAGAACCTGGGATTGACCCTCCAGGAAGGGATTAAAAGTAACATGTAGATTTAGGAGCCACTTTATAGCACTGATAATTCAAGCTTTGGAAGCAGATTGAATCACTAAAGGAGAGAATGTATAGAGAAAACAGAGGAGAGCCAAGAACATAGCCTTGAGTCGCCCATGTATAAAAAAATGAGAGGAAGATGAGCCAACAATAGACAGGAGGAATCTGTGAAGTAAAAAAGAGAATCATGATTGTTCATTATATTGTAGAAGTTAAGGTATTAGGGAGTATTTAAAAGATCAGATGGTCTACAACAGTGGTGTTGAATTAAAATAAAAACAGAAGCCACTAAACCGTGTATAAGACTCTCTTTTGGACACATCAACTTAGAAAACCACATATTGACATTATCTGTGTTAAGTTGTATTTTTATTTTTTAAAGTATTTACTACATTTTATAATCTGGTTCTGTTCTAAAATATTAGCGAGCTTAAGGAGGATTTTAACTTCTTAAGGGCAGTTTATGGAGTTCTGTTTAATTTTGTCTTTATATCTCTTGTACTTGCCACATAGTAGATACTTATTAAAAACATTGCTTGATTGACAGTAGAAAAAGTGTTTTGTGATAAGGGAATAATTATAGATTTGAAGAGAACAATTCCAGTATTGTGGTAGGAATGAAAGCAAGATCATAAGGGACTGAATGAATGAATATGAATGAATGGATGGTGAAGTAGAAGCTGATAACCTTGACTACTCTAGTAGTTTGATGGTGATAGGGAAGAAAGATTTAGATTTAGATAACAGTTGTTTATTGGGATTAAATGAAGGGTTTTTATTTGAATGGGAAAATTTGAACATATTTATAGGCTTGAGGGGAAAGAGCCAATAGAAAAAAGATTTAACATCCAGAGTGAGGGGATATGTGCGGTAGATCAAGGGTTTGTAGGATAGGATTGGAGTTACAGATGGAGGAATTGACTTTGGATGGGGTTGAGTGAGTTAGCATTGGCATTTCCTCTGGGCCAAAGAAAGAAGGGTGGGTGAGGATACTGGAACCTTGAGTGACCTATTTTAAAAAATTATTCCTGGGTACATCATTATCACCTCATTGTCCTTTCTAAGATAAGGATAACATTGAGATATTTTTTCCCCACCCTTACTCTTGACACAGCCAGGTAGCTTTAGATATAGGATATAGTTAGAGGCTATTAAATTCAAATTTTTATTTAGCATCTTCTACCTACTAGGCATTGGAAATACAAAACCAAAAACTGAACCAGTCCCTGGTTCCCTTAAGGAACTTACATTCTGTTTGAGGATACAAGGAGTAAATAAGTACAAAGTAATTTTAAGGGAGAGAATACTGATAACTTAGGTGAAATAGAGCATCAGAAAAGGATTGCTAAAGGAAATCATACCTGAATAGGGCAGCTAGGTGGTGCAATGGATAGAGCATCAGCCCTGAAGTCAGGAGGACTTGAGTTCAGATATTACCTCAGACACTCACTAGCTGTGTGACCCTGGGCAAGTCACTTAACCCTAATTGTCTTAAACATCTGGGGCTGTCTCTAGTTATCCTGATATGTATCTTGCCACTGGACCCAGATGGCTCTGGAGGAGAGAGTGAGATTAGTGAGCTTGCACAGCCCTCCCTCACTTTAATTCATTGCAAGTCATGACATCACCCTGATGTTATGGACCTCTTCAAAATAAAGGACAAACAACAATAACAACAACCTGAACATCAGAACTGGAGTAATATGAAACAAAACTGGAAAGATAAGTCAGACTGTGAAGGGCTTTAAATGCCAAATAGAGCACTTTGTATTTCATCCTTGAGGAATTAAGGAGACACTGAATATTTTGTGTAGTGAAGTGTAATGAAATAATGGGATTTAGCAGATACTCAAAGACCCACCTGGAGATTAATCTAGACTGATTGAATCAAGTGAGAGTGATTGACTGCTGATTAGCCTACTTCAAGTTAACTGGATTGTAATCACACTTGGCTATCCCTTAAGAAGGTATTGTTGTCAGAAGCTAGACTGTGAACTCAACTTGAGAACACCTTCAAAACCAATGGATTTGGATGATGCCAACCAGTCAGCTTGAAGCAGTGTGTAAGGACCGCCTCTGTTCCAGACCTATAAAAAGCTTCCACAATCAGCTTGCTAGAGAGTTCCTGATTAAAGCAGGCTCATGGAGGAGGACTTGAGGAAGAACCCAACCAGACTAGAACTGTAGGCTAGATAGGCTTTTTCTTAACTTTCTGAACTCCTTGTGAATACCTGTATGCTTTAATAAATGTTAATGCCCAAAGACTGGTGCTAGAGCTTCTAATTTAAGGCAACCACAATATAGATTTTAAACATCACAGAAGTATGATATGGTTATATCAATGTTTTAGGAATATCAGTTTGGCAGTTATGTTGTGGATGGTTTGGAAAGGGAAGAAACTGGAAATGGGGAGAACTATGAAAAATGTATTGAAATATTTCAAGTGAAATGGAAAGGAGCTGAACTAAGGTAAAGATTGTTGCGTAAAGAGAAAATGAGAAATGAGAAGGTGAGAATGAGAAAAATACAGGAGATATCCTGGAGGTGATGTGGGCTGGAATTAGGGTCAAATTGATAGTGAGTTGTCCCAAAAGAATTACATGACTCAGTGACTCAGTGACTCAGTTTCCCGTTTTATTGCAATACTGTGAGTGACCACAGGGAGAGAACCAGAATAGTGGAAAGGTATCTCTCGAATAGTAATAATCTCCACCTTTGGGAGGTACAGGGGAGGGCTTATCCTAATTGGAAGTTCCTGGGGTCCTAATCCAACCCCTGAGGGGGGTACCTTTTTCAGTGGAGGTGTGTTTTGGGGGTTTACATGTCATAAGGTGAATCTGGGGACAATTTTGGCCTTTTCTCTGCATGTCTCTTTCTGGTTCCCATGCTTAGTTTCAAAACATCTTCATTTATCATTTATTTTTAGTCTAAATTTCTATAGCCTGTCAATTTTATCATTGTTATGTGACCTGTTCCTTTTATGTTCCCATTATGGGTACTGATTACTGTGGGTAAGAGAACCTAGCATCCTGACTTGTAAGTTATCCATTAATTGGGATCTGAATCCCTTTTAGAGTTAGTATCTGAATTAGAGCTTGGGTCTTAGGTTTTTCTGTTAACCCCTTTTTGCCTTCTACATCAGAGGTAGGATTGACAAGGTTTGGCAACTGATGGTTAGATATGGGTGGGCATTGAGGGAGAGGAGAGTCATACAGTATAAAGTTAGGGTAAACCATGTATCTAGAAGTTTTGGAAGCACAAACTGACTTTCTCCAAATCCCAACTAATGACTGAATTGTAATGTAACAGCCAGTCAACATTTGGTAGTCCTGAGAAACTGGGACTGGAGATTGAGTAATATTTAGGCTGAATACTTTACATTGTTTTCCCTAGACAGTGAGCCACTGGATTTGATTGAGATAGAAATGTAGAAGAAAGAACTGGGAAGTGACTTGAGGCAGGGAGAAGAATTTGGAGACTGTTGCAATAATCTAAGCAAGAGGTGACGTGGGCCTGACCAGAGAAGGCATAGGTATGTGAGTAAGGACAAGAGTTCATATCTAGTAGGTTATTTGGAGGTAGAAATGACAAGATTTGGCAAATGGGTGAGGAAGAATGATGTTTTTGGTTTTTTTGTTTTGTTTTGCGGGGCAGTGAGGGTTAAGTGACTTACTTGCCCAGGGTCACTCAGTAAGTGTCAAGTGTCTGAGGCCGGATTTGAACTCAGGGCCTCCTGAATCCAGGGCCAGTGCTTTAACCACTGTACCACCTAGCTGCCCCAGAAGAATGATGGAGATGAGGCTTCGACAGAAATAGGGAAGTTTGGAAGAGGCAGGGGTTAGAGGGGAGAGCTAATGAGTTCTGTTTTGAATGTGTTGAGTTTGAGGTGCATCCTGGACATCTTGTCTGAAATGTCCAGTAGGCAATTGATGATACAGGATTAAAGTTTTGGGAAGAGACTGGGTTAGATCTGTGAGTTATTTACCTAAAGGTAATAACTATTAAACCTGTGAGAGCTAATGAGGTTGCCAAGAGAATAAGTATATAAAAAGAAGATAACTGGAACAAGGATGGAACCTTGAGGAACAACACCCATAGTTAGAGGCATCATCTCAGTGACAAAGTAGCAAAGTAGACTGAGAAAGGAGGAGGGGTTAAACCAGTAGGAGGTGTAGTGACACAAAAGTCCAGAGAACAGAGAGTATCTAAGAAGAAAGGATAGATAATATTATAAAATGTAACAGCTGGGTTGAAAAGTATGAAGACTAAAAGAAAAGACCACCAAGGTAGCCATATGAAGTTTTATTATTTACTATTTTTGCTCATAAGGAAACTTGAGTGCCAGAGAAGTCAGTTAAGTTGGCAAAAAGTCTCACAATTAGTATTCAAAAATTAGATTCAAACTAAGATCTTTTGATGGCAGTTTGTTTTTTCCCCGATCTCCTCTTCCTCCTCCAGAGAGAAAAAAAAGTTAAGCACAACTAATCAATATATTGAAAAAGTCCAGAAACATGCAACATGACTTCTTATATCTCTTAATTTGAGTCTCACTTTATTTTGATAATTTTGTTATATTTACTTTTGATTTTTTTTGTTGTCGTTCTTTTCATTTATATTGTGATAACATTTTTTAAAAGCCTTTACATACTTCATAATGCATCAGTTCATATAGATCACCATATCTCTGTATTTATCAATTTTTTTTTACAGAAAGTAACATTCCATTATATTCATGTATCACAGTTTGTTTAGCTATTCCCAGAATGATGTGCACTACTTATTTTCATTTCTTAGCTATCATAAAAAGTGTATTATGGGGACTTTTTTCTTATCAATGGCTTCCTTAGGGTATAAGCCCAGTAATGCAGTCTCTGATTTAAAGGGTATGGACTTGATTAATCACTTGATTTGCATAATTTCAAATTGCTTTCCAAAATGATTTGTATTACTTCACAGATCCATGAATAACATATTAGTGTGCCCATCTTTCCCCAACACCTCCAACATTGACTATTGCCATTTTTTTCTTTTTTTTTTCTTTTTCTTTTGCCAGTTTGCAGAGTATGAAGTAGAATGTCACAGTGGTTTTAATTTTCATTTCTCATAAGTGATTTGAAGCATTTTTCATGTGTTTGTGAACAGTTTGCAGTTCTTTATGAGAACTATTTGTTTAATTATTTGATCATTTATCTTTTGGGGAATGGCTATTAGTTATATATAAGTGTGTGTGTATACAGATATATTTTATATATACTCACATATATTTATCTATATATCTTGGATGCTACCTTTACCAAAGAAATTTGACTCAAAGATTTTTTTTTCCTATTTGACCACTTCCCTTCTCATCCTAGGTGCACCTTATCCTAGGTACATTAATGTTGTCTAAGTATAAGTTTTTCAGTTTCAAGCAATCAAGGTTATCAATCTCTTGTAAGCTGCTATCTCTTGTTTGAATAAGAATATCTCTTTCTACTGGCTATGAGAGGTATATGATGTTTCTCTTCTAATTTTTAATAGTATGATATTTAATATTAAGGCCATGTATCTATTTAGAAAGTATTGTAGATTGTGGTGTAAGGTGATGATGTTCCAGACTGCTTTCCATTTTCCCCAGCAGTATTTATCAAAGAGGGTTTTTTGAGCTTTATGAAATAGTGAGTTACTGAGTTCTGTTTCTGAGTTTCCTTTGTTTATTCTTGATGTAGCATTAAAAGTGAAAATTAATTTTGGTTTGTTGTTGTTCAGTCATTTCAGTTGTGTCTAACTTCATGACCCCATATTTGGTTTTCTTGGTAAAGATACTGGTGTGGTTTTTCATTTCCTTCTCTAGCTCATTTTCCAGATGAAGAAATGGAGGCAAACAGGGTAAAGTGACTTGCCCAGGTTCACACAGCTAATAAGTGTAGGAGGCTGGCTTTGAACTTATGTTATACTGACTCTAGGCCTGGCACCATTTATTGTGCCACTTGGCTGCCCCTAAATTATTTTGGGTAGTACTGTTACTTTTATTATATGGGCAAAGCTTAGCCATAAGCTCTGAATATTTTTCCACTATTTAGGTTCTTTATTTGTTTAAGAAGTGCTTTGTATCTGAAGCTATACAAGTCTTGTATGCTTTGGGAATTTGATCCCCAAATATTTTGTGCCTTTTGTAATTATTTGGAATAGGATTTCCTGATTAATTGCTTTTTCTGTTTTGTTAATATTCTGTTTATTTTCAGCATTTTGTAGCCTGAAACTTTTACTGAAGCTATTGTCTCAACTAGTATCTTAGCTGATTCCTTGGGATTTTCCAAGTAAACCATCATATCATCAGTAAATAGGAATATAGTTGTTCCTTCAACATTGCAGGGATCTAAAGGTGGGGTGCCCCTACAATCTGGAAAATCTGTGTAAAATTTTTTGGCCTTCCCTTCATACCAGAGAATTCTGAAATATTTATGGTTTTAAAAGATAAAATATGTTGATATTACACAATACTATTATGCATTTCTGAGTTTTTAAACTTTTCCTGCGTTGTCTGCAGTTTCCACAAAACTCCCCCCAAATTCCCATTTCTCTCTCCTCCCTCCCCTCCCTCCTTCTTCTCCTTCCCCTCCCTTCCTTCCTCAGTGAGGCTTAAACGACTTGCCCAGGGTCACACAGCTAGTAAGTGTCAAGGTCACATTTGAACTCAGGTCCTCCTGAATCCAGGGTGGGTACTTTATCCAGTGCACCACCTAGCTGCTCCTTTCCCTGCCTCTCCCCCCCCCCCATTTAATTTCTAATGCCATCATGTAATATATTGAAAACGCAATGGAGAAAGATGTGATGTGGATGGGATAACTATAGTTTTATCACCTCGTTACCTGTTTTTATTCATTTAATTCCTTTTTCTTGTCTTATTGCTATTGCTAGCATTTTTAGCACTTCTTGCGGAGGAGAATGTGCCTTTCCCACCCGCCTCAGACTCTGAAGTACTTTCCTCTCCAGGAACCTGTGAGCCCCTGATCCTGATTGAGCTATGAGAATAGATTGCCTGAAAAATGAATAAGGGGAAACAGCTAAAAAAAATTAGCCTTAAAAAGGCTGCAGGAAGATGGATTCATCTGCGAATTTCAACCCTTTAACGGGTTACAGGTGGTAATTAGTCCACAGGTGGAGAGGATCCACTGGGTGAGAAAGAGCAGAGACCAGGTCTCTTAGTTCTAGAGAAGGAGCAAAGCTGGAAAAGGAGTCCCTGAAGAATTGGGTCCTGTTTCACAAGAGAAATAGTACCAGTTTTTTCAAAGATAGATACTGGACCACCAGAGACTTTGAGGAACTGAAGTCATGTGGGGTGTTTGATGATCTGAAAGTTCACTATCCTTGAAGCTGGCAGTGGGTGTTTATTCCCACTTCTGGAAGATCTAAATATCTTTGTTTACACCTGTGATTTCTTACACCTTCCCCCCCCCCCCAATTGAATTGAGTTTGGTGTGAAAGGCAGGTGATAATACTTCACAGCATTCATTTTGTGGTTACAAAATGCTGAGACTGCAAAACTAATTTCTCTGACCAGCAACTTTTAGATAGTGACTCCTTTTGATAACTAACAAAGTGAAGGTGGGTCATCCAATTAATTTGTCACTCTTGTGACTCATGATTAGTAACTTAACCTGGAAGTAGGGAATGGTAGAGTTAGAAGAGACTTTTGAAGCCATTGTTGTCTTATTCTTACCCAAAGCAAAAAGCCTGCTTAGAACATCCTAAACAAGTCAATTGTAAAACTCAGTGATCCCATTCTGTTTTAAGTCAGCACTACTTGTGCAACATTTTTCCTTACATTGGATTGAAATCTGTCTTTCTACAATTTCCTTCTGTCCCTGAGGATCAAGCAGGACAAGCCTGTGTGACAAATCTACATGTCAGATTTCAGATATTCTCAGGCAGCTCTCTCATCCCCAGCAGTCTTTGCTTTCCTTGGCTAAATATCCCACTTCCTTCAGCTGCTTTTCTTTTGACCTTGTTAACCTGTAAATTAATGAAACAATCAGTTTAGGAGAAAAAAGGTCTTTAATTGGGGCAGAGGAACTATAGCTCCTGGTATCACAAAGCAAGATGCTAGGAATACACAAAGATGTAAACCAAGGACCGGTTTATTTGGGGTAACAGAACAAAGGGAACTAAAAGACTGCTTTTGAGTCATGTATAGAAACTACTTAACTCTAAATAGAAATTACTTAATGTAAATGGATTCTTTTATATAATAACAAAGTCCAGGGAGTAAGGTGGGGAAGCATTGGGAGGGATAGTTTGCTTGGGGAGGTCCATAAGTTAATGGAGTCTGGAAGTGACAAAGATTGGTTAGCCCAGGCAATTCATTGGCCTGGAAATGGGGAGTAGGTGGGGATCAGTCAGTTTTCAGTAAATTTGTGGTTACCAGCCTAAATGGTAACCCAGTCTCACAGCATCCTGGTCTTGGCTTCATCTAGTGGATCTTTTAAAAAGAGGAGACAAAAACCAGGCTCAGTCTGTCTGATGTGGTCTGACCAGGGCAGAGTGCAGCAGGATTTTGACACTAGGCTGCTCACACCTAAAAGAGGTTTGGAGAGTCCCTGATTTCACCAATGGTAGAATTTCCTTAAAATGGCCCTTGTATGACAGAGGAAAAGCTGCATAGTAGAGCCTGGGAGGCTAGGGGGGCTGGGGGAATGGTAGGGCTGGCAGTTAATTCTGCTTCTTGATAGCAAATCAGTCGCCTTTCTTCATTATTGCACTAACATTCACTTAGCCTGAGCTAATGCCCCAGCCACATTCGATTTTGGGGTTGCATGTCACGTTGCTGACTTAGACTGAACTTGAAGTCCATTCAGATCATGAGTCTCTTTTACCTGAACCACCTAGAGTTGAACTTGACATCCACTGAAGTTCTGTCCCTCTCTCAAAGTGCTTTTTAGCCCCTCCTCTTCTTTTTCTTTTCTTTTTTCAACATTCATTTTATTTTTTCCAGTTACATGTAAAGGTAATTTTCAACATTCATTTCATAAGATTTAAAGTTCCAAAATTTTCTCCCTCCCTCCTTTTCCTCCCCCCTCCACAAGACAGCAACCAATCTGATAATAAGTGATGTGAGGAAGTAGGGATTGGCCTCCTTTCAATCCAGACCTGTTTGAGGAAAAAGGTCTTCTCCTCCTCCCACCCCTCTGGCAAACAAAATCACATGGTTCAGGGAAACCCTGGGCTGGTCGAAATTAGGTCTGCTCCTGAGCTGTGTCCATGTAAGGGAGGAATTGAAGAATTGTCCCTGTATCACCTCACCCATTGGCTAAGAAATACTGTGTTCCAATTAACTACTTTTTGTGTGTAGATTGTAACCCTTGAGTAATCGGACCAATGATGAAAAAGGGGAGGGTCCATTTGCGTTAGGGACTAGGGGATAAAACAAGCCTGCAAGCCTCCATTTTTGGTCACCCACCAGCTGCACATGGGGTGGCCCATTCTTGTGAGAATGACAGTAAATGAGCCTTTGACACATCACCACTGCTGAGTTCCAAAAAATTATTGTTGGGGTAATTTTCCTCACAGGTTATATGTGGACAAGTGCTCTTTTTTTTTTTCTTAGTCTGTGTTCAATCAATATCAGTTCTTTCTCTGGGAAGGGATAGTAAGCTTGGGATTGTCTTGGATCATTGTATTGCTGAGAGTAGTTAAGTTATTCACAAATGCTCATAGAACAATATTGCTGTCACTGTGCACAATGTCCTCCTAGTTCTGCTCACTTCACCATACATTAGTTCATATGAGTCTTTCTAGGTTTTTCTGGAATCCTCCTGATGTGGAATGGAATTGTGAGTCATCCCAAAAGAATTACATGACTTAGTGACTCAGTTTCTCAGTTTTATTGCAATATTGTGAGTGACCACAGGGAGAGAACCAGAAAAGTCAAAAGGTATCTCTCAAATAAGGAAAGGAAAGACAGTTATATTTATATTATGGATAAATTAATTATCAGTCTCATTATAATAATCTCTACCTTAGGGAGGTACAGGGGAGGGCTTATCCTCATTTGGAGTTCCTGGGGTCCTAAGCCAACCCCCCAGGCCCGTACCTTTTTCCATGGAGGTATGTTTTTAGGGTTTACATGTCATTAGGTGAATCTGGGGACAAATTTGACCTTTTCTGCACATGTCTCTGTTTCCAGTGACTAGTTTCAAAATATCTTCACTTTTTTTTATTTCTAGTTTGTTTCTATAGTCTGTCATTTTATCATTGTTATAGTCTTAGGTCTTCATGGACTCCCTCTCTCTGTTCCTGTTATGGGTACTGATTACTGTGGGTAAGAGAACCTAGCATGCTGCTTTGTAAGTTATCCATTAACTGGGATCTGAATCCCTTTTCGAGCTAATATTTGAATTAGAGCTTGGACCTTAGGTTTTTCTATTAACGCCTTTTTGCCTCCTACTTCAATCCTGCTTGTCATTTCTTATAGCACAATAATATTCTATTATAATCATATACCACAAGCTTCTTCAGTCATTCCCCAATTGGTGGACATTTCCTTTGATTTGCATTTCTTAGCCACCACAAAGAGTTGCTAGAAATATTTTTTGTACAATTTTCCTCCCTTTTCTCTTTTTCACAGTTACTATTGTTAACTACTACCCTCTATCCTATTCCCTTCCCCATGATATTGACTCTATTATCTATCTTCTTTCACCGTAGCCCTCTTCGAAAGGGATTTGCTTCTGACTGTCTCCTTCCCCAATCTAGCCTCTCTTCTTTTGTCCCTCTGTCTTTATCCTCTTTCCTTCCCATTTTCCTGCAGGGTTAGGCAGATCACTCAATTGAGTGTGTGTTACTCCCTCCTTGAGCCAATTCTGATGAGTGTTAGGCTTAAATAAATTCCTCCACCCAATTGAGAGAGAGAGAGAGAGAGAGAGAGAGAGTGTGTGTATGTGTGTGTTAATTCCTCCTTGAGCCAACTCTGATGAGATTAAGATTTTTTAGCCTATTCTGATGAGTGTAAAATTCATTTACTGCCCTGCTCCCCCCCCCCTCCACATGCCCTTTCCTGTTTCTTTCATGTGGGATTTTACCCCATGCTACTTCTCCCCTTCCCCCTCCCCCAGTGCATTCCTCACACCCCTCAATTTTACCCTAAAATTGTCATTATGGGGCAGCTAGGTGACACAGTGGACAAAGCACCTACCCTGGATCCAGGAGGACCCCAGCCCCAATCTGACCTCAGACACAAGACACTCACCCACTGCATGACCCCAGGCATGTCACCTTACTTAAACTTTTTCTGGTTCTCTAGGATCTTGAATTTGAAAGTCAAATTTTCCATTCAGTTTAGGTCTTTTTATCATGTATACCTGAAAGTCTTCTTTTTCATCGAAGCCCCATTTTTTCCTCTGAAAGATTATACACAGTTTTGCTGGATAGGTGATTCTTGGTTGTAATCTCAATTCCTTTGCCCTCTGGAATATTATATTCCATGCCCTCTGATCCTTTAAGGTAGAAGCTGCTAGATCTTGTGCTATCCTGACTGGGGTTCCACAGTACTTGAATTCTTTCTTTTTTGGCAGCTTGCAATATTTTCTTCTTGACCTGGGAACTCTGGAATTTGGCTATAATATTCCTGGGAGTTTTCCTTTGGGGATCTCTTTGAGAAGGTGATTGGTGGATTCTTTCAGTTTCTATTTCTTCTGCTTCTAGCATATCAGGGCACTTTTCCCTGACAGTTTCTTGGAAGGTAATGTCTAAGCTCTTTCCTTGATCATGGTTTTCAGGTAGTCCAATAATTTTCAAATGATCTCTCCAGGATCTATTTTCCAGGTCAACAGTTTTCCCCAGAAGATATTTCACATTGCCCTCTATTTTTTTATTCATTTGGATTTGTTTTATTGTGTCTTGGTTTCTCAGAGTCACTAGTTTCCATTTGTTCAATCCTAATTCTTAGGCAATTATTTTCATCAGAGAGCTTTTCCATTTGACTTTTCAAGCCGTTGACTTTTTTCTCATATCTTTCCTACATCACCCTCATTTCTCTTTCCATTTTTTCCTCTACCTCTCTAACTTTATCTTCAAAGTCCTTTTTGAGCACCTCTGTAGCCTGAGACCAATTCATATTTTTCTTGGAACCTTTGGATGTAGGAGCCCTGATGTTGCTATCCTCTTCTGAGGGTGTACCTCAATCTTCCTTGTCACTAAAGAAACTTTTTATGGTCCTCACCTTTCTCTGTCTGCTCATCTTGCCTGTCTTTTACTTGACTTTTAGCTCCTTAAAGTAGGGCACTGTTTCCAGGGTGCATTGTCCCAAGTTTCAGGGGGTCCCAGGTGGTATTATTTAAGGAGGGGCAGGTTCTTCACTAGCCTAGCCTATTCCATGGTCCTAGCCCGTTCCCTGGTCTGTAGATAACCCCAGGCCAAGTTGCTAATCTACCAGACAGCAAAACTTTGTGTGCTGTGGTTGTCAACTCTGACAAGCCTGTGCCCTTACCCCACCTGGACTACTGCTACTCAAGCCTACCTCCTGGTTCCCAGAAGAGGTGAAAAACCCAAGTTCCACTTCAGCACTAGCAGAGACCCCTGTAATTTCCCCCTTGCCAAGGGCTCAGCCCTCTCACCAAACTGTGAGCTTAGTTCCAGATGACGCTGGCGCTACAGCTGATTCAGAGGCTCTGGGGGTCTCTATCTCAGGCGAGGCATTCCTGGGACTGGATCTGTGTAAGCATGACTATGGGGTTGGGCTCCACTCCTGTCTTGGCACAGCACCTTCCTCCTTCTGACCTTCCAATCCATCCTTGATTGGAAAATGATCTCAGCACGGTCTTCTGTGTGTTTTGCTGCTCCAGGAATTGTCCTATGGCATTATTTGGAGGTTTTTTGGAGTGATCATGTTGTGAGCTCGAGAGCTCATTGCCCTTCCTCTGCCCCCCTCCTCCTCCTTTTCAATCATTTAAAAAATTTTCAATCATTTTTCAGTTATGTCTGACTCTTCATGGTTCCATTTGAGTTTTCTTGGCAAAGATACTAGAGTGGTTTGCTATTTCTTTTTCCACCTCATTATACGGATGAGGAACTGAGGCAAACAGGCTTGGGTAACTTGCCTAGTGTCACCCAGCTAGTAAGTTTCTGAGGCCAGATTTGAACATGGGAAGAAGAATTTTCCTGACTCCAGGCCTAGTAGCGCTTTCTCCATTGTGCCACCTGACTGTCCCAAGCTTCTCCTCTTCGCTGACTTTTTTTTGATTCGGGTCTTAGGACTTTCTTTTTTCCCTGTTAGATTTTATCATGTTAGCTTCAGCTTACTGTCTCTGCAGAGGACTTTCATTTCATCTCTGTAGATGTTGAATGAATGAACAGATGTGAGAATCAATAAAATAGCGTTCTGGAAATCTGAGTTGAAATATTTTATGAGTTATGAATTCTGCCCCATACTGGAGTTACAGCCATACTTTCATTGTGCAAGACATACAGCCCTTTGATATGTTATTGACAGTTGTAAATAAATGCTGGAGTTCTGTGGGATTCCAACACATTGAAAAACCTCTTAATATTAGAAGGGGAAGAGCCTATGCAAAAATTGCCAATTCCAGAAGCTTCAAAAAAGAAGAAAAGGATGGCTCTGTTGTGGACCATGAGTAGTACAGAGAACTCTCAAGATGAGGAAAGTTCACACTGATGTCTTGCCAGAGTTTGGAAGTCTAAAACCTCTGCTGTCTGTTACTTCTAAATAAATAAATAAAGCCTTATCCTTGCCAGTAGGTTTGTGTGTGTGTGTGTGTGTGTGTGTGTGTGTATCCTATTTTGTGCTTATTTTTAGGTTTATTTATTTTTTATTCTTAAAAATGCACATTTAGTTCATTAATTTACTCTTATGTACTTTTATTTTGTACTGTGGTTATTTGTGCAACATTTTATCTTCTCTCCTATATTGTAAGCTTTTTGATGGCTTAAAATTTTATTTACCTTTTTATGTCCTCTTTGTAGAAGACACTTAATGTTTCCACCATAGTTTCTTCTTCTGTTTCTCCATCTTGACTTTCATCATATCTTTTGATGTGTAGGATCAAAATTACACATAGGATTTCTGAATGTAGATTTTCAGTGCTTTTGCATAAGAGGAGAATGTTCTAAATGACTGTAACCTGGTTTATTTGGTTTATTATAATTTTTTTCAACTTTAAGTGTCAGAGAATTGGAGACTGGTATTTTAACTAAAGCTTTCTTTGAAATGTGTAAACAAACCCAGGGAGACTGGTTTGTTCACTTTTCCTTCCAATAGTAATTTAGCTTTTCTTTAGTGTGTATATAGAGTAAAGGTCAAAAGAAACTGTTTATGAGGGAGCTTTAAAAAAGAAAGTAAAAGTGTTACCTGGTTTGCCATATTGAAAGATTTTCAGCATTCTGAAGGGAAAAATTTTGCTAGAAAATAGTTTTATAACTTAGAAATATAAAATATAAAACAAATATATATATATTTAAATGCCAGAGCTGAAAAGAAATATATATGTACCAAAATATATATGTACATATATACATATGACCAAATATATATGTATATATACATATATAAATAAACCAAATATATAAAATATAAAAAAATGACCAAGTAAAAAACCTTAAATCATTTTTTGTTTTTGTCAACATGAGTGCAGATTTTATAACTTAGTAGATAAGTAGATGATGTTGCTGTGTCCAAATTTCTTTTTTAAAATAAAATCAATTAAAAAACATTCAAAAGACTTTTAACAATTTCTCAGTTCCTAGCATTATACCTTAGTTTTTTAGATCTTTTTGTTCATTCAACAAACATTTCTTGAAGAATAATTATGATTTTACTATAAGAAATGACAAGCAGAATGATTTCAGAAAGGCCTGGAAAGACTTGAATGAATTGATATATAGTGAAGTGAGCAGAACCAGGAGAACATTGTGCACAGTGACAGCAATATTGTTTGATGAAGAACTGTGAATAATTTAACTATTCTCAGCAATACAATGATCCAAGACAATCCCAAAGGACTAATGCTGAAGCATGCTATCCAGCTCCAAAGAAAGAACTGATATTGATTGAATGCAGACTCAAGCGTGCTATTTTTTACTTTCTTTCATTTTTTTCTTTTATTCAAGTTTTTTTATACAAAATGACTAATATGGTAATGTTTTACATAATTATACATATGTAATCTATACTGATTGCTTACCCCTTCAGGGAGAGGGGATTGAGGTGGAAAGGAACGATAAAATTTGGAATTCAAAACTATAAATAAAAATGGTTATTATTTTAAAAAAAGAATAATTATGGTCAAGGTATTGTGTTAGACACTGATTCATGCAAAGATTTCCCTTCCCCTCAGTGAGTATGGAAAGTCTGTATAAAACTGCCATGTTAATTACATGACCCTAGTAAAGTCACATGACCTTTCAGGGCCTCAGTTTACTCATTTTTAAAACTGGAACCAGAGATCAAGGGGATAAGACTGTTTCTTTTCAGCTCTGGCATTTAAAATTTTTTCTATATATGTAAAGATAGTTCTGTAACAATTTTCCAATATGTTTTTCAAAGTATAAGTTTGTTTTTATGAAAGGTTTATATCCTTGAAAGATTTGTTAAAGGGAATTGGTTAACAGGTTTAAATGTCTAATTTAAATCTCTTAGAGTTTTATTAAATTTAACAAGCACTTTACTACTTAGTTTTATTGGCATATATTTAACTATTGTACTTGGGGTTATTATATTTTTTGGTATAAAATATATGTACAAATTCCATTAAGCCTGATCTTCTAGGTTTTCTTTTGTTTCTCTGCTGTGCACTTTTACTTTTTTCTCCTCCCCATTTGCTTCCTAAAGATGGTTAAAATTAAATGTGGTTATATACACACGTATATAGTATACACACATATATGTAGAGATATTTATAAACATACACATATATACACATATACATAGATATAAAATTGCACTCTGCATATTTCCACTTATCTATTTCTCTGGAGGTGGATTACATCTTCCTTCCTTGGTGCAAGTCTTTTCAGGTTTCTCTAAATCAGCCAACTCATCATTTCCTACACCAAAGAAGTATTCCAACATAGTTGCATCCTATCTGAGAGATCGTCTATGAAACTTTCTTCCAAATTTTCTGCATTCTTTCTATTCTTGGCTACTTTGGTTTTATATATACAATAAATTAAAAATTTTAAATAATCAAAATCACCCATTTTATACTTCAACAGTGCTCTCACCTTAGTCTGATACTGCTGAATCTCCTTCCTTTGCTTTTTTTTTTCCTTTTCAAAGATGAAATTCCTGACCTTTTGTTCTTCCAAATGAACTTTCTTTTTTCTAACTGGTTAAGATAAGTTTTTAGTCATTAAATTGGCATGGCATTGAATAAACAGGTTACATAAATTTAGTGCCATTTCTACCTCCACTTATAAAGCAAATCTGGGATTGTGATGTGTGGAGGTTCTACTGGTCACATATCTAATGAATAAGCAAAACTTCTTTTTTTTTCTTTTCTTCTCTTCAGAGCATCTCTCATAATATGCCCCCTTCTTTCCATTCACCCAGCTACTACCCTATTTTAAGCCCTTATTTAATTTTCACCTAGCCTATTGTAGCTTCAGATTTGGTTTCCAGTGCCTTAAGTCTTTCTCCTCTCTGGTCAATCCTCTACTTATAACTAATAAAGAGATTTTCCTAAAGTCTAGGTTTGGCCATCCTACCCTTTCAGTCTTCTTGGCTATTACTGATCTCCACATATTCTACAGTCCAGCCATATTGGCCTACTTGATGTTCTTCCAACACAATATTCCATATGCCATCTCTTTTTTTTTTTCTTTCTTTTTTTTGTTTTTTGTTTTGTTTTTTTTTGGTGAGTCAGTTGGGGTTAAGTGACTTGCCCAGGGTCACGTGACTTGCCCAGGGTCACACAGCTGGTAAGTGTTAAGTGTCTGAGGTCGGATTTGAACTCAGGTCCTCCTGAATCCAGGGCCAGTGCTCTATCCACTGCGCCACCAAGCTGCCCCTTAAAGACAGGTTTTTCTCCAGAGAGTTCTTTTTTTTGGGGGGGGGGCAGGCAATGGGGGTCAAGTGACTTGCCCAGGGTCACACAGCTAGTAAGTGTCAAGTGTCTGAGGCCGGATTTGAACTCAGGTACTCCTGAATCCAGGGCCGGTGGCTTTAACCACTGTGCCATCTAGCTGCCCCATTCTATCTCTTTTTGAACACTGTCTCTTTGCCTGGAACGTTCTTCCTCCTTACCTCTGCCTCTTAGAATCCTTGGTTTCCTACAAATCTCAGTTTAATAACTTCCTCCTCCTCCTCCTCCTGCTTCCTCCTTGGCAATGAGGGTTAAGTGACTTGTCCAGGGTCACACAGCTAGTAAGTGTTAAGTGTCTGAGGCCGAATTTGAACTCCTGTCCTCCTGAATGACATGGCTGGTACCTTATCCACTGCGCCACCCAACTGCCTTCAGTAACTTCCTTCTACAAGAGATCTTCCCTTCCAAAGTAATCCTCTATCTCCTTAAATGTGTTTTGTATGTATCTCTCTGTCTTCTGTATATACTTATATATGTACATATCATCTCCCCCATTAGAATATAAGCTTCATAAGGTAAAGACGGTTTCACTTCTGTCATCACATCCTCAGTGCCTTAAATAATGCCTGGTACTTAGCAGTACTTGATGGATTGATGATTAAAACAGTTTTTTAAAAATTAAAAATCTTTGTAGATCTTTCCTGTTTTTCTTCTGTTTGTTATCCTTCTGTTTTCATACTTAAATGCCTTTACATCACTGCCTATTTTGATAAATTGTCAAGTTTTCTTCAAGCTAGTTTTATTTTCCATTACTTCTCCCTTTACTTTATGGGGTGATACTGCTGATAGTATTTTGTCATCTTTCTTTGTAAAATTTTATGACAGTTTATCTTCTAAACAAGTCTTCCTTCATAGAAAGTGATATTGTTAGTGGGGGCATTTTGAATCTCATTTCACAACAGGCATCAGTACAAGCTGCTGTGTCAGGGCTGACCTAGAGGGAAGTATAAGCACAGTCTGAGACCCTGGAGCTCTAGGAGCTCTGGAAGCCTTGGAAACCCTAGCCAGGAGACAGGCGTTTGTATGTGAAGAATCTGGCCAAGAAACTGGAGCTTTTGTGGCAAGTGGGAGAAGGGCTTGATGATGCTATGGGAAGTGTCTATGTTCACTGCAGGAGTTGGAGAGAGAGAATGTTTTTAGGATTTAGAGCTGAAAAAAAACTTTTGTATAATTTAGTCCAATCTCTTTTTTCTTTTTAAGATTTAAAAAAATATATGAACTAGAATAGTGGGTATCAATCTTTTTAGTCTTGGGACTTCTTTACACTCTTTAAAATTGAGCATCCCAAATAGCTTTTGTTTATATGGTTTATACCTATTGATATTTATCATGTTAGATATTAAAACTAATAAAATTTTAAAATATTTATCAATCCCTCTAAAATATCAACAATAAATCCATTATGTTGATATAAATGTTTTTATGAAAAATAGTTATCTTCCAAAACAAAAACAGTTCAGTGGGAAGTGTGGCATTTTGTTTTACATAATTTTGCAGATCTTTTTGGTATCTGCATTCGTTCTGTTATAATATCTTGTTTTGGGTGAAGTATATGAAGAAAATCTGGCCTTGAACAGATATGTAGTTGGAAAATGGAATAGTTTAATAGCGTTTTTGATAATTGTTGATATCCTTCTTGATACTGAATCAAAACTTGCCAAATGGTAGTTTCTTGAAGGTTAGTTGCAATGTGAAATCTGAAACTATATCACTCAGGTTTTCATACTCTATTATATGAAAATCCATTGGTCAGGGGCAGCTAGGTGGCGCAGAGTTCAAACCTGGCCTCAGACACTTGACACTTACTAGCTGTGTGACCCTGGGCAAGTCACTTGACCCCAATTGCCTCACACACACACACAAAAACAAACCAAACAAACAAACAAAAAAGTAACTGGAAACGCTTTTTAAGAAAACATAGGATTTGGAGCAGCTAGTTAGCACAGTGGATAGGAGGACCTGAATTCAGATCCGGCGTCAGACACTTGACACCTACTAGTTGTGTGACCCTGAGAAAGTCACTTAACCCTTATTGCCCCACCAAAATAAAACAAAAACAACATAGGATCATAGATTTAGAACTGGAAGGGGCCTGGGATACCATAAAGTCCAACCCCTACATTTTGCCCATGAAGTAACTGATATAAAGATAGGTTAGGGTCACAAAGTGAGACAGAATTGATCTTGGTCTGTTACTTTATCTGCTATGCCACACTGTCATTGAACTTTATTGAAAACAACAAAAAAAAAAATTGGAAGTGAACTTAGAGAAATTATATGCAAAGTATGGGTATGAGGTCTTGACTAAACTGAAGTTGAAGACCATTAAATATGCTAGTCTAGATTAGAAATACTTAAGATGTACTTTCATGGCATATGGGATGAAGGGAAAGATAAAAAGCAATTTCCTCATTCTTTCCCTTTTCATCATTTCTAAGTGATCCTGATAGAAATGGCAGGGGGCTAAGTGACAAAAAAGCCCATGCACTTCCAAAATTCAAGCCCATCAGATGCTGGACAGAGCAGAAGGAGCACTGATTAGTTACAATGGTAAGGGGAGCTCAAAAAATAAAATGATGATTAGATATTATTTGTAGGCAGGATAACATTTAGAAATCCTACTAGGCTACCAGCCTGACTTTTAACAGTAATTAAAAAAAAAAAAAGATTGACAAACCCCAATACCATAGACTGAATCTGAGATTTAAATTTACAAATATAAGGGCATCCTATTAAGTTATCAAAAATCAAGCCCAAGAGACATGTTGTAATTCAGACATAATTATTACCTATACCAAGTTTTGTTTTTCTTTTTATCTTAAGCAAGATCATTCCTGTATTTTCGAGGTTGACTCTTTCATGAGATTGTAAAATAGGGACTTAGGCATTACCTTTAAGACTAAAGATTGGTTTTTTTGTGATTACTTGGTAGCCTTTATGATAAGATTTAATTGCCTTGGTTCAGTGACTATGTTAGATGTCCATTTTATAAAAATTCAGCTACATCTCAGTCACACTTCTGATTTTCTCACTCACTATCATATAGCAGAAAGAACATTGGACTCTAGGAGTTAGCAGACCTGGTTAAATTTCCTCAACTTTAACTCCAGAATTCACTAGCTGTAGGACCTTGGACTAGTCATTATCTTCTTTTAGCTTTAGTTTCCTCATCCGTAAAAGGTTGATAATTATCCCTGACCTTGTGTTGTTTGTTGTTCATCATTTCAGTTGTGTTTTAAGATATTTTAAAAAATGGATATCATAGAGAGATCTTGATATTACTAGGATTTTTTCACAGCAATAACTTAGTTAAACTTTATACTTCATGTCTATAGTATCCTATTGTAGCCTAATGCCATGTAAAAGAGTAGTGCCATGGCTCAGTTAACCAACAAAGTATAATTGAGGACCTACTTTGCTTCAGAAATCTAGGAGTAGTCTTAGGTATTTACAGGCTAGATGAGGAGAGGGTATTAACATATATCAAGCAATCAAGTGTTAACATGGTGCTTATTTATCATTGGCGACTTCTATGTGCAGTCCTTCATATGGTAGATGAAACACTGATAGGTCAATAAACAGTATGCTAGGGAATATGTAGAATTTATTTGATGTACCAGAGAGTCAGTGTGACATAGGAGAAAGCACTGAACTTGGAATTAGGAGAAACTTGTATTCAAATGTTCTGGCTCTGACACTAGTTAGTTGTATGACCTTATGCAAGTTATGAAGCTTCCTTGAGCCTATCTCTTCTTCTGTAAAATGTAGATATTGATATTTCTATTACCTATTTCATAGGATTATTGTGAGGAAAATGTTTAGTAAAACATAAAAGCTTTTTTAGAATGAGAAGTTTTATTATAAATACTTTTTATGGTTTTTGTGTTCATGAAATGTATAGTATAACATAGATAATACATGCATTCTAGAGTATAAAACAGTGTCTTAAGATTTTGAGGTACAGGGAAAAGATTTTTGTCACCAATGAATTTGGGGAAAAAGGTAGACTGAGGCATGTTTTCTTTGAGCAATATAATAATTTATTAACAGGGTCTATTCCTATTAATAAAGCAGGTCTAATGATTTGCCTCAGTTTAGCCAAAAGGAAAAAAAATGAAGATGCAACACCTTTTTATAGAACAAAGAACAGAACAGAGTAGCTGAGGAAATCATACAATTGGTTTTGGGTTTGACAGCTTTGTGGGGGTGAAGTTTCATGACTGGTTACATTAAGGGAAGGGGGTTTACTTACTCATCCACATCCATGCATACATACACATATATGGAGCCAGGACCACCCCTCTCTATATTAAGAGTATGCTTTAATGGTTTTATGATACCTAGTTACATTCCAGGGCTATTGATAGTGGACCAGGGATAGTAGACTCACAGGCACCTGGGAATGAGATAAGACCACTTTTAATTGAGCAAGGATGAAGCCAAGATGAGGCAAAGTCAGCTTGTCTACTCTTAAGGATAGCACACAGATGTCATGGAGTTTCTCAGGAGATTAAGTTTGAGGGATTTCAAGTTTCCTTGCCACAAAGTGATTTGGAGATGGTGCTAGGATAACAGTTCCCTAAGAGTTAAAGTATTTTATGAGAGTATTGAACGTCTAAACTTAGCTTAGAGTTTTTCTTTAACTAAATGTAATCAATAGCGAGAATAAACTTTGGCATCTTTGAGAGAGGAAGATTGAACTTTTGAACTCATGAGCTCATAGACAAAGAAGAGGGATTATGTTATAAAACACAGAATAGAATCAGTTATGGAATGAAATAAAAACAGACCCAGAACTAATAATT
Source organism: Dromiciops gliroides (assembly GCF_019393635.1). Classification (NCBI taxonomy): domain Eukaryota; kingdom Metazoa; phylum Chordata; class Mammalia; order Microbiotheria; family Microbiotheriidae; genus Dromiciops; species Dromiciops gliroides. The sequence goes on from NC_057861.1 coordinate 586,091,002, forward strand.
AATTTTCACATGTTAAACCTAGTGCGTTGTGGAGATTGTGGTCCTTGGACTGGCCCTTAAGAAATGGGGAATTGAAAAGGTGGAGTGTAGGAAAGGGTAAGACATTTGGAGCATAGGGATCAGAATGAACGAGGCATGATAAAATTAAAAAGCTTCTGCACAAACAAAACTAATGTAACCAAGATTATAAGGAAAGTAGAAAACTGGAAAAGAATTTTTGAAACAGTTATCTCTGATAAAGGCCTCATTTCTCAAATATATAGAGAACTGAGACAAATTTATAAAAACACATGTCATTCCCCAATTGATAAATGGTCAAAGGATATGAACACAGGCAGTTTTCAGAGCTATATATAATCATATGAAAAAATGCTCTCTATCACTATTGATCAGAGAAATGCAAATGAAAACAACTTTGAGGTTTCACTTCACACCTATCAGAGTGGCAGATATATGTAACAAAAAAGGAAAATATTGGATGCTGGAGGGGATGTGGGAAATTTGGGATGCTAATAATCCAAATTATTCTGGAGAATAATTTGGAACTATGCCCTAATGGCTATAGAACTGTGCATACCCTTTGATCCAGCAATACCACTGATAGGTTTATATTCTAAAGACATCCCCCAAAAGAGAAAAAGACCTATTTGTACAAAAATATTTATTTTTTAAAAAATTTTATATATATAGGTCTTTTTGTGGTGGCTAAGAATTGGAAGTCAGTTAGGGAATGGTTAAACAAGCTGTGGTAATATGATTGTAAGGGAATATCATTGTGCTATAAGAAATGACAAGCAGGATGATTTTACAAAGGCCTGGAAAGATTTATATAAACTGATATATGGTGAAGTGAGCAGAACCAGAATGTTGTACACAGTCACAGCAATATTGTTTGATGAAGAACTGTGAATAATTTAACTATTCTCAGTAATACAATGATTCAAGACAGTCCCAAAGGATTAATGATGAAGCATGCTATCTGCCTTCAGAGAAAGAACTGATATTAATTGAACACAGATTGAAGCATGCTTTTTTTTCACTTTATTTCATTTTTCTCTTTTATTCAAGTTTTCTTATGCAAAATTACTATTATGGTAATATTTTACATAATTGCACATGTATAACCTATATATGATTGCTTACTGCTTCAGGGAGGGGCGAGGGGAGAGAGGGAAGAAGGGATAGAATTTGGAACTCAAAACTTTAAAAAAAAATGTTTATTATTTTAAAAAACCCACAAAGGTATGGAGGTCGAAAACCTGAGATTTGTTAAGGGAACTGTTTGGCTAGAATGTCTAGTACTTGGAGGGAAGTAGCATAGCTTATGTAAGCTAAGGCTGGAAAGGTAAGGTGGAATTGGGTTCTGCCTATGATGAAGCCAAGCATACTGGTAATGAGGAAAATTCTTATTGGGAAATGGGAAAGAAGTAAAAGGCCAAACATCATTAACCTAGAGGCTAAGCTGATCCAGTGCTTGAATGATACTGGTGTTAATTTCTCTTTTTAAAAACTTTGATTTAAACACCAAAAAACCTGAGCATTTCTATTTACAATAAAACACAAAAAGATTATCTGAAACTAGGAATTTCCATTTCACATTTAGGATTTTTTTTTAAAGTATAATTTTTTTACTCATTGATTTACACGTGTATTATTTGTTCTGATTCTTTTCACTTCACTTTGTATAAAATCATACTTAGAAGTAATTACGCTAGAGATAAAATATGAAATATTTTTAATGATTTCTAGGTATTCATGTAGTCCTTGTGGGGAAAAAAAAATCTGTTTTTTCCTTTGAATTTCTGCTTGCAGTTGTTACAGAGCTACTTTCTTCTTCTAAGCTGAATCTTCGACTTCTCTAGATATACAATAATGTTTTATACTTGTCAGTGTCTTTGGTTTACTCATCTCTCAAATTTTAATTCCTGAATTGGGTCTTTTTTTCTGAGCCAGACTCTACCCATTGCAGTGCATTTGAGTAGGGTGGTTGGCCCTGCTTTGTCTTGGCCTGGGTCCTAACCTCTACCTCTTGGCCTTAAGTGTGCCTTGATCTTTGTGATTCAGGATTCTGGATCTTAGGGTCCCTCAAGAATCTCTTGACACAGAGTTCTAGGGACCCTGGAGTCTCTGGGCATCTTGGCTATCCTGGTAGGAGATCTGCCCTGTTGAAATGGTGGCTGACACTTTTGGTTGCTTCTGAAGTTTCCACTGTGGGTTTCTAAACATGTTGGGGTTTTCCAGCTACCTTGGGCATTTCTCATGGTATTCCTCTGCTTTTGTTGCTTGTAGGTTATACTTATCTCTGACTAGCTTTTGGTTATGCTAGGAAGCTATTCTGTGTGTTTGCCTGCACTGGCACTAGCTTTGCTGGCAGCACCCTTTCCTGTTGCCCATAGACTTCTGGCTGATTTTTGGGGGGGGGTGCAGGTCTGGGGTCATTATAGTTTTTTAGTGGGTTTCTTGATCTTTATATGTATCTGTATCTTTCTTTTTATTTTAAATCTGGTGGAAATTTCAGCTTTTTGCTGGAATAGGTATGTGGAAACTCAGCAGTCTGCTTCCTTTCAGACCTTGGCTTGAAGTCCTTTTTTAGAAAAAAATTAATTAAATTATTTTTCTTATTTTATGTTCTGAACTGTTTCCTTCCTTCCCTCTCCTCCCTCACTAGATAAAGCTACCATTTGACATCTATATATATAGATGTCAAACCATACTTTGCATACTTCTGTTTATCAGTTCATTGTCTGGAGGTGGATAACATTTCTTTCTTTCTTTCTTTTTTTCTTTTGCGGAGCAATGAGGTTTAAATGACTTTCCCAGGTTCACACAGCTAATGTCAAGTGTTTGAGGCCAAATTTGAACTCAGGCCCTCGTGAATCCAGAGCTGGTGTTTTATCCACAATGCTGCCTCTGGATAGCATCTTAATAGGTCCTTTGTAGTTGATTTGATAATTCTCAAATAGCTTAGTCATTCAGTTATTCTCTGAACACTATTGCTGTTACTGTATATAACATTCTTTTGGTTATGCTCTTTTCAGTCTTCATTATTTCATTCAAGTCTTTCCATGTTTTTCTAAGATCAGTTTGTTCATCATTTCTCTTTTTAAAATAGTATTTTATTTTTTCCAATTATATGTAAAGATAGTTTTCAGTGTTCATTTTTATAAGATTTTGAGTTCTAAATTTTTCTCCCTCTCTCTTTCCCCTCACCCTCCCTAAGATAGCAAGCAATCTGAAATCAAATCGGTTATACATGTACAATCATGTTAAACAAATTTCCACATTAGTCATATTGTGAAAGAAGAATCAGAACAAAAGGGAAAAACCATGAGGGAAAAAAAACAAAAAAAAAGTGAAAATAATATGCTTTGATCTACATTCAGACTTTGTGGTTCTGTCTCTGACTGTGGATAGCATTTTTCATCAAGTCTTTTGGACTTTGATATTTTCAGTTTTTATAAAGGTATCATATACTGCTGAGAAAAATATATATTCCTTTCTATTCTATATAATAGAATAGGCCTCTCCTCATACTTTTCTCCACTCCTGGGACCAAGGCTGCAAACTTCGGCTTTCCTTTCTGCCCTGAAACTGAAACCAGGGACTGTGCTCTCCTGCAAGTGACCACAGCCCCACTCCCTGCACTATAGTCATTCCTGTGTACACTTGCCTATGACTTAGGACTGTGTTCAGTGCACCCGGGTCAGTCATCCAGTGCCAGCGAACTGAGGACCCTGTAGTCTTCCCGTTTAGCTGCTAGATACCACCCCCACCTCCCAAGCTGTCAATGGGGTGAATGTTTCTGAAGTTAGGGCTGCGGACACAGCTGCCCTCAGAGCTTATTGTTTGTTAATTTGGTGTATTTTCCTGGAAGTATCTGTATTTCAATCAGGCCAGACCATCACCCCAGGGAGGTCAGATCTTTCCTACAGTCTTCCCAAGTTCTCTTAGGCTAGTCAACTGGCCATCCCTGACTTGTAATTATTTCTGTTGCTCGAAAGTTCACTTTGAAGCATTATTTTTAATTATTTGGGGAGGGGAATTTGGGAAAGTCAGGTAATTTCCTTTTATTCAGCCATCTTCCCAGAATCCTTTTACTGGCCTGAAGTCCTGATGATCCAGGGACCTGAGGTAAGAGAGATGTGTAGATTGCTGTTTCAAATTTAAAGCCAGGAAAAATGCCACAGGACTTTGAAAGGAAAGGAGTCTGAAGAATAAGCATTTTGATCAAATCTTTAGCTTCTGGAAGCTTGTATGGCCTGCTCAGAGTACTGCTGCTACTGGATAAGATCTTGCTATTGCCTGCTGACTCAGCTGCAGTCCATTCTGTCTTGTTCATATATGTTATATCAGATTATTGAGAGACATGAATGTCAGAGGTGTTTGAACTTTATTCAGTTGGCTATGCAGACATTATTCTTTGGGCTGAAGAATGACAATCAAAATTATCAATAAATAAGATCGGTCCAGCACTACTATGAAAGATGAATTTGAATTTGGGTATAGAGAAAGTCGTGTCAAGAAGACTTGCTAAGGCCTTATTGTAGACATCTAGATTGGTAATAATAAAAACCTGTATTAGGGTGGTGGAACTCAAAATAAAGGACAGTGGACAATGTATAGGAAAGATTATATGAGATGAAATGGGGGCAGCTAGGTGGCGCAGTGGATAAAGCACCGGCCCTGGATTCAGGAGTACTGAGTTCAGATCCGGCCTCAGACACTTGACACTTACTAGCTGTGTGACCCTGGGCAAGTCACTTAAACCCCATTGCCCCACCCCCCATTTCCCAAAAAAGAGATGAAATGGATGTGACTATAAGTGATTTGTTTTGAGAGGCAAGGAAAAATAAAAGAAAATAAGTTTTGAATACTGGAGATTGGATAAATAGTAGTACCAGTGGTAAAAATAATGATCCAGGAGGAAAAGGTTTCAGAGGTGGGACAGAAATAATAAACTGGACATGTTGAATCTGAGGTCCCAGTAAAATATTCAGGTGGATACATCTTGTAGTTTGGTTGGATAGGCTATGTGGAGCTCAAAAGAGATATGACAGGGGCAGCCAGGTAGCACAGTGGATAAAGCACTGGCCCTGGATTCAGGAGGACCTGAGTTCAAATTTGGCCTCAGACACTTAATAGCTGTGTGACCCTGGGCAAGTCACTTAACCCTCATTGCTCTGCAAAAATTAAAAAAAAAAAAGAGAGATATGACAGCTGAAGGTACAGATTTGGGGGTTACCTAAATAGAGTTAATTGCTGCCATCTTAGGAATAGTTGAGACTACCAAGGTAATGATTATAGAGAGGACCTTCCTTAAATACCCAGGAAGGGAAGGTCAACAATGTGAAATAAAGAGAGGTCAAAGAGGATGAGGTGTGAGACAAGACCATTGAATTTGGTGAGTAGAAGTTCCTCAGACCCTTCTAAAAAGTCTTTTCATATGAGTAATTTGGGAGTAAGTTATATTGCAAAAGTTGAGAAGTCAGTGATATGGTAGTGTAGACATCAAATATAATTATGACAACTCTATATAAATTGTTAATATATGAAAAACTTTGTCAGAAGTTTTACATTGAAAAACAGTACAGCACAGAAACTGAATGAGATTTTCTCTTGTTGCCTCTAGTTCTTTCTGATAACAACAAAAACCAAAATTGTTTAGGCCTAGTTCATTCCCTCTTTCCTGAGAGAAAATAAGTCTGTTTCATCGTCGGTTGCCGTAGAAGCAAGATTCAACAATGCATTTAATCAGAATTCTGATGTCTTTTAGCACTGTTTTCTTTTGTTATTATAGTCACAGTGATCATTTTTCCTTTGGGTTTGCTTTCTTCCCTATATTAGTTCACAAAAGTTTTCCAATATTTCTTTGGATTCCTGAAATTAATAATTTCTTACCAGGTCCTAGGTTCAAGGAGCTAGTTCCAGGGAAGCGTTTGAGAAGTTATTAATCTTTCCTCCCTATTCTCCAACATTTTACAGAAAATATATTCTAGGGGCAGCTAGGTGGCTCAGTGGATAGAGCACCTGCTCTGGAGTCAGGAGGACGTGAGTTCAAATCCGGCCTCAGTTACATGATACTTACTAGCTGTGTGACCCTGGGCAAGTCACTTAACCCCAATTGCCTAGGTTTCATATATCCTGTACTTAGTATTCACCTGAGACCTGGCTAGCTCTACCACATTCTTCAATAAATCCCACTGAAATATATATGTTGTACTTTGAGTTTTGCTTTCACCTTTTAGTGGTGTGGAGGTAATACTTGCCACATAATCTTCCATTTAGAGAATGTATCTTCTGCTAGCCAGGTCTCAGGTGAATACTAAGTACAGGATATATGAAAATTGTCAGGGTCCCTCTGGCTGAGTGCAGGTGAGGGTACATTTTTCCAGGCCTGTAAAGTTCCTGATCTTTTGCCAGCTGTCAGTGTACCTATTCAAGTACCAGTATCCATGTGAGGATCCCGGTATAAATCTTCAGTACCATTGCAGTTTGAGGATATAATCTTTAAAACACTAAAATTTTTAAAAGTTTAGATTTAATTTCTTCATTGTTTGAATAATTTCTGTGAAAATGTATTATTTTCATGCAGGAAGCTGAAAATCAGTATGTTATAAAGGAAACAGTTATGTAGTTCCTTCCTTTCTAAACCGTAGGCCTAATGCTTTTCCTCACTTTGAGTTCAAGGGCTTATTTTACGTACATTTAAATAAACTGAACAGCACCTGTGGCTTAGTCACAAAAGGCAACATCTTGAAGTTGCTAAGCAAACAGATATATTTATAAAATAACTTAACCTTTTGAAATACTTGAAGAATGAAATGCTAAGAAAATTCTTTTTTTGAAGCAAAACAACTATGAATTAGTATATAAATTTTAGTCACATCTATATAAATAACCACAATGAGTGGTGTTGAGATTTGTTCTGATAAAACATAATTTTGTTCTTTTTCATTGCACAGAAGAATTGGGAATGCTTTGTTTTGTGGGTCTTCTACATATTGGCAAATTAGTTACATGTCCTTGGGATCACAGGCCAGTAACACGAGAGATGCAGTAAAGTGTCAGAAAATAGTATCAAAATATCTGCATCTGCAGAAGTATTGATACTATTTACAAGCCTGTATTCAGACAGCTATTTAAAAATTCCAATCCAGGTCTACAATTTTATGCTTCCCTTGTTCAGAATTGATGGTACCATGCTAGTTATTACTCACCTCAAAGAGGGAGCAAGGTTGCTAAGTATATCCAGTAGCATTTGTTGTAAATAATAATTCTAGAGCCTTTGTCAAGAAATCTGGAACTTGGATTCATATAAAATTTCACATTCCAAGGGGCTGAATTTAAAATCAATCAGCATAAATAAAACACTTTCTTAAAAACCAGCATTTTAAGGAAAGTTCCAACTCAAAGACTGTAAATGCCACTTGGAGTCCATCAGGCAGTTTTCCAGAAAGTAATATCCATGATGAATGTATTATGGAATTTAATATATTTCTATGCTGTTGATAATGATGGACTACTTTGTAGGGTCAGTATAAGACAGTTCCTATGAAGAAGAGTCATCTCACCATATTACTTAATACCTCTGAGAATGTGGGCAAGTCACTTCTCTCTGGGCCTCATTTTCTTTCTGTGTACACAATGAAGGAATGGAATTAGATGAGCCTATAAATCCTATAATTCTTATTTCTCTTGTCTTCAGTTTTTTCATCTATAAAGCATCAATTGGAATGGTTGACTCTTGAACCGAAGGTCATATCACAGCAGTAACAATAGCTTACCTTATAGTGAGTTTCAGGCTCACAACCTTGTAAGATTGGTGGTGTAAACATTGTTATGCTCATTTTACAGAGGAAGATAATGAGGCTCAGAGAGGTTTAGTGGTTTTCTCAGTGTCACATAACTATTAAGTCATAAGCTAGAATTATGCTTCTGAAAACTATCTTCATTGTAGCAAACATGAATAGAGAACAGGTTGTAACGATTGGAATGACGCCACCTGCTGGAGACTTACCGTAGAAGAGTTCCGCCCATGAAGCCAAGGTCTTTCAGGGCAAGACCAGGAGTCTTTTCTTTGGCATCAGGAAGTGACGTTGGGTAGTGGGAGGAAGAAGGAAGAGACTAGCGCTCTGTCTCTGGTTTTCCTTTGGACTCTGGTGGAGAGTGGAGCTAGAAATGTGCTCTCCCTTTAATAGATAGATGAATGTAGGCCTTTTCTTTTATCTTTACCAAATTCTCATTCTCCTTAATAAATGCTTAAAAGTCTAACTCTTGCTAAAGCTTACAATTTATTGGCGACCACTCATTAGATATTTTAGACAGACTAGCTAGAATTTTAGCCCTTAACAAGGTGATGGGAAGATTGATATAGTTCCCGTGTTTTCAACTAAAAGGGGTCAATAAAATGGACAAAAGAAAAAGTATGAAAACTTCACTAAATATTAATTGCTTGTTTTTTTGTAGAGTGCTCTTGCAGGAGCTAGGGAACATTTCAAGTTCCACATAGGATTCCCATCTTGTGGTACTTGCAGTTTAGTAAAGGAGAATCTGACATAAAAAAACCACCATTATAACAGAATAAGTGCGTAAGAAGTATAAATACAGGGGCATCTAGATGGCGCAGTGGTTAAAGTGCTGGCCCTGGATTCAGCAGTACCTGAGTTCAAATCCAGCCTCAGACACTTAACACTTACTAGCTGTGTGACCCCAGGCAAGTCACTTAACCCCCATTGCCCTGCAAAAAACAAAAAACAAACAAACAAAAAAACCAAAGGAGTATAAATACAGGGGGTAGCTAAGTGGCACAGTAGATAAAGCACCGGCCCTGGATTCAGGAGGACCTGAGTTCAAATCCGACCTCAGACACTTGATACTTATTAGCTGTGTGACCCTGAGCAAGTCACTTAACTCTCATTGCCCCGAGGAGAGGGAGGGTATAAATACTGTGATATTTAGCTCTTAGGTGGGCAATATCATTACTAAAAGATCTGGAAATGCCAAATGAAAGAAGTGAGACTTGAATTGGGATTTAAAGCTTTTTTAAAGCTTTCACCTGACTCAAAGCATTTGCCTTTCTCTTTGCCAAATCAAACTCCTCTATATGCACACATCATCCCAGGCTTTTTCAACAGGTTGCCCCCTCTAACCATACCACTTTTTCATTAATCTCCAATCTCTTCCTGTCTACTGGCTGCTTTGCTTGCTGTTTTCTCAGCCCCTTATATGGATTCAATGATCATTTCCTCTATGTAGATGATTCTCAGATCTATTTATCTAGCTCTAGCTTTTCTCCTGACTTTTTTTTTTTTTGCATTTCCAACTTCCTTTTGGATGTTTTTAGCTCAACTGAATTTATTATCTCCTCCCCCTGCCAAAAAAACCCCAAAACCAAAACCAAAACAACCAAAACCCTCTTCTCTTCCAAACTTCCCAGTTGCTGTTGAGAGTACCATTGTTTTCCCATTCATCCAGGTTCACAATGTAGGTATCATCCCCCCATTCTCTATTATTCTCCATATCACAATTTGTTGCCAAGTTCCATTGATTTCTACTTTTATATATCTCTCATATATGCCACCTTCTTTCCTCTGACACTCTCTGCCTTGGTGAAAGCCCTCATCTCTTCATGCCTTGACTAGTCCAGTAGTCTGTTGGTTGATTTCTTTGTCACATGTCTCTTCCCATTCCAGTCTTTCTTATACTCAACTGCTGAAGTGATCTTCCTAAAGCACAGTTCTGACCATGCCACAGTCTGACTTCCTCCAGTAAGCTCCAGTGACTCTCTGTTACCTCTAGGATCAAATATAAAATCATTTGACTTTAAAGCCATATTATATAATCTGACCCCTTACTATCTTTTCAGCCTTCTTACACCTTCTTCTGTCTATGTAGTAATTGTTTCATTGACACTGACCTCTATGTTCCTCACATAAGATACTCCATCTACTCTGCAATTTTTGTCTCCTGGCTTCCTTCAAATATAAGCTACATTCTCAGCTTATGCAGGAAGGCCTTCCTAGTTTCAATGCTCATGCCTTCCTTCTGAGCTTACTTCCTGTTTTCCTTGTATATATCTCCTAGGTGCATCATGGTTTGCATGTTGTCTCCCCCATTAGAAAGTGAGCTTTTGAGAGCAAGGTTTTTGACTTCTTTGTATCTCCAGGGCATAAGCACAATTGTCTGACATATATTAAGTGCTTAATACATGTTTATTGACTTGTGGGCAAATAATATAAACTCTCCAGACCTATCATCATTGATAAAACAAAGGGGCTAGATTATATGATCTTCAGCATCCCTTTTTTTTGGGGGGGGGGGGGAGGCAATTGGGGTTAAGTGACTTGCCCAGGGTCACACAGCTAGTAAGTGTTAAGTGTCTGAGGCCGTATTTGAACTCAGGTCCTCCTGACTCCAGGGCCGGTGCTCTATCCACTGCACCACCTAGCTGCCCCCCTTCAGCATCCCTTCTGAATTTTATATCCAATGATTCTAAGAACTTTAAAAAATGCAGAGTAGGTATTCCCAATTTTTTTTTCTCAGTCCTTAACACCACTGTTTCTCTGGGCACCTTGTCTTGAAAAGATCTGCTTTTATTACTCCTTCTTCATTTCTCAGTCGGTCATCATTTCCGCATCCCATTAATTTTGTTTTCAGTAAATATTTTATTCTTTTTTCTTTGTCATTCTCATTGCTGCTGTCCTAGTCCAGGTCCTCATCTCACTTGTATAACTAAAACAATCTCCTACCTGCATCTTTTGGCTTTACTCTCGCACTCCTTCAATCCATTTTGCACATAGCTCCTAGACGAATCTTCCTTGAACACTTTAATGTTTCATTTCTCTGCTCAGGGACCTTCAATATTTTCTTATTTCCTACTTGACATATCAAATCATATGGCTTGACTTTCAAGGTCCTTTACAAACTGGTCCTATCTTACTTCATTTCCTTCTATTCTCAAATATGTGCTGTCCAGTTTTAGGCTGGTTCTTATTTGTTTGTTTTTTCCTACTGCTTCATGAAAGCACTGTGCTCATTTACCACCTTTGTGCCTTTAAGTTCCTCTTATTTGAAATATCTTGTCTATCTCCATCCAGATCACACACACCCCTGAATACTTAGCTCAAGTCTCAACTCCTCCAAAAACCCACCTTGGCTATTCTAGTTGTCAAGATGTCCTTTGTCACTAATCTCTTTTAATACTTTATCACAGTGTAACAATTTTATAATAGTCACATTTCCTAATTGTCATTAGTTTTGTTCCTTAATTAGATCATAAAGTTTTTGAGGACCAGCACTATAATGTTATGTTAACTTTCTAGTCCTTAAAGCATCCAATAATACCTCAATTTATATTTTATAGTTTATAATGCCTTCACAACAGCCATATTATACAATTATTTTAATGATTATTACCCACTTTTTAAAGTAACTGAGGCTCTTGGAGGTTAAGTAAATTGTCCACATACAGCTAGGACTTAAAACCTGTTATATGTCTTCTAGATATAAATAGATCAAGGGTTCTTAACTTTTTTTTTATGGATCCCTTTGGCTGTGTGGTGAAGTCTATGGATGCCTTACTAGAATATTGTTTTTATTTTTTTATTTATTTATTTATTTTTTTTTTTTGCTGGGCATTGGGGGTTAAGCAACTTGCCCAGGGTCACACAGCTAGTAAGTGTTAAGTGTCTGAGGCTGGATTTGAACTCAGGTACTCCTGAATCCAGGGCCAACGCTTTAACCACTGTGCCACCTAGCTGCCCCCTAGAATATTGTTTTTAAATGCATAAGATAAAATACATAGTATTGTGAAGGAACCTATTCAATTGAAATACAGATATCAAAATATTAAAAATACAAATTTGTAACATAGTAATATGTGCTTCCTTATTAACACATGAAATAACAAGACCATACATTTAAAGTAGAGGCAAGGGGGCAGCTAGGTGGCGCAGTAGATAGAGCACAGGCCCTGGATCAGGAGGACCTGAGTTCAAATCCGGCCTCAGACACTTAACACTTACTAGCTGTGTGACCCTGGGCAAGTCACTTAACCCCAATTGCCTCCCTAAAAAAAAAAAAAAAAGAATTAAAACTGTATTTATGGGGCAGCTAGGTGGTGCAGTGGATAGAGCACTGGCCCTGGATTCAGGAGTACCTGAGTTCAAATCCAGCCTCAGACACTTAACACTTACTAGCTGTGTGACCCTGGGCAAGTCACTTAACCCCCAATTGCTTCACTAAAAAATAAAAAATAAAATAAAATAGAGGCAAGTTAAATTTTATTATTTAAAGACATCAGTGTAAAGGTGCTGCTCCTTAGTTTGAATAAGAACGTTAAAACTGTGGAGTGGTCTTGGGCAAGGTAACATGCATGTTATGATAATCTGATTTCCAAAGACATGTTGTTGCAAATATGATTAAAGAAGCTTACAAAGCTTGTTTCATAAGATGATGATAAGTTTTTCCTAAAGGAATATCAGGATTCTCCAAGACTTTTTGATTTAAACTTAATTGTAGAAAATTTTTTGTTCTAGATTAATGAGTTCATCTTTGGCTTAGGTCAGTATCTTCAATATAGTTTATATCAAAAAGAAGAATTGTATATCAGTGGTTTAACTTTAATGCTATCAAGATAGAAATAACTTTTGGAAGAGTTCTAAAGTGTTTCTAGGTGTTTATGTATTTCATTTTTCAAAGAAATTGGCAGAGAACTTTAAAAAAATCTCACTTGTTTTGTAAAACACTTCCTCTGGCATTTTAAAGTTTGCAAGGATGTTAACCTCTATTCACTTTTTTCCATATTATCAGCTTAGCCAAGAAAACTTATAATTTCTCAGTAGGATTCTTTTAGGTGACTTTAAGATCTTGAATTGAAATATGTCATATGATTAAAGATAATGTGTCAGATAAGGAAATCAGTGGATAAATCTTTTCTTTTAAAATGTTCCCAGAGTTCTCTTTGCTTAGTGCACAGCCTAGGGTGGACATTTGTTCCTTACTCTGGAATGACACCCTCCATCCATCCTGGATCTGGGACCTAGAATTGGGTATTAAATGTTAGAGCTGCTAGTTCGTACCTTTTCCTGCACCCTAAGGTCTGATACTCCCTGGTGGATCTGGAATCTCTCCTTTCCCTAATATACAATCTTTCCCTGTTGAGGAATGTTTCTTAGGGTGGTTCTTGTCTAGACTTTTCCTTGTGTTTACAGGTTTATCCGTCTCCGTATGCTGACCTGGACTGGAAAAAGGAGTCTCTTTGATTTTTTTTTTTGTTTTTTAATTTCCTGATCATGACTAAATCTGGGGCATTTTCTAGATATGGGCCAAGCAATTAGTTGTAGGGTAGAGTCCATCCATCATAGTCATTAATGCAAGTGAAAGCATTTGTTTGTGGTTTTTTTGTTTTGTTTTGTTTTGTTTTTGTGGGGCAGTGATGGTTAAGTGATTTGCACAGGGTTACACAGCTAGTAAGTGTCAAGTGTCTGCGGCCTGATTTGAACTCAAGTCCTCCTGAATCCAGGGGGCTGGTGCTTTCTCCACTGCGCCACCTAGCTGCCCCCAGCATATGATATAGTCTTAATCATGCTTATTGTTCTTCAACATTTCAACTTAAATCTTTAAAATTTCAACTTTAAATCTTTTAAAAATATAAAATAAAGTTAAAATTAAATACTTAATTCATTTAATATTTTTTGAAACTCAGTATTTTTGTGTGATTTAAAGTTATTCTGGATAAATTTACAGTAATTTGTATATCAGTTAAATAAAGTATAATATTTTCAAGAAATTTGTAAAAATAAGTCAGATTTTACAATTTATCAAATGTTTCAACAGTTTGGGTGGATTTCATCCTCTAATACTTAAAGATTATGGCAGTATTTCAGGAGTCCTTTTCTTCCTGCCATTCAGCTATTTTATGTGAAGTTGAATTGATTTGTGTACTTTACTAGAATTGATGGTTCTCATTTCTGGTATCATTCAGTTTTTTGGTGAAGTTTATTTGATGTTTTTATGAAATTATAGTTTATGAACACCACTTACACAATTTACTGCATTTGCACTTCTTTTGTTTTTGGTTGGGGGGGAGGAGGGCAATGAGGCTTAAGTGACTTGCCCAGGGTCACACAGCTAGTAAGTGCAAAGTGTCCGAGGTCAAATTTGAACTCAGGTCCTCCTGAATCCAGGGCAGGTGCTTTATCCACTGCCCCACCTAGCTGCCCCCTGCATTTCTTTACTTCATAGCACAGTATACAAAAATGGGGCTTGAAGGGAAAAACAAAAGAATGAACTTTCTGTTTACAGGATTTAAAACTGCCTGACCTATATAACCACATGATCTTTTAATAATAATCAGCACTTTAAATAATATACTTCATCAGTTTTCTCATCCATTAAATATGTTTGAACTTGCCTGGCCTATTCTTCATAGCCTTGTGTCTTGTCTGTATTGCAAAAGGCCATACTACATTAAGGAGAGCTAATTCTCATTTGAACTATTGAGTTTAGCAAAATTTTAGCAAAACAATGACAATAATTCACTTTTCTTCTGTGTATTAATCAGCAAATAGTTTTCAAGAAGGAATACTGAAAAGTGATGTAGATGGTTGCTGAAAACTACTAGATTCAGAGTCGCTTGGTTGCCAGCTAGATTGTAGCATCTATAGCAGGAAGACTGATCATGTGCAGTTTAGCAGTATGTCTAATGACTACAGTAATTTCACAGTAGTGATGAGTGTAAATAATATTTTGTACTATTTACAACACTTATAATGTGATATAAATATATCTATGATTTCTTTTGGTGACAGTCACAGGTACTGCTAATAGTACTATATTTTCTTGCCCACTTTCATAATTGAAGGAAATGCTAGTGATTAAGATGTATTTTTTTCCCAATCTTAAATTCATGGATCCCTCCCCCTCCCACCTCCCCTCCCCCCAAACCTATTCTTGGACTCATTTGTAGTTCTTAGGTTGAGTCCCTAAAGCAAGCCTTATGTTCATTCTTTTTGCCATTAATATTGTATTAATTCTATGAAATGTTCTTTTGGTTCTGTTTACTTTACACTGTTATCAACTCATGAAAGATTTCCCAGGTTTCTGTGAATTCTTCTTTTCATTATTTTTTATGGGGCAATAGTATACATTACATTCATATAACATATTGTTCTCCTTTTCCCAAATGGATGGGCACCCAACTTTGTTTCCTGTTCTTTACTACAACAAAAAGTGCTGGGATAGATATTTTTATACGTATAGGTCTTTTGCCTCTAATTCTTTGGGGCATATGTCCTGGTAGTAGTATTTTGGGGGAAAGAGGTATGCACAGTTTATTCACTTTGTTTATAGTTTCAAATAGCTTTTTGGAATGTTGGACCATTTCACAGGTTCAACAGTGTATTAATGTGCCTGTCTTCCCACATCCCCTCTAACAATTGTTGTTTTCCTTTTTTTGGTGGGGGGGAGACACCTTTACTGAATCAAAAAGGTATAATGCTAATTAAAGCAATTAACATTTCTTTTTCATATTAGAGATTATGGGCATTTTTCATATTGCTCTTGGTAGTTTGCCTTTCTTCCTTTGAGAACTATATATTAGTCCAATGAGGTGGTATGTGCTTCTTAATGCCTGCTACTGAGGAAGCTTGAGGATGTTGAATGACTTGAGTTTGAGAATTCTGAACTGCAGTACGGCTAACGCTGAATGCTTGCACCAAGTCTAGTGCAAATAACACTGAACCTTCAAGAGGGAAACAGGAGTGCTCCTGAGCTCCCTGAAAAGAGTAAAGCAGCCCAGGTTCGAAACTGAGCAGGTCAAAGTTTCTGTGCTGATTAGCCTACTTCAAGTTAACTAGATTGTAATCACACCTGGCTAGCCCTTAAGAAGGTATCGTTCTCTGAAGCTAAAGACTTTGAACTTAACTCAAGACCACCTTCAAGTCCAGTGAACCAATGTATTTGGATGATGTAACCAATCAGCTTGAAGCAGTGTGTAAGGACCTCCTATGCTCTGGACCTATAAAAAGCTTCCACACTCAATTTGCTGGGGAGTTAGTGGTTGAATCAGGCTCATGGCCGAGGACTTGAGGAAGAACTGGACCAGGCTGAACCCTAGGCTAGATAGGCCTTTTCTTAATTTTCTGAACTCCACGTGAATACCTGGTATGCTTTAATAAATGCTTAATGCCCAAAGACTGATGCTAAAGCTTCTAATTTAAGGTGGCCACACATTTAGATTTTAAACATTACTATATAGAGAGATATAGATATAGATATATCAAATTGCAGTGTTTTTGTAGTTGGCAGTGTGTTTTTACTGACTTAATGTTGGTTTTAAACTCAAGAAGTTTTTTAAAAGATGCTTTTATTCACCAGTGATTAAAATGTCTTTATTTTAAAAGCATTTCAATGAGTATTTTAATGCAACTAATATATGCTTAAAATAGTTGGAAGGGTTTTCACCCAGTTATCTAGAAAGTCAATTTTTATAAATTGAACCTCATTTTATTATCCATTCTCTTTTTTAAATGAATGAAATCTTTTAGGGTATATATTAATAAATACCTCCCATTAAAAAATGTGAGTTCATGGGAACATACAGCATCTCAAATCAGCATAGATTCCCCTAATGTCCAGTTTTATATGCAGTGGCTCCTGTGGAGTGGAAAATGCCTTGGTACCTCTGTTGACTTTTTAAAAATTAACAATCAGTAAACAATCACCCAACTATTTCTGCACTAACCCTAATATGTAGAAATTCTGATTTTTGCAACATGAATGCTTCTGTTCTTCCTTGTACCAATATTGGCAAAAGGAAGAACTAATGAAGGACAGTAAGATACAGCCATCTAGATAATGTACAACTTCCAGGATGATATATTGAATTTGTTTCACAATTTTCTAATTATTTTAATGGCACTTAGACATATCATGCCATATATGTAGTAAACCTATATAAATCTTTTAAATTTGTGTAGCTTAGATACCAATGTAACTGGTACATGTGTGGTGATGCCACTCACACTAGAACTTTACACCTTTCATTTGGACCTGTGGACATACTGTTAGAAACACAGCTAACTGCTCTTCGTGTTGCTCAGCTCTAGTGTTGGCAGCCCTAGTGTTAGCAGGTCGCTGTTCAAAAATCCCAAGCAGGCAGCAGTTGGTGAGTGAAGGTTTTATTCATCTTTGCAAAGATGGGCACTCTTCTGAATGTGCTGGAGAGTGCACCGAAGTGAGGTCCCTCACCTCTATTTATACCCCTCAAGGGGTCCTCTCTGACCAGTCACATTAAGGCCTTTTGATACCCCTCATTTACATTTCAGTTATTACAGTTGCTGTTTATACAGAATAACAGTAACAGCTTAAGAACCCATCAGGTGGTACCAGTTAACCAATGAGATTTTACAAACTACAATACCAGGCCTTAACCTATTCTGGGCAAGAGTGTCGTGATCTCTCCACCCCCCCCACCCCCCCCCTTCAGAACAGTACTGTGTTAACATACATAACTCTTCAAGAAAGAAAACCTGTCTTGGGGTTTGACCAGTCAGATTGCTCCGTTTACCCACTAGCTAATCAGATTTTGGCCTTAGGCCTCAACCCTATGCTGGAGTAAAAATGTCCCCATTCCCCACTAAACAGTGCTTGTGTAAACATAACTTTTCAAAACAAAACTCAAGTCAGGGCTTGAGCTCTGAATCATGTGGGGATCACTTTGGGTGCCTAAAGGTGAACTCCCAGCCCAGCCCAACTCCTACAAAACCCAGGCCCTTCATCATGCCCTTATCAGGCCTAAGGCCCAGGACCCTCAGTTTGAAGCCTCATATGCCGAGTGGCCCCCTTTTGGGAGGTTTGGGGCCATAAAGCCGTTGGCCTGAAACCAGACTCACTCTCTGCCTTTAGGGCTCTGAGAAGAGTTCAAATACAATATTTTCTCTCAATACCGTCATAGATTTTGAGCTGACCTCCTTATTTCAACCTACTCTCATACTAGTAGAGCCTTCTCCAGAGATGGACCACCACTTATTCTCTCAGGATCCTAGAATTAACTCTGTTGTGAGGGAATATATTTTCTTGCTCATCTATTTTAGCTCAAGTCCAACCCATGCATTCTTATTTATACAACAATTGTAATGACCATTTTAGGTCTTAACCATTTACTTATATAAAAGCAAAAGCAATTATATCATAGGTATTTCTATATTAAAAACAAATGAATAAATGTTAAATATATCACTGTCCATACATGAACCTTTGTCACACTCTCATTCAATGCATTCTCATATCTTTGGGGGAAAATGAACATACATAGAAGCATGCCAAGGAAGAACATTAATGAAGAAAATGTTTGTGCTCTGAGTAACTCACATATGGAACTCTGTACTTCAGTGTCCTTTTTCTTTCTCTCAGGTTTCTTATTAATATAGCTTGTATTGAATAGATGTCTCCTATTAAGTTGTTATTCACACTGTGCCTGACTAATGCTGTGCTAGGTCCAGTGCTTTGACCAAGCCGGTTGATTTGCTGAATGATTTCTCTGATGCTTTGCTTATAAACTGCCTGCTCAACTAGACTCATCCTTCAGCAGAAATGGAATTAATATGAATATGGGTGGCCTAGCACTTTCCAAAATCTTTATCAAGGCCAGGGACATGCCAATAAGAGGGAAGGGGAGGAGGCATTGACAAAGTAAGATGGCTGCTGGCAAGGAGGTGGAAAAGTCAGGAGTGAAGTGACTCAGATTAAGTATCTATCTCATCTTTTGTTTACAATTAGATATGTTTTTATTTTCCTCAATTCATATAATAGGTCTGGTATCCGTATCTCTTGACCATATAACAGCTTTTCACATTCAAAACTAAGCAATATCTTGTCTCTGAACTGAATCATACTTAGTCCTCAGCATTTGTTTCTCAGAGTAAATGTGACTGAAATTTCTAAGCAGGCTTAACTCAGCAACAAATCTTAAAGAGGCAACACATTATACCAACATTATTAGAAAAGCATTGTAACATGAAAAAGCACCTTGAAAAAAATAAGTATTCAGTGACCTACTTTGCGCCTTTAAACTTAAATTCCTTAACGTTTTCTGACATTCTTTCTCATAATTGTGCTTTTAATTATACTTTTTACTTTTGTAATTATACTTTTAAGTATTACCAAATAATAGAATCTGCTAGCTTATATTATGTCAGAAAAGTCGTTTGAAGCTGTTTATTTTCAACATTTATTGCTCCTATGCTAGCAGATCCCTTGATGATGATTTTTCAGATATATTCTTTCCAAATTTAGAAAAATTTCTTCATTTATTTATTTTTAGTATTCTAAAAATTTTTAATTTCAAATTATCTCTTCCTCCAGCCCTTCCCCCACAAATTGAGAAGGCAAGCAATATGATATTCATTATACATGTGAAGTTATGCAAAATATTTCCATATAAGCCATGTTGAAAAAAAAAGGCGGAAAATATGCTTCAGTTAGTTAGAGCTTATCAATTCTCTCTTAAGTTGAATAGAACTTTTCATCATGAGTACTTTGGAACTGCCTTAGATCACTGTATTGATCAGAGTAGCTAAGTCTCTTACAATTAATAATTGTTATGATCTTCAGTGTTCACTTGGTTGTACTCACTTCACATTGCATGACTTCATATAAGTCTTCCCAGGTTTTCCAAAACCATCTTGCATGTCATTTCTTATACTACAGTAGTATTCCATCACAATCACATACCACAAATGGTTCAATTGTTTCCCTATTGATGGGCATCTCTTTAGTTTCCAATTCTTTGCCACCACAAAGAGAGCTGCTATAAATGTTTTTTGTACATATGGGTCCTTTCCTCCTTTCTTTGTTCTCTGGAATACAGACGTAGTAGTAGTAGTATTGCAGGTCAAAGGGTATATAGAGTTTTATAGCCCTTTGGGCATAATTCCAAGTTGTTCTCCAGAATTGTTTGGACCAGTTCACAATTCGCCAATAGTGTGTTAGTGTCCTAATTTTTCCACATTCCTGCCAGCTTTTGTAATTTTCCTTTTCTGTCATGTTGACTAGTCTCATGGTTGGGTACCTCAGTATTTTTATTTGCATTGATTTAGAGCATTTTTTTCTGATAACTAAAATTGATAACTTTAATACTTTTATTTTTTCTTTTGAAAAGTACCTTTTCATAGCCTTTGACATTTATCAACTGGGGAATGGCTTGTATTTTTATGTTAAATTTGGCTTAGTTTCCTTTACATTTCAGAAAAGAGGCCTCTATCAGAGAAACATGCTGTAATTCTCCACACATAGACACACCCCATCCCTGCCCTGCTTTCTGCTTTGCTTCTAATTTTGACTGCAGTGGCTTTGTTTGTGCCAGACCTTTTTAATTTTATGCAATCAAAATAGTTTTATTTCCTGTGATATTTCTTTATCTCTTGTTCAGTTATAATTTCTTCACTAATCTCACATGCTTCCCTGACTTGCTTATGATATTGCCTTTATATTTAAAGCTTGTCCCAATTTTGACTTTGTTTTGGCATACTGTGTAAGATGTTGATCTGTGCCTAGTTTCTGCCAAATTGTTTTTCAGTTTTCCCAGCAATTTTTGTCAAATAATGAGCTCTTCCTTGAAGAGCTTAGATCTTTAGGTTTCTCAAACACTAGATTATTATGGTCATTTACTACTGTATATCATGTACCTATTCTATTCCATTGATGTACCATTCTATTTCTTAGCCAGTACCAGATTGTTTTGATGATTACTTCTTTGTAATATAGGTTGAAATCTGGCATTGCTGCCTTCTTTCAAATTGTTTTCATTGATTCACTTGATATTCTTGACCTTTCATTCCTCCAGATGAATTTTTGTGTTAGTTTTTTCTAACTGTAAAATAATTCTTTGGTATTTTGAGACAGCACTGAATAAGGAAATTAATTTAACTAGAATTGGCATTTTTATTATACTTGACTCGGTCTATCCATGAATAACTATTATTTTTTCAACTGTTTAGATCTGTATTTGTCTAAGGTATTTTGTGATTGTGTTCATATGGTTCCCATGTGTGTTTTGACAGGGAAATTTCCAAGTGTTTTATCCTGTCTTTATCTATCTATCTATCTATCTATTAATCTAATCTAATCTAATCTAATCTAATCTAATCTTCTATTTTTGTCTTCATTTATTTTAAATGTAATTTCTCTTTCTATCTCTTCCTGATGGGTTTTGTTGATAATAGAAATGATGATTTATGCAGGTATGTTTTATATCCTATAACTTTGCTAAAGTTTTAAAAGATGCTATTATTTTAAGAAAAGCTCCATTTATTCCTATGCTTTCTAGTGTTTGGTTTTTTTTGGTGGGGCAACGGGGGTTAAGTGACTTGCCCAGGGTCACACAGCTAGTAAGTGTCAAGTGTCTGAGGCCAGATTTGAACTCAGGTACTCCTGAATCCAGGGCCGGTGCTTTATCCACTGTGCTATCTAGCTACCCCTCTAGTGTTTTTAATAGGAATGAGTGTTATAGTTTGTCAAAAGCCTTTTCTGCATCTATTCAGATAATTAAAAGATTTTTGTTCTTGATATGGTTTCTAATATTGAACCAGTTCTACATTGCTGTTATAAATCCCACCTGGTCATAATGTATGATCTTTGTCATGTATGACTATAATCTTGCTAGGATTTTATTTAAAATTTTTGCATAAGTATTCATTAGGGAAATTGGTCTTGAGCTTTCATTCTGTTTTTGCTCTCCCTGCTTTACCTTTCAGAATCAAATTTGTTATAGAAGGAATCTTTACCTATTTTAAAAGATATTTTGCATGGCATTGGAATTAATTGTTCTTTAAATGTTTGGTAGAATTAATTTGTTATCCTTTTGGTCCTGAAACATTTTTTTTCTCAGGGTTGTGATTTATGACTTGTACAATTTCTTTTTTCTAAGTTATGATTAAGTATTTTGTTTTCAGTTAATCTGGGCAGTTTTTATTTTTGCCAATATTCATGTGTTTCACTTAGATTGTCAAGGATTTTGGCATATAATTGGGCAAAATATCTCCTAATAATTACTTTAATTTCATCTTCATTGGTGATAACTAGAAATTAATTTTTGATACTGGGTAGTTTAATTTTCTTTTTCTTGTCCAATTAATCAAGAGTTTATTTTATTTTTTATAAGACTTACTGTTAGAGTTCTTAAAATTAGTTTCAATAGTTTTTTTTACTTTCCATTTTGTTAATCTTTCTATTTTTTCTCTTGATATTTAATTGGAGTTTTAAATTGTTCTTTTTCTATTTTTTAAAAAATTTCATGATCAATTCATTGATCTTTCCTTTCTCTCTCTTCATTTAGAGATATAAATTTCCCCCTTATACTTGCTTTGGCTGAATCCTACAAATTTTGGTATGGTTGTCTCATTGTTGTCATTATCTTTAATGAAATTTATTGATTGTTTCTTTGATTTTGTTCTTTTATCTACTCATTCTTTAGGATTAGATTATTCAGTGTCCAATTGATTTTTGTTTGTTTTTTGGTGAGGCAGTTGGGGTTAAGTGACTTGCCCAGGTCACACACCTAGTAAAATGTCAAGTGTCTTAGGCCAGATTTGAACTCAGGTCCTTGTGACTCCTGGGCCCAGTGCTCTATCCCACTGTGCCACCTAGCTGCCCCAAAATTATTATTATTATTATTTTTTTGGTGGGGCAATGAGGGTTAAGTTGCCCTTGCCAGGGTCACACAGCTAGTAAGTGTCAAGTGTCAAGTGTCAAGTGTTCTGTTTCTCCTGAATCCAGGGCTGGCGCTTCATCTACTGTGCCACCTAGCTGCCCCCCCCCTCCCAATTGATTTTTAATCTATTCTTTTCCGAGACCCTTCTATTTCATTATTGTCTCAATGGGGCACATTTAGTATTGTTCTACATTTCTGCATTTGCAGAAGTTTCCACTCTTTCTTTTTGTGGGGGGGGGTGCAGGGGTGCGGTGTTGAGCGACTTGCTTAGGGTCACAGCAGCTAGTGAGTTTGAGTCAAATTTGAACTCAGGTTCTCCTGACTCCACAGCTGGTGCTCTATCCAATGTGGCTACCTAACTGCGGGGCCCAGCCCCCCCCCCTTTGTTTGAGTAGTTTATTAGGGTTTACCCCTATTATTTTAAAGAACTTTAGTCCATTCAACTATATTGAAATAAGTATGCAAAAAACTAGAAAAAACCAAATATTTGAAGCATGTGAGGTTTTTTATGCCCTAATACATGGTCAGTTTTTGTGAAGGTGCCATTTACAGCTGAGAAAAAAGTATATTCCTTTTTATTCACATACAGTTTTCTCCAGAGGGCTATCACATCTATCTTTTCTAAAATTCTGTTCATCTTCCTAACTTCTTGTTTTATAGTTAGATTTATCTAATTCGAGAGAGAAATTTCATTTCTCTCCCACTAGTATAGTTTTATTCTCTATTTCTTCCTGTAACTCATTTAGCTTTTCCTTTAAGAATTCTATGTTATGCCATTTGGTGTATATATTTTTAGTATTAATATTACTTCAGTGTCTATGGTACTTTTCAACCTTGTGTACATTGAAAATAATTACTATTGACACAAGTTTGGAATTCGCCTAATTTATCAGTATATATGCCAGTAAAG
This sequence comes from Dromiciops gliroides, assembly GCF_019393635.1. Classification (NCBI taxonomy): domain Eukaryota; kingdom Metazoa; phylum Chordata; class Mammalia; order Microbiotheria; family Microbiotheriidae; genus Dromiciops; species Dromiciops gliroides. The sequence continues at coordinate 586,114,623 of NC_057861.1, forward strand.
GATTGACCATGTCTACCTACTTCTCATGGTCCCAGGCCATGTGGTAGTAGAGGCAGAGAAAAAGCTTGAGCATGCCAGTTAGCACGAGCAGGATAAAAGCCCCCAAAAGCCACATGTAGTTCCCCCAGAAACACAGCATGTGGTCCCAAGGAGACCTGAAAGAAGAGAGCATGCGAAAGAAATATTGGACAGCTAGGTGGCGTAGTGGATAAAGCACCGGCCCTGGATTCAGGAGTACCGTGAGTTCAAATCCAGCCGTCAGACACTTGACACTTACTAGCTGTGTGACCCTGGGCAAGTCACTTAACCCCAATTGCCTCACCAAAAAAGAAAAAAAGAAATATCATGTGGTCCCAGGGAGCCAAGGAAGAGAGCATGAGAGAGAGACAGAAAGAGACAGAGACACCATGATTCCAGAGAGCCAAGAGAGACAACATGGCTACCTGTCAGGGTTTTTTTTTAATCCCTTTTCTTTAAAAGGTGGGTCATTTACTCAATCAAATCCAATTAGGTCATTATAACATAAAAAAAATTTAATTGATTAGTATTATTCAAATCAAATTGGTTGAGATGACTTTAAGGTGGCTATATTATAATGAACTCTAGGGATGACATAAGAGAAGGGAATGGAAATTATCTCCCTCAAGTTGGTCAGGGGCAAAGTTTGAGTATTGTAGGTGTGGTATAATCCCATCAATCCTTAAGCAATCTAGGCAAAAAATCTATTTCCGTTTCTTTTGTTCTCTGGGTTTGTCCAAGATGAGATTTGATGAAATCTCTCAAGGATAACTCTACTTCTGGAGTGGGCAGAGAGGGAGGGGGAAGAGGAGAAAGGATAAAGAACTAAGAAAGAGATCTCTGAGTGCCCCCAAGAAATCGATTGTTAATAATTATTTTCTCACGAGCCTTATTATCTCTTTTAATTAGTCTGTTTTTACTTTTGCTTCTTCCAATGCTACCAATGCTACCAATGTTTATTTATTTATTTTTTTTACTTCTGCTAGAAGCATATACAGATTCTGATCCATCCCCTTGTTTTAAGTCTGTGTGTGGTGTATTTCTCTTTCATGTATTTTCTTATAAACACTATATGTTGGATTCTGGTTTCTATTTTTTTCTGCGTTCACTTCTGTTTTATGGGTGAGTTCATTCCATTCGTATTTAAAGTTATGATTCTGTATGTTTTCTCTCCATCTTATTTCTTCTTTTTATACTAATTTCGTCTTTTTTTATCCTGTTCCTTCCCAAAAGTATTTTGCTTTTAACTAATGCCTTCCTTAATTTGCCCTCCATTCTTTGTCTTATCTCCATTCTCCTCTTACTTTCCCTGTTGAGGAAGATAGATTTATATACTCAAGTTATTGTGTGTATATGTTCTTCCTTCTTCAAACCAGTTCAGATGAGAGTGAGGTTCAAGTATTGATCACCACCACACCCATTTTCCCCTCCCAAAGCTCCTTTTGCCTTTTTTCATATGAATAATTTCCCCCCATTCTTTCTTTCCCTTCCCCCTTCTTTTCAGTGCATCCCCTTTCTCACCCCCTCTTTATTTAAAAAAAAAAATCATTCCAGCATAATTAAACTCATATTCATGCCTGCTGTCTATATAAAACTCCTAACTACCCTAATAATGATAAAATTTTAGGAGTGAAAGTATCTTCTTCTTCTCCATATAGGAATGTAAACAGTTTACCCCTATTAAATCCCTTATGTTTTCTCTTTCATGTTTACCTTTTATGTATTTCTTGAGTTTTATATTTTAATGTCAAATTTTTCTTATTCAACTTTGGACTTTTCATGAAGAATGCTTGACAGTTCTCTGTTATTATTATTTTTGTGTGTGTGTGAGGCAAGTTGGGGTTAAGTAACTTGCCCTGGGTAACACAGCTAGTAAGTGTCAAGTGTCTGATGGTCGGATTTAAAACTCAGGTACTCCTGAATTCAAGGCCGGTGCTCTATCCACTGCGCCATCTAGCTGCCCCAGTTCTCTGAATTTTTAAAGGTTCCTCCTGCACCTCCAGCCCCGAAAAGATGATACTCAGTTTTGTTGGGTAGATTACTCTTGGTTATAGTCCTAGCTCCTTTGCTCCTAGAAGTCATATTCCAAACCCTCACTCCTTTAATATTGTACGGCTAATTCTTGTGTTATCATATTGTGGGCTCCATGATATCTGAATGGATTCCTTTCTGAATGCATATAATATTTTAATCCTGACCTGGGATCTCTGGAATTTGGCTATAAAATCCCTGGAAGTTTTCATTTTGGGACCTCCAATAGGTTTATATTCCAAAGACATCCAAAAAAAGAGAAAAAGAACTTATTTGTTCAAAAGTATTAAAAGTTAACACTTTTTGTGGTGGCTAAGAAGGGGAAATCAAAGAGATGCCCATCGATTGGGCAATGGCTAAACAAGCTGTGGTATATGATTGTAATGGAATATTATTGTGCTATAAGAAATTCAGCAGAATTGATGTGGGCAGAAATTTGGGGTCAAATTGATCATGAGTCATCACAAAAGAATTACAAGACTCAGTGACTCAGTTTCCCAAATTTTATTGCAATACTGTGATCACAGGGAGAGAACCAGAAAAGTGGAAAGGTATCTTTCAAGTAAGGAAAGGAGAGACAGTTATATTTATAGTATGGATAAATTGATTTATCAGTCTCAATATAATAATCTCCACCTTAGGGATGTACAGGGGAGGGCCTGTCCTCATTATAATATTCTCCACCTTTAGGAGGTACAGGGGAGGGCTTATCCTAATTTGGAGTTCCTGGGGTCCTAAGCCAAACCCCGAGGCAGGTACCTTTTTCAGTGGAGGTGTGTTTTGGGGGTTTACACATCATAAGTTGAATCTGGGGACAAATTTGGCCTTTTCTGCACGTTTCTTTCTGGTTCCCATGACTAGTTTCAAAACATAATCATTTTTCTTTTATTTCTAGTCTGAATTTCTATAGGCTGCCAATTCCTTTATTGTTTTTTGATCTTTCCCTTTGTGGTCCTGTTATGGGTAATGATTTCTGTGGGTAAGAGGACTTAGCATAAATTATCCATTAACTGGGGTCTAACTCACTTTTGGAACTAATATCTGAATTAGAGCTTGGTCCTTAGGTTTTTCTCTTAACCCTTTTTTGCCTCCTATATCAGAATGATTTCAAGAAAAACCTGTAAAGACTTACACAAACTGATGTATAGTGAAGTGAACAGCACCAGGAGAACATTGTACACAGTTAACAGCAATACTGTTTGATGAAGACTTGTGAATGATTCAGCTATTCTCAGCAATACAATCCCAAAAGATTTTGAGTTTTAAATTGCATATTTTTGACAAGGGGTTTACAGATTTTGCCAGACTGACAAAGGGGTCCATGACATATGAAAGAACCATGATCTGTTCCAGTAATTCTTAAATATTTTTGTCTCAGGACACCTTTATAGTCTTAAAAATTATTGAAGACCTCAAAGAGTTATTTTAATGTGGGTTATATCTCGCAAGATTTATTCTTCTGAAAATTTATCAGTATTATTAGAAATTAAAAGTGACAAAATTTGAAAATGTCTAATCACTTAAAATTAATAACAAACTCCATTATCTGTTAACATAAAATCCTTAATGAAAAATTACTACTTTCTAAAATAAAATAATTAATGAGGAATGGCAGTCTTACATATTTTTGCACTTCTCTTTAATTTCTGTCTTAAAGACAACAAATTAATTAAAATTGTTTTTACATTTACTCTGTTGTGATAAGTTGTTTTGGTTGATGACAATCTATCCTCAGATATATGTAGCTGAAAAACAGAGGAGTATTTTAATAGGCAAATAACATCTTGGTAGTTTTAGGAAAATAGTTTTTATCTTGAGGACATCCTGAAAAGAAGACCAGAGGTCTGAGGATCACACATTGAGAACTACTGCAATAGTCCGTCATTTTTCTCTGCCAAGAAATGGAAAGTATTTTTCATCCATCAGTCTTTTATCTTTTTTGCTTTGCTTATGATCGTGAGGTCTTTCAAAGTTGTTTCACTTCACATTATTGTTGTGATCATCATACTGATTCTTCCCGTGGTATTGCTTATTTCACTTTATATCAGTTCATAAAAATCCCTTCATATATCTTTGGTACAATAATATTATTCCATTACTTTCATTTACTCTATATTGCTCAACCATTTTCTAATTGATGGTCATCTATTTTTTGGTAGTTCTTTGCTGCAATAAGAAGTGCTTCTATCAATATTCATTATATACTTATGGGTCCCTAGATGGAGTACATGCCTGGGTCAAAGGCTATAACATAAAAAATTCAAGATACATAGCTTCTGGATAATTAATCTTTTTATTAATTATACTGTGGTTAATTAATAAAGGGGGTCAGTGGCACTTGAATGCCTGAGACCCCCTCATGAAACCCACTCAACATTTGTATGCCCTTGGAAGAATGGCTGTTTGTGAGTGTGACAATCAATTTTGATTGATTAACAATTACTATATAGAAGCATGTAAAGAATAATTTTGCACACATGTGCATATACATACACATATTCATATACATTTATACACATGTATATACATACATACACACCTATTTGTGTCTAATGGTAACCATCTCTAGGGTTGGGGAGGGAAGGAAAAGAAATTTACATGATAATTTTGTTGTATATTTGCAAGGAATAACAAGTTGTGCATTAGTGGATTTGCAGTTTCATGTGCAATCATCTTTTTGATTATACTGTGTTATGGAAATGCTTTATTTCATAAATTAAAAATGAAAAAAAGAGAAGAATGAAATGGACCTTTTTTTTTTTTTTTGCAGGGCAATGGGGTTTAAGTGACTTGCCCAGGGTCACACAGTAAGTGTCTAGGGTCTGAGGCCGGATTTGAACTCAGGTCCTCCTGAATCCAGGGCCAGTGCTTTATCCATTATGCCACCTAGTTGCCCCAAAGTAGACCTATTCTTAATGAGGGTCTGGGAGATGTGACTGATCACTCTTGTTAACATATCATCCCCAGCCTAGAGCAGTCTAGACAAAGGAGCTACCTCACCGCCCCAGCCTCCCTGAGCAGGACACAATGCCCTGGAATACACCTTAGATTAAATTCTTTGTAAGGTTTTCTAGTTGGGGGGGTGGGGTGGGGGGGTCTCCCAGCCAGCATCTAAAAACATGTATCTTCAGGGATTTGGGCAATTTCATATCAACAATGCCCTTCAGAGAATGAGCAGTCTACAAGTTTCTGGAAAAAAAAAAACAGCAAAACCCTGGTCTTTTAATAATTGATTATTTTTTTGAGTATTTATAATTTAGTGATTTTTTTTAGTAGAGTTCCAAATTGTTTTTCAGAATGTTTGAAGCAATTCACAACTTCAACAACAGTACACTAGTGTGACTATTGACCCATAAACCCCTCCAACATTTACTATTTTCTTCATTTTTGCCAATGTGTGAGATGGTACCTATGCATTATTCTAATGTGCATTTCTCTTATCATTAAATGAATTGGAACAGGTTTTTCATTTTATTACTTTGCATTTCTTTATTTGAGAACTGTCTGTCCACATGCTTTGATGACTTAACTATTAGGGATTGGCTTATTCTATTATATTTCCATCAGTTCCTTTTCTATCTTGGAGATTATTATAGAAATTTGCTTTGAAAAAAATTTCAGATTGTTTCCCTTCCATTTTTTTTTAATGGTTAATCTTTTATTGGAGGGAAGAAAACATTACACCATATCTCAGGTAAACCAATTCAGGGGCTCAGGGGCTCAACTGGTGGGGTACCAGCTTGTAATGGGTTCCACAGTTAGGGCAACACTGTGTCTCGCCTTTGTGAAGCCAGAACCAGATGACTGTTGTCCTCTTCACAGATATAGCCCATTATTCACTTGTCAGTGATTGAAGGGACCAGGTTTGGCTCCTCTTTAGTCCCTGAGCTGCCTTTGGGGCTAACATATTGTAGGGATCCAAATCATTCCTTGCAGCCATCATAATCTCTCTCCAAACCAGTAGCCTGCTCTTCATCAGAAGGGATGCCTCCTCCGCTTGCCATGGAGCGAGTGGCAGCCTGAGCCGGGCCACAGGCCCTCAAGGCCTGGACCGCTCCTTTCCAATTTTAAGTCCCTCAGTATTGCTCCTGCTTGCAATTTTATACACTCAAAATTATTCATTTTGTCTTCTATGATCATCTTCATCCCTTGTTTAGTTAGTATCTCCTCGATTTTCCCTCTCATTTTTTCATATGATCTTTTATCATATTTGTCATGTATACATTTGGAATTTATTGTGGCATATGGGTCTATAGCCTTGACCTCAACTTAATTTCTTCCAGATTGCTTTTTAGTTTTCCAAGCAGTTTTCTGATAAAAAGTGCATAATTATCATAGTTATTAGTGCCTTTTATCTAGTGGTATACAATTATGTTCAATTACTTCTGGATCTTAATTACCTAATCTGTTCTAATGACAGTTTTTCTGTATTTTAATTAGTACCAAATTGCTTTGATAGTTTGATATCTTCCAGGTGAATTGTTATTATGATGCCTTGGCAGTTGGATTGGTATGACACTAAATTTGTAACTAAATTAGCACTTTCATTTTTATTATATTGGCACTTCCTACCTATGAATATTTAATAATTTTTTCAGGTAAGTCTTCTATTTCTGTAAAAAGGCCTTTGTTGTTGTACTTATATACGTCATGACTATGTCTTGTTACTCTCTGATACTTTATGCATGCTGTGGTTATTGTGAATTGAATTTCTTTTTCTTCTGCTGGGTTTTGTTAATATTCAGAAAGGCTGATTATTTTGTGGGTTTATCTTATATCTTGATACATAATAAAGACATTAATCATTCAAGTTAATTTTTTAGTTGAATCTCTGGGGTTCTTGAAGCTAAATATATCATTAGCAAAAAGTGATACAATTTTGTTTTCTCTTTATGCTCATTCCTTTTTTTCATACCCTATTGTAATCACTACTATTTCTAAAATGATATTAAATAAATTGTGACAATGGACATCCTTGTTTTAATACTGCTGTTATTGTAAAGATTTCCAGACTTCCCCCACAGTGCAGATCATACTAGGTTTTTTGTTGTTTTCAGTAGGTATTATTTACTGTTCTGAGGAAATAAGGATTTATTTATTTCTCTGAATATTTTTTTTCTGGTCTGACAGCTTGTTTCCTCATCTTTAAAAATATTAACACTTATATAGTTTTTCTGAGGCTCAATATTTTCCTTTAAATAAAGTTTGTAATCTTTAATATGCTTTGTGTCGGGGGCAGCTAGGTGGCACTGTGTATAAAACACTGGCCCTGGATTCAGGAAGACCTGAGTTCAAATACAGCGTCAGACATTTGATACTTACTAGCTGTGTGACCCTGGGCAAGTCACTTAACCCTCATTGCCCCACAAAAATAAATAAATATTTTAAAAATATGCTATGTGTCAGTTATCTATTTTACATTTCTGGTGATATAAAAAATGTCAAGTTTCATTTCTTATCACTATCTTTTGCTTTTACATCATTTTAATATCCTATTTAGTTCCCCTTCCATTTATCTACCCCACCCCTTTTAAAAAGGAGGGATAAAAAATGCTTCAGCAAAACTAACCAGCATCTCCATTGAGTCTGATATTATAGGTAGTGTTCATACTCATGGTCCCATAATTTAGGCATTACATGTACCTGGCAAAAAAAAAAAAAAGGGAAGAAAATGCATTTCCTTATCTCTTTCTGGTGACTGAGCTAAATCATTATGACACAGTGTTTTATTCTGTTCTTTCCACTTAAGCTGTTGTAGTTATAGCATTTATGTTGTCCATTTTCTACTTTACATCATTCGTTTAAATATGAATCCCTGAATTCTTGTTTGTTTTGTTTTGTTTGTTTTTTGATTAGGCAATTTGGGTTAAGTGACTTGCCCAGGGTCACACAGCTAGTAAGTGTTATGTGTCTGAGGCCGGATTTGAACTCAGGTCCTCCTGAATCCAAGGCCGGTGCCTCTATCCACTGTGCCACCTAGCTAGCCCCCCCTGAATTCTTCATATTCATTTTTTCTTACAGCATGATAAATACAGTATTACATTTCTGTATTTCATTTTTTCAGCCATTATTCAGTAGATACCTACTTTTAAAATTATTGTCCTGTTTAAATTGATCATTGGTGTTGAATTACATACTATATTACTTCTATTAATTACATAACTATATTTTTTTCTGTTGTATTTCATTTTTTGTTTTAATTTTTATTTTGCTTAAATAAGTCAATTATTACACAGGTAGCTGATACTGTAATGGCCATTTTCTGTCTGTTAATGTACAGTTTCATCCTTTTTTTATGTTTCAGTGCTTATCTGTTTTCTATAGAAAGTGTACAAATAAAATAAATATATTCCTTAGTCCTTTTTCATCTTTTGCATCCTTCTGTTATGTGTTGCTTCATAGAAACTAGCTGAACATGGGACAGAAAAAAGGACAGAGAATGCTAATGATCACAATCTAGACTGCAGAGTCAACAAATGGCATTTCATATAAGAAAAATGGTCATCTCTTATCACAGTGCTCATGATCAATATTTGCAAAAATACTTGCATCTTATCTGCCAACATCAGTGGTTGAGGATGAAGAAGAAAAATTCTTGGAGGAATTTGGTACTTCTGTATTTTATGATGTCAATGCATAGTAGACATAGGGGAATGATGGTGAAAAATATGTTACATTTTTTTTAGGACTAAAAAAAAAAATGAAAGAAAAATTACTGTACAAAAGCCTTATACTGTGACTACATAAATACTATAATGAAAACAGATACTCAGGATTGAAAGAATTAGTAGTGTTGGATTGTGTATTATAAATAGTTAAAAAAAATTTTAATTTATTTTTAAATCTTAAAAGTCCTTTATTATTTTCCAGTTACATGTAAAGGTAGTTTTTCAACATTTATTTTCATAAGATTTCTATGCTTCCTCCTTGGGATATATTTTAAATAGTTTTCATCCTTCTTATGGTATAGCAAAATATATCTTCTTATGTCTATGTTAGAAACTTTTTTATGGTTGTATGTTTTTGGTAGAGTGAGCTGTTAAACTTGAGTTGAAGTCATTTTTAGTATGATAAAAAACATTGCTTGCCTGCATTAAAATGACAGAAATGTTAAGACAAGATATTTAGCATGAGAACTAAAAAGGTAATTAAATAGCACTAAAGTTTTGACATAGATCTTTTCTTTACATAATTGTGTATTAACTATAGGTGAGAATTCTGAAAGAAATCCATATTTCAAAAAAACATACTTATTACTTTTACTGTGCTCCATCACTCTCCTTTTCTGCATCTGGCTTGGTGCTCTGGCCTCCCACCCTTGTACCCCACCACCCCCACCAAACCCCCTAAAAAACAAACCTCTACAAGTGCATGCAATTCCCCCAGTATTGGCACTGGGATGACAACCTAATTATCATAACTTGCTCTTTATATACCAAAGATGATACCAAATGAAATCCTTAGCCATAAAGATGAATGGCATTACCTTCACCCAGTAACTCTTCCTACATTGTCCTCCTCTGCAGACTGTAATTAATAGATGTGCCAGTGCTAATTGTTCATACAATGAGAGAACAGTAATCAAAGAATCTGTAAGTCTCTGCTTCTGTGGATTTTTAAAAACTTCATATTTCCTTCCAAGGAATAATAAAATCAAATTTGTGGCATGGCCAAATATTTTAGCAAGGGTGGTCAACACATCTGAAGCATATTTCCTTTTTGGTAGGTTAAATGAAAAAGCTATCTGAGGGAAACAACCCAGAAATTGCTTATTCAAATCCAAAAAGAAAATTGTCCCATTTAATAAAATCTTGGGGTGGGGGATTTTAAAATGTAAAGCTTTCCATATATGCAAGTTCCCAATCCATAGCAAACATATCTATTTATAATGAAAATTATTTTATATAAAATAAAATATGAGAATCCCCCTCCCCCCCCCAAAAAAAAAACAAGACAGAAAAACCCCTAGAAGTGAAAGCAGAAGGTACATGCTGCTGACTGCTGGCTCAGAATTGGGCTTGGCTTGAGACCTTTGTGTGGTGAGAAGAGACCTTTGCCCTGTTCCACCCAGCCACGTGTTAGTCTGCCCTGGGGTACCACGTGTCTGCCCATGACTTCCATGTATTGCCCATCTTCTCCTGTCTGTCTCTGCGTCTAGCCTCCATGTGTAAGCCCCTGAATGTTCTTCCTCTTAATTCTGACCAGGCCCTCATATGGCTAGCCCCTGCTTGAGTGTTCCTCCTGCTCTCACTTCTCTCTCCCTGCTCTCAAGCATCCTTGAACCATATGGGTAGCCCCCTCCCTCCATAGGGGGAATAAGCCCCCTTCCTATCTTCCTCCCTCCCTCCCTCTCTTCCCCACTTGAATGGTCAAATTTGCATGACTGCTTTATGTAGAAGTCTGTGGAATAGTCTACTTACATAAAATGAGAACTTTCTGTAATTATCAAAAATACAGAAAATTCTATTAAAAGCCCTGTATCTGATTTGAAAAGCTTTTGACGCCAATACAAATAGAATAGAATCTTTCAAAAGTTATAGAGAGATTTCGAAGGAGGAATTAGAAAGTGTAAAAAGTCTTGAACAAAGTTCAAAATCTTTTAATAATCAGAAGCATACAAGATAAAGAAACTCTAAACTTTACTTGACCACCATAATATTGTCAGAGATAATCAAAAAAAAGTTTTAATGCTGGTGTGGTTATGATGAAAATAATATACTCACTTCTAGTAGAGTTCTGAGTAGGTCCTATCATGTTGGGAGTATAATATTATAAAACGTTATACAGCAAGATTTATAATGGCATAGAGAATTACACAAAAATGTGTGTTTGGTTTTTTTAAAGGGAACTACACAATAAGTACAAAAATTTTTTATAATTTCCTTGTTTGTCAGGAAAGAGAAATCATAAGGGATTCACTAAGTTTAAACTGTTTACATTCCTTCATGGAAAGATGATACCTGTAACTCCTAAGAATGTTTTCATTATTTAGAAGGAGTATACATAGATATAGGGCATGGATATGAGTTGAATATGATGGGATGATATCTAAAAAACAAATAAGGGGTGAGAAAGAGGAATGCACTGGGAGAAAGGGTAAGAGAGAGGTAGAATGGGGTAAATTACCTCACAAAAAAAAGGCCCAAAAGAGCTTTATAACAGTAGAGGGGAAGATGGGGGAGGAAGGAGGAGGCTGAGTGCATGAACCTTACTCTCATTGTATTTGGCTCAAAGAGGGAACATCTGACCATTCAGGAAAGTAGGAGAGAAATGGGTTGGGGAGGGTCAAGGCTGATAGATTAGACAGAAGATTAGGAAAGGTGGCAGTCAGAAGTAAAACGCTTTTGAGAATGGACAGGGTGAAAAGAGAGAGAGAAAATAGGGTAAACAGTGGGAAAAACAGGGTGGAGGGAAATACAGTTAGTAATCATAACTATGAAAAAAATTTTACAGCAACTTTCTCTGATAAAGGCCTCATTTCTCAAATATATAGAGAACTGAGTCAGATTTATAAAAATAAGAGCCATTGCCCAATTGATAAATGGTCAGAGGATATGAATAGGCAGTTTTCAAAGCAATCAAAGTTATAGTCATGAAAAAATACTCCAAATAATTATTGATTAGAGAAATGCAAATTAAAACAACTCTGTGGCACCACCCAGTGCCTATCAGATTGACTAATATGACAGAAAAGGAATATAACAAATGTTGGAAAGAATGTAGGAAAATTTAGACATTAATGCACTTTTGGGACAGTTGTGAGCATTATCCAAACATTCTGGAAAGCAATTTGGAGTTACGTCCAATGGGCTATAAAACCATGCATTCTTTGACCCAGCAATGCCACAACTGTATTCAAAGAGATAAAAAACAAAAAAGGAAAAGGACCCTTATGTACAAAATTATTTATAGCAACTCTTTTAGTAGTGGCAAAGATTTGGAAGTTGAGGGGATACCCATCAGTTTGGGAATGGCTGAAGAAATTGTGGTGGAATACTGTAGTGTTATAAGAAATGATGAGCAGGATGTTCTCAGAAAAATCTGGAAAGACTTAGATGAACTGATATAAAGTGAAATGAGTAGAGGTATTGTATTGTAATCAACAGTGAATGACAGCTATTCTTTGAGCAATTCTGATGAGATTAAGGTCTTTGAGCCAGTTCTGATGAGTGTTAGGTTTATTTACTGCTCATCTTAAAGATTATTCCACTCAATTGGGTGTGTATGTTAATTCCTCCTTGAGCCAATTCTGATGAGATTAAGGTCTTTGAGCCTATTCTGTTGAGTGTAAAGTTCATTTAATGCCCTGCTCCTCCCCCATATCTCCCCCCACTCCATAAGCCCTTTCCTGTTTCTTTCATGTGGGATTTCACCCCATTCTACCTCTCCCTTCCCCCCTCCTCCAGTGCATTCTTCTCACCCCTCAATTTTATCCTAAAGATGCCATCAGGGGCAGCTAGGTGGTGCAGTGGATAGAGCACCGACCCTGGAGTCAGGAGTACCTGGGTTCAAATCTGGCCTCAGATACTTAACACTTACTAGCTGTGACCCTGGGCAAGTCACTTAACCCCAATTGCCTCACTAAAAAAAAAAAAAAAAAGATGCCATCATGTGGCAGCAGAGTACCCACCCTGGACCTAGGTGGACCCAAGCCCAAATCTGGCCTCAGACACAAGGCACTCATCCACTGTAAGATCCCAGGCATGTCACCCAACTCCAGCCACCCCACAAAAAGAGATAAACAAAAAATACTTTGCAGATATCATACCTTCATAATAAATTCCCACCTGTGCCTTCTGTCTAAATTTATTTCTATCATCTGCCCTAATACTGAGAAAGTTCTTATGAGTTAGACGTATCATGTCCCCATGTAGGAATGTAAACAATTTAACCTTTTAACATCCCTCTTAATTTCTTTTTCCTGTTTACTCTTTTATGGTTCTCTGGGGTCTTGTATTTGAAAGTCAGATTTTCCTTCCATTCAGTTTAGGTCTTTTCAACACAAATACCTGAAAGTCCTCTTTTTCATTGAAGTCCCATTTTTTTCCTCTGAAACATAATACCCAGTTTTGCTGGATAGGTGATTCTTGGTTGTAATCTCAATTCATTTGCCCTCTGGAATATCATATTTCATGCCCTCTGATCCTTTAATGTAGAAGCTGCTGGATCTTCTGCTATCCTGACTGTGGCTCCACAGTACTTTGACTACCTGTCGTTACTAGATGTTCTTCAACAAAATTGGCTTGCAACACTCTACAATGCTAGATTAAAATGTAATTAGGACATATTTAACTAGAATAAAATGTAATTAGGAAATATTTAACAAAAAAAGATAAAAACACAATAAAACAGATAACATTACATTTTAAAACAAGACCATATGTAGCCTACTGGGCTTCTTATGATTAGTGTACAGCAACCTACCCTATGTCCCTCTTTTGTGGCTTCCTATTACTATATTGTAAACTATGGTCCAGAAGTCCAAATCTAGTTCTTAAAATCTTTTTTCTTAACCATCTGTTCACTTTCCACATCTTCCATCATTTTTTTTTAATACTTTGCTTTTCTTAGGCACCTCCTGCAACCCTAAATTCTTGGCTCTTTCCTATAACTTCATAATTGTTCTTTTTTTTTTTTTAATGTTTCCTCTGATAGTATCATTTGGCCATCTTGAATCACTAAAAGTCTGATAAATTTTAGGAGATTCTCTGTCACATCTTCCATAATGGTCTTGAGAAATAGTAATCTCTTTTGTTCTCTAGAAATAGTTGCCTTGGTAATTCTCAGCAGGGAATCATTGCCTACTACTTCTAATCTCTTTTTTTCTCTTGTTCTTACTATATGATCCTTCACCTGTGGGTCCAACCTCATCTTTACTTTGAGCATAAGTAACTACCTCCTCTTCAGAGTGTTTAGCTCTCTCCTCCTTTGGGTGTGTCATATATTGTAGTTAACTATAAGTGCTCAGTGCTTTTGCATCCTTTTCACTTGTATTTCAATCTCCTGGTAAAAATTCCCCTCTCCATAGTCAGGTCTCTCCCATTTTTTTTTGTTTTTATTTTCTCATAGAAGTTCATATGCTTTTGTTTTATGTTTTTGTGTTGGTTTAAATAACACTTAATTCACCCTGATAAGTTCAGCTGTTCCCTCCTATTCTCCAAGAGCCTTAAAAAATTATCTACAATGGCTCAGAATTCACATTTCCCATTCTTCGTGTATTCTAAATGTAACTTATCTAGGTCTCTTGACTCCAGCTCACTCATTCAGGGTATTGAAGTACTATATGACTCTCATTATCTTAGATGTTTGTTTTCTGCTAACCATTTTTGTTCTAGCTATACTAGCAAAGATTATATTCGCACCCAGTGGTTGACCTATTCCTTCTTTGATCTTCTACTTGCCATCTACATTGCTAAAAAACAAAATAAAATTATTGTTATTGTCAGCAGCAATTTTCCCCCAGGCTTTTGTCCGTCAGCGGAGTCTACAAGTAGTTGCAGAGAAGCAATTGCGAAGGGAATATCCATCTTTTCAAAGATCACTTAAGTACTGTAATTCTTACGTCCCAATGATATATACTATCTTTCACAGTACTATTAAGTTAAAAAAATACATGCTTATTTTTTAATAAATAAAAGCATTTTATTCTTTTCCAGTTACATGTAAGGATAGTTTTCAACATTTGTTTTCATAGGATTTTTAGTTCCAAATTTTTCTCACATGTTCCCTTCACCTCCCTCCTCCCCAAGACAGAAAGCAATCTGAAATAGATTATATATGTACAATCACATTAAACATATTTCTGCATTAGTCATCTTGTGAAAGAAGAAGCAGAGCACAAGGGAAAAACCTCAAAAAAGAAGGGGAAAAAAACCAGCTCAAAAGTAGAAACAGTATGGTTCAATCTGCATTCACAATCCACAGTTCTTTTTTCTGTATGTTGAGAACATTTTCTATCATGAGTTCTTTGAAATTGTTTTGGATCATTGCACTGCTAAGAAAAGCCAAGTCTATCACCATTGTTCATCACACAGTGTTCTGGTTCTGTTCCTTTCAGTCAGTATCAGTTCATGTAAGTCCTTCCAGGTTTCTCTGAACTCCTCCTGCTCGTTGTTTCATACAGTACAATAGTATTCCATTACATTCATATACCACAAGTTGTTTAGCCATTCAACTTACACTTTTGAAAGTGTTACTGTTATCCAGATACTCTGATAGTATTATTCTAACATCCTAGCAATTGTAGCATGGACTTAACTCCTCCAGTGATACATAATACCATTTCTGTGTTGTTGATCTCAAAATTTCTTATTTAAGCTTTATCACAAAACTTAATTGCTACTTCCTAACTGTATACAAATACATTTTTTGAGTGTGATAATTTGTCTTTGAACCTCATCATTTGTATAAGGCTTTACAGTTCTTGATCAAAGCCTGCTGTTTTATCTCTTGAATTTGTTTCCATTGGCTGGGACTATTAGAGTAATATTTTGCCAATGCTAGAACATTTCATTAAACACATTTGGAAAACTTATGTCCCTGAGAATGTAGTCAGTTATATAATAGGCTTCTGCCTTTTAAATCTACTATGGTGTTTTTTTTTTCTTTTTGCAACAAACATTTATTTTATTTTTTCCAGTTACATGTAAGGGTAGTTTTCAACATTCACTTTCATAAGATTTAGAGTTCCAAATTTTTCTCCCTCCCTTTCCTCCCCCCTCCACTAGATTGCAACCAGGTCATATATGTACAATCCACAAGTGTTCTTTTTATCAGTTCTTTCTATGGTGGTGGATAGTAAGTTTCTTCATTAGTTCTTTGGGGTTGTCTTGGATCATTGCATTGCTGAGAGTAGTTAAGTCATTCACAATTGCTCATTGAACAAGACTGCTGTCGCTATGCACAATATCCTCCCAGCTCTGCTCACTTCACTATATATCGGTGTTCATTAGTCTTTCCAGGTTTTTCTGGGATCATCCTGTTTGTCATTTCCTATAGCACAAGATAAATCTACTGTTGATCCACCTTGTACCACTTTAGCAGGTCTAGTTGGTATCATACAATTTATCATTTAATTATGAACTCTCTTTTACTGTTTACTCAGTCATGCATTATCGTTTCAAATATTTTCTCATAGCCAAGAAAAGTATTCCTCATAATCTAGTATTCTACTCAGCCATACTTTTGATGTTTGGTTCATGTTCATATTAATTGCTTACAACCTAGGTGTCATCCTTAAATTCTCACTGTTTCTCCTCCATATTCAATTTGTTGCTAACTTTACATCTCTTCAGTAAGCCTCTTTCTTCTGTTACTGCCACCATCCTGGTACAGGCCCTCACACCTGAACTACTGCAGTAACCTGCTATTTGGTTTACCTGCCACTAGTTTCTCCTTACTCCAGTTCATCCTCCACTCAGATGCTAAAGTGGTGGGGGGTTTTGTTTTTGTTTTTGTTTTTTGGGAGAGGTAATAGGGGTTAAGCGACTTGGCCAGGGTCACACAGCTAGTAAGTGTTAAGTGTCTGAGGCAGGCTTTGAACTCAGGTCCTCCTGAATCCAGGGCCAGTGCTCTATGCAGGTGGTTTTTTTTTAAAGTAATAAATATTTTTATTTGTAGTTTTCAGTTCCAATTTTTCTTCTTTCTTCTCTCCCTCCCTTCCCCACTCCCTGAGGTGGTAAACAATCAGATATATGTTATACATATATAATTATGGAAAACATTACCATATTAGTCATTTTGTATAAGAAAACTTGAATAAAAGGAAAAAATAAAGAAAGTGAAAAATAGTATGCTTCATCTGTGTTCCATCAATATCAGTTCTTTCTTTTGAGGTGGATAGTAAGTTTTGTCAATAGTCCATTGGGATTGTATGAATCATTGTATTGTATTCTCAGTTCTTCATCAAATAATATTGCTGTCTCTGCATAGTGTTCTCCTGGTTCTGCTCACTTCACTATATATCAGTTCATCTAAGTCTTTCCACACCTTTCTGAAATCATCCTTGTTGTCATTTCTTATAGGACAATAATATTCCATCACCATCATATACCACACCTTGTTTAGCGATTCCCCAATTGATGGGCATCCCTTTGATTTCCAATTCATAGCCACCACAAAAAGAGCAACTATAAATAGTTTTGTAGTCTTTTGGGGGATGTCTTGGTATATAAACCTAGCAGTGGTATTGCTGGATCAAAGAGTATACACAGCTCTGTATCCCTTTGGGCATAGTTCCAAATTGCTCTCCAGAATGGTTGGATCTTTTCACAACTCCACTGACAGTGGATTAGCATCCCAGTTTTCCCATATCTCCTCCAACATCCAATATTTTCATTTTTTGTTATATTTGCCACTCTGATAGGTGTGAGGTGATATTTCAGAGCTGTTTTAATTTGCATTTCTCTGATCAATAGTGATCTAGAGCATTTTTTCTTATAGATAGATCATAGATAGCTTTGCCTGTTCATATCCTTTGGCCATTCATCAATTGAGGAATGACTTGTATTTTTATAAATTTGACTCAATTCTCTATTTGAGAAATGAGGCCTTTATCAGAGATACTTGTTTCAAAAATTCTTTTCCAGTTTTCTACTTCCCTTATAATCTTTGGTTACATTAGTTTTGTTTGTGTAAAACCTTTTTAATTTTATAGAATCAAAATGATCTGTTTTACATTTTGTTTTGTGCTCTCTCTCTCTCTCTATATATATGTATATATAAATTTATATATTCTTTGGTCCTAAATTCTTTCTCTGTACATAAATCTAACAGATAAATGATTCCATGCTCTCTTAATTTACTTACGTTATCACCCTTTTATGTGTAAATCATGTACCCATTTTGACCTTATTAGATGTTGGTCTATACCTAGTTTCTGCCATAATGTTTTCCAGCTTTCCCAACAGTTTTTGTCAAATAATGAATTTTTATTCCAAAAGCTTGAGTCTTTGGGTTTATTTTACGCTAGATTACTATACTCATTTACTATACTCATAATTTCTACCTATACTATTCCACTAGTATAGTTCTATTATCCATTTCCTTCTGTAACTCATTCAACTTCTTCAAAAATGTAGGTGCATGTATGTTAAGTATTGATATGACTTCATTGTCTGTGGTACCTTTCAGCAAGATGTAGTTTCCTTTATCCAGATCTATTTTTGCTTTTGCTTTGTCTGAAATCATGATTGCTACCCCTGCTTGCTTTGCTTCCATTGAAGCATAATAGAGTCTGTTACAGCCTCTTACATTTACCCTCTATGTATCTCTCTGCTTCAAATGTATTTTTTGTAAACAACATACTGTAGGATTTTGGTTTTTTGGGGGCAGCTAGGTGGTGCAGTAGATTAAGCACCCCCTCTGGATGCAGTCGGACCTGAGTTCAAATCCAGCCTCAGACACTTGATACTTATTAGCAAGTCAATTAGCCCTCATTGCCCCACAAAACAAAAAAACAAATAAAACTCCCCCAAAATAAATTCTAATTAGGGAAGAAAGGCAGTAAGCTCTTAGAACTCATGGCACAATCGCTCCAAAAATCCTCCAAATAATGCCATAGGATTTTGGTTTTTAATCCATTCTGCTGTCCACTTCTGTTTAATGAGTGATTTCATCCCATTCACATTTATAGTTATGATGACTAGCTTTTTATTTCCTTCCATGGTATTTTTCACCTGTTTATATCCGCTGTTCCCCACTCCTACCCCCCACCATTTCTCTCCTCAAAAGTATTTGACTTATGTTCACTGCCTTCCCTAGTATCCCCTCCTTTATATCAATCCACCCTCCTCCTTCTATTATCCCCATCTGTTTCTTTACTTCCTTATAGGGTAAGATTGATTTCTATATCTAATTGAGTGTGATTATTATTCTCTCTTTGAGCCAACTTTGATGAGAGTAAGGTTTAATCTTTGCCTGCCACCCTCAATCTTCTCCTCCATTATAATAGTTCTTTCTTGTGTCTTTTTTTTTTTGTGGTACAATTTACCCCATTCAATTCCCCCCTTCCTTCTGCCATGCAATGTCTTTCTTACCCTGTTATTTTATTTTTGGAGATATTGTCCCATCAATGTCACCTTATAACCACACCCTCTGTCTAAACTTATTCCTTCTAATTATTCTTAAAATAGAGTTACGACTTATAAAAATTACTATCCCATCAAAATCATCTTATAACCACATCATGTGTCTACTATATACTCTTTCTAATTGCTGTTATAATAAAGTTATTAAGACTTACATATATTTCTTGTTATATAGAAATACAATCAGTTTAATTTTATTGAATTTCTTACAGTTTTCCTTGTTTCTTTTTTACCTCTTTATGTTTCCCCTTGAGTCTTATATTTGAAGGTTAATTTTTTTATTCAACTCTGGCCTTTTAATCAGAAATGTTGGAAAGTTCTCTATTTCATGAAATATCCATTTTTTTCCCCTGAAAGATTTTATTCAGTTTTGCTGTGTAGATGATTCTTGGTTGTAAACCCAACTTCATTGCCTTTCAGTATATCATATTCTAAGACCTGTGATTCTTCAATGTGGAAGCTTCTAATTCCTGTATAATTTTTACTGTAGTTTCATGATATTTGAATTGTTTCTTTTTGACTGCTTGTAATACTTTCTCCTTGTTTGTGAATTTTGAAATTTGGCTATGATGTTCCTAGCAGTTTTCAATTTGGGATTTCTTTCAGGTAGTGATCAGTAAATTCTTTCAATTTCTATTTTGCCCTCTAGTTCTAATATATCAAGGCAGTTTTCTTTGATAATTTCTTGAAAGATATTGCCCAGGTTGGCTTTTTTTTTTTTAATCATGGCTTTTGGGTAGTCTAGTAATTCTAATATTATCTCTCCTGGATCTCTTTTCTAGACCAGTTGTTTTTCCAGTGAGAAATTTCACATTTTCTTTTACTTTTTTAGATTTTGTGTTATTGTATGTTAATGTCTCATAGAGTCATTAATTTCCATTTGTTCAGTTCTAATTTTTAAAGAATCATTTTCTTCAATGACCTTTTGTACTTTCTTTCCTTTTTGGCTGATTGGTTTTTAGGGAGTTATTTTCTTCAGTAAATTTTTGTATTCTTTTTCATGGTTTTCTTGCTTTACTCTTATTTCTTTCCCCAATTTTTCTTCTACTTCTCTGATTTGCTTTTTTTTTTTTGGTGAGGCAGTTGGAGTTAAGTGACTTGCCCAGGATCACACAGCTAGTAAGTGTAAAGTCTCTGAGGCCGGATTTGAACTCAGGTCCTCCTGACTCCAGGGCCGGTGCTCTAGGTGCTCTATCCACTGCACGACCTAGCTACCCTGATTTGCTTTTTAAGGTAATTTAAAAATTCTTCCAGGAATTCTTTTTGGACCTGAAACCATTTTACATCTTTCTTTGAAGCTTTACCTATAGCAGTTTTGTTACTATTGTCCTCCTCTATGTTTATACCTTTATTTTCCCTATCACTGGTAATAGCTTTCAATAGTCAATAATTTTTTTGAAATTTTTTTGAAATTTGTGTGCCTTTTTTTGTGACTTTGTGTTTTTATGATAGATTTGGACTCTATTCCTGTACTGTCCCAAATTTTTGTGCTGAGACTCTGGGTCTTACTGGTGGCTTTCACTGGGCTTCAGGGCTTAGTTGCTTGATTTCTCTGTAGAGTAAGCCTCCCTTCTGACTGGTATTGGTAGGGTTAGTCCTCTCTTTTGGCCTCCCCTGGGTGTGGACTGGCCTCCAGGAATATGTTGTGCTGCTGGTTTGCAAAAGTTAACAAAGTCTTTAAGGTGGCTAACCCTGGAGGAGTGATCTTGTTGCTGGTCAGCCCTAGGGGTGGTGCTCTACTGCTGGGTTACTCTGTTAACAGAGCCTTTCTGTTATCAGAACATGGAGGGGTAATTTTGTTGCAAATATGTCCAAGTGTGGGGGCCTTGTTGCTGGGTTGTTATGTCACAGAGTCACTCTGCTACCAGGACCTGGAGGGGTAATTTTGTTGCAGATCTTCTGGAAGTTTGGAGACCCGTGCTGCTGGTTTGCTTTGGAAAATAAGTCTCTTTTCTGATAGGCTCCAGGGGCCAGAACTAGCTGTTGTTTGCGATCTCTGAACACATTGTATTATGGTCTGCAAAGGTTGTATTTATTTATTTATTTATTTTTACTTTTTACTTTTGTTTGCAATCTCTGTTCCTTAATGAATGGTCACTTTTTGTAAAAGTTCCACTTGGTACTAAGAATATGTTTATTCTTTTGCAGTTCCATTTAGAAAACACCCCAGGTCTTTTAGCTCTAGTTTTCTCAGTTATTTGTTCAGTTGTATATTTTAACTTTTGTTTATTTTTGTTTATTTTTTTGTTAGACTTCTCCACAACAAAGAGGGATATTGAACTCTACTGCATCACTGTGAACGTCTTCTTGTAGTTTAGTTAACATTTCTTTGGGCTGCATCTTCAGCTCCTTTGCATTTCAGGACACATTCCATTCCTTTCTGCAGTTCCTCTTGAGTACAGAAATGTCTCATTTCAAATTTTCTTTACCTTATATTCAAAGATCTGTCTTATGATTGCTTCCAGAATTTGTCATTCATCAGTGGAATTATTAAATTTAACTACTGTGTCTTGGAGTTTGCAGCATTGGCTTTTTTTTTTCATGGAAGGGATTTGTAGATTGTTTCTCTTGGAACTTTTTTCTTTTCTGTTCAGAAGTTCTAGGACATTTTCTTGTATTATTTTTTGTATTATGGTGTTCAGGTTTTTTTCTTGTGTTTTTCTGGGTGACCTTTTGTGAGAAACCCCATTTAAAAATTTCTGGGACTCAGTGTTGGAGAAGTATCAAAGGTCTTTATTTACGTTCTCTTGAGAATGGGCCCATTCCCTAATGGAATGGCCGACTAAATATGGGCCCCGAGCCCTTTTATCCTTTAACATGGCTGGCCCCTCCCTTCTTCCCCAGTTATAATCTGTGGGCCAAGACACTGGCGCCAAAAACTAGCCAATCAGAATGCAGTGTAGCCAATATGGGGAGGCAACACAGAGACAGCCCTCTAAACTCCTCCCTGATATGACCAGCCTTCACTGGGGAGGAGGAGGGAAGGCAGCCCCTTTTTTAGACTGGGAGGAGCATGGCCCCTGTTTGTGGATATTAGCATTTTCAACTTTTGAGGGGGGGGACGCCCACATTTCCCACACCTTTAATCCTTAAATTGTTTCTACACATCCTATCTTCAAGATCATTATGTTTTGCTTGTATGGAAACCATGCTTTCTTTTAAGTTATTGCTTTTTGCTTCTGTTCTTCCAGATTGTCCTTCATTTCTATGTTTGCATTTGCAATTAGTTATCTTTTCTTTGTTTTTTTTGGTGAGATCTGCCATCGTGGATTCAAGTTTTTCTATTCTCCTGTTAAGGCTAAAATTCTAGCTATATTGTCTAAAATATTTAATGAGTGGTTGCCAATAAATTATAAGCTTTAGCAAGAGTTAGACTTTTAAGCATTTATTAAAGAGAATAAGAATTTGGTAGAGAGAGAGAAAGGCCTACATTCATCTATCTATTAAAGGGAGAGAGCATTCCTAGCTCTGCTCTCAACCAGAGTCCACAGAAAAGAGAGTGAATCAGAGTGCCAGCCTCCCCCTTCTTCCTCCCACAAGCAAATGTCACTTCCTGACGCCACAGAAAAGACGCATGGTCTAGCCCTCAGAGACCTTCACCTCATGGCAGAGCTTTTCTACAGTAAGTCTCCAGCAGTGGCATCATTCCAATTGTTACACTCCTAGTGATTTCTGCTGTGCAGGCCTTAAATTTTTTTTTTTTCCTCAGTGAGGCAGTTGGGGTTAAGTGACTTGCCCAGGATCACACAGCTAGTTAGTGTTAAGTGTCTGAGGCCGCATTTGAACTCAGGTACTCCTGACTCCAGGGCCAGTGCTCTATCCACTGTGCCATCTAGCTGCCCGCAGGCCTTAAATTTTGCATTCACAATTCTTATTTCTCTTTTAAACTGTTCAGGACTATCTTATGGATTCATACTGGAATTCTCAGAATTCCTTTGCATCATCAGTTGTTGATATATTTTTCTTGAAATACTTATTCATAGATAACTGAGTTCTTTTCCTTGATTTGGAGACTGGTTTTCATCTTTGTTTGTTTATCTGCTTAAACTAATAGGCCTTAATTGAGTCTTCTTTATTTTCCCCTATTCTTCACTTTCAGATTCTCTTCTCTTTTGTTATGGGGAAATGGTGGTGGGTTTGTCATGTAACGATTGGAATGATGCCATCTGCCGGAGACTTACTATAGGAAAGCTCCAACATGAGGAGAGGGCCTCTGAGGGCAGGACCATGTGGCTTCTCTTTGGCATCAGGAAGTGACGTTGGCTCATGGGAGGAAGAAGGGGGAGGCTGGCGCTCGGACTCGCTCTTTCCTGAGGACTCTGGTGGAGAAGGGAGCTAGAAATTCACTCTCCCTTTAATAGATAGATAAATCTAGGCCTTTCTCTCTCTCTTTGGTTACTAAATTCTTATTCTCCTTAATAAATGCTTAAAAGTCTAACTCTTGCTAAAGCTTATAATTTATTGGCGACCACTCATTAGATATTTTAGACAGTATAGCTAGAATTTTAGCCCCTTACAATCAGGAATTCCTGTTTAAAGAATTACACCCTCTCACACACAAATCCAATTAGAATAAAATATTTTATTTGGGCGCTAGAGAAAGGAAATCTTGAGACAAGTCTCAAGGGGAGGTGGATCCAGAGACCCAGTTCTCTGAGATATCTATCTCCTCCAGCAGGAAAAAGGCAAATACTTTTATAGAAGAGGAATGGTGGAGGGAAGGGATGGGGTGATCATTTGACTGTGGAAAGTTTTGTTATTGGGGGTGATCACCAGAGGGTGGGACATACCCCACTGGTGGTGGCTTGGGGAATTTGGGTGGTTCAGATCTCTCCAGCTATCTCTGCCATACCTATTGGGCTTATCTCCCCTAGGAGTGGGGGAGACAGGAATGAAGGGTGGTGGTCCTAGAGTTGACTCAGTCCAGAATGGGTTCCACTTATCTTTTTAGGTGTGTCTGTCCTTTGGTTTAGCTTCTCAAGATGGTTCCCTTAGTTCCCCCAGAAAACTTCTGAGGTATCCTAGGCCCATAACACTTTGATAACAGTTTCCCAGGACTCTAGATTTTAAAAGTTCTCTCAGCTTCTTCTCACACTGGGCAATTCATTGTTCACCAACTTCTATCTCTGCTCCAAGTGACTTATGAAGGGACAGAACTGACCCCAGCTGGACACTGGGCTCTTTTCCAAGGTTTAGTGGAGAGTCCCATAGCCTTCATGATATGGGATAGAATTTGGGGTCAAATTGATTGTGAGTCATCCCAAAAGAATTACAAGACTCAGTGACTCAGTTTCCCAAGTTTTATTGCAATACTGTGGGTGACTACAGGGAGAAAACCAAAATAGTGGAAAGATATCTCTTGAATAGTGAAAGAAAAGACAGTTATATTCATAATATAGATAAATTGATTATCAGTCTCATAATAATCTCCACCTTTGGGAGGTACAGGGGAGGGCTCATCCTAATTTGGAGTTCCTGGGGTCCTAAGCCAACCCTCGAGGTGGGTACCTTTTTCTGTGGAGGTGTGTTTTTGGGATTTACACGTCATAAGGTGAATCTGGGGACAAATTGGCCTTTTCTCTGCATGTCTTTTTCTGGTTCCCATGCTTAGTTTCAAAACATCTTCATTTATCATTTATTTCTAGTCTGAATTTCTATAGCCTGTCATTTTATTTAAGGTCTTCACGGCCTAGCTCCCTCTGTTCCTGTTAGGGGTACTGATTTATGTGGGTAAGAGAATTTAGCATCCTGACTTGTAAGTTATCCATTAACTGGGGTCTGAATCCCTCTTAGAGTTGATATCTGAATTAGAGCTTGGGCCTTAGGTTTTTCTGTTAATCCCTTTTTTTTTCTCCCTACGTCATTCACATATGTCTTGCTCCAGTTCTCTCTCTTCTCCAGTTCTCAGTCTAAACTTTGTTGCAGTATAGAGTGCTACCACTCCTCACTGTGATCTCAGCCTGAGTAAATTTCTGCCATTGGATCTCTGAGGCATTGGGTGGCATGTGTATTGGGGTGTAGAGTTCAATACTCTTACAAGCTCATAGGTGAATTAGTGTAACCATATGTACAAGAGCATTGTCATTGGTGGGGAAGAGGAGTGTTGAATAAGCATATTAGAAATTAGGGATTATTAGCCTTCTCATCAAGTTTTTCTTTGTGGCCTAGGCCATGGAGACAGCTGGAATTGCTTTATCTCGGACACATAATTCCTATTTTGGAAAAGTCATCAGGATCTGAGAAAATATCTAGCCCTCCATATTGTTGTTTATGTGACCTGAAGTCTCTCTAGTTGATTTTTTTAGTCCTTTATTTAATACAGTTTTGTGGGTTTTCCATTTTATTGAATAAAAGATCTGTTGACTATTGCTACATTTCTATATTTGTTTGTGAGGTTTTTATGACCTAATGCATGGTTGATTTTTTCTGAATTGCTATGAAAAATGTTTACTTCTTCCTATTCCTTTTTAGTAATAACCAAAGGTCTACCATATCTAATTTTACTAAATTTCTCTTCAGTTCCTTAACTTTTTAATTTTTTGCCTATATTTTTTTCTTGCCCGGAAGGAATCTATTGAGTTCCTCTCTTAAATTTTATTTTCTATTTCTCCCTTTAATTCATTTAGCTTTTACTTAGATGCTATGCCAGTCAGTGCATATATGCTAAGTATTGAAATTAATTCATTGTTTATGGTATCTTTCAGCAAAATGTATTTTCTCTGCTTATTTCTTTTTGTTTTGTTTTGTTTTGTTTTTTTAGTGAGGCAATTGGGGTTAAGTGACTTGCCCAGGGTCACATAGCTAGTAAGTGTTAAGTGTCTGAGGCCGGATTTGAACTCAGGTACTCCAGGGCTGGTGCTCTATCCACTGCGCCATCTAGCTGCCCCTGCTTATTTCTTTTTAATAAGTGTTGTTGTTATTGCCTTACCTATAATCATGATTTATACCCCTCCTTTTTTGAGTTTAGCTGAGGCATATTTTACTCCAATCTCTTACACTAACTCTGTGTCTTTACTCAGATGTTTGTTGTAAACATCATATTGTTGTATTGTGCTTTCTTATCCATCCAGTTCATATTCATGGTAAAGGCCTTTCATTGTGTTTTTCTACCCATCCTAAACTCTTATACTTTTCTCCCTTAGCTTTCCAACTTCTTTTATATCAATTTCTTACCCTTCCTTTCCTTTTAAACCTCTTTTTTATAGTTTCCCACTTAGAGATTAGGTTTTCTTTGCTTATGACTCAGCCTCCCTGAATCTACCTTTCCTCTTATTTCTTTTAACTTAGTTATAATATATATGTTGTATTACCCCAGTAATATGTAATAGCTTTAGAGTCAAGACTCTCATTTTTTTCTTTATTTTTCCAATGCCAGTACTTCACATATAATGAACACTTAATAAACACTGGAGTTGAGATGGAAAATAAAATTTGTAAAGACTTACTTCTTGCAATTTGGTATTGGAATTTCAGAATAAAATGTAGTTATAAATGAATGATTTGCTTCAAATCTATCCTGAATATGTGTGAATATAGCTTTGGTTTGCTTGTCAGTCTCTTTTTTTCTCACTTTTGAAATGCTCTTAACTTATAATTTTTTTAATTTGGAGAAGTGAATGGGAGTTTCAGATAAGCTTAATGTCTAAAATTAATAAGTTGAAAAATCATGCTGCTTAAGTATGAAGAATTGAAAATACTTTAAAAATTTTTGTTAATTATTAAACTCAGAAGAACTACACAATCATATTCAAAGGTTAAAAACAAAAACATAAAAAACCAAAGGTTTTTGTCTTTGGGAATTTTTTTGGCCTGAACATCTGATTTCATTCCTGTGGTCAGCTCAGTTGAATGGAAACTCCCTCCACTGGTACATCTTAGCAACTAGTATAATTTAGAATTTCATAAGCCTAGAGCCTGTTGTCACATAACTGGTGTGTATATGATGCAGAACTTGAACCCAGGTGTTCCTGATCGTAAGATTGGTCTTCTACCTTATGCTGTTCCTTATATTCATCATCATGTTGGCAATTTGGCATCCTAGATAAAATAAACAAGTATGGGCAAATTTTGAATAAGATATGCTTATCCAGACCTGAGAGTTTCATCCCACAATATCTCAGTGATATTTTTCACATGAAATTTGCCTCTATTTTCCTTTTCTTACTGCATGAATTTTTCTAATGTGAATTTCTTGGTATTTAATCTATGATTTCTCCCTCCACCCCCCCCTCTTCATTGTAGCTACTCTCAGTGGTGTTTTGCATTGTGTATAAGGTTAAATACTCCCTCTTCCTTCAACATTTTCCTTTTTTTTTTTTAGAGCCCTTTCAGTTTGATTTTCAAGATACCAATCAGTCAATAAACATTCATTAAGCTCCTACTATGTGCCAAGCACTATTCTAAGCACTAGAGATACAGAAAGAGGCAAAAGACAATCTCTGCCCCTCAGGAAGCTCACAATGTAATGAGGTAGATAGCAAACAAATATGTACAAACAAGGTATATATAGGAAATGTAGGAGTTTTAAAAGTTTGTAAAAGTTTAAAAAGGAATGCACTAGAATTAAGAGCTTCCCGTAGAAGATGGCTTTTTAGTTGAAACTTATAGAAAGCCAAGGAAGCCAGTAGACATAGATGAGGGAGAGCATTCTTGGCATGGAGGACAGCCAACAATAATGCCTTAATCTGAGAAATTGAGTGTCTTCTATGTGGAAGAGCAAGGAAATCAATGTCACTGGTTTAGAGAGTACATAGTGGAACTGGAAAAGGGGTAGGGGGAAGAGTTAAGAAGGCCTTTGAATGCGCAGAGGATTTTGTCTTTAATTCTTTAAGTGTTTGGGAGCCAAAAAAACTAGAATTTTTTTAGTGAGGGGGGATGGTTAGGGCAGAACATGGTTGGACTTGTGCTTTAGGAAAATCACCTTGGCAGCTGAATGAAAGATGGATTGGATTGTGGAGAGACTTGAGGCAGGCAAACGCCCCAGCAAGCTATTGCAATAATCCAAACATGAGGTAATGAGGCACCAGGGTGGTGGCAGTATCAGAGGAGAGAAAGGGGCATGATTGAGAGATGTTGCGAAGGTAAGTAAGACACCTAGGTTGCAGCCTAGGAGGATGGTATTGCCTTCTCCAGTAATAGGGAAGTTGGGGGTAGGGGAGGAATGTGTTTAAGAAGAAAGATACTGAATTTGTACTTAGCTACATTAAATTTAAGATGTCTACTGGATGTTCACTCCAGTGTGTCTGAAAGGTAATTGGACACTGGAGATTCAAGGTCCAGAAAGACCCTTGAGAGCTGAATAGGTAGATTTGAAAATCATTAGCATAGACATGGTAATGAAATCCATGGGAGCTGATAAGATCACCAAGAGCTTTAGTATAAAGGGAGATGAGAAGAAAGAAGAGGGCCCAGGACAGAATCCTGTGGGATACCTATGGTTAGAGAGCATGGCCTGGATAAGGATCCAGCAAAGGGGACTGAGAAGGAGAGGTCTGATAGGTAGGACCCGAAAACCTAGAGAAAGGAGATTATCAAGTAGGAGATGATGATCCACAGTGTCAAAAGTTGCCAGTGCAATATATTCTAAACACCTTTAGTTAGATATACTTCATCTCTGTCCCTGAGTCTGTTATCCCTATATTTTAAGCCATGGTCCAGAAATCCAAATCCATTACTTAGCCAGATGTTCATTTTCCAAATCCTGCCTTGTCTTGTTTGTTTGTTTTTGTTTTTGCTGGGCAGTGAGGGTTAAGTGACTTGCCCAGGGTCACACAGCTAGTAAGTGTCAAGTGTCTGAGGCCAGGTTTGAACTCAGGTCCTCCTGAATCCAGGGTCAGTGCTTTATCCACTGTGCCATCTAGCTGCCCCCACCTCCCCCACCTTGTCTTTTTTTTTTTTTTTTTTTTTTTTTTTAGTGAGGCAATTGGGGTTAAGTGACTTGCCTAGGGTCACACAGCTAGTAAGTGTTAAGTGTCTGAGGCCGGATTTGAACTCAGGTACTCCTGACTCCAGGGCCGGTGCTCTATCCACTGTGCCATCTAGCTGCCCCCCCACCTTGTCTTTTGCACTCAGTACCCTTCAGTGGACAATGTTAGCAAGACAAACCTGTGCCCCTTTGGTCTTTAGTTTTGTTTGTTTTTGGTTTTTTGCCCAAGATTTCATAATCTTTAGGAATACTTTTTAGATTTGGTAGTATCATTTGTACTGGTGTGAATTAACAGAATTCCACAAGCATTTATTAGACTTGATGACTATTTCTTATTTTGATTAGTTTTGGATGATTATCTATTATGTCTTAGTTATATGCCCCAGGAAGACAATAAGTCTTCTCTATACACATTTCCATAAATTGCTGCTTCTTAACAGGGAGTCACTAACCACAACTGCTTTTAACTTTTTCCTCTGACAAACATGAGATCATCTCCCTTAATATTTTTTTGTGGCTCTATTTTTTTCTTCCTTGGAGGTCAAGCAACTTCTTTTTTTACCATTTAGCTGCCTTGTTTTTCGGAAGATTCTCATTTATCTTTTATTTTCATGTGTACAGTCATCTTTTTTTCCTCCTTTTCCTCTGAATGAAATATTTATTTCCCAGCCTTCTGACAAGTGTCACATTTACCCTCTACCACTTCATTTCCTTTCCATACACTCCCATCCCCTTTGAAGCCTTGCTTTTATTCCTCCCAGGAGCACTTTATTCCTTTTAACCTGGGATAAAAAAAAACAAAACCATTCCTTGAATCCCTTTACTTTCTCTAGGACAGAGACCAGCTTACATTTACACTTTACTTTTACACTTGGCCTTGGCAAAAATACAAAAGTCATAATCAAATGCAAGTCACTGAAAAATTTGTTCTCCTATGCCTGATTTAGATTTTCACATTTTAAAAAATTACTTGTGTGCATATAACTCACACCTGGTCAAGACCTTTGTATCCTTTTAACACCTCTTAGCAGCAGTGTGCTGCTAAGTGCTTAATAATTGGCTCTCAAGAAAAAATAAAAGCACATACTTTTAAATTTAATCAGCATTATTATCATTTTCTCCATCTCTTTCTTAAGTATAGGTGATCAACAAAACAATAAATTAAGCTGTGATATGTAACATTTGCTTGTTTCTAGAGTGTAAATACACTGAAAATATAACAATTGGGAGCATATACAACTGTCTTCATCACACCTCTGCCTCTTTGTAACTTATCACCCACAACCAACTTCCTTTCTTTCTCTTAACAATAAATTTAGAGCTATACCCCTACCTTCCTTTACCATGTCAGTTTAACCTTATATGATACACCAATTTGTTTTACTTTATTTATAATTCTTTTTTCCCCAAATTAAATGTAAAAAACAAATTTTGACATCAATTTTTAAAAAAAACTTTGTGTTTCAAATTCTCTTCCTCTCCCCCGTCTCCACCCCACCAAGAACTCAAGCAATTCCATATGTTATACATAAGTAATCATGCACATTTCCTTTCTTTTTTTTTTTTTTTTTTCAGTGAGGCAATTGGGGTTAAGTGACTTGCCCAGGGTCACGCAGCTAGTAAGTGTCAAGTGTCTGAGGCCGGATTTGAACTCAGGTACTCCTGACTCCAGGGCCGGTGCTCTATCCACTGCGCCATCTAGCTGCCCCCAATCATGCACATTTCCACATTAGCCAGGTTGTGAAAGAAAACAGACCAAAAAAAACTTCAGATAAAGGAACTAACAAAAAAAATTATGCTTCTATCTGTATTCAGATACTATCAGTTCTTTTTCTATAGATGGCTTGCATTTTTCATAAGTCCTTCAGAGTTGTCTTGGATCATTGCATTGCTGAAAATAACCAAGTCCTTTACAGCAGATATTCTTACAATATTGTTGTTATTTTGTGTTCTGTACGTTTCACTCTGCATCAGCTCATGTAGGTCTTTCCAAGTTTTTCTAATAGCATCCTGCTCTTCATTTTTTTTAATAGTAAACTACATTTATATAGTACTTTAGAGAGAGATTTCCTTACCCATGAGGTTGATTATTGCAACAACAGTGATAGATAACATTTATATAGTACCTTAAACCTGACAAAGAATTTTCTTCACAATAGCCCAGTAAAGTACCATGTTTTATCATCAGTCGGTCATCACCAGTCAATCATCACCAGTCAATCCTCATCCTCATCATCAATCAGTCCTCATCTTCATCCACTCATCATTAATCCATCAGTCAATCACTCAATCAATCCATTGAGGACTTCCAATATTTATTTGCTTTTACCTGGAAAAATAGACAGTGGACCTGGACTAGACTCCCACAGGGATTTGTAGACAGTCCCACATTATTTTCCCAAATTTTACAACAGGATCTGGCCTCCATTACCTTTAAAGGCTCCACACTAGTACAATATGTTTTGGCCTCTCCTAATGCTGAAATTTGTCAGGAAGATAGCCATCACTTACTGTTGGAGCTGCACAAGAGAAGACACAAGGTGTCCAAGTCAAAGGTACAATGGTGTTTGCCCCAGGTAGAATATTTAGGATTTATTTTGGCTGCTGGAACTTGCTCTGTCTCTTCTAAGCGAGTCCAGGCCATTCAACAACTCTCTGCCCCCACTACTAAGAGGCAATTAAGAGCCATTCTGGGAGCAGCTGGGTACTGTAGACAATGGATACCCTCTTTTGGTGAAATTACTAAACCTCTCATAGCTCTAACAAAAAGTTCTGTCCCAGACATTTTACAGTTGGATCCCCAGCATCTCTCAGCCATAAAAACCCTGATCTTCCAGGGTATTATTCTTCCATGTCATCACTCTCCATGCAATACTCCCATTTTGCAAGTTAGAAAACCCAAGCTTGGGCCAGATGGTAAACCTGTTTATCCATTTTGTGCAAGATCTTAGAGCGATTAATAATTATGTTATTCCTAGACATGCTATAGTTCCAAAGTGGGGGAGACTTATTACGATTGTCTGCTAGACACAGGAGCCTCTAAATCAGTATTAGTAAGCAAACCAGATGCTGGGTGTAGACCTGTAGGATTTTTTAATGTAGTAGGAGTCTCAGGAAAGAGCCAGAGAGTGGCAAAATTGAATCCTTGCATGGTATCTATGGGGCCCTTACCAGTGGAACATTCGTTCTTACTCATGCCTGATGCCCCTGTAAATTTATTAGGTCGTGATCTCCTTTGCAAGCTTAGAGCAACCATATCTTGTGCTCCAGATGGGGCTGTCTCACTACAATTGCCAGAGGATACTGTTCATTTATTACCAATTTTACTTACAGAAGCTCAAGGAACAGTAGGGGAAGTATCCAAAATTCCCTCTGACATTCCTGCGTCTTTATGGGCCTCATCCCCTAATGAGGTGGGGCTCCTTAAGTCTGCCATGCCTGTTACCTTTAAAGTTAAGGGGGGACCACCCCCCTCCATTCCACAGTATCCATTGTCTAGGGAAGCAATAGAAGGGATCACACCTATAAAGCTCCGTTGGTCTCCTGGCTGTGCTGCACAGACAGACGCTGACTGGAGTTCGATTCGGCCCGGTTCTTGGTTAACAGCACATGCTTGACTCGGTCTCTATCTCTCTCCCCAAAGGTGGCCTTGGGTTTTGGTGAGTTTTATACGGAAAAAGACTAAGCCTAGACTTAAGACGATTCTACTTTCCTATCCTTCTAATCAACATCACCTTGTGACTACCATACAATAAAAGCTCTAACTAGAAAACCAGAAGCTTCTTCCATTTACTAGTCTGGGAGATAAATTAAGGGAAAGGTTAAGTAGGGGAGATTTATGATCTAATATCCAATTTTAAATCTCACACCATTCATCCATCAACCAATCCATCAGTCATTCAGTCATTGTTGTCATCATTATCTTACATTGCTCTTACCTCTGCTTCAGAATTTTTCATAATTACTGTTGCTAATTGTGTTTCCCTCCATCCTATTCCCTCCCCATGATCTTTACTCTATGTTGTATCTTCTTTTACTCTATCCCTCCTCAAAAGTATTTTCCTTCTGAGTGGGGCATGAACACCCAAGGCCTCCCTGCAGGGCCTGCTGTGCCCCAGGTGGTTTCGGGGAGAGCAGTCGTGCTGGGAGAGGGGTGGCCCATTCGGGGTGCCCGAGGCTAATTTTAGCCTCTT
This sequence comes from Dromiciops gliroides, assembly GCF_019393635.1. Classification (NCBI taxonomy): domain Eukaryota; kingdom Metazoa; phylum Chordata; class Mammalia; order Microbiotheria; family Microbiotheriidae; genus Dromiciops; species Dromiciops gliroides. The sequence goes on from NC_057861.1 coordinate 586,147,877, forward strand.
ACAAGTTTATCACCTCTCAGCAGATGGGGAACATTCTTCATAATCAGCATTCTAGAATCATGGTTGGTTATTCATTGTGTTGGTCCTTTTGTTAAGTTTTACATTGTTATAGAAGTTGTTTTCTTGGCTTTGCTCACTTTACTCTGTATTAGCTCATGTTTTTTCAATTTTCTCTGAAAACACTCCTTCATTTCTTATAGCACAATAGTATTCCATTACATTTATGTGATTTTAAAAAAATGCAAAGTAGAACTTTTACATTTGACCCTATTAAATTTTATATTATTTTGTTTGGCTCATCATTCTATCCTGCTTACCTCCTTTTGGATGCCAGTTCTGTCACCTTTTACATTTCTGTTAAACCTTCTGCAAATTTGGCAAACTTGTTATTTATCTTTAATTCAAGTTATTGATATAAATATTGAGCAGCAAAATCTCTACTAGAAATTACTCTCTAGGTTGACATCACCCCATTATTGACTATACTTTGGATCTGGTTATCTATATAATTCTGAATCCATCCAACTACCCTCTATTGTCTGCCTATAACTACATTTTATCTTCAGGTATGACTAGCAGTTTTGGTAACTGCTTTCTTGAAGTCTATGTACGCCACGTCTACAGCTAGACTTAGCTAACCTACCAGTCTTTCTGTCCGGTCAACACCCCTCCACCCCCCAATCTATCTCCTTAACACTTGTTTATAGTGGCTAGAATGCTCTTCCTACTCACCTCTGCCTTATATGCTTCCTTCAAAGAACCCCTCAGGTTCTGCTTCCTACTAATGGCCTTTCCTTATTTTCCTGTCAGTTGTTAATTTTTCCCCACACTCTTTACTCCTCTTGATTTCTAGTACAAAAATTTTGTACATATCGCCTATATATTTCAAATTGAGAGGCTAAAGGATAATAGATAATGAATAGGGATTGAGCTTGCCTCAGTCAGAAATTCGTGTGTTCAAACATGTTTGTCACATTCTGGCAAAGGTGACATTTCTGTGTTACTTTGAGTATGTCACTTAATCTCTCATTGCCCTGATGTAGGAAACTCTTAGTTTAACAAATCCAGGATTAGGGAATTACCTTTGAAATGGATTGGCCAGATTCTTAAATGGTTGAATTTAAAGAAATTTTACTTCACTTTTCTGTAACATATATCTAGTCAAGGTGGAGCTACATTAAGCATTAAGAGCTTATAATTAGTTGTTGTCAGTTGTGTTGGTAATAACAAAAGTAAATTGTTTCATATAGCAGTCTACTCTTCTGACAAGGTATTTCTATACACTCACTCTTTTCCCAGTGGAGGTGTATATAAGCAAAGGGTTCCCTGTCCAGGGGGTCTAAAGGATATTGCTTCCTGTACACACAGGGACACACACCCTGATAGAGAAATACAATATATGTACTAATATTAAAGTTTTTATAAATGAAAAGCCATGATTATAATAATTTTAGTGGTCCATTTTTAACTCTAGGTATTGTATGCAAAATAGTTAGGAAACAAGTTGCCTCACTTCTGAAGAATTACTCTGATATGAACATGGGTTACTACAAGTTTAAAAATATTTTAAATATATTGTCATAAATTCTATATAGGAAGAAATATGATGATAAAAACTCATATAGAAAGGCAATTATTTCTACCTCCAAAGACTGGCCGATTTTGGAAGATATTTCTATAAAATAATTTTATTTTTATGAATAAGATAGCCAACACTTCAGAAGCACTAAAGTATTAGTAGAAAGAATTACCTTTTTATAGTTTTATGTAACTTCATCTGCTTTTGATTCTTAGTATGAAAGTGATTTTAATTAGCTTTTTCTTTTTTTTTTTTTTAATGTAACCAGTACTGCTTTTAATATCAGTTGATTGGGCTATAAGTGCAGATTCTGCCACTTAGAAGCTGATTGATTCTGAGCATGTCATTTAACCCTGGTGATGTTCCACTTCTCTTATTTGTATAAAGTATGAATAATCATCCACTACTTCACAGAAAATATATGTATATATATATATATATATGTTTTGTTTTGTTTGCTTGATTGTTTTGGGGTTTTTGTGGGGCAATGAGCATTAACTGACTTGTCCAGAGTCACACAGCTAGTAAGTGTCAAATGTCTGAGGCCGGACCTGAACTCAGGTCCTCCTGAATCCAGGGCCACTGCCCCATCCACTGCTCCACCTAGCTGCCCCCTGGTAAGTGCTTTCTAAACCCTGGAAAATTATATACATTTAAATATTATTGTTAATTTCCATGAGAACTCTGTAAAGTACAAGCTCAGGTGGTTTCTACTCAAGTTAAAGGCTTGGAATATGAAACAAGACCTTGTATATATAATGTCTGAGATTTCATAAAAATGTGAGGACATTCAAGAACTATAGCAGGAAAACAGAATTCAGAGTGATTTGGTAGACATCAAAGAATGGATAAACAGAAACAGCATATGCTATATTTGTGTGCTATAGACCGCCTGGCCTGAAGGAGAAAAAAGTTCAAGAAACATATCACACTATTCATCTTCTACAGATGGACAATTCTAATGATCAAATTCATGTGCTAGAGATCTCTCTTTGTGAAAAACAAAATGAGTGATGCTTTACTTGCCATCATACTGCTGTCATTCTCATTCTACATAACGTCCTCCTTATACCCTCTTTTCATGTTTACTTTCTTTTTGTTTTGTTTTGTTTGGGTTTTTTTTTTTTGCATGTTCAAAACAGAATTTATTTTCTTTTTCCTTTAATCCTCCCCAGTTATATACACTTTTAGAATACTTTTGAGTACACTATCATTTTCAAACTATCATTGTCTTCTTACTTCTTTGCCCCTCATACTCCATATGCATTCAGTTACCAAATCCTGCCTTTGCTACTACAACTATATCTTTTTTTTTAAGAATAGAATTTTATTTTCCAAAATATATGTAAAAACAAATTTTAACATCAATTTTTAAAAAAAAATTGTTCCAACTTCTCTTCCTCCTCTATTCCCACCCCCACCCACTAGAACTCAAGCATTTCAAAATAAATTATACATGAGTAGTCATGGAAAACATTCCCACATTAGCTAGGTTGTGAGGAAAAAACAGTCAAAAAAACTCCCAAAACTTCAGACTGAGGAATTGTCAAAGAGAAAAAACATTTTTTTTAAAAATGTGTTTCCAGGGGCAGCTAGGTGGCGCAGCGGACAGAGTACCGGTCCTGGAACCAGGAGCACCCGAGCCCAAATCCGGCCCCAGACACCCAACACCCACCAGCCACATGACCCCGGGCAAGCCACCCAACCCCAATTGCCTCACCAAAAAAGAAAAAAAAAAAGAGAAAAGGAAAAAAAATGTGTTTCCAACTATTTCAGATACTATCACTTCTTTCTCTGTAGATGGGTTGCCATTTTCATAGTCCTTCAGGGTTATATTGGACCATTGCCTTGCTGAAAATAACCACATGCTTCCCAGCAGATCATTTTACACTATTGCTGTTATTTTGTATACAGTGCATTTCACTCTGCTTCAGTTCATGTAGGTCTTTCCAGGTTTTTCTAATAGTATCCTGTTCATCATACCCTAAATAATGTACCTTAAACTTGACAAAGAATTTTCTTCGTATTAGCCCAGCAAAGTCATCATAACTATTTCCCTCCATCCTATTCCCTTCCCATGATATTTACTCTATTTTCCATCTTCTTTTAAACTATTCCTCCTCAAAAGTATTTTACTTCTGACTCTCCCCTCCCCTACTCTACACTCCCTTTTTTTCCACCCTTCCTTCCTTATCCTCTTCCCCTCATACTTTCCTGTAAGGTTAAATAGATTACTCCTCCCAACTGGGTGTGAATGTTATTCCCTCCATGAGCCAACTCTGATGAGTTTAAGGTCTTTGAGCTAATTCTATGTTCCAAATTTTCTTCCTCCCTCTCTCCTCAACCCTCCCTATGAAATCAAGCAATTCAATATTTCATACTTGTGCCGTTATGCAGAACGTCTTCACCTTCCTTGAAAGTATTTTGCTTTTTACTACTCTCTCCTAGAATCTGCCCTTCCCTCCTTCCCCCCCCCTTATCTCCCTCCCCTCCATCAGGGCAAAATATATTACTATACCCACTTGAGTATGTATGTTAGTCCTTCTTTGAGTCAATTCTGATGATATTAAGGTTCAATCACTCCCCAATTCCTTCCCCCTCTTCCCCTCCCCTCTATAAGCTTTTTTCTTGTTTCCTTCATATGAATAACCTCTCCCCAGACCATCTCTCCCCTTCCCCCTCCCCCAGTCTATTTCTCCTACACCTCAACCCTATTTTAAGGATGTCATTATGGGTTAGTTAGGTGGCACAGTGGACAATGCACCAGCCCTGGACCCAGGAGGCCCCAAGCCCAAATCCGGCCCCATACATAAGACACCCCACAAAGAACAAAACATAACTTCCCTTCGTATTCAGTTCAGACCTGTGTCCTCTGTATTATCTTCCCATATAGGAATGTTAACAGTTTGATCTTTTAATATCCCTCATGAAGTCTTTTTCCTGTTTATCTTTTTATGCTTCTCCGGGGTGTTGTATTTGAAAGTCAAATTTTCTATTCAGTTCAGGTCTTTTCATAACAAATGCCTGAAAGTCTTCTTTCTCCTTGAAGTTCCATGTTTGCCTCTGAAAGAGGATGCTTAGTTTTGCTGGGTACATGATTTTTGGCTGTAGTCCCAGTTCCTTTGCCCTCTGGAATATCATATTCCATGCCCTCCGGTCCTTTAATGTAGAAGCTGCTAGATCTTGCTTTATCCTTATTGGAGCTCCACAGTATTTAAATTCCTTTTTTCTAGCTGCTTGCAATATTTTCTCCTTGACCTGGGAGTTCTGGAATTTGGCTATAATATTCCTGGAGGTTTTCCTTTTGGGATCTCTTTCAGGAGGTGATCGGTGGATTTTTTCAATTTCTATTTTAGCTTCTGCTTCAAGAATATCAGGGCAATTTTCCCTCACAATCTCTTGGAGGATGGTGTCTAAACTCTTGTTTTGGTCATGGTTTTCAGGTAGTCCAATGATTTTCAAATTATCTCTCCTAGATTTATTTTCTAGGTCAGCTGTTTTTCCAAGGAGATATTTCACATTGCCTTCTATTTTTTCATTCAATTGGATTTGCTTTACTGTGTCTTGGTTTCTCATAAACTCACTAGCTTCCATTTGTTCAATCCTAATTCTTAGGCAATTATTTTCAGCAGACAGTTTTTTAATCTCCTTTTCCATTTGGCTTTTCAAACTGTTGACTTTTTTCTCATGACTCTCCTGCATTGCTCTCATTTCTCTTTCCATTCCTTCCTCTCTTTCTCTACATCTTCGTTCTATCTCTCCTACTTTCTCTTCAAAGTCCCTTTTGAGAGCTTCCATGGCCTGAGACCAGTTCATATTTTTCTTGGAAGCTTTGGATGTTGGAGCTTTGACCCTATTATTATCTTCTTCTTCTGAGGATGTATTGTGGTCTACCTTTCCCCCAAAGAAGTTTTCGATGGTCTTCTGCTTTCTCTGCCTACTCATCCTGGCTTACTGTTTCTTGGCTTTTTACTCCTTAAAGTGTAGCGCTGCTTCCCGGACACAGTTCGTGCTACAGCGTGGCCCAGGGGGTGATTGGGCTTCTTCTCAGCCTGCCTGGCTTGTGAGTAATCACAGCCGCTTTCCAGCTTTTTCCAATAATAGGAAACTGGGAGAAGAAAAAGAATTGTTATCTTGATTCCTTTTACACCCCCCCCCCAATTATTGATTTGCATTCTCAATAAGGAGGAGAAAATATATGCAACAACAGCCACTTGGTCCATGACTATCCAAGTTTCTCCATTAACATATATAAGAACAAAAGTGAAAAACAATATATTTAGATCATTGCTTAAGGAAATATTTGTACTTCAACTGCAGTTTTTAAAGTTGTAATTTCTTTAGTTTCTTAAATCTACAAAAAGGCCTGACCTTTAAACTAGTATCTTAATACCCTATGGTTTAATAACAACCATGATGTCAAACTATTTTTAATCCTGGTTATGAAAGGTAAGGTGTATAAAATCTCTATGTTTTTGTTTGTTTGTTTGTTTGTTTTTGAGGGGCAGTTGGGGTTAAGTGACTTGCCCAGGGTCACACAGCTAGTAAGTGTTAAGTGTCTGAGGCTGGATTTGAACTCAGGTACTTCTGAATCCAGGGCCGGTGCTCTATCCACTGCGCCATCTAGCTGCCCCCTAAAATCTCTATGTTTTTGGAGTCGATTGTGGATTAGATATACATTTCATTTTTTAATGAAGATCAGAAATATTTTCACATTATAATTGCCATTTCTTACTGAAGCAACAAAAGAATATACTTTTTTTGGGGGGTGGGGGAGACGGGGCAGTGAGAGTTAAGTGACTTATTCAGGCTCACACAGCTAGTTAGTGTCGAGTGTCTGAGGCTGGATTTGAACTCAGGTCTTCCTGAATCCAGGGCCGGTACTTTATCCACTGAGCCACCTAGCTGCCCCCAAAAGAATATATTTCTTAACTAGGGCTTTAATTATATACTTGATTCTTGGACATTACTCCCAAATTTAGTTTCTGTAATATATGTCTTGCTTTTTGGCATAATACGTTCACACAATTTTAAACATTTTCTTCCATTTTTACTCTCTTTGCTTATATTTTCTTTAAGACTTTTTTTTTGTCTTGTTTTCAGTGTTCATCCTCTATAATTGTGGGACAAATAATATGTAGGTACTTTGAAGCTTATATAACTAATGATAGTACTTAATCATATTGAATTTTAGGTTTGATAGATTAAGAATTTAAACTATGAGTTGAAACTGGTTAGAAGTTCTTTGTATTTTTTTAATGAATTAAAAATAGACATTCTATTTGCATCATTAAAGAACTTTAAACCTGTAATTGTTTAACAAACCATTACAAGACTGAGCTCATGAATATTGTGGTTTATATATTTAGGCACTCATCAAGTTGAGAGTTCATTTTGTGTGGTCTTATGAGGCAAAATTGTACATGATGTGTCCCCATTTATAGCTTCTTATTACCATTTCTAAGATTTAGCATAATAAAATCCACATATCTACCCTAATAATGAGCAACTTGAAACTTAAGTTTTTCAGCTTATTGGAATTTACTGTAGCTTAAATTTTTTTTCCCCTTTTGGAAGACATTGTTGATTTTTTTTCCCTTTAAGTATAAAAGGAGGGGGTAGCTAGGTGTCGCAATGGATAAAGCACTGGCCCTGGATTCAGGAGGACCCAAGTTCAAATTCGGCCTCAGAAACTTGACACTTACTAGCTGTGTGATCCTGGGCAAGTCACTTAAGCCTCATTGCCTCACACCCCTCCCCCCCCCAAATAAATTAAAGGAAAAATTATCTTGAAATACTAAAGGATATTATTCATAAAAGCTGTTGCAGCTTTCTTTTTCCTTAGAAACTATTTCATAGAAATTTCTACATATAATTCCTTACTATTAAAAATAGTTTATACTTAAGAGTAATAGTTTTTCTTTTTTCCTAGCTATGTAGCAACCTCTTGGTTTTCACTAGTATTTATCAGGTCGCATAGGCCAAGGATTACAATGTCATTTTAATAATGATGGGTTGGTTTGTTTGTTTGTTTTTGCGGGCCATTGAGGGTTAAGTGACTTGGCCAGGGTCACACAGCTAGTAAGTGTCAAATGTCTGAGGCCAGGTTTGAACTCAGGTCCTCCTGAATCCAGGGCCGGTGCTTTATCCACTGCTCCACCTAGCTGCCCCTAATAATGATATTGTAATATGAACAATACTACCTTTCATCTGCATATAGCACTTCAGCTTTAAAAAAATTTTTTTCAAACTCATTTTATCCTCACTATTGCCCTTTGAGATAGTAAGGAGCTGTGGTGTTATTCCCATGTTATGGAGGAGAATCTTTTGAAATACATGGAGATCAGCCACTTAAAAGAAGTGAAACTTGAACAGAATTAGAGAGACCATAAATCCAACTTGTACCTATCTAACAGTTATTGTATTATGTATAGCTTACTCTGTATGTGTGTGTGTGTGTCTTTTTGGCATGTTGTTCTCCCAGTTAGATTGTAAGGTCCTTGAGATCAGGGACTTGTTTTTTGCCCCTTGTTGTATTCCCAGCATTTGGTTTAGTGCCTGGCATATACTAGGCACTTAATAAATGTTTATTGAATAAAATTGAACACTTTTAGGTAGTAGCTCACCATGTATTTATTAGAGGCCTACAATGTGCCAGGCACTATCCTAAGTACTGGGCATACAAAAAAAGGCAAAAAACCCAAAACCCAAACCAAACAAATAAAAGACAGCCTGTGCTGTCAAGCAGCTTAGTCTAATGGGGGAGACAACATTCAGTTAACTAGGTACAAACAAAACATATGTAGGATAAATTAGAAGTAATTAAAGGAGATTGGAAAAGGCTTCTTGGAGACAATGGAATTTTAGCTGAGACTTGAAGGAAGCCACGAAATGGAGATGAGAAGTGAGAATTCCATCCATGGGGAACATCCAATGAAAATGCCTGGGATCAGGAAATAGAGAAATAGGAAATGTGCAAGGAAAAGCAAAGGAGGCCAATGTCACAGGATTGGGGGACAGTGAAGAGGGAGGTATAAGAAGACTGGAAAGGTAGGAGGCAGGTAGGTTATGAAGGACTTTGTTCCAGAAGACACCGGAGCTGCAGCTGATTCGGAGGCTTGGGAGTAAGTTTCTCTGATGCAGCCTGCCTGGGGACTTTGAACTCTTCTCACAGCCTAGCACAGCCCCCTCTCAACTGTCTTTGACTGGAAAACAATCTCAGCCCGTCATTTTGTGGGTTTTGCTGCTCCAGGTGTTGTTTTGTGGCTGTTTTGGGGGTAATTGCGTCAGGAGCTCTGTATGCTTAATGCCTTTCCTCTGCCACTAGAGGATTTTGTTTTTGTTTCTCCACTAGAGTTTATTGAATAGGGTAGGAGATATCTGTTCCCTCCTGAGGCATGCTTGGATATCACTAATCTTTAGGAAGTTTTCCTTTATATCAAATCTAAATCTGTTATTTCTCCTAATTTCACTATCTAGCAAAATAAATATTTTTCTTTATGACAGCTATCCAGATACTTGAAGACAGCTTCCCTTCCTCACTTATCTTTTTCTTTTTTAATTCCTTCAAACTACTGCCACATGACCTTCTGGTGTCTCTTTACCTTGTTGTTTACCTTCCTTTGGCCTTATCCTAGGTTTTAGAGTCCTTCATAAAATGTGGCATCCCAGAAAGAACAGAAGAGTCCAATTATATTCTACCTAATGTTAGAATACTATCACCTCTCTTTTGGACATTTATTTAGTATTATTTTTCACTGCTATTTTATATTCTCAGCTCATACTTAGTAGTCTTCTAAAATCCTTAGCCTCTTACATGAACCCAAGATTTGAAACTTGTATTCTTTGCAAAACAAAAAAAAAAAGAAAAAAAGAAAAACTATACAAACTAATTATACATTTTTGATTTGGCAGTCTCATCCACCAGCTGTGGTTAAGAGGCATCTTGAGTCCTGTGATTGTGGTGACTGGAAGACCATGGATCACACCGGGGTAGTAGAACCTGAGGATGAGCTGGGGTCATTAGGCCACCTTGCTCCAAGTCCTCAAAGTGAAGCAGTCGCTCATGAATTCCAGGAACTTTCCTTACAGTCTAGTCAGCATTTGCCTCCTCTCAATGAACGCAAGAATGGTGAGTTTTGAAGATTTTGTAGTATTATTTATATCTTTTAAAGGTTTACATTTTAAAATATACTCTCAAAAGCAATTTTTATATTGTTAATATGTAATAATTTTAAATCAACTAATACTAATTAATACTAAAAGATAGTATCTTTTGTGCCTCATTTTGATAGTCTTTTTTCCATTCTCTCCTCTGCCATTCACTCCCTTGATAAATATTTATTTCACCAAAATAAGTGTTATTGCCATGAAATTTTGTCCTAATTGTTTCAAGTAACCTTTCTAGTCTTAGCTAAAAATATAAAAATATCACCAATCAAAACCACAATCACATACTTTTATTAAATTTCTATTTAAATAATTATTTTATTATTGAGCTACAAAAGAAATCTGTTGCAATTTATGACAGCTTTAAGTATTAAATACTTAAAATTTTTTTTTAATTTTTTTAATTTTTTTTTTTTTGGTGGGGCAGTGGGGGTTAAGTGTCTGGTAAGTGTCAAGTGTCTGAGGCCGGATTTGAACTCAGGTCCTCCTGAATCCTGGGCCAGCGCTTTATCCACTGTGCCACCTAGCTGCCCCCCTAAATACTTAAAATTTTAAAAATAATTGTTTTTATTTATAGTATTTCAACTATAAATTTACATAAACAGCAGACTATATTTATATGTATATGTGTCTTTTTAATGTGTTTTTGGAGTACACATAAGCTCTATTTACTTGACTTGAAAGTTCTAGGCTTTGAGCAATAACCAGCCTGGTTTCAGGTACTTCAAACTTTACATACCTATCATTTATTTTCCCCTTGAAGTATTTTTGTTGGCAGTATTATTTTTGGAAGTGATTAAGAAATTAAGTTTTTGTACACTGATATGCTTGGGAATGGTGTTTCAAACAAGTGACTTCACTAATCTTGGGAATAGTGAGATAACTTTTCTGAGAGAAACAGGTTTTGGCTAAAACCTTTTTCTCATGTTACATTTTAATTTTTATATTGTCACATTTGACAATAAAGATTTGCATTGTAATCCTTCTTTTCTTGTTTATCAGAAGAACATCTCTTTTAAGTTGTCATTATTTTTTGTCCTAATGTTAAGATATATATTTTTTCATTTCACTTGAACATTTCATCTTTTGTATGAAAATGAGAGGAAAATACTTAAAAAAAAACTATGAATGCCCTACATTCTAGGGTTGACACGATTCTTATTTCTAATGTGCTAAGTCATGTGGCATGGGCTTATATTGTAAGTCTACTGTTGTTTCATCCTTGAGGTCAAAATAAATATTTTCCACTACTTTGTTTTCAAATCCTTAATGATTTCCGGGTGAACACCTGAGACTCTGATGTCCACAATTATGTCTAGCCTAGCATTAACATGTTATTATTCTTTCTGAGATATTTTGTCATATTAAAGATGCATCATAAGTATACATCTATCAAATTGACTAGTGCTCCTATATTAAAAATATTAGAAAATCTAACCTGTATGAACATTGATATTTCAGAGGTTTTAGTAGATAAGAAGCTCCTGTCCCTAAGAATAATCAGTTTCTACTTTTTTAATGTTCTGAGGTATACCTTCAAACTCCTTATTATTTATCATATTAGGAAATGCAGTGTTAAAGGGATATAGTATATAAAAAGCATTAATGAAAGAACTTTTCCACATGGTGGTCCTTTTGTTTTCCTGAATGATTACTATATTGCTACATCTCATGTGTCTCTTATATATGTATATTCTTATATTGAAAGTACTGAAGGTACATTATAGATAAATCGTGCATGAGTTCAGCCTTGGTAGTCTTGTAAAAATACAGAACTTTAGACTTTTCATTATCCTTTGACAACTTGATTGATCTAAAATTGTCCCTTAAATAGAATACTTTAAGGATGCCTGAGCAGCTTCAGCAATATGTAACCACCCAAAAGACCATAATATGATTAACTAATTCCATTTTTAGTAGATGGCGAGTGGGGAAAAATCCACCTGATATTTTAGGTGTCAATATATTAAATATTACATTTTAGCAAAATAACCTAAATCTAATTAAATGTACAATTTTGGATCTTTAAGAAGAAGAAAATTTAAATAGGTATTGAAAAACTTAGCTGTTCAAGGAGACTATATGAAGAATTGAAATAGAGCATAATTGCATTGCCATTATTAATATAATTTACAACACTGTTTTCTATTACCTTCCTTTGAAATAGTTTATTTCAGGCTTATAGTAAATTAGCATACCTTACACATTAAGAAATTGTGAGTAACCTCATGAAGATATTAGTGAAAACTGTGTATCTATATCTAATGTGTTTATCATATTCTTGAGGCACTTCAACATGAAACACTTCACATGAAACAATACATAGGTAGAGGAAAAAATCCATCTTAATCTTTGCTTTTTGAAGAGTAACAGGATTCATTCACCATATGAATAAATGGTTTTAACTCTCAAAATCAAAAGGCACTATTTGAAGCCTAAAGTAATAAAATTTAAATTTATTCTAATGGGAAATTTTGTTAGTGGAATTTTTAAGCATTTGAAGTTCACTAGCTAAAATTGTTTCCTTTTTTGTTGACAAAAGGAGATATTTAAATTTTGAGTCTCTCTTTGGGATGATTGCTTCACAGAATAGTTTATAGATGAACTTTAACAGGAAAATGAAGTTTACATTTAAGAAATGTTTCCAGGATTTTCCTTCATTGTTGTTTAATATTTATGTTGGCAGTGGTAGTGAAATGGAAAAGTATTTCCACTGCTACAGTAAATTTGAAAGAAGTTTTCATCAGAACATACTAGTGTTTCCCTGTACTGATAGTGAGGCTATAAAAATCACATTGCTTTCTAGCACCTTAGAAGCAAGGAAAAGTGTTTAGGTTTTTCTATGAGGTTAGTTCAGACAGATCGTCAAATAAAAATAGAAGCATTCAGGTGGTGTGCCTTCACAAAAACAATGCATTGAAATACAAATTGAGCTTTTAACGTAAACATGATACCAGATTGTACACAGAGTGATCCAATCTTATTACCATAGCTCAAGATGAATGTTCCTTGACATGTTCAACACTCAAGAGTATTTAATCATAGGAGGCCTTCTTTCAGTTTCTAAATGAAAGAGTTGTTCTTTAAATGACTCTTATTTGCAGTGGCAGTATGTTTTAATCAGACTTGATGTTCTGGAATATGATGTATAAAATCAGGAAAAGATAAAATAATAAAAAACCTATATTGCTCTGTTGACTTTCCCTGCAAAAATGACTCCTAGCTTATGCATTAATTTAGAGTTTCATAAATTGCAAAACATGGTTTAACTTGTGTGTAGAAAACCCTCCACTTCATTGATTGGTAATGTATCTCAAATGGTCTAGAATTTTAAGCTTGTTTAATTAGAAACCTTCACATATTGGCTGTAGAGAAGATAGCAGTATACTTTTTTGGTTGATTTTTTTCCCATAGATTCTTCATTGCACCCTGGAAAAGAATCATTTAGATATGAAATTCATCTTCAGGATGGGATAAGTCATGTTTATTCAAGTACTGAGTAGCACCAGCTATGCTATAGTATTAAAAAATAGCTAAAAGGAACATCTGCCATAATTTCCTTTTATATTTGAAAAGCCTTTTCAGATTCTATATACTACTTTTGAAGTGTGGTCAAAGAGAATAATCTTGCCTAGGTGGCACAGTGGATAGAAGTCAGGAAAACTTACCCTCCTGAGTTCAGATATGGCCTTGGACATTTATTAGCTCTGTGACCCTGGGCAAGTCACTTAGCCCTGTTTGCCTCAGTTTCCTCATCTCTAAAATGAGCTGGAGAAGGAAATGGCAAACTGCTCCAGTATCCCTGCCAAGAGAACCTCAAATAGGGGTCACAAAGAGCCAGACACAACTGAAAAATGACTGAACAAAATCTTATGTAAATTCAATTCCATTGCCTTCTGTTGGATTCTCTATCTTTTCAACAATTATGACAACAAAAGTTTACAAACCATCTTATTTTTGACTTTGTCTCTAAAGGAAAAATAATTGATACAACTATATGCTGAACACAAGGCCTCACTACAAGTTGGTCTCTTTGGTTTGCCTTTTTACTTTTAATAGTGTACTTGGAGAAAATCAAGTAAAATTCAGTCCACTCAGCCAAAATAAATTTCACATGTATAGTGCAAAAAAAACCCAACAACAACTCAAAGGAAGTTCTATGTTAGTGTTTGCTCATTAGTTCTAGGTATATGCTGTTTCTTTTTTATTTGACAGTGCAGATACTATTTCAAACACTATAATAAAGCATAGAGATAGTGCTTTAATGGATATGGGGCAATTCTAAGAAAATACTAAGAAACCTCCACAGTAGTTTGATAACTTCCATAATATTTGAGGTGGAAAGTCAGTCAAGCATTTATTATGTGCCTACTATGTACCAGGTATTGTACAAAGAGCTGGAGGGATTAATGACACCAGGAAACAAATGAAACAGTAATTAAGAAAAAATTAATTGGGGCAGCTAGGTGGTGCAGTGGATAGACCACTGGTCCTGGATTCAAGAGGACCTGAGTTCAAATGTGACCTCAGACACTTAACACTTACTAGCTGTGTGACCCTGGGCAAGGGTCTTAACCCCAATTGCCTCACCAAAAAACAAACAAACAAACGAACAAAACACACACAATACACACACACACACACACACACACACACACACACACACACACGCAAAGAAAAAATTAATCTATGGAACCAAATAGTGTTTCCAGGATTTTTGCTTTCCCTTTTTTACAGTGAAATAATTTTAGGATCAAGTGAACTAATATCTGTAAAGCACTTTGCAAAACTTAAAGCACATGCTAGCTATTATTAAATGGTATGGGGATTGGATTACCTCTGCCATTGGTTCTACCTATAAGATATTTTGTCTCTTGAGTAATTGTAGTAACTCAGATGTTTTTGTCAAAAATGGCGTTTGATTTTTCTAAGATTTTATACTGATATTGCATCCAAATAACAGATGTATGTAGACATGAGACTTGAACTTTTATGTAACAGACAGAAATATATAAACTATAATTTGAACTTTCTTCAACCAAGTTTATAAATTTTTTTGCCAGTTATTTTATCAGGATTTATGATTTATAATCAGTATTACAGTAGAGTTTTGATTCAAAAGAACTGTATTTCCTTACCAACTGTAAATGAAATATATAACTAATTGTAGCTCTCCAACTTCTTTCTTGAGAAAACTTCCTGGCCTTTCAAAATGCTTGTTAAGTCTTCCTAAATAACTTCCGGGTAAATTGCAGTAGTCTAAAATAACCTTTTAAAAAGTTTCCTACTAAAATGTGAGGTAAATGGGCAGACTTAATTCTGCGTAGTTCTTTCTCTTCCAAATGTTTTGTTTAGATAGCTGTTACTGAGATTTAGTTTTGCTCCAGTACATTGCGGAATATATCCAAATGGGTTCATGAATTTGAATTCTTCATTTACAGTTGGCAATTACTTTGAACTCCTGACTTAGTGCCACAGCTGCTTTATAACAAATCATGTTTTGGTGAGTCTGTTAAGTGCTTGGTAAGGCTTACAACTTCAAAGTGAACCAGCAAGATCATCAAGCCCAAAGAAGCTTTGTTCATAAATTATTTATTTAATATTTTAAATTGGAGCACTTTTCATATTTGTCCTGGGTCAGAAGTACAAACAATTAATACTTGAATCTAAGCAAAACTTATATACTAATGGTACTTAAGAAGTAAAACCAAACTGATTTAAATCTGACATAGAAAAAAATTTTTTTTACCAGCTTATTAGAACTTTGATTGGATATTTCTACTATTATTCGAGTCATCTAGATACAGTATACTATATCTTAAGGAAATAAAAACCAATTGACTATTTAATATTAAAGTGTACCAAATTATTTCTTTTAGGCTCCAAACTTATGGAGCTTTTTGCCTAGCTCACTTAATACATAAAGAAACAATCTTGGGGGCAGCTATGTGGCACAGGTGATGAGGCACCGGCCCTGGATTCAGGAGGACCTGAGTTCAGATCCGGCCTCAGACACTTGACACTTGCTGGCTGTGTGATCCTGGGCAGGTCACTTGACCCCGAAAAAAAAAAGAAAAAGAAACAATCTTGTATTGCTCCACAGAAGGCAAGTTTATGAAGTTGCAGTTGGCAAAAAACAGTTAAAATAAGTAGTTCAGAGATAAAGGATACCATTCACTTACCTGGAACCCATCCTGCCTGCTTTTCTCAAGTCTATTTGGGAATCTCAGACTAGGAGGGGACTTCAGAGACTAGGCTAACCTATACCTGAATCAAAATCCCCTCTGCAGTAAGTACCTTTGTGGTTTGAGGTAAAATAGTCATTGGAAAATCATTGCTTAGGTTTATAGTACAGTCCCTACCAATGAAAATTTTGATGGGATTCTCAATCAAAGAATACCCTGAGTTGAAAGGGATTTTAGAGGTCATTGGTCCAATCCCCTTTCCTCTGTTTGCACCAAAGCAAAGTCGAAATCTTCTCGACAATAGCCCTTACGGTAGTGATACGGCTTTTACTTGAACTTCCCCAGTGCTGAAGAATTTTGAGATCTTATTTGGAAGTTTTTAAAAATGATGATCTGAAAGCATTCTTCTTGTAATTTCTTTCTATACTTTGGTTTAAAGGTCAGTCTTATGATTCTAACTGGTCTTCTTCATCATGGTTCTGCAGATATTTGAAACATAGCCTCTTCCATCTCTCAACCTACTTTCATCTTATTGCTGCCTTCTCTCACACTCATGAAGAGAAATAGTCAATATTTGTTGCTCCATTGCTATTAAATATCCTAAATGGGAGAACTGATTGTCATGGACTACTAAAATATACTGTATTAGAAATAAATCAGGACTGTTTTAGTGTAGGGGTAAAGACTGGAAAGGAAAGGATCCCAACCTAAAAACCCAAGGGAAAGGTATTTGGGTTTGTTTTTTTTCTTAATTCTCACCTTTTTCTCCTCTTTGTTTCTCTTCTAAGTTAAAATTTGGAGGAGGAATATTCTAGACATCATTTAAAAATATTGAAAAAAGAAGAAACATGAAAAAATGTTGAATGCAAGGGTGTATTGATCTTTTCTTTTTGGTCCATTGTGGATAATAACCCAAATTCATTAGCAAATATCAGAAAAAGCGTTTTTCTAACGCCTTTAAATTAACCCATATTGTCTGACTCTTCTACCCTTACCTACTGCCCTCGCTATTATTAACAGGAAGTATAGTCTTATGGGAGTCAGGATTCCGGTCTCCTCTGCTGACTCAATCTGTGAGTGTGGGTAAGTCTTAAAATCTATCTGTGTCATGGTATGGCCGTCTGTATTATTTGTATGATAGCTTTCAGTTTGTATGTCTCTCTGGCTGCCTCTCCTCATATCATCATTTGCTCACTTCTGATATCCCATTCTCCTTTCTGTTATGCTGTTCATTGGGCGGCAGAAAAGGAAAGAAAAGAATGGAGTGGGGAAATTTCCACTTTTATTAGTTCATGAAATTTTTATTGAAATGTGCACTAATAATGTTAGTATCAAATATTTACATCACAGGTCTTCTAGTGAATGTTAAACGTACATGCCAACTCTCTGTACCTAGGTGGGCAAATTTCTATTTTTTAAAAGAAAAAGTAGTGACCCAGTTAATGTTCTTTTTATAAATTATCTAATTTAGAATATATGTATGGAATTATGCAGTCACTTCCTATTTATCATTTTCAAAGGTTGGCAGGTATGTGTTAGTGTTTGTGTAGTAGTGTCAGTTGATCAGGAAAAAAAAGACACCCGTGGCTTATTATTTTAGTTCGAAATATTCATGCCTTTTAACTGTTGATACTATTGTTTTCAGAATAAACTACAACTAGTTTGTTGTGTTTTCATCAGTTCCAACTTGAAAATAAAGTTTTGATTGACACCAAAATAAAAGCAAAAGACTTAATTCATATATTCCCTTTGTTGTGATTTGTTAGGAAGATGCAGGTTTGTTAGCAGTACTTAGCTATTGATTTCCATTTCACATGTGGAAAACAAACAATACTTTATCTCAAACCTCATTTATTATAAAGTTTCAGTTCTATACTAGTAACTAGTTGGCCAAACTGTCATAATTTCATAGAACCACACAATTTTAAGATGATAGGAACTTCAGCTGTCCTCTCTTTCAACCACTTCTTTGAAGATAAGGAAACAAATTCAGGAAAAGTAACAATGTAATAGTGGCAGCATCAGGACCAGAACTTAATTTTCCTTATTTACATTCCAGTGTGGTTTTTAAAAATCATATAAATGTTTGCTATGTCATGTTAGTCACTGATCTGATTATCTCAGAAGTCCTCAAAAGTCACATTTAAAATATATATGTGTGTATATTTGTGTATTTGATTCACTTCAGTAAACAATTGTTAATCACCTCCTATGAGCAAGGCATTATGCCAGGTACTGAGATGAAACAGGACAGAGTCCTTGTTATAAATGAATTTATCATCTAGTAGAAAATACTTTGAAATTTTCTCACAGGATCTATGAATATTTTAAAATGCAGTTTCCAGTCATAACTAGAAAAAATACTCAGAGTTAATTCTTACAGTTACTTCAGCTGTACTCCTATCTTATTTTAGTCTTTTCAACATGAGTATTATTCAGAGGTTCATGGGGAAACAATATTTGTAACCTAGTATTTCTTCTTATAACCATTTCTTTAAAGATGTCAGCTGACACGTGAAATGTCTGTTTCTTGCACATCACTCCTAAACCATTTGAATATAGTAACTTATCTGATGAGAGCTGATAGAGCAAATGAAGTAGGCACTGATTTCCCATGAAGTTTGTCTTCACCGTTGGTACTGCCAGTTCCCACAATCCTAGCATTCCCTGGGCATCACTCAGTGTCTACAAGGAACAATTTTCAAATCTTAAAGCATGTGAAAAGACAAACAGGCCAAAACTCAGAAATCTCTAGGGATTATGACCTCTGAAACAGACTACATTCTGACATTTTCACAGGCTACTTGAATGAATTCCAGCAGGGTTATTCCATTTGGTAAACTACTAAATGAACCCTCTGTCATCAAGAGCCAATTTATAGATTTTTCTAGCTTATTGTGTGTTTGTTATGAAGGGATTACAGTGGTTGACATAATCAGTGAGACTGTTTTAAGGCTTTTTGATGTACATTTATGATAAGTATTATGCTAACAATTTTGGTATTTTAAAATGATAAGAAAGTTATTTGTCTTACTTAAAGAGATTTCTTGTTGCTAATTCTGAATTTTAATTTTGTTCCCTGGAAATATATTGTGTAAGTAAACACATTTCTAGCTGAAAAGTCTTCAACTATTGACCCAGTGCTTTAACTAGGTAATTGTTTATTCAAAAGACATCATTTAGAATAAAAATGTCTTAAAACTAGGCTTAATGTGTTTTCCATTTATTATTTTTTAATGTCCTTTGGAGTACATGTAAAAGCAAAAACAATCCAGTGCTTTTTTAGAGTCCTCTTGTAAAGGATCTTATATGATTTCAGTTATTTTAAATAATTGGGGTTTTTTAAATGTATAGACTAACACTGGTAATCTATGGATTATTCCATTAATAGGCTCCTTAAAGTGATTTATTTACACATTTAACATTTCTATAAAAAGAAAGCCAGTTCTAAAAATAGCTCAATGGAAGGAAATTCAAGAGATTTGGGGCCTGAACAGCTTTGGGAATTTGGTAATTAGGGTTTGTTTCTTTTTATTTCTAGGCTTACTATTTATGATACTAATGGTTCAGAAATATCTGAAAAGTGTTACCACTGGAAGTCAATTCACATGAGTGTAACCCATGTGAAATTCAAAAGGCAGCAAAGCTTCCCATCTTAGAAGGGCCAGGTTTGTTGGTGGGTCTGTGAAATATTTTTCCTTTCTTTCATTATTCTTTCTCCCAGAACTAATATTTGGAATTTATCCCAGAAGTTCTCAGACTCTTTTGGGTTTGGGCCAGAACCTTCACCAGAGCAGATTACTCTAAGGAAAAGAGATGAAGCTCTTAATGTAGATGTTTCTGAGTCATACACAGTCACTACCTGTGTAGTATGGGATAGCAGATAATATTCCAACCTAAGGTTTAGTTTATGTGCAGGGGCATTAACTGACTTGTCTGAAGCAGTGGCAGGATTTGAACCCAGTCCTCCTGATTCCAGATCCCATTTTCTTTTCATTCTACACTAATATATGTAAAAACTGTGTAATAATTCTTTATTATCTCTTCATTGTCTCAGATGCTATTGTGCATAAGTGTGAGTTATATACTTAACCGGGAACATTATTGGTACCACTTATAGGAAGTATAGGTAGGTAGAGGTACTCTCCATATTGTCAGTTGAGTGACAAATTTCTGTCATTAAAAACATTTGGAGCTTCAGTTAGTTTTCTAAAGGTACCCCAGAGATCTACATTGTTTTCCTGAGAAAAATCTCTTTTTCCTTCTGGTAGCTTTTTTTCCATAAGTAACCATGTTAACTGGGTTACTCCCTAGTTATTGTTATTATTTTCCTCCAACAAATAAAAGGAGGAAGTAGGAAAGGCTTTTTCTTTGTCAAAGTACTCTCTCTCTCTGTCTTTTTCCTCCCCTTCCCTCTCTCTTGTCCCTCTTTCATTCAATGAGAAGTAGAAATGAAATAAGAATTGCTTTATAAAATTGGAATTTGTTTTTTAAAATTAGGTACATGTTCATATATAATCTATAGATTGCTTTGTAACGATTGGAATGACGCCACCTGCTGGAGACTTACTGTAGAAGAATTCTGCCCATGAAGCGAAGGTCTTTGAGGGCAAGACCAGGAGTTAGGAAGTGACGCGGGCTAGTGGGAGGAGGAAGGAAGAGACTGGCGCTCTGGGAGGGCTCTTTCCTTCCTCCTCCCACTAGCCCGCGTCACTTCCTGACTCCTGGTCTTGCCCTCAAAGACCTTTGCTTCATGGGCTGAATTCTTCTACAGTAAGTCTCCAAGCCTTGCTGCTTACTTCTACATTTCTGTAAAATATATACCCTTCCATGGCAAAAGAAGCGGAGTCTTGAACTATGTTGATGATTGTCATTCTTATTCGGCTTAAGTTTTTCTTCTTTAACCCCTCTATATTGTCTGTCAGTCTTTTCACCATACAAATGCTTTATAAGATTACTAATTAAAGACAAAAGCAGGTTAGCAAAATTATGAACAAAACGAGCATATCTGGAATTTAAAGGGTTTTCTAAGGTTGTCTCAGAAGTACAGCCAGGCTGGGGAAGGGCTGAGCCTGAAGCTGCAAATGCAGGTAGAGAAAATTGAGCATGAGCATTAGATCTCTGGACTTCCAAGGCTGGGGAAGCAATGGGCTTGGCCATGGGAGGAATAGAGGGTGGGGTTTGGAGAGGAGGGGAGGGACCAGAGCAATTTGAATCAGACTTGATTTTGAACTCAGGCCTGGATTCCTCTTCCCCCACTTTGCCTCCAGGTGCTAGGGGATTAAAAGCTTCAAGAGGGTGGGTCATTGCCTCCAGGCATGCAAAATTAAAGCAACAATTAGTGTTAGAACTGGGAAAAGCTGTGGGAATCTCTTCAGGTTTCTCTGTAAAAGCATGGTTGGGAGAGGGAGAGATATTTCCTTGTGTGAGTAAATTGCTGGCTCTTTTAACAAAAAGAAAAATAGAAAATCCACAAAAACAAAGCATTAACATGATCTTATCTCCCATTTGTCTGGTTAAACAGACTAAAATCAAAAATAGCATAATTAGGGAGTTTAAAAGGTCCATTGGAAAAAATTTAAAGGGAAAACACAGCCAGTAAGCCAGTATTTAGCAGTTAAAGGGAGAGGGTAGGGGAAATTTCTTACCCAACCAGAAGATCAGAAGAAGATTGAGGTTCAGCTTTCCTCTTCGTGGTCAGCCATCTGTTAAGGGGTAAAATTCTAGCTAAACTGTCTAAAATATCTAATGAGTGGTCGCCAATAAATTATAAGCTTTAGCAAGAGTTAGACTTTTCAGCATTTATTAAGGAGAATAAGAATTTGGTAAAGAGAGAGAAAAAGGCCTAGATTCCTATCTATTAAAGGGAGAGCGCATTTTTAGCTCCGCTCTCCACCAGAGTCCAAAGGAAAGAGCCCTCAGTCTGAGCGCCAGTCTCTTCCTTCCTCCTCCCACTAGCCCGCGTCACTTCCTGACTCCTGGTCTTGCCCTCAAAGACCTTCACTTCATGGGCAGAATTCTTCTACAGTAAGTCTCCAGCAGGTGGCGTCATTCCAATCGTTACAGCTTGCTGTCTTGGGGAGGGAGGAAGAAAGGGAGGGAAGGGAAAAAATTT
Organism: Dromiciops gliroides; assembly: GCF_019393635.1. NCBI lineage: Eukaryota > Metazoa > Chordata > Mammalia > Microbiotheria > Microbiotheriidae > Dromiciops > Dromiciops gliroides. The sequence continues at coordinate 586,169,925 of NC_057861.1, forward strand.
GGAACTAGAAATCAGTAGGTGCTTAATAAATGCCTGTTCAGTTAGATTTAAAGCTGTTTTACTACAGTTTCATTTTATTATCCACCTTGCATAATAATGATAAAGATAACTGATCTCTTCATAGCACTTCAAGATTTATAAAGTGATAGTTGGTAGTATAAACATTATTTCTATTTTGCTGATGAGAAAACAGGTTCAGTGAGAGTTGATGACTTCCTCATGGCCATACAGCAAGTGAACATATCAGAGTTAAGATTACTAACTCAGATCTTTCCTCTTTGAATCCTGTCTATTATACCTGGGCCCTGTCTATCACACCATACCATGCCATACTATCCCTTATAGTACTGCTAAATATTTTCCTTAAGCATTTAAAAAATTATACCATTTCTGTTCATGGATACCCAACCATGATCTAAATTCTTCTGTCTGGTTAAGTCCTATAATCTCACCTCGTGAACCACATTTCCTACTACTTCTGAACACAAACCTTTTCTTATTAAGCCTCACTTCCTTGAAAACATACCATTTAATTAAACAAGGATGACAGGATAATGAAAAACATGAGAAATGTAATAATGTTTAAACATAGAAGGCCCAGATGTATCAGTTGACAGGTTTTTTGGACACTTGGAACTTGAAAAGGCTTAAGTATTTTTACTTCATATGTCATGGTTTTTTCTATATATTATCAATATTCCCTAGCATTCTAAAGACTTTTCAGATTAAAAAAGAAATAAAACATGTAGTTCTACTTATAAGGACCAGATACAACCAATGACACATATACTTAATAAATGCTTTATGCTTTTATTGCAAATAAGAGGAAATGCTTCTACATTTATTTCTGTTGGGTTCCTATTAGTCTATTTCCCTTGGATCATCAGTAGAATTCATCAAATGTTTATGAAACCTTGTGAATAATGCGTTTATGAAATAAAGGAAAATTATATCTTTTCATGTGCTATTTTGCCAATTAAATATAGTTTTTCAGATTTTCAGAATATATAATTTAGTTGTCATATTATGCAATCTTTGTTTGCATCCTTACTGATAAAATGCCCAAGTGACTGTTTGGCATAGATTTTCTAACTAATTAGAAATATCCCATCTGACACATCCAATGATGAACTTTCACATAGTGAATTCAATGTTATAAATGATACAATTTCATTGTGTCAGGCAGTGAAAGAGTATTCCTCATCTGATTCCAGCAACTGTGAGTTCATCAGTCAACAGCTGACAGTCTAAAACATAATGAACTATACAGTTCTCATTAGATCCAAGTTCACAACAAAAGGTGAAGAGCCAGAGTGTCTGAAAAGTAAAGATTTATATTTCTTGCCAGTGGGCTACTGCTTCTCAAGCAGTATGAGGACACTTGTAACAGCTAAATACTATTACACTTTGATCTGTCCCTACAGTATATTCTACAGTCTTTGTCATGAAGAAATATCTGATTTCTTTTTGAATTTTATTTCATAGTGCAGTACTTAGAAACATTCAGAAATGTACAAATGTTGAGGACAAGTGAGTAACAGGCAATGCTAAGTGGTCTGTTACATTAGATGAATCAGAAAAGTTCATTGGTTGTATTGTGGCTCATGGTATTATTTGTATGAGAAATCTGCCCATAAAAAGTATGTGAAATAGCTCCTGTTAGTGTTCTTTGTTCAATGAAACTGTTCCATGTAATCTATTCCTAGATATAGGTACCTTTGCTCTGAGATGAAAACTAAAAGTAGGTTAAAACCTGTCTCTTTCACAACAGGTTTTGTCCAGCATTCTCACCATGGATTTTTTTTTTTTTTTGCTAAAGATTGTTAGGCATTTATTTCTGATGTATATATTGGTGGATGTATATATCATGGCCTTGTAAAGCAGGCTATATGTTTATTCAGTATTTGTGAAGCAAGTTAGACACAATTGGCCCAAAGTTTTGGTTGGCAGTTAGACCCTGAAAACAAATACGTGTTCAAAGGATTCCTTGGGAAAAGACAGTGCTGGAAGCAACAGTACCAGCATTCTTGCAGATGCTGTGAGAAGAATGAAAGTTGCGATGCAATCTGTGAAAATTATTTTACATTCATTCCTTGATATTTCCTCGAGACTTGCAAAGTAAGGTGCATTAGAGTTGGAACTATTTTACCTTAAAGAACTTCTAGTAGCAACAAAGACACACAAGTCACTGAATGAAAACTGGTTTTGAATTCTACAGAGAAGCCACTAGTGACCCTGACTTCATACCAGTGTAAGAGATCCAAATCTTTAGAGATAATGAGCAACCTTCTATCCAGCAGATTCTAGCAGAGAACAACCAAAAGCATAAGCTAGCCACTATTCTTATGTTACAAGAAGAATAAAGTTAAAATAGATATTTTTGACAATATGGCAAGATGTTACTGAAAACAGCAAGTAAGAGATAGTCTAAGCATGTCTACCCTATTCTAGATATGGCCCTTATCAATAGCTGGATAATATATTTTAAACTTTTTAATTCAAATAGCCATCGATAATATATCTAGAGGTGAATTAGTGGAGATTGTGTAAGAAATAAGACGTTAACAGCAATCATGGTCAAAAACACAGAAGTTCCTCCAGCCAAAATGTGCCACACTTATGACACTGCTGAATAATGGAACAGGACCACAGTTCTATGCTTCATTTGCAGAGAACCTATTTGTGTCAAATGGTATGCAGAATGTTATTCCCAAACAGTGATCATAAGAAGATATAAATGATAATAAATATTTTTCTCATCTCTGCAAATGCACTTTAAATGGAAATAATTATAAGCAGATATAATTTTAGTTTGAAAAAAAAATTTTTATCCTTTATTTTCTTTTTCTTACAGATTAAGAAAAATTAAGTCAGCTTGGTCCTTCAAAATATTGTTAAATTCTGTTCGTTCCAATATTAATTATTAATAGGCTTATGAGCCACATAGGACATTAAAGATAATCTAGTCCATTCCCCTCATAGGACAGATAAGGAAGGTCCAGGGCCTGATTTAAACCTGTCCATTCCATATGGGAGTGAGAATGTTCATTCAGATGTCTGTCTGTCACACAGGCACACATGCTTCAGACAAATAGCATTAGCATTTCAATTGTGTGTTAAGGACAGGAACTCACCACTGGGGATACAAAGACAAGGATGAAAAAAAATTTCCTTCCCACAAGGAGCTTATGTTATTCTGAGCAGATAGAACATAAATGTTAGTAAGGGTCAGTTCAAAGGCCACTCACTATATGCAAACTTTACTCATTTTCTCCTCACACTCAGTTATTGCTCTCTCATTCATGAAATTGTTTTGTATTTACACATTAGTATACATGTTTTGATAATCATGCTTCAATATAATTTGTTTCCTATGAGCATCTGGGGGACAGCACACTGTTTTTTAGAGAATCCTTCCATTTAGACTATGTACTGGACTGTTCCCATGACAGTGGCAAATACCTTTGGCAAGCTTGCCTTTTCTATATGCCTAACTTTGATATTTGACACATTAGGTGTTTGTCAGAAAAAAGATATCTTTATGATTTTAACATGAATAAGAGATCTTATTGGAAGAGAGGGATAAATAAATATGTATGTGTATGTATACATATATCTGTGTGTATATGTGTGTATATATTCTCTACCCATTGTATGTGCATTTTCTCATCTCTTCTTAAGGTCCAAATTTAGTTTTTTGTTTTTGTAGTTCTTAAGATTTATGTTATTGTAGTCATTCTGTCTGGTTTTCCTACTTCTGCTTACATCAATCACTGCATATCAGTTCATGTCTTCCCATGGGTTTGGGTTTTTTTTTTTTTGTATTCATATTCATTTTTTATACTGCAGTAATAATCTATTACATACATAAACCACAATTTGTTTAGCTCTTCCCCAGTAATGCGCATCTATTTTGTTTCTAGGTCTTTGTTAACTACAAAAAATGTTGTTATTAATATTTATATATTTATGGATCCTTTCTGTCCTTGACACCCTTGGAATATATGCCTAGCAGTAGGATCTCTAGTTTAAACAGTATGAACATTTCAGTCATTTTCTTAGCATGGTTCCAAATTGCTTTCAAGAAGGATTTGGCCATACTGCAGTTCTACTAGAAATTTATTAGTGTGTCTTTCCAAAATTTCCCCATCACTGGCTGTTTGCCTCTTTTGTTATCCTTATCGATTTGTATGGTTTGAGGTGAAACCACAAAACTGTCATTTCTTTTATTAGTAATTTGTAACTATTTTTCCTCATAATTTTCCTTTTTAAATGCTCTTCATTCATATACTTTGACCAATTATCTATTGAGGAATAGCTTTGAGTGTTATATTTGTGTTATTTATGTATCTTGGATATCAAATCCTTATCAGAGATATTTGATGCAAAATTTTTAGAATATGCAGAAACCCTTCTTTTTCTTGTTGCATTGATTTTGTTTATTAAAAAGCTTTTCAATTTCATGTGATTGTTTTTTTTGTTTTTTTTTTTTTAGTGAGGCAATTGGGGTTAAGTGACTTGCCCAGGGTCACACAGCTAGTAAGTGTTAAGTGTCTGAGGCCGGATTTGAACTCAGGTACTCCTGACTCCAGGGCTGGTGCTCTATCCACTGCGCCACCTAGCTGCCCCAATTTCATGTGATTGAAATGGCCTATCTTATCTTTTGTGAGAAGCATTGTGGCATAAGGACAAAGAGCTGGCTTTTAGACTAATTTAGAGCAACTTGGATTCAAGTCCTGTCTGGCCTTGTGACCCTGGTCAAATTATTTAACCTCTTAGAGCCCTCAGGGAATTGTCTAATACTATAAATTACTCTGAATTGGTAGAAGTTTCATGTTGGAAGAACCCTATAGCAAAAAAAAATCCTGCACCTGGGAAAAAAACCAAAACTTTTGTGATTGTTCCTATCCCTTGGCTAGTTAACTCAGTAGCTGTAGTGTTTGTTTTTGTTTTGGCAGGGCAATGAGAGTTACGTGACTTATCCAGGGTCACACAGCTACTAAGTGTCAAGTGTCTGAGGCCAGGTTTGAACTCAGGTCCTCCTGAATCCAGGGCTGGTGCTTTATCCATTGTGCCACCTAGCTGCCCCAGTAGCTATAGTTATGGAAAGTAGTTAATACTTGATGTTTCTTTTCTAGTTTTATCATGGTATAGTCTTTACTCTTCGGGTCATGTAACTATTTTTAGTTTATTGTGATATGCGGACTAAAACTGGACCTATGATTACATTAGTATAGTGTGTAATTTAAGATTCTAAATGTGAATTCTAATCTGTTCCCCCAGTTTGGGGAAAACTGACTAAAAATCACTGATAAAACGAGTTTAGGTTTTTAAGGGTTTATTGGAAAATAGAAAGAAAAAGATTGAGAACAGAATTCTAACAGCCTGGCATTCCTATCTTTCCTCAAATTTCCTGTGAAGTCCTCTGCCGCCACCACCATCAAGTCAGGAAGCCAAAAAGCCCCGCGCTCTCTGCGCAGGCTCCCTTTCCTCCTTCCTGTCTCCTCCCAGACCATAGGAGGCTCCTCAAGTTGATTGGCTGGTAGCCTTGATAGACAGCACCCATGAGCAAACGTCATTTCCTGATGCCAAGGAAAAGCCACAATGCCTCTGAGGCATTTTCCTCATGGTGGAGCTTTCCCACAGCAAGTCTCTAGTAGGTGGCGTCATTCCAATCCCTTCGTGGTCACCATCTGTTAAGGGGTAAAATTCTAGCTAAACTGTCTAAAATATCTAATGAGTGGTCGCCAATAAATTATAAGCTTTAGCAAGATTTAGACTTTTAAGCATTTATTAAGGAGAATGAGAGTTTGGTAAAGAGAGAGAAAAAGGCCTAGATTCCTATCTATTAAAGCGAGAGCACATTTCTAGCTCCATTCTCCACCAGAGTCCAAAGGAAAGACCGCGAGACTGAGCACCAGTCTCTTCCTTCCTCCTCCCACTAGTCCGCGTCACTTCCTGACGCCAAAGAAAAGACTCCTGGTCTTGCCCTCAAAGACCTTCACTTCATGGGCAGAACTCTTCTACAATAAGTCTCCAGCAGCTGGCGTTATTCCAATCGTTACAATAGTAAGAGGAAACTCCCTCTACCACTATGTCAGCACTTTCTCTGTAATTTCATAGTCTTCCAGAGTTACCTAGAGCAGGGTTTCATAAACTTTTCCCAGTCATGGCTCCTTTTCACCTGAGAAATTTTTACATCACCCCGGCTATATAGGTATATAAAATAGCTATACATAACCTCTTACTGTTGCCAGATATTTTGCAACTCCCATATTCCATATGGGGTTGCAACCCACACTTCAAGAAGCTAGGACCTAGAGTACCGAGAGAATAAATGACTTGCCCCGAGTTAAGCAGTCACTGTATCTGAGATGAAAATTGAACCCAGGCCTTCATGGTTTTTAAAAATTTTTTAAATTATTTTATTTGTAATTTACAGAATAAAACAAGCATTTCCATAACATAGTATGATTTTTTAAAGGTGATTGCGCATCAAATTGCAAATCTGTTCCCTACAAATTGCTATTTCTTTTAAATATATAGTAAAGTTATCATATAACTTTTTTTTCTTCCCTCCCTACAAACCCCTCCCCCCCAACAAGAAATGCCTATCATTACACACAAATATGTATATATATATATACTTCATGGCTCTTATAAAAGCATTTCATCCATTACATCAAGCTGCTTCTCTTACTGTATATATGATAAAATGTTGATCTAAGTTGAATTAGTCAAATTACTTTCCAGTTTTATAAAGATTATTTTGGCAGATGTGTAAAGGATAGAGCATAGAGGGAGAGACTAGAAGTAGGGAAACAAATTAGCAGGATGGCAAGAGTCAGGAAAGAGATGACGAAGGCTTGCATAAGGATAGTAGCCTTGTAAAAAGAGAGAAGAGGACAGATGGGAGATGTTTTATGGAAGTAGAATCAACATTTGGCAACTGATTGGATATAATGGACAGGTTGAGGAAGAATAGAGTCAAAGATACCTAGAGTTTTTGTATCTGGATAACTAAAAGAATAATCCTTAAGAGAAATAACTAAAGTTGAGTGAAACAGTAAGTTTAGGAGGAATGATTATGAATTACATTTTGGACAATTTTGTTTTTAGATGCTGTTGGAACATTTAAATGAATATGTTCAGGCAATTTACAGAGTGGCATTGTTTCTGAAGAGAGTATGTCATGCTTCTTCTCTCATTGTGTAGTTTGTGTTATTTGCCTCATCAAGGATGTTGTCTTTTCTCTCTTGAATATATAGTTTCATGAGTCATTTGTATAAAGATGAGAATTTAAACTATGGTGATTGGTGTGTTCCAAAGAGAGGAAGTGTAGAGAAGGAAGAAAATAACCTAGGAGAAAGCCCTGGGGTACATGTATATATGTATGTGTGTGTACATTTTAAAACTAAAAAAAAATTTTTTTTAAAGCAGAGACTTTAATATTTTGTTTTCAGTTTTGATTTGCCTCCTTTCCCTTGCCCCCTTCCCTGACCCAATGAGAACTCCAGAAAAACAAATGTTCCTACAAATATATTTAGTCATGAAAAACAAATTTCCACATTAGCTATGTAGGTCCCCACATCCCCCCCAAAAAAGCAAGAAAAAGAAAGAAAAAATACGCTTCATTCTGCACTCTGAGTTCATCTACTCTATGTGGAGGTGGATAGTATATATCATCATGAGTCTTTTGTGATTGTGTATACACACACACACACACACACACACACACACACACACAGGAAGAGTCAGGAAGGTAGAAGAGAACAGAAAAGCTGTCATGCTTGTTAGATTCATGTTATTGACCTCACAAAGAATGTTGTCCTCCTTTCCCCCTATGCAAACATTTGCCCAATCTAAAAACCTAGCTCAAATTCTACCTTCTCTGCAAAAGCCTTTAGTGATTGATTCAGCCTGTACTATGAACTTTTACAGTACAAGAATTTTTCATAAATCTTATAGTCTTTTAAAATTTATTCTCTTATTTTTATGTCCTCAACCTGAGAGTAAGGGGTATAATTTATACTACTTTTGCTCATCCCTCCTCTACCCCTGACCCCAGTACTTAGCAAAGGAATGGGTATGTATTAGGTAGTTAATAATATCTATTAATAAGTGAAGCCTTTTTCACAATTTTAAAAGAAAGTATCTGAGTAATAAGTGAAAATTTTAAGTCAAAAATTCCATTTTGGGGGGAAGAGTAATCAAATCTATAGTTTGTTTTGATTTGTGTTTTTTTTGTAAGTATGGGATACCATTTTAAATCAAAATGATGCCCTGAAACATTTGTCTATCAAGGTTCATTTTGGAGATTTTTTTAATGAAAATTTTTATACATATAATTTTACTATCTTACTTCAAGTAAATAATTATTGGTCCCCTCATTGCTCAGAGAGAAACGGTTGACAGCCTTTTGAAATATTGAAATCCTATAGGTAAGAAAGTATTTCATATACATACAATACATTTATAGACCCTTGTATCTGGTTTTATTGTATATTATTACATCATTGATACTTAGTAAAATATTTGTTGATTATGGAGTTGACATAAAAATCTTTGTGTTTACTCCATATCCATTAAAAACTATCTAAATTCCAAAAGAAATGAAACATTTGAAAAGTTTCAAATGTTTGGGGTATGCTCTTGAGCATTCATTTCAAATCAGATTTAATGAGTATAAACTGTCAAATACCCAAACAGGTCTATAATCTTTCTAATTCAGGAGTTCCCTCCTGTAATACAGCTTAGAACCTTTTGCATACTCTTCCTCTCAGAAGTTCAGCAAAGCAAGTCCTCTCAATATTGGACACATTTCTTGATTTCTCCTAATATTATGAGGATACCAGTGAAACATCTTTGCCATCTACCTATCATCCCTTGCTCTTAACATATGATTAGCTATCTCCTTCTGTCATAGAATTTCTTGGTGACATCTTTTACTCTAGTTCTTATTGTTCATCATTGTGTATGGAAGCTTGTTCACACCTCTCCCTTGCCTACTGTGATTCTCATCTTTAATTCTTTTTTTTGAGAAAATATTTGTTTTTAACTTTCATTTTTTTAAATGTTGAGGCCCAAATTCTCTTCCTCCCTTTACTCTTCCCCCCTACCCATTGAGAAGGCAAACAACTTTTTTATTCATTCTCCAGTTGGTAGGCATCCCTTCCATTTCTAATTCTTCGTCACCTCAAATAGAGTTGGGATAATTATTTTTGTACACACAGGTCTTTTTCCTTTTTCTTTGATCTCTTTCGTATATAGACCTAGTAGTAATATTGTTGGGTCAAAGGGTATATACAGTTGATAACCCTTTGGGAATACTTCCAAATTGTTCTCCAGAATGGTTGAGCTAATTTACAACTCTACCAACAGTGCATTAGTGTCTCTATTTTTCCATCCTCTCCAGCATTTATTATTTTTCTTTTCTGTTATATTACCCAATCCAATAGGTATGAGGTGGTACCTCTGAGTTGTTTTAATTCGTATTGCTCTAATGATTAGTGATTTAGAGCTTTTTTTCATCTGCCTAATGATAGCTTTGATTTCTTCAGAAAACTATTGATATGCTTATACTATCAGTTGTGGAATGGCTCCTATTTTTACAAATCTTGCTCAGTTCCCTATGTATTTGAGAAATGAGGCCTTTATCAATGAAACTTATTACAAAATCCCCCCCCCCCCCCGTCCTGCTTTCCCTCTAATTTTGGCTACATTGGTTTTGTTTGTGCAAAACCTTTTAAATTTAATGTAATTAAAATTGCCCATTTTGCTTCCCATGATCCTCTCTGTCTCTTATTTGGTCATAAACTTTTATCCATAGATCTGACAAGTAAATTTTTCCATGCTTCCCTCATTTGCATATGACATCACCCTTTATCATGTATCCATTTTGACCTTATCTTGGTTGTAAGCTGTGCATTGTTGGTCTATGCCTAGCTTCTGCCAGACTGCTTTCCAGTTTTCACAGCATTTTTTTGTCAGATAGTGAGTTCTCCCAAAAACTTGGATCCTTGTGTTTATCAAGCACTAGATTACTATCGTCATTTACTACTATGTATATTGTGTACCTAATCTATTATTTTGAAGATTTCTTCTTTGAAACATAGTTTGAAATTGGGTACTGTTAGGCCACCTTCTTTCACATTTTTTTCCATTGATTCTCTTATCTTTAATTCTTTGAAGACAGTGGCATTCCAGGTATTGGTGCAATATTAGTAAAATGTTAGTATTGAAGAGAGATGTACCTTTGCTTTGAAGGGAAGTATCAGGTCACTAAAGTAGCTTTCCAGTTGATTGAAAGAATTCCAGCCTGCTTTCTTTTTTTTTTTAAACTGGTCTTAGCTCATTTTCCATCTGTACTGTCTGTCCCAGATATACATATTATGGGGTGAACCCTATTAGGGTGTCAGTCCAAATATATGTTGAAATCTGTGCAATAGATCTTCCTCATCCACTAGGTCTTTTCAGCATGGATGGACAGGCCAAGCTCCTTTAAGGATCTTTCAGGAATCTCTGAAATTTCCTATTGCTTAATATAGTCAATACAATGTTATCTGCAAATGAGTGAGCATCTGGAAGACTTCACCAACTACAGGATATCACTTCTTGATGTTGACTCTATGATGGACCTCCTGCATCACAATGACAAATACCTTTGGTGAGCATATATCTCTCTGTTTTATGCCTCATCTGATGTTTATTATGAAAGGGTCACTTGCTGAACAGGGTTATTTATGTTATATCTTTTAGGAAATTCTGAATGATCTTGATGGATGAATAGATGTTTACTGATGATCTAAAAGCTGTGATTCTTAGCACCCATGATCCCCTTTCCTACCTTTTTGCCATCAGTGGAAGGAGGCCTCATAGGATATTTTTTTATGTTTTTATATTTCAGTGTTTCATCATAAAAAAAAAATGATCACAGGATGGCCAGACATGGTAATTTGCTTCTTCATAATTATCTAAGTCAGTATTAGAAAAATAGACTTGGTCTGTTATGAGGGTCACAATTAAAACATTTCCAGTGTGTGTTCCACTGGGATAGCCTTTAAGGACTTCCACCCTTCTTCACCCTTAAATAACACACTTGGACTAAGACTTTATGGAGCTTTATCAACATGTTCTAGAAAAAAATTTAAGTTTATTAAATCAGAGCATACTTGGGAAATAAAAGCTTAAATAAACATATGAATTCACTAAAGTATGAATGTCAAGTCCTAAAATGTAGTTTTCTAGCATTTATTATGTGCCAGATAATATGATAGGTTGCAAAGAGAAAAATGAAACAGCCGCTGCTCTCAAAGTGTTTCTACTTTCTCAAGGGAGGTAAACTTGAAAATATAGAAGCATTTGCCAATTAAATACAAAATAGATAACAAAGTAGTTTACAAAGGTAGAAGGAAAGAAAAACAGGATCCTAAGAGAGGACAGAAGAAAAGATGTATAAACTTCTTTGTTGTCTTGTAAATAGTTTATGTAAGCTAGATTAATTCACCTAGAATGTTTTTTTTCTCTTCCTCCAACTTAATCGTTCCAAGTAGTTTTCTTTCTTCTATGCCTAATCTTTTGCATTGTTAATTCAAATTTCACACTGGTATTTTGGTATATGAAGCTTTCTTTGACTAACTGCTATGTATAATAATCTTTCCTTTACCAGCGTTCCTGTAAGAAATAATTTTTCTCTAATTATTTGTCATCCTTTTTAAAAGAAAAAAATACTATATTATTTTTAAAGAACATTTTCCATATTAATATAAATTGTATTTATATGAATTTTCAATCTTTTGATAGACTAACTTCTAGATATTTTATCATTATTTTAAGTGGAATTATTCTTCCAACCTTTTTTTCTTGGCTTTTATTAGTAATGCTAATGATTTTTAAAAACTTATTTTGTATATTGCCACTTGGATAAAGCAATTGGTTGTCTTAAATTTATTCACCAATTCTCTAGAGTTTAAGTAAACCATCATGTCACCTGCAAATGTTATAAAATGAGGTCTTCTTTAATTATGTTTAGTACTTTAATTTCTTTTTGTTGTTTTCCTCATGCTTTAAGTATTATTTTTAGTACTTCTGAATTAAATGATAGAGGAAAGAGTGGCATCTTTGATCAGTCTTGAACTTACTAGGAAATCATAAGTGATATCACTATACTTTGAATGCATACCTTCCTTATCTTTGTTCTTTTTTGATTCAAGACTTATCTTAAGTTTTAGCCAATGTGATAGGTATGAGGTGGTACCTTAGAGTTTGATTTACATTTCTCTAATCAATAGTGATTTAGAGTATTTTTTTCATATAACTAGAAGATAACTTTGATTTCTTCATCTAAAAACTCCCTGTTCATATCTTTTGCCTTTTCAACTTTGAATGTTTTTGATTCTGTGGATTCCTAACACATTAGGTTGGTAGAGGGATCCCTGAGATTGTGACGGAAAGCCATCAGAATAGGAAAAAAGCATCTAGCTGCAGAACAAGAAGCATAGAATTGAGGGTAGAAGGAGCTAATTTTTGCCTTGCTAATGATTCCTTAACCTCTACTATATAACCTGGCTGAAAATGAAAATCTCAGATGAGTTTAGACATAAATTTTTGCTCTCCTCCCCACTTTTCTTGAGGAGAGGCAGGTGGAAGATACCAGTCATTTTTGCAGAAGAACAGAGCAATGGAAAAGTGAAATGTGAGGAAGTTCCTCTTGGATCAAGTGTAAATTTTTCTGTTTGGCTTTTAAAGAACTTCACAATTTGACTCCCTCTTATCTGTTCAGACTTATTATTCCTCTTCACATACTCAATGTCCACCAAACAAGCAAACTTTTTGCCCTCACATAGAATACTCCATCGTTGTCTCTGTGCCTTTGTATAGACTATCCCCCCATACCTGAAATGCATTCCCTTACCTCAATCTCTCAGGATCTCTAGCCTTCTTCAAAATTCAACTCTGATGCCATCTCTTATGTAAGACCTTTCTTGATCACCATCCTTCCCTTCCTCTCTAGCTGCTACTATTTTATGTATATAGAATGTAATCTCTTTTAGGGCAGAGACTATTGGTTTTTTCCTTGACATCACCAGGGCCTATCATAGTCCCAAGCCTGTGGTTGATAATTAATAAATATTTCTTGATTGGTTGGTTGGAAGAAGGACAACATTTATTGATTAGAGCTGAAGATTTTAAGTTCAGAAGGAATAAGAGAATCAAAATGAAACTCAAAGAGCCTAGGTTAAAAAGAGAACTTAAAGTGTTTTTTTCCTTTGATTTTCAGAAACACCTAGGTGGAACATTAAAGTTAATGTCCCCTTTAAGTAGGAATGGTCCAGGGGCAACTAATGCAGTGGATAAAGCACTGACCCTGGATTCAGGAAGACCTGAGTTCAAACCTGGCCTCAGACACTTGACACTTACTAGCTGTGTGACCCTGGGCAAGTCACTTAACCCTCATTGCCCCGCCCCCCCCCAAAGGGAATGGTCCTTATAAGTGAATTTGTATTCACACACACACACACACACACACACACACACACACACACACACACACAGTAAAGAAGATTCAAATTGTACTCCAGGGCTGAGTTCGAGAGGCTGAGCTAAAGAAAGAATGTCATATTGGGGAAAATATATTTGAAATTAGGTTTGGTTACAATGCATTAACATTTCTGCAAAATGAGGTTGGTCAGTTTGATGTAGGTTGTGCTTGTATTTGTTCAGGGCAATTAATTAACAACCTCCTTTGTGTCAAGCACTATGCTAAGAACAAGAGATACCAAAAAAAATACAAAAGGGTGAAGAGACAACATGCAGATAGCTATGTATAAATAAGATATATATACAGGATAAAATGGAGATATTAGAAGGAAGGCACAAACATTAAAAAGGAAAAGGAAAGGCTTCTTTCCCCTCTGTTCATTGGAGAAGGGAAAAAAAAAGAGCATTTTGGTACAGTTTTTCTTTATGTTTGTCTGAACTTGTGCATTTCTTAGGTGTAAGGAACTCCCAGTGAAACTCTCTAGCTATACAGATTGTCATGGTTCCTACAATTTATAGTTTTGGACACCTGCCTGGGATAATTGGGTGAAGGGACTTGTTTTGTTCCCATAGACAATCTGTGAACACAGGCCCATTGGACTCCAAAACCAAACCTTTATTGACTATGTTAGGCTCCCTTTCTAATTAAAGAAAATAAATTAGAATGAGGTATTAGCATTTATTTTCTAGGAAAGAGAGGATGAAAGAAGGATTGAAGCCAAAAGAACTGCTTAATTGATAAAAGATTATTTTTCTGGTTAAGATTTCCTTTTCATTCAAGGTTCAGGGTTGAGCCTTTAACAGCCTGTTACCAGAGAAAAAGAATAACTTACACAGAACAAAATGAATCTTTAATGAAAAAGAGAACTTCCAAGCATTTCTGATGAAAAGACCAGAGCTGAATAGAAAATTTGAATTTTAAACACAGGAGTTAAGAGACACATAAAAAGGGAAACACGAATGTACAATGATAAAGAACTATACAAGGAAAAAACATTATAATATAGAGGTATAATATATGTGTCTCCTATGAACTCTATCATCATCTTGGGTCATATAGCAAGTTTAATTAGAAGGACTGAAGTGGTTCTGTTATGTTTTGTAGGGTATCAAGAGAAGAATGAAAGGTGATGTAAAGAGGAATATATTGGGGAAGGGCAAAGGAAAGTTAGGTAAAATTATCTCTCATAATCATGGTGTGCCAATAGACATGTATACAAACAGAGGAAGGCATGGGTGGAGCAGCTGACAATTCATTGAACTTCACTCATCTGAACTGTTTAAAGGTGAGAAGAATATGTTAAACATAGTTGCAGAAATACATTTTACTTAAGGGGAAGCAAGAGGGAAAGGAACGATGGGAATTAGAGTGAGGGTAAATTAAGTGATGGATTAGGACTAAGCAAAACAAAGCCTAAGGATGTATGAAAATATTTATAGCTCTTTCTGAAGTAGCAAAGTTTTGGGAATCTGAAGGCTGCCTATAAATTGGGAATGACTGAAAAAGATATGGTATATAAATGTGATGGAATGCTATTTTTCTGTAGGAAGTGAAGGGAATGACTTCAGAGAAACCTGGAAAGATTTATATGAGCTAATGCAGAGTGAAGTGAATAGTGATTGGAGAACAACTTATACAATGACAAAAAATCTGATCAAGACAAACAGCTTTGAAAAAATTAGGAACTCAACAATGATTCCAGATGACTGAAAATGAAATATGCTACCTCCTATGTTTGAACCTTGGTTCATATTCTACCTCAGGCACTTACTTAGTAGGTGACCTAATAGAGAAGTACAGTAGTTGGAGTATGTAAGGAGATATACATTTTTTTTTTTGTGCATGGCCAATGTGGACATTTGTTTTGTTGTTGTTGTTGGTTTTTGTTTTGTTTTGTTTTTTGTGGGGCAGTGGGGGTTAAGTGACTTGCCCAGGGTCACACAGCTAGTAAGTGTCAAGTGTCTGAGGCCGGATTTGAACTCAGGTCCTCCTGAATCCAGGGCTGATGTTTTATCCACTGCAACACCTAGCTGCTCCCTGGAAATTTGTTTTGTTTGACTATATATATTTGTAACAAAAGTTATGTTTCATAGAGGAGAGGGGGCATTGAGGAGAGGAAAGTGGATTTTTGGTGATTAAAAAAATAAAATGGAATTAAAAACAAAAAGAAAAGGTATAGTAATAGGAGATGGAGTGTTGGATTCATGGAACAACAGGAAAGCTTTTTTTTTGTTGCTGGATCACAGAGTACGTGGAGGGGGAAAAGCATGAGTAGACTGTAAAAGTAGGAAGGGGTCAGGGTCACATTGTGAAGGGCTTTAAGAACTAAAAACTACATTTTTACAGTATTTGATCCTGGAATTAATTGCAAGGAGCTAGAGTTTATAGAGGGGAGATGATATGGTCAGACCTACACTTTGGTACCTGAGTTGAGGATGGACTGGAGTGGGGAGAGACTTGGGGCAGGGAAACCTCAGCAGGTGACAGCAATAGTCCAGGCATGAGGTGGTGAGGGCCTGTACCAGGGGAGTAGATGTGTGAGTAATGTGAAGAGCTTATCTGAGGCTAACCTGAGACTGGAGAACAGGTTTGGTGTTGCCCAGTGCTATTCTCATTGCAGGTGTGTAGCTTTTGTTGGAAGGGATTTGACCCAGATTGTCAGTTGCCCAAAATGTCAGACAAGAATTCTGAATTTATTTTCCAAGCAACCATTTACATTAAAGGCAGAAACAATAACTGCATTAAATAGTATTTCAGGGATGTTAATTTGATCTATGATTTTTATCTGTCATCTCTCAATGTCGTGACATGATAGCCAAAACAGATAATGTAATTTAAGGGTACATCCAAAAAAAAGTTTGGTGTCCAAAGTGATAGAGGGTAATAGACCCATTTTATACCCCAATCCACATCTGGAATATTATATTCATTTTTAGGTTCCTTATTTTAGGAAAGACAACAAAATATACTTGTGTTCACCCAAAGGAATTTAGCTAGGATCATGAGAAGCCTAAAGTAATGTATTTAGTGGTGGTGTCAGTAAACCTAGGTTTAAGTCCTAACTCTGTGACTTTGATTATTTTGTCTAACTTTGGGTAACTCTTCCCAACATCTCTAGGTCTCATTTTATCATTTGTAAAATAGGTTGAGCTATATGATCCCTAAGGTCTTTCTCTAGCTTTTAAATCCAGTGAATCTTCTTATGCCATACAAGGTTTAAGAGGACTGGGAAAGCTTATCATATGAAAGAGAAGATTTAGGGTGGTTATAATAGCTTTATTTAAATACTTGTGGAAGACCAATTTTTTCCCCTATGGCCTTAGGCAATGGAACTGCCTAAGTAAATTACTGAGATTACAGTTTATGTTTGTTTTTTGTTTTTGTTTTTTGCGAGGCAATGAGGGTTAAGTGACTTGCCAGGGTCACACGCTAGTGTTAAGTGTCTGAGGCCAGATTTGAACTGGGTCTTCCTGAATCCAGGGCGCGGTGCTTTATCCACTCTGCACCTAGCTGCCCCCTAACAGTTTATGTTTGTTAACAGAACTATGCAAGAGTAAAATAGACTGCCTTGGGCAGGTGTAGTGACTTCCATGTCACCAGAGATCTTTAAGCAAAAGCTGACTTAGTACTTGTTAGGATTGTTTAAAAAAAAAAAAAGCATTCCTGTTCCTATAATTAAGGGTTGAACTAGATGACGCGTGAGTTCCCTTCCAGCTCTAGGACAGTGGTTGAGGCATCTTGTGGTATAGTGGTTTGAGTATGAGTTGCAATCAAGAAGATCTGTATTCAGATACCACTTCCAACACTTAATGAGTGACCCTGGGCAAATCACTTTTCTGAGTTTGTCTCCTTATCTTCAAAATGGGGATATTAATACCTATGATACCTATGCTTCACAAGGTTTCTTAGGCACAAGTGAGATGATGTAGGAAAAGCACTTTTTAAAAGTATATGTTGAACTATATATTGTATATAATGAATCCATACTGTACTTACCAGACCAGAATGGGATCCCCTCTTTCCTCAGTGACCCTGCTTTTAAACTCACCCTCTCAGATCCTACTATACCCTGTCATTTTCAGCAGAGTGCTCCCTGTGGTTCCCTGGGCCATGCCATGCCCCTGAACTCTATCTTTGGGTCTCCCCAATTAAACTGAGGCTCTTTGAACAGGATTATGTTGACTTTTCATTTGTCTTCCTAGGGATTAGCACAGTTCTTAGTACATGATAAATATTCCAGTGCTTTCCTTTTTTTCATTCCATATGATAAATTCAGGGAAAAAACAATAAAAAATTCTTTCCTCTTACTACAGTTAACTCAGTGATTCATTTTTGGTCCTTTACATATTTTTGTTCTCCTTCACATTCAGGCAGGGAGAATACAAACTCAAATTGCAAAGGAAAAAAATGCGAGTTTTCCATTTTTTTTTTTAGTCAGTTTTATTTTGAAAAAGGACTAGCCCCACTTACAACTATTTTTCTATCTCAGCTCTCACATAGAATTATCCTAGGTCAAGCCCATATTACCACTCCATGGCATATTACAATAGATCCCTAAGTGTTCTACTTTTCAAGTCAATAAGAACTGACTAAGCACTAACTCCGTGTCAGGAACTGTGCTTTCCAAGTGTCTTCCTCTTCAGTCTATTCAGTTCCAACCTCATTTAGCCACTAAAATGATTTTCCTAAAACATAGGTCCAAACATGACACTCCCCTCCAACTCAGTAAACTCTAGTGGTTCCCTATTACCTCTAGAATCAAACACAAATTCCTGTTTGGCATTTAAGCCCTGTATAATCTAACTCTAGACCGCCTTTCTAGTTCTTATTATACATACTCCCCTTCTTGGAGGCATCTGGTGGCAGAGTAGTGTGCTCACCCTAAAGTCAGAAAAACTTGAAATAAAAAATTATGTACTTAGTCACTAGCTATGTAACCCTGAGCAAGTCACTTAATCTCTTTCCTGCCTGAGTTGGGAGAGATGTCAAATGAGAGAGTTTACTAGGGTGACCTCATTGTGACATCTCTCCCATAGAATATAAACTCTTTGAGGGGTGTTATTTAATTTTGTATCCCTAGTGAAGGTACAAGCTAAGTATTAAATGCTTGTAAAATGACGATTGGTTTAAAAGGACTCATTTTGATTTCTCGTTCTGTAACTGTGATCCTGGGCAAGTAGCTTTACCCTTTGTGAATCTCAAACTAAAATACAGATTAGCATGTAAGGGCGTAAGACATACCTACAAAGTGATATTTAGAATTCTGTGGAAGACAAGCCATATAGACAGAAGCATGTCCCATATAGACTGTACATATACACAAGGGATTAAATTCCATAGCATTTTTCCTTGTATCAAAAGACTAGTTAATATTAGTCATTTCACTTATGTTATTTTAACCATCATTTTATATTAATAAAGCATTTTCTTGTTGATCATTTTCTTGGGTTTTTTTTATCGTAATAAGAAATCCTCACAGAATAATCTGGTTTATCTGTAGTTTTGTAAGATATATTAACCCTGCCAGATTTTTGTGTAAGTCCCATGAGCAGTGTGTGTTTGTGTTCTGCTTCCTTGGACGCCTTTCTTGGGCTGTTCCTAGTCTCTGAGCCATAGTTTTTCTCACGCTTAATAAATATTTGTGCTCAGGGTGGTGGGAAAACTGACTTGATTTATGGCAATGCGTTTTCATATTCAGAAATCCCCTTTGCACACAATAAGCCCTTGCTATGGATGTAAATTTATTATAAGCTAAGTGACTTATACCTACAGATCACTATGACATAATTGACAGAAGAGATTGATTTTTTAATAAATAATTGGTAAATACAAAGGACATGTACAGTAAAACAACTTTTGAAAAGGTTAATAGGTTTTTTTCTTACTGAAAGTAAGTAGAGTCTTTCAGCTGCAATACACATGGTGTCAGGACTTTTTTTTTTTCATTAAAATAATTCTATGTAAATGGTACAGTCATATTTTTGCATTTGAATTAGAAAAGTTATTCTCATAATTGCAAGGTTAAGGATTCTAACTTTATGGAGAAAAGCATCGGTACAATGTATAGATTTTGATATAAAAATTAGAAACTGAAGAAAACTGGGAAAAAGAATGGAGAGCACGAAATACTTACTACAAATAGCTCAGATTCATGGATAATAGTCCAGAAGAATTTAGGCAGGATCTAGGGGCAACATCCTGAGGGAAAGCACAAATTTTAAAAAATTCTTTTTTCCCAGGGCAGTACCTCTTTAACATCTTTATTGTGAGTGTTAAGTTGCCATTAGTTCTATCATTTATCAAACACTGGGATATCGTTTTCTGTTGCTTGCTTAGTGCTATATATATATATTAAAAATTGATACCAGAGTAGTTGGATGATCACGGCTTTATTATTTAGATTGAGGTCTGGCTAATGCTTTGATCCCCTTTATTTGTTCTTGTTTTTCATTATTTCTCTTGAAAAGGCCCCATAGAGCTTTTGTTCTTCAGATGAATTTTGATACTGTTTTGGAGAGTTCTACAGAGTACCTTTTTCATTGTTATCACATTAAAAGGGTAAATTAATTCAATTAGTATCATCACTTTTTTTTTTCCAAGTGAGGCAATTGGGGTTAAGTGACTGCCCAGGGTCACACAGCTAGTAAGTGTTAAGTGTCTGAGGCCAGATTTGAACTCAGGTACTCCTGATCCAGGGCCAGTGCTCTATCACTGCACCATCTAGATGCCCCAGTATCATCACTTTTATTCCCTTTGCTCTACCCAAACGTAAGCAGTGAATATCACATCAATTATTTGTCTTCCTCTGTTTCAGAAAAATTGTGTTGTATTTATATTGTATGAAATTATATTTACATAAATTTTGCAAGTGTCTTGGTAGGTTAGCTCCCATATTTTTAAGCATTTTGGTAATTTTGGTTATTTTTAATAGAGTTTTTTATTATTATTTCCAGTTTGTGTTAGTATTTTATAGGAATGCTGAGATTTTTATGTATTTATTTTGTACCTGGAAACTTTGTTTTCTAAGTATATCATCCAGTCATCTGCTAATGAAAATGATTTTTCTACTCTTGCTAAACTTTATGTCTTTAATTTTATTCTCTTGTCTTACAGCTATTGGTGACATTTCTAGAATTATGTCAAATATTTGTGGAGAGAAAGGGCATGCATACTTTATTAAACCTAGCCACTCAAGATTGTTTAATATACTTTTCATTAAATACTTTCAATGTGCATTTTTATACCAAAATATTTTATTTTTATGAGAATGTATTCTTTCCCTCAGTTTTTAGATGATCCTGGGTATGTACTTTACATTTAATACATACACACACACACACACACGTTTGTGTGTAGATATATTGTGATGAGTAAAATCTAATGTGTGTGTCCTTACCTGCCCCCTCCATTTGGGGGAGGGGGGAACTAGCTAAGAGTTACTGATAAATTCAGCAACAGTTTAAGCTTTTAAACATTTATGAAAGTATATTAGGGGTTAGCAAAGAGAGAGAGAGGGAAACCTGCCTTCACCCAGCTATCTAAGAGGGAACATGTGAAATTCTGAAAGATAGGAAACCTGTCTACCCTAACCTGCTTCTTCTGCCACCACAAGCTTGTTCCAGTCACCAAAGAAACAGTTTCTCAGTCTGTTCAAGTGGAAGCTTCCTGCTAGACCAGAAGAGGGGCAGTCCCACACACAGCTAATTGGCTGGTAGCATTCAAGTCCATTGATTGACATGACTTGAAGGCAGTCCATGAATTGTGAGGTAACTTCTGGACCTAATCTGACCTTAGAAACCTCAGAAAGGTCGCCTCATGTCACCTCAGGGGGTGAGGCCCTGGTTCTCACAATACACTCATAGTTATCTTTCAAGTACCCAAAGCAGTTGTAAATACAAAAGGTATTTTCTCAATCTTATAATATATGAAACACCTTACTATTTTTATGCCAAGGAACATCCCTTGAGAATTTATTTTGCTGTTCCCTTGTGCTCATTTTTTAATTTAAAATTAAAATTTTTAATTTTTCTCAATTATATGTAAAGATATTTTTTGAATTCCAAATTTTTTCTCCCACCCTCCCCCCTCCTGAGGCCAGCAAGCAATTTGATATGTTTTACATTACTATCACATTAAATATATTTCCACATTAATCGGGACAAAAGGAAAAAAAAACACAAGAAAGAACAAGAACAATAACAAAAAAGCAACAACAAAAGTGAAAATAGTGTGCTTCAGTGGGCATTCTGACTCCATAGTTCTTTTTCTGAATGTGGAGAGCATTTTCCATTGTGAGTCTTTTGGCATTGTCTTGGATCATTGTATTGCTGAGAAGAATTAAGTCTATCACAGTTAATCATCACATAATGTTGTTGATACTGTGTACAATGTTCTCTTGGTTCTGCTCATTTCACTCATCATCAGTTCATGTAAGTCTTTACAGGTTTTTCTGAAATTCATCTGCATATTATTTTCTTACAGCACAATAGTATTCCATTACATTTCATATACCACAACTTGTTATAGCATTCCCCAGTTGATGTATATTAATATTTAATATAATATATTTATTATATTAATATTATATTATATTAATATATTTAATATAATATATAATATAATAATTAACATCCCCTCCATTTCCAATTTTTTGCTACCACAAAAAGAGCAGCTATAAATATTTTTGGAAATGTGGGTCCTTTCCCCTTTTTTTATGATTTGTGTTCACTTCTTTTGGTTTTTTGGTTTTTTTTTTTATTTTGCAGGGCAGTGAGGGTTAAGTGACTTGCCCAGGGTCACACAGCTAGTAAGTGTTAAGTATCTGAGGCTGGCTTTGAACTCCGGTCCTCCTGAATCCAGGGCCAGTGCTCTATCCACTGTGCCACCTAGCTGCCCTTTGTGTTCATTTCTTAATGAATTTATTCTTATTTTAGTGAATGTGCTTCATGTGAGTTCTTTTAAATTAAATATCTGACCATTCTGTCAAAAGTACCACCATCCTTCCAATATCTTGAGTTCATAATTTCAGCATTATCCTGGACTTTTCAAATCTCCCTCAACCCACATATCCAATCAGTTGTCCACTTTTGCCATTTCTGCCTTCACGACTTCTCTCCCATTCATATACTTTCATAGCTACCATCTCAGTTCAGACCTTCATCCCCTCTGACCTATATCTTTCAACAGCCTCCTAACTGGTCTTCCTGCTCGAAGTTTTCCACCCCTCCAGTCCATCATTATGTACTGCTGTCAAAGTAGTCCTCTTTTAGCACAGATCTATGTGACTTCCTACTCAGCCAACTCCAGTGGCTTCCTCTAGGCCAAAATATAAATTCCTGTTTAGCTTTTAAAAAACTATACAACCTGAATCAAATATCTTTCCAGACTCACTGGGCATTACTGCCCTTCCTGCACTCTGTGATCTAGCCAAACTGGCCTCTTTGTACCTCACCCATTCTTTCTATCACTTCATGCCTTTGCACTGTATCCTATTCTGGAATGCATTGTGCCCTCTGCCCCCCGCCCCCTTTTCCTCCACCACAGACCTCTCTTAAGATGCAGTTCAAACACCATCTTCTTCATAAAACCTCTTCCTGATTCCCAATTGAAGTGCTCTCCTTCCCAAATCACATTACATTAAACTGTATTGTATATAGTTTTATTTTTTAACTTTTTATTTATGCTATATATATATATATATATATATATTTAATGTACTACTTCTCTTCCCTCTTCATAATATAAACTCATTGTAAGTAGGGAATGTTTCATTCTTCATACCTATGATATTTGTATGAATCCTTGGTCAATTGGTATGTGCATTCCGGACCTTTGATTTCATTGATATATAGGACACACTCTCTTCACCAAAACAGATCTACAGCTGTCTTGTAACTTGGTCTTAGAGAGTTGTTGGAGGCATTGATATGTTATGTCCAAGGTTGTTTATCCAGTATGCATCAGAGGCAACATTCAAACCTCAGTTCTTCCTGGCTCTATCCACTAGGATTATTTTAATATAATTATGCCTAGTTGACACAGAATATTTTAGATTTCTCATCTCAACCATATGAGTATTTTCTCTAGTGATGTAAATTAAAATACATCTATATGCACCCATGCTAGGCAGCTTTTGTTCATATTTTCCCGTTTTGGTTCCTTTTTGGGGTTGGGGGTTCACCTAATGACCTGGAAGCCTTCTTTTATCTCTTGACATCATGTGGAGACCGGTGGAATATGCAAGCTGTCATGACGATTATTCTTTGCAGTTTCTGCTTGAATTTATACCAGTTCTGTGTAGATCCCCTATTGCAACATGCTGCAGCCTACTTAGTGTGCCTTACATCTGTACCTTTTCATTGCCTTTGGAGATTATAGTGTCACTGAGCTGTATGTAGCAAGACAATAGTAGCAAAAGTATATTGGTATTAAAAGGTTTGGTCTTTGTTTCAGGGAATAGCTTAGAGGTCATTTAAAGAACTCTGTGGTTTCCCAAAGGTAAGAAAGATTGCTAGCCTGTTGTCCACTCTCTGTATATTCAAGGTATACATACTAATAGTTGAGCTTTGCTCAGCAACAATCAGTTATTAAGCACCTAATATGTACCCATCACTGTCTAAGTAGCTGGGAGAAACAAAGACAAAGAAGAAAGCTCTTTCCATCAAGGAATTTACATTTTATGGAGATGATAATTTAAGTATGTGTATGCACATATATATGTATCCCTGTATAAATACAAATAGATGGATATATCTAGATATTTAGATAGATCCAGGTATGTACGTATGTGTGTGTGTGTATATATATATATACACACACACACATATATATATATATATATATATATATATATCTTATGTAGATTTATATGTGATCAATCTACCTACCTACCATCCATCCATCCATCCATCTATACAAAATAGTTTAGAAAGGGGTGTACTATCAGTAGAATCACCAGAGGCCTAGTGTAGGATGTGGCATGAGCTGAGCCTTGATAGAAGGTAGGGATTCTAAAAAGGGCAGAGCAAATGTGGTACATTTTTGCCATGGGGGTCATCTGAGCAAATGTGCTAAGGAAGGCAATGGAATTTCATATACATGGAACAGTAAGTAGGCCAATTTAACTGAAGCAGGAGTAATGAATGTGGAATTAATCTGGAAAAATAGGTTGAAGCTGGGTTGTGGTAGATTTATCTTAGAGTAAATAGGGAACTACTAAAGCAGGGGTGTGACATGGTCAATCCTGCACTTTAGTAGCTACATGGAAAATGGATTAGAGGGGTGAAAAGATTGCAGTGAAAAGACTATTTAGGAGGCTATACATATAGTCCAAATAAGCATGATAAGGGCCTGAATTAGGATAGTTGTGATATGAATAGAGAGGAGGAAAGACACAGCCCCTCTAGGTTGATCATTTCTCAAGATATCCAAAAGAAAGGGGAAGATAAATGTGTGGGGGAAATTTTTTTTTAATTAAATTAATTTTTTAACATTTTGGGGGGGTAAATTTCAGGCCTTATTATCATTGAGAAAACATGATCAAGGGAATATCAAAAACAATCAACCACTGTCTTATATAAAACTGTTACAAGAAGATGTACATATCCATAGATTTCATCACTGATGAAAGAAAGAGATTGGAATAGGTGGGTTTTTGTGATGTTCTAGAGCAGACCATATCTTTCTGGTTATATTGATGACACAAAAGTATAGAGAATAAATAGTCTCATGGTGCTCATTTGTTGACTACTAAAAAACTCCATTTGATTTGATAGAGCAAAACACCCCCTTAAGGACTCTCCTTCTACAGGGTCATC
This sequence comes from Dromiciops gliroides, assembly GCF_019393635.1. Classification (NCBI taxonomy): domain Eukaryota; kingdom Metazoa; phylum Chordata; class Mammalia; order Microbiotheria; family Microbiotheriidae; genus Dromiciops; species Dromiciops gliroides. Next base: position 586,195,281 of record NC_057861.1, read on the forward strand.
TCCTTTTTGTGCATCTATCAAAATCATACAGACTTCCTTGACCTATGAGTTTTTTTAAATACACATCTGTGAATAATATGATGAGATCTCTAGGGAAGTTTATTGTTTGTTGAAAGTGCAATTAAGATGGCAGTCTTCTCTCTGGACAGAAAGAATATAAAATCATCATAGAATTTCTTTCCATTTACTTTCCCTTAACTTACATTGAATCTAGTCTAAGCTGGCAAATAGTTGGCAACATTTTGCAGAAAGTTATTTCTTCATGGTTTTGCTTTGAAATAAAGATTACATTTATTGCATTTAGCAATATATGTTACAGGCCTTTTTTTTTTGTTAAATGTTAACTACCATGGCGACTAGTGGCAGAAGGAAAACTGCTGCTTTGAGTCTGCTGCCAAGTAGGGGGAAATTTTTGCTATTGCTTTTCATCTTACAAAGAAGATAGGCTTTGCATGGGATCAGTCATAAGGTATATAAACGGAGCTTTATAAAATAAGCTTCTTTTGTTAACTAAAACTAAAATTCCATTCAGATTTGCTCTTGGAATATTGAGTAAATTTAATAGGTACTTCTTTTAGATGCTCTTCCCAGCCATGTGTTTATCTCTGAAACTTAAAGAAAAGTGAATACATTTGTCTGGGTAACATAAAGGTTTCCACAGCCACCAGCAGGAGGGGGAAAGAAAAGAGACCAAAGAGGTAAAGAAGGAGGAGGGAGAGAGAAGAGAGAGACACACAGCCCCTAGGCAATAATTTGTCTTCTGTAATATCAGGGGAAGCTTCTCCTTTAACTACGGCAGGATTTATTTTTAACTCCTTGGCTCAGTGTTTGTCAGATGATTCTGGCCATCAAACCGCTGGCTGAAACACCCAGCTCAGAGGAAGCGAGAATGGCTGAGGAAGGGGGTTGTCTGGGAAAGGGGGCGGGACTTTGGAGCTTGCCTGCTCTATCTGCAGCTCAGCCTCCCAGTCTGGGAGAGCTAGGGGTGCAGGGCTGAGTGAGTGGATTTTTCGGGTCCTACTGGGAATTAAAGGGTAATGGCTGCTTTCAACTGCTTAAAGAAATAATTACTATTGGTGTTTTGTGAAGAGGAAGCTGGGACCTGAGTATTCACAGTGAAGTTTGCTGCTGGGCGGCAAATTAATCTTTCCTTTGCTTGATGTTGCCATTCTGAAAGCGCCTCTAACCATGATCGATAGCTCCAAGAAGCAGCAACAGGGCTTCCCGGAGATTTTAACTGCTGGGGATTTGGAGCCATTGAAAGAAAAGGAATGCCTTGAGGTGAACAACCAGAAAAGTCTTAAGGAAGGTCAGTCTATCAACAGGGACCAAGCTGCAAAATAATAACTGTCAATCAACCTGCATGTTGCTACTTATCGTATTGTTAGTTATTTATATTTTCAAGCATGTACCTTTCATTTTCTAGGCTCTTTGCAAAGAGTAGGCTGCTGCTGCTGCTGGTAGCTATTACTAATTATCAAATAATATCCGCTGGGGCTTTACAGTAATTAATCTAGTAAAGACTCTTCTTAAATCAGTGGTTAATAAAATATATTGATATATTAATTCATTTAGAAATTGTGATATTCTCTAAGGTTGTGCTTTTCCCCCAAAATAAAGTGACTAGTGTTTTTTTTTTTAAAGAATAATGTTTCATTTTCAAAATTAGCTTAGACAGTTGCTTTTTTCCAACTATCAACATGTTGTTTGAGGGAAGGTTTTTTTTTTTCCATTTAATATTTTTCCCCCAACAAGAGGCTAAAATTCCTTATCAACAATTCTTTCAAACTGTTCTGCTTATAAGGAAAGCATATAGCTGAGGATGCTACAAGTTTTCCTTTAGCACTGTGATGGTAGGTGATTGGTCATCCAAGAAAATTAGTAAAACTGCTGGAACCTTTGAGCTGGTTCTCCTTTGCAGGAAGAATATGTTAAGGCACAGGTGCTGAGCAGCTTTGTCATTACCAGTTGAAGGTAGAGAGGTTTGAAGTTTAAGAAATCCAGGAGCTCCTACAAAAAATAACCATTGTTCCTGAGTTTGAGAGGAAAGATCATCTCTTCTCCGTTTTCTCTAAATTAGAACGATAATTTTCCAGCCCATTTTGAAAAAAGAATTGCATTTGTGTTTCATCTTCTTTGAGTTCCTGCCATCAGCCACCCCCTCATCTCCCCACACACTCTTGCTCATCTGATACAAGCCTAGAGATTAAATGTCATTGGTTTTATTTCTCAAATTAAGAACTTCAAAAGACAGAATTATTTGAGTCTTAATCTTTGTTAATTTAGATATTATTAATATTGAGAGTTTTAAAAATAAAGGTAAGAAAAATTAGTTGAAATTGGATATTTAAATTTCTATTTCTATATATTTTCACAAATATATAGGAACACCAGCTAGAAACAAATGGATTATGACAGTATAAATAGCAGTTTTTAGAAATAGAGCAGTCATTTTCCTTCTGTTCTTGCAGAGTAGATCCTACTTTAATTTTCATTATAAATGCACTTTCAGTAGCATTTTCTGGCCACCATTTCTATCACAACAGTAAGCATGATAAACTTTTTTTTAAAAATCAGTTGGGCTTTTAAAAATTATTACTAATGAAACTTAAGCTCCTAATGTTTCCATGAAGTTAAAAAAATTACTTTGCTTGGTGGAATAAGCAGGGAGAAAAGCAGACCTACATGCAAAACAGGAAGAGTGGGAGGCTTCTGGAGAAGGAATAAAAGGAAGGTATCACAGTGGAGAATATGGGAGAAGCACAGGAAGTGAATAATAGAGAATTTTTTTAAATGATAAAATAGGAAATAGAAAAATACAGTCGATTTTCCTATATGTATATGCATGCATCTGCATACAGAATAAGAATAGCCTGTTTGTTGCATAATTTGTAAAAGCCTCTCCCAAGAATACTTATTGATTAAATTTCTGACCTTGGTAGGATAAAATAAAAAAAATTTTTTTAAGTATTTTTCTTTCCCTTCTTGTATCTCTTCCCTGCATTAATCTATAAGTTCTTTCTTCATTTTTGTTTTTTTCTTTTACTTTGACATTTACATTTCATAGTTTGTAGATATTTACAGAGCCACAGAGACATTTTAGTCTATACATTCTTGCTGTGTCAAGTTGGAGGGGTAGAAGGGAATCTGGTGGTTGTTTTTTGTTTCTTTCTTTAAAGAAGTCTTATCTATGATAAAACTTATCTTCTTAAAGTTCTATGATTGCTAACACCAAACTTAGGTTTTACTCAATGTCTTAGATTATTTTGCTTTCCACACATGATATTATACAGAAAAACATTAGGGAGGGGATTAGTTGTTCAGCATTACGGTTCACAGGGATGATAGATTCCTTCATAGGTTGATAAAGGATTTCACTTGGTTTTATCTAGACCTGAAAAAAAATCACACACTTATCTAATCATAAGAATACTCCCATTTTCTTCATTCTTCTATGTGCAAAATTGGATTCCTGTAGAATTTGGTGTGAGAAGTGTTACATGGAAGAACTATGGATTCACTGAGTCAAATTGCAAAGGTTTTAGAATATGAAATTAAATGAAACCACTAAAGACCTTAAATTCCAAACTCTTAAGTCTGGATCATGTGGCCATTTCTCATTAAAATTTGTGTTGTTTAGATATGTCTGACTCTTGATGACCCCTTTTAGAGTTTTCTTGGCAAAGATACTGGAGTACTTTGGCATTTTTTTCTCCAGTTCATTTTATAGATGAAACTGAGGCAAACAGGTTGAATAACTTGCCCAGGGTCACATAGCTAACTAAGTGTCTGAGGCTGGATTTGAACTTAGGCCTTCCTGACTCCAGGTCCAGCACACTACTGAGCCACTTAGATGTCCATGATTTTTTTGAAAATAGCCATTATCTAAAGAACATTTACTTCTATGACATGCTCAGGAATATAATACTATACTGTTATCAGAAAGGAAATATTTAAAAATTAATATCAAGTATAGTATAGTTTCTAATTTTTTAATTGAATTTTGTGAAATATTGTTTCACATTATTCAGCTGCTTTTTAGGTGAAACGAAGGGAGAACATGTCAGTGTTTTCAAATGCTCAGGGTCAAGTGTATATATCACTTTTCCTGACGTATCTATACTTTGACATAGCTAAATGTAGTCCTAGGACCTCCCCTTCCCTATTTGCTCGGTTTTGCCTCTGCCTGCCCTGAGCCCTGTCTTTTAGTCCCCTTCAGGTCAGTATGATGGTATAAAGAGATAATGAGGTAAGAGAAAGCAAGTTTTGGGGGGCAAGGTATAATTCCAGCAGTGAAACTGTCTGTGTGATGGTCTGGTCACTTGACCTCACTGAGCGAGCCCCAGTTTCTTTTGTAAAATGGTACAAATACTTCAACCACTGTGAGTAAAGTTCTCCCTAGATTGTTTTTTAAAATATTTTCATTTATATCTTTTTTCCTTTATCTTTATCTCCAAATAAATCCTTCCTTGCTCCCTACCCAATAATCCTTTCTTTGTTACAAAGAGTATAAAATAAAGAGGAAAAAAAGTAGCTTAGTAAATTGATCAGTATTATCACTGCATTTGATTGTGTATGTGTGATACACACACATAGACCCCCACCTTTGCAGAGGGTAGCAATCTGCATTTTTACTAATCTGCTTCAGGGCTAAAAGCTTGGTCATTATAGAAGATTCAACATCAATTTTTAAAATCTTGCCATTTTTTGTAGTTGTTGTGTATGAGCTTCTGGGGGGGTTCTATTTATTTTGGATCAGTTCATTCCAGTCTTTCCATGCTTTTCTGAATTCTTTGTATTCATCATTTCTTACTATTCTGTACATTCTCAGATTACTGAGCATTTGCTTAGTTTCCAGTTCTTTGTTATCACAAAAAGAAATTTTATTGATGTATATGGGACTATTTTTTCTGTTTTAATCTTAAGGTGGAAGGGGGAAGAAAAAGGGATGAGCATCACAATAGGGTCATGGGGTATTAATTTTTTTAGCCACTTGGCAAAGCATAATTCTAAATTATACTGCAGACCATTTGGATATATTCACAGGTCCACTAACAATATATTGCACTTACCTAATTTCTTTTAGTCACTACAGTGTAATGTCCTATGGTAGCATGAGTTGCTAGATGGAGGAATGGGAACCATTGTACTAATGATAGCTAGCAATTATAGCATTTTAAGGCTTGCAAAGCCCTCTCTCTGTGTTTTCTCATTTAGTCCTCACAGGAGATAGGTGCTTTTGTTCTCTCCATTTTACAGATGAGGAAACTGTGGCACAGAGAGGTTAAGTGATTTGCCTAGGATCAAACAGCTAGGAAGTGGCTGAGGCAGAATTCCAACTCAGGGCTTCCACACTTTATCCACCCTGACAATGGCTGCCCTGGGAAGAAGGGGAGAAAATGAGATCTAGAAGAGGATTCAAAGGAAGGTAGGACAAAGACTGGCCTTTCTAAAGTATAGATGAACATACAGAAAGAACGTAATTAGGGACTCATCGGAGGACCAAGTTTTTTGGAGGGCCAAGTAAGAGTAGCAGGAGGCTACAAATTCTTTACCCTGAGAACCCTGCTGTCCCCTAACCCCACTTCTAGGTCCCTATCTCTGGATTCTAATTCTCTCTCAATTCTTCCCTCACCCACCCCCAGTTCTTCCTTTCTTTCTTCTTCATCTTAACCTGGAACTTTTCCTACCACCACTGGGTTCCAGTAAAAGTCCTTATTCCTACTGCATAACAGCTGAGAAAAGAGAGTTGTCTGTTACTGGTGCTGGAGTGAGAGAAATATCCTGGCATTTTTGTTGGAACTTTGAATGTATCTTCCTATAAAAATCTTGTCTGAGATACTCTTAACACTAGGATTAAGTTCTATAGTGCTTTTTGTCTGGTACCACACTTTTGGAACATTTTGAATCACAGGCTTTTTATCGGCTGACTTGTGAACGTTAACACCATTTTTTATAACTATTTAAAGGAAAATGTATTCTTATTTCTAGATAACTTAAATACAGAGTTTGTAAACTATAGGTAGGCTATCTAGGTAGAGAAGAAAACAATTAGCAGTTCAGTACTAATTACACAGCACAAATCTCAAATATTGGTGTATCTTTTATTCTGATATGGATGCTTGTTGTAGGTGTCAGGCAGGAAACAAAAATATGTAGCATTAGTGCATTTAAAAAGTTTAAGTAGGGGCAGCTAGGTGGCGTAGTGGATAGAGCACCGGCCCTGAATTCAGGAGTACCTGAGTTCAAATCTGGCCTCAGACACTTGACACTTACTAGCTGTGTGACCCTGGGCAAGTCACTTAACCCTCATTGCACCACCAAAAAAAAAAAAGTTTAGGTGATACTGATACTTCTGGAAAATATTTAGTAATTCCCTTTGGTAAATTAGAAATTGACACATTGTAATTGCTTTGACTAGCTATGGGGGCAGCTAGATGGTGCGGTCGATAGAACGCTGGCCCTGGAATCAGGAGGATGTGAGTTCAAATCTGGCCTCAGACACTTGACACTAGCTGTGTGACCCTGAACAAGTCACTTAACCCCAATTGCCTCAAACATCTGGGGCTATCTCCAGTTGTGCTGATGTATATCTTGCCACTGGACCCAGATGATTCTGGAGGAAAGAGTGCAGTTAGTTAGTGAACTTGCACAGCCCTCCCTCACTTAAATCCAGTTTACTGCAAGTCATGACATTACCCTGATGTCATGGTCCTCTTCAAGAGCAAAGGACAAACAACAAGAACTAGCTATGACACTTCAATTTCTTCGATCTATAATTTTGCCAATATGTGTACTCTTACACCAGTCATTCTGCCACAAACCAGGTCCTGAACACCTTGGTATTAGCTAAGGCTGGTCCTCATATAATAGCCTCTGTTCAATTCCTTTCCAGCTTTGTATGATCAGCTAGATTTTGCTTTCCCCTGAGATAGACTTCAAAAACACATGGTCACTTTCCACACCATAATTAGTAAGGAATCAGAGTGGGATATTAGTGTGAGGGTCTTTCTATAAACCATATCAATTTAACTGATTCTTCAGTATTCTGATACTTCCATGAGCCTGTGATCTCAACCATTGTGTGATGGTTGCTTTCAGTTGTGCTGAATGCTGCTTGTCCACACAGTCTGTTTGTAGATTTTGCCTATATTCTGGCACAAATTCTCTGCAAGGAAATGCTAGTGATCTTCTCAATCTCTTCACATTGTGTAAATACCAATGAGCATATAGGCTGTCCATTAGTTATACACCATGTATCAAGTTATACACTTGCTACATAACTGGCCCCTTTTCCTTTCTGATCATAAATCTCTCTGATTTTATCCTTTTTACCACTTCTCCTTTGAAATTATTTATTAGTAATATGTCATAATCTACTAACACCCACCCACTTATAGGTGATCTGCAACTCTAATTCTATGACTCACTTCCATACTGTATGAGAAGTACACTGATGCTGTAAGGGTGGAGCTTCATTTCAGAAAAGAACCGTTTATTCATTTAAAACTATGTCATTTCCAAAAGGCAGTCCAATTCTTCCTCTTTCTACCATTCAGTTCCGGGTCCAGTTCACTGTCTGTACACTAGTATGTCCAGTATTTATCTAATCAAACAATCAAATATTTATTGCTATGTTGTGTCAGGTACTTTGCTTAATGTTGGGGATACAAATATAAAAATACAGATACAAAAAACTGCTTCCCTGAAGGAACGTATACGCAGGGGTTTTTTGATGGGGAGCAAGAGGGTGATGGGGAAACTAGCAGCCAGGAGAAACAGGAGAGGTCTCATTTAAGAGATGCTTGAGGGCAGCTAGGTGGCACAGTGGATAGAGCACTGGCCTTGGATCCAAGAGGACCTGAATTCAAATCCAGCCTCAGACACTTGGCACTTACTAGCTGTGTGACCCTGGGCAAGTCACTTAACCCTCATTGCCCTGCCAAAAAAAAAGAGATGCTTGAGCCTCCTGATGAACCAGTTCTATAGGTTGTCCATCTAATTTTATATTGTAGTTTAGACAAAATAGGAATAAATATAATTCATCCACTTGGTTTTTCCTGGTTGGTCTTTTAAATGATTATAGATTTCACTTAGAAGACTCTGCAGTATTCTGGGGCCTGATATAATCTGCAAAATGTCACACATAAAAAAGTTGTCTCAGGTTGACCTTGCTAGTTATACAGAATTCATCTTTCCCTTGGATTCTGCAGTAGATATCCTCCATGATAGTGGAAGGTATTTTTGGCAATCATACTTCTCTCTGTGTTTTATACCTCTCTTGATGTTAATTAGAAAACAGTTGGTGAACCAAGTTCTTCATTGTTCCATCTTCAAATAATTTTGTGATTTTTCACATGTAGGCAAATACCTTGATAGAGGTGAGCATTTGAGGCAGTATTTTGCTTCACCAAATAAACTGTTTTAATAGTCAACCATAGTCATAGTAATAGCTAACATTCATATAATACTTTAAGGTTTGCAAGTGTCTTTCATTTGATCCTCACAATTGTATGAAGTGCCGATTTTACTCCTACTTTACAGATAAGGAAATCGAGGCCAAACAACGTTTTGAGTGACTTGTCCAGGGTCTCATAGGCAGTAGGTCTCTGATATAGGCTTCAAATTCGTATCTTCCTGATAAGTCCAGCACTTATTACCTTCTCTATTCTATTATTACTGAAAATAATTATAAATATCACGTTTCAAAGTTTTCAATGAATAAACAAGAGAAAGAGGCCATCATAGACAAGTTACTTATTTGCTACAGTAGTAATATGGAATCAGGGTTTCCTTCCCCTAGGTGGGTTGCCTGCCAAGGCTAAAGAGCCCCACCTGCCCGAAGCGACTGGTTTTAGGGCACCAGTGACTCGCCTTCGCCCCTTCTCCTGTTAGTGGAAACAGTTCCGCCACGAGAAGGCCAGGAGTTGGGCTTCCGTTGTCGGAGGCTCTTAGCCTTGGCAGGCAACCCACCTAGGGGAAGGAAACCCTGATTTTAAACCTCCGCTGCCTTGTGGCTATACCCATATATGGGAAAGGCTTTGGGAGTTAACCCCGAGGAAAAATCAGGAGTCAGAGTCCCTTAGGCAGTTGGATGTTGGACATCACATCCTTCTGGCAACTCCTGCGGCGACACTGGTGCCAAACTGTATTGGCTCTGCCTCTCCTTTGGATCCACCAGTGTCACGGAGAGGGAAAACCTGCTGCATGGACAACAGCTTGTTTTCCATATTGATCCGCCCAGGCCAGCGCCCTGGAGAGGACACTCCAGCTACTCCTCATGGGGTAGATACAACACAGGATGTGGCAGTTACCGGTTATAAGTCACTCAGGAGCTGTGGCTCCCATATCGGACTGCACAGCCACACTATGGCCTGTGGCTCTTTAAGGCGCTGATCCATGATTGTCCGCGACTGGTGGAGGCCTACTACTACTAATATGGAATCCAAGTTTGTTTTTTAAAATTTATTCTCAAGCTTTATAACATTCTCCAATCAGTTTCAAAGTTAGGGGAATGTGATTTCTAGTTCCACAATTTAAAAAGGGATATAAGCAATTCAGAGAAAACTTATAAGTAATTCAATAAATTCCCCATAACTAGATACCTTCAAGCAGAAATTGGTTACTTGTCAGGGATATTGAGGAGGGGATTGTTGATCCTCAGTCCTGGGACCAAAATGAGGTATTATTCAAGAATTTCTTTTCCTCTCAACAGGACCTAGCTCCAAGAATTCTTTCCTGTAAACCTTCCCTCCACCCCCAACAAAGGCCAGCCACTGCCATGTCTTATGCTGTGTGGTTCCTTCCTTTTCTGGTCCCCATTGGTTCCCCCCTGCCACCTCTTTGCCATATAGCCACTTCCTGTTCATGGCTGACATCTATGGCTAGAGATTTGTGAGATTTTTATCTTTATTATTTTTCAGCTATGTACCTAGTAAAACCAATTTTTGCTGTTATGCAGGTAAAATGAAGGAGAGACTATAAATTTTTCTAAGTTTTTGCTACTCAGTAAAATTATCTAAAAAAAAGAAGTGTACAAAAGTTCTAATTAGGCAACTTACTAACACATTTCTCATCCAGATCAGAGAACTGTTATAATTATGCATGAGTTTCTAGTTCTTATGTATTCATTCACCTGCTTGAATTGTCCTATTCTTGTCAGTGTTTAAATCAGAACTCTAGTCATGTGGGGTGTTACTATTTCATTGTTAAATGGACTTTATGCCAAGCTCTTCTGCAAGAAAAAAAAATGCATATAGTGGTTACAGATTTTTTTACATAAATTACTTTTCTCAATTAGAAAGTATTAAGAAATAAGAGCCCTAAGTATCTTTCTATCACCTCAAACTAATGGTCTGAAGCTATGCAATGTACGAGTACTATAAGAACAACAAGTATTATCTTCCAATTTAGGAGGTTGGAACCATATGGTATGAATAACATAGAAATTCACATCGGTAACAAACATGTTCCTACATGTCAAAAATTCAATGTTCAACGAGATATAGATGTTTGAGATAATCCACATTTTGTTGTATAATCTAAGCATTTCTGATGTTAAGTCAAACAGAATTCTGTTTAAAATATTAGCATTATGTTTAAAGCTAATATTTAATCCACTTTCTTTGTTCTGTTCAATTTCACCAGTGGGTGTTTTACTTTTACAATTTTCAGCCAAGTGTACTTTTGCGATTAAAAAAATTATTAGTACTATTCAGAATGGAATATGCTTGTTATTTGACTCAGTAATATTTGTCTGTTACCACTGTCATCTACGATTACTATGCAACTTTAAGTGGACCTCAGATTTCCCAGATAGCAAGTGATACCCTTTCAATTCATCACAACTTCAGCAAAAACAAAATAGGAACCTTTCAAAATCTCTAATTAATTTTTTTGGGGGGTGAGGCAATTGGGGTTAAGTGACTTGCCCAAGGTCACACAGCTAATAAGTGTCAAGTGTCTGAGACTGGATTTGAACTCGGGTCCTCCTGACTCCAGGGCCAGTGCTCTATCCACTGTGCCACCTAGCTGCCCCCATCTCTAATTAATTTAAAAGAACATGCTCCATTTTTTTACAGTTTTTAAAATAGCCACCCATTGAATTAGCAAAGTACTATAAGGTTAAATCATGAAAATACTAGTTTTCTGATCAGATGGTATGGTATATAGGCTAACGATTTAAGGAGGTCTGAAATATGACAATTATGAAAATAATGACCGGTATTATTGTTAGTAACTTAGTTGTTCTTCAGGTTTCATTTTTGTTCTTAAAGTGTAACAAGTTTTTTTGTGTGTTTTTTTTTAGATATGACTTTTTCCTAATTGCGTTAAATTTATACTTTTATGTAAACAACTGCACTATTTGCTTTCTTTCATTTTTTGTACTTAAAATATTAATGCCAAATGAAAATTAGTGTGTAAATGCTCTTTCCATTTACATTATCCAATAGTTAGATTTACTCTAAGTATGTGCCTTCTAGTTGAGAAACAGTGATGAGTTTGTTTAATCAGTACAGATAGGAGAGTTCTTACAGGACAACCATCAACTTATTTTTGGCTTCTTTGCATTCCAGTTTTTGTGATTACTTTATACTACTTTGAGCCCTTTGATTCCATAATTCACAAAATGTATCTGTGAAATTATAATTTTAAATTTTGTTTAAAATATTTGATTATCATAATATATAGTGCTTAAAGTTTGCCTTTGTAGTCTTCATTGCGTGACTTTTTCATGATATGGAGGTTAAAGAAACTTTATATCTATCTTCTCTCTATGACCTAACCCCCCCACCCTCCCATTTATGTTTCAGTTCCCTTTTCCTGTTTCTCAAATTTTTCTGTACCGATCAGCATTCATAGATGAAAGTAATCCTTTATCTCTTCTCTCTCCAGCTTGCCCCTCTGAACTATCCCCAAATTCATACTACATGACAAAACAGGTGAAAAATCATTTCTTTTGGTGTTTACACAGGAAAATGTTATTAAAAGTATGCCAAAAAACTCTGTAAAGCGCTTTTGATAAAAGATTTTATTTGCTCAGACAACATGGCTTGGAATTTTTAATATGTTGCATTGTTTTTAGAATAGATTCAGATAATATTTATTGAACAGTGAATACTCAAAGCAAGATTAAAGTATTCTCAGAGTTCATAAAATGAATTGAGCTACTCCTTTATTCAAAAATTTTGGGGGAGCCAGCGGGCAGGGAATGAATGCTTTGGGGGTTTGTTTTTTGATTTTTGTTTTTTTGTGAGGCAATTGGGGTTAAGTGACTTGCCCAGGGTCACACAGCTAGTACGTATCAAGTGCCTGAGTTGAACCCAGGTCCTCTTAAATCCAGGGCTGGTGCACTATCCACTGCACCACCTAGCTGCCCCATGTTTGCTTCTTTTTTAACCTTTCATCTTTAGCAATTCTGAGATTGTAACATAATTATATTGAACATATCCGGCAATATAGAGTATATAAGTATTCTATTTGTGATTTATATATTTAACATTACAAATGGTTATGAAATAATGGGGGAAATGAGAAAAGGAATTTATACTGATTAAAATAAAATTCATTGTTATATTTGCTAATATAATTAGCTTTAGAAAGAATAGCCGGGTAATTTATTCTAATGGATATAGTCCTATTCTATTTTGATAAAACTGCCAGAATCCAGAGCTAACTAGTGACTTTATTGACAACTCTATGAATGACTCATTATTTCATTTATATAGGTTGGCAGTAAATGTGATGCAGAATTCTGTTTTATCAGTTGCAATAGGATTAGAAAACAGTTGTGGCTGTCAGGATCTGCATGTCAGATCCTGATACTTTTCTTGCAGTGGCATACTTCAATAATAGAAAGCATATGCTTTGGCTATTTTTCTCTATAGTACTGATGGGCTTATACTAATTATCTCTATCCTGATTTTACTCAGTTACCTTTATAATCAGTGGCAAGCACATTTTGGTGATGTGATTTCCAACTCCTAACAATCTGTGACTCTGAGACTCCACATTGCCACCTGTGTCTTAGTCATACCATGCCCTAGTGAATTTAGCTTACTCAATACAGCATAGTACTGTCTTTCAATGTGTGAGGTTTATTGGTTCATTGAGTGTTTTTTATATGTTTCAGGAGTTGGCAGCAACAAAGAGAGGAAAAAATAATTGTGTTCATCTACCAAGGATGATCTTTTTTAAAGAGGAGGATTCATAAATAAAAATGCCACTTTATAAAAATTACAAATCTCTTTAATATACTCTACTATTTATTTTTGAAAAATGTCAGCCCTAGTTATCTATAGATGAATAATATTTTCTAGTACTATAACCCAAACAATTAATTATATTAACTTTTTATTTAGTAGATAGTTACTATGAATGTTTCTGATAAGGTAGAGTTATTAAAGACAATTTACTGTTTAAACAATTATGCTTGTGAAAAAGATTTTAAATGGAGATTTCTGCTTTTTAATATTGGAGATAAAAGTTTTTATTTAGAGAAAAACAAAGAAATTTTATTAAATGTTGATAACTCTACAAACATTTGTAATATTAAAAGTCCTTAAACATGTATATAACAGAAATCCATAGAAACATGTAGGTTCTTGCCATGTACTTGCAGAGAAGGTATTTTATTTATTTTTCGTTCTTTAAAAAATCTTTTTACAAGGTAGAACAGAAAGGAGGTGAAAAATATTATTGGAAACCAATTGGAATAGATAGCCTGGTAAAATTTTTAACAGTTTTCCTTTAATGGGCATACTCAAAAAAATGTTTGTTGATTGATTGAACACACACACACACACACACACACACACACACACACAAAAGGCTTTCCCCCCATATTCTTCTTGGTCTAGTGTAAATTCAGAAAAATTCTGTAAAGTACCTAAAAAATGAACTTTTCAAAACATCTTACTATTATTCTCTCTTCCCTTTTTTCATAATATTGTTTATTGATAGTAATTAATTTTAAAAATATCATAGTTTAAAATTCTGCTTTGGCTTTCTGTCAGCATATATCAAGATCAAGCTCAGTTTCTGACTACTTTAATGTAGTATCATACAATTTACAATCTGATACAACCTTAGAAATAAATCTGATCCAACCTCTTCATTTGACAGATAAGGAAACTGAGGCTGAGTGTTAGTTATTCAAAATATTATAACTGAGAAGTAGCAAAGCCTGTGTTCAAGTTCTGGTTTTCTGATTCTAAATATGTCACTTTTCCCCCTAGACCATATTGTTTAACTTTTTTTTCCTCCCTATGGCTCTGTCTAGGCAAAATTAATCTCCAACTGTTTTTCCCTAGTTAAGGGTTTCATGACTGTCTTCTCTTATTCATAACAGTTATAGTAGCTGATAATAGTATCATAGTTTACAATTACCAAAACACTTCATATATATGTATATATATAATTTGCTCCTCAAAACATTTCGGTAGGGCAGGTTCTATAAGTATTATTCCCATTTATAACTGAGGAAATGGGGGGGGGTCAGAGAAATAAGATGACTTTCCCAAGATCACACACCTACTAGTCATCTGAGATAGCTTTCATTTTTCTTGGCATCTCTAGTGCAGTTTGCATGCCAGGTTGTCCCCTCATTCTCAGAAGACTTCAGAGGTGTCCCCTTGTTACCAGAAATAAGACTTGGGCCTTAGGTTAGGCTCTGGCCCTAACCTACTTACCTCTCACTGCTTCCCTCATGAACTCTGTGTTCTGTCTAAACTGAAATACTTGCTATTCCCCCAACCTGTCCTGTACATTCCTTTCTCCATGGCTTTCTCTTTATACTTTTTCTTTCACCTGACTGTCTGCCCCAGATCTCTCAACCTGTCAAAGTGCTACCCATCTCGTGCTAGCTCCTCTATGAAGTCTCCTCATCTATCTCTCTTCCTTTTATTCTGAACCAGTAGAAAACAATCTTTACATTCTCTGTTTTAGCTTTTTTTTCAACTCATCTTATAACTAACTGCCTTGTAACATATCAGGTTGTTAAATTCCTTGACGGGAGGAACATTGTATTATGTTTCATTCATCTTTAAATCTATCATAGTATATACCACAGTGCCTTCTAACAGCAGTTCTGGCACCTGGAGTAAGTAATTCTCAGATCCACTTTTTGATTCATAATCTGAAAACAATGTAAATGAGGATCAATGCTCCAATGTCAATTCTGATATCCTTGGTAATGTCCACCATGCACCTTTCCATTGTCTTCTGTGTAACAATCAGGCTGTATCCCATATCTCCCTGCCAAACAATACCAGCAGCGTGTTAGTATTTAAAACTTTCATGGAAATTTTGGGGTCAGGAAAGGAGCTCTACGATTTCCTCAGTACAATCCAACCCATTCTCCTCATCCCATTCAACTCTGGATCCATCTCATTTTCCATCTGTGGCCTCTTTTCAAGACACACACAAACACACACACATTCTGACAGACAAACTCTGTAGGTTGTTCATTCAAAGGCATGTTATTATCTGGGCCATAGACAGTCTTCATTTTGCTTTTCCTGTGTGGATGGTGGGGACAAAATCCTTTGTTATCATAAATCTTTTTCAAGATGCTCTGTAAAGATCCAGGTCTCATGCAATCAGAAAAATGACATCCTTAATCAAGAGCATTTAGAGGACCTTACCATCCACAAGCAGTCTTCTTTCAACTTGAACTCTGCTCTCTACCACCTCCCTCACAGTGTAGAATATAGATCTCCTTTGTTTTATTCCTCACCTAATGTTTATAACCAAGGAATCATTGAATACAGTTATTTCTGACATATTGCTCTGCCATATCAAGTGCATTTTAATAATCAACAATAAACACAGTAGGATCTAATATTCTCTTCTTTCAATAGGTTGTAAAGTGGTAAAGATGTGAATGTTGAATATTGCTTACAACAGCCTGCCCATTCTCTACTAGTACTATACTTTCATGGAAGATACCCCCTCTATCCTTGCATAGATGACTGTCTTAAAGATTTTGTTTCAATGGGAAAGTATATGTATACACACATCAGTAGTTATTGATATTCTCTCAGTTATCTGTTTTCAGGATTAATAAAGTCTGAGATTTTTTTCCACAGTTGACATGCTTTCCTATCCTTCGGATACCTTATATATTAATCCCTCAAATCTCTCATGGATTTGTCACTTCTAGCATGGATTGATCTCCTCTACATATACTTAGTCCAATCAAACTGTTTTTCCTTTTTCTCTTTAGTATCATTTAGTATCTACCTTCCCTCTAATTGGGACTGGATGTTAGGATTTAAGTATGATGATTCTAACTGTCCTTGATGAAGAAAAGGTTTGTTATAATTTTTAGAAATCTTTTCCATTTTTCTTGTTTGTTATCCTAACCTTTGGGGCTTTTTTCATTATTAAATTTTATTTTAATTTATTGAATAAAACAAGCATTTCTGTAACTTACAATAAATAAGTATAGTAAAATATAAGTACAACTACTTGTACAAATACAAAAATAAGTACAATAAAAAGATGATTGCATATGTGAAACTGCTGGTCTACTGTGTGCAACTTGTCATGTAAATTTTTTTCTCCCCTCTCCCACCCTAGAGATGGCTACCATTACACACACACACACACACACACACACACACACACACACACACACACACACGTGTATATGTATGTAAAATTGTTCTATACATACAGTTCTTACTCTGGATGTTGATAACATCTTCACATGCCTTTTATAATTAATTTGGGTATTTATAATAGTCAAAATAACATTCAAAGTCCTTAAAACTATATTGCAGTTACTGTATGCAATGCCCTTTTGGTTCTGCTCTTTTCGTCCTACATTATTTTATTCAAGTCTTTCCATGTTTTTCTAAAATCATTAAGCTTACATCTTATAGCACAGTCATATGCCACAATTTATTTAGCCATTCCCCAATTGATGAGTATCCCTGCAGTTTCCAGTTCTTTGCCACCACAGAGAGAGCTGCTATAAACATTTTAGAACATAGAGGTTCTTTTTCTTTTTCCCTAATTATCTTCAGAAGTAGACCATGTCGTGATATTGTTGGGTCAAAGGGTATAGGTAGTAGAATAACTCTTTAGGTACAATTCCAGATTGGTCTCTAAAATTGTTGAATCAGTTCATAATTCCACCAACAATAAATTAGTATCCCAATTTTTCCACATCCCATCCAACATTTGTCACTTTTTCCTTCTGTCATTTTAGCCAATCTGGTAGGTGTAAAATGATATCTCAAGGTTGTTTTAATTTGACTTCCTCTCATAAATAATGATTTAGAGCATGTTTTCATATGACTATAAATTGTTTTAATTTCTTCATTAAAAAACTGCCTAAAAAAATCCCTGCCTGTTCATATCCTTTGACCATCAATTGGGGAATGATTTCTATTGTTATTATAGACTTGACAAAGTTCTTTCTAAGTTTTAGATATGAGACCTTTATCTGAGAATATGTCTATAAATTTCCTTCCCCCAATTTTTTGCTTTCCTTCTGATGTTGGTTACATTTGTTTTATTTGTACAAAACTTTTTAAATTTAATGTCAACAGAATTATCCATTTTATACATACCTTTGCTCCCTTTCTCTTGTTTATTCATAAATTGTTTGCCAATCCATAAGTCTGATAAGTAATATGTTGTATGTTCTTCATATCTAGTTAGGTCCTCAGGAAATAGAAGCTGTCT
This sequence comes from Dromiciops gliroides, assembly GCF_019393635.1. Classification (NCBI taxonomy): domain Eukaryota; kingdom Metazoa; phylum Chordata; class Mammalia; order Microbiotheria; family Microbiotheriidae; genus Dromiciops; species Dromiciops gliroides. Next base: position 586,212,975 of record NC_057861.1, read on the forward strand.
GTTGCCAGGGTCCAGTGGGAAATCTTTCAAGCATGGTAGAGTCTGTCAGACCTTACACTCCACTAGTATCACCTTTGAGAACCCATCACCCCCATGCCATTGTAGAGCCATCATAGGGGTTTAAATTTAAAGTTCTCACAGAATTCAGAATATGAAATAAGAGATATAGACCATGCCAGGAAAGGTCTAAGTCAGATACCATCATTTAGAGCTTTAAAGTACCTTAGGTGTCATCTAATCCCACTCCCACTTTACAGAAGAAATTGAAGCCCACAGAGATTAAGTAACTTGCCTAAGGATTTCTTCCCAAGTTCTCTCACTCTTTGACCATTGTTTTTCCCATGGTTCACAAACCAAAATGGCTCCAGAGAGAAACTTTCTCTGTTATAGAGAGCACTAGGAAAATACTTATATCTATGAATGAAGAACTTTAGAACTACTTGAAGAAACCAGGTGAATAATTTAATGTTAAAATCTATCACAATAAATTTTTCTGATACTTAAAAACTTTACTTAATAGTGTTGCCTAGTTTTTTAACCTTTTAAAGTATTTTTTCAGTTACAGTCTTCATTAAGTATTTAAAGCAATAAACCTTTACTATAAAGAAAAATCAAAGGATTTCTGTTTGTTCTTGATCAAATATTTGTTCTTCCTAAATATATATATATATATATATATATATATATATATATATATATAAAGTTTTACTCCATTATCAAACAGGTACTACAAGGTAATTCAATTTTACCTGATAACATTCTCAAATCAGAGCTAAATTATTGTGGTTTACACTTTTGAGGTCAAATATTCATTCCTGTGTCTAAACACAAAGGGTAACTTGAGGATATTGGCTTTTCTGAATTTCCTTGTTTTTCTAGGTTTAAGTTGACTACTTAATGATATTTGAATAGTACATACCAAGTTCTTGCCCAAATCCTGCCACATCTTACTCTGTTACTCTGTGGGCTATCTTTTCTTTTTTAAATTTATGCTACTTCTTTCTTACCTTGAATACCCTTGTGTCTTAAAAATAATCTCTTTCTTATATTATTTTATTATTTCCTTTACCTTGTTTTTTGCCTTAATATTTACCTTGATTTCTTTGAGCTAATGCTTTTAAAACATTCTTTGTTTCTATACCTCTCTTGCTGCCTTTGGTCTGCTAAATTTCTGCCAATAGCTCTCTTTGTCTTTTCACCCACTCATATTTTCACATTTTATTCTAAGCATTGCCCAGCTACTCATTAGCACTTTGTTTCCTCCTGTTATCCTTTATATTGGAAACCACCACCCATAAAAGAATAATTTTAGTCTAACCTGTTTGTTTCCAGCTAACATGGCCATATGTCATTCATTCTATTTGTAAATATCACTTCTAACTTGCTTTTCTTCATGTGTATACTTGTAAATTCCTCAGGGAAGTGTTCTGTTCAGACTTGCTAAATTTATACTAAACTGTTCTATATTCTTAAGGTGGCATATGTTTTCTATTTGCAGTGAAAAGGTATCCCTCTTTGAGCCACATCAAAGAAACATTTCAAACTCATTTTAATATAATAGTTTTAAAATAGGCTCTGTATGGTAGCTTAGTTCTTATGCTTCATATCTAAAATAATATTAATTCTTCTTAGGAAAACACAGCACAAAAGTTAGCTGAAATGTACAAAAATATAAACATGAAAATCTTAAAAAAAAATTTTTTTTAATTTGTAGAGAGGAAACATGACATATTTGAATAGGAACACTGGTCTTTAAACTGGGAAAATCTGGGTTCATTCTTACCTCTGGTACCTCTGATTGGCTATATGACCATGGGTAAGATACTTAACCTCTCTCAGTGTTCTAAATAATTCTCACTATTATAAGATGCAATGGTAGGAGTTTCCTCTCCTGGGAATTCTCCAATACCAACAGATATTTAGGTCCAGTCCCCAAACCTAAAAATTTTCTCCCTATGTTATACCTTGCATTAAATCTTTTTTTTTTTTTGCCCAGTTCCTTGAAAGATTTGTAAAAGTAGAAAATATAACCACAAAAAGATAAGAGAGGGGGCAGCTAGATGGCGCAGTGGATAGAGCACCGGCCCTGGAGTCAGGAGTACCTGAGTTCAAATCCGGCCTCAGACACTTAACACTTACTAGCTGTGTGACCCTGGGCAAGTCACTTAACCCCAATTGCCTCACTTAAAAAACAAAACAAAACAAAACAAAAAAAGATAAGAGAAACCAAACAAAGAAGCATTTGAAAATTCAGCAATGAAGAAACTGTTTAATGGCGGCAGTTGAATAAAAATTCAGTGCATTTCTAAAATGAAAATAGACCCTAAAACACCAGTTTGGTGCTACAGTTGAGCAGAAAGCAACTCAGCTAACACTATAATACCACTAAATGTGCCTTCTTGTTTCTGCCCTTTTTTTTAAGTTAGCTGTGAGGTATAGCTTTTTGTTGTTTTTAACAGCTTTCTAGTTTCTTGAGTTGTTGGGAGACAAAAACATATTGAAAATAATCTTCAGTAATTAAATCTTTTTCTGGGCGGGGAATTGATCTGCATATTTGTATATTCATAAGCCCACATTTCTTTTGAAAAATAAAATAAAAATATTTATCTTTTGAATTTTGTAATTAAAGAATATAGCATATATATATATATATAAAGGAAAACATGTATGATCCTCTATTATTAACTTAACATTGTTGTTGTTTGTCCTTTGTTCTTGAAGAGGACCATGACATCAGGAGGTGAGGAGGTGATGTCATGACTTGTAGTGAATTGGATTTAAGTGAGGGAGGACTGTTCAAGGTGACCAACCTCACTCTCTCTCCAGAGCCATCTGGGTCCAGTGGCAAGATACATATCAGAAGGACTGGAGATGGCCCCAGATGTTTAAGGCAATTGGGGTTAAATAAGTTGTCCAGGGTCACACACATAGCTAATAAATTTCTGAGGTGAGATTGGAACTGCACAACTTCAGGGCCAGAGCTCTATCCACTGCACCACTTAGCTGCTTTTAACTTCAACTATTGGTAAAGATAACTATGATTGTAGTGCTGGTTAATGTGACAGTGCTTGCATAAAAAATACATAGTCGAGGGGCAGCTAGGTGGCGCAGTGGATAGAGCTCTGGCCCTGGCTCCTGGAGTTAGGAGGACCTGAGTTCAAATGTGGCCTCAGACACTTAACATTTACTAGCTGTGTGACCCTGGGTAAGTCACTTAACCCCAATTGCCTCGCTAAAAAAAAAAAAAAAAACATAGTCTGGAATTTAGGCCAGATAAGAAAAAGTAATTCTGATAAGTACATTATAGTAGGTATAACTTCAGCTCCTTCAATTGAAATCCTTAGTCTGGAAATCAAGTTTTTCTGGAATTCTGACTGTGACTGTGGCCAGATATGCTTATTTGTACAAAGATCATGTACTACATAGTATTTTCTATTGATAAGATTTTCTGATAATACAAATCCTGTGTGAAGCTTAAAATGTTAATTTTATATAGTTATTCTTAGAAATTGAGTAATCTGTGAATTTTTTTTAGTAAAACTTTTTCACAGAAATATCAGAGTCATGAGCTCTATTTTAATAAGCTTCTTGAATGCAGAGTTTGTGTTAAAGCTATCTATATCTTTGGTGGCTAACACAGTGCATTGTTCCTAATGAATGTTTAATAAATGCTTAGTTTAACAAAATGTTAAGATTCTTAAAAAATAATTTTTTATTATCTTATAAATGCCCTATTTCATGTGTCCTGGTGATGCTATTGGTCAGCCATTACTTGGGAATTCATTCTTAGTTTTTTTCATTAGTGGTGATAAATGTACATTGACATGCTCACTTGCTTGCTTATCTTCCTATTCCCATTGGCATGTGCTTGCCTAATGGCTATAACCAAGGTACAGATCAAAACTAATTGGGTAATGGAGGATAGAATCTAAAATATTGGCAACAACTTAACTAAGCATCCAGAGTGAACCTTAAGAATGCAGGCATCAATAATGCTACCCTTTTCTTTCTTTCTTCCTTTCTTTCTTCCTTTCTTCCTTTCTTCCTTTCTTTCTTCCTTCCTTCCTTCCTTTCTTTCTTTCTTTCTTTCTTTCTTTCTTTCTTTCTTTCTTTCTTTCTTTCTTTCTCTCTCTCTCTCTCTCTCTCTCTCTCTCTCTCTCTCTCTCTCTCTCTCTCTTTCTTTCTTTCTTTCTTTCTTTCGGGCAATGAGGGTTAAGTGACTTAGCCAGGGTCACACAGTCAGTAAGTGTCAAGTGTCTGAGGTCAAATTTGAACTCAGGTCCTCCTGAATCCAGGGCTGGTGCTTTATCCACTGTGCCACCTAGCTGCCCCCAATACTGCTACCCTTTCACACAACAAGCAAGCACTCGTTCGTGTGTGTGTGTGTGTGTCTGTCTGTCTGTCTGTCTGTCTTTTGGGGGGAGGGTGGGGCAGTGAGGGTTAGGTGACTTGCCCAGGGTCACACAGCTAGTAAGTGTCAAGTGTCTGAGGCCGGATTTGAACTCGGGTCCTCCTGAATCCAGAGTCAGTGCTTTATCCACTGCTGCTCCTTATGTCTCTCTTACAATATGATGATATAACATTATTTGTCCTTGTCTAATATGATCCTACTGTTAATGTTTTCAGTATGTGGGCATAGATGGAAAAATTAACTTGTTGTTACAAGTCCCACAAAGCTTTTGTATTTGTGAATTTCTTGCCTTTTAGAATTATGTTCTTCCCAGTGCCTTTACTTACATTCCATTTATAATTATTGTATGTCATAGTGTTTGCTTTCTTTCTCATCTTTGTTGGCCCCTCATTACATAGCACAGTGCTTCATAGAAGATGCTCAAAAATTTTTGGTTAAATTAATGGATATGTCAGGGAATATCAATTAATATCAAGTAAAATAATTGTTATTTTGAGTAATATTGTTTGCAAGACAATGTGTCTTTCCTGTTGCTTAGAGAAAATATTTAAGCAATAATAAATTTAATGGAAATATCACTTCTCTATCTCCAGACAGAACTATATCTACCTATAATAAAATATGGAACATTTTGTCTCAGAACATAACAGCTAGAAAGTGGGATGTAAAGAACAATGGTAGCATAAAAGTCCCACGTTGTTGGTTTGTTACCATCATAATAGATTCATGAATATATCTACATTTATCATTTGTTTCCAAATATAAAGTTACAGGGTTTTTTTAATCTGATGACATAAAGGGTAGCTAAAATGACCAATGTACAATCTGTATTTTTTTTCAGTTAGGGTAATAAAAATAGTAAGTATCCATGGCCATTATTTGTAAACCAAATAATCATAAGAATGTCACCATTCATGTTCTATACTTCCTTATCATATGTAGTTCTAATATGAAATGTGTTGATTATGAGATATATACACATTATGAGATACTTCCATTTAGATATATTTGTATTACAAGATGACTTTTGGCAGGGGGGGGCAGGGCAATGGGAGTTAAGTGACTTGCCCAGGGTCACACAGCTAGTTGGTGTCAGGTGTCTGAGGCGGGATTTGAACTCAGGTACTCCTGAATCCAGGGCCAGTGCCTTATCCAATGCGCCACCTAGCTGCCCCACAAGATGGCTTTTACAATTTTGTTTTCCTTTATCACTTCTCTTTATTGTCTCCATTATTCTCTTAAGACTCCAAAGTAACACTGAAACTCAGACCTTCCCCAACAGACTTCCACTATCATGCTTCTGAAGGATTAGTCACTATTCAAACCAAAATTGTTCTCTTCTCCCTCTCTTTTCCTTTCAAAATTCCTCATTTGTTGATTATTGCCTCTTAAATTATGAAAAGTATCACTTTGTCTTTCATAGCCAAATGCTAAGATGTACAGCCATTTTGGTGCCATCAGTTCGACAAGTCACTTCCTGAGATTATTTTTGTTCCCAGTAAAGTACAATGGGAACATAGTATCCCATATAAGCCAAAAGTTATCAGGAGAGAGATCTTCATGTTGGAACACTATCAATCCAGAGTATCCCAAAACATTTTAACATGAAAAGAATGTTTCAACAAATATAACTGAAGTAGAATTTTCTTTGGCCTTCTGTCATATCAGTAACCAGCAAGCAGCCTTTAATAATACCCTAAACTGGATATCAATGAGGTTTTATGACCCTAAGGATCACGGACTCATTGAATTTAGAACAGAAAGGACTTTGATGGTCATCAGATCTAACTTCCTCATTTTGCATAGAAGAAAACTGAGACCCAAGGAGGTGTCAAGTGACTGGTACAGGGATATTCAGAAAATAAATATTAGAGCCAGAATTTGAAGTCAGATTCTCTGATTCCAAAAACAGTACTCTTTCTATTATACTGAGACTTAAAATGAAACTTAAACAGATATTACCTAGTATTTTTTAAACCATCACATATATATATATATATATATATATATATATATATATATATATAAAATGATCCATTTAGCCACTGCTCAGCAATCTTCTTTTGTGCTCACTATCTCAGCCATCCTTAGAGGAGGGGTGGCTGCACCTGTAAATTGGAGATCATTCATCTGGTATGTCTTCATGGATTTAACACTTGGAAGAGGAGATGTCCTCTGTGTTGTGATAGTTGGGAGGTAAGATGTGGTCTTGGACATCTAGCTAGGTGGTCAGAGAATAGTTTTTTAAGATCCTTTAAAACTCCTCAATTGACCTCAATGGTCCCTGTTTCAGTTGTAACTCAAGATTATGAACAAGTATCTTAAATACTAGAATTTATTTGAAGGTGTATTTAAATTGTATGAAAATTACTTTTCACAAGTAGCTTGATACTTCCAAGATAAAACATGTTTTGAAACTCTAAAATATTTGCTCAACAGCCATGTTCATGTGTTTATGTCTCAGAATTTATACATTTCATATTAAAGCCAAATATGATATTGGCTGGAGTTCTTAACAGAATATTTGGAGTCTAATTAAACAAAATTGATTTCTTCACTTAATGGTGTACTTAGTATTCTCTACCAGCTTTCAAGGTTTGACATCTTAGGCAAAAATGATTTTACAGATTCCAGAATGGAATGTGGTGGTATTATTTCTATGCAACAATAATTAGCCTCTACACTAAGAACTCAATTTCTATTTTGGGGGTTCTAGTATTTCAGAAAGCACACAGGGATGTCATCCTTATTCTTATTATGAATTCTTATTCTTTATTAAAGATAATATGAATTTATTCATGCTGAGGAAAAGAATACAAAATTAAGCTAATCTTTCCATAAGAAAAGTTTGTTATCCATTTTACACAGTATCAACAACATTGTATGTTTATAAACTGTGATAGACTTGACTCTTCTCAGCAATACAATGGTCCAAGGTAGTTCCAATGGACTCAAGATGGAAAATGCTCTCCAAATCCAGAAAAACAACAACAACTATGGAATCTAAATGCAGATTGAAACAAACTATTTCTATTTTTTTTTTCTTTTTTGAGGTTTTTCCTTTTTGTTCTGATTCTTTGTATACAGCATGACTAATGCAAAAATACGTTTAATGTGATTGTATATGTATAATGTATATCAGATTGCTTGCTGTCTTGGGGAGGGAGGGAGACAAATTTGAAACTAGAAATCTTATAAAAACAAATGTTGTAAACTATCTCTACATGTAACTGGAAAATAATAAAAGACCGTTATAAAAAAAGTTTGTTCTCATTAAGTAGTCATTTGAAGGAATTTTTCCGTTTCATTAAAGCTTTTGTGTTCCCAAATCTTAAATTTATAACTTCTTATTTACTATGTATAATCTATAAACAACAAATATATTGTTAAAGAAAAGGATAATTTAGAATTTCAGTAAAATGCCACATAGACTTTAAACTATAAAAATTATAGTGAATTAACTGTAGAGTTCATTTTATTGAAAAAAATAATTCTATCAATAAAAAACGTTTTAATAAGCACCTCCTATGTGTCAGGCAGTAAGACCACAAGTTAGTTATATTTTCCCTGTCTGGTTGTAGTCTAAATAGATGACCAAATGTAACTATTTGCTTGGCAATTACAAAAACTTAACTGTATCTTTCCAGAATTTATTGTCTTGGTTCCTGAAATCTCTTGTAATTTTTTTTCTTTTTCTAGTATTGCAGCTGAGGCTACAACAACGAAGGACAAGAGAACAGCTAGTGGACCAGGGCATCATGCCACGTAAGAGTCACTGATAATTCAGAACTATAACAATGCCTGTCAAAGTGAACTTATCTAAGAAGAGAATTTATAATAACCAAGTCATTGATGATATCTGTTTAATACAAACTGAATTAATAAGTGAGATTTTTTTTTAAATCCTATTCTGAGAAAGTGTTGGTGAGGAGATTTGCCAGGGAATAGGAGGGCAGTGCAGCATGGTGTGATTTTACTCCAGACTGATAATTTCATTGTTAGTAATTATTAGTGAGAGGAAGTGTCATATAGATGAAGAGTTGACTTCAGAGTCGGTAAGACCTGGGTTCAAGTACTGCTGTGACCTTATGCAAGTCACTTAATCTTAGTGTCCCAGGTAACTGACTCACTAAAGTATCTGTCTGTATACAAAGAAGTATACAAACACACATACATATATGTGTGTATACATAATACACATAAATTTATGTATGTTATGATACACATTGTCTATGTATATACACATTATATTGTATGTGTACATGCATATGTGTCTGTGCATACACACACACACACACAGAAACTGTTGCAGAACAGTTGCTGGCCTGTATTTGTTGAGGGATTTCCTCATGAAAAGTATTTAGTGTACTTCTAGAGAAAATATTCCTTACCAATTTTCTTATATAAAATGACTGCAAATCTTTAAAAGATAATGTCTTATGAGTTTACTTTTTGTTTTTACACAGTGGTTGAACACTTATTTTTCTAGTGTCACTGTACTTTATATAAAGGGCTTAAGCTTATCTTGATGTGTTAAAGCAAGACAAGTATAAAGTCCTACGTTTCTTTATAATGTCATTAAAGTAATATATTTCTGTTGTAGTTATGTGTTTTATATAACCAAATGTGCCTAAAGTATGGAAATGTAAATTAAAAAATTTTTTGTGGTATGCCCCAGATTATATTCTTCTTGGAGGTTTTTAGAGAATCAGTATAATTTTTCATATTTTACAATTATAATATTTTCCCTTGTGAAAAGTCTTAATTATATCTATATATCTTATAATTTGACCCTTTCCAAGAAGCGATTTCATTTCCAGACTAAAAATTCTGAGCAAGTCATAATTAAGTGAATTAATTTTCCCAAAATTTCTGTGTCATTGTGTATAAGGAATAGTTTTTCTCTCTATTTGATCATTTTTTAAAAAAATCTCTTGCATTGTGATAAAAACAAAAGCTGCTTTGATAATCTTCATAGCCACCAAGTTTGACTATCAGCCAATCAGGCAGGAATATGCAAATGAAATGACTATGATGCTTAAGCCATCACTTGCCCAAACCTGCTTTTGGGAGCTGGGCACAGGTCAGGCCTGGCACACATACTAGGTTTGGCTCATGAGCCTTTGAAGAGTCCCAAGCATCAGGGCTCAGAATAGCACTCAAGTTTTCAAGAGCTGACCAGTCCAGGCCTGGAGGTGAAAGATCAGCCCACGTAAGACTAGCCTTATGCTTCAAGTACAATATAGTCTGTAGTGGTAAATGTGTTACGTGTACTAGGTGGTAGATACTCTCCAGAAAAACAAAAAAACTGAATAAACCACTAATTTGAATCCAGAATATGAACTATTTTGATAAACACTCTTTTGCAATATTAGGGATAGTGAATTGGTGATGGTTCACTAAGTTGATACTCCACTTAAAAGTTCACTTATCAGACATGTGAGTAGCTGTCTTTTTGAAGGAGTTGAATAACTTTGTTTAGGCTCATACTATGTCATGGAGCTTTTGGATTCCTAGAGTACCCTGCACTTTATCCTGTACAACCAGTTAATCTTGCTTTGCATAGATCTATGTAGGGAAATGTTGGATTTTGAGCCAGAAGGCTTGGATTAGAATTCTATTTCAGTACTTTGCACCTTAGGAGATTTAGCAAATTATCCTAACTTTTCTGGACCTCAGTTTCTTCATCTATAAAATGAGCATGTAGGACTAGATTGACTTGTGAGCTCCCTTTGAGGAGAAATGTGTGATCCTATGATCCTGGCACTCTATCAGTATAGGTCATACATTTCCAGAATAAAGAAAAGCAGTACTAGCCAAGAAAATCCTCACAGTGCTAATTTGAATCATCTGCATTTGTCTGGTATATTGCCTGGAACATGACTTTGCCATTGTTTTGCTTCTTAACATATGCATCCATACTTTTAATTCCCTCTTGTTTTATATTACTTGATACAAGTAATCAACTCAAACAAATATTTATTAAGCACATGGTAAATAAAAAGATAATCCTTGGAAAATACTCATCTCAGCCTGTAAGAGTTAAAATTTTTCAGTGAGCTAACCCCTTAAGTAACTCAGTAAATAAATTATACTATGTAGATGAGAATAAGTCAAGAAAAATCAACATATAATGGTTTGTAAGATTTAACTTTAAAAATATTAATTCTCTGCACTTATGTTGATAAAATCTTTTGCTGTTAAAGTAACTATTTATTTTCTCTTCACAGCGTTAAAGAGTCCAGCTGCATTCCATGAGCAGATAAAAAGCTTAGAACGAGCCAGAGTAAGAAATTTGATTCAAAATGTTCTACTTCTTGGTATTCAAAAGTACCTGCAGACAGAAAGTGGACATGTTGCTAGAATTTGAGATTTTAAACAACTCATTGAACATAGATAATATGTGGTATGACAGTTATAATTTAAAGGTTTGTGAAAAATTAATGATAGCCAACCTAAAAAAAAACCTATGAATATTCAATATGGAATTGCCTTGTTTCTTTTTCTTGATTTGCAGGGCATAATGGTACAATTTTTTTGAAGTATTTTGGGAAAGAAAATCTTCCATCTTCCTTCCTGTAGAAATTACACTCACTCACAAAAGACTTTACTAATGGAAGTTATATTATCTATACCTCTGAACCAAGAGTACTGGAATCAGGCTGAATGAAAGAGAATATTACGCTTATTCAAATTTGTGTTTAGTATTCAAATTTCCAGTCTCCTTAATAACACAATATATAATAAACACCATGGTTCATAGTTTTTGCTTTAGAAAAATAATTTGCTTATATGTCCCATCCCCATTGGCCTCCAGAGAAATTACTTATGTATCATTTACATAAATATTTGGGAAAGTCTAAAAAAAGATTTTGACTCTTAAGAACTTTTTCGGGGCAGCTAGGTGGTGCAGTGGATAAAGCACTGGCCCTGGATTCAGGAGTACCTGAGTTCAAATCCGGCCTCAGACACTTGACACTTACTAGCTGTGTGACCCTGGGCAAGTCACTTAACCCCCATTGCCCCACAAAAACAAAACAAACAAACAAAAAAGAACTTTTTCAAGATTTCTAGGAGTCACATTAGTTTACCATTACTTTCTTTTTGTTTGTTTGTTTGTTTTTGTTTTTTTTTTTAGTGAGGCAATTGGGGTTAAGTGACTTGCCCAGGGTCACACAGCTAGTAAGTGTTAAGTGTCTGAGGCTGGATTTGAACTCAGGTACTCCTGACTCCAGGGCTGGTGCTCTATGCACTGTGCCACCTAGCTGCCCCACCATTACTTTCTAACTGAAGGGCAAAAAAATCTTAAATCTGTGTATTCTTTGCCTTAAGTTAAGGAAAATAGTGCCATATATATAAAATAATTGAACAAAACTGTATTAAACATGTCAGAAAATGTTTTGTTTACACAAGTTTCTTAATGCTTCTTGTAGAATATATTTTGCCGATTTATTACCCAAAACACATTCTTTTGGTGTTAAAGTACATTTTCTAAAGATACTGTAGCTATTCCTTTATCTCTTCTTCCATTCATAATACCTGTACCTAAAATGACAATATTTAAATTTATGTTACCATGGTACTTCCTACTTTCTCTTTCTCCCCTCTCATGGATGAATATAATAGAAGATTTGAGTTAATATAAATATGCCAAAAAAGCTTAAAATCTAGTTCATAATTGAATGGAACTGGATCTTTTTTTTTTTTTTCTTTTTAAAGACAGAAAATTTTCTGAAGCACAAGATACGTAGTCGACCAGATCGTTCTGAACTTGTCAGAATGCACATTTTGGAAGGTAAGGGCCATCTTTTTTTGGTGATAACTTAATTTCTTAGCAAAAAAGAGATAATTTCACCATTAATTTTCATTTTAACAACTCTGAGAGCTACAAAATTGTATAGAAACAAAAGAACCAGTAATTTAGATTGTTAGTATTTTTTTTTAATAAAAAAGATCCATTAATCCTGCTACTTTTAAGTGTCTCTATTGCACTGTTAAAAGTATTTGAAAAAGCCTTTTTAAATGCTAGGAAACCCTATTATGTCATTATTTCTTCTTATAAACTGTTGAAGACTTCTAGAATCCTGCATAGATGAAGTAACTATTAAAAGAGGGAGAAGAAAGCACTCCTCCTCACACACCCAGTTATCCTAAGCTTTGCTCTTTATTCTCACATGGGACCTTTAGACCATGAATTTAGTCATAAAATAAGCTGAAGTCATCAGTATTTTTAGAATGCTCTATTTTTAACTTTCCGTAAGTGAAATGTTCATAAGTCTTAGGAAGAGGTCCATGGAAGCAGCTTCAGAGTCTTCAAACTTGACTGGCAAATCATAATCAACTAATTGGGGACCTATATAATAAATGTCACAGGCTCCTGTGAAAGACCCTAGTTCTGGCTTCAGCTGCTAACAAGAATTATTTCTTCTTTTTCTTTTCTTTTCTGTCATCATTGGGGCATTAACCATTAACAGCTTGAGTAGGGCTTTCATTCTCAAATTGGGATTTTTTAACTATGGAGAAAGAATTTGCCATCCATAATTTTTTTAAAAAAATCATTCTGTAGAAGAAAAGCCTTGTATTTTTAAAATAAGCTATTTTTAGTTAAACTTTTAGCAAGTGACATGAATTTTCTGGATTTGAATAACTGAGACCCAATGTCTCCAGAGGAAAAAAAATGGCATCAAGGTTCCAAATTTCAGTTTGCTATGTTTATAATAAAAACACTAACTTCCAAGTGAAGATATGTTCTACTTTAGGAGTTTAAAATCTTTAAGGAATCTTAGAATATTTGTCTTGTAGCAACATTAAAGAAAAAGTCACCATTTTCTTTGACATTATTAGCTTCTTTGAAAACTACAGGTTGGGAGAACCACAGTTTCATTGAAGAAACATTTCTAATACCTGGGCAAGGGAAGGGAATATTAGGAAGACACTGATAAAAGAGAGGGCTGGCTGCCATTGTTCTCCTACCTCCAATCCTAATAAATAATAAGCTCATGGAAAGAGCATTTGAAGTCACCCCATGGGATGGGATGCTTTTCAGTTTTTCTGCTCTTTGCTATGTATGATCTTCCAGGATTTCTTAAAAAGACAAACAACTTTCAACTCTGAATTTTTAGTAAGCACATATAATGAATTCTACATTTATCTATGACAATAAGACAAAACTTTGATAGGAAGTAAAAATAAGCAATAGGAAATTGAAAGAACAAAAATTAAGTAACAAATGTATTAATGCTTTTAGATTTTCAAGTGGGAAAATTAGTATTATTGTAAATGATTTTCTAAAATACAAGTATAACTCTGGTAGTACCATAGTTTTTCTGTAGTACAAATATCTGTGACAAACACAAGATATTCTTGTTCCTCCTATTCAGGAGAAAATCTGAACCATTCATTTGAGATGTATGATTCAGGGTCAGTCAGAAATAAACATGGATGAATTTTCATCTCCTTTCTTTTCATCCAGTTCTTTAGATGTGCTTATAATCAAAAGCAGTCATAGGAAGAATTAAAAACCCCAGATAAATGTTATATTATCCTTCTCTGAATGATCGAGGATTGACTAATAATTATAAAATAAAATGTTGTCCTGTATTTATTCATATTCATTGTGAAAATTGCACTCCACCTGAGTATCATAATTTCCAAGTAAACCAAAACTAGAGTGTGAGTGCTTGCCATATCAAAATTTACATTCCATAGGAGAACAAACCAAAAAACCAGGGGCTCCTTTTCATGGCATTAGAGTAAATTAAGGATCTACTTCCCACAAGCTGTGATTGTGTATTTATTTACCCCTATGAAATATCTTAGAAAATCGAGAAACTATATATCTCCTCTTCTTTAAAACAACAAAGAATATGAATTTTGACTTCCCATTATAAATCATCAGCAGGTAAATTTATATTATACTTTTAAAAAATTCAAGTTCATGTTAATTTGAGGCCCTAGAGACAGTAATATATAAAATATATTATAATATATAAAATTGTTTCTAGTTATCAATGACTAAACAGCCATGTCATTCTCATAAATATATTGACAACCTGTACAATTTAAGTTAAATATGATGGACTGAAGTAATATCATAAGATAGTAATAGTTTCTTAAGAAGTGATCAAAGTTTTCTTTCCTCTTTTAGAAACATTTGCAGAGCCTTCCCTGCAGGCTACACAGATGAAACTGAAGAGAGCTCGGCTGGCAGATGATCTGAATGAGAAGATTGCTCAAAGACCTGGTCCAATGGAACTAGTGGAAAAGAACATCCTTCCTGTAGATTCCTGTGTTAAGGAAGCCATTATAGGCAAGGCTGAAAATCCATACTACTCTAGGGGAAACAGCTTTTTTGGGTGGAGGGGCAGGGAATTTTTTTTTTTTAAATCCAAAGCCATTAAGATTCCTTTTTCATTTCAGTGTTTTTCTCTGCACTAACATTTCCAATCGTTACTTTTTTTCTCTACATTATCACCAAAATAGTCTCGATTTAATCATTGGTACAAACTTGGTTCCTTTCATATTATACAAGAAATAGCAAGCAGCTATATGGTAATAATAATAATAACATTTATACAGCACCTTTTATGTACCAAGCACTGTACTCAATGCTTTTCTGTTATTACCATCCCCATTTTACAAATAAGGAAACAGACAAATAGAGGTTAAGTGGCTTGCCCAGGTCACTGATCTAGTAAGTGTCTGAGGCTGACTTTGAATTTAGGTCTTCCTGATTCCAGGATTCTCATGCTCTATCTACTGTCCACAGTAAATACTTTACACATTAAATTTATTCTAATTTTGTTGAGTTTCATTTTTTATATGTTTTCACAAATTACTCATTTACTTCTAAAAAAATGAAAGCTTTTTTGGTATTACATATAAAGGAATTTGAACAGCAGATGGCTCTCTATTAGAAGAAAGATAGCCTTCATAAATTGCATTACTATAGCACAAAGACTCATCGTTTGTTTTTCTTTTGGAGAATTTGTTAATGAATGTAAGCAAAGTAGTTTATTAAAAATTTTATTACTATTTATTTAGCTATTTAATATAAGCTTCATTTATAAAATATCACATTTCTAAAAGTCAGGGAACACATATTACTATTTTGCATAAACATTTAAAATTATCCTATTACCAAATCTTACTTTAAAAAGTAAGTAAAACACTGCTGTAAGTTCTAAGAACTGATTCCAAAAGGGGTTATTATGATTTCATAGACTAAGAGGATATGAAGACCCAAACATAAAGTAAGCATATGTATTTTTTTAATGATTTTTTTTAACTGTTATGGGAAGTGAAAACTCCACTGTTCACCTTTTTCATTAGATAACTTAACTTTTGGTACCTGAGAACTCTAAAGTCATTTCTTCCTGTAGGGGTTGGACAAGAGGACTATCCCCATACTCAGGGTGATTTCTCATTTGATGAAGACAGCAGTGATGCTTTGTCTCCGGACCAGCCAGCCAGCCAGGAGTCTCAGGGTTCAGCAGCATCCCCAAGTGAGCCAAAAATCAGTGAATCACCATCTCCTGCCACCACAAACACTCCAACTCAGGTATGATTTCTGAAGTCAAAACCACCAGAATTTTATTAGGGTGTCTTCCCATTGAATCAATCAATAATTGCTTCTCAGATACATCCTAACAGAGATGCAGAGAATAAATAAGGCTAAAGGAAAAAAAAGACCAAATCTTATACTCTTCCTTTCAGTTAAGAATAGAAACTCCTCTTTAGCTTTGATTTAGTAAGAGTGATATGATAGTACCTGGGATCCAAGGGTCCTTACTAAATATTTGCTTTGCAGCATGACCAAGTTTGTTTATGACCCTTACTCTTGCACTGAAAGCTGGAAAGGGAGGGAGCCAAGGAAAAGACAAATGTTTCTGAGAAACAGATGAACCCAAAAGGAGTGCAAGGCAGTCTCACCATCTTTGTTGTCCCTCATTTTGAACTATAAAAACAAGTCCAAAAGAGAATGTAAAGTATGAAAGTAAATAAAGTTTAAAACTTATTAACAGCTGTGTTATTTATCCCTTTGAGTGCTTCATGCTTTCATTTTGCCAATAGAATCATGCTATCAAATAGCAGTGAAGGTAGTTTTTAGTAAGAAAATTAATTCTTCATCAATTCAGCCATTTAGAAAATGACCTCATAACAGTTACCATTTCAGAAGGAGATTGGTATTCTCCTCTTCCCTATATTTTCATTAGTTATGTCATCCATTTTCTAGTATTAAAATGAAACTTTATCTCAGACTAATTTTACATGAATACCTTTGTTCAAAGTCATTCCTACCCAGTGGGTTGACATTCCAGTGGTATTTGAAATAAAATATTAATATGTATGTTTTTTCAAGAAAAATGGTGCACATCAGGTCCCACATCCTTTCTAAATTTAAGGAGCAGTTTTGGCAACAGGTTGTACTGTTACTTCATTACCAAATTATTTGAGGTAGCATGGTATCCATGTTCTTTCCTCTGCTCTGTGAATACTGTTGCATCTCTATTTTATTCAGGATACACAAACTAGACCTCTGGAAAAAATATTCCCATAATATCAGCAGTGAACTTTATGTTAAAGATATTCTGTTGGGGGCAGCTAGGTGGTGCAGTGGATAAAGCACCGGGCCTGGATTCAGGAGGACCTGAGTTCAAATCCGGCCTCAGACACTTGACACTCACTAGCTGTGTGACCCTGGGCAAGTCACTTAACCCTCATTGCCCTGCCCGCCCCCTGCCCCCAAAAATAAAAATAAAGATATTCTGTCAAAAAAGAAACATGGATACATTCTTATTGTCTACATTAATGTTTTAATCATCAGATAACTTCTATGCTATTTATTTAATACCTACTTAAATCATGAATCTTTGTTGTAGAACTTTCAAACTCAGTTCTTGTATTTTATTTTTTTGATGAATTGTTTGCATTGCAAATAATTGTGTAAATTCTGTATTTTTTTTAAAGAAAAGGCCTTGTTTAAGTTGCACGAGGAAAATGAACAGTATGCATATTTAAGATCTATTTTAATTTGAACCAACTTTATAGAGAAAGACTTTATCACTAAGATCTTTGGGATTTTTGTGTTCAGAAAATAGCCATTTTAACCTCATTTTAGATTTCTTATCTCTATATTAATCTTTTTTAATGTTATCCAAAATATTTTTCTCATGCTTCATCCAAATCTTTCAGTGTAAATAAGGATGCCTGCCTATTATATCATAGATGATATTTTACTACCTTAAGATATGGGGTTTCAAATTGTTTCCTTAGGAGACATATATGCAATAGGTACCTTTCCCCCAGTTACATGTTAATATTTTGAAAATAAACGTTAAGTTGAGATTTGGCAATGGTATAAATAGGAAAAAAAGTATCACATCACAGAGTACTTTTTAGTTACTAATTCTAGAAAAGAGCAGAAATTATTAAAGGGCACTACTTTTATTTGAATATCGTTTTCCATCACACACACATGCCCATAAAAATCTCTGAAAATGGGAGGAAAGTATAGGTGTGAAAAGTAATGCCAATTGTATACTGCATTAGGGTATGATATAAAGCCACACTGGAGAAGTGTGGAGGTGGTTAAAGGTTTCTTTTCTTTAGTCCAATATGGCATTTTATGTATGGTGACATTCTCGCTCATAATAAGTGAATTACATAGTGAACTTATTCATTTTAGCTTGTTTTTGAAAACTAGTCACATTTCTTAACTGCTTAAGCATCTTAGCTCATATTTGCTCCAGTTTATAAGAATTATCATTTCTGGTCATATAGACAACATTTTTCTCATTCCCCTTGTCTCTTAGACATCATTTTGCCTATTATGTAGCAGTCAAGCCATGTCAAAGAATTCCTTTTAAGTCAATAAAAGTTTCATTCAGAAACTTTTGCTGGGGGCGGGAAGTAGCACTAATTCAAGAAAATGTCATCCTCTGTCTCTATTAGAATTCATAGATATTGTAGTAAGGCCCTTTCTAGGCCAAAAACAAAAAGGAACGAAACCACTAATACACCTAACATTACTTAACCCCACAGAACATAGGAATAAAAAGTCATCACTATTGTCAGTGTCTAGGAAAAGAAGACCCCATAGCTAATTATTTGACAATGAGGACAGACAGCACTGTACCATATACACACTTGTTTAAAATGTAAACTAAGATAGCAAAAATCTTTTTCTAAATGGGTTTGTCATATGTTCTAGAAGAGATGAAAAAGCTGCCTATCAGTATTTCTTTCTTACATTCTGATCAAAGTGCAACCGGAAAGCAGGTTGTCCAAGCCTCAATGAAAGACACATATCACATGTGTGAGGGGTTCATTTATTTGATATTTGAGCAACTCTTAGAAAAACAAAAAGCTGTATGTGATTCTGAGCAGCCATCCACAACATAGAAGCCCTAACTCTTGCTGTATCTGCCATTGCTGAGACATTGGCAGCTGTTTCTTAAGTTTACATTCCCTTCATGTTGACCACTGAAAATGCTGTCTGTCTGTCTTTCTGTCTCTCCTCCCCTCCCCCCTCTCCCTCCACACTTGCACATATATGTGCATGTTTACATATAAACGCAGATATATAACTGTTTCACAGCATCTTAATTGGGAGGGACCTCATTGGTCATATGTAGTGTAACGAAAAAATGGTCTTCCTAAAATGTGACATGAAGACAAGTCAGCCCTCTCAGCTTTTGGACAGCTCCAAGTTGTTCCTTACATCAACATAGGTTTTCCTCCTTGATACTTCTTTCTCCCTCCTCCTCCCCACCCCCCATTTATTTATTTATTTTTAATAATAAACTTTTTTATTTATAGTTTTGGGTTCCAATTTTTATCCCTCCTTCCCTCCATCTCCTTCCCCCTCCCTGAGGTGGTAAACAATCAGATATGGGTTATACCTGTATGATGATGTAAAACATTAACATATTTGTCATTTTGTACAGGCAAACTTGATTAAAAGAAAAAAAATGAAAGTGAAAAACAGCCTGCTTCAGTCTTTTCCATCAATATCAGTTCTTTCTTTGGAGGTGGATAGTATGTTTCATCAATAGTCCTCTGGAATTGTCTTGGATCTCTTTGATACTTCTATCCTTTGCTCTTAGTTCTGTTCTCTATGGCTAAGCAGACCAAATCCAATTGCCTTTTCCAGGTGATATTATTTAAAATACTTGAAGATAGACTCATGTCATCCCTATATCTTCTCCTTTCTAAGCTAAATGTACTCCTTCAACTAGTCTTTATATGGTATTTATTCATGACTTTTACCATCCTGTTCACCCTCCTTTTGATATTTTCCAGATTATCAACATCCTCCCTAAAATGTGACATCCACAATTGAATGTAATACTCCCATAATATACAGTTGACACACACTAAATTTGCAATCCACTAAAATTTCCAGATCTTTTCTACATAATGTGCTGTCTACCATGACTCCCCCATCTTGTATGTGTAAAAATAAAAATAAAATTGAACTTAACATAAGATTTTCTATTTGTCCATTTTAAATGTCACTTTATTTCATTTAGCTCATTTTTCTAGCCTGTCAGGATCTTTTTCAATCTTGGTTCTCATATGGTATGCTAATTTTTCCTTCCAAGAGTTTTGTCATCAATACATCTAAGAACCATTCCATTTATGCTTTAATCCAAGTAACTAATAAAAATGTTAAGCAGCACAGGGCCAAGAACAGATCCTGAGGGGATGCCACTACTGACCTAAGTTAATATTGACCTAATAATGACTACTTTTTCAGTTTAGCTACTTCCATAGCTACCTAACTGTACTATTGTGAAGCCCACATCTTTCTATCTTGTCCACAAGAATAACATGAGAGATTTTGTTATGTGTCTGGCTGAGATCTAGGTAAACTATAACCACAGCATTTTCCTGATCTACAATACTAGACTAGTAACTATCAAAAAATTAAATGAGTGATAGTCTGGCATAGCCTTTTGGGTTTTTTTTTACTGATTATTCCTCTAATACTGTTCTAGAATTTTGCCAATCTTATTGTCTTATAGTTTGCAGACTCTATTCTGCTATATGTGCTACCAGTTAGAGCCTTTGATATGCATGCTTCCACATTTGTTGCAAACTTCTAATGCTGAAAGAAGATTTGGGTGGTCTCATCATTGTGATTTCATCAGTACAAGTAGCTCCAAGTGAGGATATTCCCTCTACTAATAAAGATCAGCAACTGTTCTTCAATTTATAGTTTTAGAGAATTTTCTGAGGCACTGAGTAATTTGAACATGGTTAACATAGGTCAGAGGCAAAACTTGAAGTAAGATCTTCCTGAATCCAAGATCTTTATCCAGTATTCCATAGTGCTTCTCCAACTTTATTGAACTAAACTATAGTGTTTAGTATATACTTTTCAATTCAAGTAACTTTTAGTATTATGACCCTGGGGGCCTAAGTCAGTAAGCATTCGTTGTTAATACTTACTGTGTGTCAGGCACTGTGCTTAGTTCTAGAGATACAAAGAAAGGCAAAAAACAGTTTCTGAGGAACTCCGATCTACTCTAATGAGGGATATAATGTATAAATGTCGAGGTGCATTTAAAATAAAGACAGCATATGAAGTTAATCTGAAAGGGAAAGGCATTATTAGTCCCTAAAGGTTCAAGAAACTCCTCTTGAAGAACATGAGGTTTGAGCTCAATCATGAAGGAAACCAGGGAAACCATGAAGCAGGAGAGAAGAGACAGAGAATTTCAGGTATTGGAGGAGAGCTAGTGCAAAGAGGACAGAAATGGGAAATGGAGTGTGGTCTTAAAGGGATTGCAGGGACCAAAGTGTCTGGATCGTCAAGTGTGTAGATTTATGTAAGGTGTAAGAAACAATGACCAGTCATACTTCCAAAGAACTCATGATGAAATATTGTAAATTTCCATATAGAAAGCTGGTGGACTCAGAGTACAGACTGAAGCGTACTTCCTTTTCTTCTTTCTTTCTTCCTCCTTTTTTTAAAAAAAAAAATATTTTTTGGATATGGCTGATGTGAGAATTTGTTTTGCTTGACTATACATATTTGTACTAAATTTTCTTTTCTAGCTTTCATGATATGAAATGGGAGGAAGAGAATTTGGGACTTAAAATAAAATTGAATTTTTTTTTAAAGTAAGGTGTAGGAGGGCTGAAGAGTTTTAAGGTAGAGCTATAGTTCCTTGGGTAACATGGGTCAGACTTGTGCTTTAGAGAAATTACTTCAGCAGGTAATTGTAATATGGATTGGAGTGAGGAGACTTGAGACAGAGAGAACATTAGGTTATTATTATAGTAGTCTAGGTGAAAGGTATTGAGGGGGTAGCTAGGTGGCATAGTGGATAAAGCGCTGGCCCTGGATTCAGGAGGACCTGAGTTCAAATCCGAC
Organism: Dromiciops gliroides; assembly: GCF_019393635.1. NCBI lineage: Eukaryota > Metazoa > Chordata > Mammalia > Microbiotheria > Microbiotheriidae > Dromiciops > Dromiciops gliroides. The sequence goes on from NC_057861.1 coordinate 586,234,769, forward strand.
CTCAGACACTTGACACTTACTAGCTGTGTGACCCTGGGCAAGTCACTTAACCCTCACTGCCCCACAAAGAAAAAAAAAAGAAAGGTAATGAGCACCTAACACTTTTCCATAATATGGCAAAAATAATTTATTCATTCTTATCCAGAGCTTCAAGTAAGCACAGTTTTATTACTTCCTATCATGTGCAAAGTCCTGGCAGAAATGGATTTGAGATAAATGTAGTCCCTGGCTTTATGGAATTTATGGTCTAGTAGGAAGATGGGACATGTCCATGTAAATAGCCATATACATAATTAATACAAAAATGCTAGATTAGAAATAGAAAGTTTTTGAGGTTCAAGGTAGGAAAGATCATTGTAGACTTCAGGAATCAAGGCAGGCTTCAAGGAGGAGGCTTTTTTTAGGTCAGGGCTTTTAAAGGATGGTCAAGATTTCAACAGGCAGGGGAAGAGGGAACTGTGTGATTTAAAATTCTAAATGTGGGTTCTAATCTGTCCCCCCAGTTTGGGGGGAAACTGACTAAAATCACTGATAAACAAATTTAGGTTTTTTAAGGGTTTATTAAAAGATAGTAAAAGAAAGAGAAACACTGAGAACAGATTTCTTATAACCTGTTACATACATAGCATGAAAAACAGCTTTGCAGTCAGAGATTGAATATGGTATATAGGGAAAAGCAAAAAGTTGCCCAGTTTAAGTGGATCATAGAGCTTGTAAGGTGAATAATGTATAATCAACCTTGTAAAAACAAGCCTGAGCATGATTATAAGAGGGTTTTTTTGTGTTGTTGTTTTTTAACTAAAAGATGAATTTGCATTTTAATATACATATAACAGACATCTAGAAGGTTGTTGAGTAGAAGAGTGATGTTGTCATACCTGTGCTTTAAGGTATAGGACAAAGGAGAGAGATTTAAGGCAGGGAGACCAATTAAGAGATTGATACAGTTGTCCAAAAGCAAGGTGAAAAAGGCCTGAAGTAGAATGGTTGTGAAATGGATAAAAGTAGATGCAAGACATGTTGTGGTAGAGCTGACAAAACTTGGCAACTGTTTGCATATGGGGATGAATGTGACTTAAGAGTCAAGGATGTTTCTGAGATGGAGAACCTTAGTGATCGGAAGAATGATAGTGCCCTTAATCAAAACAGGAAAGTTAAGAAGAAGGGTGATTTGGGGGGAAAATAATGAGTTCTGATTTGGAAATTCTTGAGATACTTATAGGAAATCCAGGTGACTAGTAAGAAGTTGGAATTATGGAATGAGAGATGAGACTAGATATGTAAGTCTGACAGTCATCTACATAGTGGTGATCAATTCATTAATTGATGGAAGCTGATAAAATCATCAAGAAAAAGATATAATTATATAGAAAGAAGAGAGGACCCAGAACAGAGCCAATCATTCAATAAACATTTATGAAATACCTACTCTATACCAGGCACTGTGCCTTTAAGCACTAGGGATACACTCAGAGGCAAAAGACAGTCCTTGCTTTAAAGGAGCCTACAATCTAATAGAGTACAGAGGTATATGCATAATGGAGCAGGAAAGGAGACAGTAAAAAGAGAAAAGTAATAAGAGAATAAGGACAGAGCAGAGTTACAAAAACCCAGGAAAGGGGAGAGGATTATCAACATTGTCAGGTGCTGCAGAGAGGCTTAAAATGAGATAACATACATTAAACACGTTTCAAACTTTAAAGAAAAGTTATGTGGCACAATGGAAAGAGTATTGGACTCATTTTCAGGAAGAGCTGGATTCAAATCCCACTTCCAAGTACTAGGTGTGTGACTGTAGGCAGACTGTTTAAATTGTGGATAGAGTTGAGGTAGAACTAAGATGGCAGACTAGTAGGAATCAGGACAAGGAACTCCCTCTGACTTCAAAAAAATGCCTTCAAACAGACCTAGGAACCATACCAGATTGAATCCTGATAGAGAAATCCAAAAAAAAGTCAGTAATTTTTCTAGCCAAATTGGCACCAGGAGACAGACTGACAAGGGGACATGTGCTCAGGGATGGCTTTCTGGGTAGGGAGCAGTGTATGTATCCTTCAAGAATAGCAGATTTCCTTGAGGCAAGAATAGAATGGTGATTAGCAGGAGAACTGGATTTCTGAACTTAACTCATTACAGGCCAGCTGAATTTTTGAGCTACATTCAAAGACAAAGAACCATAACTTTGGCACTTTACAGGACAAAATCAATTAATTGTAAATAGGATCAATAAAAAATGATACAGAATCAGTTTGAATTTTCTCAGTTCCCTCTGAGCCCTATCCTCATCAGTGCTGATAGAGGGAGTCTAATTAACAAGCTCTGGGAATGGTTTTGTTATGTTTTGATGGTCTTAAGAACAGAATGAAAAGAGAGGGGAAGAATACACTTAGAATAGGAGAAAGGGAAAGGAAGGTTAGGGGAAATTATCTCACATAATCAGGGTGATTAAGTAATCAACTATACAAACAGGAGGCAAGTGCCTGACACTTGAACCTCACTGTCATGAACTGGTCAGAAGAAGGAAGACGACATATGCAATTGGGTACAAAAAATAAATTTTACTCAGTGACAAAATAGAAGGGAGAATGGGAAATCAGAATCCTGAACTAAGGATGAAAAAAATATTTGTAGCTCATTTACAAATAGAAATGAATGGGAATCTGAGGTGATGCCTCAGAACAAGTTATGGCATATAACTGAACAATTTATGGTATGGAAAGTGATTGTGCTATAAAGAAACGATGAAGAGGATGGTTTCATGGAAACCTGGGAAGACTTGTATGAACTGAAGAAGAGTACAGTAAACAAAACCAAGCAGACAGTTTAGATACTGACAACAATGTGGTAAAGATAAACAACCTTGAAAGAATTAGGAACTCTGATCAACATAATGATCAACCGTAATATTAGAAGACTCATGATAAAACATGCCATCCATCTCCTTATAGAGAAGGATAAGACTCGAGTTCAGGAAGAGCCTTTTTTTGACGTAGCCAATACAAAAATTTGTTTTTCTTGACCATACTACATGTTTGTAACGTGGGCTTTTGTTGTTGTTCTCAGTCTGGGAGAGGAGAGATTGGAGAGGGAAAGAGGGAAAGAAGGCTGATTTTTGCTAATAAAAAAGCATAATTCAAAAGAATATTATCGGGGCAGCTAGGTGGCTCAGTGGATAAAGCACCAGCCCTGAATTCAGGAGTACCTGAGTTCAAATCCGGCCTCAGACACTTGACACTTACTAGCTGTGTGACCCTGGGCAAGTCACTTAACCCCCATTGCCCCGCAAAAAAAAAAAAAGAGGAAAAAAAAGAATATTATCTGCAGTACCCACTTCTGCTTGTGATACTTAAATAATTCTTTCTTAGTCTCTTTTGTTTCATTATCATCTTTGTAATTATGCCTGTACAATAAGACCTTGTCCTGGCCCTCCATCTCTTTGTTTCAGTTGGCTTCCATGGCTTCCATTGTCACCTCTAATGCAGATGACGCACAGATTTCATCTATGTCTCCTTCTAGCATGAGTTTCTCCTGAGCTGTTAGGCATCACTAGTTGCTTATTGGACATTTCTAACTCAACACATCTAAAACAGAACTCATTATTATTCTCCTCCTAACTTCCCTTTTCCTGTCAAGGACACCATTATCCTCCCATTCATCCAGGTTTGCAACATCAAGAGTCATTCTCAAATCTTCCCTCTCGGTCATTCCTCCCCAACTAGACCCTCCACAGCCAGTCTGTTGCCGTATTGTCATTTCTACCTCCAGAAGGTTTCTTTCATCTGTTTGCCTGATCCACCACCGTGGTTCACCTGAACTATTGCAATAGACTCCTGCTTGAGCTTTCTGCCTCCAGGGTCTCCCCTTCCTAATATATCCTCAGTAGAGCTATCAAAGAGAAACTCCTTGAGCATACATCTGACCATGTAACTTCCCTGGCACAAAAATCCCCAGTGTCCTTTTTGCCTATTGGATAAAATTGAAACCCCTCTGTTTGCCGATTAAAGTCCTTCATAAGGTGGTTTCCATCCGACTTTTGCACAGTTCCCCCCTTTCTTAGAATGTACTTCCTCCTTGCCTTTGTCTCCTAAAATCTGTAGGTTCCTTCAAAACTCACCTAAAGTGCTACCACCTACATAGGACATAGGACCTTTCTTTTTCTATCCAGCTGCTAGTATCTCAGCTGCCCTGAAATTTCCTTGTATCTACTTTAAATATATTTTGTAGTCACATATGTGTATGTATGAGCAGCTAGGTTGCACAGTGTATAGAGACCCCAGGCTGGAGTTCAAATCTGGCCTTAGACACTTGTTATCTGTGTAACCCTGGACAAGTCACTTAACCCTATCTGCCTATTTACTCATCTGTCAAATGAGCTGAAAGAAGAAATGGCAAACTACTCTAGTATCTCTGCCCAGAAAACCCCAAATGGGCCATGAAGAGTCAGACACAACTGAACAACAAATATACAGATTGCAATCAGTAACTATAGTTCTGTGAAATGGGTTTATTTTATATGCTACACGTTTCCTCCAATAGAATATTTTGTCCTCATTACTTGTTTTAAATAAGTAGGCATTGCCAGGGCTTCTTAAACTTTTTCCACTCGCGACTCCTTTATGCCCAAGAAATTTTTACACAACCCCAAGTATATAGGTATATAAAATAGGTGTTCATAACCTTTTACTGTTGCCATTTTTTTTTGCAACTTCCACATTCATTACACTAGGGATTATTCTATATTGTCTTTCAGTTATTAGTGAGAAAGGTGTTAGAATCCAGGATTTACATTAAGAGTTCAGTACTTAGAAAACTGATAGATGTTATCTTAACTGTAATATAGTCCTGGACACAGGTCAAAATTTTGGCAACCTCATTTTAATAATGATAATAATAATATAATTCCCTCAACAGTAGTTATTGTGTTCTTCTGTGTAGTTCATATTTGTATGTATACAAAGACTGGTTTTTTCTTAATTTGAATTCCATATATTATATCTAAAATAAAACTTACATTAGAATTAATTATTCTTTCACTGATTTAGCATATATTTGAGTTATTACTTACTCTTTTCAAGGCACTGAAGGAGATACAAAGATACATTAAACATGATGTTTTTCCTTGAGCTTCCAATTTTGTAGGTGCTGAAGGGGGAATACAAAGATGGATGGCAAGATTTCTGTCCTGCATCAGCTTACAGTTAATTCTGGTTATTTTAATAATAATGATAATAATAATACAATCATAGTATTTACATAGCACTTTAATGTTTGCAAAGTACTTTATAAATGTAATTTCATTTTATTTTTACCTGTAAGGCAAGAACATAGCTATTTTTAAAACAACTTCTAGAGTATGGATCTTTTTAAAGATAAATCGTGGAGTCTCAACACTACAAAGAAAAACTGTGCTTCTAAAAGCAGACTTGATTTGTTTGGTATGATATTATTAAAATTATTTTTCCATTTAATTGAAGTAAAGTTTTCTCTAAGGACCTGAGAATATAAACAACGTATATAGGCCTACCTTTCTAGTTTCACGACATATTTCACAACTGTATTTTTCTTTTCTTTCCTCATTTCCTTTTATAATGGACTTGAAAAGATAAAATAAATTGCTAATTTATATTTGCTGTAACTTCATGTGTTCCAGGTTAGAAAAACAGAATTTTGATCTTTCCCTCTTTCTATCTTTTTCCCTAGTATACTTCACTCTCCACAGCAGTTCCTGAATTCTTGAAAACTCCTCTTGCTGCTGATCATCCTACATCACGTCCTACTGCTCCTGTCCTCTCTACAAACACTGTGTCTTCAGCAAAGCCTGGGCCAGCACTGGTAAAGGTGAGTACAGTACCCTATGTATGTGTTTCATTAGATTAAAAGTATTCTTTCAGGTCTCCTTGAATTGAATCCTATCTTTCAGCTTTCTTGTCATTTGTGACACTTAACTTGAACTGTACAGTGTATTTTCAGCCTGCAAGCTTGAGAAAAGTCTACAGTAACATAGAGCATGGGTGGACTTGCTTGAATTGTCAGCATTAATGTTGTAGCAAGTGCCATTATCAACCAACTAACCATTGTCTTAGAATTATTAGGAAACTTCATAAAATCTGATTAAAAGAAAACCTGAAGGGGGGCAGCTAGATGGCGCAGTGGTTAAAGCGCTGGCCCTGGATTCAGGAGGACCTGAGTTCAAATCCAGCCTCAGACACTTAACACTTACTAGCTGTGTGACCCTGGGCAAGTCACTTAACCCCCATTGCCCCTCAAAAAAAAAAAAAAAGAAAACCTGAAGCTATGCAGAAATGTTCAGGAACTATATGACAAGCAATCATCGATCCTGTTTCTAATGCCACTGAGGGAAGCCAGAAAAAAAATTTAGCAGATAAAGTTTCAGTGTGACATTTTCTGTGTTTTATGGATTTCACAAAAAGATGCTGACTTTAATAGTTAGTGTTCTTTGGAGTTTGTACTTGGGATAATTACTTAACATTATCCCAGACGTATTATATGACAGATTAAATGTTTAGAGAACAAAATACAGTTTATTTTTCTCAATTAGGAAATAGAGGTTGATTAGTTGAAGCTTGGTCTGTCTGTACTGTTCTTTTAGATAAGCATGAGATTTGTGGCACTGTTCCCACATTTTACTTGGTAAGAATAATTCATTTTTAATAATGCCTCAGGAAGATTTTTTTAATCATACATAATTTTTTTGTGTGTGGGGGGGGGAATGGGGGTTAAGTCAGTTGCCCAAGGTCACACAGCTAGTAAGTGTCAAGTGTCTGGAACTGGATTTGAACTCAGGTCCTCCTGAATCCAGGGCCGGTGCTTTATCCACTGCGCCACCTAGCCGCCCCCAATCATACATAATTTTTAAAATGACATTCACCAGTACTAATACAAGTGTTTTATCTGAGAAGAAAATGAAAGGGGAAAGTGCTTCAAATATAGTCTTTAACTATATAAAGTGTTGTCATGTAGAAGAATTAGACTTATCCTGAATAGTTCATCATGGCAGTGAGAAGACCAAAGGGTGAAAGTTACAGGAGGGAGATTTGGGGTCTTTATAATGAGGAACTTTTCACAATAAGAATTGTGCAAAAGTAGACTTTGAGGAAAACAAATTCCAACACTGGAGATCTTTAAGTATAGGCTAGATCAGGGCCTCTTAAACTTTTTCCACTCACAACCCCTTTTGCTTGAAAAATTTTTACACAACCCCAGGTATCTAGGTGTATAAAACTGGTGTGCATAATAACCTTTTACTGTTGCCAAATTTTTCATGACCCACAGTTTAAGAAGCTTTGGGCTAGATGACCACTTTCTAAAAGCATATTTTTCTATTCTAGTTTATTTTAAAGTTCTGGTTTTCCCTACAACTATTATATTATAGACTTGAAGCACTTGAAAGGTCAGTTGTTCAACTGGTCTAATCCCTTTAAAGAAGAAGAAACTGCAGAGCAGCTAGGTGGTGCAGTAGATAGAGCACCGGCCCTGGAGTCAGGAGTACCTGAGTTCAAATCCAGCCTCAGACACTTAACACGTACTATCTGTGTGACCCTGAGCAAGTCACTTAACCCCAATTGCCTAACTTAAAAAAAAATTTTTTTTTAAAAAAAGAAGAAGAAGAAACTGAGGGGCAGAAAAGTTAAATATGACTTATCCAAAGCCAAAGCCAGAACCAGTGCCAAATCTGGGACTCAAACTGAGATTGACTACTTCTGTTTTATCTGATAAATAGTGCATTTGCTTTCACAGCATTCTTGTTCCAACTTTTCAAATCAAAAATTATTTGACATTAGGTCGTCGTTTCTGTTCCTCCACATTGCAAAACTTCTCAGTCTTTACCTCTCTTCTCTGTTTCCTTCCTGTCCAAGGAAAAATACCTTAGTCAAAAGAAGAGCTAACACTTACCTCTACATCCTTGATCCCATCCATTTCTTCCTCTAATAAATCTTTCTCCTCTCCTGCAAACATGCTTAAAGTTTCTCTTATCTTTTGGGGGTGGGGCTGTAGGGTGTAACATGCAGGAATGGGAGGTAATAAACAATATTTCCTGGATTTTCCTACCCCACATTTGAGTTACACTTACATCTCTCTTATTGCCAAACTTCTGGTAAGAGTAGTTTCTACTGTCTTCTACTTCCACATTCCCATCACTCCACTAAAATTGTTCTAATGAATAATCATTAATAAAATTAAAAAGCCTTTTATGAAATTTTACTTTACCTTGCATTGGTACTACTGATCATGTTCTCTCTCTCTCTCTCTCTCTCTCTCTCTCTCTCTCTCTCTCTCTCTCTCTCTCTCTTTTTGCGGGGCATTGAGGGTCAAGTTTCTTGCCCAGGGTCACACAGCTAGTAAGTGTCAAGTGTCTGAGGCTGCATTTAAACTCAGGTCCTCCTGAATCCAGGGCCAGTGCTTTATCCACTGCACCAACTAGCTGCCCCCTATCACGTTCTCTTTTATGTCCACCTCTTTAAGCTTTTGTAAAGCTGTTTCTCTTGAATCTTCTTACTTTCAGTGTCCTAAATATAAATATCTCTTAAACTTTCTTTCTTTTTACTATTTACTATTTACTATATTTTCTCTCTACTAGTTCCCTTGGAAACCTCATCTACAGCTTCAGTTCTTACCTATTTGTAGAGTACTCATAAAACTATATCTACATCTCTGTTTTTGATTCATTTCTGTCATGTCCAATTCTCCTTGACCCCATATGGGGTTTTCTTGGCAAAGATACTGAAGTGTTTGCCATTTCCTTCTTCAGCTCATTTTACAGATGTGGAACTAAAGCAAAAAAGGTTGGGTGACTTGCCCAGAATCACACAGCTAGTAAGTATCTGAGGCCAGATTTAAACTCAGGCCCTTTTGACTCCATGGCTGGTACTCTATCCACTGTGCAACCTAGTTTTCCACTCTTTTTTTTTCCTTTTTTCTCTCCCCCCCCCCCCCCCGCCCCGGGCCCCTTTCAAAGGCTATAGAATCGCCTTTCTAGCAGCCCTCTGGGTACCTTCAACTGACTACACCCAAAGCCAAACTCATCTTTTCCCACAAAATCTGTTCCTTTTTTCCTCTCATTTATTAATGGCATTACTATTTTTCCATTCACTCATACTTAAAACCTCAGTCATCTTTGACCCTTTCTTTTGCCTTGCCCACTGTCCAGTCAATTGCCAAATCCTTTTGATTCTAGGTATCTGGCTTCTATCCCCTCTTTATTCCCACTGTTAGCAAAGTAGTTCGGACTCACAATAGCTACTTCATCAACATCTCCATCCTCAGTCTCTACAGTTTATTACATACACTATATAATTTTATCCTCACAAGAGACCTTAGGGACAGGTACTACTATTATTCCCATTTTATAAAGGAAACTGAGCAAAACAAAGAATAAATGACTTATCCAAGATCCATACATTATAAGTATCTGTGATCGTATTCAAATTCTCACCTTCTGACTCCAAGTCCAGTCCTTGATCCACTATACCACCTAGCACCCAAATATAAGACTACTTTTATTCCTGTTATCTTTCATCTTAGTCATTTTAGCTCAATGTTCTGACCTGTCAAAATCTTATCAACCTACCATCCCCCTCCAAGATTCACAGTTTCTGAAAATTTGTTAAGGTTGTTATGTTTTTATCCAAAAATTTTAAACAGTATAAGGCCAAACACAGATTTCTGGGATGATACTCCATTAGATCCCTCTTTTCAAATCTATCTACCTGTCTTTTCTCCCATCTTCAGTGCATGCCTTTTTTATTTTTTTTATTTTTTTGGTGAGGCAATTGAGGTTAAGTGACTTGCCCAGGGTCACACAGCTAGTAAGTGTCAAGTGTCTGAGGCTGGATTTGAACTCAACTCTTCCTGAATCCAGGGCTGGCGCTCTATCCATTGTGCCACCTAGCTGCCCCTCTACATGTCTTTTTAAAATCTCAATTTGTTGTTTATTATCCACATCATTTTCTTGAGACTAGTCTTTTTCTTCCTCATAGAAACTCTTTCTGTTTGTGTCTTCAGAATTTCATTCTGGGGAGTTTCTCCTACTATCATGACAATGTTTTGCTGATTAGCTACAGCAGAATTTTGTTTTATCAACTCTGTTGTTCATTTACTTAAAACATACCCTTCTTTTTGAACCACATTTTTTATTGTCAACATTCCAATATTTCCCTTTACTAATATCCCCTCCTCTTGTCTGCCTCACTGCAAAAACTGTCAGATTTGCCGCAGTGTCCTACTTAATACCTGGAGAGGCTTGGAAGTAGAAGAACAAGGTGTGTCTTTCAACAAAGTACCTCTAGTTAAAGCACTTCAGAAATTAGATTTAAAATTCAGGCCATTTTGGGGGCAGCTAGGTAGTGCAATGGATTAAGCACCAGCTTTGGATACAGGAGGAGTTCAAGTCCAGCCTCAGACACTTGACACTTACTAGCTATGTGACCCTGGGCAAGTCACTTAACCCTCATTGCCTCACAAAAAAATAAAAATCAGGCCATTTTGAGTCATCCAGGTTATTAGCCCAGGAGTCTTCTGACTAGAATTCCCCAATATTACTCTGGTACACTCAATTGTTTTATTGGTTCTTGCTCCTAAAGAAATGCTAGAGTTACCAGCATTGCATTCATTCCAGAAAAAGTTTGTACTCTAAGAAAGACTGCACTCCCCAAACACAGTTTAGTCAATTACAATACTTGATTGAATAGGAGAGGTATACTAAGGAATCAGATCTAATAAACTGCCTGGAAGTACTATGCCTAAATTTCCAAGGCAAAACCATTGAACTGAACAGGTATGGTTAGTAGAAGCAGGATCAGAAGCAACAGACATTTGAGCAAACAAAGCTTCCAACTTTTGAGTTTTGTTTCATCTATTCTGTTACAATTCCTCTTGATTTCTGATTCTGTACTGTTGCTTTGATTTTTGTGTTTTAGATTAACCTTGGAATTTTTAAAGGTTTTTTTAAAATTACCTCTTTTCATACCTTACTTTCAGTGACTCAAATTGTGCTCATTTATTTTGCTTGGGGGTAGTAAGTGAATTTTTTAAAATTTGAAAAATGTGGTGTCAATCTAACTTCTAAATAAAAGTGTTTTGAGGAAAACTATTGATAATAGATGGGTGGTGGGTTTGTTTTAATAAGGAAAATGGTTAAAACAAGCACAGTGGAAATTGATTTTCTATTTTCCGTATTATCTAAGTGCTTCTAAATTCCTGCTATCAATTGCATTTTGTGAAAAAATGCCATGTGAATTCAAAACAGTGCTTTTGAGGAATTAGTCTTAAGACTAATATTTGGTCAAGTTATTTAGTTTCCTTGAAAAAAAAAAACATTCATAAATTTGCCATAGGGCAGCTAGGTGGTCATGGTATGTTGATAAGCTATGGTAGGTTGATAAGATTTTGACAGGTCAGAACATTGAGCTAAAATGACTAAGATGAGCACCAGGCCTGGAATCAGGAAGACCTAAGTTAAAATCAAGCCTCAGACACTAATAGCTGTATGACTCTAGGCAAGTCACTTAACCCTGTTTGCCTTAGTTTCTTTATCTGTAAAATAAAATGGAGAAGGAAATGCCAAACCACTGCAGTATCTTTGCCAAGAAAACCCCAAATGGGGTCATAAAGAGTCTGACACATCAGAAAAAACTGAACATGTTTATCATAGATTGAGAGAACAGAGAATATATAACTTAAATCATTTGCTTCATTTAAAAGAACCAGTATATGAAGGCATCAGAAAGGAATGTGAATTGTATCCCAAGTAATTATATGATTAAGAAGTATAAAAAAGTTGTTTTCAGATTCATATGTATTTGAGTTTTTGTATATGAGTTGTTAATTTTTTCCCTGAAAAAGGTGGGAATTTGAAAATTAGAATTCATCTGAATTGCCTTGTATTTGGGGGGGGGGGTGTATGTGTTTATAAGATAATATTTATTCACGGGGGTACATTATTGTTAGAAATAGATGACCATGAACTTAAAAGTATTTTCTTCATTAACCTGAAATACACGACAAAGAGGAGGCTCTGTTACAAATAATGAAAAGATTGACCAAATACACTTTAGTGAGTTCTATTAATCCAGTCAAGGGCCTTTCTTCTTTTATGTTTTAATATTTTATTATTCCTTTATAAAGTTACACTATCTAATTTGTAGAGATTGACTTTGTGTTTTAAACTATATATTTTCATCTTAACCCAGAATCTAGTATAGTATAGTATAAAGAGCATTGAAATATGAAGGTACTAGAATGCAGATAAGAATTCATCAGATGGGTGCTAGAATGGTCCAGCAAATTTAATCAGTCTGCGTGGGAAACAGATTAGCCCCAAAGACAGATGTTCAAGCTGTAATGGAAGGAAAATTGTTCAAAAGAAGATTCTGGAAGCTCATATTAACAAGGACATGAAAGGTGGTGAGAAGATAATATTTCATGATGGTCACCAAGAACCAGGAGTTGAGTCAGGAAATATTGTTTGGGATCAAAAGGACAATGCTATATTAACAAAGTGAGAACCTTTTCTTGTGTATGGATATCCAGTTTAGTTGAATCATTGTGTGACTTTCAGAAACCACTGTCAACCTTTGACAGTAGAACCATAGTCATTACTCCCATCGTGGTTAGAATGTCAGACATGGAGATATCAAATGTGTACTGAATGAAGGCATGCCAATTTATCACAGACCTTATGGAAAAAAGGTTCTAATAACTGAATTTAGGGTAAACTCAGAGAATGGCTTTCTTTTATCTTTGTTGGAAAAGTTACTGCGGGGCAGCTAGGTGGCGCAGTGGATAGAGCACTGGCCTTGGAGTCCGGAGTACCTGAGTTCAAATCCAGCCTCAGACACTTAACAATTACTAGCTGTGTGACCCTGGGCAAGTCACTTAACCCCAATTGCCTCACTAAAAAAAAAAATTAAAAAAAAAAAAGTTACTGCCAGAAAGAAAACAAGTAGAGGAGACTGAAAATTATGTCAGTTAAAACTGGTGGCCTTTGACCCGTCTCAAGAAAAAAGATGGTTATTACAATGGAGAAGCTTATGAGGATGATAAATATGATCCTGGAGGTGGAGTTCAATGTCAAAGCTCTGACTAGGGGCCAGAGAATAATACTCTTCTTTGTAATGCTGGATTTTGTATGCAATGGTGAATAAGTGAAGGACTAAAATCATCTTAACACACTCACTGTTGTTTTTGTGGTAATATTCAACCATAGTGTTTTTTAATGTTAATGAGTAAAATCAAATATAAAATGCTGACTTTACAATTATGATGTTCAGTGTGCAAAATAGTTTAGCATCATTAATGATTTCCGTAAGGGCTAACATTCAAGCTATACTGTCTAAAATATCAAATGAGTGGTCACCAATAAATTATAAGCTTTAGCAAGAGTTAGACTTTTAAGCATTTATTAAGGAGAATAAGAATTTGGTAAAGAGAGAGAGAAAGGCCTAGACTCATCTATCTATTAAAGGGAGAGCGCATTTGTAGCTCCCTTCTCCACCAGAGTCCTCGGGAAAGAGAGTGAGGCAGCACGCCAGCCTCCCCCCTCTTCCTCCCACAAGCAAACGTCACTTCCTGACGCCAAAGAAAAGCCGCATGGTCCTGCCCTTAGAGGCCCTCTCCTCATGTTGGAGCTTTCCTACAGTAAGTTTCCAGCAGGAGGCATCATTCCAATTGTTACATTTCCTTATGGTAAAGAAGCCCCCAAGCATTTTTTCATGACTCGTATTTATCTGTTTTAATGTGTATACACTCTGGCTTAGACAGAAATTCAGTTCTTGGCTAACTGTACAGAAGCATTTATAATTGCTAAATTCTAAAATTAAAGTTCTGTACTGAATTCATCATTAGAAAACTTTAAAAAAAAAAAAAAAGGAAAGAAACAAGGTGGTATGGATTCAGGAAGACCTGGGTCCAAATTCTGCATCTAACATAATAGTTGTACGACCCAGGACAAGTCAAGTAACCCATCTGCTTTAGTTTCCTCAGCTATAAAATAAGGTTGGAATAAATGGCCTCTCAGGTTACTTCCATCTCTGTTGTAGGCTAAGTGGATTAAGTGACCCCAAATTAAGTCCCACTCTCTAGTTATCTAGGTTCACTACTATCACTTCTCTTCAAACCTCATTTAGACCATTTCAGTAACAGTAGCCTTTTGGTTTTCCAAATTGGTCTTCCTCAATTCTCAACCTTCTTCCCCTCTCCAATCCATCTTCCACACAGCTGCCAGTGTGACTTTCCTAAAGCATAGGTCTGGCCATGTCATATCCCTACTCAGTAAAAGCTAGTGTTTCCCCAGTTACCTCTAGGATCAGATACAAATTTCCCTTCTCAATCTAACTCACCCCCCCACACACACACACATACACACCTTCCAGCCTTATTATTGTATATTATTCCCTTTCATGTACTATACTGTCCCCCCAAACTGGCCTTCTGGCTATTTCTTATGCACTATTCCATCTCATCTACATGCCTTCACCCAGGCTATCTCCCAAGCTTGAAATTAACTCCTTCCTCACCTCCACATATTGGAATCCCCAGTTACCTTCAAAACCTAGCTCAAGTACCATCTTCTACAAGACCTTTCCTAAACTTGCCTCCTCCCCCAATACAATTAAATTGTATTCATGTTTTCTTTTCTTTTTGCCTGTATATATTTAAGGTCCCTAATACCTTAAAATTGCACTAAAAATCTTGGGATACCCTGTACTTATATACATGTTATTTTCTTTTATAGTTCCTTGAGTGCAAGTTTCATTTTTGTTTTATATCAAAGTCTATCATAGTGCCTGGTACATAACTGATAGTTAATAGATGCTTGGTGATTGATTCTTCTTTATTGACTCTGTAGCCATTCATTCAGGTCTTCCTATATTTCTCTGAATTCCTTATATTCATCATTTCCTGCATAATAATATTCCACTACACTCAGATGCTACAGGTTTTTTTCAGACTACTTTTTGGGGGGGAGAGAGGGGGGTTGAAGCAATTGGAGTTAAGTGATGTAATGATTGGAGTGACGCCACCTAAAGCTCTACCATAAGGAGAAGGCATCTAAGGGCAAGCCATGCAGCTTTTCCTTGGTGTCAGGAAGTGACGTTTGCTCGTGGGGTACTGTCTATCAAAACCACCAGCCAATTAACTTGGAGTTGTATGTGCATGTGGGTGGGGGATGTTCCCAGTTTCACAGGAGGCTTCTGGGAGAAAGAAGGAAATGTTGGGTCCTTTTGGTTCCTGACTTCACCATGGCAGGTCGGATGATGGGGTCTCTTAGATATAGTTAGATTTTTACCTTTCTCTCTGATCATTAGATTCTAATGCTCTTTAATAAATACTTAAACACTTAAATACTCTTGCTAAAGCTTATAATTTATTGGCGACCACTCATTAGATATTTTAGACAGTATAGCTAGGATTTTAGCCCCTTACAGTGACTTGCCCAGGGTCACACAGCCAGTAAGTGTTAAGTGTCTGAGGCCAAATCTGAACTCATGTCCTCCTCACTCCAGGGCCAGTGCTCTATCCACTGCGCCATCTAGCTGCCCCATAACCTATTTTTTTAAATTTTGCTAATATTGTTGCTTTTAAAAAGTCGGGTATCCAGTCAATTCACAATTTAAATAATACTTTCACAGTACTGCAGAAAATTGATGAGGCAAAAATTAATGCAGGATTGTATCAAAGCAATAAGAAGAGAAACTGCTAATTGAGAAAAGATCTTTGCATGAATTATCTCTGATGTTCAAGATATATAGGGACTCTGCACCCAATATAGACTGCATGTATATTAGAAAGCTGACTGGTCATGGTGTCAAGAAAACTACCTGGCTTGATTTTGTCCTGCCTCTAACACATTCTAAGTCAAAAAAAGGTGGCTTTGTGGCCTTGGGCAAGTCATTTAACTTCTCAATGACATAGTCACCTCCCTAAGATGTTAATTTCACAGTGTGTGCCAATCTGCACTAGTAAAGACAAAACACTCCTCACTGGGAGTTTCCTATGCCAATGAAAGTACATTTGTTCTAAAAAAAAGTTCAAGATCAAGAATAGCATTCCCTTATAAGGTTAGATAAGCAGTTAAAGTATATTTTTCAAAATATCATTTAGTATTATTTAGAATTTCCAAAAGGATAGCTTCAAAAGAACTGCAAGCTATATAAAAACATGTTCCAAATTGCTAGTAATAAAAGAATGTAAAAACAACTCTGAAGTTTTACTTCATACCTCTCAAATCGGAAAAAATGAAATTAGTGTTGAAATTACAGAAGGAAAACAGATACACATAAATTGCTGATGAAACTGTTAACTAGTCCAACCATTCTGGAAAGTAATTTGCCATTATGTGAGAAAAGTGAGTAAACTGTTCTAGCCTTTGCCCTGGAGAAGAACTTACTCTGAATACTTGAAAGAGAAAAAAGAAGTGTGTACATATGTGTAGATAGAGTAATATCAATATCTATAACTATCTGTATGCCTCTAGAGATACAGATATATAGATATACACACATTTCTACATAGAAATAGATATATTTACATATGTATGTAGCAGTATTTTTTTGTGGTAACAAAAAACTAGAAACAAAATTGGTGTGCATTGATTAGGCAATAGCCAAATAAATTCTGTTAATATAATGTTATTATGGAATATTTCCATGCAATAACAGATGATGAGCATGAGAAATTCAGAGAACTATAAGAAGGTTTGTGTAAACTGATTGCGAGTGAAGTAAACAGACCTAGGAAGACTGTATGTATGATACAGTATAGATGTGTAAGTAATATAAATGAAAAGGACAATAAAAGAAAGCTGAATGCCGTGAAAGATCTTGGCATGAGAAAAGAAGAAGAAAATGTTCCTCCTTTCATTAGATAATGAAGGGCTGTGGATGTAGAATGTTTCATAAGCTGTCAGACTTGGTGCTATGTGGATTGGTTAATTATTTTTCTTTGTCATGTATTGGGACTTACTGAGGGAAGGGGTATATCTGGAAAATACTATAATGTAAAAACAAATGTCATCAATAAAACAACAAAAAAGAAAGTAATGAGTCAGTTCTATCATAATATTTCTATAATTAAGTATCAAGTAAAATTTTCATGTACAGGATTTTATTTGATCCTCAAAACAACTTGTGAAATAGGAAGTGCGTGTTTTATTATCCTCTTTCCAGATGAGGAAACTGAGGTTTGAAGAGTTTGCAACTAATTTGAAATTATACATTTCACAGTTCACAGTAGTGGTACCAAAAACCAAACCTACTCTCCATTATCCTTTCTACTTTACCATCCTGGCTTTCTAGCTATACAGGAGGCCCGGAAGACTGGAGTGTCTTTAATATAAACACCAACCAGTTCCTATCAATGAAGTAAAAAATAGACTTCGCATTTTTTTAAGCAATAAACTTTTGTTTTGTTTTTGGCAAATTTCTTCTTTATGACTTTGGAGTTTTACATGTTTGTTTATCCAGTATTTTTATGGTTATCCACAGAAATGCTCAACTCATTAACTGACATCATAAATATTTCATCTTCTTTCCTCAAAATAGATCCTTTTCAATTCTTTTTTTTTCTTCTTTTTCTGAGGGTTAAGTGACTTGCCCAGGGTCACACAGCTAGTAAGTGTCAAGTGTCTGAGGTCGGATTTGAATTCAGGTCCTCCTGGATCCAGGGGCCAGTGCTTTATCCACTGTGCCACCTAGCTGCCCCTAAAATAGATCCTTTTCAAACAAAACCATTACCATTTGAAATAAAACTGTTCTTGTCAAGGTCTAACATTATTATTATATAGCTAGGATGGTCTCATGAATAAAGTTGCATTGGATATTGTAAGGTACCATCACTGCCCGCTCATTTAATGGTTTCAGGTAGATTATCTTTCTTTCTCCACTGGTTCAATAAGGATAAGCAGCTGTGGGGTACAATGGATAGCGCACCAGACCTGCAATAAGAAAGACTCATCTAGACTCATCTTCTTGAGATCAAATCTAGCCTTCAAACACTTAGTAGCGGTGTGACTCTGGACAAGTCATTTTAACCGTATTTTTAACAGTTTCTTCATCGGTAAAATGAGCTGGAGAAAGAAATGTATCTTTGCCAAGAAAGTCTCAAATGGGGTCACAGAGACTCAGGCATACTGAAATGACTGAACAAACACAATAAGGATAATAATCAGGTCATGCACTCCTCCCAGAGTGCTTGAGAGTAAATTCCATACTGCCCCTAGGGTTCAAAGCAATTTTCAGACAACAGCATAATCCATCCTGCAAAGATCTCAATGAAGGCAAATAGTTCACATTCTTAAAGAGCATCAGTCAATTAATTTTTTTTTTTTTTTTTGGTGAGGCAATTGGGGTTAAGTGACTTGCCCAGGGTCACACAGCTAGTAAGTGTTAAGTGTCTGAGGCCGGATTTGAACTCAGGTACTCCTGACTCCAGGGCCGGTGCTCTATCCACTGTGCCACCTAGCTGCCCCAGTCAATTTTAAAAGTACCTTTTGGTACATTAAGAGAATTAATGTTCCTCCAAAACACAGTAACTGATTCTACTTACCAGTAGCCTCACACATAACAGCTTATTTAATTAGTAAAAGGATTAGGCAGATATTAAAGGCAGCCTAGAAGAGTCTACCTGATTACTTCAAAGGAAGTTCCCCTTTTATAGTATGTACAGATTCTAGTCAATAGAGGAAAAAATGTAGCAAAAAGAAGCATTTGAATAAGTATAACAAAAGGAAAACTGTGGATAAGAACTTAAAGACTAAGAAAGCAAAGAATACTTTAACATTAAAGATGATTGCTTTGAGGGTAAAGTATCTGCCAGCAACACAAAAATTATGAGAAATGAAAATTGCAGTGACAGTCAGAAACTGGGTTTAGGAGTAAGCATCAACATAGCTGCAACACACAGGGAAGTTGGAGAGGGGGAAAATGAAAGATAGCTTTTGATATTACATTTTTATAAATGCCGTTACATTTTTTTAAATGCCAGAATATTCTACTCTCCATGGCACATGGACATTTATTTTTTGATAAGTCAAGGTGCATGAGTTACAAGAAAAGCTCAAAGCATCCAGAAAACAGTAACAAGTGATGAGAGGGCTAATTTTGAAACAGGGATAGGAGTTGACCATTTTTAAAACCTTGCATAGTTAATACAAATGCCTTGTTCTGACTCCGATGGCATTTCCATTTTATATGACTTAAAAGAAAGTTCAAAAGGCTGAAAAGAGGCAGAGTCAAGATGATGGAATCCTAGGAAGCAATTCAGTGAATTCCTCTCCACATACTTATCCCAACAGTTCTAGAAAATGTACCAGACCATATCCCATTGGAGCAATCCAGTACAGTCTTGATGAGTCCTTTTTCCAGCTGTGCTCAGTGTAGGGAAACAAACAGGGAGGCCTGTGGACACCAGAGATAGGGTTGACCCAGGAGCACTCTACCACCCTGTGACAGGGACAGGTGCTGACTGTCACCCACTATCCAGTCTTTGCTTATATATGCAGGGTGCAGAGACCTGCATAGACAGTGATATTCCAGGATAGGGAGGCCCAAGCAATATGCTGAGAAAGGTGGTAGTTATGAAGCCAGCAGCAGTGGTATGGCTCAAACCCCAGGAGCAGCGGAAAGTTTCACTTCCAAAGGCTAACTTAGCCTGCTAAGGAATTAACAGGGCAGGAATCCCAGAACAAATGGGAGCCTACAGTTCTGCCACTCTGTGCCAACTGAGTTCTCCAGCTGCCTGAGAAGGATAAAGTTCAACAGCATTCTACTCTTACTCAGACCCAAAACCAGGTAAGGAGTTTGCAGAATCCAGACCATGGGAGGAGCAATCAGACTCTGCTCTTCTTCAGACCACTTTGAGAACACAGAAAGCTTGCAGGTCTCCAACCTAAGCTGTTCCTGAAATCTAGGAATAACACAAAACTTAATGCCCCCAGGAAAGCAGCAACAGGTCCAGCCAGCCCTTACCTGTAGCAGTATACAAAGCCTGGTCCTAACATCAAGTTCAAAGACAGGAAAAAGGCTGAAAGAATTAGCAAACAAACAAACAAAAAAATCCCATCCAAATGAGCTCTTATGATGGCAGAGACACTTGAAACACAAATCTAGAAAAAGAAATTTACTCCCAAACATCTTTAAGCAATGCCCCCAGAGAAAAACACAGCTTGGACACAAACTCATCTAGAATTCCTGAAAACAGATAAAGAGTTAATAAAAAGGAGTAAAATGTTTTTTATCAATGGAATGAAAACTAGAGGGGAAAGACTTGGAAAAGGAGTTAACAGTTTGGCACAAGAGATACAAAACCTTGCCCGAACAACCAGACTCCCTGAAAATTCATATGAGCCAAATAGAAGCCAGTGGCTCCATGTGGCAACAAGAAAGACTAAAGTCAAAAGGCTGAAAAAAAAATAGAAAATGCAAGGTATATCATAGCAAGATTTTTTAAACCAATACAGAAAATCAAAAAAGGAGAAAAAATTGAAGAATAAATGGACTATCTGAACACTATGGCCAAAAAAAGAGCCTAAACATCACATTTCAAGGAATCTTAGAACTGCCAGATCTCTTACAACTAGAAGGCAAAATTGAAATAGAATCCACCAGTCACCTGAAAGAAACCCCAAAATGAAAACTCCCATGACATCTCAGCCAAAATTCAGAACTACCAGATCAAAGGAATTACACTGCAAGCATCCAGAAAGAAAGAATTCAAGTACCAAGGAGCCACAATCAGGCTCACACGCTATTTAGTTGTTACCACTGTAAAGGAGCAGAGAACTTTGAATGTGATAAATGTGATGATGGAATACTACTATGCTGAATTTTTATTAGGATAATGACCAACTAGGATTACAGAGGACTAATGATGAAATATGCTTACCCAACTCCTGGTAGAGAGGTGAAGGATTCAGAATACAGAATGAGACAGATATTTTTAGGATATGTCCAATTTAGAAATTTTTAAAAATTGACTCTTCATGTGTGTAATTGGTTTTGTTTTTCTTTTGTTCCCAGTTGGAGTAGGCATAGAAATTGGGGCACATGGGAGGCAGGGAGTGGAGTATGAGAAGGTGAATCTTGACTGATTAAAATAAAATTTGGGAACTATGATCAACACAACGACCAACCACAATTCCTGAACATTCATTTTGAAACATGCTGCCTGCCTCTTGAAAAAGAAGTGATGGAATACAGCTTGAGATTTTTTTTAGACATGGCCAATGAGAAATTTTGTTTTGCTTTACTGTACATTTTTTTAACACTGGTTTTGTTTTTCTTGCTTTCTCAATTGGAAGTGAGGAGGGAAGTGGGGGAGAGGCTGATCTTTGAAAATAAAGTAAAATTTAATTTTAAAAGTTATAACAGCTGAGATGCTTGAACAATTGAGAATTTTAACTATGGAAAAGTTAACAAAAAGAGCAGTGGAATTTGACAATAGCATTGTCTTATAATCAGCACAGAAATCCTAGTATCAATGTCCATAAATCAACAAAATTTCCATCTGCTTTTTTCAACCTTGTCAAGAAATTAAAAGGCCTACCACTACAGTACCCTTCACCCCTCCCAAGGCTGCTGAGATCCCATCTGAGTTTCTTGATTTCTCTCATGGGTTGGATGAATAGATGTTACCAACTCTGTTCCTTCCAGTGAGATGGAGGATTATTAGGCCTAACCATCCAGCCTGTTTTTATGCCCCCTAGATCCTTGGGCACTGTCACCTGACCCAAGGCAGTATCCTAGTTTCTGGAGTTACAAAGACAAGAACAAAAATCATCCTTGTCCTCAAGGAGCTTAAATTCTACTGAAGGGAATAGAGCATACACAATAATAATGAAATACAAAGTCAGCTGAAGAGAGAGTATTGATAGCCCAGAGGTTCAGGAAAGGGTTAGGGGGAAAGTTAAGTTTGAGCTAACCCTCTGAAATTAGTTTTTAAAAAGAGAAAAAGAAGTAGATAAATGGAACATATTAGGGAGAATCAGAAACTGAAACTCAACTCAGTGTTTGGTAAACTGGAAGACATTACTTGGGGGGAAAATCACTATTTAATAACTCATGAAAACTAGAAAGAATCTGATAGAAATTACTTAGACCAATACTTCATGCCATATTCCATAACATTCTAAATGGATATGTGGCCTTAATATTTAAAGTAATACCATTAAAAATTAGAAGAGAAGCTAATTATACTTCCCAAGCCACTGGGTAGATAGATATATTCTTAAATAAGGGGTTAAAGGCAGTTACAAAATATAAAGTAGATGATTGATTATATGAAACTTGAAAAGCTTCTGCACAAGCAAAATTAATACACTTAGGATACACTTAGGATAAAAAGGGAAGCCAGTCAACTGAGCGAAAAAATTTTGTTTCAACTTTCTTGTATAAAATTTGGTATCCAAGGTACATTTAAAAATTGCACATGTGATCATATGAAAATGCTCTATATTACCAGTAATGCAAAACAAAACACTTCAAAGTTTCACCTCACACAATGCAAATTTGCAAAGATGACCAATGTTAGAGGTGTTATGGGAAGATAAATACATCGTGGGTCAAGCTGGGAACATTTTGGAAAGCAGTTAGGAGTCACGCAAATAAAGTGACTAAAATGTTCTTATCCTATGACCTAGAGATTCTACCAGATTTATACCCCACTAGGAGGACAACAGTGGAGGTGAGGGAGTGTCCCCCTATACACCAAAATATTTGTAGCACCATTTTTTTGTGTGATAGACTTCAAAGTAGATGTCATTGACTGGGGAATGGCTAAATGTTCATGAATGTAATGGAATATTACTGTGCCAGAAGAAACGATACTGGATAAAGAGAAGCTTGGAAAGATTGATGATCTGCCGCAGAGTGAAGAAAATATACACAATGACTAAAGCAATGTAACTAGGAAGAACAACCATGAAACAATCAAAAACACATTACAAGATTATAAACCATACCTCCAAAAAAGAGATTTGAGAAGAAATCCCCATCACACTCCTTTGCAAAGGTGGGAGTTCTGCAGGTGAACATATTACACACATGTTCAGACTTTTTCAATGTATTAATAACTTTTGCTGAAATCAGCATTTGTTATATGGGATGGCCTTCTTAGGGGTGGGGGATAGGAAAGATTCCAGGAGAAATTTTGGTAATGTAAAAAAAACAAAAATTATCAATAAAAACTTTTGGGGGGGGCAGCTAGGTGGCGCAGTGGATAGAGCACCGGTCCTGGAGTCAGGAGTACCTGAGTTCAAATCCAGCCTCAGACCATTTAACTTACTAGCTGTGTGATCCTGGGCAAGTCACTTAACCCCAATTGCCTCACTAAAAAAAAAAAAAAAAACAAACAAACCCTTTTTTTTTTACCAAGTATAATTTATCTTAATCTAAATCAAATCAATCATTTTAAAATCAAACAGTTCTGTGGGGAAAAGGGGGAGGCATGAGTACAACAGTTATTTCAGTAGAGTGTTATGCCTTTACTAATTCATACCATTATTACTGGCCAATAGATTTCTCTTTTCTTCTCCTTCTCCTTCTTCTTCCTTCTTCCTCCTTCTTCTTCCTTCTTCCTTCTTTCTTCTTCTTTTTGATGAGGTAATTGGGGTTAAGTGACTTGCCTAGGGTCACACAGCTAGTAGGTATAAAGTGTCTGAAGTTGGATTTGAACTCAGTTCCTCCTGAATCCAGGGCTGGTGCTCTATCCACTGCACCATCTAGCTGCCCCCAAGTAGATTTCTAGCATATAATTTCTTACCTAATGTTTAAAAAATATAAACACAACACAATTTGGTTTTGATATTTAGTTCCTTTTGGGGAAGAAAAAAAAATTCCAGTTCCCCAGTGATGCAGAGTGAGGAAAACAGTAGATGACTTACTGTACATGAGACATTTAATAGAAATGATACACAACCTGTAGGTGTTAATTGAATGATTAAATATAATTCAGAATGTGCGATTTACAGTCAGGTGGCAGTTACCATAATGAAGATGGAAATACTTCTGCTTCCTTGGAATAAGTCATATTTTTGACATCAGACATGGACTTTGGTTAAATAGGTTTAGTGATAAAAAGAGATATAAATAATTCAGCTTTTGGCACACTGACTTTACTATTCTTTGAAAGATAATTCATACATACAGCCATTCTTTTTTTTCAGCATGCAAATTAACAAGCTACAATTAACATCTAATATTGTTTTTGCCTTTGTTATCTTAAAAAAAACAGGTAACCTTTTCCCTGAAGAATTATGTAAAAGGAAGATAAAGAATATAATGAGTCGGGGGCAGCTAGGTGGCGCAGTGGATAAAGCACTGGTCCTGGATTCAGGAGTACCTGAGTTCAAATCCGGCCTCAGACACTTAACACTTACTAGCTGTGTGACCCTGGGCAAGTCACTTAACCCCCATTGCCCTGGGGGGTAAAAAAAAAAAAGAATATAATGAGTCACTAAATAGATATGAGACATAAAACTGTACTTATTGCTAGGATGTGCACTGTCTTATACATATCACATAATTTATCATTATTTCATGACATTATGCTTGATATAAATTGCCTGCTGTATTTGGGAATTTAAGTTGCATCCATTTAACAAAGACTTAGGAGCACTGGCGCTACATTGGCTAACTTCCCATAAAATATTGAACAAATGTTTGTATCTTTAGAGCTAACACCACAATAATGATTCCATGAGCTGTCTTTTAAAAGAAAAAAAAAATAAAAGAATATAAATATGAAGTCACTTCATTGGAGGAGTTACAACCTTACAGGTTAAAATTAAGTAACATGTTCTATTAAGTAGGAAATTAATCTCCATGTTTGTTATTTCATAGTTGTATTTAATAATTTAGTTTTACATTTTTAAAGAATATGCAGAAAGTAATTACTAGAATAGAATTTAAATCTTTGGGAAAATTCTTTCAAGAAAGAAAATCTCTTTAAAATGTAGTTTTGTGATATTGAAAGATTTTAGAATTCCAATCAATGTAATGACAAAACAAGATTCCAGAGATGAAGTATGTTAACCACTTCCTACCAGAAAGGTGAAGGATTTAAAATGCAAAATGAGACATGTATTTTTAAACATGACCAATGAATTTGTTTTGCTTGACCCTATGTATTTGTTACAAGGGTTCTTTTCTTTTTTTTATTGTTCAATTTGGGAGGGGGCAGTGTATGCTTTTTAATCAGAAAAAATAGCAACAATAAAATTTTTAATGTTTTAAATATGTTAGTACTTTTTGAGAAACAATATATATTATACTTTAGATGTATAATTTAAATGGCAATTAAACTTAAAGATTTCCACTTTTCTTCAACTGTTACTTTTTTCAGGGGCTTACTACAAGAATAAAATGCCTTTCTAATGTATTTGTGCCTTTTAGAAATCAGTTGTGAAACTAAAATTCATGAAAATAACGAAAAACTTCATCTCTCCTAAAGTCTAATTTTAAGGCCTCAGATTTGACCTTATTTAAATTATCAAATTAGACACAGCACCTTCAAGTAGCCTGTGAATCACTTTCACCAGTTTTTTGTTTGATATTTATTACATTGGGTGTGCTTATATAAATGTGGATGTTGAAAAAAGAAAGGATGATCTAATTTCAGCTATTCTTAAGAGAAAAGGGCACAAAGCAAAAAAATTATCTGATTCCAATTTTTCTCACAAATAAATGTCCTTATTTCAGTGGTTTCAAGTTAGATACATAAGAGAATAGATTTTAATACAGTGCCATCTATAAAGCTGTTCCTGTTTGCTTTCTTTCTTTAAATAGCAAAGTCATCCTAAGAATCCAAATGACAAGCACCGAAGCAAGAAATGTAAAGATCCCAAACCACGGGTTAAGAAGTTGAAGTACCATCAGTATATCCCACCAGATCAGAAAGGTGAGAAGAACGAGCCACAGATGGACTCCAACTATGCCCGTTTGCTACAGCAACAGCAGCTTTTCCTGCAGCTACAGATCCTGAGCCAACAGCAACAACACTACAACTACCAGACTATTCTACCTGCACCACTCAAGTATGGAAGATTTTGTCAATATTTTCTTTGCCAGGATATCTGTGTTCTTTAACTGAGTAATCATGCTATTAGAGATTTAGAGCTATACTTGTGGCCTTCTCTGTTGCTTTTTCCCTCATGAGGTTGAAACTCATAAATAACTCTTTGACAGCTTAATGAGTCAGCTCTTGAGGGCTCAAACCCATCTTTGGTAGTATAATTTTGTATTTTACAGAAGGCTCTAGAATTATTAGAAAATAGAAGTGGCTGCTTACACTTCAGTTAAGTACCTACTATGTGCTCAGTACAGTACTAGGTGATATGAGAGGTATAAAAATATAGGCACAGCCTCTTCAAGGAAATTACAATTGAGACAAGACTATTATTATACATAAAACAATAGCACATAATATAAGATAGTAAATAATTCAGTTTTAAGTTTTATTGTATAGATTGTAAATGCAATAACAGTTCAGAAGAGAAAGAAATCAGTGAGGCAGGAGTTCTTAGAGTATGATTTAGGGACCCCTGAGAATCCCTGAGATTTCTTCAGAGAGTTTTCAAAGTTAAAACTATTTTCATGGGGCAGCTAGGTGGCGCAGTGGATAGAGCACCGGCCCTGGAATCAGGAGTACCTGAGTTCAAATCCACCCTCAGACACTTGACACTTACTAGCTGTGTGACCCTGGACAAGTCACTTAACCCCAATTGCCTCACCAAAAAAACGAAACAAACGTATTTTCATAATAATGCTAAGAATTTTTAATTTCTAATAACAGTAATATCTATAAATATAATACATGTGAAGAAAAGCTGGAGGGGGGTCACTTGATAAGAATAGAAAGGGATCTTGGGACTAGAAAGGTTGAGTACCATATTAAGAAGAAGAGAAAGAAGAGACCATTTTAGGAAAGATGAACATGAGCAAGGCACAGATGCTTAGAGAAATTATCAGACCCTTGTTTGCTTGTGGGAGGAGTATAACTAGAGTAGAGGGTCTGTGTTATGTGTTATGGAGTAGTAAAAAATGTGAATGGACATAATGGGGGTGCATTATGCACAATCTTGAAGGGAAAATTTAGATTTGCTTTCAAAGAAGATAATCTTCAAATGTCCAGTGCTTCATCTTGGTGTGAAGGAGACTATAAGGTATAAAGTATAAGCTATGCCAGTTCCTACAAAACTGAAAAGACAGTTTTTTAACTGAAGATCTGCCAGTTAATTATGGAGAAACTCATTCACTAGTTTGATCATAGAGTGTTGAATTTTTCAGGTACGACTATTGAAAATCATCGGCCAAGTTACAGAGAAATTTTTATATTCATGAGTGGAAGCAATATTCATGCTGGTAATATTCTATTTCCTTGAAATAGAAGAAAATAGGGAGTCACTGTAGAAGTTTGAGCATGGGAGTGACATCACATTGTGGTATAATGGAAACCACTAAATTTGGGAATCAGAAGATGTGAGTTCAAGTTCAGTTCTGTACTGGATAACAGTGTAACCTTGAGTAAGTCACTGGACTCTTCAGCCTCAGTTTCTTCATCTGTAAAAGTGAGGGCTTTGGACAGAATGATCTTCTAAAAGTCCCTTTAAGCTCAAATATGTATGGTTCTATTATGTATCAAAGGAAAATTAGTCTATTAGCATATATAACTAGACTCCCTACTCCTTTATTTTCTCTAGTTAGGCCACTACTATAATTCTTTAAACTGGAAATGATAAAGAACTAGACTGTAGAAATAGTAGTCTTATTGGATAGGAAGAGACAAAGATATGTAACATTTCAAGAAAAAATCAAAAGAACTTGGCCCATGGTAGAATGGTGTTAGTTAATAACAAGGAAATTTGAAGGGTTGAAACACCATGAATTCAATTTTTGCAATCACCTCAAACTCAATTTATGTTAAGTTTGAGGTGATTACAAAACATCGTAGGAAGAGGAAAGAATTTTACCTAAAGAATCTTTTTTAAAAATGTATCCCAATAAAACGTTTTCTAGATTACATAGGAAGGGAGAGAATGAGGAAGAGACAGAAAAGATGCTTCAATGTGTACTCAAGTTTATCACTGTTTTATCTCAAAGGGTGTAACATTTGTTACATCATGAGTTCTCTGGAACTGTGATTAGTCATAGTGTTAATGAGAGTTTCCAAGTCTTTTAAAGTTACCTTTATAATACCACTGTTATTATATAAATTGGTCTCCTGGTTCTGCTTACTTCACTTTGAATCAATGAAAAGAATCTAGGTTTTTCTGAAAACATCTCCTTCATCATATCTTACAGCACAATAGTATTCCCTCACCTTCATTATGCCATAACTTGTTCAGCCATTGCTCAAATGATGGGCATCTCCCCTCAGTTTCCAATTCTTTGCCACCACCACCCTCCACCCCAAAAAAAACCAAAAACCTACTATATAAATATAGTTGTACAAATGAGTCTTTTAACTCTTTCTTCGATATCTAGATCAAATAGTGGTATCACAGGATCAGAGGGTATTGACAATTTAATAGCTTTTTGGACATAGTATCAAATTGCTTTCCAGAATGATTGGACCAGTTTAGAGTTACACTAATAGTACATTAAAGTACCTGTCTTCCCTGAGCTTCTCCAACATTTGTCATTTTCCTGTTTGGTCAACTTAGTTGCATGGTTTGAGGTGGTACCTCAGAGTTGTTTTATTTTGTATTTCTTTAGGTATTAGTTATTTAGAGTTATTTATTATAGTTATAAGTACTAGTTATTATGTTTATATTGGTTATTATAAGTATTATTTTTTCATATGGGTATTGAGAACTTAAACTTCTTCCTTTAAACTTGCCTATTCATAGTCTTCTTATAAATAGCTCTTACAAATCTGAATGAGGTATGTCTGTGTATCTTAGAAATAAGACCTTCATCAGAGAAACTTGCTGCAAAGATTTTTTTCTTCAATTTCCTAATTCTCTTCTAATTTTAGTTGCATTGGTTTTGTTTGTGCAAAAACTTAATTTTATGTAGTCAAAATAGTCCATTTTACCTCCTATGAAACCTCTCTTATCTCTTGTTGGTCTTGAACTCTTCACCTATCCATAGATCTGACAGCCAATTTTTTCCATGTTCCTCTAATTTCCTTATGGTATCACCCTCTATGTCTTAACCTTGTATCCATTTGGATCTCATCTTGGTATATGGGTCTGTACCTAGTTTTGCCAAACTGCTCTCCAGGTTTCCCAACAGTTTTTTGTTGAATAGTAAGTTCTTGCCGCAGAAGCTGGGATCTTTGAGTTTACCAAATACATCACTATGCTCATTTGCTTCTGTATATTTTGTACCTTATCTGTTCTACTGATCAATCTTTCTATTTCTTATCCAGTACCAAATCATGTCGATATTTACATCTTTGTAGCATAGTTGGAAATCTGATTCTTCTAGGCTTCCTTCCTTCCTTTTTTTTTTTTTCATTAATTCTCTTGATATTCTTGACTTTTTTTTTTTTAAGTGAGGCAATTGGGGTTAAGTGACTTGCCCAGAGTCACACAGCTAGTAAGTGTAAAGTGTCTGAGGACGGATTTGAACTCAGGTACTCCCGACTCCAGGGCCAGTGCTCTATCCACTGTGCCACCTAGCTGCCCCCTATTCTTGACCTTTTTATTCCACTGATCCACCTCTCTATTTTTTAGCCAGGACCAGATTGTTTTGATTACCACCACTTTATTATACAGTTTGAGATCTGGTACTGCTAAACCCCCTTTTTTCATATTTTTTTCGGGTATATTTTTTGGGATCTCTTTCTGGAGGTGATTGGTGGATTCTTTCAATTTCTATTTTAGCTTCTAATTCTAGAATTTCAGGGCAATTTTCCCTGAGAATATCTTGGAAGATGGTGTCTAAGCTCTTTCCTTGATCATGGTTTTCAGGCAGGCCAATAATTTTCAAATTATCTCTCCTGGACCTATTTTCCAGGTCAGCAGTTTTTCCCAGAAGATATTTCACATTGCCCTCTATTTTTTTATTCATTTGGATTTGCTTGATTGTGTCTTGGTTTCTCATAAAGTCACTGGCTTCCATTTGTTCAATCCTAATTCTTAGGCAGTTATTTTCATCAGAGAGCTTTTCTTTGACTTTTTTCTCATGTCTTTCCTGCATCACCCTCATTTCTCTTTCCATTTTTTCCTCTACCTCTCTAATTGTATCTTCAAAGTCCTTTTTGAGCACCTCTATGGCCTGGGACCAATTCGTATTTTTCTTGGAAGCTTTAGATATAGGGGCCCTGGTGTTGACATCTTCCTCTGAGGGTGCCCCTTGGTCTTCCTTGTTACTGAAGAAACTTTCTATGGTCCTCACCTTTCTCTGTCGGCTCATATTGCCTTCCTTTTACTAGACTTTTAGCTCCTTAAAGTGGGGCACTGTTTCCAGGCTGCAGTATCCCAAGCTTAAGAAGTCCCAGGTGGTATGATTTAAGGAGAATCAGGTTCTTCACTCCCCCAGCCTGTTTCCTGGTCCTTAGATGACCCCAGACCAACTTGCCAATCAACCAGCTTTGTGTGTTGTGGTTGTTAGCTCTGATGAGCCTGTGCCCCTCCCCAACCTGGGCCACTGCTACTTGAGCCTACCTCCTGGTTCTCAGCAGGGGTGTAAAATCCAAGTTCTGCTTAGCACCAGCATAGACCCCTGTAGTCTCTCCCCTGCCCAGGCCTCAGTCCACTCACCAGACTGTGAGCTTGGTTCCAGACAACACTGGTGCTTCAGCTGATTCAGAGGCTCTGGGGGTCTCCTTGTCTGGTGAGGACTTCCTGAGACTGGATCTGTGTCAGGGTGACTGTGGGGTTGGGCCCGACTCCTGTATCAGCACAGCAACTCCCTCCTTCTGACCTTCCAAGCCATTCTTGGTTAGAAGATGATTTCAGCACATTCTTCTGTGAGTTTTGCTGCTCCGGGAATTTTCCTATGGCATTATTTGGATGTATTTTGGACTCGGGTATATTTTTTTAGATCTTTATAAGAAAGTTGGCCCATGCTTTTTCATTCCACTACGGTGCTTCCCTTTGTTGTGGAGTTTGAACAGTGTTTTGTATAATTGACAAAGACACAACTGTGCTTCTATTGAAACTACTGCTAAAGAAAATACAGGCTTAGTTCATTCATTATAAATAATTCATTACAAGAAAGTGTTTATCCCATTTCCTAATATGCAATATTCTACTTTGAGCATTCTATTTTGAAGCATTCCCCATATATTCTGCTAAAGATTTATTTGCATTAACAAGCTCTTCGCTTAAAATGCAGATACCCCTTAAAAAAGCCTTATAGATAGTTGGGATGGTTCAAAAATGAAGTTTACTTAAGTGGCTAAGGACCCTGGTTGGAAAAAATAAAGTGGACTTAATAATAATAATAACTATATGTGTTAAGTTTTCTGAAGTACTTTTCATATTTTATCCCATTATGTAGCAGTGCTATGAGGTTTATGCTATAGGAGATGCACCCATTTTTCAGCTGAAAAACTGAGGTTCAGAGAGGATAAGTGACTTGTACTATAAGTCTCAGAAATTAAATTTCCCAACTCCAAGTCTAGCACTACAAATCAGCTCTTTGCTGTCCATAATATTGTACTATATGCTGCCATATTCCTATAAAATAAGTCCTTTCTCTAGTCCTTGACCTTATAATACTCACATGAAGGAAGAATTTTATTTCCTGCTATTTATCCATATTAGTGGGAAGAATAAAATTGAACTGAGCTTTTTAATGGTCCTTTTGTTTTCATCTTAAGTAGCAATTATTCTTCAGCTTCCCTCAACTCAAACATAGCTACCATTTAACCACATTATCAACTGGAAGAAAATAGAAAACAAGAGGTACTTGTTAGAGGAAGAAAAATACTTCTTTTCATTTAATTCAGGTATAAGTGATTAATAGACTTAATTCAACAGAGAATTTGTATATAGTCTATTTCACGTATCCTTCAGGTTAGAAATACAGTTTTCTTCATATCTTACTAATTTTGACACTTAGTGCCTGTGTGACCTTTGGCAAGTCACTTAACCTCTGCCTCAGTTTCCTCATCTGTAAAACAGGATAATAGGTAGTTGTGAAGAACAAATGAAATAATAATTTAAAGGTGCTTACCAGAATACCCGGCACATAGTAAGCACTTAGCTATTTGCAAATGTTATTATTATTTCATTACAAGAAATTACATTTGAATATCCTATGGAATTCCTGGTGTTGGGGTTTTACTGTATGGCATATTTACAGGCCACAAAATATTATGATTAGTAAGAGCACTTAATTTGGAGTCAGCAGCCTATGTTTTGAATTCTACCACTGCTATACACTACCTGTGTGGCCCTGAGCAAGTCATTATACTTATTTGAACCTCTCTGTTACCTCATCCAAAAAAGAAGTTTGTAGGACTTGGTGACCTCCAAGGTCTCTTCAAGCTCCTATGATATAATGACCTGGCAGTGAAAGTAAGTCAAGAAGGCATTAGAGAATAACTGATTCCACAAACTCCCACAAATACTTACTCTCGTCATTAAAAACAGCTGGTCAAGCTTTGAAGAGGAAGAAATTACTTAGGCTTCATCAGTTCTGAAAGCCTTAAGTGTGGCCTTGTGTCCAGACTTTCACCTAGCATTCCTATCTAAAACCTACTCGAACAGAAGGCATCTCCAAACTCCTTAACTACTAAGCCAAGGAAAATGTTATCCTTATCATAAGCCCTTATTTCCTTTTTTTTTTAATTAATAAAGTATTTTTTTCCCCGTTACACGTAAAGGTAGTTCTCAACTTTTGTTTATACAAGCTTTCCATTTTCAGATTTTTCTCCCTCCCTCCCCCCTCCCCTAGACAGCAGGTAATCTGATATAGGTTTTATTTATACACATACACACACACACACACATACAATAACATTAATCCTATTTCTGCATTAGTCATGTTATAAGAGAAAAATCAGAGCAATGATGAAAAACCTCAAAATAGAAAAAACAACAGCACCAAAAACAAAAGAAATAGTATGGTTCATTCAGCATCTATACTCCACAGTTCTTTTTTTCCCCCCCCTGGATTTGGAGATCCTCTTCTATCATGAGTTCCCTGAAACTCTTCTGTACCATTGCATTGGTGAGAAGAATATAGTCCATCACAGTAGATCAACACTCAATGTTGATGATACTGTGTACAATGTTCTTCTGGTTCTGCTCATCTCACTCATCATCAGCCCACGCGAGACTCATTTCCTTTTATAAGATAATATTTTTGTGTTAGTCTGTAAATTTCATGTGAGGGACAGTGTCTTAGCTAAACTTTTGTATTTCATTGAGGTTCTGACATGGTACTCTACAAGCTTGAAGTATGTAATCCGTGTTGAATTGAACTGCATGTCTAAGTGTTGGTAAAGCTATTTATAAACAGATACTAATCATAAAAGTGCACATAGTTGCCCAGTCATGCTAATAACGAAGCCTGTTTAAAAGTATTCCATATTTAATGAAGACTTTCAGGGAAGGACCCTAGGCAGGGAGTTTGAGGTTACTTGATCCCTTGAGCTTGGGAGTTCTTAGCTGTGCAGTAATGCTAAAAGCTAATCAGGTGTTCACACTGTCTGGCACCAATATGGTGAGCCCCTATTGGGAACAAACAATAGGAGAGAATGGGGAGGGGAGGAGAAGAGGAGAGACCCAGTTGACCAAGGAGGAGCAAACTGGCCCATGTTAGAAACTAAGCAGGTCAGAGTTTCCATGCTGATTGTGGAATAGAGATTGAGCCTATGAATGACTGTTTACACTTTTAACCTGGGCAAAACAGTGAGGACCCAGTAACACCTCCTTACCCCCCGCTCCCAAAAGGACTCCCTAAGAAGCTCTTGATAATAAAATTCTAGACTATAATCTGTTACATATGTTTAACTTTCTAATATCCTTTCTAGAAATTAAAGGCTGGAATGAATTACTTTTTTGATCTGAATATAATCCTCTTTAAATGCTTTCTGTAGTTTTTCAAGAATATGTAGCCTTATCCTAAGAGAGTTAGAAATACAAAGCATTTGCTGACATTGGTGTTGTTAAGGGCTAAAATTCTACAATAAATCATAAGCTTTAGCAAGAGTTAGACTTTTAAGCATTTATTAAGGAGAATAAGAATTTGGTGAAGAGAAAGAGAAAGGCCTAGATTCCTATCTATTAAAGGGAGCGAGCATTCCTAGCTCCGCTCTCCGCCAGAGTCCACACGAAAGAGAGCGAGTCAGAGTGCCAGGCTCCCCCTTCTTCCTGCCACAAGCAGATGTCACTTCCTGACGCCAAAGGCAAGATGCATGGTCTTGCAGTCAGAGATCTTCACCTCATGGTGGAGCTTTTCTACAGTAAGTCTCCAGCAGGTCGTATCATTCCAGTCATTACAGTGTTCACCAAGCAGTGCTTATTCTAATATATTGAATATCATTTTTTGTAAAGTGCAGAATTTCTAGCATCATTTTAAAATGCTTTTCTTTTCATATATTTAAAAAGGACTAAATGAATTACTATTTTTACATATAGTTTGTATTAGGGAGACATATGAAAGAGGTACATATACAGTGCCTACCCTCAGGGAATTTGAATGTACTTGAAAAAAACAAAACAATTTTCACTAAACAAAGCAGAAAATGAGAAGCAGGGTGTTATAATGAATCTCTAGGGAATAACCTCTGAGACCAGATGAAGGAAAAGCCAGGTGCAGTTAGGACACATTCATGTTAAAAGGCAATCCTTTTCTTTCCCATGCCTATGGGCATGAGGTACTGTCACCAAACCACAGGAGGGATTCTCAGAGACACCTTACAGATGAGAAAATGAATGACAGATCAAGCTGACTTCCCCAAAGGCACAGCCTCAGGGAAATCAAGGCTATCCTTTGGTATATGGGGGTCCAATAGTATCGACATTTTGGGAATTCTAAAAAATACAGATTAATGATCTTGAAGCAATCAATTGTAGTCTCTGACTCAAAGATATCTCTGGTCTCTGACACCAATATTGGCTGTATGCCCTGGGGAGGTTACTTAACCTCCCCCTCTCAGTGCCCAAATGCAACTCTGTGGGACTTCAAGTTGCAGAACATCTGCTCTTTTGCATTGATAGAAGAGTTTCTTAACCAGGGGTTCTTTACACTAATGAAATCTCAAGAATAGAAGTCCCTACATCATCCTCCCCACCCTCTCCCCAAACACATACACAACACCTAAAAAAATTACGTAGCAATATAGCAGTAAATATAGAATGCATGAAAATTGAGAACTATATGAAAGGATGTAGAGTTGGTCAGGAAAGGCTTTTTGATTGAGGTGAGTTTAAATGTTCAGACAAGACAAATGCTATGAACAGAGGCAAGAAGGTAGAGGGAAGCAAGATATTTAGTTAAATCGATAGGCTTAGCTGAAGTGAAGAGGTTATGCTGATTTTGAATTTGGAAGTATAAGTTTTAGAAAAAGGGAAAGAGATATAGTTGATGGCTATGAATATTCGTTTAACAGTTTTACTTCTGAGGTAACTAGAGGACCATGCTAACAAGGATGAAAAGCAGTCTTTGAAATAATAATTTGATAGCTCTATATCAAATGGACTAACATGGAAAGAGCACTTGGAGATTTAGGGGGCTAGGCAGTCTCTAAATGTAAGACTCCCAACTTTTGAGGGGATCTTTCCTGTCTTTTGCCAGCTGTACATAAAGCATCATACTATGTAGACAGAGTACTTTAACAACTGCAATATGTAACAGTTTGAGTGGCAATTGATTTCACAAATTTCACTGGTTCCATCATTAACTTCAAAGTGCTTTCTAAAATCTAAAAAAAATTTAAGTGGTTTGTATAAAAAAAAACACCAACAAATTTTTTCAACTCTAATCTGATTATATGTATCAAGTAGCTGGGAAATAAAATAACAGTCCAAATATGGTAAAATGAGGTAATACTCTATAGGCATATTGTATCTCAGAAGGACAGATGCTAGAGCAAACAAGGTTACAAAACACAGCAGGTAGTAATAGTGACATTTCTAACACTTTCTAGGGAAATTTTGTTTTTCTAGATAATGGCTATATTTTACATACTTAAACTTAGTGATATGGCTGTGGTTCATATATGAAATCTAGCATGCTGTTTTTTTCATTGAAAGTAAATATTTTCTGGCAAAACAGCATCCTATCAAACATAGTTATCAGGGTAAAAACCAAACAGAAGCTAATATAGCAGAAAAATACTCACTTCATAACTGAAGTCAACCCTTATTCCATAAAATAATTATGTGGAAAAAGTATAGTGCTGTTATATCTGACAGAAAAAGGTGGAAGAAAAATGAGTAATTTCAGGACAATGAATTTATTTTTATATAAAATTTATATAATTTATATAAAAACTAGGATTTCTATGTGGTTCCCCAAAATGCAAGTAGAGTTTGTTGTTGATAGATTCATGTTTTGGACCAACAACAGGTCTGCTAGAATTGAGCTGATTTGCAAAAACATATATAACTATGGATTTGGTTTTACTTTTTCTTTCGAAGGCCATTAAATGACAAACATAATAGTGGAAATTCAACTTTGAGCAATAATGCACCTACAGCAGTAGCCAACACGAGACAGAATGCTTCTATTCCTATTAGAAAACCGGGACCACTGCCTTCTAGCCTGGATGATTTGAAGGTAATGATAGAAAAAGGGAATTTATGCACTCATGTGGACTAATAAAAAGCAAAGACTGTGACCATTTCCTATATTTGGCAAATGAGAATGATTCTCCTTAGAAATTCTACTTTAGGGGCAGCTATGTGGCACAGTGGATAGAGCACCGACCCTGGAGTCAGGAGGACCTGAGTTCAAATCCGGCCTCAGACACTTAACACTTACTAGCTGTGTGACCCTGGGCAAGTCACTTAACCCCAATTGCCTCACCCCCCCAAAAAAAAATTCTACTTTAGAAGAAATATATTAAACTTTTGGTGGGCATGCTTGTTTTCACTTCAGTGTCTTCTTTATGTATATAGATTAGCTGAAATCTTTAGTGATTCCAGTTAAATAGGAAGGAAAAAACCATTGATGAATATTATTGAATGCCACGCTTGGCCCCTAGCAAACATTTTATTTAATGCATAAGAAGTATATAATGGGGCAGCTAGGTGCTGCAGTGGATAAAGCACTAGCCCTCAAGTCAGGAGGACCAGAGTTCAAATCCGGCCTCAGACACTTGACACTTACTAGCTGTGTGACCCTGGGCTTAACCCTCATTGCCCCGACCCCAAAAAAAAAGCATATACTAATGTTGTTTTGGGGTGTGTGTGTGTGTGTGTGTGTGTGTGTGTGTGTGTGTTTTAAGATCCTTAACAAAAGGATAGCATTCACTAGCATACTCTTACTTTAGTTAAGAAGGCTATGAGATGGCCTCATATACAAGGTGTCCCAAAATGCTTACTGCAGCTTTTGGGGTGGAGGGGAGTTTGGGGAGGGGTTGGTGAGACAATTGGGGTTAAGTGACTTGCCCAGGGTCACACAGCTAGTAAGTGTCAAGTGTCTGAAGCCGGATTTGAACTCAGGTCCTCCTGACTCCAGAGCCAGTGCTCTATCCACTGTGCCACCTAGCTGCCCCTTACTGCAGCTTTAAGCTCCAATAACTTACAAACTGCACTAAGCCTTTTGGGACACCTTGTACATATTTTGAAAACTATATTTTTGTTAATAATTGTTTTGAAACAAACATGCAATGCTTTCTTGCCTAAATGAACATGCTTCATTTGGTAAAAATTTGTCCCATTTCTTCACAAAAGCTTACTATAGACTTGTATGAAAACTTCAGTTCCTAAAGGAGAAAAATAACTTAATCTTAATATTTTGTCTCCAGGTAGCTGAACTAAAGATGGAATTGAAGTTAAGGGGTTTACCAGTGTCGGGCACCAAGACAGACCTAATTGAACGTCTGAAACCATACCAAGAGCTTAGTAGTGGTATTTCTACTAGCAATGCTGTTGCAGTGCCCACCTCTACCGTAGTCACTAGCAATCCAGAAGTTACTATGGCATTCCCAGTTACATTAAATAGTTCTGTGGCCAGCACCATTCCCAGCTTTAAGTCAGAAACATCATCTACTGGAACGAGCAGTGTGACACACACTGACACCATTAGCTCCCCTCTGCCAATCTCCCCATCTCCTTCAGAACACTCTAGTCTTAGTACTGATGATACTAACATGACAGATACTTTCACAGAAATTATGACCATGATGTCCCCCTCCCAGTTTTTAAGTTCATCTCCTTTGAGGGTGACAAATAATGAAGATAGTCTCAGTCCTACCTGTGGAGGCCTGTCAAACATGGAATTGGATGTGGCTGAAAAGGACCGAAAGCTTCAGGAGAAAGAAAAACAGATTGAAGAGCTAAAAAGGAAACTGGAACAAGAACAAAAACTTGTGGAAGTACTAAAAATGCAACTTGAAGTTGAAAAACGGGGACAGCAGCCACCAGCAGCACCCCAGCCCACTGCTAATCCTGTAAATAATGTAGATCAAAAGCATGTCATTCCTGCTGTCAAAGATGAGAATTCTCTCCCTGACTGTTCTAGCTCAAGGCAATCAATACCGGGTACCAGCCATTCTTTAGGCCAGTCAGGATCTACTGCTGGCCAGAACCTAGTTGCCAAAAAAGCTGTGGTTATCAAGCAAGAGGTGCCCGTGGCCAAAACTGACCAGCAGAACATCATCTCTCAGTATTACGTGAGTTCACAGAGACATCCGCAAACCACGGTTGTTGCTCAGCCTCAAGCTTTACTAACCACCCAAACTGCACAGCTGCTACTCCCAGTGTCTATCGAGGGTTCGAATGTAACTTCAGTTCAACTACCAGTAGGCAGTATAAAACTACAGGTGTGAAGTTTACCTTTTAACTACTCATTTCTCCTTTGAATCAAAATGAAATCTTGTTCAAAGTGATGGAGATACAAAGTAAAAGCATCAAGATTTCATGGTTGTAAAAAACTGTCAGGGTTATTAAAATCTAAATATTGAAACACTTTTTAAATAAAGCAAACATTTTTCTTCAAATCCTCCCCATAAAGAAAGCTTCCATATCACTGTTTCCTTAGACTGGGCTAATCATAAGTCCTATTCACACTATCCTAACAAGTTACCTAAATTCATTATAATTTTTAACTTTACAAATCAAGAAAATGAAGGTCAGAGACTTTTTCAAGAAAGCACAGTAAATTAGTGGCAGAGCTGAGACAGGAAATTAAGTTTTTAAATCTTATACTTGTGTTCTTTATGGTCAATATCTTTGTATTTTAATATACTTATATGTATATAGCATATTATGAATAGATACATATATACAAAAAACTTGTTTATGCCATTATATATATAATCATTTATTAAATCAATGGCATTGATGTTATAGAATACTCAAAAATATGTCATTATATTAATGCAAGAATAGTTTAAATTTTGAATTCTGGAAAAGGTGAATTGAAATTTGAGAATGAGAATGTTCAAAGAGACTACTACTGGCTATAATCATAGGATCTCCATCCATGTTTGGGCATATTTGTCTGTGTTCTATATATTTTATATTTTAAATCATTTGGATGAGCTTTAAAACAGATGAACAATGTGACATGTAGTTAGGACTCAAGTACTTCTGTATAAGAAACAATGAGATTATTTAGTTACTTTATCATGATTAGATCCATTATGCATTCCTTTTATCATAGTTTCCTGTTTTCTCAAAAGGGCCAAGTAAAAACAGTTGTTTTGGATTATTTGTGAGTTGTGGGGTTTTTTTAAGAAAAAAATGGTGGGTTCATATGTTCTAGTTCCTGGAATAGGATTTCTTAGGTACATGTAAACAAAACCAAATTCTGTCATCTAAGAAACTGCAAATAATCATTTCATGTAC
Organism: Dromiciops gliroides; assembly: GCF_019393635.1. Classification (NCBI taxonomy): domain Eukaryota; kingdom Metazoa; phylum Chordata; class Mammalia; order Microbiotheria; family Microbiotheriidae; genus Dromiciops; species Dromiciops gliroides. The sequence goes on from NC_057861.1 coordinate 586,274,700, forward strand.
TTAACTTGGCCTATTTTGAGAATTTGTTTCCATATCCAGCAACACTGGTGGTTAAATCTTCATTTGCATCTAGAAATGATAGTAGCACAATCATTAATACTTGTATCTCCTAAGCTTTTTTTTTTTTAATGATTTGCTATAAACGAGGCTCTGAAAGCACTGATTTTTCTTTAAGTTTTGTCTTCACTGGTTTTGTCTTCACATGGTGAAATTAGTAATTTATTATTCTCCTCCTAGGCTTCACCACAAGTAGGAATTACAACTCAGCCCCAAGTATCAGCTCCTGTATCATCCTCTGGCTTGGCCCAAACATCCCATCCAAAACAAGACAATTTCACACAACATGTACTCAACCAGTCTCAACAAATAAGAAAGGTTTGTGACTACTGAAGTGGAGTAGTAGACACAGAATTATTGTTGTTCAGTCGTTTTCAGTCATGGCCGACTCTTCACAACCTCATTTGGGGTTTTCTTGGCAAGAGTTACTGGAGTGGTTTGCTATTTCCTACTCTAGCTCATTTTACAAATGAGGAAACTTAAGCAAATGGGGTTAAGTGATTTGCCTAGGGTCACACAGCTAATAAGTGTCTGAGGCAGGATTTGAACTCAGGAAGATGAGTGTTGGGCACTCTCTCCACTGTGCCACCTAGCTACCTTAGACACAGAATATTAACTTATTATTGTAAAATAATGGTCATCTCGAAGAACAAGGCTTGACTCATAAGACATCTGAATTTCCATTTGGAATATTGAAGATTGAAATTGGAGACATGGATAATCCTCCAAAATCTATTTAAATAGCCTTCCAACATAAAAGTTTATCTTCAAATATGTACTTAAATTGACTGTGAGTTTTCAAAATTTCAAATCAAGAAGGCCTTTTTAAAAAAAATCAAATAAAGTAATTTTTCTCACTAGAAAAAAACTAAATCATTTCATTTTTTGGTAAGTGGTAGCTACAGTACAATGGAAAGAACTGACGTCATTAGACCCAAATGAATCCAAGTGTATTTTTTTAAAACAGTGTTGAGTGATGGCTAAGCCACTACACTATCTTTGACAGATAATAAGAATAGGAAAGATGCTGCAGGCCTTGAAAAGGATAAATGTTCCAATTTTTAAAACAGAGAAGGGAGTGTGGAGTCTGGAAACTAAAGGTCAATAAGCTTAGTTTTGATTAATGACGGAATTTTAGAATATATTTTTAAAATTAGTGATCATTATTGAGTATCTAGAAATAATTATTTTTTTTAAGCCAGCATGACTTCATTAAGAATAATTTCCCTTTTTTTTTTTGACAGTGCTACTAAACTGGTAAATCAAGAAATGCTACAAATATAATTGAGCCAACCTTTCATGTTATTATTTTGGACAAGATGGAGAGGTTTGGAATAGATCAGTAGCTAAATGGATTTGGAATTGGTTAAATGGCCAGACCTGAAAAATAAAATTATTAATGGCTTATTATCATCTTGAAAATTGAGGTCTGTAGTGAAATGAGCCCTGTGCTGTTTGACATTATTGTGAACTTAAATTTGCAAATGACACAAAATTAGAAAGAATAACACATACATTGGATGACAAAGGCAGGACTTGACATATTATAGAATTTAGAATATAGAACATAATTTAATAGGATAAATTTAATCTTACACTTCAGTTGAAGAAGTTAATTTCATAAATGCAAGATGAGGGACTCATGATTAGTAGTATTTTTTTAAAAACAATCTATCAACTGTATGATAATGGCAGTCACAAAACCAAAGAAAAGCAAGACAAGGCTAGAGAGATGATAGTTCTGATCCGGCCACATCTGGAATATTGTTCAGTTCTTCAGTCATTTGGAATGGTATTTTATGGACACTGACAGCCTTTAACATATCTAGCAGAAGGCAGCCTAGATAGGCTTCAACAAATCCTTTGAGATCATTCCATATGAGGATAAGTTGAAAAAATCAGTCTGTGTAGAGGATGTGTTAGTTGTCATGAAAGAGGGATTCAACTTACTTTGCTTGGTTCCAGAGGGCAGAACTATGAGCAACAGAGAGACAAAGCAAAAAGAGACATGGGTCTGATGCAATGAAAAATATCCTAACAATTAGAGCTAATCAAAAATGGAATAGGGCTTGGTAAGTTAATTCCCCTCATTGGAGGCAAAGCTTCAAGCAAAGGCTGATGACCATTTATTTATATGCTATTGAGGGTATTTTTGTTCAGGTGTGGGTTAGACTAGAAGGCCTCTGAAAGTCCTCCTTTCTAACTCTTCTATAATTCAATGAGCTCTGAGCTGGAAGCCATCAGAACTGCCTCACTATCCCAGTTCTAATCCTAACAAGTTGTATGGCCTTGGTACAGTCATTTAAGCCTCTTTTCAGTGTATCTTTAAAATTAGAGATGCCTCTAAGTTACATTTTAAATGACAAAAGTTGTTAGAATTCACTCTGATTATCCACTAGATGGAGCCATAAGCTATAAAGTGCATATCATTGTGAAAGAAAACTGTTTTCAGGAATATACTCTAATCCTTAATATCACGGGATTTAGAAATGTAAGAGCTAAACCTCATCATTTTACAGAGGAAACTCCAAGACAGAGAAATTAGGTAATTTGTTCAAGGTTATAAAGCACAGTCCAGGTCTTCCAGCTCCAAATCGGTGTTCTTTTTAACATATTACATAACAGTATTTTTCTGAGAATACCTTCTAAAAACCATTTATACTTGAAAAAAGTATTTGTGTCCTGGCAGTTAGATATGTGCATGTGTGTACATTAATGCACAACAATAACTTTTCGTTGACTTAGGGGAGCAGATGAAAGTATTATATTAACTCAGCTATATTTTTAATATACATTCTTTTGTTATCAGCTCTGAGAAAGTCAACTAGTGTCAAACATACAGTACGTGATCAGATGTGGGCTAAATGATAAACTGTTACTAGAAGGGAACCCCAGAGGCCATTTTTACATGTAATGGAAAATGAGATACTTGCCTAGGGTATCATAGTAGCTACAGTGTTAGTTGAACCTAGGTTTTCCTGACATCAAGTCTAATCCATGGTGCTTCTCATTATGCGTAATTCGGTTTACTTTAAAAAGAAAATAATATTTTAAAGATATAAAGGGCTTGGGTTACAAAAAATATCCTTTTCTTCCAATTTTTTTTAACTTTTTCCCCCCCTTTGGAAGCTTTCCTGAACTAGATGATTCTTCCTTAATTAACTAATATAATTTTTATCATTAGAACCTGTTATCTATAAAGATTAAGTTTAAAGTAACATTTGATAAATAGTCTATAAAACTTATAGTTAATTCATAGAACTCATAAATCCTTTCCAAACCTAAAAATATAAATAGGCTCAAGAAAGATCAAAACAAATTCATAGACAAAATCATAGTGAGTTTTTAAAAGAAGCTAGGGAAATTTGAATTTCATTGATCTTTTAATGTAGACACCAGAGGATAAAGAATATGAAGCTCTGTAACAATAATATGCACCTTGGTACCAGTGTCAGAGACAAGAAATATTGACTAAGTTGGATCAATGGTTTAACTTGTTAAGTTCATAAATTTTCTTTTGTTCATGAATAATTCAAGATAAACAGATACATTGATTGGAAAATATTGATCCATTTCAGGTTTTTCCACCTAACCCACCATCAAATACAGTATTTTCCTATCAGAGACCACCTGTTACAACAGTCCAGCAGCCATTCATTAATAACACATCCAGCAGTGTTCTTCAGTCCAGGAACACACAGGTTCCTTCAGTGCAAAATGGACCTAGCACTACCAACAAGGTAATCTTGCAATATAGCAATGCCTACACTGAATACATTTATTTGAGAATATTATCCCTTACTTTAAGTATGCCTACCATGACTTTGTATTTATATCAGTATGAAATAGTTAAACAGGAAAAAAAATTATGATTGCTGTAACCTCCTAAAAATACTATTGCTAGAATCTACTTTTGCTATCTACTTAAATGAGAAGCATTCTTTGTTAGCATTATTTGACTGTTTTATTGCCTATTCCTGGTGAAAGGTATGCAGGAAGAATGCAAGTTTTGGTATTATAGTAATATATTTCTCAACTCTGTTTGGCATAGCCTGGTTCTCCATCTCAACCTCAGCAGTTTATCATACAACACTCTCTATTTGGCAACGCAGTCACCAAGACAAAAGATCCCCCAAGGTATGAGGAAGCCATAAAGCAAACTCGAAATGTACAGTCATCTTCTCATTCAGAGGTAAGAAAAGGCTAGTCGTTTTTCAAGACTGAGTATAAATTAAGAGCTATAAAAAGTGTCCAGAATGGAATAAGACTTACACTTTCTCTGCTTTGCCCCATACCATAGTAATTCCCTTGCTTGAATCAGGTGAGTCTGCCATGCCAAGAACAACAAACTTTCATTATTATTTGTGAAGCAATAAAATGAATAATTAGTACTAATTCAAATCTACATTGGAGTCAAAATCAATGACACAAAATTTATTTGTGTTCAAAAATTAATAAAGTTAATTGCATTTCTTTTCAATGGAAAATCTTTTATTTAAATTCCTCTTCTACTCAAAAACCTTCCAGCTTTGTGGTTCTGTTTGTTCATTGTATCAAATTTAAGCCCAATTTGGCATGCAAGGCTACTTATTAACCAGCTATACCTTTCTACCCAACCTCATCTAGACCTGTTGGCTTCCAAGCAGTGATGTTGCCCTCACCTCCTATTCATTCCACCTCCTTCCAAGCTTTTTGTTCATGCTCACCTATAGTACTTGTGATAATCCAAATTTCACATTTCAACACTGAGATCCATTTGTCATTATGAACTAACTCAAATCCACCATGACCTTTCTCATTTTAATCCTGTCAATTTTTATTTATATGCTACATATATCTTTACACACATATGCATACACATTACATAATTTCTTAATATGTCTTTGTTTCTCATATGTTGTTTTATCTTCCCAATTAAATTGTGAATTCCATGAGGTTATAGAGACCTGACTTTCTCTATATTGAACAAAACCATTGAAAACCATTCTGTGTAAAAGCATTTTTCATGCTGGCCTTGACAGTGAAACCTCCAAATGTGTAGAGTCTTGGTCAGGATGGGGACAGCCAAATTTCAGATGTTATCTATATATATGGAGAGCAAGCATCCACACATAGGATGTTGGCCTAGGCTCTGATCAGAAATGAACAATGTTATACTGTCATAAAGAAAAACCATTATGGGGAAGCTAGGTGATATAGTGTGATAGAGTACCAACCCTGCAGTCAGGAAGACCTGAATTAAAATTTGACCTCAGACATTTACTAGCTGTGTGACCTTGGGCAAGTCACTTAACCTGATTGCATGGACAAAGAAGTAAATACCCAAGCTTCAGCAGCAAGCAGTAAACCAAAGTAGTTCTTGTTCTAATGTTTGAATCGGTTTCTTTTTAATTATATCTGTTGGATATTTCTTTTGGGAAGTAGGTAGTATACAAGGAAGATGAGAGCTAGGGTACAACAAAGAGAAGGAAAAGGTAACTGAAAGGCAAGGAAATTCTCAAGGAGTTTTCCTTTAAGTAGTAGGGGACAGTGCAGGCATGTTGGCAGGTAGATGATATTAGTTTGCTTCTCTTTGCTGTCTAAAAGGGTTTATTTTGAAAACCCCTGGACAACTGATGCAGTCAGTGGGGTTACTCATACTATCGCTGCTTTTCCCCCATCAGTACTTTGTGAGTAGTGATAACCCTTAGCTTTTTTTTTTAAACTCATAGCTTTTGTTGTCTTGTATAGAAGCCAAAAGATAGAATTTCTGCTTCATTATAGCACTATGCTGTGTTGCCCCAAGAGGACTCCAAGGAAATGAAAATGTAGCATTCAGTTCTGTTCAATTCAGTTCTGAAATTTAGATGAATGTAGGATGTTCACTGCTTAAATAAGCAATTACCAGAAAAACAAAGGTGGGTCACTTTGGCTTAATGGGTGCTGATAAGGACACCTGGATTTCGATTTTTCAATTTACAGTATTTACAGAGTGGAGGCAAAATTCAGCATCAGTTTTCTGTCATTGGTATGTGCTAAATGAGTGCAATGCTCCAGTAGTCTGAGGTAGTTGGCTATGTGTATATGTTTTTAAATTCATGTACTCTCTGATCACAAGCTGGCAGTTAAATTGAATTATTTGTAAACACTGAAAATATGCAGTGTTTCAAGTAAATGAAAGTGTAGCATTGAAATTTCTTGATTATATATGCAATAAAAATTCTGTATTAAAATTTTGGGAAAATATGTTTGCTTCTTCGGATTGTTCATTTGTAGATAATTGTGGTCTGAATGGCACATGTCATTAGCTGCTGTACTTACTCATTACAATTTGCATATAATATAGGAGAAATTCATATCTAGTTCATGTTCTGATATCAAGTAAATAATGAGGCTGATGTTATAGAAGGCTAATTTCCCCTTTTTTGCATGATTTTATGGCATGTGCATGAAATTTGTTATGAAATAAAGTCAAATGAAAAATGCATCTTATTATCTCATCTCAGAATCATGAAGAACACTAGAAGCTTACTTATCAGATCCTCTCTTGTCATTTTGTTTAGGCGGGCAGCACGTAGCAAATGATACAGACCAGGCTAATGAGTGGGGAAGGGAATATAACAGCTTGTTTAGAGTTGTTGTCTGAAAAAGGAAAATGGGTAATTCTGACACTCAGGGATCAGGGAACAGATGAATTTTGTGGTCACCATGCCACATGTCATTCATGGATCTCAAAGTCTTTTCTTCTTCTTTTTTTAAAAATAAAATAATTTTATTATTTTCCAATTACATGTAGAAATAATTATCAACATGTGTTTATATAAGATTTCCAATTTCAAATTTTTCTCCCTACCTACCCTCCTTCCCCGCCTCCCCTAGAGAGCAGGCAACCTGATATAGGTTATATATACATAATAACATTAAACATATTTCTGCATTAGTCATGTTATACAAGAAGGATCAGAGCACAAAGGAAAAACCTCAAATCAGAAAACCAACAGCACCAAAAATAAAAGAAATAGTATGATTCAATCAGCATCCATATTCCCCACAGTTCCTTTTTTCACCTCTGGGGGCAGAGCCAAGATGGTGGAGAGAAGCTAGGAACTTTCCTGAGCTTTCCCATATTTCCCTCAAAAACAACATTAAATCAAGCCTCTAAACAGATTCTGGAACTACAGAACCTACAAAAAGAGAGACAAAATCCTGCTACGTGAAATAATTTAGAAGACTTCAGAAAAGGTCTGTCTCACCTGGGGTAAAAGGGGAGGATGACTCAGTGTCCCAGCTGGCAGCTCACATCAGCAAAGCTCGGCTCGGTGGGCAGCTCAACACTGTTGCAACTTGACACAGCTGAGAGTGGGGCAGCTGAGAGCAGTAAAAAGCTTGCAATCCTGAACCCTGTGCCCCAGGAGCAGATTTCAACTTGATAAGTTTAAAGATAGCCTACAACATGAGCAAGAAACAAAAAAGGACCCTTACCATTGACAACTTCTGTGGTGAAAGGGAACACCAAAATTCAAACACAGATGAGTTAGTCAAAACGCCCACAAGTGAAGACTCAAGAGGGAAGATGATCTTGTCTCAAGACCAAAAAGCCCTCTTTGAAGAGCTCAAATGGACTTTTAAAAACCAAGAGAGGTAGAAGAAAAAATGGAAAAAGAAATCAGAGAAATGAGAGCTACACTGCAAAAAAAAGCACAAAAAATGACTGAGGAAAACAATTCCTTAAAAAATACAATTGGCCAAATGAGAGAAAAAATTAGCCAAACAGAAAAAGAAGTGCAAAAGCTTACTGTGGAAAATGAGGCCTTAAAAATTAAAATTGAGCAGATGGAAGTGGATAACTCCATGAGACAACAAGAATCTGATGAGCAGAATCAAAAGACTGAAAAAATAGAAGAAAATGTGAAATACCTCATTGGAAAAACAACTTACCTAGAAAATAGGTCCAGGAGAGATAATCTGAGAATTATTGGGCTGCCTGAAAGCCATGATCAAGAAAAGAGTCTAGACACCATATTCCAGGAAATTATTATGGAGAACTGCCCTGAAATTGTAGAATCAGAGCATAAAATCATCATTGAAAGAATCCACTGAACACTTCCTAAAAGAGACCCCAAAAGGAACACTTCAAGGAATATAGTAGCCAAACTCCAGAATTATCAGGTGAAGGAGAAAATACTCCAAGCATCCAGAAAGAAACCATTTAAATACCATGGGGCCACAGTCAGGATTGCTCAGGACCTGGCAGCTTCAACATTAAAGGATCACAGGGCTTGAAATATAATATAGAGGAAGGCAAAGGAGCTTGGATTACAACCCAGGATCGACTATCCAGAAAAACTGATCATTCTCTTTCAGAGGAAAAGATGGACATTCAGTAAACTAGGGGACTTCCAAGGCTTCCTGAGAAAAAGACCGGAAATGAACAGAAAATTTGATCTCAATGTCTTTCTATTCCTTTCTACCCTTGCCTCCTTTGTGCTGCTGTTCTCTCCACAGGGAAAAGTAGAAAAAACAAATGTGCTAGCAAATGTGTGGAAAGAAGCCCTAATCTGAAGACATTTTCCAAAAGCCCTTAAAATTACAATTCTCAAAACAAAACCCCTAGATTATTATAAAAACAGTGGTCTTACTAGAACTAATGGAAGCACTTAGGTTGGACGTACCACTGAACTAGGAGTCAGAAGACCTGTCTCCTAGATTTACTTCTGCCACTAACCAGCTTTGTGACCTTGGGTAATTTTCTTTACCTTCTCTAAAACTCTGTTTTCAACTCTATCAAATAAGGCAATCTTTAAACATTTTAAAGTTTCTTAGGTGGCTTCAATTTGATTTTTTTACAAGAAGGAAATTAATCTTTATTTATTCTGTCGTAGATTTCCAATGCACATAGTCAACAGATGGATGACCTCTTTGATATCCTCATTAAAAGTGGAGGTAAGTCAAAAGTTTTAATAGAATATGTGCAAGAAAACAACTTGGACATTTCTAGTTCTCTCAGTGAGAAATAGAAAATTCTTTCAATTTGTCATTTTGAGACTATTGAATATAGCAATACAGTAAAATTCAAAGTTTTTTTATAGCTCAAAGTTTACCTTTTGGGCTGTGAACATAATCTTATAGGTATAATGGAACTAACTCCTTTTGTTAGAAAATATAAAGTCACTAAAAAGTATTATAAATGATTGATTTGGGTTTTTTTGTTTTTTGTTTTGTTGTTGTTTTTTGGTGAGGCAGTTGGGGTTAAGTGACTTACCCAGGGTCACACAGCTAATAAGTGTTAAGTGTTTGAGGTCAGATTTGAACTCAGGTCCTCCTGAATCCAGGGTTGGTGCTCTATCCACTGTGCCACCTAGCTGCCCCTATAAATGATTGAAAGTTGTTAACAAGCCAGTAATTTCATTTACAGGCACCAAAAAGGTACAGTTGTTAAAATAACAATTTAGAGGCAACATTATTCGCAAATCTACATGGTAGAAAAAGAAAAATAATGGCAAAATGGCAGGTTGGAACCAGATGAACCTTTTGTCTTATGGCATTATTCGGAATTTTTTGGAGTGATTGTCTGAACTTTTTGATATTAGTTGGAAAAATAGCAAAAACATCATAGGTGTCCAAAAGAATAAAGGAACTTAAAATATTATTCCATAATGTTTATAAGTAGGTTAAACTAATATGTACTTTAGAAATACAGTGTTAAAGTTCTGCATATAAACATTCTTTTGCAATGATTCTTTGTAAATCTGAACTATAGCTTTTTTTTCAGAGATCATGTGATTTCCTTGCCTCAATGGCTATATTTTTATAATGAGTATAATAAAATTTCCATTACAAAGACTGGAATGTTTCAGAGGATTCTGAGACAATGAGATGAACAGAGTTTAGGAATATTATTAGAAATAGGAAAGATTAAGGTGTGTGTGTGTGTGTGTGTGTGTGTGTGTGTGTGTGTGTGTGTGCACGCACCTTCAATAATCAATTTCTAACTTGAGAAATTAAAGGGATCAAGTATTTCATGCTGTTATTTCAAGAATAAAAAACCAAGTAATTAAGTCAACAAGCATTTATTCAGGGCCTACTATGTGCTAGGGCTTACCACTGTGCTAAGCACTGAAAATATTAAAAAAGGCCAAATATAGTAGCTCTTATTGTCAAGGACTAACAGAGCATACAACATGAAAACAATTTTATCTACAAATAAGATATATACAAGATAAATTGGAGATAAACAACAGAGTTGACTATTAAGAGAAAACAAAGAATAGCTTCTATAGAAGGTGGGATTTTAGTGGGGCCTTGAAGGAATACAGAAAGTGCAGTTGAGGAGTGAGAGAATTCTAGGAATGGAGGGCAACAGCCAGTGAAAAGTCAGGAGTCAGGAGGTAAGAGTGTTTGTGGGAGGAATATCAAAGAGGACAGTGTCATTTGGTTGCAGAATACATGGGGGAGAGAAAGGTTAAGAAGACTGGAAAGGTAGGAGAGAGGCATGGTATGAAGGGCTTTGAATGCCAGAGGATTGATCTTTTGTCCTCCTGCGAAGCAAGTAAACAAGAGAAAGGGGGGCATTAAAAAAAATTTTTTTTAATGCAGTTCTAAATTTGAAATTAGAAATATTTAGAAAAAAAAATTAGTTGAGGTTCAGGTAGACGCTTCACTTAAATGAAGAGTTTTTGCTAGTAAAATGTCAACTGTGTGCTACTTTATCACTTTTTTTTTTTTGGTGGGGCAATGAGAGTTGAGTGACTTGCCCAGGGTCACACAGCTAGTAAGTGTCAAGTGTCTAAAGTCAAATTTGAACTCAGGTCCTCCTGAATCCAGGGCTAGTGCTTATCTACTGCAGCACCTAGCTTCCCCCCTAATGTGCTACTTTATGTTGCTCTCAAAACTACCTACCAATAATGAAAATGCTTATGGTTAAAATAGTGGATTGTAGAATGTTCTCTAGAATCATGTGTTTGAATCTTATGGCATTTCTGCTTTTAAAAAAAGTTCTAGGGTTGACTCCAGAGAATGAGAATAAATATGAATTACACACATCAGGTTGTATTAAATGATACTATAAGCAATCTTGTTTGGTTACTTAGTAATATGAATCATTAATTTCAATTTGTCAACATTGGACATCACGGAATGTCAACATTCCATAAAACATATGAGTTAAAACAAACTATGTAACTCAGATTCTCAAAAGAAAGAGAACAATTATTTATTCAATGATAGTAAGAGAAATGGAGGGTGGGTACTACTATCAGTAACAGATGGTACATTAAAATGCCACCTGATGTCGTGATTAGTATTTGTCAAGTCATTGCCAAATCCTTAAACTTTTATGTAATGTCAGAAAAGCCAAAAAGTTGAGTCAAACAAATAAGCCTCAGGTACAACGTGTCGTGTGTTGGTGCTTTTCTTAAAAATCAAACACAGAAATTGCAGATCAAATCATGTTATGATATCAACCTATTTTGCAAATGAGAGAAAAAAGCAACATGTACAAATACTAAAATGGCTAAAAGAAAGTAATGTGCTCATGTAACTGCCTTGCCTATGCTTAAAGAATTTTAAATGATATTAAGGTATCAGTATTTCTAGAATAGGCAAATTAATGATGTAATTTTAAAAAACTTCCCAATTGTAGTTCTACAATTTCAGGTTTTCAGCTTTAAAAGATCTATATACCACCACACACACACACACACACACACACACACACACCCCTAGAAGTACTGCCTCTTAATGGAATATAATTACTTTAAACTTATTTTAAATTGCCCTAAAATGATAAAACATTTCAGAATATGAACATATATTAAGCTTTCAAGCTAAAATGATCCATTAACTCAAGCACCTCAAGAAGTATGCCTAAGTTGATGGGAAATACTTTCTGTTGGGGAAACTGAGTGAGAATGCTATAGCCTTTTTTCTATCTCTATGACAGGTTTATGCTAATTGGATCAGGTCAGTACCAAAAGGTACCACATAAAGGCAAAATTATTTATGTAATAGATTGTGCTAAGTAATAATAAAAGGTTTATCTATTTTTTTTTAATTTTTTTTACAGAAATTTCTCTCCCTATAAAAGAAGAGCCTTCTCCTATTTCCAAAATGAGACCAGTGACAGCCAATATCACCACAATGCCAGTAAATACAGTGGTATCACGACCACCACCCCAAGTCCAAATGGCACCACCAGTATCCTTAGAACCGATTAACAGTTTGTCTATCAGTTTAGAGAACCAACTAGAAGCTTTCTTGGATGGAACTTTACCTTCAACAAGCGAAATTCCTCAGCTAACAAGTAACAACGAGGACAGAGAATCATTCTCTCTTATTGAGGATCTCCAGAATGATCTCCTCAGTCACTCTGGCATTCTGGATCACTCACATTCTCCTATGGAAACTTCAGAAGCACAATTTGCTGCAAATAATTCCTGTTTGTCTCTTGACCTTCCTGATTCAAACTTAGACAATATGGAATGGTTAGACATTACTATGCCTAACACCTCATCAGGGCTTACTCCTCTCAGCTCTGCTGCTCCAAGTATGTTTTCCACTGACTTTTTAGATCCACAAGACCTACAGTTACACTGGGACTAAAATTAGGTTTTTTGGTCTCAGAACTTAATAGCTATAGTAAGAGCATGTAAATAACTCTTGGAGGTGAGTTTAAGGGATAGGTCCACAGCTGCAGCTTTGCAATTAAAATGTTATCACAGAATGAATGAATACAAGATGATAGCCCTGAAATAAATTCTACAAACACTTCATTGCACTTAGCAGTGAATTTCTCTAACTTTTTCTATGATTTAATATAGCACAGGGCCATCTGAGAAGTATACCGGTCAAGAAAAAATAGTTGCTACAAGGACCTCAGTGATGAAAACTACCACTAGACAAAACATGGAAAAGAAGAGTACCTGTAGAAAATAGCACCAAGAGTCCTTTGTAGATATTAAATCAACTACATTTAAATCTCTGGTTATTTTAAGACTCTGAATAAAAGGCAAACAGCTTATTTTGATTTTAACTTTCAGTTTAAAGCAGAAACAGAGCTAGTTTGAGGGAAAGTTAAGAAATCACTGCACTTGATTGTTCCTGTAAAGAGCCTGAGCCAAGATCAAGATTCACTAGGGAGGTAAAATGGAAGAAAGATACCTGGCCAGTTCAGGGACAAGGCCCTTATGGGTGATGTCTTCTGGTTCAGAAGCCTCTTTTTTTTTTTTTTTTTTGGTTACTGTGGTTTGCTTTGTGATTTTTTGAAATCTTACTTTGGATTTCCAAATTTCAATTTACGGGAAAACTTATTCGCTATAAACAGAGGGTTTCTTTCAAAAGTACTATCATGAACAAGCCACTAAAAAGTCCATGTATATTGATAATACTGAAACTTAGCAACATGCTGGCTTGATTAGATTGATTTTTAATATGTATATCAGTTATTTGTACACTATTTGACATAATTTGTACAGAGTATTTTGGGGTGGGAATAGAGGTATTCTGTGGTTTTATTTGTTTAATAACTCTAGAGGACTTACTTGTTCTACATTTATTTCCTTGCAAACTATATTTCTGATAACCAAATCCATCTCAAAGAATGAAGAAAAAAAAAACCTTTAGCATTAAATCTTTTTTTTGACCTGATCAGGTGAAAATAGAAAACAAAGGGAGAATATGTAAAGTATCTGGCAACATTCCTATAATGGTTATAAAGGTATTTTTAAGGGCCACTTTTAAATAGAGACTTCTGCTCTGATTTTTGTTCATTGCAACTAATACCAGTTTAAAACTGCAAGTGCTTAGTAACTAGATACCATACAAGAGCTCTAACTCTTCAAGTAACATTAAAGGAGTGGAGTATCTAAAAATAAAAAACTGGAGATTTCTGTTAATACTTTTTTTGGTCAAGGAAAAAATAGTAGTCCATATTTGATTATGACAAAGAGTTTCTCAAGAATTTCCTAAAATTCTTCTGTGCAAAATTTCATGATTTTATATAACAAAATGAAAATAGTTGAGCTGAAACCTACTATAAGTATTTGCAATTTGTATTAGGACAGTGGTACTTCTTTATAATGAGCCCTACATGTAGATTTGATGCCGCCTTTGTAATTCATTCAGTGACATTCCCATAGAAATTTCCAAGGAATTAACCAGGCTCTTTGCTTGAAAGGGATTTACAAATTTTTTTCTGTAAATGTGCTCTTAACTAAAAACTGTGTTCTCATTTCAGAATTTTTTTCAGTTTTACACATTTTACTAAGTATAGTAAAATTGTGTTTATCCATCATTCAATCAGCCAGAACACTGGAACTCTCTATTATTTGGCACTTCATAACTTTGAAGCAACACCAGATCCTGAAGTGCCTCCTGGAACTGTCAGATTTAAATCATGTTTAGTGTAGTTTTAGTGTTGTGCATTTTATCTTACTTGAAGAATTAAAGAAGTGGTAATCCTTGCATGTGTAGTACCTAATTCTTTATCTGATGAACTAGAACACCCCATTCCCTGACCAAATGAGATAACAGAGACTCCACCATATTTGACGATGTTATCTTTCTGCTTAGAAATAGTGAGAAAAGGGCATGGCTTCAGCAGCAGAAGTATTTAACTTTGGAAAGTGTTATATGTTTGTCATCTGGTCTTTGGTTGAGGATTTTTTGGTTTTATTGCCCACATTAAACATTATAGTTTTCAGTTTTGAATAATTCCTTAAAATAAGATCAACTGCCATGGAGCTGAAGGGATTTATCAACTTTATAATATTTCTAATATCTTTGTGTTTTCATAATCCCTATTTGTAAACACATTTTTCTGAGGATCTCTAAGGAAGATGTTCATAATATTGTTTTTCAACCATAAATGAGTTAAACAAAGTACATTTATTAGATGTTTATTCACATAAATACATGATGTTGTGAATTAAAGTACTCTCAATAGTTTGTCATTTTCTAGTTAAGAAACCATAACTATAGTTTGGATAAATATGTTCTACTGTAGTCCACTGAAGTATTTAAGCCCTTGTGTGTTAGCAGTTAATAAAAAGGAAAAGAGTCTTCAGTTATTAACTGTGCAAGCACATGTACCATTCCACTAGGCCATCTTTTGCTTGGGGTAGCAAGACAATTATGAAATTATTATTATTGCTCTACAGGATACTAGACTCATGTATAGGATCATTGTATTTTAAAATGTGCAGTATGTAATCATAGACCAAAGATGATAATGTAAGAAAATAACCCTAACCTGTTTCAATGTTTATTATGTGAATGTACAAGGAAGGGGTTCAAGAAAGGAGTGTCAGTTTCCTAAAGAAAAATTTCTGTTTAAGGTCAGTTTCAATTAGCCATAGTAAAAGCACCAGGTAAAATTAAACTGTTGGATTTTCAATTAGCATGTATATAGTTTATAAGTGGTATTATATATCATTTTAAAATATTTTACATTGCCAAGAAAATATTAATTCATATCTATGTTATCTCTTATCCCTGTCATAACTCTTTCATACTTTAAAAACATTTAGTATCAACCTTTGCTCTCTACTTTATATGGATCAGGTCATTTGGGGATAGGCTTGGGGGGGTAAACAAAAAATAATTTTAGCAAAGATTTTATCAGACTACCTGTAATGTAGGGGTATTCAATTATCTTGTGCATTTCAGAACAGCATCTATTAGAAAAACCTTACAGA
Source organism: Dromiciops gliroides (assembly GCF_019393635.1). Classification (NCBI taxonomy): domain Eukaryota; kingdom Metazoa; phylum Chordata; class Mammalia; order Microbiotheria; family Microbiotheriidae; genus Dromiciops; species Dromiciops gliroides. Next base: position 586,290,428 of record NC_057861.1, read on the forward strand.
ATGACTCAATGGTTTGCTTTAGAGTGTTTTTCTGAAATGTGCAAACTACTGTATAGAATTTGCCATATGTGTGTATGCATATGTATGTATTCCCAATTTGTAGAAAGAATTCTTGCTTGAACATTGTGTGTTTTATATGAATATTTTTGTAATACTGAAGAGATCTTACTTAAATCTTTGAAATTTCTAAAAAAAATTGTCACCAACTTAGAACATTATTTTGCAGTACAGTTTGAGTTGCAAAAGATACACTAGTATCAAGTTGAACTTGCTGCCTTTTGAGGACAAGGAAAAATAAAATATTTCTGCTCAATCATGTAATTTAGTGGACATAAATATATTAAGGAATACCTTATTTTATCAGAATAAAAACCACTAAAATCATATCTCTATTTTTGTCACCAAAGCTTAACTCAGGACATGTTCATACACAGCCACTGACCATTCCAATCATTGTGGCTGACTTCACAGTCAATAAAAATTGCCAAGGGTGACTATCATATATGGCCATCATCAACAAATGAATAAAATGAATAGATCTTCTTTGTTGGAATCTATTCATTTTGTGCAAATAAACTTGGACTCAGACAAAAACGCTATTAGCATTTGGGGGACTTTTAAGCTATTTTAGAGGGACCTGAATTTAAAGTATATATTCTCATGCCATCTCTATGGAAAATAATGTCAGGAACATATGCAGATAGGGATATAACAGCCCCAGAAAATAATTTATTTCCTTTTTTTAAAAAGCAGGTTTGAAGGGAAAAAATCCTGCTCAGTGTTCAATAGCCATTATCAGCAAAGCAATATAAGTCTAAGGAAATAAGTAATTGTTAACATTTACATGGGGATTTGGTTAACTGCTACTATAAAAATTATTGAATATTAATCAATTGAATGACATTATTCACAAGATCATATTGTTAGAGGTCACAAAAACAGCCCCCCTCCCTCCAATCAGAATACTTTAACTGGAAGGGCATTATATAATATATACATACATGCATATATGTATAATATATGTGTGTATAGATATGTATAGATATTACATATAAGGTGCAGACAAGCATAATATTGCATGAACATTTATTTGGATTGCACCCTTAAGACAGAAAACTAAACTCTTAAATGATTTAAATTAAAACTGGAAAATTAAGAGGATTTTTTTTTTGTTCTGGGCTTATTTTGGCTTTGTTTTTCATTGTTAAAACCTTACATGTTGAAATGCTCTTTTAAATATTGTTCATTTTAAAATATTTCCAGGACACAATTTTTATTATTACAAATTTTGCATGTTGTTATGGCAGGTCTATATATTTTCCAGGCATTTCTTCCTGCATTGTCTTAGAAAACACATCTTTTAAAAAGTGTTTCCACTCAAAATCTTAGACCTGAGAGCTCTAATTCAAAAGCTGTACATGTTTACAAAATTACTTTGTTTTTCACTGCTGTTAGGAAATAGCATGTCAAACATTACTATGTCACATTCATACAACAACAAATAATAGAAAAACTATTCCACAGTGGGCTGTCTGTGGTCAAATAAAGTAAAACTTAATTAGGTTTATATGCACAGCTGACGAGGTCTGAATGACTTCATGCCAACCTCTTTGAAGATAAGGCTTTAATAATAAAGTAAATACAATCACCTACAATCATACCAAGTACCTCTATACATCATGTTGTAAGAAAACTTACTCATTTTTGTAAGATGGGTGAGGGAGTGGTTAAGTATCAATCAAAAGTACTCATCCTCCAGTGAAAAGACAGTAACACAAACTTGCTTTAAAGGAACCAAAGGCGTTGCCAAAATTATGCCAAAAGAAGGCACTTTGCATTTGAAATTTGAGGATATCTCAAAATAAATCCCAAAAAGGTGTTAACTATTGGAAGTCATACTTTTCGTAAAGATGTAGATATTCTACAGTTGTTTTCATGTATAATAGCGTAGATGTGTTTTGTTGGTTTTTAAAAAAATACATTTCATAGTAGTAACAACCTTTACAGGTGGAGGTGAATTTTCTTCATTTTTTTGCTTGCAATAGAAATGTGGAGTGTAATAGGTGTTTCTCTTCTTATTTTCATAGTCACATTGTCTTAGCATCTCACTTTATGAAAAAAGAAGAAAGATACCACAGTCTCTAGGACTCTGTTCTTTAAGCACTAGTTTATTAAAACAAAACAAAAATTATGGCAAAGGGGAGGGGGAGGTTCCATTCATGTATTGCCTTTCTGTTTAAAAATTTAAAAAAAAACCATGATGCCTTTGTATTTGCTGTTTGCACCCCGAAATTAATTCCATATCATGTTTGAATGCCATACATTTTGCACATTGTACTGTATATATGTAATGCATATTGTATTTTTATATGTGTAGCACATTTATCATCAAATATTTTGTACATAGTGGCAATATTGTAGCTAATGAGAAAATGTTTGATATCTCAGCATTTTTGCATTTTTGTGTCTCGAATAAAAAATTTTTTTGATGTACTGTGATTGCTTGCCTTATATGTACTTTCAAAAGGATTATCAAAGGCTACTAGGGCTGGGGTATAACCTAAACTTTTTTTTATCTAGACTTAAGCTTCCTATATAAGTTGAGATGGTTGGACCAGATGATCTCTAAGGTATGTTCCAGATTTAACATTCTGTAATTCTTTTATGTGAAGTAGGGTGTCCATCAGAAAAGACACTGATCCTACATTCATACAGCAAACATTTCTGAGGTTCACAGTAGATTCACAAAACTTTTGAAAAGGTCTTCAGAAGAAAAAAATGAAAATTACCTGTCAGGTTATACTTAGAATCTATCAAGTCAAAAGGGACCGGACCCTAGGGATAAAGTTTTAGCTCCCTTATTTACAGATAAATAAGTAGGATAATGTTTTACATGAAACACCTATAAATTAACCAATGGCTTATGCCTACAAGTCGACAAGTGATTCCAAACTACAGCTGAAATTGAAAGATTCTTATCCCATCCTTTTCAACAGTTTACTTGGTTTGGGCAATAGAAACAGATCATGCTTGAATCTAATTAATTGCTTTAAAAAAGAGAGAAAACGGGCAGCTAGGTGGTGCAGTGGATAGAGCACGGGCCCTGGATTCAGGAGGACCTGAGTTCAAATCTGGCCTCAGACACTTGACACTTAATAGCTGTGTGACCCTGGGCAAGTCACTTAACCCCAATTGCCTTGCCAAAAAAAAAAAAGATATATATAGAGAAAACTTGTATAAACACTTGTTTAGTGAAGGACAAGGGAGAAGCTAATTAAAAGTGGGTTCAACAATAGATACTGGTGCCAAAATAAATGTTTATTCTCCATTACTTAAAATGAGTGTTTAGTCCATGAACTAAAGTCATTTAAAAGTAATGGACCCTATTCCTAACTGCTTGATCCAATAGCACCTCAATTTCAACATGTTCCAGAGAAGCTCATTATTTTCTTATCTAATCTTAGGTTCGAGAACCATCATCCTCCAAAGCACACAGGTTGAAATGTTTGGAATCATTTGATTCTACCACAGCACTTTGTTGACTCTTCATCCAAGAAAGCTTTCTTTCAAATCCTCCATTCCATTCCCACTACAAAAACCCTATTTCAGTACTTCATCATGTCTCATATGGAATTTTATAATCATTTAACTGGCCTTTCTATGCACTTTCAATCTATCCTTTACACAAAGTCTTTCTAATATACCACTCTAAACCTGTCATTCCTCAAATTCAACAAGCATCTATTTTATAGCTGCTATGTGCCAGACACTGGGAATTCAAACAAAAAAATAAAAATAGTCTCTGCATTTAAGGAGCTTGCATTCTAACAGCAGGAAAAAAAATCATACAAAAATAAGTAAATGAAATATCAACAAAAATAAAGTAATGGAAGGTTGGGGAGTAGGTAGAGACCAAGAAAAAAACTATTGGAAGTAGTACCTGAACTGAACCTTAAATGGAGGTAGGGTTCCAATGAATATAATGAGAAAGCATTTATTAACAGCTCACTGTGTGCAAAACCCTCTACCAAGCAGTGTTCCTTCTCTCAAGGAGTTCACATTCTAATAGGGGACATGACAAATTAGAAATATTCAGCTTTAGAGAAGATTTCAAGGCTCATGAAAAATCCTGGTCACCTCCAGAGAGAACTAAGTATAGATTGAAGCTTTTTCCCCCCACTTTTTTCAGCTTTTCTTTTTCTTTCACAACATGGCTAATATGGAAATATATTTTCCATAACTTCAAATGTATAATGAGTTACATGTAATTTCCCTCCTCAATGGATGAGGAAGGAACTGAAGGAGAAAATTTTGAACTCAAAGAATGTGAAAAAAATATGAAAAAAAATTTTAACACGTCAAGACTTGGAGGTCTACTTAGAAATCCAGAAGGTGGTCGTTGGGGCACAACCACAGGGCAAATGGTAAGGCCCCATGGAGGTAAAGTGGGAAAATATTCCAGGAATAAGAAGTCACCTGTGTTTTCATTGACTTTCCATCACTTACCAAAGAAAGTTTCAGATTCTTATCCTGGCATTTTAGATCTTCCACAATGCAACTCCAACCAGCTATGTAATATAAGCAACTTCCTTTAAGAAATCAAAGTATTTTATGCAACCCTCCATCTGCACATTTCAGCAACAATGAACAATTGTCATCCTGTATTATATTGCCCTCTCTTGTAGCTGTGCCTTTGCTAATATCAACTCCCTTCTTTGCAATGTATTCTCACTCTCTCTACCTTTTGAAAATTCCTTTCTTCAAAGCTCCAACCTCCAGGAAGCTTTCCCTACTTCCTCTTACCTCAGAGTTCTTGCAGCAGTTTTTCTAAATCACCTCTCCTTTGGAATTATCACATCCAACTTTGTATCATAGTTATTTGTTGACATAACTGTCATCCTCTCCTTATCTATAAGTTCCTTAAGGCAGGAACTATGTATTCATCATTACATTGCTCTTCATAGGTCAGACACATACGGTTTTTTAATTGAGGTGAAATGGAATGAATTTTGGCGTTTGCTTATGCATATGATGTCGCTGAAAGCTAATTAAAATGTTATGTGTCTTTAGACCCCTTTAGGGGTGTTCCAATGCCTTCAACTTAGGGTATTACCTAGACCCTTATAGTAATCATCCATTCATGCTAAGCTATTCTATAATTCATCCAAAAAGGCCTTGAAAACTGCTTAGAATATACTATTCATACATTTTCCTTTACTACATGAAATACTACAATTCAAACAAAATGCTAAGATGATACTTTACAAACAGTACAAGCCCATAATTAAAGTACAGTTTGTGTATCAGGCAGTTGAAGGAGACTTACTTTTCTCAAGTCTGGTAATAATATAGAGAAAAGTGCCTGCCATTTTTTCTATCATTTTATAGAGATGGGGGTTAATTTGCTTGTAATCTATAATAGGGGGGCAACTACATGGCACAGTGGATAAAGCACTGGCCCTGGAGTCAGTATTTGAGTTCAAAATCCGGCCTCAAACACTTGACACTTAATAGCTGTGTGACCCTAGCCAAGTCACTTAACCCTCATTGCCCTGCAAAGAAAGAAAAAGAATATTCTATAATAAGAGGGGGAAGAGTAATCCATTTCTGCTTAAGGAGGAATAGATAGTATATATTAGAAAGAAAAGAGATTGTTGGTGGGCCTACAACAGAGCAAGGTTTATTATCTAAGACATACTTTTCTATTAGACTCAGAACTACAGCATCCATAATGGATCAAATTGTACTTTGTTTCTAGTAATTTCATTTTTAAAGTATTTAAATTTGCATTTACTTCCTTTTTTGCATTTACTTCCATAACTTCATATGTATAATGAGTTACATGTAACTTGCCTTCTCAATTACATTTGCAACACATCAAATGTAGAGTAGCTTAAAGCATACAGATAGACTTTGAGTCTTCATCTTTGTATCTTAACCTCATGGTAATCCTTGGTATCATTACAGTTGTTAGTATTTGTATTTCTTTTTTTTTTTAATTCAGTCTTTTTTTTTTGTAAACTTGCTTTTTTTTATGTATAAGGTATTTTATTTTTTCCGTTACATGTAAAGATAGTTCTCAACTTTTGTTTATACAAGCTTTACAATTTCAGATTTTTCTCCCTCCCTCCCCTCCCTCCCACCTCCCCTAGACAGCAGGTAATCTGATATAGGTTATGTCTATATATCTCTATACATATACATATAGATATAGATATATACACACACATATATATATACACATAATAACATTAATCCTATTTCTGCATTAATCCTGTTACAAGAGAAAGAATCAGAGCAGTGATGCAAAACCTCAAAATAGAAAAAAAAAACAACAGCACCCAAAACAAAAGAAATAATATGGTTCAATCAGCATCTATACTCCACAGTTCTTTTTTTTTTTCTTGGATTTAGAGATCCTCTTCTATCATGAGTTCCCTGGAACTCTTCTGTACCATTGCATTGGTGAGAAGAATATAGTCCATCACAGTAGATCAACACTCAATGTTGATGATACTGTTTACAATGTTCTTCTGGTTCTGCTCATCTCACTCATCATCAGCCCACGCAAGACCCTCCAGGTTTCTCTGAACTCCTCCTGCTCATCGTTTCTTACAGCACAATAGTATTCCATTGTATTCATATACCACAACTTGTCCAGCCATTCCCCAATTGATGGGCACCCCCTCAACTTCCAATTCCTTGCTACCACGTAAAGAGCAGCTATAAATATTTTTGTACATGTGGGTGCCTTTCCCCCTTCCATGATTTCTTTGGGAAAAAGACCTAAAAGTGGAATTGCTGGGTCAAAGGGTATGCACAGCTTTATTGCCCTTTGGGAATAATTCCAAATTGCTCTCCAGAATGGTTGGATCAGCTCACAGCTCCACCAACAATGCATTAGTGTTCCAATTGTATTTGTATTTCTAATGTTATTTGTGTAGGGAAGTTCTTCCCCAGAAGAGTAACTGGCTAAAAGCTTAAAAAAAAAAAAAACCCTATTCAAATTCTATTATTGTCAAGCATCTTAAAAAAAAACTAAACTAAAATATGACTATTGATAGTAGATTTTGGCTTCCATAAATATGTTAAATGTATTCAGAAAACAAAAATGTTCATGAATTTCTGAGAAAGCATACATTTTTCTGAGAAAACATTTAGGAAGCATCAGAAAGAACTTTTTATGCTTATGACAGTGTCTAGTGCAACAAAATATTAAAAAAATCTTTATTTCAGGATAAGTAATGTGCTACCAATTGGATTAAATTGTTCACACAATAATCATCATTCAGGATTTTTATTAAATTCATATTTAGATACCACCATATAATAGTCCAAGTAGAAACAAAACTAATTCTGTATCTTAATGTTTCTTTAATAGAAATTTTTTTAAGTCAACATTTTTTTCACTTGTCAAATAAAAAAGTCTTTCTTGTTCACCAAAATAATCCCTCAGCACCATTTTAGAAGAAAAGACTCCTGAATAAAAGGTCCCTTTGATAATACCATTGAAGCTGTTACTATTTGTATTTCTAATGTTTTTATTTCTGTAGTAAAGTTGTTCCCCAGAAGAGGAACTAGTCAAAAGCTAAACCAAAACTATTAAAATTCTATTACTGTCAGATTGGCACCAAAGGAGAATCAAATGAACCTAAAATAGTTTATCTAGAAAAGAACTTCTGTAAAAGGGACAGTAATGGCACTACTAACCAGGAAAAAAAACATGTGTCAGTACCTATAAATCCGTGTGAGCTAGAAAGTACTTAAAAACCCTTCTAAATGGCGAAGGGGAGGCTTCTGCTTAGAAATTTAATTTGTATCCTACAGAAGCTACAAAGAATGAGAAAAATACTAGCAATGCCACCATTCCTACCCCCTTCAGGATCAAGTGGTACAGCTTCATGTGAGGAAATAGTGCCTGGTACAATCCACATGGATCTATTTCACTTTCCTATAATAGAATTCATAAGAGCTCCAAAGGCTCCTGCTTTAGCCAGCCCAATTAGGAGCATACTACCTCCTATTTACTACTCAGGAGTTTCTTTTACCTCTGCCATTTAAATCTACTTTTTACACTTGAGGAGGTACAGGGTGAAAGGAGATAGAGAATAGAGTAAACGTCATGGGGAGGGAAGAGCATGGAGGGAAATACAGTTAGCAATAGTAACTGTGAAAAAATTGTGAAGCCAGTTTGACAAAGGCCTTATTTCTCGAACATAGAGAACTGAGTCAAATTTATTAAAATAAGAACCATAAATCTACTTTTTATTTAAATCTAATAATTATGCTGAAAGTCTCAGTACTATATGAGCTCATCTACAAGTTCATAACGTCAAAAATGAATCACAAATTTACACTTGTCTAATGAATTTCATTCAGTAGTGATCTCAATTCATTCAATGTTGACTTTAATTATGAAGTATAGACCTACTCAATCAATAAGCATTAATTAAGCACCTACTATGTCCATGGTATGGGGAACACAAAGCCAAAAGCAAAGCAGTCCCTGACTCCAAGGAGATTACATTCTGTTGGAGAAAACATGTACACCTAAATCCAAAATGGGTACTCCTATCTATGATTATGAATTGCTTTTCTGAAAGCACAGTGTTACATAAAACAACTTTATAAGTGTCAGAAATTTCCTTAGGAATGATGTTATTTTCTGTTCAGTTGTTTTTCAGTCACGTTCAACTCTTTGTGATCCCACTTGGAATTTTCTTGGCAAAGATACTAGAGTAGGGGGCAGCTAGATGGCGCAGTGGTTAAAGCACCGGCCCTGGATTCAGGAGTACCTGAGTTCAAATCTGGCCTCAGACACTTGACACTTACTAGCTGTGTGACCATGGGCAAGTCACTAAACCCCCACTGCCTAAAAAAAAAAAAAAGATACTAGAGTGGTTTGTCATTTCTTCCTACAGTTCATTTTTTTGTCTATATACAAATAATTTTCTATATTTCTATAGATACAAACATATCCATATATATATATATATATATATATATATATATATATATATATATATATATATATACACACACACACACACATATATATAGTAAGGGGCTAAAATTCTAGCTATACTGTCTAAAATATCTAATGAGTGGTTGCCAATAAATTATAAGCTTTAGCAAAAGTTAGACTTTTAACAAACATTTATTTTATTTTCCATTTACACATAAGGGTAGTTTTCAACATTCATTTTCATAAGATTTAGAGTTCTAAATTTTTCTCCCTCCCTCCCTCCCTTTCCTCCACCCCTCCACAAGATCAGGTTATATATGTGCAATCCACAAGTGTTCTTTTTATCAGTTCTTTCTATAGGGGTGCATAGTAAGCTTCCTCATTAGTTCCTTGGGATTGTCTTGGATCATTGCACTGCTGAGAGTAGTTAAGTCATTCATATTTGCTCATTGAATAATACTGCTGTCACTATGCACAATGTCCTCCCAACTCTGCTCACTTCACTATACATCGATGTTCATTAGTCTTTCAAGGTTTTGGGGGGATCATCCTGTTTGTCATTTCCTGTAGCACAAGTCCATTCCACTACAATCATATAACACAGCTTTTCCCATCATTCCTCAATTGATGGACATTCCCTTGATTCTCAATTCTTAGCCTCCACCAAGAGTTGCTATAAATATTTTTTGTACAATTTTTCCCCTTTTCATGATTACTATTGTTAACTGTTTCCTTTCCATCCTATTCCCTTCCCCATGATATTTATTCTATTATCCATCTTCTTTCATCCTATCACTCTTCAAAAGGGATTTGTTTCTGTCTGTCCCCTCCCCCACTCTGCCCTTCCTTCTTTTGCCCCTCTCTCTTTATCCCTTTCCCCTCCTATTTTCCTGCAGGGTTATAGAGATTACTCCACCCAATTGAGTGTGTACATTATTCCCTCCTTGAGCCAATTCTAATGAGATTGAGGTCTTTGTGCCAATTTTGATGAGTGTTAGGCTCATTTACTACCCAGATTAAATAGATTACTCCACCCAGTTGGGTGTGTCTATTAGTCCCTCCTTGAGACAGGTCTGATGAGTTTAAGATCTTTGAGCCTTTTCTGATGAGTATAAAATTCATTCACTGCCCTGCTCCTCTCCCATCTCTTCCCCCACTCCATAAGCCTTTTCCTGTTACTTTCATGTAGGATTTCGCTTCTGCCCTTCCCCCTCCCCCAGTGAATTCCCTTCACCCCTCAATTGAACCCTAAAGATGTTATCATCTAGCCAAGTGACACAGTGGACAAATCATCACCCCTGGACCCACGGGGATCCCAGCCAAAACCTGGCCTCAGACACAAGACAGTCGCCCACTGTACGACCCCAGGTATGTCGCCCAGCTCCAATTTTTTTTTTATGGTTCTCTAAGGTCTTGTCTTTGAAAGTCAAATTTGCCATTCAGTTCAGATCTTTTCATCACAAATATCTGAAAGTCTTCTTTTTCATTAAAGTCCCATTTTTTCTGCTGAAAGATAATGCTGAGTTTTGCTGGGTAGGTAATTCTCGGTTGTAATCCCATTTCCTTTGCCCTTTGGAATATCATATTCCATGCCCTCTGGTCTAATGTAGAAGCTGCTAGATCTTGTGCTATGCTAACTGGGGTTCCACAGTACTTGAATTCTTTCTTTTTGGCAGCTTGCAATATTTTCTCCTTGACTTGAGAGCTCTGGAATTTGACTATAATATTCCTAGGAGTTTTCTTTTTGGGATCTCTTTCTGGAGGTGATTGGTGGATTCTTTCAATTTCTATTTTAGCTGCTTCTTCTAGAATTTCAGGGAAATTTTCCCTAGGAATATCTTGGAAGATGATGTCTAACCTCTTTCCTTGATCATGGTTTTCAGGTAGACCAATAATTTTCAAATTATCTCTCCTGGAGCTATTTTCCAGGTCAGCAGTTTTTCCCAGAAGATATTTCACATTGCCCTCTATTTTTTTATTCATTTGGATTTGCTTGATTGTGTCTTGGTTTCTCATAAAGTCACTGGCTTCCATTTATTCAATCCTAATTCTTAGGCAGTTATTTTCATCAGAGAGCTTTTATACCTCCTTTTCCATTTGACTTTTCAAGCTGTTGACTTTTTTCTCATGTCTTTCCTGCATCACCCTCATTTCTCTTTCCATTTTTTCCTCTACCTCTCTAATTGTATCTTCAAAGTCCTTTTTGAGCACCTCTATGGCCTGGGACCAATTCGTATTTTTCTTGGAAGCTTTAGATATAGGGGCCCTGGTGTTGACATCTTCCTCTGAGGGTGCCCCTTGGTCTTCCTTGTTACTGAAGAAACTTTCTATGGTCCTCACCTTTCTCTGTCGGCTCATATTGCCTTCCTTTTACTAGACTTTTAGCTCCTTAAAGTGGGGCACTGTTTCCAGGCTGCAGTATCCCAAGCCTAAGAAGTCCCAGGTGGTATGATTTAAGGAGAATCAGGTTCTTCACTCCCCCAGCCTGTTTCCTGGTCCTTAGATGACCCCAGACCAACTTGCCAATCAACCAGCTTTGTGTGTTGTGGTTGTTAGCTCTGATGAGCCTGTGCCCCTCCCCAACCTGGGCCACTGCTACTTGAGCCTACCTCCTGGTTCTCAGCAGGGGTGTAAAATCCGAGTTCTGCCTTAGCACCAGCATAGACCCCTGTAGTCTCTCCCCTGCCCAGGGCTCAGCCCACTCACCAGACTGTGAGCTTAGTTCCAGATGACACTGGTGCTTCAGCTGATTCAGAGGCTCTGGGGGTCTCCTTGTCTGGTGAGGACTTCCTGAGACTGGATCTGTGTCAGGGTGACTGTGGGGTTGGGCCCGACTCCTGTATCAGCACAGCAACTCCCTCCTTCTGACCTTCCAAGCCATTCTTGGTTAGAAGATGATTTCAGCACATTCTTCTGTGAGTTTTGCTGCTCCAGGCATTTTCCTATGGCCTTGTTTGGATGTTTTTTGGAGCGATCGTGTCATTAAAAGTTAGACTTTTAAACATTTATTAAGGAGAATAAGAATTTGGTGAAGAGAGAGCAAGAGGCCTAGATTCAGTTATCTGTCTCAGGAAGCCCACATTTCTGCTCCACTCTCCAAAATGAGGAAACCAAGATAAATAGTGCCCAGGGTCACACAGCTAGTGTCTGAGGCCAGATCTGAACTCAGGAAGATTAGTCTTCCTGATTCCAGGCCCCTATACTCTACCTGATGTAACACCTAGCTGCCCAAATGTGAGTGGACAATTAGCCAAACATTCACTGAGTCTTGTCAATTCTTTCCCAATTATATCTCTCTGCTCTGTCTCCTTTCTACTCATAAAGCCACCACCCTAGTCCACATCATTTTTTCTTCTCCCTTGAAAAATTTCACATCACCCTAACTGGACTTCCAGCTCCTAGTCTTATCTCTTTCCAATTTATCGCCCTCGTGGCCACCAAAATAATCTACCTTTTAAACACAGCTCTGACCATATCTTACCCTTATTCAAGAAGCATCAGTATCACTATTTCTTATGGGATAAAGTATCAATTCCTCACTTTATTATTCAAAGTCCTTCATAATCTGCCTCCATCCTCCCTTTCATACACTTTTATTATAGCCCAACTGGCCTACTTGCTGTAACTCCAAAGTTAGCATACCATCTCTCTATGACTTTGCATAGGCAGTCCCCCAGGCTTGGGATATTCTCCCTCTTCATATCCCTTTCTTAGAATCCTTAGCTTCATCTATTCCCATATGAAAAAATGCTCTAAATCACTATTGATTAGAGAGATGCAAATTAAAACAACTCTGAGGTACCACCTGACACCTATCAGATTGGCTAAAATGACAAAAAAGGAAAATAATAAATGTTGGAGAAGCTGTGGGAAAATTGGAACACTAATGCATTGTTGGTGGAGCTGTGAACTGATCCAACCATTCTGGAGAGCAATTTGGAATTATGCCCAAAGGACAATAAAGCTCTCCATACCCTTTGACCCAGCAATACCACTATTGGGTCTTTTTCCCAAAGAAATCATGGAAAGGGGAGAGGGACCCACATGTACAAAAAATATTTATAGCTGCTCTTTATGTGGTGGCAAGGAATTGGAAGTTGAGGGGATGCCCATCAATTGGGGAATGGCTGGACAAGTTGTGGTATATGAATACAATGGAATACTATTGTGCTGTAAGAAACGATGAGCAGGAGGAGTTCAGAGAAACCTGGAGGGTCTTGCGTGGGCTGATGATGAGTGAGATGAGCAGAACCAGAAGAACATTGTAAACAGTATCATCAACATTGAGTGTTGATCTACTGTGATGGACTATATTCTTCTCACCAATGCAATGGTACAGAAGAGTTCCAGGGAACTCATGATAGAAGAGGATCTCCAAATTCAAGGGGAAAAAAAAAAAAAGAACTGTGGAGTGTAGATGCTGAATGAACCATACTATTTCTTTTGTTTTTGGTGCTGTTTTTTTTTTCTATTTTGAGGTTTTTCATCATTGCTCTGATTTTTCTCTTATAACATAACTAATGCAGAAATAGGATTAATGTTATTATGTGTATATAGATATATATAACCTATATCAGATTACCTGCTGTCTAGGGGAGGGAAGAGGGAGAAAAATCTGAAATTGGAAAGCTTGTATAAACAAAAGTTGAGAACTATCTTTACATGTAACGGGAAAAAAAGAAAATACTTTATTAATTAAAAAAAAGAAAACTATTTCTACATGTAACTGGAAAATAATAAAATACTTTGGGTTGTTTTTTGTTTCGTTTTGTTTTTTTCAGGGTTATGGGAGTTAAGCGACTTGCCCAGGGTCACACAGATAGTAATTGTCAAGTGTCTGAGGCTGGATTTGAACTCAGGTACTCCTGAATCCAAGGCCGATGCTTTATCCACTGTGCCACCTAGCTGCCCCAATACTTTTATTTTTAAAAAAATAATAAAATGGCATTTAAGATGGCTTTTAAAAGAAGCATGATCCACCTGGTGAAACTTCAAATTTGCACTACAAGACCAAAAAGGCAGGATTTGATGTATTGGGAAGAGACTATAGAGATTTTGTTACTCAGTATTAGACTCTAGATCATCCACAAATATTCCTAAGTGTCAAAAGGTGCTTCCATCCAAATCAAGAATCACACTGGAAGGTAACCAGCCTTTTCAAGCTCCCTCAGAAGTTAACACTAGTGCCAAGCTACCTGAATGCATTCATAGTGATAAGTTCAATAAATGCAAGTCAAAATATATTTAGATTTTGGGGGGGACAGCTAGGTAGCACAGTAGATAAAGCACCGGCCCTGGATTCAGGAGGACCTGAGTTCAAATCTGACCTCAGACACTTGACACTTACTAGCTATATGACCCTGGGCAAGTCACTTAACTCTCATTGCCCTGCAAATATATATATATTTAGATTTTTAAAGAAATATCTCACCTTTCCTAGTTCACATTGTTAGGTTTCTAAATATCCAATTCATTGAAAGTGAATTTGGAAACAACAGAGAGGTAAAGCACTATTATTTACTGCTACAAGACCTGGAGTTGACTGTGATTCAGATCATGAGCTTCTTATTGCAAAAAATTCAGACAAATTGAAAAGTAGGGAAATCCATCAGACTATATAGGTATGACCTAAATAACATCCCTTATGAACATGAAGTGGAAGCGATTAAAAGATTTCAGGGATTAGATATGGTAGATAGAGTGCCTGAAAAACCATGGACAGAGATTTGCAATATTATACAGGAGGCAGCAGCAGCAACAACAACAACAATAACAACTAACCTCCCAAAGAAAAAGAAGAGAAAGAAAACAAAATGGCTGTCTAATGATGCTTTACAAATAGCTGAAGAAAAGGGAAAGAAGAAATAGGAAGATATACCCAACTAAATGCGAAATTCCAGAAAATAGCAAGGAGAGATTAAGTTTTCATAAGCAATGCAATAAAATAGAAGAAAAAATATAATGGAAAAAAACAAGAGATCTCTTCAAAAAAATTAGAGACATTGGGGGCAGCTAGGTGGTGCAGTGCATAAAGTGCCGGCCTTAGATTCAGCAGGATCTAAGTTCAAATCCAGCCTCAGACACTTGACACTTATTAGCTCTGTGACCCTGGGCAAGTCACTTAATCCTCATTGTCCCAGCGGGGGAAAAAAATTAGAGACATCAAGAGAACATTTCATATAAAAATGGGCATGATAAAAGATAAAAATGCTAAGGACTTAACAGAAGTAGAAGAGATTAAGAAGAGGTGACAAAAATATACAGAACTATACAAGAAAGATCTTAACATCAGCAATGACCATGATGGTGTGGTAACTGATCTAGAGCAATACATCCTGAAGAATAAAGTCCTGTGGACCTTAGGAAGCATTGCTAACAATAAGCCTAGTGCTCTGGGGGAGGGGGGGAAAGAGAATTTAGAACTTAAATTTTTTTTTAATGAATGTTTAAAATTGTCTTTACATATAATTGGGAAAAAGAAATTATTTTTAAATAAATAAATGCTTTCCTTATTCATAGATCCGACAAGTAAAATATTCCATGCTCCCCTAATTTGCTTATATCACCCTTTATGTCCAAATTAAGTACCCATTTTGGCTTTAGGTATATAGTTCGAGACGTTGATCTATATGTAGTTTCTGCCAAACTACTTTCCAGTTTTCCCAGCAAATTTTGTCAAATAGTGAGTTTTTGTCCCAAAAGCTTGGATCTCTATGTTTATCAAATACTATATTACTACAGTCATTTATTACTGTATATTGTGTACCTAATCTATTCCATTATTTCTTCAATGTAATTTTTGTCAGTAATATTTTGCAAACTACTAACGACCCACTATGATCTTTATATTGCATGAAGTACAGTTGTCATTCTTCTGAGACTATAATTTTCTATGATTTCTAGTCATGCTATATCACTAGAAAAATGCTGATGTTAAAAAGATGAGCCTTTTTTTCAGGAAGAAGTGTTATTTATTCCAAATCAAAGAGGAATTCCCCATAGGTATTGAGAACCTCCAGATACTTCTGATGAGAAATAATACTGTGTTGATTACATCATGTCCCAGAATACCACAGAGCCTCCCTAAAGGATCCCAAGTGATCCCGTTCCATCTTCTTCCACAGACTGTCCCCTCCTATTATCTTTACTCTTTTACTAATCTATAATCTCTCCCCACCTACTGGATATTTCTCTACTGCCTGCAGATGTGACCATGTCTCCCCCATCCTCAAAATGCCCTCATTTGAACTATCCATCCATACTAGTTATCATCCTATATCTCTCCTTTTTGTGGCTAAACTCTTTTCAGAAGACTGTCTACAATAGGTGCCTCTATTCCTTTCCTCTCACTCTATTCTTATCTCTCCGGAGTCAGACTTCCAGCCTCATTGTTCAACCAAAACTGCCTTCCCCAAAGCTACTAATAATCTCTTTTTTAATTTAATAGTATATTTTTTGTAAAGATAGTTTTCAACATTCATTTTTATAAGATTTTGAATTCCAAATTTTTCTTCCTCCCTCCTTTTGCTCCTCCCTCTCCAAAACAGCAAGCAATCTGATATAGGTAATACAGTACAATCATGTTAAACATAATTCCACATTAGTCATGTTGTGAAAGAAAAATCAGAACAAAGAGCTAAGTCTATCACAGTTGGTCATTGCACAATGTTGCTGTTATTGTGTATAATATTCTCCTGGTTCTAGTTCACTTCACTTTGCGTAAGTTCCTCTAAGTCTTTCCAGGTTTTTCTGAAATCCATCTGCTTATCATGTCTTATAGCACAATAGTATTCCATTACATGCCCCTATTGATGGGCATCCCCTCAATTTCCAATTATCTGCCACCACAGAAAGAGCTGCTATAAATATTTTTTGCACATATGGGTCCTTTGCCCTTTTTTATGATCTCTTTGGGATACAGACTTAGCAGTGGTGTTTCTGGGTTTTGACCTTTAGGCATAGTTCCAAATTGCTCTCCAGAATGGTTGATCAGTTGGGGGCAGCTAGGTGGCACAGTGGATAAAGCATCGGCCCTGGATTCAGGAGTACCTGAGTTCAAATCTGGCCTCAGACACTTACTAGCACTTAACCCCCATTGCCCCACCAAAAAAAAAAAAAAAAAGGAATGTTTGATCAGTTTACAACTCCACCAAAAATACATTAGTGTTCTAATTGTCCCACATCCTCTCCAACATTTATCATTTTCCTTTTTTTGTCATGTTAGCCAGTATGACAGGTATGAGGTACTACCTCATAATTTAATGTGTATTTCTCTAATAAATAATGATTTAGAGCATTTTTTCATATGACTCTAGATAGCTTTGATTTCTTCATCTGAAAACTGCCTTTTCATATCCTTTGATCATTTATCAATTGAGGAATGGCTTATATTCTTATGAATTTAACTCAATTATCTATGATCTGAGAAATGATGTCTTTATCAGAGACACTAACTGTAAAAATTGTTCCCCAGCTTTCTTCTTTCCTTCTAATCGTGGTTGCATTGGTTTTGTTTGTGCAAAACCTTTTTAATTCAATGTAATCAAAATTATTCATTTTGCATTTTATAATGCTCTCTATCTCTTACTTGGTCATAAATTCTTTCCCTCTCCATATATCTGACATTCCTTCCTTTTATGTCTAAATCACATATGCATTTTGATCTTATTTTGGTATACAGTGTGAGATGTTGATCTATGCCTAGTTTCTGCCATACTATCCAATAATCTCTTAACTGCCAAATCTAAATGAACTTTTCTCAATCCTCAGTCTCCTTGACCTCTCTGCAAACTTTGACACTATCACTCTTTTCTCCTTATTATTCTCTTCTCTCTAGGTTTTCAGGATACTGCTTTCTCCTGGTTATCCTACTACCTGCTTGACTGTTTCTTCTCCATACCCTTCACTGTATCTTCATCCAGGTCACACTTTCTAACTGGGCATCCCCCAGGGTTCTGACCTGGGCCCTGTTCTCTTCTCCCTCCATACTATTATACTTGGTGATCTCATCAGCTCTCATCAGATTAAATTATCATCTCTGTGTAAATGACTGACAGATCTACTTCTCCAACTCTAACCTCTCTGCTAACCCCCAACCTCACATCTCTGTTTTTCAGACATCTCAAACAAGATATCCCATAGACATCTTACATTCAATATGTTTAAAAGTTAACTCCACCCCCTCTTCCTCATTCTATTGCTGTCAAGGATTCTACCATCCTCTCAGCAACCCAGGTTCACAACCCAGGTGTCATCCTCAACTCTTTCTTGTTTCTCACCTCTACCCCCAAGATCTAATCAGCGGTCAAGTCCTATTGTTGCTGCTTTTTGCAACTTCTCTCATATATGTCACTTCTCTCCTTGGATACCCTGCTGCAGGCCCTCGTCACCTCATGATTGGACTATTGCAATAGCCTGCTAGCTGGTCTCCCTGCTTCAAGTTTCTTCCCACTCCACTCCACCCTTCTCTCAGTTGTTAAATTGATCTTCCTAAAGCATAGGTCACACATTACACCCTCCCATCCAATAAACTCGAGTGGCTCCCTTTTACCTCCAGGATCAAATACAAAATCCTCTGTTTGGCTTTCATAGCCCTTCATAACTTGGCTCCTCCTTGCATTTCCAGTTTTCTTATGCTTTATTCCCCCTCCAGGCACTCTGCAAACACTGGTATTCCTAGATACCATGCTCCTAGGACATTTTACTCCATTTCTTGACTCCAAGCACTTTCACTGGCTATCAAGTGTGCTTAGAATAATCTCCCTCTTCTTCTCTACCTCATAGTTTCCTGGCTTTCTTCAAATCTCAGCTAAAGTCTCATCTCCTGGAAGAAGCCTTTAGAAGCCTTTCCCAATCCTCCTTAATCTTAGAACCATCCCTATGAGATTGCCCCCAATTTATCCTGTGTGTGTGTGTGTGTGTGTGTGTGTGTGTGTGTGTGTGGAGAGAGACAGAGACAGAGACAGAGAGGGAGATCTTATTTGCACTTTGTTCTTTTTGCATGTTGTATCCCCAATTAGATTGTGAGTTCCTTGAGAGCAGGTACTGCTAAGAAATGAAAAGTGATTAATTAACAAAATCACTCAAAAGAGTTTAGCCTTACTATCTTCACAAGAAAAACTAAGTGGATAAAGAATGTCCATTATCCAGACTATGATATATAATTTGATAGAAGATTCCTAGAGTCCATGAGTCTTGGTCAGATATTATAATGAGACTCAAAATTAAACAAGAGGTAGAAAATGGATTGAACTGGTAGAAAATTGTGCAATAACTAGACCTCAAGTTTCTTCCTAGACACTTATATTTTTAAAAGAGATATTGGTTTCAGGAATCCCAACAAATATTTTTTCAGATTTAAAACAAAAACAGTTTTGGTAATGTGTCTGACTGTGCATTTCCCTCCATCTCATTTTCTTGTTTCTCCTTCTCCCCCCTCTCCTCCTCCTCTTTTTATCCTGTCTCTCCTCAAAAGTCTATTTTGCTTCTAACCACTGCCTCCCTTAATCTGCCCTCCCTTTTATCACTCCTCCCTTTTTCCTATCATCTTCCCTTTCTATTTTGTTATTAAGTTAGCTTTTTATACACACCTTTGGGTGTTTGTATGTATACTTCCTTTCCAGGGATCAAGGAGAGGTAATTTAAGAATTACTGGACTGTCTGAAAGCCATGATAAAAGAAATAGCGCAGACATCATATTTCAAGAAACTATCCAAGTACCCTACCCTAATATCTTAGATCCAGAGGGTAAAATAGAAATCAAAAGAAACTACTAATCACCTCCTGAAAGAGATACCAAAATGAAAACTCCCAGGAATAATATAGCCACATTCTAGAGCTCCTCAAGCACCCTAAAAGAAACAATTCAAATATCATGGAACCACAGTTAGTATCACACAAGATTTAGTGGCTTCCTTGTTAAAGGAACAGAGGACTTGGAAGATAATATTCCAGAAGGCAAAGGAGCTAGAATTACACCCAAGAATAACCTATCTAGCAAAACTGAGTATAATCCTTCAGGGGAAAAATGAATATTTCATGAAATAGAGAACTTTCAGGCATCCCTGATGAAAAGCCCAGAGCTGAATAGAAAATTTGATATTTAACCCCAATTTGATATTTAAACCCAAGACTCAAGAGAAGTATAAAAAGGTAAACATGAAAGAGTAATCATAAGGCATCAATAAAGTTAAACTATTCACATTCCTATATGGGAAAATGATATTAGAACTTTATCATTATTAGGGCAGTTAAAAGAATTTACACAGAGGGCATGGGTGTGAGGTGATTAAGTTAGAATGATCTCCCCCAAAAATAAAGGGGTGAGGTACTGGGAAAAGTGGGAAGGGACAGGTAGAAGAGAAATTTTCTCACATAAAAAAGGCATGCAAGGAAGAGCTTTTACAGTGAATGGGGAAATGGGGGTAGGGGTGGCAGGTGCTTGAACCTCGTTTTCATAGGAATTGTTTCAAAGAGGAAAGAATATATACACACTCAGGTGTGTACAGAATTCTAACTTATCCAATAGAGAAATAGGAGGATAAGTTGATAAGAGAAAAGGGGGGGGCATAATAAAAGGGAGGGCAGATCAAGGGGAGGAAGTAATTAGAAGCAAAATAGATTTTTTGAGAAGGAACATGATAAAAAGAAAAAGAAGAAGAAACAAAAGATAATGCAGCTGCAAGCACTAGTGCTCCTCTTTGCCCTGGAACTGCAACCCAGAACTTTGTATGGGCTATAGAGTTGCCAATCAGCACCAGTTGTACCCAGTACCAGTGCAGAGTACTCCCTTATGGACTAAGAACTCCTGAATCAGCAGCTGTAACTCTGATGTGTGTACCTGCCTTAGACAGGCCTTCATCCCCACCTCCTCCCACCCCATCCTCCATCAGTGACTTCTCCTGTCAAAATCCTAACTTTTCCTAGGCCAGAAAAATGTCTAATCCTGACTTTTTGTTGACTCTGCTGCTCCAAAATTTGATTTGAGGCATTATTTTTAAATTGTTTGGAGGGAATTGTTGAAAGAGTTCCAGTAGGTTGCAGCCTCTAATCTACTACCTTGGTTCCACCCCACATCTGAGTGAAGTTCTAAATTGGTTCACAGAATTGTCCAATCATTTCACAGCACCAACATTGTAATAGTGAACCTATTCTCCTATAGTCTTTCCAAAAATTGTCATTCTTCTTTTTTGTCACCTTTGCCAATCTCTTGAGAGATAGATCCTCAGAGTTGTTTTAATGTGCATTTCTCTTACCAACAGTGATTTAGAACATTTTTTCATATGACTATAGATAGCTTTGATTTCTTCATCTGAAAACTGCCTTTTCATATCTTTTGACCATTTCTCAATTGGGGAATGGATTGCATTCCTATGAATTTGATTCCATTCTCTATAGATTTGAGAAACGAGGTCTTTATCAGAGACGCTAACCATAAAAAATTGTTTCCCGGCTTTCTGCCTTCTTTCTAATCTTGGCTATATTGGTTTTGTTTATGCAAAACATTTTTAATTTAATGTAATCAAAAGAATCCATTTTGCATCTCATAATGTTCTCCTCTCTCTTATTTGTTCATAAATTCTTCCCTTTTTCACAGATCTGACAAGTAAACTATTTCTTCTTCTAATTTGACTATGGTATCAACCTTTATGTCTAAATTGTGAACCCATTTTGACTTAATGGAAGATGTTGGTTTATGCCTAGTTTCTGCCATACTACCTTCTAGTTTTCCCAGCAGTTTTTGTCAAATAGTGAGTTCTTATCCTGGAGGCTAGAACCTTTGGTTTTATCAAACAGGAGATTGCTATATTCATTTACTGTTGTGTTTTGTATACCTAACGTATTCCACTGATCCACCACTCTATTTCTTGGCCAATACCAAATAGTTGTTTTTGTTGGGTTTTTTTGGTGAGGCAATTGGGGTTAAGTGACTTGCCCAGGGTCACACAGCTAGTAAATGTGTAAAGTGTCTGAGGCCGGATTTGAACTCAGGTCCTCCTGAATCCAGGGCTGGTGCTCTCTCCACTGTACCACCTAGCTGCCCCCCAAATAGTTTTAATGATTGTTGCTTTATAATATAGTTTTAGATCTGTTATGGCTAGGCCACCTTCCTTTGCATTTTTTTCATTAATTCCCTTGATATTCTTGACCTTTTCTTCTACCAGATGAATTTTGTTATTATTTTTTGTATGGCACTGAACAAGTAAATTAATTTAGGTAGAATCATCATTTTTATTATATCAGCTCATGAGCAACTGATAATTTTCCATTTGTTTAGATTTGACTTTATTTATGTGAAGTGTTTTATAATTGTGTTCATATAGTTCTGGGTTTGCTTTGGCAGGTAGACTCCCAAATATTTTATATTGTCTACAGTTATTTTAAATGCATTTTCTCTTTCTATATGTTGCTGTTGGGCTTTGTTGGTCATATATAGAAATATTGATAATTTATGTGGGTTTATTTTATATCCTGCAACTTTGCTAAAGTTGTTCATTATTTCAAGTAGTTTTTAATTCATTCTTTAGGATTATCTAAGTATATCATCATATCATCTGCAAAGAGTGATAGTTTTGTTTCCTTCTTGCCTATTCTAATTCCTTTGATTTCTTTTTCTTCTCTTATTGCTAAGGCTGACATTTCTAGTACAATACTGAATAACAATGGTGATAATGGGCATCCTTGTTTCACCCCCTGATCTTATTGGGAACACTTCTAACTTATCCCCATTATATATAATGCTTGCTAATGGTTTTAGATAGATACTGCTTATCATTTTAAGGATAGGTAAATTTATGACTATGCTCAAGTAAATCGTTTATTTTTAAAAAATTAAAATAAACCAGTAGGCAAAATTTAAAATAGAAAAAACTTAGTAATGAACCACGAAGCTTATTTCATGCAGCAGTATAACAGAAGAGAAAAACAGAGTGGAGGAACAACAGTTTCTCTGAGTTGCCATCCAATCACTCTTTGCTAGATTCTTTCAATAAGCTGAGTTTCTCTGGGGAAAAGAAAAGACTACATCCACAACAAAAAGCCATAGAGAACTGGTCCCCTGGCAGGTTGCTCCATCTGCTGTCATAGCTGCTCCAGCCACTCTCTCCAACTCTCTTCCCTCACGTTCTTCTCCAGAGAGATTTAATTGCAGCTGAAGTGGAAAATTTTTATCCTCCAATGCCATCCTAAGAGAGAGTCCTTTCTTCCCAAACTCAGAAGAAATAGAACTATCAGGTTCTTTAGTGACTCAGGTCCTCTCCAGAGGAAGTAGTCCAAATGATGCCAGAAGGGCAGTTCCGGAACTTTCCAAAAGCTTTTGTCAAATACAGTCATAAGGGGCAGCTAGGTGGAGCAATAGATAGAGCACTAGCCCCGGAGTCAGGAGGACCTGAGTTCAAATTTGACCTCAGATACTTGACACTAGCTGTGTGACCCTGGGCAAGTCACTTAACCCCAATTGCCTCACCAAAAAAAAAAAAAAAAAAGACATGGTTAGGCAAATACAGTCATAAGTCTTTACCCAGGACTTACCTTACTGGGAGTCCTTTCATTTACAGAACACTATGCTACTATGTTTATTTGTTTCCAGAATTTAAGTACCTAATCTGTTACCTAATCTGCAGCTCTCAATTTGAGATCCAGTACTAGTAAACCTCCCTTCCCATTTTTTTTCCATTTCCCTGGATAGTCACGATTTTTTGTTCCTCCAGATGGATTATTATTTTGTCTAGTTCTACAAAGCAACTCTTTGGTACTTCAACAGGTGTTGCAGAAAATTAATAAAGTTAGGCAGTTGTATTCATTTTGTTATCCTGAGGAAGTACCATGAACAATTACTATTTCTCTAATTATCTATTCTGTCATTATTTCTATATGGTGTTTTGTGGTTTTATTGATATATAATTCATGTGTATGTCTTGGTAGTGCGACTCCCATTTAATGTATACATTCTGCAGTTATTTTTAATAGAATTTCTTTTCTTTTTCTATCTCTTCCTGATAGGGTTTTTTTTTGGGGGAGGGCAGGGTAATATTTTAAAAGGCAGATGATTTTGTGGATTTATATCATATGCTGTTACATTACTGAAGTTACCGTTTCAATTAAGTTTTTGGTTGACTCTTTAGTGTTCTCTAATGTAATGGATTATTACACCATCTTCAAAAATGATCTTGTTTTGTCTTTACCTACACTTATTCCCTTAATTGCTTTTTATTGTCTTCCTTGCAGACATTCCTAAGAAGAAAGTCAGATTTAGTTTATGCCTTTGGCATGAAAACTGGCTACAAAGAAGAAATTCAACTAAATAAAATATCTTGAAAACAATGAATGAGAAACTCTGTGTTGTAGGCAATTCTTTACAGCTATGAATTCCAAAGATACTAATCTGCATAGTTTTAAGTTTGTCACTAAGAACTCCTACATATATATATATATATATATATATATATATATATATATATATATATATATATATATATATACACACATACAGACACACATACATACACACATACACATATAAACTAACTAAACTATGAAAACAGAAAAGAATCTATTTTTCCTTTAAATACAATAATATATTGCTCATAGGAAACATACCTAAAACATAAGGATCCATACAGATTCTAATTGAAAGGCCATAAAATATATTATACCTCAGCTGAAAAAAAAAAAGTAAGGAGTAGCAATTATGTTTTTAAAAATTGTATCTTGTTCTGGTTCCCCTGACTACCCTCCCTACGCCGCCCCCCCCCCCCACTTCTGGTCAGTATAGTAAGATTATAAGTAGCCCATATAAATTAGCAATAGCAGCAATTATGTTTTTAAAAATTGTATCTTTTTCTGGTTCCCCTGACTACCCTCCCTACGCCCCCCCCACCCCCGACTTCTGGTCAGTATAGTAAGATTATAAGTAGCCCATATAAATTAGCAATAGCAGGAAATAAGATTACAAAGGGGAACCTAGAAGTCACATACAAACTATCCCAAAGGTCAAAGGGACATAATTTACAAACTGTATCATTTACTAACCAAAAATCATTCCCTGGTAATATAGGCTGTATCCAGGGCAGTCATCTAGGATTTGCTGTCAGAGTCTTTTGGTTGTGTGATGTGTAAATCTCACCTAAATTCCAATTGTGAGAAATAGAACTCCAATAACTTCTGGAACTCAGCATTGGTGATGTGTCAAAGGCTCATTTATTGTCATTCTCGAAAAAATGGACCACCCCCTAGTGGAGTAAACAACAAAATGGAGGCTCGCAGGCCCTTTTATATCCTAACGCAACTGGCCCCTTCCCTTCTTCACCAATTACTCAAGGATTACAATCCATGCACCAAAAACTAGAACTAGCCAATCGGAACACAGGATTCCTTAGCCAATGGGGGAGGCGACACAGGGACAACCCTTCAACTCCTCCCCCACATAGACACAGCTCTGGAGCAGATCTAATTGTGACCAGCCTGAGGCTTTCCCGAATCACGTGATTTTGTTTGCTGGGGGGTTGGGGGGGGTGGGAAAGAGAGGCTGACCTTTTTCAGATTGAGAGGAACCCAACCCCCATTTCTTCACACAATCATCCGCAGTTAAAACCAGCCACACACCAAATGTTACTGATGGCTTTGAGATGATGTGTATATATTAATTCTAATTTTACAGACAACTTTGAGATGATTTGGATATGCTAATGGACTCAGATCAAAGCAGTAAGGATATGAGTGTCTGTTTCCCCTCAAAATCTCATAAATGAGACCTCCAACTACTTCCCTCCACAACCAGCATTCTTCCGTGCCCATTGGGCCCATGCTGACAAGTGATCCCAACTCTAATCCATGGTAAGAGATTAACTCAAGTTTACCCAGGCCTCTTCCCCTCCTCATTCTTTATCCCCATTGAGCCTGCCTTCCATGCCATCTACCTCTTGACCCCTTTTCACCACTGATCTCTACTTCCTGTGCCTGTGCTCCCCTTCACTCTCTGTGCTAACTTTCCACTGTCATTGTGGTCCACTGCATTTTATAATTTCAGAAATCAATTAGCAATTCAACAATCCTGAGTTTGGACAAAGTGGAAGCAAAGATACAGGGCTTTAATCACAATAAACAGAAACAGCTATGTAATGCTTAAATTCATCACTGTCACAGGGGAAATTGGTGGTGTGGGGGTCCTTAGTTATTCCTCTTTAAAGAATTATACCCTCTTACATACAAATCGAATTAGAATAAAATAATCTTTTAATTAGGCGCTAGAGAAAGGAGACCAAGAGAGAAGCCAAGGACTTCTCTCAAGGGTTCAGAGACAATTCTTTGAGATACCTATCATCTCTAACAGGAGAAAGGCAAAAGCTTTTATAGATGGTAAATGAGGTGGACAGATGGGGTGACCAGGTGGGGTGATCACCTGACAATGGAAAGTTCCTTTTAGGGGTGGGGGAAGCTTGAGTGAGAGGTGATGGTCAGGACTTCTGGAGTCATCTCTGTCCCCTGGTGGGGACCAGGCAGCAGCCACCCCTAATGAGCTTATCTCCCTTACTTGTTAGGTGTGTCTGTCCTTTAGCTTCTCAAGGAGAGTTACCCCAGACCCATGTCCTTTAGTTTAGCAGGCCAGTTTAAACTTTAATAGTCCCAAATTCCTTGATATGTCACAACCCCATAACAATCACATTATCAATATTAATCACATATGCACTGAATGGTATGGCAACCAAGTGTGTCAAGATAATGGAATGTGATGGATGAGATTTAGCAGATACTCAGGGGCCCACCTGGAGACTGGTTTAAACTGAATGAATTGGATAAGGTGACTGACTGCTGACTGGATTATTGGCTTACTTCCAGTTTACTAGATTGTAAGCACATCTGGCTGGTACTTAAGGGTACTTAAGAAAGTAATTGTTCTCAGAAGCTAAAAACTTTGAACTTTACATCGAGACCACCTTCAGGTCCAGTGAACCAATGAATTTGAATGACACTAGCCAATCAGCTTGAAGAACCTCCCATTTCTGGGAGAGGAACATGAAGCAGGAAGTGGACGCTGGGGAGAGAGTTCTGGACTTTTTGGTGCTAGAGATCAGCATGGTGGCAGAGGACTTCAGAAGTGGGATCTTAGGAAGGTTAGGATTGCCAGGTTATAGGAAATCTGTTCTCTTTCTCTTTCTTTTACTATCTTTCAATAAACCCTTAAAAAACCTAAGACAACCTCCAAGGAGGGTGCCTTTTTCCTTGGAGGTGTGTTTTTGGGGTTTACCCGTCATAAGGTGAACCTAAGGACATATTTGGCCTCCTCTGTGCATGTTCCTAAAGACATGCTTAAACTTGTCAGACCCAGAGGGTCTCTGTGTTTATGCTATCTCTTTACTTAAGATCTGGTTTCTAGGTGTCCTGTCATCTAGGAATACTAATGGCTATTAATGGTTAATGATCCCTAGTTACTGTTTCTGTTGATGGTGAGGGTTGACAGGGACAAACCCTCTTGGTTACTGTAAGAACACATACCTTAGTTTTTCTCTTAACCCTTTTAGGTACTATTGATAAGGACTCAAGCCTCAGTCTATAGCCTCCTCCATCAAGCTCCTCACTTTTCACTTCCCTGCCTCCAGTCTCTCTTACTCTATACTGACATCCCTAAAACAGATATTCTATATCACTCTCCTACTCAAAAATCTTCAGTGGGCTCCCTATTGCCTTTGGGATACAATACAAATGCCTAAATCTAACACTTTAAACACTCCTCAACCTGGCTTTCTCCTACCTGTCCAGTCTTATTTCATGTCTTCCCTCTGTTTGGTTATCTGAAGTTTATCTTGTATTATATCTTGTTTGTACATAATTGTTTGCATGTTGTCTCGCAACAGAACATGGGCTCCTTGGGAGCAGTAGCTATCTTTTACCTTTCTTTGTATCCCTAGTGATATAGGGCTGGGACCTATCAAGGAATTTGGGAAGATTCAAGTTTAAACTGCCCTACTAGGATGGACACACCTTGAGAAGTAAGGGAGATAAGACCGTTTGGTGTGGCTGCTGCCTGGTCAGCACCAGGGGACTGAGGTAACTCCAGAAATCAGGACAACACCCCTCACTCAAGCTTTCCCCACCCCCAGAGGCAACTTTCCATAGTCAGGTGATCATCCCATCTGTCCAGCCACCATCCGTTCTCTATAAAGGCCTTGGCCTCCCTTCTGGTTGAGGAAAAATGCTTTTCAGATTATGTCTCTGTGCCATTTTCTCCCCTCTCCCCTTTCTCCAGCACCTAAATAAAAAGATTATTTTATTCTAATTGGATTTGTGTGAGAGAGGGCGTAATTCTTTAAAGAGGAATACCTAAGGACCCCCGCTACCAATTTCCCCCATGACACCTAGTATATAATAGGTGCTTAATAAATACTTGTTGACTGCCTCTCCTTACCACTCATCCAGCCCAAATGACCGGTTACCTATATCCTACACACAATAATCTACCTCTTTCCTCTTAGCCTTTGCACAAATGGCACACCATGTCTAGGATGCATTCTCTCTTTACCTCAGCCTTACAGAATCCCAGTCTTCTTTAAATCACATCTCAGGTACTACCTGATCCTCTCATTCTCTCCCTCTTTAAATTACTTTCTACTGCTTTGAATAGCATTTCTATTGCTTATTTGTGTTGCTCAGCAGGAATCACTGAGGCTGACTCAGGGTGGGACCTCTTGAGTCTTTACTTCTCTCCCTTCTCTCTATTAAAAACAAAGTGAGGGGGCAGCTAGGTCGCACAGTGAATAGAGCACCGGCCCTGGATTCAGGAGGACCTGAGTTCAAATCCGACCTCGGACACTTGACACTTACTAGCTGTGTGACCCTGAACAAGTCACTTAACCCCCACTGCCCTGCAAAAAAACCCCAAAAACCAAAAAACAAAGTGAGGATACTAGTTTAGGATGAGTGAGAGTATTAGTGTGGGTGAAAGCCCCAGTGCAACACTGTTTTCTTTCTCTGCAAAGCTAAAAAAAAAACAACCCTTAGAAATGAAAATTACAAATATCATTCATAAGATGGTTTGAGCTTCCAGAAATCTGTTGATTACCAAACCAGGATACTGATCTCCTTAAGTCAGCTTAATTTAATGCAATCCTACCTATTTTCCTTCCCTACATTCACACTTTCTATAGCAAATCACAAACTCAGATGCCACTAAAATTATCTTAATTTTTATTGAATCATTGTTGTAAAAAGTAAATAACTTGTAGGCAATAAATATCAAAACAATCCTTAGTGAGTAACCTTGTTACTCATTGCTTTGGGCTATAACCCAAAGTAGAAAAACAGAGTGGAATATATTTCACCATAGTTCAAATTAATTCTGTCACTCTTGAGAAGTCGTTGGATTCTCTTAAGCTAAGAGTCAAGGAAAGGAAAAGGCTGGAAAAAGCTCCAGAAACAAAGAGGCTTCTAAGTTTCCTTGGAAGAGTTTTCCACCTGCCCCCTTTTCTCTCCTACTAGTCAATCAACATTTATTAAGCACCAAGAACATAGAGAAAAGCTGAAGACAAATCTCTGCTCTCAAGGAGCTTACAATCCAAAAAGGATTCTCCAGGAAGCCTTTTAAACTTCCTCTGTCCTGATCCCTGGATAAGAGTAGTCTCTATTTGGCTTAGAAGAAATAAAATTTCCACAATCTTCAGAGATTGATGCTTCTCCATTTAGTCCAGACTTGCCAGAAGAGCTACTATACTTTGTACATGTTCATCACATTCACCCTGACTTATCTCCTCCCCAAAAGAATGTTCCTTGAGGGAAGAGACTATTTTGGTCTTGTCTTTGCATACCGACCATAGAGCCTAGCACTTAATAGCTGCTTAATGAATATTTCTTAGAATTTAATTTTTTGTTTGTTTGTTGTTTTGTTTTTTTTTTTTTTAGTGAGGCAATTGGGGTTAAGTGACTTGTCCAGGGTCACACAGCTAGTAAGTGTTAAGTGTCTGAGGCCGGATTTGAACTCAGGTACTCCTGACTCCAAGGCCAGTGCTCTATCCACTGCGCCATCTAGCTGCCCCTGAATTTAATTGAAAAGACAGTTCTTGAAAAAATAAACACAAACTACCAACATCCACCTTAAAAGTGTTCAAAACCGCTAATAATTAGAAAAATGCAAATTAAAACATCACTACCTTATACCTACTGATATGGCTAAAATGATAAAAGATGACAAAAATCAGCGTTGGTCAGGGATATAAGGAAACAGACATGCTAATACATTGCCAACAGGGATGTAAATTGATCCCATCATTTTGAAAAACAACACAGAATTATACAAGTTACAAAAATTTTATCTCTTTGACCTAGAAATCTCACATTTAAATTTATATCCTAACAAGGTTAGGGAAAGTAAAAGTCCATCTGTATAAAAATATTTATACCAAGTACCATCTGTGTGAGCAAGAAACTAAAACCAAACAATACAACCAACAGGAGGAGAATGACTAAGTAAAGTGTGGTACGTTAATGTAATGGATTATTAAAGGAATGAAGGAAATAAATAAAGGAATATGAAGAACACAAAGGAAAGTAGGAAGCCATATGGAGTCCAAAACTGAATTCCTTATCCCCAAACACTCCCCTCTTCCTAAATTCCACATTACAGTTGAGGGCACCACTATCATCCCAGTTAACCTGATTCACAAACTGTCATTCTCAACTCCTCATTCTCTGTCAAACCCCTATAATCAATTTGTTGCCAAGGCCTGTTGACTTTACCTTCATTAATAGTTCTCACGTAAAACCCCCTTCTCTCCTCTGACACTGTCCCCATCCTGGAGCAGACTCTCTTAACCTCATGCCTGTACTAATCCAATAGTCTACAATAGGTCTCCCTGCCACAAGTCTCTCCCCATTCCAGGCCTCCCCCACTGAGCTGTTGGAAGTGATCTTCCTAAAATCACAGGTCTGACCATGTCATCTCCCTTGGAGGCAGCTAGGTGGCTCCATGGATAAAGTGCTGGGCTTCATGTTAGGAAGATCTAAATTCAAATCCAAACTCAGTCTCTTACTAAAACTGTGTAACTCTGGAGAAGGCATAAACTTTGTCTTTCTCATTCGACTATAAAATGGGGATAATAATAGCATATATTCCACAGGGTTGGGGTGAGAACCAAATGAGATAATATTTGTAAGAACCTTAACATAGTGTGTGGTACACGGTAGGTACTTAATAAATTGTTCCTTTGTTCCCTTCTCCTTTCCCTTTCTGCTCTCTAAACTCTATTCCCTATCCTATCACTCCCAGGATTAAATATAAATTCCTCTGTTTGAATTCAAAGTTGAAATTTAAAATATTCAGGGATTTGTTGATAGGTACTGCAGCCAATCATACTTATCAACATACAAAGACATTTTAATAACCAGTTTATTATACGTTCAAAGCACATATATGTCCCACAGTATGCTAAAAACAAAGGGCCATGAGAAGCATTTCCGAGAATCTTCAATAGAAAAAGGCAGGGTGGACACAGCTGGAACTTTAACAAAGGGCAAAAGGGGAAGGTAAAGATTCATACATCAAAGAACTGAGAGCAGAAGAGGAAAATCTATGCCAGGTAAAATAATAAACTGATCAGCAAATACATGGGGATTTAGCTGATATCTCAAGCTGGAATTTTGCAAACAGAGCAAGAACTGATCAGATAACATGAGGGCTAAAGTTTGATGTCTCAGCTGTATTCTTCCAACCAGAGATGTGATTCACGATCTCAAATTCTCTTATGACAAAGCCTATTAATATTTCCCCCCTACCTTTCCACTCTTCTTACACTTTAACCCTTCTCCCCCCCACCACCCCCAGTATTCTGTGATCCGGTGACACTGGTCTCCTCTGTTCCTCTAACCAGACACTCCATCTCCCCACTCCAGGCCTTTTTACTGGCTCTCACATGGATGGAATTTTCTCCTTCCTCATCTCTGCCTCCTGGCTTCCTTCAATACCCAACTAAAATCCTACCTTCTACAGGGAAGTTTACCTGATACCCCTTAATTCTAGCACATTCTATTGGTTATTTCTAGTTTATCAGTATATAGTTTGGGCGGGGGGGTACATAATTGTTTACATGTCTCCTCAGACTGTGTGCTCCTTGAGAATGGAAACTGTCTCTTGCCTTTCTGTTTATCACCAGCACTTAACACAGTGTTGGCACATAATAAGTGTTTAATATGGGGCAGCTAGGTGGCGCAGTGGATAGAGCACCGGCCCTGGAGTCAGGAGTACCTGAGTTCATATACAGCCTCAGACACTTAACACTTACTAGCTGTGTGACCCTGGGCAAGTCACTTAACCCCAATTGCCTCACTAAAAAAAAAAATAAGTGTTTAATAAATATTTATTGATAATTGCAGAAAGCTTTACAAAGTGATTTACAAATGTTGTGTTATTTATCTTCAAAATAACCCTTGTGGGGCAGCTAGGTGACACAGTGGATAGAGCACCGGCCCTGGATTCAGGAGGACCTGAGTTCAAATCCAGCCTCAGACACTTGACACTTATTAGCTGTGTGACCCTGGGCGAGTCACTCAACCCTCACTGCCCAGCAAAAACAAACGAACCAAAAAATAACCCTTGTAAAATAGGTGCTAATATTTATCCTCATTTTACAGATAAGGAAACAAGCTGAGAGAAGCTTAAGTGACTGGCTCAGCTTCAACCAACTAGTTAAGTGTCTGAAATAGGATTTAAGTTCAGATCTTCCTAGCTCCAAGTCCAGCATTCTATCTGCTATACCACCTCGCTACCTTAAAAAGATATCTACCTCATTATTTTAAAAGCAAATCAGATATTTTTAATAAAAATGTTTTCTTCTGGAAGAAAATATCTATTAAAGAAGTAAGTTTCCTCATAGACGATGATACATATAATTAATTATATTTAATTTCCTCATATGTGAATAAATTATATCCAATTATACTTATTACTTTTCTTGCAATTGACAATAACAACTAGCCATTTATAAGCAAAATTGTGAAACAGATGAAGAATATCATATTATCTCTCTTTGTCCTCTATCCCCTTTCATTCATCCCCTTGCTATTAAAATTAGAATAAAGTTGGCTTATTTCAGGACTAGAACAAGATTTGACAGTTATTAACAATAAAAGATTTTTTATTTCAAATGAGTAATAGTAACTCAATGCAACAGTTAGTAACAGTAAAGTCAACTATAGGTATCTACACCTATTTAAAAACAAATCAAAATAAAACAAAATCACAATACAATTTTTAAAAATAGTACAATTATGTTATCTCTACTTTTACTGAATCCTTTGGAAACCTAAGTAAATTCTAAGTCAATTGATATGTTGAGTCAAAACAAATGATGAAATAGTTACACTACTTTGGTCACCACCCTGGCAAATTCACACACTAAAAATTAGCCCAATGAAGTAAGATTTAAGTGCAAAGAATAAGTAGGCAGTGAAGCTTACCTGGAACACTGGTGAGTAGGTCTTAAGCCCACATGGTTTTTTACAGGAGTGATACTGACAGAAAGAGTCTTTGGGCCCTCCAGCAGGAAAGCAAACCTACTGAGAGATCAATAATAATAATAAACAACTCAACCATCTAAACCAATTTGAGAACACTTAGGAACCACACAGCTAACTAACAACAGAATTGTAAATACGTTGACTACCTGCAAGGTATGCTGGTCTCATTCTAAATGAGCAATAACACTTTCCAGAGGAAGCAGATATAGTATAACAGTCCTATAGTAGTAGTAGCAGAAGCAGATTTGATCAGGACATATCTAGCGGAAGAGTGTGAGAAAAGGGAGCCTAATCCCTCTCATTAGAGGCTAGGGCACCCCAAAATTAAATCCAAACTGAACTGTATGCACAGGTCCAGAACCACAAAGGGCCCCTTAGTAGAGAAGGGAGTCCCAACTCCCTGAGCCCAGAAGTGGTTCTTAATGTTAAGATATGATAAATCCAAGAACAAAAACAATTGAAGCAAGGACTCTAAACTAGAGAAATGGTGGGAACACAATTGAATCAGCAGTGAGGAAAACCACAACTTTTCTCAATCTCTTAAAATAATGTGCCCTTGGGGCAGCTAGGTGGCGCAGTGGATAGAGCACCAGACCGGAGTCAGGAGTACCTGAGTTCAAATCCAGCCTCAGACACTTAACACTTACTAGCTGTTTGACCCTGGGCAAGTCACTTAACTCCAATTGCCTCACCAAAAAAAAAAAAAAAAAAGTAAAAATAAAATAAAATAATGTGCCCTTGTGCTTTTGGTTTGGGTATCCACTTTGAGGCTAATCATGGTTTATGGCATAAATGATTGGTCTACACCCCATTCCCACCAAACTGCTTTCCTGATTTCCCTTTAGTTTTTGTCAGAGTTTTGGATTTAGAAGCCAGAAGACAAGGGTTCAAACCCCTCCTGGGAACATTTACTGGCTAAGTGACTTTGGGCTAAGTACTTAATAACTCTAAGCCTCAGGATGCTCACTCATGAAATGAGAGAGCTGGACTTGATGATCTCTAAGGTCCCTTCCAGCCCTCAATCTATGATCATAACAATGATTGTAATTAATTCAGAGAAGCATGGAAAGACTTATATGAATGGATGCCAAGTGAAGTAACCAGAATCCAGAAAACAATATGCACAATAACCATGACTACTAATGATGAATGGAAAGAACACCAACAAAACAATTAAAATTGAATGCTATGAAATTATAATGACCAAGCATGTTCCCAAGGAGAGTACTCCACTTCCTTCTTTGCAGAGTTAGGAGACTGGGTGTAGAACTCTACAGACAATGTCAGAGTTCTTCAAGGTTATTTTTGCTGAACTAATTTTTTTCTCTTTTTATTCTGTTTATAAATATTGGTTCTCTGGAAGGGGAAAGGGAATATTACTTTGGAAAATTTCAGTAATATAAAAGATAAAATTTATTTTTGAAAGTTAGTAAAGAATAGAAATAACTACTTTTTACACTAGAGAATTCTTATCCAAACAAAGAATAGAGATTACAAAAGAAAAAATAGTTGACTTTGATTACATAAAATTGAAATGCTTTTGTGTGTACAAAATAAACTATTAAGAATATGGTTTGAGGTCTTTGCACCAAATATTTATTTTATTTTTTTTTTTTGACAGCTTCCTTTTTTTTAAATTTTAAAATTCTGCATCTGAAAACACAGTATGACAGAAAGCATTTATATACACCCACGGTATTTTTGGTATGATACAGTATTTAATACATCCACTGTTTTCTGCAAAAAATCTTGCGTTGTCAGACAAAAAACAAACTCCCCTAGACAGAAAATACAGCTAAGGCACAATTTTGTTGTTGTTGTTCTGCTAAATGAAAGACAGAAGGGTGCAAAAATGGGTAGTACAACAATTGCTGGAGATCACATTCTACAACATGAAAAAAAGCATTTGGACTTTTTGAAACTTGGATTACTGGTCAATTTCAGATAGTTCAGTATCTCATAAAATAATCCTTTAAATAAATAGCAAAATATCTACATCTTTCAGTGTGTGCCATTGGAATTCTTTTTTTATTTAACTTTACTGTATTTACATGTTCTCTCTTTTTTAAAATCAATAGATTACAAAATATTTCTGTACAGTTTTATGCATATTATGATCTATAAAAAAATAGTTATTTTTAAAAACTATATCACCAGGGCAGCCAGGTGGCACAGTGAATAGAGCACCGGCCCTGGAGTTCAAATCCAGCCTCAGACACTTAACACTTACTAGCTGTGTGACCCTGGGCTAGTCAACTAACCCCAACGGCCTCACTTAAAAAAAAACAAACTATATAACCACCTGTCTCTGAAAAATGAGGGGACAGTAATAACTTACGATGAGGCCATTAACAAACACCCCAACGAACCAACAATAACAACAACAACAAAAAAGACAGGAAGAACTAGAAAGACTATTCCATTCAAAGCCAATGAGTTTACTACGAAAACCTTATTTTCTGTTGTCTTTGGGCTGGATCAGATGGTGGGGGGGTTAAAACAAAAGAGGGTGGAGACTAGAGGGATTGAGAGGGTGGCACTTCTAAGATCAGCTGGGAATACTTAGTGCAATCTTTCTCAAGCCAATGATACTCAAAAAAGGCAAAAGGATAAATAACAGGGGGGCTGCTGATTTACCCTTGAGTGAAGTTCGGAAAGTTACCATGTCTTGAACGGGTAAAAAGGAAAAGGTCAATGTTAGCACTTTGTAGGTAATTAAGTCAACCCATTACAGCTACAATATGCTGTAAGAGAGTACTTCCAGAGTTGGCTATGGTTTATAAGAGCATCCAAACCTTTATTTTGCCCGCAGGAACAACATAAGGTCATTTTTCTTAAAGACTGCATCTGTAAGCAATTTCCATTGTATCTGTGAAACTGTAAATTGACGGGTCCCCCAGTAGGAGGGATAGCAGCAATCTCAAGGTGCTTTCTGCGATGTTGGCTGAGATCTGGAGAGACAACATCCACGTTTCTAACATGATTTTAAGGCCACATTTCAAAAAGGAGGAGGAACCTAAGGCTTTGTTGTGTTGTGAGATGGAAAATGACATGCTCTGAAGGAGTGGAGAGGAGAATGGAGTCAGTGAGGCCAGAGGCCTTCCTTTTGGAGGGGGGAAGGGTCCTCAGGTGCAGAGAGACCTCCATGGAATGGGGGAGATGTTAGCAATCCAAATATTCCCAGCCAAGAGGAAGGGACTCATTGCAGACAGAAAGGCCTGGTCTCCCTCAAGGGGCTTAGCGACAACAGAACCAAAGACAACTCGTTAACAATATACAAACGGGGGTGCATTGAACAGTGTCGAAAATTGGTACTCTGTCATCAGAGCAACCTGTACAGGATCTTGCTGTTAGTTTGGTAAGATTATATGTAATACTTCTAAGTGTTTGACAGTGAGAAACAGAGAGAATTTGCATAGATTGTACATTCAGCTCAAGGGAGATTTCAGATACCTTTTTCTCCCCCCTCCCCTAGGTAAACTTCTTAGCAGACACTGTGAGGTAGCACCTGTGGTAGAACTCATGGGCAAAATAAGGTAACTGAGGCAGAAGCAAAAAACAGATGATTGAGCTAGACTAGCCAGCTGTGTGGGAACAAGAGGGCAGCCCCAGTTTCTACTGTCTTGGTTGTTATTGGACACTAGCAAGCCAAGGAGAAGTGAAAAAGGCCTGAAGACCATTGACACTGGGTGGCCACCACAGATTGGAATGTCTATGCTAGATAAAGTCTGGTATAGGGGTCTCTGCTGTGCACCAAATATTTCTAACAAGGGTCCAATAAGCAGGAACAATAAAATAATATTTACAATATGTTCACCCTTTGTTTTGAAAAGGACCAATGACATCACAAAATGATGTCTTGATTCATGCATGACTTGGATTTAAGGAGGCAGAGTTGCATAGTCATCAGCCTCACCTCTTCGAGAGCCATCGAAGTCCAGTAGCAGTCCTAATGACCAATGGATGACCCTGGTGTTTTCAATGTCTGACCAAGCTCTAAGCACTACAAGCACCTGCTTCAGCTGCCCTCAGAGTTATTGTAACAAATTGTCCTCTTTTTATAGATAGCCCATTACTTGTCAGGGGAAGTCTTCATATGCTTGGGGTAGACATGCCCTTAACTCACCATTGTTCAATCCTAATTCTTAGGCAATTATTTTTTTCAGAGAGCTTTTCCATTTGGCTTTTCAAGCTGTTGACTTTTTTCTCATGACTTTCCTGAATCACTCTCATTTTTTCCTTTACCTCTCTTACTTTATCTTTATCTTCAAAGTCCTCTTTGAGTGCCTCTATGACCTGAGACCAATTCATATTTTTCTTGGAAGCTTTGGATATAGGAGCCCTGACATTGCTATCCTCTTCTGAGGATGCACCTCAATCTTCCTTGTCACTAAAGAACCTTTCTATGGTCTGCATCTTTCTGTCTGCTCATCTTGCCTGCCTATTTCTTGA
Source organism: Dromiciops gliroides (assembly GCF_019393635.1). Classification (NCBI taxonomy): domain Eukaryota; kingdom Metazoa; phylum Chordata; class Mammalia; order Microbiotheria; family Microbiotheriidae; genus Dromiciops; species Dromiciops gliroides. Next base: position 586,328,346 of record NC_057861.1, read on the forward strand.
TTTTTAACTCCTTCTTAAAGTGGGATACTGCTTCTAGGCTGCATTGTCTCAAGCTTCAGGGGGTCCAAGGTGGTATGATTTAAGGGGTGTCAGGTTCTTCACTCACATGGCCTGTGCTCTGGTCTGTAAATAACCCCAGGCCTACTTGCTCTTCAACTAGAAAACAAAATTTTTGTTTTGCTGGGTTGATAGCTCCAGTGAGCCTGAGCCCCTCTCCCATCTGGGCCATCGCCACTCAAGGCTGCTTCCTGCTTCCCAGCAGGGGTGAAACAACTGAGCTCTTCCTCAGTGCTAGCAGAGACCCCTGAAATCTCCCCCAGGCCAATCGTTCATCCCTCTCACCAGACTGTGAGCTTAGTTCCAGAAGAAACCAGCACTGCAGCCAATTCAGAGGCTCCAGAGGTCTCTTTCTCTGGTGCAGCCTGCCTGGGGCTGGTTTTGTGTTGGCTCGACCTTGGGATTGGGTTCCACTCCTGCCCAGCACAGCAAATCCCTCCTGCCAACCTTCTAAGCCATCTTTGGCTGGAAAATAATCTCACTCTGTCCTTTTGTGGGTTCTGCTGCTCCAGGTATTGTCTTATGGAGTTATTTAAAGGGATTTAGGGGAGAGCTCCAAGGATTCACTGCCTGTCCTCTGCCATCTTTGCTCTACCCAGGAAGTCCCCTTAACTCACCAATGGGTTTAAGGCCAGTCTGTTACCCTCAGCTTGTTTCAGCTCATCTGCTGATACTAGAATAATATAAATGGAAGAACACAAAATAAAACTGAATACTATGTAATTATAATGACACAACTAGGCCTTAGAGGGAGCTGAGAAAATGCATTCTCCTTTTTTCACTGCAAAAGTGTTTATCAGTGTGAAATATCAGTGTATATACTGTCAGAGCCATCAATATATTAGTTGCTTTATTTGAACTGGTTCCTTTCCTTTTTACTAGGTTAGAAAGGAAGGTTTGCTGGGTGAGGGTAGAAGGGAGGATACATTCACAAATGAAGAATAAAAACAAAAGGGGTCAATTAAAAATACAAACAAGGTAATCACTAAAGAGAAAAAGAAAATTATATCTATTATATTACATTTTAAATCTTTTGCTCAAATACAATGTAGCTAGAATAAAAAGAAAGCTGTCAACTAGAAAATATTCATTTCAAATATGTCCATTTAAGGTTTGATAGTCGAGAGATATAAAAAATTGACTTAAAATATTCAAGGGGCAGCTAGGTGGCACAATGGATAGAGCACTGGCCCTGGATTCAGGAGAACCTGAGTTCAAATCTGGCCTCAGACATTTGACACTTACTAGCTGTGTGACCCTGGGCAAGTCACTTAACCCTCATTGCCCCGCAAAAAAAAAAAAGAAAAATCAAGAACAAGAATCATCCCTAATAAATTAGTGGTCCAAGGACCAAGTGGTTCAAGTTTTCTTTTTTCTTTTTTTTTCTTTTTGGTGAGGCAATTGGGGGTAAGTGACTTGCCCAGGGTCACACAGTTAGTAAGTGTCAAGTGTCTGAGGTCACATTTGAACTCAGGTCCTCCTGAATCCAGGGCCGGTGCTTTATCCACTGCACCACCTAGCTGCCCCTGGTTCAAGTTTTCAAAAGAAGAATTCAAGATTATTAACAGTCGTGAAAAAAAAATGTTCCAAATCACTAATGATATGAGAAAAGCAAATTTTTAAAACTCTGAAGTTTTAACTTGACCTATAATATTGGCAAAGATGTCAAAAGATGAAAATGGCAAATGGTGGAGAGATCGTGGAAAGACAAGGGACACTAGTGTACTGTTGGTGAGAGCTTTGAATTGGTCTAACAGTTCTGGACAGCAATTCAGAACTATGCCCCAAAAGTCTCTAAACTGTGTTATATTGCTCCTATGACTCAGCAACAAGTCTATTAGGTATTTGTCCCTAAAAAGGTCAAATAAATATGTAAAGGAGCCATATTTACAAATAATCATAGCAACACTTTTTTGGTAGCAAAGAACTAGAAACAGTTTCCATCAAGTGGAGAACAGCTGAACAAATTGTGGTTGATGAATATAATGGAATATTATTGTGCCAAAAACAATAACTATGAAATATTAAGTGAAATGTTAACACTTGTATGAACTAATGAATAAAATAATCAGAGTTAGGAGAACAATCTGCATAATGATCATAATGATGTTACGGAAAACAACTAGAAGACTTTCTAACTCTGATCAACATGATGACCATTATCCTAAGACTGATGATTTAGGCATTCCTCTCACCTCTGTTGGAAAGATGATGAACAAGAGGTTTTTATTTGTTGTGCAGTCCTGTCCAACTCTTCGAGACCTCATTTGGAGTTTTCTTAGCAAAGATACTAAACTGGTTTGACAATTCCTTCTCCAGTTAATTTTGCAGATAAGAGAACTGAGGCAAAAAGCATTAAATGACTTGCACTGGGTCACACAGCTCGTGAGTATCTGAGGCCAGATTTGAACTCAGGAAAATGAATCTTCCTGACTTCAGGCCCACGCTCTATCCACCTAGCTGCCACCAACTAGAGGTCAGAATGAGAACACACTTCTGGAGATGTCCAATGGGTTGATTTATTTAGCTTGACTATACTTGTTAGAAGGATGGGCTTAGGGGCAGGAGAAGAGGGGAGTGAGGTAGTGAAAAGGCAGGGGAGGGGAAGAGTATGAATCAAAAAACAGAACAAAGCAAGAGTTAAAGACTTCACAAGTAACAGAGCAATTTCATTATTACCTTCTTAAATTTAATAGTCACTTTTTGTTAACAAACAGAAGTTCACAGTTTATATACAATCCTCTTCTCACTCACTGCACTTTGAAATGTTTTGATGATTATTAATTTCATAAGAAAAAAGAAAAAAAATTTGTTTAAATGTCCATAGATGTGAGGCATTGAGGTGAAGTAATAAGAGTCCTGGACTTTTAGAAAGGGAAAAACCTTGATTCAAATCTAGCCTTATTGGAACATAAAGTTCAAATCTGGTGCTTACTTGCTGGATAATCATAAATTTGTCACTTAACCTTGATGAACCTCAATTTTCTTATCTATAAAATGAAGGTCATTTAAATATAGTATAGCACTAGGCTGTTGAGACAATCAAATGAAATAATGTAAAACATTTTGGTATCCTGTAAGTGCTATGAAAATGTTGTATTATTACTATGCATCTGTGGGATTACAGAACCTAAACTCCAGGAGTAGCAGCACATCATACAATCAAAATTTAAGTTTGAAAGGGATCTTAGCTATCTCTAGATTCCCCAGTGGGGGGAATCCACTACCTTCCAAGACAGCTCTTTTTACTCTATTTTTGGGAAATCTCTGCTATTCCGGAAGTTTTCCCTGTTATCAAAACAAAATATGCCTTTTTGCATTTTCTACTTACTGCTCCTGGTTCTGCTCTCTGGGGCCAAACATAACAAATCTTATTCCTTTTCCTCAAAACAGCCCATGACATACTAAAGCTACCCAGTGCTTACTGCACAATTTCACTGTCCCACCAGCATCAACATGTCCAAAACATTTGCTTCAGAACCCTTAATCCATCCCTCATTCAGACTACTTTCTTTTTCACCCTTCCAGTCACTCAGGTTTGCAATCCTGAAGATGCACCTAAACTCTTTATGCTCCATAGCCAGACATCTGCCAAGGCTTGTAATTCTATCTCCATAGGAGATATGCCTCTCTCTCCACTCACATAGCCACCACATTGGTTTAGGTTCTTATCACCTCTCAATTGCACTATTGTAATAGCTTACAAATTGGTCTCCTTGCTTCAAAACTTTTTTTTCTCCAATATATCCTTCTAGTAGCTACAAAATAATCTTCCTAAAGAACTGATCTAAGGGACATGGAAAACTTGGGACATTAATCGGTGAAACTGTGAATTGTTGAAACAATTTTGGAGGGCAATCTCGAATTATGCCCAAAGAGTCACTAAACTGCCTATACCCCTTTACCCAGCAATACTTCTATTAGATCTGTTTCCCAAGGTGATCAGGGAAAAAGGAAAAGAATTTATACGTCCTAAAATATTTATAGCAGTTCTCTTTGCAGTGGCCAAAACTGGAAATTGAGGGATACCCATCAACTGGGAAATGGCTAAAGTTGCAGCATATGATTGTGATGGAATACTACTGCGCTATAAGAAATGATGAGCTGGTTGATTAAAAAAAAACATGGAAGGACTTGAATGAAATAATGAAGAGTGAAATGAACAAAACCAAGAGAACAACAGTATTGTTCAAAGAATAACTGTGAATGACTAAGTTATTTTGAGGATTATAAATACTCAAATCAACTACCAAGGATCAATGAAGGAAGATGCCATCCACCTCCAGAGAAAGAACTAATAAAAGTATGTATAGTATGCTTTTACATAAATCTGTGTCTAATGATGGCCTTCTCTAGTATAGGATGAGAATGAAAAGAGAAAAAAGTACACAGCAGAGAACAAAAGAAAACTCAGAAGGAAGGACAGGAAAGCAGGGCAGCTTTGAAAATGAAGTGTAGTATTTATTACAGTTTTTTCAAAAACTAGGATTCGTGGTGTCATACCGAATCCTCTTTTTGTTTTGTGCTATGCACATGTATTTTTTTTGTCTTTTTGTATGTAAGTTCAAAATAAAGAAGGAAGGGTCGAATATTAAAATATAGCTTTTGTATCTGCCTGCCTCCTACAAACAGATCAGAGAAATGTTTAATTTCTCCTACAAATTAATAAACAGATCAGAGAAATTATAATATTATATCTCCTACTAACTAGGGTTAAGTGACTTCCCCAGGATCACACAGCTAGTTAAGTGTCAAGTGTCTGAGGTCAAATTTGAACTCAGGTCCTCCTGAATCCAGGGCTAGTGCTTTATCCACTGAGCCATCTAGCTGCCCCCAACCCAAAAAGAATTTAAAGAATCTACATTCTTGACAATATCTCTAACACAATGAACTATTAACACTTAGGCCCTTTTCTTTTGCATGTTACAAACCACATAACTAAGGTCACAGCTTAAGCTATACAAATTCCTGATAGAGCATCATAATAATAATAAATTAACTTAAAATGAGACTAGAATTGATTCAATAACACCAAATGATATCCTATAGAACCTCAATTGAGAATTTCATTTTAGTATTAATTTACCCAAGAACCATTTATCCGGATTTGAACTCAGGTACTCCTGACTCCAGGGTCGGTGCTCTATCCACTGAGCCACCTAGCTGCCCCCTTTCCTTTCTTTCTAGTTGAAAAAAAAAAAACTTACATTTTCAACAGAGACTTGAACACACGAGGCAATCTCACACATTTATACAGAGAGAAGACAATATAGACCACATGAAACAATCCCATAAAATTTCTTTTTAGCTTTTTTTTAACCTTATTTAGACCCGTCAGAGGAGCTCCATTAATATAATTTACTTTGACTTAGTCATTATGTTTAGCCAATTCTAATCATTTAAACAATATTTGTGCACATCAAAAAAGTATTTCTTAACCATTTGCAAGGCAACAGATCTACAAGAGGACTTAGCCAGATTAGATAAACTGAAATTTATATTTCCAAACTAAGGAATTCCTACCTTTTAGAAACAGTTTGTGATAGCTATCCTCTATTGAGTGCTCCAGTTTCTTCCTGGGACAAGTACTCAACTAACAGTGAGAGTTCGGGATTTCAGTTGGAAGCTGGAAAGGAATATTCACTTTACAAGCCAGAGTCCGCAGCTGACTCTGGAGAAAACTCCCGGAGGGTGCCTTGCCACAACCTGTGTTGGCGGGTGAATTCCATTTCCATTTTCCAATCAAATCTGAGTCACAAGGCACCATTTCTGTCAAATATTAAAATATAGCTTTTGTATCTGCCTGCCTCCTACAAATAGATAAGAGAAATAATGTTTAATTTCTTTTACAAATTAATAAACAGATCAGAGAAATTATAATATTATATCTTCTACTAACTAGAAAGAGAACATAATATATCTGCCTATCTCCTACAATGAACCAGATCAGAGAAATGTTTAATTTCTCCTACAAATCAGAGGCAGACAGAAAAAACATACCTGTCCTCCTACGAAAACAGATCAGACAGACAGAAAAAAAAATCAATTTAATATTTTATTGTCCCAAGAAGAAAGATAACAAAACACATGATCATGTGGAGACTTCCCTCCTAAGAGAGAAGCTCAGAGGACTCCCCATTTCTGAGGGTATATATGGTTTTAGTCCACTGATTACAGGGCATTGTCAGTTTCAATAGTATGATACAGAAATCAACCCAGAAGCAAAAAGTAGTTTAACAATTTCAGTTATAACAAGTATGGAGGAAAAACAGAAGCATCATGATAAGACTACAGGATTCTAAAAAAGGGTTTGGCAAGGATGAGGACACCCAGATGTTACCATAAGATAGGGACTTATCCTGAGGGAAAAGAAGTCACTATGTAAGGTCTTTTATCTACTAGCTATCTGGGTTCAGTTTGGAGTTCAATTGAAGGACATTTTGCTCCTATTAATCCTATTAATCCAGGGTTTAATAAAACTCCCCTTGGATAATAAGGTACCTCCATCAAATCCAGGTGATCCATATATTCATATTAAAGGAAGGAAGGAAGGAAGGAAGGAAGGAAGGAAGGAAGGAAGGAAGGAAGGAAGGAAGGAAGGGAAAGAAAGAAAGAAAGAAAGAAAGAAAGAAAGAAAGAAAGAAAGAAAGAAAGAAAGAAAGAAAGAAAGAAAGAAAGAAAGAAAGAAAGAAAGAAAGAAAGAAAGAAAGAAAGAAAGAAAGAAAGAAAGAAAGAAAGGAAGAAAGGAAGAAAGGAAGAAAGGAAGAAAGAAGGAAAGAAAGAAAGAAAGAACCTCACCATGTCACCCTGCTCAAGAATCTTCAGTGGTTCTCTAAGGCTTCTAGGATAAAATGCAAACGCCTTAGTCTGGCATTTAAAGCCCTAAATAATCTAGCTCTGGTTTACCTTTCTGGACTTAATTCACACTGACCTACTTTCTGTTTTCAGAACTAGGTTTTTCTATTTCCCATCTCTATGCCTTACACAGGCTGTAATGCATTCCTTCCTCAACTCTGCTTCTTTTACAATCCTTAGTTTCCTTCAAGGTCTAATTCAGATTTCATCTCCTAAAGTTATCCGCCCCCTTCCTAAAATCACTAATTTTTAGTGTTTTCTTCCTCCTCAAATGATATATTTGCCTATTTGTGTGTGACATCCCCTAGGAGCTCAGACTTAAAAGTTTAAAAGATAGAATATGGATAGTCAAACTAAACAAATCAACACATTGGACATGTCTGTGATGTGGGCTGAATTAGGGGTCAAATTGATCGTGGGTCATCCCAAAAGAATTACAAGACTCAGTGACTCAGTTTCTCAGGTTTTATTGCAATACTATGTATGGCTGACCACAGGGAGAGAACCAGAATAGTGGAAAGGTATCTCTCAAATAAGGAAAGAAAAGACAGTTAAATTTATAGTATAGATAAATTGATTTATAAATCTCATTATAATAATCTCCACCTTGGGGAGGGCTCATCCTAATTTGGACTTCCTGGGATCCTAAGCCAACCCCCGAGGCGGGTACCTTTTTCAGTGGAGGTGTGTTTGGGGGGTTTAGTGTCATAAAGTGAATCTGGGGACAAATCTGGCTTTTTTCTGCGCATCTCTCTTTCTGGTTCCCATAGCTAGTTTCAAAACATCTTCATTTTTCATTTATTTCTAGTCTAAGTTTTTATAGCCTGTCATTTCCTTTATTGTTATAATTTCAGGTCTTCAAGGCCTCTCTCCCTCTAGTCCATTATGGGAACTTTTTTCTGTGGGTAAGAGAACCTAGCATCCTGACTTGTAAGTTATCCATTAACTGGGGTCTGACTCCCTTTTAGAGCTAATATCTGAATTAGAGCTTGGACCTTAGGTTTTTTCTATTAACCTCTTTTTTGCCTCCTACATCATCTGGATCCTCATTCTGTACCTATAGTTCATCATCTTTCCAATCAAAGGCTTAGGATCAATCAGAAAAAGTTTCTCCTGTTAGAAGCAAACCCAAAGATGCCCAGATAATAGGATAGGCATATAGAGGAATCAAGGGACTATTAAAGTTTGGATTGACCAACAGGACAGACACACCACCTAAGAATTAAGGGGAGATAAAATTCTATAGCAGGAAAGTCAGTTACTTGTGGCTACTTCCTGACTGAAGCTGGGAGACACATAACCCTAAAGGTCAGGACCATCATTTAAAAAAAATCACACACACGCCCCCATTCTCAGGAATATGACAAGCATCTGAGCTTTTCCCACCCCATCCCAAAAGGGAACTTTCCAGTTTTCAAGTGGTCACCCCATCTATCCTCTATAAAATCTTTTGCCTTTCTTCTCTTCTGGGAGGAGAATGTTTCTGAGCCCTCCTCCAAAGGGTTGAAGTCTTTGACTTTAACCCTTGGTCACTTTCTCTAGCACCAAATAAAAGACCACTTTAATTCTAATTGGACTTTGTGAGATAGTATAATTCTTTACAGAGGAATACCTAAGGACACCAACTTTTCCCCCGTAATTGCATGCTTCAACTCATTTTAAATTTTGTCTTTGTATCCTTAATGTTTAGCAGTGTCTTCAAATAGTGTTTCATAAGTGCTTACTGAATTAAATCGACTTTAGGAGAGGTGTTTGGTTTTTTTCTTTCAAAGGTTGATTTTTTTTTCCCCTTCATTTAACTTTAGTTTCACTGAAATGGGGATAAGCGAATATCAATCAAGTGAGGGGGAAAACACCCCTGTTTTCATTTCACAGACAAGTTGTGTGAAATACCGCTTACTCACCCCGTGCTTCCAATTTTCAAATGAAGAACGACGCCTGACTTTTTACTAATTGCCATGGAATTTTAAATCGAGTTCCTGAATCTTCACTGTGTGCATTCATTTCTCTCTCGTGGAAAGTTGGTTTGACGCAAAACTGTGCTATCGTTTCCTTTAAAATCTAAGGAAGGATTTAAGTGGGTAGTCCCAACATGAAAAACGCCCATTTTGGCGTCCAGAACTCAATGGGAAGGGGAGGGGGCGGGGTCTCCCCGGCTCCTCCTTTCCGATTCCCACACGTGCACAATCATTCTAGGTGCCCGAGACAGGGAGTCTCCGTGTGCGAAGGCTTAATAAGGAGCTGCAATGTTTGGAGCACTGGGGGGTAGCTGGGGCCACGCGAACACGGAGGGGGGAGGGGAACCCAGCGCAAAGCGGGGGCTCAAATTCTAAATCTTCTCAGTCGCGACGTCGGGGTGCTCTGGGCCCATGCACAGGTGAAGCCCGGGTCTGGGGGGAGGGAACACGAGAAGAGCCCAGGCCCCAGCCCCTCCCCCTCCCCTACCGGAGGGAGCTCCGGGCAGGGCAAGCTCGCTGTAAACCGACTGGGTGTCATAATGCTCCGGGGTCTATTAATCATAACCGACCTTCCAGACAAACAGGAGGAGGGTTTGGAAGTGTGGAGGACACTCTCGGATAACTTCCTCTACAGCTCTTACCCCCATCACCTTTCCCGCTTCTCCTCCCTCCCAAGCAAAAGTCCCCGGCCCCAAGCACCCCCGAAAGCTCCACTAGGGCGGCAACCTCTTTCTGGCAGGGAACTAACGGCCAGACGCTAGACTCCGTCCCCTTGCCCCGCCCATAACAGCCCAGAGGCGGAGGACGGCCGAGGTCCCTTCTGCGCACGCCATCTCGTTCGAACGAAGTAGCTGTAATGAGAGGGGAGGGGAGAGAGGGACGGGGAAGGGGCAGAGCACACGAAGCTGAGCGTGCTCGCGCCCGCGCTGGGAAGCACTCGGGAGCGGCGCCAGGATAGAAGCTCACCCGCCCGGCATTCTAACGCAGGCGCGGTGGCCAAGTGGTAAGGCGTCGGTCTCGTAAACCGAAGATCACGGGTTCGAACCCCGTCCGTGCCTAGTGGCAGTGACTTCTCCAAAGCTGCAAATTTTTAGGGTAATTTCATTTGTGTTGGGACCGGGAGTTAGGGAGTATCACATATAGGATAGAGGCAGTCTCGGTTTAGTTTACGTTTCAGTTCTGTTCCTCCTGTTTTACCTCATCTTTGCTGCAAGCGTTACCGGACCCTGCGCCCGGGGTAGCGTACACCTTCCCCGGAGCTGGGATGCTTGCGGAACTAGGGAGGACAAACGCTTGTTACAATCCCTCTGGCTGCAACAATCCCTTGTTGCAAACCCTCTAGCTGCAAGAGGTCAATTCCGTGGAACGCCACCAGACAGAGTCTGTCCGTGCGCAACAAAGAGCCCAGAAGCCTTTACTCGATTATTAACTTGGTATTTTTAAAGAAAATAAAAGTGGTCAGCTATGCTTTTAGAAACCTTGTCATAAAAAGCTAAACAATATGGGAAATACTTCTTCCCCGAGTCAAAAGAATTGCCCAGAGGGTTTAATTAGTTTTTTGTTTAATTGTTGCATATTTTATGTATGTAATATGTATGTAAACTACACAACACCGGAGCCCGTCTTTACCACTTGGCGATCACCTACGTGTTTTGGGTCAAGTCGCTTAACCTTTTGGGACCTTATTGATTAAAGCCATTTATGTCCATAAAGTAATGAAAAAGGTGTTCGGAATTCCTCAAGGATATTTGAATTTTCAGTTTACATTTAACAAGAGGAACGCAGTATTCAGTCAAACTATTCCATGTCAGTGATTTTTATACCTTCATGAATACCTGACTATAACTGCCTTAGCCAGGTACCCCAGAAACCTTAGGAATGATCCTTCCCTCCCTCCTCCTGCAGCTTTGGATTTTCCTACCCTTCTTTCATGTCCCCCCAAACTGGCTGCTTCCAGAAACAATTTTCTTCCCTTCTCCTCAGTCCCAGCTTCCTGACCTTACTTTCAAGGCAATCCAGGAAGGGATTTCAATGGGAAGAATGGCATTGGTCATATGGGATCATGCGACCATAGCTTTGGAATCAGGGAAACCCTCAAAGATCATCAAAGTCAGTAAAAGAAGAGAGATATAAATCTAATACCTGTCTCCAAATCTACTAACGTTGCCAAAGGTCTACATTTAGAAGGAAAGAACAGATGGAAAAGCCCAAGCCTGTTCCTCCATCTTTCCCCTACTGCTACTTCTCCGGTTTTTTCCACTTCTTAGAGGTGTCCACAAGGACTCTTTCATTTCTTCATTTACCCACTCCCAAAGAAAACCACTGCTCCCCATCACTGCAGCTCCTGTGACAGAATGCCCAGGAGAGTCTGAATTTTCCTCTGAAATGTAGATGAATTATATTTCCATTTCTAAAGACCCACTATTATTTACCTATGAAGGGTATTGAGAAACTTGATGATTGGAGAAAAGTAGGGTAAAGACCTGTTCCAGTAAGGAACTCTGAGGGTCTTCCCTTCCCAGATCAACTCTTGTGAAGGCAAACCAGGCCATTTTTTTTGCCTTAATTCTTACCTAGCCTTGAACTACTGAATGGGTGTTGTCCTCAGGCAAACTGGGACCTGAGAACACCTTAGCTTAAAATAGTCAAGGTCTCTCACTGCATCCCTGGCCATTAAAAGTCATCCTGACCAATGACTCTGGAGGAGAAAGCGAGGCTGATGACTTTTGCACAGCTCTGCCTCATGACTTCACAATTTGGAAGGCAAGGTCAATGGAGTACAAGATTTGAGAGGTTACGCCAAATTGAAAAGGCTTCAGATAAGGTCCAAAAAGCAGACAACCTCTGCTTTCAGAGAAATAGTCTCAGCATAGAAGTTCATCACCATTTCACTGCCTACTTGTTGGTTAATTCTTTTGCCCATTCTATTTCATAAAACACAGAAAAATGCAATAACAGCTCACAGTTAGATAATTCTTTAAAGTTTGCAAAGCCTGAGTTATTTCATTTGAACTACACAACCCTGTGAGCTAGGTGTTATTATTTTCACATTTCCAGATGAAGAGGTTAAGGGACTTGACTAGGGTCAGGCAATTACTAGGGGTTTGAGTAAGTATTTGAATTCCAAGTCCAAGCCCTTTTCACCACACCACTTAGCTGTGGTACAAAGTAGTCCTCAGTCCTACCATGCACCATTTTGCTTCTTCCATGATAGTGGTAGAATGACATAAAGGAAACCAAAGGTACTAAGATACTTTTTAGACCAACTATGTAAACATTGTTAGCTACAGTTATTCCCTCTATCCAATGACAAGCGGAGGTATTGATCGAATTATCTAAATCTTAATAATGTTACTGCAAATGAAACAAAGAGAAAAAAGGAAGTTGCAGATAAATAGAAGGATGTCTCACAGTTTTTCTTTGGAGAAGCAAATAAAGGAGTTGACAACATTGGTTTTAATTTGTAACCAAAGAAAACTATCACTTTATGCCACTTTTGATCACCTCATAAAGAATTTGCATAAAGTATTAGCAAAGTAAGAAATAATGAACAGGCCAATTTCAGAAAAACCTGGAAAGACTTAATTGGAGTGATGCTGAGTGAAGTGAGCAACATTGTATGATGACCAACTGTGACATACTTGGCTCTTCTCAACAGTGCAATGATCCAAGACAATTCCAAAGAATCCATGATAGAAAATGTTCTCCACATCCAGAAAAAAGAACTGTGGATTCTGAATGTATATTGAATAATACTGTTTCTAATTTTTGGTGTTTTTTTTTCTTTATCTAGGTTTTTCCCTTGTGTTCTGATTCTTCTTTCACAACATGACTAATGCAGAAATATGTTTAATGTGATTTACATATATAACCTATATCAGATTGCTTTCTGTCTGGGGGAGGGGAGGAAGGGAGGGAGGGAGAAAAAAATTTGGAACTAAAAATCTTAGGGAAACAAATGTTGAAAACTATTTTTACATGTAACTGGAAAATAATAAAATACTTTTATGATTTAAAAAAGTATTAGCAAAAAGACCACCATGAAAATAATTGCAGCTTGTGTGCATCTTCTCACAGAAGATGAAGAGATAGAGACATTTTTATGAAGAACTTAAACTAAACAAAAACCTACAAATAAAATCAGCACATACTTTGATACTCTGATTTCAAGCAAAGGTAAACATAGTTAAGGATGGTGAAAAATATGGTTTAGGGAATGAGAAAGACTTGCATATTACACAGCTCCTTTTATTTTCAAAAAGCTGTGTGAGTATGGCAAGCATGAATAGCATCACAAAAAATGAAATTGATTATATTTGAATAAACAGGAAATGGTTCATTACTGATGTGGGAGTTATTCCTAAATTAACTGTATAGTCAGACTACCTATATTTTAGGGAAAATATTAAAATTAATACAAAATTAAAAGCATAAGAATGACAAAAAGATATGATGAGCAACTAAAATAACTCCAACCTGACCTATTTTTTAAAAGTTACTGGTGCCAAAAATGGAGAATGGACTGGATGGAGAAAAGGACTCCTTTAATTATAACAATTCCATTCAGAAGTTTGACTGACATAAATTGATTGTTGTAATGAAGAGACTAAAAAGGTCCAGAAACTGCATTGGTTGAATCTGCTTTCCAAGTGAAGACATATAGTAGCCAAGGATAATACTAGTTTAGAACATAAATTTCTTTGTAAAATATTGTGGAGAATAGTCAAAGGTTTGGGACAATATTGCCTCTTAAAGAAAAAAAATACAAGTCTAAAGAAAGTTTGGTAAGAGACCCAACTATGTAGTTATTTAAAGATAAAACTAGAGGGAGGACAACAAATGGAAGAAAAATGGAAAAGATCTTAAAAGATTTTTATAACAGTGAAACCGCTACATCACAGACCTAGATGTGCTCCTTGAGTAAGTGGAAAGAGAAAATAAAGAAAATGAAGATGTGAAAAACAGCTGGAGCAGATTAAGTACTTAGAAAGGCATTCCATGCTTTAGGTTGCAAAATGTGAATTATTTCTCATGGTATCTGAAAGAAAGATATTGAAGTAATTTAAGAAATCTCAAATTTTATTATTGCCAGAAAAAAATGTGAGACAACATTAATTACTGTGAATCCACATGCCTGCTTTGCCTTCTACTTTGGTTTTTTTATTAAAATAATTTATATGTGTCAAGGGTATCAGTTATAAAGATATTAGACAGGCATCAACAGATTTCCATGAGCAATATTACCCACCAGATCACATCTTTATTCTCATACAATTGTCCAAAAGATGTAACAAAAATAAGATCCAATTATGCTTATTTTGGGTTTTTAAAAAAAATTTGAATCAGTAGAGCAAAATGCCGCTTTAAAATTATTATTTTTTTATTTTTTCAGTCTCCTTTACACTCCACCCACCTCTCAATTGAAAAAAACAAAACAAAACTTTTGTTACAACAGAGATTATAACATGTATACTCAAGTAAAACAAATTTCTGAATTGACCAAGTCCAAAAAAATATGCCCCATTCTGTATTCTGAATCTTTTATCTCCCTATCAGAAGGTAGATATTTGTTTGATTGTTGTGGTTGGTCATCATGCTGATCAGAGTCTCTAATTCTTTCAAAGTTATTTGTCTTTACCACATTGTTGTCATTGTAGAAATAGTTCTGGTTCTGTTCATTTTGATCCATATCAGTTCATCTAAGTCACAGGTTTCTCTGAAACCATCTCCTTAATCATTTCTTACAGCACAATAGTATTCTTTATATACCATAATTTGTTCAGCCATTCCTATTCTTTACCACCTCTAAAAGAGCTATGAATATTTTTGTATGTCCTTAGAATTTGTTTTACTTAGGACTGACCCTTAATCCACCTTTCCTCTAATACCCACCTCTCCTCTTTCCCTCCAGTTTTACTGTTGAGTGAAATGTATTTTTTTGTACCTAGCTCTGTGGCTGTGGCTTCTTCCTTCCTTTGAAAAGGAATTAACTTGAGGGGAAGAGAGGAGAAGGAAGAATAATATTTGGAATTCAAAACTTTAAGTAAAGGAGTATTTACTGAGAAAAAAAGAAAAGGAATTAGCTCTACTTTTTCTAGTCTTTGGCCTTTAAAAATTTTTCTTCTTGTCTTTTGGAGCCATTGGTTTCTTTTTCATATATTCTAATTTTCAGGGAATTTGTTGCTTAGGTAAAGTTTTATATTTCTGGTGTGGAGCTGTTAATTCCCTTTCTAATTCTTTCTTCCATAGTTCTCATTTCTTTTCCAGTTTTTTCCTCTAGCACTCTCATTTCATTTATGAAACCATTTTTAGCTCTTGTGTTTCAACTTTTTCTTCATCTCCTCCAGAAATTCTAACTGAATTTGTGCCTCCAGCTGCTTTTTTGGGGGTGTGGTGGGTAGTTTTTTGTTTTGTTTTGTTTTTGCCTGGTGAGGGCATTCCCCGTAGATATTCTGGAGTAATTATCTTCTTCTGGATTTGTACTTTGAGCATCTCTGTCACCCTAATAGCTTTTTATAGTGGGATTTTTTTGTGTGTGTTCCCTCATTTTTCCAGCCTACTTCCTGACTTTTGACTTGATGTTAGGGATGGGTTCTTTATATTTCTAGAGGGAAGGTGTGGACTGGTTCTTCTGCCCCTTTTTTGGACTATTGAGTATTGTATTATTCTTGGATATCAGGCTGGGGACCTGTAAGCTTTCAAGACTCCTAAATTAGTCCTATCCAGAGCCCTTTGATCACTGCCGCAAAATGCCTCTTTAAAAACTCTCCTTCAGTGAGGTGTCCCACATTTCCCATCTATATATCAATAACAATTATTCAACGACTCACTGATTATAATATCAAATGGGGCATAAAACAGAAAAATACATGATTGCCAGAGGTATTTGTCACTGTCATGGAGGAAATCACCACAGAGTCCAAGTTGGAAAGGAATTCCATATTGATGGGGAAGTCCTCCAGCTGCTTGTACTTGAAAGTATAATTGTGTTAACTGGATCAAGCCCTAATACACTGCAGAGTATTTTGGATAAGATCCATAGCCATTCAAAGAGTTTGGCCTTACAGGAAAAAGCAAGTTGATGAAAAATGTCTATCATCCAGGTTATAATATGCAAATAAAAGTAACTTACAGAGCTCTTCCATCATTATGAATATATATATAAATATATAAAATATGTATATCTAGTGTCCACATGTACTGTGTACAAATTATATGTGTTATATATGATATATTGTTATATACAATAATACAATTATATTATATATATGTAAGCTTTGATGGCTTAAAGCCACTAAGATTTTTAGGACAACATATATGTACATATATACGTGAATGTATCTATATACATATGTATATAAGTACATATGTAGGGGCAGCTAGATGTCACGGTGGATAGAGCACTGGCCCTGGAGTCAGGAGGACCTAAGTTTAAATCTCATCAGATACTTACTAGCTGTGTAACCCTGGGCAAGTCACTTAACTCCAATTGCCTTAAAACATCTGGGGCCATCTCCAATCATCCTGATATATATCTTGCCACTGGACCCACATGGCTCTGGAGGAAAGAGTGAGGTTGATGACTTTGCTTAGCCCTCCCTCACTTAAATCTGATTCAATGCAAGTGATGACATCACCTGATTTCATGGTCCTCTTCGAGAATGAAGAATAAACAACACATATAAATACATATGTTTGTATGTATGTATGTGTGTATTCACATATATGACAAACATTGCAAATGGACAAGGAATTGGGCCCAGAATTGAAGAAAGAGGGCAAATTGGATTACCTTGGGGAAGTTATAAAAGTCTTTCAATAACCTAAAACTTCTCAATGAAACAAAGGCTCATCTTTTAAATATCAGTATTTTTCCCATGATGTGATGTGGCCTAGGAACACTGGCCCTTAGAGAACTGTGGCTGAGGATTACCCAAAAGACAAAGTAGAGGTGTGAATGGGATGCAACACATTACAAACAAAGAATTCTGCCAAAGTGGCATGAAGAATGTTATTAGGGAAATATGTGAACGAAAAAGAAGGCATTCTGGTCACATGGATAACTGTAGGATAGTCCACATGCTCCACTGGTATCCTGGAGTGCATGTTGGATCAATCTCGTAGCAAACTTATGGGAAGACATGGATAAGCAAGATAAGCAGGCATGGATAGGCTGCAATCTGCATTGTGGGAATGAATATTCAGGTCAGTGAGATTACAGATTAATTGCAATACTGGAACAAGTCAAGAATATGGACTGAAAGAGGTCTTAGCAACAGCAGTAGTCAACCAGCAAGCAATTATTAAGCTGTTACTATGTGCCTGGTACTGTAAGTGATGGGGATACAAAGAAAGGCAAAAAACACCACCTTTGTCCTCAAAGAGCTGACATTCTAATGGGGGAGACAATATGCACACAACTACGTATGTACAGGATACATACTATGTAAATGGGAGGTAAAAATCAGATAAAGAGCACAAACCTCATGGGCATGAAGGTTACAGCAGCTATTGCAGTGGAAGCTGCTGTGCAGCCAATGCCCAGCAGATGGAAGCAAAGAGTAACAATTCAAGGTATTTAGAAGGGAGCAATAGAAAGCAGTGTTGGAGGCAGGAGTCCCCTTTATCTCCTTCAAGTATGTCTCTCTATTTCCTGGTTAGTATATTCTTTTTGTATGTTCCCTTTTTCACTGGTAGGACCTGTGGGAAAGAAAGTGTAACCTTATGCATATGATACCTTGAATCTGAGGTGATTTTCTAGGAGCCCATATGTGAAATGGGACCCAAGGGACAATATCTATGATACACCTATGTAGTACAGTAGATATAAAGCACTAGACTTGGAATCAGGAAGGCATGAGTTCAAATCCAGCCCCAGATACTATCTGTGGACCCTGGGCAAGTCCCTTAACCGCTGTCTGCCTCAGTTTCCTCAACTGTTAAATGGGGCAAATAATCCAAGATTGTCCCGAGGATTAAATGAGATAAACTGCTTAGTAGCTGGGAAAAATGAGCTCCTGGCCTCCCAAGGCAGATCTCAGAAAGTATTTTTTGAGATGTTTCTTTTTAAAATTACAACCTTAACAGTCTTAGATAAACATGAACATTTTCGCATACAAAAAAAGCAAAGAGAATCATATATTAATGTGTATATTACATTTGACACTATAATAACAAAATCGCCTAGTTTGTTAATGTTTTATTATTAACAATTTATCATCAATAATTTGTCATTAAAAACACACAAAAGAAAAATGTTCAGAAGGAGATCCTTTTTTTTACATCTCTTAACTTATCCTCTTCTCAGTCAAATAGAAGTATTCCCTTGATTATCTTTTATAGGATCATAGATTTGGAACTGGAAGGAATGACAGAGGTAATTTTGTCCAACTCTTTAATTTTTTATTTAATTTTTATTTTTTAGTGAGGCAATTGGGGTTAAGTGACTTGCCCAGGGTCACACAGCTAGTAAATGTTAAGTGTCTGAGGCCGAATTTGAACTCAGGTACTCCTGACTCCAAGGCCAGTGCTCTATCCACTGCGCCACCTAGCTGCCCCCCAACTCTTTAATTTTACAGATGACGAAACTGAGGCCCAAAGAGATTTAAGCTACTTGCCAAGTAATACAGATAAGTGGCAGTGATAAGATTCAAACCTAAGATCTTCTGACTGTGGCAGAGACAACAAATCTTTAATGTCTTCCACAATGCCTGGTATTTATACTTCTTAGCCACTTTTTTATTATATATATAAGAATATGTCTTTGTTTCTTAAATCTTTAACTTCACTGCTCTCTCTCCTCATTCTTACGAATGTAAATGGGGGCAGCTAGGTGGCGCAGTGGATAAAGCACCGGTCTTGGATTCAGGAGGACCTGCGTTCAAATCCGGCCTCAGACACTTGACACTTACTAGTTGTGTGACCCTGGGCAAGTCATTTAACCCCCATTGCCCCGCAAAACAAAAACAAAACCAAGAATGTAAATGAATTAACAATAAGTGCTGTAAGATGCATTTATCCATATCCATATTATTGAGAACTTTATGCCCTTTGTTAGGATCTTTATGTATGGGAAGTTTATTCCCCTTACCTATGGAATTGAGTTAGTATTTCACAAGTAGAATCCCATGGGGGAAAAAGCCAAAAATACCTCTTGAGGTCTTTGATGCTTCCCTTGAGAAAATAACCAAAGACTATTCTAGCCCTTGTCAGATAGTTAGCTTGTATCTCATAAGTGTTAATTGTCCCTAGATTTTTGCTTTCACCTTTAGAGCCAAATAAGGAGCTCTCCCATCTTTACCTAATAATAACCTCATGGATAGAGGCTATCTGGATCTATACATTGTCCCACAATACCTGGTATTATAGATAAGATTTTCCAAATCTAATCTTAGGTAAATCAGATAAATCCACTCTCATTTTCCCCCCAACTAGTTCCTCACCAATCACCACCCTTGAATCCCCCAAAGAAAGGGAGGATCTCTAAAAAAGGCCATGGATAGGGCTTTTCCTATGCCAGAAATATACTGTAAGCTCTCTTTGCATTTGTCCTATGGCTACCTTCTGGTGAAATGCCCTACCATCACCTCCATCTGGATATAGACTGTGAGGACCACAGCTCCTGTCTCCATCTACATATACAGAGGATCATTTATTTGTTTGTTTGGGGTTTTTTGGTGAGGCAATTGGGGTTAAGTGACTTGCCCAGGGTCACACAGCTAGTAAGTGTCAAGTGTCTGAGGCTGGATTTGAACTCAGGTACTCCTGAATCCAGGGCCAGTGCTCTATCCAGTGCACCACCTCGCTGCCCCCAGAGTATCATTTTAAAAAACAAAACTCCTATTAACAGATACGTTTTTTTGTGCATGGGCTTCCTTTTGTCCTCCCCTGTGAGGAGTCAGAATAACAATATAATCATTCAGAAAGCTGTTTGCCATGAAATGAAGGAATTGAAATGGCTCAAATCCCTTCCTAATTTTTAAATTCCTCAAACCCTAGGAGATCATCAAATGCTGCAGTGAGTATCACCAATTTAGAATCCAAATTCAGCACTTAATCCATAGTATACCTAACAGTGTAAACAGGACTATGATTTGTGAAGTATACGGAGCTATAGAAATATGTATGCTGCTGCTGATGGCAAACTTACTCATTTTTCTTCTCTGATGAGGACATTATCCTTCTTTAACAATTGCAGTCTCTTCTAAAGGGTCAGGGAGAATGTGTTTAATAGGAGGGGCCATCTCTCTATTTCCTTGTACCCCCAGTGAAGCATGCTCAGTGCTGTCCTTCATGGTTCCATGGGACCACATAGGTGCTTTGGGGCCTGTTTCTGTCCATAGGATGACCCAGTGCTGAAAGAACTTTATATTTTATTAAGGACCTTGGAGGTCCCTTTGGCTGCCTTATTTTTATTTTGCCAGGCAATGAGGGTTAAGTGACTTGCCCAGAGTCACACAGCCAGTAAGTGACAAGTGTCTGAGGCCGAATTTGAATTCAGGTCCTGCTAAATCCAGGGCCAGTGCTTTATCTACTGCGCCACCTAGCTGCCCTGGCTGTCCCACTTTTAAATTTAATCTTAATTCCTCACCAGTCACCAAGTTGAATTAAATTTGTTCATAATTGTTAACATTTTCTCCATCACTTTCTTAAGTCTAGACAGTCAACAAAACAAACTAAGCCTTGGTTTATAGCATCTGCCAATTTCTCAGGTGTAAATAAGAATATTGAAAATGTACTAGTCACTCTCACTGGTTTGAGCTGGCTACAATAGAAAAAAGACAGCTCTATAGTTAGAATACTTGAACTCAATCTGATGTTTACTGCCAATATGACTTAACTTACCCAGGTAAGTTAATGTTTCTTCATCCAAAAATGAAGGGGTCATACTCGTTGGCCTCTGAGGTCCCTTTCAGCTCTCGAGTTATGATCAGAAATAGCTATTGATTTTACACACCAGCAATAACATAGATCTGTGTTCAAAAATAGGAATCGGTTTCACACACACCATTACTCTCTTCCTCTGGCTAAACTTACATTACCTATGTCAGGTAAAGTTAGAACGGGGACTCTTAATCTCTTGTTTGTGTCATGGACACCTTTGGCAGTCTGGTGAAGCGTATGGATCCCTTCTCAGAATGATGTTTTTAAGTGAATAAAATAAAATATGTTGTATTTACAGAGGAAAAATCAATTGTGTTGAAATCTAGTTATCAAAATATTTTTGAAAAACAAGTTCACAGGGGCAGCTAGGTGGCACAATGGATAGAGCACTGGCCCTTGGTTCAGGAGGACCTGAGTTCAAATCCAGCCTCAAACACTTGACACTTACTAGCTGTGTGACCCTGGGCAAATCACTTAACCCCAATTGCCTTACCAAAAAACAAAACAAAACAAAACAAAAAAACGAAAAACAAGTTCACAGATCCCAGGCTAAGAACCCCTGAGCTAGTGGGAGAAGGAGTAATTTATGAGAAAAAGGTATGGATGGAGGGTGGGGGGAAAAGGGTAGGAAATGGCAAACCCCTCCCTCCAGTATCTTTGTATCTTTTCCTATCTTGTCCCTTGTCCATGTTCTCCCCTAGGTTCACTACAGGGGATTGATCCTTCCAGAATACCAGTGGAACCTGTGGGCTATTCTGTAGTTTTTCATGTGACCAGTCTGTCTTCTTTTTTCTCAATACATTTCCCTAATAACATTCTTCATGTCATTTCTGCAGAATTCTTTGTTTGTAATATGCTGCAGCCCGTTCACTCCTATGCTTCTGCTTTGTCTTTTGGGTGATACTCAACTACAGTTCTCTAAGGACCATAATGTTCTATGGCCATACCATATCATATCACAAGTATTTTAAAATTATATTTTAAAATGAGTAGCTTGGGGCAGCTAGGTGGTGCAGTGGATAAAGCACTGGCCCTGGATACAGGAGTACCTGAGTTCAAATCCGGCCTCAGACACTTGACACTTACTAGCTGTCTGACCCTGGGCAAGTCACTTAACTCCCACTGCCCCGCAGAAGAAGAAGAAGAAGAAGAAGAAGAAGAAGAAGAAGAAGAAGAAGAAGAAGAAGGAAATAAAATTAGTAGCTTATGAGGAAAAGGGATAGAAGAGCTGGGCCCCAATCAGCCACTTGATCACATGATTTTTTTTTTCCCATTCAGATAGATTCTCTTCTTTGGAACTCCATTTAATCTGAAGTAGAATCATATAGAGCAGTCCAGATCAATTATGAGTCTTCCTAATGAATATTAAAACAAATAATATTAAGGATTCCTATTTATTTATTGGTTGGATTGGCTGAGGTCCCTTCCAATCCTGAGACTGTTATTCTGTGAGTCTTTAGAATGAAAAATATATGTATAACAAAAGATTTTTAAGTTCAAGCTGATAGTCCTCTTATTTCAAGAAATACTTGATAAATATTTGATAAAACAGGATTCTGGTACAGCAAAAGAATTTGAATAGTGCTTTGGGTTTTCCTTCAGCTGTTTTCAGTCTCCTCTGACTCTTCCTGTCCCCTTTATGGGTTTTGTTGGCAAAGATACTGGAATGGTTTGCCATTTCCTTCTCCAGCTCATTTTATAGATGAGGAAACTGAGTTTAGGGTTAACTGACTTGCTCAGGGTCACACAGCTAGTAAATGTCTGAAGCCAGATTTGAACTCAGGAATGTGAGTCTTCGTGTGTGTGTGTGTGTGTGTGTGTGTGTGTGTGTGTGTGAGGCAATTGGGGTTAAGTGACTTGCCCAGGGTCACACAGCTAGTAAGTGTTAAGTATCTGAGGCCAGTTTTGAACTCAGGTCCTCCTGAATCCAGGGCCAGTGCTCTATCCACTGTACCACCTAGCTGTCCCAGGAATGTGAGTCTTCTTGACTGACTCCAGGCCCAGTACTCTATCCGCTATCCCACCTACTTACCCTTTGGAGTATTTTACCTGTATTATTAATATGACAGGAATTGACTTGGCTCCATTCTATAAAACATACTGGAAAATTTAAAGACCCAGTTCCTGCTCCATCACTAACACATTGTGTGACCTAGGGCAAGTTACTTAACCTCTCATATTTAGTTTCCTAATCTGTGAATAGAGATAAATCTAGGGACCCACCCTCTTCCTGGGGATATTAATCCATTCTGTTTTGGACTACCACTCCTGATCTCAGAGGTCCTGGTGCAAACTCACCTGACTATATCTAGCTGACCCAAGACCATGCTTCACATTCCATTCAGTCTTCTACTAGGAAATCAGAGCCAAGGAAAGCTTTTTGCTTTCTGTCCCATCCCCAGACACGAGTATCTTCCTCCTGCCCTGCCTCACATCCACTTCTTGCTCTAAGAACAATAATCAAATCAATAACACCTTTGCTACTGAAAAAGGGTGTAACAATTGACTGCCCTGTGACTCCCCAGACCAAAACTGCCTTCCCTGGCCAGGATTCATTTTTGTTTTGTCTCTGTTGGAATATAAGCTTCTTTATATTTGTATCCTGGTGCCTAGTCCAGTGTCTGATAGATATTCTTTTTGTTCCTTCCTCCATTGTTGTGATTAGATAATGAATGTGAAATTACTATGGAAATGTACAAGCTGTATAAAAAATGAAAAGCACTATCGTCATCATTGTTGTCGTCATCATCACCATTGTCACATCCTGCCTCTGAAGTCAAGGAGCTCACTTCCTACTGTCAAAGAGACCACTCTGAAGTAAGACATTCCTGGTGAGCAAGGTGGGGCAAATGTTTGGCAATAATCAGTGATCAAAAATTCTTGGAGACAGTGAGCCTAGTCCTATTTCCATTGTGGCTGATATCATCTGTTTAGAAAACCTACATTTAACTAAATAAAAACAAAACAGGAATTTCAAAATGTTGGGTCTACATGAGCAAAATTCATTTGAAAAGCATTTTTTTAAAATACTTTTCAAACGTATATAGAATTTCAAGAAAATACTATGCCCTCCCCAAAGCATCAGGCTTTGTTTTTATCACATTAAAGTGAGATTTTTATAACAAACTACCCTGCTGGTACGTACTTTACATGTCAGACAACTTGATATTTCATCTATACTCTATCACAGAGATCTAGTCATCCATACCCTTATAACTATATCTCCAAAGTGGAAAGCAGATGGTTGTACAGCGGATAGAGTCTGGGCCTGGAATCAGAAAGACCTAAGTTTAAATCCAACCTGAGACAGGGTAGTTTATTAAGTTGTATCATCCTAGGCAGGTCACTTAACCTCTGTTGGCGTCAGTTTCCTCAACTATAAAATGGTAATGATAACAACACCTACCTCTCAAGATTGTTGTGAGGATCTAATGAGATAATACTTGTCAAATGTATAGCACAGTGCCTGCCACATAGTAGGTATTCATTTCCTTCCTTCCATAGCTATCTATCTATCTTTAACCTATCTCTAATTTTATCTATAATCTAGCTATCTCTTGTTCTAAAAAATCTATCTCTAATTCTATCTATATCTATCACTTGGAGTAAAAAAAATACCCCAAATCTATAAACCTATCAGTTTCAACTATTTAGCCCTTTGAAATAAAGTTAAAAGCCTTTTCCAAATATTTAAAACATGGTAATCTTGGGCATGTCATCTAGCTTCAGTTTCCTCATCTGTTAAATAAGGATAATAACAGCACCTACTTCATATGGTTGTGAATCAAATGTCATTTGCTTTGCTCCCCTTCAAGTGCTTTATCATGTTAAGTTGGCTATCATTTTTTTTTAAGTGAGGCAATTGGGGTTAAGTGACTTGTCCAGGGTCACACAGCTAGTAAGTGTTAAAGTGTCTGAGGCCGGATTTGAACTCAGGTACTCCCGACTCCAGGGCCGGTGTTCTATCCACTGGGCCACCTAGCTGCCCCCAGTTGGCTATCATTATTATTGTTGTTAGTGCTCAGACTCTTCCTAGAAGAAGACATAGGATAACTGAGAGGTGAATTCACGTTTTTTGGGGGGGTTTTTTGTGGGTTTTTTTAGTGAGGCAATTGGGGTTAAGTGACTTGCCCAGGGTCACACAGCTAGTAAGTGTTAAAGTGTCTGAGGCTGGATTTGAACTCAGGTACTCCTGACTCCAGGGCCAGTGCTCTATCCACTGTGCCACCTAGCTGCCCCGTGAATTCACATTTTTAAAAAAATGAGTCCAGTGCTGGACTGGCTTCATGAAGCAGGCCTCACAAATCCTCACTAGCACCTGATTTTGTACATTCTATTGATGCCACCAAAATACCCTTAATGGGTCTGGGAAGATAGCTGGCCTTCTGTTCCTGTTAGTAGAGTGTAAGCTTATTGAGGGCAGGGACAGTTTCATTTTTGTTTTTGTATCTCAGCACCTAGCACAGTACTTGGAACATAGTTGGTATTTAACAAGTGCTTATTGAATTAATTCTTCCTTATTGGTTATGGTCCAGTATTTCTTTTCTGTCCCAAGATCACCTGAAGAGTCAATAGCAGATACTAGCACCTTCTTGTTGCACAGGAGGATCGCTTAGAAGGTTATTAATTTTAACAACCTAGAATAATGGACTGCTTTCAAATTTTCTTTCTTTACTTTCCTAGCCACTCATGGCAAGGTTATTGGCAAAAGTGCAGTTATCACTTGCCATTCTTTCCTATGGGCACACGGTTCCTTGATAGTTTTCAAGTCTCAATACAAGTACAGATAACCCTCAGATGTCAGTTGTGTGTTAGCAAAAACAAAAGTTGGATGTAAAAAAGCTAGAGTGCTGCATATTTGACCATTTGGTTCTAAAAGGCCCTGATTGTTCTACTAAACACACACCCACACATTTTTTCAGACACAAGAATTATTGCAATCCCGGAAGGATGGAATTAGATGGCTAAACATAAAGCCTTATACTTGTTTTTTTAAAAATCAAGTTGATAAATACAAATTGAGTAGCTATACCTAGATAGCAGTTTATCTGAAAAAAAGAGCTTGGGGTTTTAGTGGATTTTGAGCTCAATGTGAATATACAATGTGATATGACCACCAAAAAAAGTTAATGTGATTTTGGACTGTGTTAAGAGACACATAGCTTCTGGGAATAATGAGGTAAAAACCCTTCTGTACTCTGTCCTGAACAGACCACATCGAGAGTATTTTGTTTGGTTCTGGGCATCACTGTTTGGAAAGACATTGACAAGCCAAGAGCATCACCAGTCTGTCCCCAGAATGGAGAAGTGATTTAAGTTCATGCCATATAAACATCAGTTGAAAGAACAAGGGATATTTAACCAAAAGAAGACAAAATATGTGGGTGACATTATTTCTGTCTTTAAGGATGTGAAAAAGCCTAAATATGGAGAAATAATAATAGTAATAATCAGCTAACATCTATATAGCATCTTAAGGTTTGCAAAGTGCTTTTCCATTGAAAAAAATTTAAAAGTTCTCATTTAATTAACCCTGAGAGGCAGGTGCTATTATTATCACCATTTTTCAATTGAGAAAACTGAGGCAGGCAGAGGTTATGTGATTTGCTCAGGTATACACAGCTAGTAAGTGTTCAAGATGGGATTTGAACTCAGATCTTCCTGACTCCAGGCCCCGCACCTAGTTACCTGCCTCCTTATTCAGAGGTAGGTTGGTTTAGGTGGCTTCTGAAATACTTTTAGAGTTAGTCATCATCAGGCCTTCAATGAGCAACTACAAACCCCACCTAAAGGCCAAGAATCTAGGGATCCTCCAATCACTTGACCTGCTTCATGAATATCATCTGACCATTCATGGATCCAGGTCAACCAATTCTTCATCATCCAGGATTATTTTATTCACAGTGTGGCTTACCTATAAATCTTGCTTTCACGGTCTCATTGACATAATTAAACTAAATAGAAAACAGTCCTTGGCTAATTCAATTCATTAGCTCTTATTTGTCTTCCTTAAAGCCTGTGGCTGAGCAAAAGACTTTCTGAACCAGCCAAGTACTCACTTGAGTATTTACTGAATGCCTGCTATGTACCCAACTTGGAGCTAAGAACTGTGGGTAATACAAAAGGAATAAAAGCCATGCCCTCAAGGAACTTTCAGTCCAACATATGTGAAATAATGAGAAGATAACAGTATATACGTTATTAAGTGAAATTCTATAATATTGACTATAAATATTATAGCACTTCAGGAAGGGAAGAGATAAATATGAGATGTACGAATAGAAGAAGTAAGATTAACTGGCACTGAAAGTGTGGGTAAAATATGACTGGATAGAGAGGAAGGAGGAGGCATTCCAAGAATAGCATGTGCAAAGTTTAGAAGAGAAATGAGTGTGGCCAGTTGAAGGGAGAGTGGCCTGTCTAAAGAGAAGGTATATATTAAGGAATAAAGTCAGCTATATAAGGGGATACTCTTATTATAGAGAGCCTTGAATGCTTAACTGAGCAGTAAGAGTGTGATGCTGGGCAATAAAGAGCCCTTGTACTCAATTACCTTTCCTAATCCAAAGAAAGTAAGAAACACAGATATCACATCTTATTTTAGGGTGGTACTTTTCATCAGTCTGAAAAGTGATACTATCTATGGGTTGCAGGGTTGAGCAGAGGGTGAAGCTAAAGGACTTTTCGATTATTCCTGAATCTGTAGGCAAGACCTTCACAATATTACTCTGTTTGAAGGGTGGACCCCTAGATTTAACAAATACATATTCCAACATAAGCACAAAAAATGCAGCAAAAGAAAAATCTAGTTTTAGATTATCTGCCAAACAACTGCTGATCAAGATTTTGCTTATTGTTGGCACGAGAGGCAATCCCATTTTTGAGCACTTTGGAAAGAATAAAGTGTCCGATTTATACTCTTTTTAACAAGAACCTTTGCGACAGGGAAATTTCTACTAAAAGTCTACTTGATTGTCACAAAGGTAACTAGATTTTTAAAGGTTATACCACAAGGACAAGTTCTGGTAGTCCTAACTAAGCAAGACAAGTTTTTAGTGTAGGTCCAGTGATGACATTGTCTGAAAACCAACTTAGTCACTAAAATCAGATAGACCCATTAACAGAAGACTGTTCACCAAGCAATGAATTTTTCAGACCAGCTCACAAAGTTTGTCTACTGAGTCCTGGCAGAATTGCTATGTATGTTGGTGGCGAGAATAATCACATAGGAAAGGAGGGAATAAGCATTTAGAGAACACCAACAATGTGCCAGGCACTGTGCTAAGCATTTTAAAAATAAATATTATCTCATTTGATCCTCCTAACAACTTTGGAAGGTAGGTGTTAATATTGTCCCCTTTTTTTCCAGTTGAGGAAACTGAAGCAGACAGTTACTTGTTCAGGGTTACATAGCTACTAAGGTAGGCTCTGGACTCATGTCTTCCTGACTCCAGGTCTAGCACTCTATCCATGTAGTTCCATATGGATGAAATAATTCTTTTGAAGTATTGAAGAAATAGTAATGAACAACTCATTTATATATATATATATATATATATATATATATACATATATATTTTTTTAGTGAGGCAATTGGGGTTAAGTGACTTGCCCAGGGTCACACAGCTAGTATGTGTTAAGTGTCTGAGGCCAGATTTGAACTCAGGTACTCCTGACTCCAGGGCCGGTGCTCTATCCACTGTGCCACCTAGCTGCCCAACTCATTTATATATTGCAAAATGCTTTTATCATGGCAGCCCTGTGATATACATAGCACAGATACTGTTATTCCCAACTTATTGATGAAGAGACTGAATAATTGAGGAAACAATTCCCCTCTCTCTGTCTGCCTATGAGATGTGGAGAATTGGCTAGGATGTGTAGAGAAGAACTGGAAGGAGAGACAGAGCTGAAGCAGAGAAATGCCACTAAAGATGGGGGAGAGAAAGGGCATCAGGAATCTTTGATTTATAGGCCAGCTCCTAAGTCTACTCATCTAGCTCCCTAATGGAGCCAGAAGGAATCAGAGGTCCCAGCCAGAAACTTGACAGCTGAAGCCCCAAGAAATATGTTCCTATTTATACCAGATCTGAGTTCTACTCCCTGAGCTGAGCTGAGACCCCAAGTCTACCACCTGTGCTGTGTAGTCCAGGTTCAAAGACGTCTCAGAGTTTCAACCTTTTCATTCAGTAAGTTGAGCACCCTCGATGGGGAATGGCAGGGGTTAACTAAATGAACTCAAACTGCACATTTCCCAGAATTCTTGGGTCCAGGTAGATCCTTTGTCTGGAGGACCTTATGGGGTTTAGGAGAGAGAGGGGTTAGGAGAAAGGTTAAAAGTGTGCTATAGGGGGCATCTAGGTGGCGCAGTGGATAGAGCACTGGCCCTGGATTCAGGGGTACCTGAGTTCAAATCTGGCCTCAGACACTTGACACTTACTAGCTGTGTGACCCTGGGCAAGTCACTTAACCCCCCTTGCCCTGCAAAAGAAAAAAGTGTGCTATTGTTGAGGTTCAGTTGTTTTCAGTCATATCCTACTCTTTGTGACTCCATTTGGGATTTTCCTGGCAAAAAACAAAAAAAACCAAAACTGGACTGGTTTGCCATATCCTTCTCCAGCTCATTTTACAGATGAGGAACTGAGGCAAACAGGGTTAAGTGACTTTCCCGGTATCATACAGCAAGCAAGTATCTGAGACCAGATTTGAACTCAGGAAGATGAGTCTTCCTAACTGGACTTGGCACTCTATGCACTATGGCGCCACCTAGCGCCCCAGGTTAGTAGTAGTAGCCTTGCAAATATTTTATTTATGTATTGTGCATTATCAAGTTATATACTGTTTGCATATTGATTATATACTGTACAGAGTAGCCAAGAATGTTTGATTTTATACTAAGATTATATGACTGGCACTCACTGATAAATTGTTGTTCAAATGAGGAAGCTGAGGCAAACATTGTTAAATAACTTGCCCAGGGTCACTCAGGAAGATCAATCTTCCTGACTTCAGGCCTGGCACTCTACTGTACCAATCTGACTACCCTGCCCCACCCCCCTGAATATTAGCCAGTTCCAAAATAAAGAAGGTAAAGTTTGCCAACTGGTGGGAGCCTCAGAGCTAATTTTGATGGGGAGAGATCCTCAAAAGCAGCAGAGATAAGGTTACCATCTCTGACAAACATACAGAGGATGTCATTTAGTACTTCTGCCCTGCATGGGCATGGTTGAACCTGGGAGACACCATGGGACTTCCAACGAATGGATATGAGTGCCACTTGGTGGTTAGAAGGGAAATTAGTGATCTCAGGAAAGAGTTTTGAAAGCAACTAAGTGATGAAGCCTTTAAAAGGAAGTCATTTCTGTAAAAGAAGCCTCAATACTTTGGAATCCTAAAGGTAGTATAGTAAGCTTAGTAGAAAGCTAAATGGACAAATCTGTTTTCAGGTTGGCTAGCTGAATGAAGTTAGCTTTCAATGAATTTCCTCCTTCCCATCATTAATTAAACACTCCTCTCTGCAAGGTACTGTCTTCTCACCATCATCAAATAGCCTTCTTTGAGTGCCTAACTGCACATGAAATCCCATTAAGTGCCATACAAAAAGCAATCAATTCATCAAGCTTTTACTATGTGCCAAGATCCATGCTACATAAACAAAAAGGAAATTGCGGGTCCTCAAGTTTACATTATAAAAGGGGAAATAACATGTTTGTCCACAAAATGGATACAAGGTCTTTTGAGA
Organism: Dromiciops gliroides; assembly: GCF_019393635.1. Taxonomy (NCBI): domain Eukaryota; kingdom Metazoa; phylum Chordata; class Mammalia; order Microbiotheria; family Microbiotheriidae; genus Dromiciops; species Dromiciops gliroides. The sequence goes on from NC_057861.1 coordinate 586,358,841, forward strand.
AAGGGTTCATTAACGATTGTCAGAGATCAGGACGAAAATGGTGCTGAAACTGAGTATTCAAGGAAATTGGGCATTGCTGGTGAGGTGGCAGTGAGGAAAGAGCCTTGTGAACATTTGATATATGAAGACATCAGGAGGTAGAGTATATTTGTCGAGAACAGTAAATAGACTAGTATGGCTGAACCAGAGTGTGTGGAGAGAGTAATATGGAAGATGACTAGAAAGGAGACAAGTTGTGAAGAGGACAGCTGTGAAGAGTTTTAAATACCAAACACAGAAGTTTATATGTGATCCTTGCATAGCAAGGTGCCACTGTGGGGTCAGTAAGTAAGGGGGTAGGGTATAGTATTATCAGACATGTTTTTAGGAAAATTATTTTGTTGGTTCTACAAAGGATGGATTAGAGTGAGGGAAGGCTTGAGGTAGAGAGAATTAAGTAAGATGCTATTGTAATAGTCCAGGAGAAAAGTGATGAGGGTCTGAAAAAAAGAACTACATGAATCAGAATGCTCTGCCCTTTGTGTGGGGGAGAGAGGAGGGGTCCTCAATGTAAGACTAGTACTAGTAGGTAGACACAGGCATGTAAAATGTATATACAATTAAATAGAATATTAAACCACAACATGGAGTATACCATGTGATACCTTTTATGAGAGTAAATTCATTTTCAGGAACAAGAGGATGCATAAACTATGAAAATCCTTATGCTCTGACAAGGGCATAAAGTAATGTGAGCAGAAGGGTTGCTCACTTGATCCTCAAAGATTAGATCTTCCAATCTGGTTAAATTGGAGCGGTAGAGAGCAAAGATATACTCACTCTACCATCTCTGAGGACAATCCAAGCAAATTTAAAGTGGTTTAGAGTAGCACTGGGACCTTGGTGGCTAGAGCCTAAAAGATTATGTAGCCTCCACAACACCTCCACATTAAGCATAATAGGAAGTATGAACAAGGAAAGAAAGGATACCGAATACCAAGATTATAATCTCCTAGTCGACATCATTACCACCACTACCACCACCATCATAATTTTCCATATAGAGATTTAAGTTTCACAGAGCACTTTGCATACATTTTCTTATTTGATCTTCTTCAGAGGAGGGAAGAAACTTTTGATGCTGTCAACACCAATGAGCACATCCTGTCCAGCTCTGTGTTCTGGGAGGGATTTCAACAGCAACACCTGGGATATTTCCCCATCACACACACACACACACACACACACACACACACACACACACACACACACACACACACACACACCCCTTCTAGCCTGTGAAGAAAGAATATTATTTCTGCTTGAGTACTTGTCTGTTCTCCAAAATTAAAGACTGCCAAAGGCATGCAAAAGTTGTTACGGCATAGTAAAAAGTTTCTTGGACCTGAAGTCAGGAAGACTAGTATTTGAATCTTGCTGCACACACTTATAAGCTGTGTGACCCGGGGTAAGTCACTTAACTTCTTTGGGCCTCAGTTTCCTCACCTGTAAAAATGAATAGATTGAACTTTAAGGTCCTTTTTCCAGCTCTAAACATATGAACATATTAAGATGTGCTCTAGGTTTCACAGCAGTCACAGATAGGATTTGAATCCAGGTCTTCCCAACTTCAAGGCCAAAGTTCAGCCCTGCATTCAGAGGACTGCTGATGTTGGAAGGTAAAATAGTCCATGTTTCAACGTGCCATTTGCCCTGGCCCAATTCAGTCCAGACCAAATGACTTCTTTATCTCATTCCACGGAGGCAAGAATCAGGATCTTCCAACTTGGCTAAATCAGAATGGTAGAGAGCAAAGATACCCACTCAGTCACCCCTAAGGGCAAACCAACCAAATTTAAAATGGTTCAGAGCAGACCTGGGCCCTTGCTATCTAAAGCCCAACAATCTCACCACAGAACAATTTACTTCTCTCTCTGACTCATGGGAAATCTGAACACATTATTGCAAAATGGTGTGAGATGTGAAAGGGCAGGGGAGTAGATAGTATTGGCCCTTTGATTCAAACCATATTTTTTTTTCTCTTATCTACTCTATTGTGTCGGGGGCTGGGTGGGGGGGTGAAGGCATTCAAACTACTGTTTGGCGTCTGTTCTGAATGCTGACCAAGCAGAACAGATGTTATTCCCTAAAATCCAGGACTTCCACGAAGTAAGAGAATCCTGTGCTCTTCAATTAGGTGGTTGCTGATTTTTTCCCTCCTTTTCCAATTTCATTCAGAGGGTAGGAACAGGAAAACTGATGCAGACAGGCAGGCAGCTTCTGGGACCTTTTTATCTTAATGCATAAATGCTTGAGGTAGCCAACCCTATGCCAAGATTCTGACTAGCGTTTAAGGAAATGGAGAAAGCACGGCTTCCTCTTCACTGACACTCAGGAGCCTGAGGCACTTTTGCAGAGAAGTGTAGTTTTACCTAGCTGTCCTTGACCCAAATTCCCACTCTTCCTTACAGCTGGGACAAGCTTCAGTTGGATGCATTTCCTGATTGGGGGGTAGGGAGTGGGAGTGGGGAGGGGCTAGAGATAGGGGCTGGAGATGAAGGCTTGATGGAATTTCAGGTTACAGTTACTATTATTATTTTATGTTTGAATGAAATGTCCAGACTCTATGCAGTTCTGAATATGTGTCCCTTTGCCCCTCTCCCGTTTTCAGGATGCTCATAGTAGATCTCTGTGATGAGGAAAGATAGAAGACACAAAGAAAGGCTAAATGCTTCCCTCATGGGGGTTTTTTTTGGTCTTTTTTTTTTCGGGGCAATGAGGGTTAAGTGACTTGCCCAGGGTCATACAGCTAGTAAGTGTCAAGTGTCTGAGGTCGGATTTGAATTCAGGTCCTCCTGAATCCAGGGCTGGTGCTTTATCCACTGTGCCACCTAGCTGCCCCCTTCCCTCATGCTTTGCCAAAAGACCTTAGGGCATAAAGAAGATGGCACTGTCCCAGTGGACCGGGGTGTTTCCACCAAAGAGAACTGGGCCTTCTTTAGAATCCCAGGCATATGCTCCAGTGATCTGGCACAGCAGCCCTTGAAGAGTCCTCCTGGGAGACTCCCCACTGTTCCTGCTCTCTCTCATTCAGGAGCTGTTTCTGGCTTAGTGGAAGGCGGGGGAACCTTATCCAGTTCTCAGAATCATGGAGGGGATTGGGGGAAATTTTCTCTGCCTACTGTAACATCTGAAATGTCAGGCCCAGACACCAGGCAATTTCCAGGAGCACCAGGCACTGCTACTGGCCAAGCAAAGTCAAATGCAGGACTGCTTTTCACTCCCCATTTTCCCTTGGGCACACATCTAATTGTCCTCATCGGAGTTCCTGGTCTCAGGTAGTCTTTCTATCTGCCATCCCAAGTACCTTTGGCCCCTGTCTCTTTGAGAGTAAAGTAAGATCACCTCCTACCTATCAAATTTGGCCTTTAACTATATGTCTCCCTCAGATCTGACCCTAGGGGCTTGAATTCACCCCTAATACCTAGTAAACAGATTTTAATCTGGTGGATCCAGTCTTTGATACTACATTCTTTGCCATAGGCCCTGCTCTGACCGGGCCATATCTTTCTCCATTTGAACTAGGGACCAAGTGCCAAAGAGGGATTTCAAAACTAATCCTGGGGGCAGCTAGGTGGCGAAGTGGATAGAGCACCGGACCTGGATTCAGGAGGACCTGAGTTCAAATTCGGCCTCAGACACAATACTTACTAGCTGTGTGACCCTGGGCAAGTCACTTAACCCCAATTGCCTCAGCAAAAAAACCAAAACCAAAACAAACCAAAACCAATCCTACCTATTCCATGAAAACAAAGTCAACATTCATAAAGCCAAGTAATAAAGCAGGTGTTTTTTTTTTAACCAGCTTTAAAAAAAAGATTTCTTCAGAGTACATGCACTTTCAAAATCCATCTCTGTCTCCATACAGCCTCATCAAGGAATGTTCACACTGTCTGTGGCTACTAAAAATTTATGTGACTATATTCATTCCCTAGGTCTGTGATTTCACTAATGGAGGGAATTCCTCAATAAGGGAATTTCCTGTACAAGTACAGGTTGGCTCTTTCCCTACAACTCACATTGTTGAAGAATTGATTAGAAGAATTTCTGAGAAGCTGTGACCTGTGTGGGTGGGTCACAGGGTCAGTATGTGTAAGGTAGGAAAGAAACCCAGGTGAATGGGAATGACTGAGATCTTCCAGGCCCAGCTTTAAATGTCATACCCCAACCCCATTAACATTTGCTAAAGTGTTTCTTTTTTCCTTTATCTACTTGTAAGGTCTAAATTGGGGCAGCTAGGTGGCACAGCGGATAAAACACTAGGTTTAAAGTCAGTAAGACTTCTTCCAGATATGAATCTGGCCCCAGACACTTAGCTGTGTTAACACCATTTGCCTCAGTTTCCTCATCTGTAAAGTGAGTTGGAGAAGAAAATGACCACTCTAATATCTTTACCAAGAAAACCCCAAAATGGTGTCATGAAGAGTTGGACAACTCAACAATAACAAAGTGTCTAAATTGGGTAGAACAGGGTAAAGCTCAGTTCCTTTCATTTACAGAAAGCCCAGAATTGTCCTATTATCTGACAAGATTTCCTACTACCTTGTTTATGAAGTCAGCACTTAATGAATAAATCAGCATGACCATGGGCAAGGTATTTATTCTATCTGAACCATGGTTTTCCTTATGGGTAACATGAGGATACTATTTGACTTTTATCACAGGTTAGTTGCTGGAGAAAGTGATTTTTAAACTTTAAAATGCTATTTAAATGTTAGTCGTTATCATCATTATTCATGCGCCTAGCCTAACTCACACTCAAGAAATCATGGGATCAGAGATCTGGAGCTGGAAGGGACCTCAGAGGTCATAGGGTCAGACATCCATCAACAAATATTTAAAGCACTATGTGCCAAGAATGGTGCTAAACTCTGGGGATACAAAGAAAAGCAAAAACCAATCCCTGCCCTCCCGAAGGTTCTATTTGGAGAGACGATATGCAAATAACTATATAGATCACAATACATACATATGTGCGTGCAAGTGTGCACACGCACATACACACAGTGCCAAATGAAAAGTAATGTCAGAGGGAAGGCACTAGTCAACTTCCTTATTTTACAAATGAAAGAACTGAAGACCAAGAAAGTCAGGTGACTTGATCAAGGTCTCATTGGTAGTATAGGAAGGGTCACAGGATGCAAGTAAACTGGCTCCTAGGTAGCTAGGTGTCAAAGGGGACAGAACTCTGGGCCAGGAGTCAGGAAGACCTGAGATCAAATCCAGCCTCAGGCACTTGCTATATGACCCTGGGAAAATCACTTAAACTCTTTGCCTCAGTTTTCTCAACTGTAAAATGGGGTTAGGACCTACCTCACAGGGTTGTTGTGATGATCAGATGAGATAATAATTGCAAAGTGCTTAGCACTATGCCTAGCACATAGGAGGTGATTAATAAGTGCTTGTTTCCTTCCTTCCTTTGACTCCAGAACCAGTGAGTGTTCTTTCCTGTGGTACCATCCCACTTCCATTCTTGTCTCCCTTGAAGCTATGAGATTTCAGTGTCTCTTCAGTGAAGTGACATTACACAGCAGAGAGGAAATTCAAAGAGGAACTGTCAACCTAACTTGGATTCATAGGAATCTAGGCCCTTCAAGAGGATGGCTGATAAGGGGTATCTTGTGTCTGGTTCGATTTTTAATCTCGGTTCATGGAAGAACAGTAAGCCCAAGACTACTCAAACTAAACCAGAAATAGCACATTCTCATTTGGCTGATTTGTTTTTGCTTGTGACAACTGCTGTGACCAACAGAGGACAGCAAATACATTTTTTTATGATCAAGGGAATCTTCAGTTCGTACTCTCCAGAAGTGTCACCCTGAGTTTCACGGCAGGAGCCTGGCTCTTTAAAAGATAAGCCTTCATTATCTCCGTAGTCCTCATTGAAAAGAGGGGAGGGGGCAGACGGGGGAGACTTCTGAGAGCCTTCTCACCAAGTTTGTGGAAGGACTGGGGGGGGGGGGGAGGGGAGGGGCGGGGAAGGGAAGCTGAGGCAAGTTAGTTTCAAAGAATTACTCATTCGTTAATATTGCTGCTTACTTAATATTACTTAATATTGCCCTACAGTTTCCAACTTTCCTCCCTCGTACAACTTGTGAATTTTGACTAATCACTGGAATGAAAAGCCAGAGCATGTTTCCAGTTCAAACAAGAAGATAAAGAAAAAAGTGAAGCCCTTTTCCGACCAGGAAAAACAGTGTCTCCCTACCTCCCCCTCTCTCAAAATACCTAGACAAATCACTAGCACTGAACACTGTAAGGGGCCTATTCGGGGAAACACTCCCCACCCACCCACAACTTTTTGATGGGGATTGGGTAGGTATTTGTTAATGTGCTGAAGGGGACAGGTGCTTTCTGAAAGTGATCCCTGCATTCCAAAAATCGAAAGCTTTTCTGGAGGGGAGGTGGGGGTGGAGGCAAGTTCAATTACACCCCCACCCCATTCCCTAAGCAAAGTGGGAAGCTATAGACGATGGGGCCACTGTAGCTAAGAGTGAAGTTAAATTGCTACTCGCAACTCTAACCTTCCAGGAAGGTTCTCAAACAGTAGAGTCACCTTGCATTCCTACCCTGGGAATGAAAAGGGTGCTGGGGGAGCTCTGTTACACTTCTGAGCTGGGAGGACCCGGGCTATCCCCCACGGCTTTTGTGTTGATGTCTCCCTCATTTCTAGGAATGCCCCAGTCCTGTTACTATATTTGGAGACAGCTTCTAGGAAAAAAGCTCTCCCCCTATCTCCACCACCCACCCCCAAATCACATTTCCCCTTACTCTCAGTCTCTGCCTATCTCTCGGGTTCTCTAGAGTTACGGTAGCCACCACCACCACCACCTCCGCCCCTGCCAACCCCAGCCCAACCCAGATCAGCCCCCGCCTCTCCCAGCCCCTGCTATAGGGCGGATGGCCTGGGTCCCGGCTCCTGGGCGCTGGGCAGCTTTGCAACAACGTTGCAGAAAGGAGAGTAGAGCCGAGGAGGGGAGGAACTAGAGCTGGTTGGGGCGATAGGGAGTGGGGGTAGAGGGGAGCTGTCTTTGTGGCAGCGGAGGAGACCGAGCGCCGCAACATCTGCCCCTCTCTGTACAAGGGGTTCTCTTTTTTTCCCCCTTTTGCACTTTTAATGTTTATTTTTGCGGGGAAAGGGGCCTTCCTAGGAACGAGGGGTGTGTAAATGGAGGGAGGGTGCTTTTCCACTCTCCCTCCCTTCCTTTGCCCTCCCCCCCCCGTCCTCCCCCCTCCCGGCCCCCCAGTCGCACTGGATTTGGCCTCTGGGTAGACCGTGGTGTGATCGCGGTGAAGAAATGTTTGCGGGGAGCCTGACGGGGCGAGATGGCAGCATGAGTCAGGGATCTGCTGGGGATCGAGGCGGCACCCGGGCCGGGGCAGTACAGGCTGGCTGCTGGCTCTCTCCCCGCCCCCCGGCCCCCACCTTCCTCAGCAGTGACAGGCGGAGCCGGGGAGCGCTCCCTGCAGACCCCCGGGAGGAGGGATTCGCCGGTAAGTGCCCCCCACCTCCTCCCTCTCCGACTCTTCCTTTTCTGCATTGCACGCCCCGGGGGACAGGGTTCGCGGGAGCGGCAGGTGTGGACCGCAGCGCGCGCGGCCGTGGGGGCTGCGACCGGCGGCGGCGGAGCAGGCAGGAAGGGGACAAGGTGGGGAGGGAGGTCAGGGAGAAGGGACCAGAGTCCACCGGAACCTGAAAAGAGAAGCAGCTGGGAGAGAAGGGGTGGTGCTGGTCGGATTCTGCTCGTTTTCTTTTGCCGAGAGTGTGGGGCGGGGGCTGGGGAAAGGGCTCGGAGCTCTGCCCGGCGGCCCCGTGGTCCTAGTCGTTAGGGGGAAAGTGAGTCCCTCGGCGTGGGCTGGAGAAGCAAAGGGCTGCACGGAGCGGGCTGCACCGAGCGGGCGGCCGCGGCACCTGGGCGCTCCCCCGGGACCCGGCGCGAGACGCTTGTCTGGGTTTAGCCGCCGCGCGCCGCAGCCTGCCGGAGCCCGAGGGTTGTCAGGACAGAGGGGCGAGGGAGGAGAGACCCCTGCCTTTATGTATGTGTGGCGGGGAGGGGGGATAGGGAACTGGGGGGGGGCGCGAGGCAGCTCGGGCTTGGCGTTTCCTCCTCCTCCTCCTGCGCACTTAATTAAAAATTAATGAGGTGGCTTGAATGTATTGCAAAGACTGCCACCCCGCACCCCGCCTCCCTGCCCCCCCCCCGGCCCCCAGTTTGATGCACGGGTTGGAAGAGTTCTGCATGATAATAACGATGACCCTGGGTAACAATGCTATTCAAAGAGCAGGCCGGCCCGTGCCAGCCTACAGCCTAAGGAGCTACCCCCCGCCGCCCCCCCCCACACACAGTGTACCCCGTATGCCTGGTTCGAAGCCGGAGCAGCGTCCCCTTCCACAACTCGGAATTCACACACGTGTCCGTCCCAGGCCTGCCTTACACTCCGAGGTGTGTCCTCCAGCTGCTATAGGGAGAGAGAACTTCCAAGGCCCGCTTTGAGGGACCACGTCATGTGCCCCAGGAGCCGCAGGAGAGGGGGGATCCTAGAGCCCAGGAGGGACCCCAAACAGTGAAATCGAATCCAAAGCGTCCCCAAAAGGAGACAGGGTGGAAGCTGCTGTGAAGGGACAGGGCCTAGGCTTTTGTGTTCCTGGAGTTTAAAAAAAAAAAAAGCATAGGTTAGACGACCTTGGGGGTGTGTATCAGAGTGTAAGATTAGAGAGAAATACAAAGTTGCCTCATCTAGAGCTGGAAAATAAACAAAAAGAAGAAGGCATTTTGACTTATGAGGTCTTGTTTTCTTTTCTTCCTGTCTCTTACCCACTCTCCTTCCCCAGCCCCCCACCAAGGAGAGCCTTGGAATGTGTGTCTCAGATCCTTTGAGGACACATCCATATTTATATTTTATTTTTAGGAGAAGTTGTGGGGAAACACACACACACACACACACACACACACACACACACACACACACACAACGGTGGAGAAAGGGCCTTACACAGCCCAGCGGCCAATTTCTGAAATATAACCACCATTGTGTTAAATTCCTAATTGGAGCTATTAAGATGGAAATAATTTACACCAATCTCAGCAAGCAGCAAATTTGACTTTAATGAGAGACAATTAAAGGCAAAAATAACTAAACTTTAGTTTGAAATGAAGTGGGGAATGTAAATATGTAGATGAAGAGACAACTGCAGATTTTTACTTTACTAAGGGAAATCTTTTTTGCGTCCAGTTTAGTGAGGGACTGGATATGGTGAGATTTTTACTGAAAAAAAAAAGTTTAAGTTTTCTTCAGCTGGATCCTGTTCAGATAGAATATGTTTCTAAAGGAAATGTCGGTTGCCAAACTTAGGAAATAAGGCATAAGATGTAAGGTTTAAAAACAAACAAACAAAAAGATCTTGAAGTAGTTCTTGCCTTTATTTCAATGAAATCATACAGACATGCTCGTGTTATAGGCAGACACATATGCATTAATGACTTAGCTTTGAATTGTCCTGAGTAATCCAAATGATTATTTCTCTGATGACACAGTAATTTCAAAATTCCTACTCATACAGTCCCTTCACTTGTTTGATTCACTGTTCTGTCTGTGTAAGATCTACCCGCTATAGAAAGGAGCTTCTGACGGTTGTGATTCGGTTGTGATTCCAGAGTCGGGGTTTTGAGGGCGAGATGAGTTTATGTTTTATCCAACTGGCCCACAAAGTCCCGCTTTTGGTGGTCACTTTAATCAGCAAGGGAACCAGCCCCCAGTGGCTCTTGTAGGGTGCAGTGAGCTAAAACTACAGGGATACCTTGGATAAATACATGGATGTTTTCAGCCCTCTCTCTTGCCCTCTTTGCTATATGTGTGCTTGTATAATTGGAGATGTGTAGGAACATGGACTTTTATATGTTTATTATTGCTCTTTAGAACTGTGTTGTTGTTTTTTTTTAAGATCTTCATTAGAAAACCCAAAAGAGGCTGGTTAGGAAGGAAAAGTGCCATTTGTATTTCAGTAGCTTAATGCATCAGCTAAGGAGATGCTTTAGGCAGCAGAACTTTTGGGAAAGGGTAGAACAGTAGAGTTACAAGAAAACTTGGAGCTGTAGCTTGATCAGGGACATTTCTTTTCAAGGCATAAGTGCTGCAGTTGCAAATGCAACCTTCAAAAAGTTAGCTTGCTAAGCTGAAGCTCATCCTCCCCCCTCTTTTATTATGGGCACTAACTTAGAATATTGTAACCTCAGAAGCAACTTTTCATAGTGAAAAAAAAATGAACTGTACCTGAACACTTTGAACACGAAGTACCCGATAAAAGATTGGGTTTGAGATAGACAAGACATATGTACACACAGAATTTATTTGTTCATTTGGCCTTGGCAAAGTCTAAATTCTCTTCCTTGCATAATTTTTTCTTCTTAATATTAACTCACAGCTATATTACTCTACTCAAAACACAGTGAAGAAACACTCTTCTCGGTGGTTAGCAACTCACTGTAAGGTATTTAAAATGAAATTCTGACTTTTCTAAATGTGTTATAGTCCTGATAAGCCATATTTCCCTTCCCTAAATAAGAACAGGACACCAAATTGTCTTCGTGACATTTTTTACAAATAATATACCATACATGAAATCACCCTATCATAAATTAAGTATACAGCCAGCATAGAGGAATTTAAGCAGAATGTTCAATTGCTCAATTACTAAGTAGGGAAAATCAGGCTGAATTTAGTGTGTAGTTAATATGAAACATTTTAGGGCTTAATGTTAGCATTCGAAACAGCACAGTCATTGTTTATATACAGTACACTGAAACCGTGCATATAATTATGAATACATTTAGTAAACTTATTTTCATTTGAGCCTGGAAACAGGCACTGTAAAGAACATTACATACCAGTAATTTTCAGTGAGAAGACATCATTAATTCAGTGCTAAAAAACTGCAACTTTTTTGTGCTCTTCCCTCCTGTGAACAAAAACAAAACACCATTCAGTGTTACCTTCTTATACAGAGTGAACACATTTTAGTCTCTCATCCTTTATCTGTAAAACACTTCATTAAGTAATTTTGATTCTTCATAAGGTGTTGATTTAGGACAATTTAAAAATATACTTTTAGTTTAGTTCTCCATTACATACAAATCACATGTAATCTTAGAGAGAAAAAAGGGGGAGCAGATTGATTGTCTTGATAAATGACTACACGTTGACAAGCTTAATGTGCCTTAGGTTTATACTACAGTATTTTAAGATGAGAGGCCTAACAGTGCAAAAGAATTACTTTAAAAGAAACTTGCATTTTTAACTCAAAACAGTAAATATTGGAAAACTCAAGACTGAGTGTGAGGGACCAACCTACCCCTTAATTCCTCTTTTATTCCAAAGCCTTATAGTTCTTAAGTTTAGAACAGAATTTTTAAAAAACAACAAGAGTTTACTAATTGTGGGACAACACCCACCTCCACTTTTGATTTGCGTTGAAAGGCTAATAAAATTGGGGAGGGGGACTTTTAAGACAAGAGGGCAATCTTATAGGAGTTTGTAAAACATCTACTTGCCTTAAAGACCCCAGATTGCCAGAAATGGCCAGACCCCATTACTCAAGTCATCTTTAGGTAAAAAAAAAAAAATTCTCTACTTCTACTTTTCACACTTGCTTCTCAGAATGAATTAAAAACAAAACCAAAAAGAAAATTATGAAAATAAACATAGCCCTTTCATACCGAGTTAATATTCTAAACAAACTTTTTATGGCAAGCAATAGGTATTAGAAGAAACTATTTTAAAAAGGAAAGGAGTATCACATAACACAGTAAAAAATTGGGGGTGGGGAAAGAAAGAATTGACAAAGGGGGTAGCTAGATGCCACAGTGGATAAAGCACCAGCCCTGGATTCAGGAGGACCTGAGTACAAATCAGGCCTCAGACACTTGACACATTAGCTATGTGACCCTGGGCAAGTCACTTAGCCTTCATTGCCCTGCAAAAAGAAAGAAAGAATTGACAGAATCCCCTGACCATTACCTAATGATGGGATCTGCCCAGCAGGGCCGATCTTCTCTTTCTGCAAAGTGCACAATAAGCATACTGGTCAGGAAAGCCAACATTCATGTCCTGCTTTCCTAGGACTTTTTTATTAGGACTTCTGTAAATATTTATTTACAGAAAAAGTGCCAAAAAAAATTCCTGCGTTTAAATAATCTTCAAGAAATCCTTATGAAACATCAGATTTCATGAATTGTTTTCTTTCAGTCTTCAGCAGCATAAATAGAAGATTCACCTAGAAACTTAAAGCTTCTGGTGCTAGTGCTAGTTATCATGAAAAACTTCTGTTAAAAGGTAGCATCAGAGAAGCTGCTTCAGAATCTTCAGTTTGACTATGGGAAGAGAATGGCAAATGTAGACTTTTCTATATCATTTAACCTGAGCAGGGGACAAGTCAATGGGTGATCACTCAGCTCTACCCTACTATGTTTTCTATGTTTCCCTCAAATTGAGGGGTTCAGAAAACTAGAAAGCCTTATCTGAAACACATGTAGAATAACGTCAGGTCTGCTGGTACCACCATCCAGAAAAATCCCCCCTTCTGACAGCTTGGATACAGAGGTCACGTTCTGGTCTATATGATCACCCACACAGACCATTTGCAGTCCCATTTACTGCTTGGGGAGAGGGGAGTTGGGGGGAGATGAGGCTGATGAACAGAAGTCAGCACTCTACTAAAATACTAGGATCAATTTTCTTTGGTCTGTGAGCTGTCTCAGAGCAATTGCTGGCTGAGAGTAGCTACATAGGTCCACAGGGGATGGCCCCAGGACTGCAGCAAAGCTTCTGAAGACTACAAGGCGCTTATACTATCTTGTACTGTCTTTTTACTGTCTTGATTATACAGGTTCACATGGAATCACACTTTCCTAAGGGTGAGTTCCAAAAAATCTTTAAGAAAAAGTTTAAAAGGATGTTATCCCAGCTTGAAACAAATCTATTCCCTAGTGAGATCAAAATTGGCACTAAGAGATTTGGTAGCAGACCTGTGCCTTTAACCTCATGTGTTCTGACTGACAAACCAAGGCATATGTTCACTGCGGAGAGCACAACAGGAACCTTTTTTGGCTTTCCAAAAACACTGTTGCAGTAATTAAATGGGGGGGGGGGGGAGGAAGGGTCAGTGAAGGAAGGGATGGCACTTTGCCAGCAATGCTGTTTATAAATCTAGGCTACTGTGCACTTAGTCATCACTGAGCCTCAGAAAGTTCAAATCCACGAAGACGTACTAGTCCATTTCTGTTTATCAGTGTAGAACAACAGTCAATCAAACTTTGGCCTTTAGATTACAAAAGTTGGCCAGGGGGTTGGGGAGGAACACTAGGGAGAAAAGAGAATTGAACAGTAAGTGTGTCATCACATCAGAGCTGAGGAGGGGGAAGCAGGGACAAAGGGACTTCGTTGGCAGAGTAATTCATGCTTAGCTGTCGGGGATGAGACATCCAGGGGAGAAAGCAGAAGTGCTTGTGTACCTGGGCACCATTATGTACCTATTAGTGTTTACTGGAGCAGTTTAAACTAGCTCTCCTTTAACTCTGAAGCTGGCCAAACATTTGTGACTCTGCTGACTATACTCTTCCCCACCCCCTGCTAATGAAAAGCCTCATGGGTCCTAAACTTCTCAAGAGTCTGAGTGTATCTTAAAATAGGATTTAAAAAGTACATGCTGGACACCATATACTACACTATATTTAGTTTCAAATTCTCCGAATGGCTGCCTTTTTAGTGGTCCCAAAGTTAAACCTAAACAAGCTATTTTATATCCAACTTTACACAGTTTCAGAGAATAGACTCAGACCCCCAAATACTGTGTGTGTGTATATGTTTGTGTGTATATGTATACATGCACACATATATTTCCATCCACTAGATCTGATTTCGTTGGTATGATGGAATTGCTTTAAGTTTTCCAGAGTTTGTTCATCCCAGCATCCCTGAGAGCAAAGTAATATAGGTATTATCATGCCTATTTTAAACTTGAAGAAACTTTGGCTCCCAAGAGTGATGTGACCATAGCTGGTAGATGTTATAAGGCTGGGCCAATTCTTCTCACTTCAAGCTGAACGTTCTTCCCATGACATTCCGTGCCATTTCTCTAATTGGAATGCTAAATTAGCAATATGCCCTGTCAGAAATGGCCTGAATTGGTCTCAAATTATTGTTCTAGTAGGGTAGTGATTGACTACCACAGATGCAGGTGTCTCTTTTCATTTGCTGCCAATGGGTCAATGCCATATGATATGTATAAAAGAGCCAAAAATGATTCTCTCCATAGTAAATTCTATGTTGGTGTGGCTTTTTACCTGCCACCTCCTTCCCCCCCCCCGCCCCATGATGATTAGGAACCCTCCATTCACAGATTTCATGAAGGCTTTTTCAGGAACTCATTATGATGACCTGGTGAGATATGAGCCACAGCCTGCTAAGTAAGCAAGTGCCTCTATGGACATCGATCCCCTGAGGAGGAGTGTTAACTCAAATCACCAGGGTTCTGGTTAGTTCCTGAAGTAGCCAGTGTCCTAAATGAAGCCTTTATTGACTTGAAGGCATTTTAATTCTTCACCCAAAATCTTTCATATACAGGGAAAAATTTGCTCATTAAAGGTCACCTGAGTCCATTGGGGAAACTGAGATGTGGAAAAGTTTGAGTTATTCCCATTATCCTATAAATCTGGATTATTGATCCCACCTTTTCTGAAGCTGTAACTAGCCCAAGGCCCAGCCTATGCCTACACCACATAGGCTTCATATAGTATTTGAGAATGGAAAGTGGAGTCAAGGCTTAGGACATTTTCATCCACACTTATTTATACATTGACTTTTCCATGTTCCATAATGACTATTTATGGATCTGTTGCTTAACTGAGATGGTTAGCTTGTCAATGAAATAACCAAGGACTATTTATATATTTTTATTTGATTTAAAAAAAATTATCATGGTTTCTTTTAACCACTTTGGCATTCCAAATACTTGATTTTCAAAGTTGCTTATGGCGACATATATAAGGGTAACCAAATGTCTCTAAACATCCACTTTGATACATATGACCCACTATAAAATGATTCAGATAGATCATTTCACTGGAGAAAGAGAGTACGCATATACATAATGTATTATACATAATGTATTATGAAAGTTTCACATATTGTTAAAAAATGTTTGTTTCTAACTTAAAATCTTTTCCCCCTTTTAGTTTTTGCTCTAGATGTTCCAACGTTTACCACTTCCTGCCTGGCTCATTACCGCAGGGAAAATGAGGGACTTTTGGGGGCAGATGTGTTTCCATTACACTATCATAATGCCCCTAAAAATCCTTATTGCTCTTGCAGTATTCATCTGTGTCTCTGGGCATGGTTCAAGCTACTGGAAAGATATAATTCTAAGTGATGACTTCACTTTTTTTTTTAAACCCAAACTTTCTAAGCTTAATTTTTAAATGAATTTCTCTGTGTATGTGTCTCTCATCGTGTCTTATATTTGGACAACATGACAAAACTGACAACTATCAGTGATTTCAAGTTGAGGGACCATGCAGTCTCCCCAAAAACTGAAGCCATACTTGAAAAATGCAATCAACTGTCAATCACCATCAGAATTTGCTTTTGGAGTGGGGGTGTTGGTATGGAAGTGGGGATAAACAAGTGTTACCTGTTTGACAAGACTAATTTCACTTTTTAAATTGTTTGATTCTTCCATGAAGTTAACCTCTGGCGAATATGTCTCACTGATTTTCCTGCACCCAATTTCTCATTCCCTTCTCTTTGCTGTACAGACTCGTTGATCCAAAACTCTGATCACAGAATGGAGCAATTTCGCCTGTGAATAGCATTGCTCAATATATGTCCAGGGCTATCCCAAGCCCCAGGGAAACATCTACACCCCACCTTCCCACCCCATGCCCTTACTTGCTTACCAGCACCAATGAGAAGATGGCAGGTGTAAAAGAGTTCCAAAAAGTTTTTTCTTTCACTGTTCCTGCCATCCTACATTCCAGATGCCCGTATTCCTCAGAGATCCACAGATTCCAAGTACTTCAGTTCACTCCTCTACTTTTTTCCCTTCCTCTCCCCAGGTTTAAAGGACAAAGGCAGCAGCTTCAGTCCCAACTCTTTTTCGGGGGGAGGCAGGGAGGGGCAGAGTTTAGAACAGGACAGCTCTTCTGAGACATTCTCAGCAATGGAGAGACTACTTCTAGCTGGAGGAGTTGGGGAGTCTCATGGTCTCTATTTTTTTTTTTTGTCACTCTGAGAAAGTGGAGAGAGTGGAAACAGATATCTGTATGGTTGGATTTCTTTCGGGGGAAGATTTTGCTACAGGCTGCGTAGGTGCTGGGCCTGGATTCGGGCTTCCTGGGAAAGCTCACAACCCCACTGAGATCAGTAGTTTTACAGTGAAAAGGTCCATTCTGCAGCTCTCTCGGAAGCAGCTCTTCCACTGGGGCCACTGCAGCTGACCAGTTTCACTTTCTGCTGTGTCATGGGGGTGAGTGAGCCGGGTTGGGGGAGGAGAGCCAGGGAAAGCTGCCCTCGCACTCTGGAGACAGTTGCCAGCTGGAGTCTTGGGGAGTTTCCTCAGTCCTTGATACGGTCTTCAAAAGCTCCAAAGTCAGGGGGCTTCAACTTTGTACAGTAAACACAAGCTAAAGTGCACATACATGAGATGGTGAGAGGGAGGCCCGAAACAATGACCAAAGGGTGGGTGGGGGGGGAAGGTATCCTGGGACTGGGGGTGGGGTGGGGGGTGTGAGGGGCTGTTGACAGCAGATTCCAACATTATTGTCTATTATTATTAATCAAAATAAGAAAAGTCTTTGTTGGGTAGGGAAGGTACTGGTCTAATTTCTTTAGCCACTTGGGCATTTTTTGAATTTTCTCTGTCTTTCTTTCTTTCTTTCTTTTCTTTTCTTTTTGGTAGTACCATGTTTGTTTTTGTTTTTGTTTTTAGTGAGGCAATTGGGGTTAAGTGACTTGCCCAGGGTCACACAGCTAGTAAGTGTTAAGTGTCTGAGGCCGGATTTGAACTCAGGTACTCCTGATTCCAGGGCCAATGCTCTATCCACTGTGCCACCTAGCTGCCCCAATGTTGTTGTTTTTTAATGTTTTATTTATTTAGAATTTTTCCCCACCTTACATGTAAAAACAAATTATAACATCGATTTTTAAAATTTTGTGTGCCAAATTCTCACCCTTCCTCCCTTTTCCCCCTTAAGAACCCAAGCAATTCAATATAAGTTATACATGAGGAGCACCATGTTTTAAAGAATATTGTACAGGTTGCAGGGGCTGTCAAGTTGATCTGTCTTGACAGCTGGTTCCATGCTGATATCTTGTCTGAAGGATTCCAGAATAGGGTGTGTGTGTGCATGCCTACATGTTTAAGTTAAAGGTAAAGTGCTCTGGTGTCAAGTCTGACAAAAATATTAGGCAGCCAGGATCTGGCTGTCTTACGAGATCCTCATAGCTGATATTCCGGGGAACAGTTTTAATAAGGTTCTTATCAAATTGAGGTTAAAGTATCCTCCATTGCCAAGTCTGACAAAAATATAGGTATCTTAGTATCTGGCTGACTTATGAGGTCCTCAGAGCTGAAATTCTGGAGAAAAATTAATATGATTCTTAACAGAGACAAATTGGGGGGGTTGGAATTTGCAGGTCAGAGTATGAGTTAGAATCCATTGTCCTGTTTCAAACATGCACCAACAGCATCTTCTGGAGAGCTGAGAATTTGTGCTAGGCAGATGTCAGGGCCACCAAGCCGGTGCTAGTTATACCCCAAACACACTTCTGGGTGGTTCCCCAAATAAATGTTTGAACACAGGTCCAATAATCCCTCCCTTTCCCCCTTCAAACAAAATAATCCCACAGCTCTAAATCACCATTGCTCTTGGTGTTAAAGCATTCAGTCAGTCAGTCACTGGGTAATAAGTTAAAGTATACAGGTGAAGTACTCAACAAGGTACAGGCTCATAAATTAAGAGAATCAAAGAATGTGAGAGCTGGAAAAGACCCTGCAGATCAGTTATCCAAAGCCTTGATTTTAGAGAGGAAGAAACTGTAGAGGTTTAGGAAATGACTTACCCAAGAGAACATAGTTGGTAAATTAAATGAGACGAGACTTAAACCCAAGTTTCAAAATCCGAAATCCAGCACTGGGTTCACTCTACCGTGCTTTATTTAAGGAGATGCTTTAGTGGAAAGAACAACAGACTGGAAGCCAGGCAAGCTAGATTTGTGTGCACCCTATATGTCCCTGTGAGCATGTATATTATTTCTCAGCAGTAAGAAAGTAAGCTCCTTGAGGACAGAGACTTTTCCCTTTTGTATCTGCAGCTCCTAGCACAGAGCCTGACATATAGTAGACACTCGATTTAAAAAAAAAAAAAAGGCATGTTAATTGAGTTGATCTTTACCCCTTTGAGCTAGATAAGATAAGCATTATTATCTTTATTTTATAAATTGGAAAACTGAAATTCAAAAGGGGAGAGAGAGACAGAGGAGAGAGAGAGAGAATCCCAAATTGCAGAAACACTATGGTGCAGGATAACTGTACCTTCCCTTCCCTCATGCATTCTGTATTCTAGCCCAGCACTTCTCCAAAGTGTGCTTTGGGAACCCCAGATCCTTTCAGGTGTCCACAAAGTCAAAACTATTTTTATAATAATACTAAGATATTTTAATATTGTAACGATTGGAATGACACCACCTGCTGGAGACTTACTGTAGCAAAGCTCCATCATGAGGAGAAGGCCTCTGAGGGCAAGCCATGTGGTCAAGGTCCTTAGCATCAGGAAGTGACGTTTGCTCGTGGGTACTGTCTATCAAGGCTACCAGCCAATCAACTTGAGGGGCTCCCATTTCTGGGAGGAGGACACGAAGTAGGAAGCAGACGCTGGCCGAGGGGTTCTGTCTCTTTTTGGTTCCTGACCTCGCCATGGTGGGTCGGATGATAGGGTCTCTTAGAAATAGTTGGATTTTTACCTCTCTCTCTGATCTTAATGCTCTTTAATAAATACTTAAACATTTAAATATTTTTGCTAAAGCTTATAATTTATTGGTGACCACTCATTAGATTTTAGACAATATAGCTAAAATTTTAGCCCCTTACAATATCCAGTATGAGAATTGTAAGTAGAAATAACCCATGTAAATAAAGTTCTTTAGGAGTGGGATCCTCAATTTTTAAGAGTGTCCTGAGACCAAAAAGTTTGAGAACTGCTGCCCTGGCCAAAGATATGACACTCCCCACTCCCATGCCTGAAGTGTTCACCCTTCTTATATCTAATCCTTGGAACCCCATCTCCTTTCTTTCTTTTTTTGAGGGGTGGGGCAATGAGGGTTAAGTGATTTGCCCAGGGTCACACAGCTAATAAGTGTCAGGTGTCTGAGGGTGGATTTGAACTCAGGTCCTTCTGAATCCAGGGCTGCTGCTTTATCCACTGTACCACCTTGCTTCCCCGCCCCACCCCCAATCTCCTTTCAAGGCTCAGTTCAAGAAATACCTCCTTCAGGAGAACTGTTCTGATTTCCATTAGTTGATAGTTCTTCCCTTCAATTACTTTATTTTGCATATATCCTCTATCTGATGGTTTTTTTTTTCACCACTATGCCTCCCCACAAAAGATTTTAAGCTCCTAGAGGGCAAAGATTGCTTCATTTTATATTTATGTCACAGGACCTAATACATTCAGCTGGTACATAGTAGGCACCTAATAAATATTTGTTGATTAATTGATTGATTTATATACACAGTCAAAAAGTTCACTCTTTCCAGATCTGTCGTACAGATATAGACACGTAAAACCAATGGCACTTGAGTTCAGAATGTTAGTTTCTTTGGATTCTGTTTGTAGTAAAGATCAGGTAGCTAGGGTAGGATCACACACATAAGACATATGATGTGTGGATATAAGAGGAGAAAGGATATATGAGTATGGGAATATTTTTCAGTAAAGTAGATTTGGAGCATCTTAGGGTAGAAGTTGTTAAGTGAGATGACACTTTTAGATGGTTTCCTTTTTCTGAGTTTTGCCTGGAAAAAAGGGCCAAGGTGACTACTGGAATTTACATTTTTGCCTAGGTTTGAATTTTGTACCTGTGAGTAAAATCATTAGGTAGACTAATGCTCACTGTGCCACTCTTCTCCTGGGCAAAAACTTTCAGTACCTTTCCATTTCTTGCTGAAAGCCAGTGTTCTTCCATTTGGCCTTCCATAATCCCACCCTATCTATTCAACAGCCCCATGTGCTCCAGTGTGGCCAACATCCTTATTACCTCACAAACATCTCAAGTTTATTACTGCCTCCTGGCTTTTTCAAGAAGCATTTATTAAATGCCTACTATATAAAACAGTCCCTACCTTTAAATAGCTTACTTAAGGGAAGTATAAATACACAGATGAGTAAATTTGAAATAGATGTATGGTAAAAACCAAATAGCACTGGGAGAGGGAAAGGACCCTAATAAATGGGAGTTGAGGGAAGAATCAGTCGAGGATTTTTGTAGGAGGTGGCACTTAAGTTAAGCCTTATGATTCTCCTCTTTTCCCAGAATTTTTAACTGGTTGGTTCTCTTCCACTTAACTAATCTCCTTCCCCATGAAATTTTCCCTAACCAATTTTTTTTCTCTTTTCTGGAATTACATATTGCTTTATAATATGCACCCCACAGGATAAACTTTAATTGTATATTGACTGTCATTGTTCTTCTTGGTTCATCTATTCCAGTCTTGTTATGTGATCCAAAATACTTGAAGGCACAAACAGTATCTTAATTTCTGTGTCCCTAATATTACCTAGCATAGATCTGGGTCTGTTGACTCTCCTATAGACTATGATAATGACCTCCTAATTTACCACCTCATGTCCAGTCACTGTCCCTTTTCCAAGCCATCCTTCACATAGCTGCCAAAATAAATATTCCTAATGCATGAGTCAGTCCACTGTTCAGAAACTTTCAGTGGCTCCCTACTACTACAAAGTTCTTATCCTGGAAGTTAAGGCATTCTGTAACCTGACTCCTACCTACATCTCTAGCCTTATTTCATAGTATTCTTCATCACACATGTAACATCCTAGTTGGATGTTACATCCTATTGGACTATAAATCGAGGCAGAATGGTACCGAGGAAAAAGCTGAGAGACGAAAAGCAGAAGACTTGAATTCATATACCTCTTCTGACACTATCTACATGTATACCTCTGAGAAGGTCCATTTACACATCTGGGTCTCAGTTTCCTGGGGCAGCTGCTGGGACACTGTATAGAACACTAGGGCTGGAGCCATGAAGATGTGAGCTCAAATATGCCCTCAGACACCTACTAGCTATGTGACCCTGAGCAAGTCACTTCAACCTCTATTTGTCTCAGTTTCCTTATCTATAAAATAGGGCTAGTAATACCACCTACCCCCCCCCACCTCTTCCAGGGTTGCTAAAAGGATCAAATGAGATAATTGTAAAGTGCTTAACTCAGTGCCGATATATTAGGTGCTATATAAATGTTAAGTTATTATTATAAAATGAGGGAATTGATCTAGAGCAGCGGTGTCAGACTCAACTAGAAAAAGGGGCCATTAACCATACAAAAGGCTCCCTGTGGGCCACACTTGACTTAAAATCCATATATTATGGAAATGTTTTACATGATTGCACATGTATAATCCATTTTGACTTGCCTACCATCTCAGGAAGGGGGGAAGGGGGAGAGAGAGAGGGAAGGATAGAATTTGGAACTCAAAACTTTAAAAAACCCCAAATATTAAAAAAAAAATGTTTTAACATGTAATTGGGGGGGAGGGAATAAAATATACACAAAACAAAGAAATCCACATATTACTATGATCTGTGCTTTTCTGTATTTTCATTTATCTTTGTAAATATTTCCCTGTTGTATTTTAATCCGATTCAGACCACACTGGGGAATGTTGCGGTCTAGATACAATGCAACCACTGGCCCTTGTATTTTGATGCTTCTGGTCTAGATGACATTTCTTTTTCTTTTCTTTTCTCTTTTTTTCTTTTTTTCTTTTTTTTGGCTGGGCTATGAGGGTTAAGTGACTTGCCCAGGGTCACACAGCTAGTAAGTATCAAGTGTCTGAGGCCAGATTTGAACTCAGGTCCTCCTGAATCCAGGACCGATCCTTTATCTACTGCACCACCTAACTGCCTCCTCTTAGAGATGACATTTAAAGTAATTTTCAATTCTGGATCTCCAATCCTATGATCTGATGCCATCCTACACACTCCCATCTCGAGACCTTTTCTCGGGATTTACCCAGTGCTTAGAAGATCCTACCTCAGCTCCCACAGAAATCCAACTCATCCTTCATGGACAACCTTCAAATGTTACCTTCTCCTTGCTGCCTTCCCTGATTTTTTCCACTGACTGAAGGTGATTTTTTTCTTTCTGAATTTTTTTAGAGTACTTTGGGTCTTTTACTTTTATCACGTTCTCTCTTCTGTGTATTACCTTGTTAGACTATAAACTGCGTGAGGGCAGAGATACAGGGTACATGGAGTCAGGGGAGCTGATTTCAAATTCTACTTCTGCCACTTACTATTATGACCCTAGCAGGGTTACCCATAGAGTTACCCACTCTGAAGCTCAGTTTTCTCCCCTATAAAAGAAGAGCCTGGGACTAAAGGACTTCTCAGGGTCCCACCAGCTCTGAATTCATGACCTCACAACTTTGGTTTTCACAGTGCCTCATAGTACAGAGTAGATGCTTAATACATTGTTGAGATGAACTAAATTGAATTGAAATGAATAAGTGGAAGTTGGAACTCAATAAATTTAATAAATACTTTTTGAGTGACTGAACCTAAAAGCTACTATGTTTTGTTTTTGGTATGTTTTTTAAAAAGTCAATATAACTTGAAAAGTCATGAAAATGTAGGCTGTTTGCCTGAGAATCCAGAAGAGCAGAGACCTTTTCTGTTCTTTCCCAGAATCATGTTGTTTAGAGACAAAAAATTATTTATGCTATTTGTAAGCAATTGTATGCAATTTTTGTATAAAGACACAATTTTAAAGGTTTTGTGTGTGTATGTGTGTGTGTGTGTGTGTCCTAGATGGGAGAAAATGAATTTCAAATGAGGCAAGTGGTTTTTCAACTTGAACCTGACTGAGTAAAAACATCTAAAAGAGTCAGGATAACATTGTGAAGAGATAATCTGTAAAAATCTCATTGGTTTTGGTTTTATAAACAAAGACAGAGGTTTCAGGAGTGATACTAGAAATGTGGGGGCGTGCTGGGGAGGTAGCTCAGGGTTGATGGGGAAATGGAGAATACTGTGAAATACTTATATTTATTTCTTTAGTGTGGCTGGAACTCAAATATAATCAAAACATATTTTTCTTTTAATTTATATAAACAAATTTGTTCCCAGGCTGACACCACTAATGCCAGGTTTCTGAGCAAAGCCCAGTTCTATTATTATAGAGAAGTTGAGAATAAAAATTCTGTAATTGCATTAATTTAGAATTGAGCTGCTGGGGTGTGTGTGTGTGTGTGTGTGTATCTGTGTTCTCTATTCATGCAGATAAACCAGCCAGTACCTAAGAGAATGGAATGTGGGACATGTAAAATCCTAACAATGGGAAATTTCTACATTTACTAAGAGACATCAAACTACTACCAACCTTGGATGCCAATTTCGTGCCCATCGATTTAAAATAAAAGTTTCAAAGAAGAAATAGATGAAGTAAGTCAACATTTGGCAAGAAATGAGTGGATTGTAAAGGGCTGTGCTAATCCCAAATCTAAACAACCTAAACTAGTTCCACAAAATGGGATTAAATGAACTTGTTATCTGGAGTGATTGCTTAATTTATTGTTCTGTGACAGGATTCTTAATGAAATACAGTCCTGGTAACTGATGACCTTAAGCAGTAGTTGACTGAACCTTCTACAAAGCCATAGGAGAAAGCCACTCTAAAGTAATTCTGAACTTTTAGCCGAAATGCCACTTTTATGGTTTTACTGCACTAATTTTCCAGAAGAGGCTTTTAAAAAAGACTGACAGGCCGCTTGTTGCCTTCTCTCCCCTTCCTGTGAGACAGTGCGTCTCTGGGCTTTGAAAACAGTGAAGATACAGAATTTGTTCCAAACACCAGGAAGATTTATTTATTCTCTTGGACCATCATACTCAGAAGTAGGCTCCTTACAAAGGTAACTTTGTAGATAGCCCTACCTCGTCTCAGAATGAGATTTACCCCCACTGTATTCAACCAGAAACACTTTGAAGCCTTAGCTTACCTCTCCTTTCTTCTCTTAGGCACAACAAAGCTCTTTCATTTAATGAAAAACTACTTATGGTCCACAGACCACCCCCCAATCCCTAGGGATACGTGGATAGATTTCATTACATCCATGAACTGGGATGGGCAAAAAGTACATCTTTATTTTCAACATCCTCTCATTGAAATTTATCATTTCCTTCCATTATGAATGTAGAAAAACAAAGATGATTTTATTTTTGTGTTTGTTTGGTTTTTTGGTTTTGGTTTTTGGTGAGGCAATTGGGGTTAAGTGACTTGCCCGGGGTCACACAGCTAGTTAAGTGTCACGTGTCTGAGGTCGGATTTGAACTCAGGTCTTCCTAAATCCAGGGCCAATGCTCTATCCACTGTGCCACCTAGCTGCCCCCAAAGATGATTCCAAGAAGGGCTTCACCAAATTGCCAAAGGGGGTTCATGAAACACCCCCAAAAAGGTTGTTAAAAACCTCTGAATTAGAGGAAGAAAATCCATTCCAATTGCGGTGTTGAAAAGGAAACACCAATTTTTTTTCCCCTTTTTCAATACACCCTAGTTGGTCACCACAGACATCTCCAGGGCAAGCCTAGACAGGAATCTTCATAAAGATCCAAGATAGTCTCCACCGCCCAGTTTGGCCAAGTCATTTCCCCCTCCACCTCTGTAGCCTCTGCCAACTACAAAACAGAGAGAGAGAGAGAGAGAGAGAGCGCTATCAGAGTCCAGAAGTCTCAAGTCAGGCATGCAAGGTGTTGGAAAGGGGGCAGTTTGCCAAAATCTAGAAATGCAGAGACAGCAGCAGCTGCTCCTTTCAGATAGCCTTTGGATTATGCCCCTAGCTGAGCTGGGCTGGTATGTGGATTCTACTTACAAAAACTGCCTCCTGGATTTTTAGGTAGCTTTAAACTAGTCTGACCTACTAATTCCAGCTCTCAATCCCTTTTATTCCTCTTCCTAAGAGATTCCTTCCCTTTTTTTTATCCCTGCCTGTGTTCCAGACACTATTCACCTGACCCCGCCCCCCAAACCTTCCCTATGTTCCTTCATCTTTTGATGCAAAACTTTTATGCTTTAGTAACTCAAAACTGCTTTACCTCATTTGCTCCTCACAACCACCCTGTGAAAGAGGTACTATTACTATCTCCATTTTACAGATGAGGAAACTAAGACTGAGAAAAGGTAAATGACTTGCCCAGAGGAGGCACGTGGTTAGTAAATTTCTGAAACAGGATTCAAACTCAGGTGTTCCTGACTCTAAGTCCAATACTCTATCCACTATGCCACCTAGCATCCTCTGAAGTCTCCCTGGAGACTTCTCTGTTCGACCTGGCTAAAAGTGAGTTCTTCCTTCTTGAAATCTCCCCCAATACTTTTATTCTTCATAAGCTACCTATAGCATACACCTTTGCATTACAGGTGTGAGTTTTCCCTAAACCCCGCCCCCCAACACCACCATGAGATGGTTAGCTTCTCAAGGGTAGAAACTGTTTTATTAATTGTTATTCACAGCCTCTTGTGGGTTCTCAGCAAGTCTTTTTTAAATGAACATTTGATGTTCACAGAGATGTATACGCCTTGAGGAGGTCGGAGCAGCAAGCCAGAACTGAGTCTTTGAATGCTGTGCCTCCTTTCTTGACGTGCCACAAATGCTTCCCCATGCTTTGGGGAGGTTGTTCAGTTTGCCAAAGTGCCCCCTGCCTAAGGAAAACTGGATCACATCGGACTAAAGGTGGGAGGAAAGGAGGAATCTAGAGTGCAGGAGATGATACTTGTAAAATAATAATAATGATAATGAT
The DNA here is from genome assembly GCF_019393635.1 of Dromiciops gliroides. Lineage (NCBI taxonomy): Eukaryota > Metazoa > Chordata > Mammalia > Microbiotheria > Microbiotheriidae > Dromiciops > Dromiciops gliroides. Next base: position 586,384,966 of record NC_057861.1, read on the forward strand.
TATTTCAAGGTCTTTGACTAAAAAAGTCCTATGAGGCAATTTTGTTATGTTATATGTATTCAAATCCCTTCTTAGAATCCTGAAGTGTCTTCTGAATCATCAAAGAGAGATAAATTTATGTTGAGAACTTACTGCATTCTAATTTCTTTGAAAATCAGTAGCCTCAGAAAGTAATATATACCAACTCACAGTTAAGCAGAACATCGTATTCCTTAACAAAAACTGGAGGGGTGGGGTAGGGTGGAAAAAGGAACTGATTATATTTGGTTATGATAATAGGATTCATAGCATTTTTGTGCTGGAAGGGAACTTGAAAGTTTGAGAATATCGGAGGTAAAAGGGACCTTAGAAATCATATAATTTTATGCTTTTAGTTTACAGATGAGGAAACTGAGACCCAGAAAAGTTGTGACCTATTCAAAGTTATGCAAGTAGTGGCAGAGTCAGTAGTTTGAATTTCCAGCCACATTGAGAAAAGGTACAAATAAGCCCTATGTGATAAGGGGAAAATTGAACTGGGACTCTTACCGGCTTCCTGCCCCAGTTCATTAAGTCCAACAGCTTACAGTATTGGTCCAAGTAAATGAGAAGTTGTGAAGGAATAAGGGGAGGGCATGGCAGGAGAGAGAGAGAGAGAGAGAGAGAGAGAGAGAGAGAGAGAGAGAGAGAGAGAGAAGTTAAATGACATCCCAATCTAGAAACCTAACAGCAGTCATATCAGTGATTCAAGTTTCAGGCTACCTTATCTCATCTTATCTCTGTTGCTATACCACTTTAAATTGTTTAAAAAAAGGTTTAGGGAGCTAGGTGGTGCAATGGATAGAACACTGGGCTTGAAATCAAGAAGACTCATCTTCCTGAGTTCAAATGTAGCCCTTATATGACCCTGGGAAAGTCACTTAACCTTAGTTTGCCTCATTTCCTCATCTGTAAAATGAACTGGAGAACAAAATGGCAAACTATCCCAGTATTTTTGTCAAGAAAATCCCAAATGGAGTCATGAAGAATCAGACATGATTTTTAGCTTTTGTAAAAATGGATCATATGTGGGGATGTTATATTTTAAAAGCCCTAGAAATCGGGGCTCTAATGTTCTATGCTTAGTTGATTGAAATATGGACGGTTTATAGGAAGAAAAGGAACTTCCATTTTACTCTTGAATGTCCCTAGATTTTCTTAATGCCTCCTGTGGCACCGGTGTGTCTACAGCCCTGAAGAGCTGATGGAACTGTTTTAGCATATGCTTTCTTCGTTTTATTTGTTACTTGTACCATCTCCTCCATCTCCTTATATCTCTAACCAAGTGGCCTCTTTCCAAAGTAAAGAGAAAGTAAGCTGCAGCATCTGAGACAAGATAGGTCCCTCATCCTCTCTCTCTCTCCTTATAATTAATACTGAAAATGTTTATTACCTGCCTTGGCTGTAAAGGTAATAATAAAGACATGTAGCCTTATTACTTTGCTGCCAATTCCCTTCTTGTTTTTTTTTCCTCCTCAAATTAATTCCAGAGTTCTTCCAGATTTCTTGTTGCTAAGCTATAAAGTCCTAGTTTTTAAAATGTGGATGCTAATTGGCAGAATATAATTTTGATGCTCCAATGAGATTTCTGTTGCAGAGAAGAGTGTCTGCATTGCCTTTTGCCCACGTTTTGTAATTTTCAGACTGACATTATGAAACGTGAAGGTCTTTGTCTAACTCTGCAAAACCTGTTCTCTCTCTCTCTCTCCCATTCAAGTCTGGACTGTCTGAGGAATCCAGGTCTCCTAAAATTCTCACAGAGAAACTTTTAGGTATCTAAAATATTGGGCAAGAGCTTAAAGAAAAAAAAAAAGGATACCCAAGTAAATGTCAACTAATGACTAAAATCAGGGCAAGACTTTCCCAGAGGGCAGTAGGGTATTTGTCCAGGGTCCTGGCTCTCAGGATGGCTTATTCATGAAGTGTTCTTCTGGGGAGGTGGGTGCTTCAGGGCCTGAATCCTTGGAAACTATGCCCCATAACTTGGCATCATGTGGATGTGTATACTGTACTTCGGACATGATTTGAAGGATTTGGCAAGAAATGTCCCTACCAGAGGATAATTAGGAACGAAGGAAGGGAAGGTACAGAGAAGACAAGATTTCTTAACAATTTCAGAGCTTCTGTAACTCCACATGGTACAGTGGAAAGACTCAAGTCCCACTTAAAACATTTACTATCTAGGTGACTTCAGACAAGTTACTTAACACCCCCCCCAACTCAGTTTCCCCATCTGTAAAATGACAAGATTAAATTTGTCTACTCATTCCTTACACAAGACACTTCCTGTCTGGACTCTGTACAGTTGTACTCACTGTCCCCCATGCCTCGAATGCTTTTCCTCTTCACCTCCAACTTCTGGCTTCCTCCAGGATTTAGCTTAAGTTCTACCTTCTGCAGGAAGTCCCCCGCTGCTAGTCCCTTCTCTCTAGGATTACCTTCCATTTACACTGTGCATATCTTGTATGTTCATAGTTATTTTTGTTTTGTCTCTCACATTAGAATATGAAGTTCTTGAAGGCGGGAGTGGTATTTTTGCCTTTCTTTGTATCCTATCACTTGGCATAATACTTAGAACATGGTAAACACTTATTGATTGATTTACTGATTGCCTCTGAGGCACTTTTTTTTTTTTTTTTAGTGAGGCAATTGGGGTTAAGTGACTTGCCCAGGGTCACACAGCTAGTATGTGTCAAGTGTCTGAGGCCGGATTTGAACTCAGGTACTCCTGACTCCAGGGCTGGTGCTCTATCCACTGCACCACCTAGCTGCCCCTCTGAGGCACTTTCTATCTCTAGAGCTATGGTCATAACTTCGAAGCACTTTGAACCTGTGAGAGAAGGAGAGAACAGAGGAAAAGCGAGAAGTTCATGGAAAAGAAGGTGATTATAAATAACATCAAGTTTGGGGACTGAAAGCTCCCTGGAAGGGCAATTCTGACACCTCCTACCCTTATAAAGCCTCACATTTCAGACACACTGAGATGGGATGTATCCCACCCCCCACCCCTCAGCAATGTTATGTCACTTGATGGGAGAGGCACCAGCTGGAAGAAAAATGGACTCTGCCCCTTGGGTTTTTTATAAACTTGGGGGCTTGCCCTCAGATGTGGAACAAAGAGAAAGCAAAGTAAAAACCAATCTGGCAATGTTGGGTTTAGACCTTTACGCATATTTTGATGTCTCACTTGAACCCCAGACTCAAAGGAGGATCGCTGCCCCAATGGCTGAATGCTCAAGTTATTCTTCTTCAATGTTTCCCCTCAGTTTCTGGAACATAAACCTTAACTTTGTTAGCCTCCAGACTGACCTGCCTAAATGTCTTTCTCTTGGTTTCATTTGCTGGCCTTGCAGGCAAGGGTTTTTTTGTGGTCTTTAGGGAGATCCATTCAAAGCACAAACCTCAGCTAGCATTTAACAGCCTGTACTGCACAATGTAGTCCTTGATTAGACACTGTGTTGGATTGTTCTCTTATTGTCTCATGTGTGTTAGCCTTGTTTCCCCAGCCAGGCTATGGGATCTTTGAGCTCAGGGACCATGCCTCACTTTTCATGCATGCTCAACAGTGTTGGGCACTTGATAAGGGCTCAAAAATGAAATCCATTTTGGTTTCACGAGGCCACAAAATAACAATGATTTAACAGCGACATATGACTCTACCCTCTCCCAAAGGTGCTTGTGCTCTTCTTTCTCTCCTTCCCCTTCACTCACCTGGCCCCATCACCTTTCTCTCTCTCTCTCTCTCTCTCTCTCTGTCTCTCTTTGTGAGGCAGTTGGGTTTAAGTGACTTGCCCAGGGTCACACAGCTAGTAAGTGTTAGGTGTCTGAGGCCAGATTTGAACTCAGGTCCTCCTGACTCTAGCACCGGCGCTCTATCCACTGCGCCACCTAGCTGCCCTCATCACCTTTCTCTTTGACTCTATTCTGCAATCTGGCCCCACCAACTCATTTACTCTGGGTTGGCTTCATAGGATGCCCTTCCCAGATCTGAAGAGATAATAATACTTTTATATCTCGGAGGTAGAGGTGAAGGGAGGGTGTGTGCCCAACACACACATGTCCCCAGGGGTGTACTGATAAATGTTTAACAACCAGCTCTCCAAAACATACAACATACTCTTTTTTTTTTTCTTTCGAGGCAATGAGAGTTAAGTGACTCAGAGTCACACAGCTAGTGTCAAGTGTCTGAGGCCGGATTTGAACTCAGGTCCTCCTGACTCCAGGGCTGGTGTTCTATCCACTGCACCACCTAGCTGCCCCAACACTATACTTTTTTTGTTGTTGTTTTTTGGTTTTTGGTGAGGCAATTGGGGTTAAGTGACATGCCCAGGGTCACACAGCTAGTAAGTGTTAAGTCTCTGAGGCTGGATTTGAACTCAGGTCCTTCTGAATCCAGGGCCAGTGCTCTATCCACTGCGCCACCTAGCTGCCCCCCAACACTATACTTTTAAGTTTAATTTGCACTATTAACATTTTCTCCATCACTTTCTTAAATATAGGCAATCAGCAAAACAACAATCAAGCTGTGATTTGTAGCAAGTTTGCCAATCCCAGTGTCTTAAATGCTCACAGTGAAAATTTAACAATCACCTTTCTGAAGATGTTTGAGCTTGCTCCAGCATATACCTGAACCATGTTATATTAACATGACAGCATTTGTTTCTCATTCAGCCACCAGTCTGTGCCTGAGTCAGCATGCGTTTACAAAGCCAGAGAGCTCTTAAAATATATGTGTGTATACATATATGTATATGTATATATTTCAAAGAAAATCCTCAACACAGAGATGCAGCCTCCCAGCAGAACTTATTCCAGAGAGAACTACAGGTGGGCACCCAACATAGGAGTCCAAAGAAAACAAGATTCATGTCCGAAGTTCCAACACGGGAAACTTTTCTGAGTTGCTACCCTGACCACCCCCAGCACCAGCTACAGGCATCTGGCACCAGCCCCCATTGCTGAGCAGAACTGAGGAATGTGTGTAAACAAACTACCTTGTATTTCAACACTCGTGTGGTTTGCTGTTTAACTTTCCAGTGGAAATCTCAGTTGTCGTTGTAACAATTTTTAGTATTTTGTTACCAACTTTTAACCATGCGTGAGGTGGGTGGGTGTTGGATGGCTGGAGATGACAGCTGAAGCTTTACAACAAGCCCTGACCACACTCCCTCTCCCTCTCCCTCTCCCTCTCCCTCTCCCTCTCCCTCTCCCTCTCCCTCTCCCTCTCCCTCTCCCTCTCCCTCTCCCTCTCCCTCTCCCTCTCCCTCTCCCTCTCCTCCCTCTCCCTCGAACTTTACTTCTAAGAGGCACCATTGATGGTCTTTTCTTGGTTTTGTTTTTTTGTTTGTTTTGGGGGGGGGCAGGGTAACGAGGGTTAATTGACTTGCCCAGGATCACACAGCTAGTGTCAAGTGTTTGGGGTTGGATTTGAACTCAGGTCCTCCTGAATCCAGTGCTTTATCCACTGCACCACCTAGCTACCTCAGCCGGTCTTTTCTAATGGGGAATAATAAACACACCTTCCCCCAGGCACATCAAATCCCCACCCTCCACCCATTGTTTGCTCTCCAGACAAACCGGGACAGTGCTAAACCAAAATGTGGAAGAGTCTGTGCCTTTCTCTCCCCTAGGGAGGTGGATTTGAATGGCTGTAGTTTACTTTAATCCCAACGGGATGAGATGATTTCTCTTAACTGGACAAACTCCCAGTTTGGATTGGATAACAGGGGCCAGACAGAGTTACTGCCAAGCACTCTGGTTCAAATTGGAATAGGTCAATCTGATAAAGTTTGTCTTTTGGAAGAGTGATCCTGAGGGAGCCCACCTGAGTAACCTGAGTCATCCCCCCAAACTCACCCACAAGCCCAGGTACCCTTCAGTACCTTGCCCATGGCAAGGCCTCTTGGGCTATTCATTTTAGTCAAATATCCACTTTAAAAAAGATTTAAGAACACATTGTTCCTTCTCTATTGGCAAACCCAAGCTTCTCCCCATTCTAGTTTTGCATTAAAATGCTGTATGTGTGTGTATACACATATCTCTATACATATGTATACACACATACATATACATATATTCTACATATGTATTCTAGTTTTTCATTCAAATGCTATACACACACATTCAAATATACAACTGTCTACATCCCACCTCCCAGCCTGACTCTGCCTCTATATCACATGACTTGAGGTATAAGTTCTTTGGAGGCTAGACCAATAAATTTTGCACACGAGGTACATTGATTTGACTCCATGTTTGGAGACAGTGTATGAGTAGTTAGTAAGTGGAAGTAGAACCAATACTATTAATTCTCTATGAAGAGGCCTCTGGCATGAATTACAGCTGGATTGCAATGATTTGGGCTAATGTCAAGGTTAACTAGGTAATTTTGATACCAGCCATAATTATTAGCTGATGTTCTAGGAAGCTGGCAATTCTGTGGATATGCTCTTGGTATCCAGCTTCACACAGGAACTTTTTGTACCCAAGCACTTTTGTAATCAAGTCCAAGGGAACCATCTGGGAGAGGTCTGCAAAGGCACACCCTATTATACCAACATTCTAATCACAACCTTAGGGCCAGTTTTTTCAATGAATTTTTGCTTACTTGGTATTCCTTCTGCTCATGGCCAGTGGATCCTTTCTTCCTGCTCCCCTTAACTGTCTTATAGAAAAAAGGCCTGCCTGAGTGAATATTTCTTTTCCCTGCTAACTTTCCTCGTTCCCTCATTCCTAATCATGTCAGCCCCCACTCACCCTGGTCAACAGTCTTTCTTCTCTATAGACTGTGCGCTACTACAGAACACCTGCATCTTTTTAATGAATACCCCATTATCCTCAGACCTTTTTCTCTCACATTTATTATGCCATAGTGATTTTCCTAAAGCACAGGGCTAATTGTGTCACCCCCCCTACCATTCACCCAACTCAATAAATTCTAGTGGTTCCCTATTACTACCTCTAGGATCGAATATAAACTCTTTTGTTCAGCACTTAAAGCTCTTTACAAGCCAGCCCTTTTCTTCCTTACCTCTTTAACCTGTTTATACATTACTGTCTTTCCTCTCTGGTCCAGCCATACTGACCTACCCTGTTCTGGACATATGACATTTTGTTTTCTGTCTCTGTGCTTTTGCCTTGGCTGACCGCTGTGCCTAGAATGGATTCCTTTCTTACCTCTACCTCTTGGAATATCTGGAATAATCCAAAATTTAACTCAAGTACCCTTCTAGCTGCTAGTGCTCTGTCTTCTGAAAATACCTTGTATTCATTCTGAATCTTCTCTTTTGCTCTTAACACAGTATACATAGCAGTCACTTAATAATTATTCCCCTCCCGCTCCTCTTTCTCCCTCCTTTTCTTTCTCTCAGATAGATGATTAGATAGATAGATGGATAGATGGATAGATAGATAGATAGATAGATAGATAGATAGATAGATAGATAGATAGATAGATAGATAGATAGATAATCAATAGGGCATAAGATTAGTGGTGAGAAGTCCTTGAAAGCCACTGGATGAAATTGAATAGTCTATAAGAGGCATATTGTATTGATTGAGAAGACTCAGGCATGCCCTTTATTTTCTACATTTTAACAAGCCAATTCAGAATCCAAGCATTAAGACTATCTGGCAGCAGAGTGGGAAGAGCTATTCCAGCCAAGCCCCTGAGAGAGAATTATTTGGGGAGAGAGAAGATGAGTTTCAGCCACCTACTGCAACCTTGACCAGAGGATGACCTTGTGAGCTTTGCATGGTTGGAAAATTTTGGACTTTCCATCAGTGACCCAGCAGCACCACGTCTACATTGGGAACTAAGAACAAACTAGACACACTGAAGAAAGGAAGCTTTGGGTATCTTCAGGGAGCACAGTAGAAAACTACGCCATAGATACTATAGGTAAATTAGGAGAGGAAAGAATAGTTTATCTCTCAGACCTATGGAGAGTAGAACAATTTATGACCAAATAAGAGATAGAGGATATTATGAAATGCAAAATGGATCATTTTGATTACATTAAATTTTTTTGATTTTTTTATTACATTAAATTAAAAAGGTTTTGTACAAACAGAAGCAATGCAGCCAAGATTTGAAGGAAAGCAGAAAGCTGGGAAGCAATTTTTACAGCCAGTGATTCTGATTAATGCCTCATTTCTAAAATATATAAGGAATTAAATCAAATTTATAAGAATCCAAGTCATTCCCCAATTGAGAAATGGTCAAAGGATATGAACAGGCAGTTTTCAAATGAAGAAATCAAAGCTATCTATTTCCATATGAAAAAAATGCTCCAAATCACTATTGATTAGAGAAATGCAAATTAAAACAACTCTGAGGTACCACCTCACACCTATCAGATTGGCTAATATGACAAAAAAGGAAAATAATAAATGTTGGAGAATGTGTGGAAAAATTGGAACACTAATCCATTGTTGGTAGAGTTGTTAGCTGATCCAACCATTCTGGTGAGCTATTTGGAACTATGCCCAAAGGGCTGTGGGACTGTACACATCCTTTGACCCAGTAATACCTCTACTAAGTCTGTATCCCAAAGAGTTCATAGAAAAAGGAAAAGGAACCACATGTACAAAAAAATTTAGAGCAGCTCTCTTTGTGGTGGCAAAGAATTGGAAATCAAGGGAATGACCATCAGTTGGGGAATGGCTGAACAAATTGTGGTAAATGAATGTAATGGAATACTATTGTGCTGTAAGAAAAAAATGAGCAGGCAGATTCTAGAAAAACCTGGAAAGACTTAAGTGGACTGATGCTGAATGAAGTGAGCAGAACCACGAGAACATTGTATACAGTAACAGCAACACTGTGTGATGATCAACAGTGATAGACTTGGCTCTTCGCAGCAGTGCAATGATCCAAGATAATTCCAAAGGACTCATGATGGAAAATGTTTTCCACATCCAGAAAAAAGAGCTGCATTCTGAATGTAGATACTTTTTGGCTGTTTTTTTTTCTTTATTGAGGTTTTTCCCTTGTGTTCTGATTCTTCTTTCACAACATGACTAATGCAGAAATATGTTTAATGTGATTGTACATATATAACCTATATCAGATTGCTTTCTGTCTGGAGGAGGGGGGAGGGAAGGGAGGGAGGGAGAAAAAATTTGGAACTAAAAATCTTATGGAAACAAATGTTGAAAACTATCTTTACATGTAACTGGAAAATAATAAAATACTTTTATGATTAAAAAAAAAAAGAAAACTACACCATACCTAAGGAGAACATCATGAGGATTCTAGTGAAGGAATTTTCAGTACTCACAAGTACTTTGCCACATGTGCTCTAAGATTGAGCCCAAAGAACCCTGGAATTTGTGTGAATTTGTAGGAGGATGTTATGGATTTTGGGGGAGGGTGGGATTTATACCAACTATTCTTTTTTTTTTTTTTTTTTTTGCGAGGCAATGAGGGTTAAGTGACTTGCCCAGGGTCACACAGCTAGTGTCAAGTGTCTGAGGCCGGATTTGAACTCAGGTACTCCTGAATCCAGGGCTGGTACTTTATCCACTATGCCACCTAGCTGCCCTGTACCAACTATTCTTACAATACACTTCAGTAAAATACCTCTTTCTAAAATCTAGGTCTGACAATCTAATTGATATCAACTGACGATTGCTGGGGCAAAGTACAATCATATTAGAAAAAAATACCCTGAAATCCATCAGAGATACTCCTAGGACCTGGAGGGGAAAAATAGAAGCTGGCCTATCAGGACACTGCCTACCAGTGGGAGTATGAGTTGGGAGAGTAGCCTGTGTTACACCTAGATTCTTCCCTGTTTTCCCAGACTCCCTTGTTTGGGCTTAATTTCTCTTCATTCTCTACTCCCCCCACCTCCTTGTTCACAATTCTGATGCCATAATCAACCATTTCAACAAATCCATTTTTTGTCCTTTGCCCTCTTACCTCATATCTTCTCCTCTTTTAGTACTGTTAATCCCCAACCATGGCTCATCCGCACCATTTGTCTATGCTATTTATAGTCATAAGCTACCACATACTGCTAAAGAAAGTAAAAAATGTGCTCACTGGGTCCACTGCAAAGTCAAAGTATTGAAACTCAATTGGGTCCTCAACACCACAGAGAAATCCTTTTATTCACCTTTGACTGACTCTCTTCCACACACCTCTCAGCAGTTATCTCAAAACTCTTCCTCTCTTTTCAAGCCCCTAACTCAAATCCCATACCACTCTCTCATTTCCTGCCTTACTGAGATTGAGGCTATCTAGTTTGGGCTCTGTTACCTCTTGTCTAATATATCTTTTTGTGGGGCAATGAGGGTTAAGTGACTTACCCAGGGTCACACAGCAGGTAGATTCCAGAAAAACCTGGAAAGACTTAAGTGAAGAGAGCAGAACCAGGAGAACATTGTATACAGTAATAGCAACACTGTGTGATGATCAACTGTGATAGACTTGGCTCTTCTCAGCAGTGCAGTGATCCAAGACAATTCCAAAGAACTCATGATGGAAAATGTTTTCCACATCCAGAAAAAAGAACTGTGGATTCTGAATGTAGAGTCAAGTGTCAAGTGTCTGAGGTCGGATTTGAACTCAGGTCCTCCTGGATCTAGGGCCAGTGCTTTATCCACTGTGCCACCTAGCTGCCCCCTCATCTAATATACTTTCTTTCTTTCTTTTGGTGAGGCAGTTGGGGTTAAGTGACTTGCACAGGGTCACACAGCTAATAAGTGTTAAGTGTCTGAGGTCAGATTTGAACTCGGGTCCTCCTGAATCCAGGGCCAGTGCTTTATCCACTGCACCACCTAGCTGCCCCTATCTAATATACTTTCAAACTGCTTTGTGTTTTTATGTGAGCTCTCCTTCCTTCCAGGTTTAGAGGATGAGTTGACTCTCCTAATTAAGACTAAGCCCTGCACCCATGCCTTGATCTGTATGCCCTCCCACCTTCTCTGAGATCTTGCTCCATTTTATTCCTCATTTTGCCATTTTCAGTCTCTACCACTCCTCTAACTCTTTTCTATCTTCTTAACAATATGATAGGCATGAACATGTCTCCTTTATTTTAAAGAATAAAACACTTCTCTTGACCCTGCCATACATTCCTTAACATCACTGAAGATTATTTATCTCAAATGAAGCATAAAGAAAAGAAATATAAGCTCACCAAAGGTATTTACCATTGTCATGATTCAATTCAGAATCCAAGTTGAAGAGGGATTTCCTATTGATGTTGAGGTTCTCCAGATGCTTCTGTTTATTGATGACATTGCCCCATAATACTGCTGAGTCTCCTAAAGGAGATAAATAATCATTCATAAGAATTTGGCCTAACTATTCACATAGGAAAAACCAAGTGGATGAAGAATGTCTGTTGTTCAGACTATGATATGTAGATGGACAGACAACCAATGAAACTGAACCATTAGTATATGTACCTTGGATAGACACTGCAAATGGACAAGTTGGGCTCAGAGGAGAACAAGACATATTGTTTTAGAAAATTGCAAAGTTTATTTAATGAGCCCAAGTTTTTCCCTGAAAATAAAAAGGCCTATACCTTTTAAATATCATTATTTTTTCCAGTGATGTTATACGGCTAAATGTCATGAGCCAACACAGTCTCCAAATAACTGAAATTGAGAAAGACCAAAAGGACAATGGAGAGGCACACAGTAGAAAGAAGCAAATTGCAACACATTATAAACAAAACTATGAAGGAGATGTATTCTAAAAGTTGTTACCAAATACATGTGTGACCAAAGGAGAGAATGGGCTGGTCATGAGGTGAAATTGCAGGTTAACCAGTGCATAGTCTGAATGCTTCACTGCAGAGTTTCTTCACAGTGCTTCCTTGCATTGGGAGAACCTGAGGAAGGCATATGGCCTATTGGGTTGGAGTCTTCTGTAGGAAACCTGTGAGAGAGCATGGATGAGTTTCACATAGGACAGGAAGATAAGTATAGGCTGTGATCTGGATAGATGGCGGGAACACTCATGTCAGTGAGGTCACATACTGATTGGAGTGTTGGAGAGATCTACATCAGCTCTTCACTAGAAAAATTTTATATAGAGTAGCCCCATCTATCAATCCCCTCTGTTTCCTCACTACCCGCATGCAGCCCTGGGAATCTGGCGTCTATCCTTGCCATGCTACTAAAGCTGTTCTGTGGTCACCAATGACTTCTCAGTTGAGTAGTCCAAAGGCCCTTGCTCAGTGCTTATCCTCTTTAACAGTTCTGTAGCATTTGAAATAGTCATCATATCTGCCCCTTCTTGACATTCTCTCCTTCCCTGACACTGCTCCTGGCTGGTTCTCTGCTTACTAGTAGGACTGCTCCTTCTTGGCATACTTTACTAGTTCATCTTCCTCCTTGGGTGTGGGTGTCACCCAAGGCTTTGACCTTGGCCCTCTTCTCTTACAGTACTCTCACTTGGAAATTTCATTCACTCCCCTGACTTCAATCTTCACTTCTATGCAGATAACTCTCAAACCTTTATATTCAGTTAGATAATTCCTTTGAGTTTCAGCCCTGCAAATCCAACTGCTGATGGATACTTCCATTTGGATGTCCCTGAATTCAACATAAGATCATAGATTTGGTATTGGAAAGCACCTCAGAGGTCCACTGAGTCCTTCCTCTCATTTTACAGATGAGGAAATGGAAGCCAAAAAAGAGTAAGTGACTTAGCCAGGGTCACACAGCTAGTAATTATTTGAGACTGGATTTGAATCCAGTTCTTCAAGTCCCTATCCACTATGATATGCTGTTCATTATTTCCCTTCTAAACCTGCCCTTTCTCTGAGATTCTCTATTTATCATGATGGCATCCCCATCTCCCCTGTTACTTGAAGTCACAAAGCCATTGATAACTCTTCTTTCTTCCTTACCCCCTATAATCAATCAGTTTCCTAGTCTTATTCATTTTACCCCCATAATCAAACTCTTCACCCTTCTCATATACATACACATACACATATATGTAATGCATACATATGTATGTATATATGTAAAACCACACTATACACACTTCTATTTATCAGTTCTTTTTCTGGAGGTAGATAGCATCTTCCTTCATAGGTCCTATTGATTATTTTCTAATATGTTTTCTCTATGCTCTTCCAACTTTGTAGATTTGCATATCCTTCTCAATGTTTGGAATACACTCCATCCTCATTTCTGCCCATTGAAATCTTTCACCTCCTTCAAGGATGATCTCAGTTGCCTCTTCTTCCATGAATCTCTTCTATCTCCTTAATTTCCTGCAGCCAATCTCTTCCCATTACAATTTTCTTAGAGCACTATTTGACTCTCTCCTTTCCCTATATCACATTTTATTTTGTGTTACACTTATTTGCATATACCATGGACCTCCCCTATTAAAGTGTAAATTCCATCAGGGCCAAAACTGTCATTTTGTATCTTTTTATTCCCAGTACCTAACATGGCAGTGCCTTGCACATAGGTGATGATTAATAAATGTATATTGAGTTGAGGAATTCAGGATCTCACATGCTCACTGATAGGAGTCAGAATCCCAATCTGAACTGTGTAGAAAGGCCCAGGAGTAGAGAGGAGGGGCATATTGGCCAGCAACCACAGAAACATGTTCCCAGGGTTGGTGATTCCATGTCATAGTGTTGACAGCATGTGTTACCATTAGCCATGGACAGGTTGTTGTAGGAAGGCAGCCCTACTGCCGCTCCTGTACTTCCCCACACCTAGTTAAGATGCTGGCTGAGAGCAGTTACCAGAACTTTGTCTAATATTACTCTTTATTGCCAAATAATCAAAATTTATATATTTTTCCCTGAATCATTTTGGATCTTAGCTAGTTGTTTTGTTAGTCTTGATTTTAGCCAGTTCTAATCCTTTGCTATTTGATATGTACTTGAGTGCATGCAGGTTTTATTGAAATACTGCCATTTTCTTCTGCCTGCTTTCTTCTGTTTAATAGCATAACACAGTGCCTAAGTTTGGTAGTGTTTAGCCCAACGGCAGCTGGACCTTATGGGCATGCCATTTCACTTTGCCTGAGAGTTTTGCCCATCAACACTTCTCTCCCTAGCTCTTCTAAACTGTTCAATAGGGATTGTGACCCCTGTGTTCTTTGGGGAAGCTGAGTCATACAAATCAATGTTCTTTGTGATCAAACCCAAGTCTGAGAACTCATCTCTGGGGTGCAGATGGGGTAGAGTGTATAGTTGAAAGGATATTTTATTATGTCCCTTTTCATCCAGCCCTCATAAATATAGATTTATGTTAACCAGCTCCTGGGCTAAGTGGGAGCCTTGGGGAAATTTAAATCTCCATCACATGCAAATGACCAAGCCCATCCCTCAGCAGATGAAGAGTGTGGGACATGTGGTTTAGAAATGATTTAGGATCTGAGTTTCTCCAATCAACCCCTACTAATGTGAATGTTGTCCTTCCCCCTCCCTATTTCATACCCATTTTCCCATATACTGTATCGTACAATAATGGTGTAATATGAAGCCTCTTTAAAGGATCTTATCATATGACATACTGGATTCATTTTTGAATATGCATAAGCATATTGAGGACCCAGCAGCTTCAGTACCAAGTCAGTTTAAAGAGAATACAAATCCTCCCAGTGAAAATAATATCGATTTCACACACAGTTTGAGAAACAACCAAAAAAAAAAAAACCACCAAAAAAACCCAAACCCTTGTATTCTATTTTTAGAAGCTTAGAGAGATTTTAAAAGACAGAAGTACCTATAAATACAAGTTGCGATGAGCATAAATAGCTCTCCTTCTGGATTCTCACCAGTCACCTAGAGCAGGTAGAGGCCAAGAGCTTCCTTCAGTCCCCTTCGTACAAAGACTGTCATCTTTTTTTTTTTTTTTTTACTTAAGAGCTTTGCACTTTAATGAAGAAAAAATTGTCACTTACATCCCTCTTTGGTACCCTCAGGAGTATTGGCTCCAGGAGCAACAGAAATATGATTAGAATAGATTATCATAGTCTAGTTGGTAGAACTCCTAGGAGGGATTGTTTGGGGGTGGGGGAGGGGGGAAGCAGTGAAGGGGAAATCTTCCTTCAGAAAACAGACACATTAAATCTAAAAGGACGGGGGCAGCTAGGTGGCACAGTGGATAGAACACCGGCCCTGGAGTCAGGAGTACCTGAGTTCAAATCCGGCCTCAGACACTTAACACTTACTAGCTGTGTGACCCTGGGCAAGTCACTTAACCCCAATTGCCTCACTAAAAAAAAAAAAAAAAACTTAAAAAAAAAATCTAAAAGGACAACTACAGCTTAGTAATTCTACTAATTCTCAAACTAAAATGCACCATGGGGGGGGGGGTTTAATGCTTATAGCATATACAGAACCTTAGGGTTAATTCACTTCAGGGATGGGGAATAACAGCAACTGGACCTGATTTCGCTGGAATGAAATTTCTCTGATGAGGAAACTATGTTCCAATAAAGATACCACCTTCTCTGCAATTTAGAGAGTTGCCTAGAGCACTGAGAGGTAAAGCAATTAAGTGTTGGGGTGGGACTTGAACCTGGTTCTTCCTGTCTCCAAGGGTGTCTCTCTAGGCAATATATAATTCTAACTCGGACAATTTTGTTGAATTTAGTATAGATTTATTTGCATCTACTTCTTAAAAGAGTATTTAGGGCAGCTAGGTGGTGTAGTGGATAGAACACTGCCCCTGGATTCAGGAGGATCTGAGTTCAAATCCAGCCTCAGACACTAAATACTTACTAGTTGTGTGACCCTGGGCAAGTCACTTAACCCCGGTTGTCTCACCCCCCCCCCCAAAATAAAGAGTATTTACTCTCCATGCCTATTAGGAGACTCAAATGCGATACAATATGCAAAGTGCTTTGAAAAGTTTCAAGCCTGATATAAAGGTTGGTCAGTCATCACCACCACCACCACCATCATCATGAATGATGTGCCATGCCCAAAGCCAGGTGCTGAAAATGTAATGACAAAAACAAAATAGTTCTTGTCCTCAAGGAGTTTATACTCTATTGGTTAGAATCATAACTTTTTTTTAACCACTAAAAGGGACCTTAGAAATTTCTAGTCCAAATTTGTCATTTTAAAGATGAAAAAATAAAACCTAAAGAATTTGAGTG
Source organism: Dromiciops gliroides (assembly GCF_019393635.1). NCBI lineage: Eukaryota > Metazoa > Chordata > Mammalia > Microbiotheria > Microbiotheriidae > Dromiciops > Dromiciops gliroides. Next base: position 586,401,086 of record NC_057861.1, read on the forward strand.
ACTTACACAGGGAATTAGTGGCAGAATCAGGACTAGAATCAGGTTTCCTGACTTCCAGTCCAGTAGTTTTCTAATATGGTACATTGTCAGAAATTCATCATCTGTTCTTACAATAGCAACTTATAATCATATAGTGCTTTAAAGTTTGCAAAGTACTTCACAAATATCTTATTTGATCCTCACAGTAATACTGGGAGATAGGTGCTATTATTATCCCCTTTTTACAGATGAAGAAACTGAGGCAGGCAGAACTTGAGACATACCCAGGGTAACACAGCCAGTTAGTGTGTAAGGCTGGATTTGAACTCAGATCTTCCTGACTCCAGGACCCTCTTATTCATTAGAATGTCCTCTAAAGTAGTACCAATCTTTCCCTTCATTTAGAGAAGGTTTGTTATTGAAATATAAAGTGAGATAGACAGCCTATAAGGCTTTTTGACCCCCCTGAAATGATTTACGGTACAACAACAACAAAGTTGAGAAATACAACAACAACAAAATTGAGAAACACTGTTCAATATAATTTCTTTCCTTTCCAATAACCCATTCAAACCAGGAAGGTAATATTATCCAAGAGACTGAAGTGAGTGAGCCATGGAGCTCAAGGGGCCTGAAGCCCCTTCCAACATTTTTTTAACTCCTCCCAATTGTCTATTCCCAGGAAGAAGGAATCATCTGAAAAGAGTCCAGATTTTCATTAGAGGAGAATCTTGGCCATGGGATCACATTCCATGGTTTCTCAGTGGCATCTAATTAAGAGACGGTAAACTTCTAATGTGACAAATGTCCAGAGACAGCAGGGAGAAGAATTGATCCCTGCCAACCTGGCTGGCTGGTTGCCTCTGGAAGCAACACCCTTGCTTCAAGAATAAACTACTGACATTTTAACAAAGTGCCAGCTATTCTGTTGTGGGCCCCTCCCTGGGACTGAGCTCACATTTCACACTAAAAGGCCCTGGGAGGTGCCTCAGGGGCCTTAGTGGTTATTTCTACATGTACACCCCCCTCCCAAGCCTCTGTTGGAGAACCCAAAACCAAGTCAGACCTGACTGTCCATGATGGATGGTGTAGAGAGACAGGACTGGGATGAAGAGTCTCTTTTATAAGTTTCCATGGGATACCTTGGTTTGTATCCTTTTGGAAGCTAGAGCAAGACCAAAAAAAAAAAAAAAAGCTACAAAGCCCTGATGCCACGAACCTTAGAAAGCATCCTGAGCTTTGACTGAAGACTCAGGAAGAAAGGCATCCTTTAAGTCTATTTATAACTTCCAAGAGTTCCCAAAAGAACAAGCTGGTTTAAGGCTTTGGAATGCAGTCTAAAGGGGGCAGACTGGGCCCGCTCCCTGTTTACTTAGTGACTTGCCCTCTGGAATATCCTTGCATCCCCAGGGAACACATAGAAATAATATAAGCCTTTGGCTATTTTAGGGGTGTTGGGGAGGGATGGTGCGATGGCCTTGTTGGAAGACAACTTGGGCAATTAGTGGCTCTAGAGTTTTATTTTAATTTTTTGATAGCAGCAGGCTGGGGATTTGAATTGATTCAATTGGTTTGAGACAGGTTAACACTTAAAAAAAAATTTTTTTTTAAGTGAGGCAATTGGGGTTAAGTGACTTGCCCAGGGTCACACAGCTAGTAAGTGTTACATGTCTGAGGCCAGATTTGAATTCAGGTACTCCTGACTCCAGGGCTAGTGCTCTATCCACTGCGCCACCTAGCTGCCCCTGGGACAGGTTACATTTGAGATAATGATGGGATATCAAAGTAGAAATGTCTCATGTATACTTGGAACTGCAAATAGAGAAAGAGGTCAAGGCCAGAGATATAGATTTGGTGGTATCAGAGAGGTAATGACTGAAATCATATGAGTAGGTAAGGTCCCTGGGAAAGAAAAGTAGAAGAAAGAGAACAGAGCCTTGGGGAATACTCACGTCTAGAGGGTGAGAGGATGCACTCAGCAAAGGAGATAGAAAGGGAACAGTCACTGAGATTAGAGGTGCAGGGTCATGGACCCGAGAGTTTAGAACCCTGCCAAGGAGTCAAGAGGGAGGTAGAATGTAGAGAGTGAGGAATCTGAGAAAGAGGGGTCTCTGAATTTTGCTCTTTATTCACTAGAGTGAACTCTGGGCTACTGTTTCCCAATCTGTGTGTTACAACACTGAGTGGTGAGGTAGTGGGTTTCGGTGTCCTAAGTTTCTTCTCTTGCCTGGTACCGGTTTTTTGAGGGTGGAGACTGTAGCAGGCATAGTGGAGAAAGGAGGGAGGAGGCCGAGGGTGGGGGTGCTAGGTGAATTGTGGCCTATATGCAAAGACACATTTGAAGAAACTCGAAACCATTAGACTTGTTGGGTCCAGCTTCAGACAAGTATGGAAAACAAACCCATGCCCAAGGCTGGAGTTCCTCTTTTAAAGTCAAGCTATTTAATGAGTACCTTTCTAATGAGATTCATTGTTTCAATTATTATGCTTATTACAAGTATTGGTAACTTCCACTTAAGATACTTCTCCAAAGTGAGTTGACTTTTTAACTGGTTGTGAACAGGTCTTCATGTTACTCCCTGTGTGAATTTATTTGAAGATTGTGGTGCCAAAATGCAAATTGACTTTTCTCTTGTGGCCTATACACATAGATAGACATATATTTGTATATATCTATGTATACACATATATACGTGTATATATGTGTATACATATACATATATATACATACATATACATATATATGTACATATGTATACACACACCGAAAAATAGAATATTTGTTTTCTGAGCATAGTATTGGTTTTCTGGTGTTGCATTGAATAGATCACTGGGCCGGGATTTAGGAAGATCTGATTTCAAATTCGGCCTCAGATACTTACTAGCTGTGTGACAATAACTGGGCAAGTTTTGTAATCCTGTTTGCCTCAGTTTCCTCATCGGTAAAATGAGGATAATAATAGTGCCCACCTCCCAGAGTGTGGATCAAATAATATTTGTAAAAAGTCCACAATGCCTGGCACCTAGGAGGTGCTATATAAATGCTTACTTCCCTTCTATTTCCCCTTCTTCCCACAATAGAAAAGTAGTAGACAGAAAGACTGTCTCCTGACCACTGTCACAGACTTTAAAAAAATCACTGGGAAACATTGATCTCTAGAACTCTTGGGAGAGGGAGCCAGGCAAGTTTTATTACTTCATTTTGAATTCCAGGGGTATGGAACTCCCACCGGTCATGTCACTCCTTTGCACAAACATCTCAGGAAGCTTCAAACTCCTTGGCCTGGCATCAAAGGCCCTCTACAGTTTGTTACCACCCTTCCTTTCTAGTGTTATCTCATCATTGTAGGCTCCATCCAAACTGAGTTGTGGGGAGCAGCCAGGTGGCACAGTGGATAGAGCATCAGCCCTGGATTCAGGAGGACTTGAGTTCAAATCCGGCCTCAGACACTTGACACTAGCTGTGTGACCCTAAGCAAGTCACTTAACCCCAATGGCCTCACCAAAAAAAAAAAAAAAAAGACCGGCCCTGGATTTAGGAGGACCTGAGTTCAAATCCGGCCTCAGATACTTGACACTTACTGGCTGTGTGACCTTGGGCAAGTCACTTAACCCTCATTGCCCCTCCAAAAAACAAAACAAAAAGCAAACTGAGTCATGGTATGGCTCTCAGATATGGAAGAAATTGGAGGATCAGAGTTCAAATCCCAAATCTGCCATTTAATTCTTGTGTGACATTGAGCAAGTTACTTAACTTCTCTGGCTTCGGTTTCTTCATCTGTAAAAGGAGGGAATTGGGCTAGATGACCTCTAAAGGTCTCTTCCAAGTCTAAATCTATGATCCTATTAAGTCATTTAACCTCTCTAGGCATCAGCCACCTCATCAGTCAAGTGAGGGGATTGGCTAAATGATCTCTCTAAGGTCTCTTCAGGGTCTAAATTCTATAATTCTTTTTTTTTTTTTGAGGGGCAATGAGGGTTAAGTGACTTGCCCAGAGTCACACAGCTAATAAGTGTCAAGTGTCTGAGGCTGGATTTGAACTCAGGTCCTCCTGAGTCCAGGGGTGGTGCTTTAGCCACTGTGCTACCTAGCTGCCCCGTAAATTCTATAATTCTTAAACTCAGCCTGAGCTTTTCCACCTCTGTGCTCTTGCTCACACTGTCCTCTTACAAGGAATGACTTCCATTCCCCTCTTTGGCTGCTGAATTCTACCCAGCCTTTAAAGCTCAGCTCAAATACTGCTCTTTTCTACTTCTCTCTTCTCTCCCTTATTCTCCAATGGTTGATAATGCCTTAATAGAGAGGTACCAGGGCAGCTAGGTGGCGCAGTGGATAGAGCACTGGTCCTGGATTCAGGACTACCAGAGTTCAAATCCGGCCTCAGACACTTAACACTCACTAGCTGTGTGACCCTGGGCAAGTCACTTAACCCCAATTGCCTCACTTTAAAAAAAAAAAAATAGAGAGGTACCCATGGCATAGTGGAAAGAGCATTGGACTTGCAGTCAAAGGACTGGGAGGTTCATATCATATCTCTGTCACTTATTTCCATTTGGGGCTTGGACAAGTTACTAAACCCACCTCTCCTGCCCCACTCCACCCCACCCCCACCATCCCTACCTACCCCCTTGGTTTCCTCATGAAAAATGGCAGGGTTGGACTAAATGGTCTGAGAGTTCCTTCCAGCTCTTGAGTCATGATTCTATCCTAAATTTTCACATGACGCTTTGTTTTGTGCCCCTCTGATACATGGTAATGCACAATAAGGACATCATAGTTACCTACATACATATTACCCCCATACTAGACTATAAGATCTATGAAGGCAGGAGCCATGTCTTTAAAATTTGTGTCTCCCTCATTGCTTACCACTATGTTCTACTTAAAGCAAACACTTAAGAAATACATGTTTATGGGGCAGCTAGGTGGTGCAGTGGATAAAGCACTGGCCCTAGATTCAGGGAGGACCTGAGTTCAAATCCGACCTCAGACATTTGACCCTTACTAGCTGTGTGACCCTGGGCAAGTCACTTAACCCTCAATGCCCCACCCCAAAAAAGAAAAACAAATACATGTTTATTAGATTGATTTTTAGAGGAAAACTTCTTGTTTCCAAGGATACCTCTGCAATTCAGAGCCTAAACACATGAAGAAAACATACATGCCCCCAGTAAATAAACCCATACTATAAGATACATCCTAGCAAAGAAGAACATATTAATTCTATAGCATTCATATAATGTATAATGGTCATTGGTGTATTAAGGCACAAGAAAATATCTTAAGCTTTTTTGAATCATCAGAGATTAAATAATTTTTAGGCATGTTTTAGCATAGGATCATACACTTAGATCTAGAAGATGACCTCAGAAGTCATTAATCAATCAATCAGCAGACATTTATTAGGTGCCTTCTATGTGATAGGAAGTATGCTAGACTCCGAGGACACAAAGAGAATGAATAAAACAATCCTTACTCTCAGGGTACCTAAATTCTAATTGGGGAGACATGGACATATCCAAGTGTATGGAGAAAAAATATATTTATATACAAAGCAGTTAAATATAAGATAGTTTGGGAAGGAGGACACTGGCAATTGGGTTGATCACAAAATAATTCATACCGAAGATGGAGCTTGGACCTTGTCTTGAAGGAAGAAAGGGATTCTATGAGACAGGTGAAGAGGGAATGCATTCCATGTATGGGAAATAACCAATGCAAAGACTCAGAGAGGGGATGCAATGATGTGTGAAGAATAAAGATAATACCAGTTTGGTTGGACCACAGAGAGCAAGAGGGGGATTAATAAGGCTGGAAAGATAAGTTGGGGCCAGATTGTGAAAGGATTTTTTTGGGGGGGGTATTTTTTTTCATTATTTTATTATTTTCCAGTTACATGATAGTTTTCAACATTTGTTTTTATAAGATTTCTAGTTTCACATTTTTCTCCCTCCCTCCCCTCTCCCCAAGACAGCAAGCAATCCAATATAGGTTATATATGTGCAATCACATTAAACACATTCCTGCATCAGTCATGCTGTGAAAGAAGAATCAGAGCAAAAAGGAAAAACCTCCAAAAAAAATAGAAATAGCATGGTTCAATCTGCATCCAGATTCCACAGTTCCTTTTCTCTGGATTTGGAGAGTATTTTCCTTCATGAGTCCTTTGGAACCATCTTGGACCATTGCATTGCTGAGAAGAGTCAAGTCTATCACAGTTGATCAACACATAATGCTGTTGATACTGTGCACAATGTTCTTCTGGTTCTGGTCATCTCACTCATCATCAGTTCATGTAAGTCCTTTCAGGTTTCTCTGAAATCCGCCTGCACATCTTTTCTTACAGGACAATAGTATTCCATTACATTCATATACCACAACTTGTTCAGTCATTCCCCAATTGGTGGGCATCCCCTCAATTTCCAATTCCTTGCCACAACAAAAAGAGCTGCTATAAATATTTTTGTACATGTGGGTCCTTTTCCCTTTTTTATGATCTCTTTGGGAAAAAGACCTAATAGTGGTATTGCTGGGCCAAAGGGTATGCACAGGTTTATAACCCTTTGGGCATAGTTCCAAATTGCTCTTCAGAATGGTTGGATCAGTTCACAGCTCCACCAACAATGCACTGGTGTTCCAATTTTTCCACAGCTTCTCCAACATTTATTATTTTCTTTTTTTGTCATATTAGCCAATCTGATAGGTGTCAGGTGGTACCTCAGAGTTGTTTTAATTTGCATTTCTCTAATCAATAGTGATTTAGAGCATTTTTTTCATATAGCAATAGATAGCTTTGATTTCTTCATCAGAAAACTGCCTGTTCATATCCTTTGACCATTTCTCAATTGGGGAATGACTTGGATTCTTATCAATTTGATTTAGTTCCTGATATATTTTAGAAAGGAGACTGTGAAAGACTTTTAAAAACTAAACAGAGAAGGGGCAGCTAGGTGGTGGAGTGGATAAAGCACCAGCCCTGGATTCAGAAGGACCTGAGTTCAAATCCGACCTCAGACACTTGACACTTACTAGCTGTATAACCCTGGACAAGTCACTTAACCCTCATTGCCACCCCAAAAAAACCTAAACAGAGGAGTTTATGAAGCCCCTGGAGTTGACTGAGGAGGTTAGAAATGTGGACAGATTTTTTTCCTTTAGGAAAATCACTTTGGCAGCAGGGATTTGAACCCCAAACTTCTGACTCCAGAGTCAGTCATCTTTTGACTCTACCATGCTACATGAAGTGCATTTTGTACTGCAACCTTTCAAAGGATTATGTGACACATATGGAAATACTAACTCATAACTACAACATCCTATGTTCTTGTCAAGCTGGATGACACAAAAGTATTGGACCAGACCTGTGGCTTTCCTTAGTATAGCAAACTCCCCATGAGAAACCACTCTATCAATGAAGCTCAGCAACTTATAGTATTAGGCAGCAGCCTGGGGGGCACTGAGAAGGGCTTAGTCAGGACCTCATGTATCAGAGGCAGGTCTTGAATTCAGGTCTTCCTGACTCTGAGGCAAACTCTCCATTCATTATGCCAAGTATAATACAAAGATTATTGTATATGAAAACCCAAATTCACAAATCAAATAAATTTGGGAGGCAATGATTTACTTTATAAAAGGATTCCATTTACACATGATTTTGGGGAAATCTGTAAAACAAAGGCTGATCCCCAGTCCCAGTACCCAAACCCAGTTCTGTACTAACCCTTTTCTGTTTCCATTTCATCTACCAAATCATGATTAGGAAAGAGATGCTCCTACCTCAACTTTTCACAACTATGGCTCTCCTTCCATGGGGATGGGGATGTAGTGCTTCCCTTTTCTGTGAGCCATTTGTGACATCACAGAATTTGAAGGCAGTATCCTAAAACATTTGCTATTTACTAGTGCCATTTGTATTCCTCTAACAATTCCCTTTACCCCAGACACAAATTTTGTCCCATAGACTGAGAATTCTGCACTTAATATTGAATCATGCAGTTAGGCAGCATGTTGTAGTGGAAAGACTTGGAGTCAGGGAAATGTAAGTTTGAACCCTGCTGGGGAGATAACTAGTTGTGTGACCATGAATGAGTCGTCATTTCTCTGTCAAGTTTACTTATCTGTAAAATGGGGATGATGATGGTGATGATGATAGAGACTGGTTCTGAGAATCAAACAAGATAAGGAATCTAAAAATGTTTTGTGAACCTTAAAATACCATATAAATATCAGTTATTATCAATCAAAAATAATTTAGTGAGGGCCTACTATGTACTAAGCATGGTCTGGTAATGCAAAGCCACAAATGAACCAGTTCCTGCCCTCAAGAGGCTTACATTTATCATGTATGTACACAAATATATAAAAATATACATAATTATACATACAAACACAAAAAATGATTAAATAATCAAAGCCCAAAGCCGCACTAAGACTTTTGGGACACCCTCTATATAAAGTGCTTTTTGATGTATTAAAATCGTCCTAAGTACCAACAACCCCGAGTTTTTCACAATGATGTTTCAGGTTCCCCAAGGTTTCACATTTAGTAAAAAGAAAGAAAAAAGGACTGGACTAGTGATATCATATAGAAAATTCTCAGGAGAGAAACTGTCCAGCAGTCTAAGTTACTACCTTCTCTGTGGTCTTGGAGAGTTGCGTAAAGCAGGGTTTCTTAAGCTTTTTCCACTAGCAACCCCTTTTCACCTGAGAAATTTTTTACACAATCCCAAATATACAGGTATATAAAAACAGCTATACATAACTTTTTACTATTGCCAAATTTTTCTCGGCCCCCACATTCAGTTATTCGACCCCATATGGGGTCAAGACCCACAGTTTAAGAGGGTTTGGCCTAAAGCACAAGAACTTAAATAATTTGTTTAAGGGCCACAGAGCCAGTATGTTGTCATTTTTTCAGTCATGGCTGACTCTTTGTGACTCCATTTGAGGTCTTCTTGACAAAGATACCAAAGTGGTTTGCCATTTCCTTCTCCAGCTCATTTTATAGATGAAGAAACTGAGGCAAACAGGATTAAGTGACTTGGCCAGTGTTGTGTGAGTGTCTGAGGTCAGATTTGAACTCAGGTCTTCCTGACAAGTTCAACACTCTATCCACTATATCACCTAGTTGTCCACATAGCCAATATGGGGAAGAGATAATATTTGAACCTAAGTCTTAATGCCTCCTAACATCAGCTCTCTCTCCATCTTGCCATGTTGCCAATCAGTATTCAGTAGACATTCAATTAATATTTGTTAGTAACGATCCAATAGTAGAAGCAGCCTGGTATTGGTGGATAGAGGGCTAGCCTGGGGGTCATGATGACCTGAGTTCAAATTCGACCTCTGGCTGTGTGACTCTGGGAAAGTCACTTAAACCTCTCAGTGTTCTGAGTGACTCTCAGCTGCAGAGAATGTAATGATCTGCATTGGTAGAGCGCATTTCTTTACACAGGAGTTCCCTATACCAATGAAATCACAGGTTCTATTCTCTATCGCCTTATTAAATTTTCAAATCCAAAATCTAATTAATTACATATTGGCTTTTCTTTTTAACAGAATAAACATTCCCATGAAATCTCATTTGCATTCATTTGCTTAATAGACTTGCTTAGTTAGTGCTAAAGTCAATTTCAACTAAGTTTTCAGACTAAGTTTTCCAAGTTATTACACATTATAGTTAAGTGGGATCCACATTAATGAGTTTTTATACCAGCTTCTACTTTGGAGCAACAGACATTCTTCATCCCCTTGGCTTCTTCTATATGGATAATTAGGCTAGACTCTTTTGACTGGTTATGCATCTCATGTAGAAGTCTTTGCACTGTCCTGAGATTTGTTGGAATTAGTACAGTGTCACCTGTAAATAGGAGCATCTAGAAAACCTTATCATTTAGAGAGCCTACAACTTGGACTCTGCCCTAGATCTCTTCCATGACTTTTATTTCCTTTGCTGTTGTTGTTGTTGTTTTGGGTTTTTTTTTTGGGGGGGGGGGGTAAGTGACTTGCCCTGGGTCACACAGCTAGTAAGTGTCTAAGGCCAGATTTGTACTTAGGTGCTCCTGAATCCAGGTCTGGTGCTTTATCCACTTCACCACCTAGCTGTCCCTTCCATGACCTTTGTCAAGGATATAACACCCTGCTTTTTGCCTCACTTGATAATAATTATATCTATCTATCTATTTTTCTTCCTTCCTTCCTTTCTCTCTTTCTGTTTGTTTTTGCAGGGCAGTGAGGGTTAAGTGACTTGCCCAGGGTCACACAGCTTGTAAGTGTCAAGTGTCTGAGTCAGGATTTGAACTCAGGTCCTCCTGAATCCAGGGCTGATGTTTTACCCACTGTGCCACATAGCTGCCCCCATTAATTATATCTTTCAAGGAGTCTTATATAAATCTGGAGTATGCTTGGGAGAAGCCTTGTTGGAGGAGAATGGTTAAGGTAACATTTTGCTCTTCCAACTCAGTTGTTTTCAAATAGGCAACTCACAATAAGCACAATGGCATCTTATATTCTTAACATCTTTCAGTCATTTGTGTAGGGTAAAGTTATAATCTACTGTGAAAAAGTTCCCGAAAATCTTCATTCATACATGTAGAGGATGAATGCCTACTGTGCAGAGCAGAGGGATCAAACTTATAGCCCATGCTATACACAGGTCTCCAGAATAACCAGAATCAGATTAAAATGTAATTGGGAAATATTTAACAAAATAAATAAAAATACAATAGAGATAATGTTAATTTGTAGTTTTCCAAGTTGATATACAGCCTGTAGGGATATTTCTATTTGAGTTTGCTACTATTAGTCCAGACTTTGATTTGCAGTGGAATAGGGCTCTTGAGAGACATTGCAAATGGACAATGAATTGGTCACCAAATTGAATAGGAGGAAAAGAAGGGACTGAATGTCCTTTGGGAAACTATAGTTCTTTTAATGTTCTTTTCTAGTTTTATAGTTCTTTTAAACTTTTCCCTGAAACAAAAACTCATCTTTTTTAAGACCAAAATTCTTATAGAGCCATGGTGGGGAAGCCTGTAGTCTCTGTCAGACTGAAACTGAGAATTGCCCCAAGTGGGAGAGGTATATGTTAGGAGTGATCAAGTTTTAATATATTATAAACAAAATATTTTGAAGGAGCAATATAAAGAAATGTATGATAAAAAATGGGCTTAGAGTAAAGGATCATTGATGGACAGCCTGAATTCTTATCCTTGTGAGATAAAGAGAATTTGATGGAAACCTCCTATCATGTGAAGTGGACCCCTTATGACAAAGTTATGGGAGCTCATGGTGGTCAAGAGTCACAAAGAATGAGCAAGCATGGATGGGTTACAATCTACTCATCTTCCTGCTTGTCACCAGGTTGGCCACAGGGTAATTAATTTTTTATTCCACAGTAACTCTCAAAGTCATACAGGGTTTGCCATCTGCATCATTAGAGAGAAGATCCACACGGGGAAATGACAGATCCATAAAATGTCAAGTGATGAAAGAGAAAATGAAACAATGACATTTCTAGAAAATTATTGTTTTTTCTTCTTTAATAGAAATATTTTATAGATGCCTTTTTTTTTTTTACCATCACTGAAACTTCCCATGGAATCCCCTGTCCAACAGCACTGAACTGTCCTTTATAACAAAAACAACTACAGTTAAGTCAAGACCATTCAACACATTGGCCGTGTGGGACAACAGATGTCACAGTCCATACTTATGGTCTACTTATCTCTTTGCAGAGAGATGGGAGGTGTGCCACTTGACTTGGTGATTTATATTGACACAATGGAATCTTAGATTGTATTCGACTACTGCTAGTTGGTGTTTAAAGAGATAACAAATTCAACAACTTTGCAAGAGGTCCTGACTTCTGAGAATCAGTATAATGAAGCAATGGTGTCAAATGAAATACAAACAGGACCCACTAGCCCATACATAAACATTCCAGAGGGTAGCTATGTGGCTCAGTGGATAGAAAGCCTGGCCTGGAGACAGGAAGACTAATCTTCCTGAATTCAAATCCAGCTTCAGACACTTCTTAGCTGTGTGATCCTGTGCTTAACCCTGTTTGCTTCAGTTTGCTTATCTGTAAAATGAGCTGGAGAAGGAAATAGCAAATCACTCCAGTACCTCTGCCAAGAAAACCCCAAATGGGATCATGATGAGTTGGACACAACTGAAATAAATGAGCAAATAACTTCCAGAGCATTACAATTTGCAGCTCATCACTTGAGATTTTCTTTTTCTTTTTTGGGAGGTGGTGGTAGTGGTGTTAGTGGTCACTAGAATATATATTTAGAATATATTTCAAATAAATAAATATATTTAAATACATATATTCCGGCTGCAGTCCCAAATCCCTATTCCAAACTACTACCTCAGCACAAAGGTTCTGGGTTGGCATCATGAATGGTGGTCACAACTGGTATGTGTTGAAGAGTTCCTTGAACCAATGGCCTTCTGGAAATCAAAAGGAAACCTTTAAAATTCTTCTATATCTGTTTTTAGTTCAGTGGCCTTGCCAGACCACTTGGTGCTATGGTAGCACCATCATAGAAATAGCTGACAGAGAGAGAGAGAGAGAGAGAGAGAGAGAGAGAGAGAGAGAGAGAGAGAGAGAGAGAGAGAGAGAGAGAGAGAGAGGGAGAGAGGGAGAGAAGGAGAGAGAGAGGGAGAGAGAGAGGGAGAGGGGGGGGGGAGAGAGAGAGAGAGAGAGAGAGAGAGAGAGAGAGAGAGAGAGAGAGAGAGAGAGAGAGAGAGGTGATAATAGAGAAGATTGTGATGAAGAAGCTTTCAATGAGCACTTTGGGATGTGGGCTTATGGGTATGAATTTAGAGACACTCCAAGGAAATAAAATAAAATTAAGTTAATAACTGGTCTGTGCTCTCTAAAGAGAAAATTACAGCTCTGGGAGGAAGTACATCTGGGCCTTTCCAGTTCAGGACCAGGGGCTGGGAACGGTACATTCTAGTCTTATTGCTGTGCCTGTAACATGTTGGGCAGAGATGTCCCCTAAGTTTGGAGCCAACTGAACAGAACAGCTATGTGTATTAGACTCTGATTCATCCTCATACATTCTGCTGCATTAAGCAGTATTCTTGCTCTGCTTCCTTCCATTGCTAGCCTAAAATGGAGCTTGATACGTGCTATAGCCTCTAAATATTGTGGTCAAACATGGGTCATTCAGACACCAATCCCATTTATGGTAGGGAGGTAGGAGAAGCAGAAGAGGGAATTCTTGGGAACTCACTCCCACTCTACCCAAACTCCTGAAGTGATATAGAATAAGAGGGCTATCTACAGCAGCAAAGAATCTTTGCCCAAGCCATCTGGGACTTCTTAGGGGGGTGGGTGGTAGAGAGGAGAAAGCATAGGGAGCTATGGCTTAGTCCAATCATTTTGGAAAACAATTTGGAATAATGCAAAAAAAACCCCAAAACCACCAACTAAAATGTCTCTTCTTTGACCTAGAGATTCTTGATTACTTCTAGGCATACAAACCAAGGAGGTCCAAGAGAGAAAGAAAGGTGCCACATAATATGAAAATATTCTTGGCAGTACTTTTCATAGTAGCAAAGAACTGGAAAACAACTGGATAATAATTGAACAAGTATGTGAACATAATAGAATATTACTGAAACTTGCATATGTATATATGTATAGGAATATAATAGAATATTATTGTACTTTTAAAATGACACATGTGGGAAGTTCAGAAAAACATGGGAAGACATGAGGTTAAGGAGATAAATAGGGGGCAGCTAGGTGGTGCAGTAGATAAAGCACTGGCCCTGGATTCAGGAGGACCTGAGTTCAAATCTGGCCTCAGACACTTGACACTTACTAGCTGTGTGACCCTGGGCAAGTCACTTAACCCTCATTGCCCCGCCAAAAAAGAAAGGATAGATAAATAGATCTAGAAATCATCTGTAAACATGAACTGATGCTGTATGATGTCTCTCCCAATATAAACAAAAAGACCAACTCCCCCCCCAAAATAAATAAAGCTGAACACTGTGTAATTATAAAGACCAAATTAGATCCTGGAAAAGAGATAAGAAAAGGTGCCTCCCTTGTTTTGTTAAAGAGACATGGTAGAGCAGAAGAGGATATCCTGAGCACTGAGTAAACAGAAGAGGTGAGAAGTCAGCGTATATATGGGAATATTGATATGTATGTTGAAGATTTCTATTATGGGGCAGGATTTGGGTTGGAGCCAAGGACTATAAGCCAGGTCCTAAATTCGTTGTTGAAGAAATAACAATATCATGGGTAACTAGACAACGGCCACCAGGATCTGGATTGGATAATAAATTGGAATAGTATACAACTCAAAGGAGAGATTATTGAGTGATGGTGGTAGAAGGAGGATCTAAAAGAGGAAATGGGGAGAAAGGAGTATTTTAACTCGCCCACCATGAACAGTGCATCAGGAGGTATGAGTCACAGTGCAACCAGTACTAGAAAAGGTGGCCAGGGCTGTTGGGTCATCTGGAGAGAGTCAGGTCTCAGTGAGTACCAGAAAATGGAAAGAGTGTGAAAGAACGAGGTTTGAGATTAAAGCAAGTTTGTTAATTATGGAGCAAATATTCCAGAGAACGCAGAAAAGGGTCGAGTACATCTGGAGTAAGACATTTGGGGACATTTGAAGGGAATTGGAGTGAGGGAGTAGGTAGTTGGGGAAGAAGAAATGGAGTCTGTTTTTCATCAGCCAAGAGTTTAGAATCACTGGCATATGGAACATCGAGAAATGAGTTCAGTCAGAGTATCAGAAGCTAAAGAGAAGTCTGCTGAGGGAGATGGGATTAGTTGTTCAAGGCCCTCCCTCAAAGTCCAACCTCATGCCGTGGCAAAGCCCAGGCAGACCTCCTCCCAGTAGAAAGGAGCAGGCAAGGTATGGCCTAGGGAAGCCCAGATAATGGGCAGAAACTGGGAGTTTAAAGTGGGTGTGGTGCAGGAAAGGCCTCCAGTGTACTGGAGAAGTCTTTGTAGTGAAGATAAAGTGACATCAGTATAACTTTTTTTTTTTAATTGCATAAGACTGAAATTCATAAGTCCTGAATCTTGTTCAGATTCTATAGCTCTTATCACTGTGTTACCTTGGGTAAGTCACCCCATCCCCATAAGGTTGAAGTTTTTAAAATTAAATTTTAATAAGTTTTTAAATTAAATTTTAAAATTAAATGAAGCTCTTTGTTTCCTCAGTGACTAGTGCTGTGCCTGACATATAGTCAGTGTTTAATAAATGCATAACGACTGATTGGTCGACCTGTAAAATGAAGAGGTCAGACTACATAATTTCTAGGTTTCCTTCCTATAGATCATGACAGAGAGTATCGTATAATGGATGGGGCATTGGATTTGAGGTTAAGAAAGCCTGGATTCAAATCCTACCTAGGACACTGTATGATCCTGGGTGAGTGATTTAATTTCTCTTTCCTCATCTATAAAGTAGGGCGGGGGTGATGTTTAATTTGATGACCTCCTAAGGTCGCCTTCATTTCTGAATTGAGGATTCTATGATCCAATTCTAAATGCTATATATCTCAACAAAGTAGGGCTTCTTCTGGTGAGCCCACAGCGGTAGTCCTTGGCCTGTTGAAACCAATCACACAACAGCTTACTCCCCACAGAACAATTCTAACACTCTATAACTCTGAGCAAGATGCTTACCTTCTCTAAATGTCTGGTGACTTACTTGTATTGAGGGGCACTTGAAAACCAGAGCTCATAAGGGTTTGGTGGTCTTTGGATGAAAGGTGAATGTGTTTATTTATTGTTTATCACACCCAGTGGAGGTAATAGGTGTTGTGTTAAGGAATACCAAAGAAATAAACATAGATTCAGCCTTGAAAGAGAATATACAGGAAAAAATTCTAGAACATTGTCTTTATCTCTCTCCGGAGTAAAAGGAGTTATCATATTCTTCAGGTTCCTTACCTATAAAATGAGGGAAATGGAGTCAGGGATCTCTAAGATCTTTTCCACCTCTAAGTCTAAAGTCTGATGATTCCCTCCTTTATCCCCTTCATTAAGAGAAATCCTATCCATCTCTCAAGGCCTAGCTGTAGTCTTCCTCAGGAAGCCTTCTCTGACTGGTCAAGGTCCAAATGAATGGCCTTTGAACTTCTGAAGCAATCACATTGAAATCCCATTGTCCAACAGTTAAAGTTTGAATACCTTAAAACTTACTTTTCTGACATCGTGTATATTATATTGTTCAACAGTCACTCATTCATTCATCATACAACCATTTTTTATGAGGTGGCAACAATATGAAAAACTTTGATATAGTTTCATGTGTATCTCATCTCTTGAGGACAGGAATTTTCACTTCTGCATCCTCCCTCCTCCCCCCAATATTGGGCAACTCAATTCAACTAAAGTTTCTGAAGTGTCTACTATGTGTGAGGCAGTGTGTCATGTACAGGGGATAGAAAGTTAAAAAAAATAACCTCCCTACCTTCAAGAAGCTTGCATTCTACCTGGGGAAACTAGGGAAGAGTGGATAGAATTAAATAAACACAAATCAGTATAATGCAAGGTAATTTGAAGAGAGATAAAACAATAATGACTGGGGGAAATAAGTGATTTGGAGGAAGACAAGAATTCTGAGGAAACGAGGGGAAGCTATGGAAGATGTTTTGTGTTGATTCAAGGAAGTCAGAGATTCAGTATCATTTTTGAGAAATGGCTAATAGGCTTGTTTAGCTGGAACATGGCATTTATTTAGGAGATAAGGCTGGAGAAGAGTTAAAGTAAGAGACAGATTATCAAAGGCCTTGAACGCCAGGCTGAGGAATTTGTATATTATCTTGGAAATAATGAGGAGCTACTGAAGGTTGTATGCCTTAGGAAAATAATTTTGTCAGCTTTGATAAAAAAAAAAAGAGATTGGAAAGAGATCAAAGAAAGAGGAAAAGGATCCATATGTCCAAAAATATTTATAGCAGCTCTTTTTGGTCTTTTTAAAAAAAAAGTAATGGAAACTACAGAAGCACTCATCATTTGGGGAATGACTGAACAAATTATGGTATATGAATGTAATAGAAAATTATTGTACCATAAGAATGATGAAAGAAATGGCTTCATAGAAACCTGATATAGCCAGTTGATTCTGGCCCATTGTCCAGAGCCCAGCAAGCTAGATCTGATCCCTCCAGCTTCTAAGGAACTCTGAGAGGATTTGGGGTTCTTTCTTCTATTGCCATTGGCTCAAGCTCCCTCTGGCTGTGTTGCTAGGGTCTCGTGACTTGGTTCCATTGAATCACTTAACATCAGTTAGCTTTTACAAAAGGATATTTACTTCAGAAATATAGTAAGAACACAGGACAAGTATTCCATCTTACCCACCCACCCCCAAAGACCACCCCAATATCCATCTGGACTTTTTGAATTGACAACATCAGAGGATCTAGTGCCCCCACCTAAAATGGGGCATATTTCTCAGGGTCCCATGACCTTTGTAGAGAGAAGGCCCCATGGCATTTCCCGGGAGAACAATTTATCCAATAACAACAATTGTAAAGAAAAACAGTTTTGAAAGACTTAAGAACTCTGATCAGTGTGATGACCAACAATGATTCCAAAGGTCAGATGATGGAGCCATGCTACTCACCTCCTGGCAGAAAAATGATGGACTTGGGGTAGCTAGGTGGCACAGTGGATAAAGCACTGGCCCTGGATTCAGGAGGACCTGAGTTCAAATCTGACCTCAAACACTTGACACTTACTAGCTGTGTGACCCTGGACAAGTCACTTAACCCTCATTGCCCTGAAAAAAAAAAAAAAAGAATGATGTACTCAAGATGTAGAATAAGGACATGCGTTTTCAGATATAGCCAAGGTAGGGAATTGTTTTGTTTGACTATGCATATTTCTTACAAAAGTTTTGTTTGTCTTTTTTTTTCCCCAGTGGTAAGGGAAGGGGAAAGGTAGAGTTGGAGGGAGAGCTAGGAAGCCAGAAAAGAAAAGAAAGTGAAAGGAATCAGTGAAACTTTAAAAAAAATGTACTGAGGGAAACTAGGTGGCACAGTGGATTCAGGAGGACCTGAGTTCAAATCTGACTTCAGACACTTGACACTTACTAGCTGTGTGACCCTGGGCAAGTCACTTAGCCCTCATTGCCCTACCCCCCAAAAAATTGTATTGAAAATTACAAAAGGAAGGGCAGAAGGAATCACAGACAAGCAGGACTTCTTTGAAAGTTACATATAGAATTCATTATACATTTTTTTTAAAGCAAGCTGTACGAACATAATATTCACATCTTTTTTCCCTATTCTACTGTGTATGTGGGAATGTTTGTTTTATTTGGTAATAAAAAATAATAGTTGGGGCAGCTAGATAGCACAGTGGATAGAGCGCTGGCCCTGGATTCAGGAATACCTGAGTTCAGATCCGGCCTTAGACACTTAACACTTGCTGGCTGTGTGACCCTGAGCAAGTCACTTAACCCCAATTGCCTCACCAAAAAAAAGAAAAAAAATTAGTTAACATTCATATAGCACTTCCTATGTGCTAGGCACTGTGCTAAGCTCTTTATAATTATTATCTCATTTGAACCTCTAACAATCCTGGAAGGTAGGTGCCATTATTATCCCCATTTTACAGATGAGTAAATTGAGGCAAGCAGGGTTAAGTGACTTGCCCAGGGTCACACAGCTAGTAAATTTCTGAGGCTTGATTTGATCTCAGGCCTTCCTAACTCCAGACTGGTAATCTACCTAATGTGCTGTCTAGATGCCTAGTGAATGGTGATAAGTCCAAAATTTAAAAAAAAAAAAAAAGAAAGAATTTTAAAAGAAGGAGGAATTGGAGAGGGGAAAGACTAGAAGTGGTCCAGGTAGAAAGTGACAAGACCCTGAACTAGGGTAGGGTATTATAAGAGGAAAGAGGTGGATGTAAGAGAGATTGTAGAGGTCAAATTGACAAGACAGCAACTGTATGCTCAGTACTTACTGATTTTTAAATTATCAATCTAAGATAAGATGCTTTTCCAGATTTTTCTTCCAACTGTATCAAGGAACCTTTGTTTATAATAAAGGATTGAATGTACTGTTCATTTCTCAGGGTGTCCTTCTAACACCCAAAAGACCATAAAGTCATAGATCTATCATAGGAAGTTCTGAGGCAATCTAGTCCAATCCCCTCATTTTAGAGATGAGGAAACTGAGGCCTAGGAAGAGCAAGGAATTTGACAAATAGCACAGTGGTACTAAGTACCAGAAACAGGATTTGAACCCAGACCCCCTGCTCCAGAGACAACAGTCTTTCCATTGCACTATTGTACATTGTACTTCCTTCCAAATCAGAGATCAGAAGCAAAGCAGTCCTTTCTTTCTCTGGTGAGAAGCTTGGAAAATCTTGTGTTTGGGATACTCTGTGCTCAATAAATAGGGCTGCCAGCTTGCGTGGTTACAAATTCTCCACCCAAATTGAAATGCAGAGGGGGGCGGGAGGGGGGGGGAAGAGAGAGAGAGAGAGAGAGAGAGAGAGAGAGAGGTATTTGGGTAACTTATTCTCCCTTGGAACAATGTCTTGAATGTCCCCCCCCCCTTCTTGGCAGCTGTGGACCTCATTGGAAGGGACTCAGAGAGGTTGGAAGCTTGAGCAGAAGGCTGAGTCTGATGTTCATTTTAAACAGATGTTCATGGCAGTACAGATTTGCTCTTCCTAATGGCCAATGTAAATGACTCCCATCTGTCAAGATCTCAGAAGACGTGGTAACTTCTCAGGTCAGTTCTCTTCCATGTTGGGAGCTGACTATGGAAAATTTTCCTAACTTAAGGCTGATTCTTCCCGGAGGGATGGAGGTGTGGGGGTGGGGATGAAGGGAATGGAGGTGGTTTGGTGAGCCATTGGTCAGTTTCAGAAGGGAAGCATCTCTCAATAGCAGATAGGGATGAGAACTTTAATTCCACCAATCTCTTAGATGAGGCAAGATCTTTGCAACTTATAGCCTTAGTACTTTGCCTAAAACTATGAGAGGTTGAGTGGTTTCCCCAGGGTCATAAAGCCAGTATATATGAAAGGTAGAATGTGAACCCAGGTCTTCATAGCTCCAAGGCTGATTCTAACTACTATGACATACTGCCACTCATCTCCAGATATTGGTTAGCAATAACCTTGGTAGGAAGTCATGTCTAGGGGGAAGCTAGGTGGCGCAGTGGATAGAGCACCGGCCCTGGAATCAGGAGTACCTGAGTTCAAATCCGGCCTCAGACGCTTGACACTTACTAGCTGTGTGACCCTGGGTAAGTCACTTAACCCCAATCGCCTCACTAAAAAAAAAAAAAAGGAAGTCATGTCTAGAAACCATATACATACACAGAGAGAGACACAGACATACACAGACACACTCATTGTGACTTTAGGATCTTACAGGGCAGTTTATTAGGGGTCTTTGCTAGTGAGGCCAAGTTTAAGGCAAAATTAGGAGAAAGTGTATCTTTGGCAGCCCTTGGGATAGATCTTTCCTCCACAGTTCCAGTGCCTTCCTTGCTGATTACTAAAGATTTGTCCTTCCCAAGCTCTCCTTCCACTTAAAAATTAAGCTGTCAAGTGTCTCAGGTCCAAAAACTCAACTAGTTAATAAACATTGCTAATAGAAAAGAACTAAAGGTTGATATGTAATCGCAGTGGAAGACTGTGCCATTTGGGGGTTCCTGGGTCTATTACAAGTCCATCCCATCCCCACCCTCTTTAGTTCCTTCCAAAACGACAAAAGAAGACACTGAATTCTATAATGTCCCCTAGCACTTCCAGAATACGTTCTCAGATGGTGCCCAGACCCATTTCTCATAACTGGCTGGCTAAACCACAGGTCAAATAATTTGTTTAGCTTAGTAGACAAGCTATTTGTTTCCTTACACCTAGATATAAATTTGGGGAGGGAAGTAGAAAAACATGCGGAGTGACAAGCCCCAGATAGAAAACTCAGCCAATCCCAAAGTGGTGGAAAGAAGTAAAAGGGAAATAGTCTCTTTTCCCCCCATTTCTTATACATAGAAATGTGTGTATGTATGTATGAATATATGTGTGTGTTACCATTAGAGATGTGTGTATATATGTATATGTATTAGAGATTTGTATATATATACATATATATATATGTGTGTGTGTGTGTGTGTGTAAATGTTACCATTAGGTAGCAAAGTCTCTGACGCAAATGGTAGGTATTCAGTAAGTATTTGTTGATTGATCGATCAGTTGGCTGTCTCCGTTCAATCCTAGGTCTTACAGCGGCACCTGACTACCCTTTAGGGAAGTGAGAGATGGGAACCTCTCAGGTGGCTCACAGTCAATCTTTAGTGCCCTTTGTCCACTGGGCCTGGAAGACCTTGGTGTAAGAGGGAGGCGGGTCATGTGCCTGTGTGTAGTTCCCTAAGCCAGAGTTCATTTGAATGCTCAAAGTCTCTTCTGATCATACCTGCTCTTTTCTGGGAGTGTGCCCAGAAAGCCAAGAGAACACTGGTTGGGGGAGGGGAGTGGAAAGTATAGATTGCAAAGTCTTATATGCCTTCGTTAATCCAAGAAATTGTGGAGAGGAGGAGAATCTGGGGTAAGACTGGGGGGGCAAATAAAGGCTTTCTGCCTCAGCAGGAGACGCTTGGCATATCAGGACACATGTGCCTGGAACACAATGGAAACCAATCTTCTCTGAGGCTCCAGCCAGGCATGTCCATGGATCTCACTTGCTCCTAAACAGAGCCTTAGTGTGTCCAAGCAATCACTCCTGCCAAAAAAATAACAAGGTATCTCCTGGCAGGCTGAACTTCCATTGTATTAGATGTGTCTGAGAGAGACTGAGCATAGGCATGAGATAGAGGTGATAAGAAGAATATGTGTGAGAGCCTGAGAAAGAGCAGGAAGCAGCTCCCATTTGTTCTGTGAAGGGTGTACCAATTAGGAAAAGCTTCTTTTACTGGGATCAAGGCAGTGCCCAATCACAACTTCGGAGGACTGATGATGAAGCAGGCCACCCGCTTCTTGGCAGAAATTCTGGAACAGAGGTGCAGAATGAGAGAAGGGTTTTCAGACACAGTCGATAAGTGGGTTTGTTTTGCTTAACTCTGCTTATTTATTACAAGGGAGGGCTTCTACGGGGAGAGGGGAGATGAGTTAGTGGGCAGTGATAGAGCACAAAAAAAGCAGGAAAAGTGAATCAGTAAAACATTTGAAAAGACAAAGTTTAGGAGGGAAAACAAACAGAACAATTCCATTACCATTAATATTGTGGTGGCTAAAAATTAGAAATCAAAGTAATGGCCATCAATTGGGGAATGGCCAAACAAGATGTGGTATATGATGGTGATAGAATATTATTGTGCTCTAAGAAATGACAAGCAAGATGACTTCAGAAAGGCCTGGAAAGACTTGTATGAACTGATGTATAGTGAAGTAAGCAGAACCAAGAGAACATTGTGCACAGAGATAGCAATATTGTTTGATGAAGAACTGTGAAAGACTTAACTATTCTCAACAATACAATGATTCAAGACAATCCCAAGGGACTATTGATAAAATATACTATCCACTTCCAAAGAAAGAATTGATATTGATAGAACAGACTGAAGCATGCTATTTTTCACTTTCTTTCATTTTTTCTTTTATTCAAATTTTTTTGTACAAAATTACTAATATGGTAATGTTTTACATAATTATACATATATAACCCATATCTGATTGCTTACCTCCTCAGGGAGAGGGGAGGGAGGGAAGGAGGGATAAAAATTTGAACTCAAAACTTTAAATAAAGATATTTATTACTTAAATAAATAAATGAATCTTTTAAAAAATTTTAATACACTCAAAAAAACCAGACCACATATAAGAGAAGTTTATGGTTTAATGTGGTCTTTTTTGTTCTTTGTATACTGAAATATTCATGTGTATTGATTCTAAAGTTCATTATAAACAATTTTAAAAGAAAGAAAAGGCTTCTTTTGGAAGCATTTAGTCATCTTTAGGAATAAGGATAGGGATGGTTCTTGTGATGTCATTGATATAGGGAGCTTCTAGGTGAAGAAAATTCCCCTACCAATGCAGGTTGGCACCTGCTCTACAACTTCTAGTCATCTCTATATTCAGAAAATCTCCAAGTCCTTCCTTTGAAATACCTACCCAGAGGTCTGACTATGGGGATATGTCATGAGGGAGTCCATTTTAGTCTTTGTACTGAGTTCTATCTGCAACATGTCATGACTAGTGGGTCTATTAAATAAACAGAGGCCTGGGCTTTGGCACTCCAACTGTCTTTCTCCCAGAGATTTAAACATTAACTACAGTTGTCATCTAATGAGAAAAAAATATATAATAATAGCTGTGCAAATAAGAGCCCAGCCCAAGAAAGAGAGAATTTGGGACTCAGAGTAAAACTCTGAACAAAACAACCTTTCTGGACTTGGGACAAAAAGTAGCTGAGACCTCCATTCTTTTTTTTAAAATTTCATTTATTTATTTATTTTTAAATTTCCCAAGTTACATGTAAAAACAAATTTTCACATTGATTTTTCCACAGCTTACTTTTTTTGTGTGTGGGGCAATGAGGGTTAAGTGTGACTTGCCCAGGGTCACACAGCTATTAAGTGTCAAGTGTCTGAAGCTGGATTTGAACTCAGGTCCTCCTGAATCCAGGGCCAGTGCTTTATCCACTGTGCCACCTAGCTGCCCCCCCTCACATTGATTTTTAAAACTTTGTGTTCCAAATTCTTTTTCTCCCTCCCTCCCCACTCACCCCCTTAAGAACTCAAGCAATTCAATATAAGTTATACATGTGCAGTCACGCAAAACATTTCCACATTAGTCAGGTTGTAAAAGAAAACAGACAAAAAAACTTTAGAAAGAGGAACTAACAAAAATTATATTTCAATCTGTATTCAGATACCATCAGTTCTTTCTCTTTATATGGATTGCATTTTTCATAAGTCTTTCTGATAGCATCCTGCTCATCATTTCTTACAGCACAATAGTGTTCCATCCTAATCTCATCCCACAGTTTGTTCAGCCATTCACCAATTGATGAACATCACCCCAATTTAGAATTCAACTTTTTAAAAATCTCTTTTAGGATACCAACCTAGTAGTGGTATTGCTAGGTCAAAGAGTACGCATAATTTTATAGTGAGACCTCCATTGTTGCTCCAACCTTACCTTCAGAAACCCAGATGGTAGAGCACTAAGAAGTACTTTATAGTATTAAAAACATCTTTGTTGTCTTAAAAAATTGTAACATCCATCAGTCAGTTCATCAGCCCATACCATATTTCTTTCAACTGTAAAAATTAGATGTGCAAGAAGATAATTAGACTTGTTCTGGTATATCTCACTGGATTGTTGGGATGACGTTGAGATAAAAGATGAGAAAGTGCTTTGGAAAGTATAAAGCATCATACATAGGTTAGATATTATTACCAGCCCTTCTCTATTGCCATTCCTCCCCCTCCCCTGCCCAGCCTCACTGCCAAGTCTTCCCTCCCCAGAGCTTTGTTCCTCTACCTGACTTGGCACCAGAGTTGGGGATCCCTGGGCTCCCCATTAAAGTCTTCCTTTTCTCCTGATTCCTACACTTCCAGGTGTTCCTATGATACTGCACCCTGGGATAGTTGCTACCACTTGGTCCTCCCTCCCAAATTCAGCATATCTCTGCTGTTCTTGTTTTAGCAGGGATATCCTGAAAGAGGTGGTTTCTGGGTAATAGACAAGATTAGGAATAAATGGTTGTTATTTTGGTTGGTTACAGTGTTTCCAACAGGTTCATTTGTTGTTGTTGTTGTTGTTTTTATTGCTTCTCTGTGGAAAAAAAGAGACTTCTGATTCCAAATCTAAATGACCTCTAAGTGCCTTCTAGTTCTAAATTCAGAGTGTCCCAGGTACAGCAGAATCTTGTTATTTGCTTTAAGTATCTTTTTTTTTTGTTTTTTTGGTGGGGCAATGAGGGTTAAGTGACTTGCCCAGGGTCATACAGCTAGTGAGTATCAAGTGTCAAGTGTCTGAGGTCAGATTTGAACTCAGGTCCTCCTGACTCCAGGGCCAGTGCTTTATCCACTGCGCCACCTAGCTGCCCCCTAAGTATCTTCTTTTTTAGGGAAAAGGAAAATAAGGCCCAGAAAGTTCAAGGGATTCCCTTAAAAAGGTAGGTAGTTCAGTGGAAAAGTCAGGTTTCGAATCCAGGTCTCCTGATTACAAATCTAGGACAATTTTATAAATACACACACATATAATTGTGCTCTAATATTTTTTAAACATGAAATCCCTGGAATATAACTAAGTTTGAGGAGGGGGGTTGAATGTCATGAAATGTTCCCCAAGGTAAGAGGTGACGAAATTATATCATGGGAGGAAAAGGCAGCTTCTGCTTCCTACTAAGACCAGGCAATACTGGAAGGAGGTTAGTCTTAGGGAGCAAATCTGGCCTGGCCAGGCCTGTTAACAACAGGCTTGCTCCAGCAGCTCCATCCCTACTGCCTGTCTTGCCAATTGGCATGAAGATTTTCAACCAACATCCCTCTCCAATGCCCACCTCCTTCCTGCCCCCAACACACACCCATTGGCACTGGGTTTCCTGAATGCTTCCTGCCCCTGAGCTGGAAACATGGAGAGAAGAAACACTTCACAAACCAGAAAAGTGGTCAGAATTGTAGAGAGAAATTCCCATCATGGCAACATTGCAAGTACCTAAAATAACCACCATTCTGGAGACCTCTTTGGCACACAGATAGGAGTGATGGAAAAAACTAGAATAATCTGTGTGGTTCAGGAGATACAGAATACGCCTTGTGCCTGACCCCACAGACAAGAGAACCCTATCTTCCCCTTGCCCAGATCACACAAACACTGCTTTCTCTGCAAACAAGCTTGCTAACAATATTTTTTGCAAATAATAATAATAATAATGTAGGAGAAGGGGAGTAGACACAACATGATATAATAGATAGAATGTTGATAATGGTGTCAGGACTTTGTTTCAGATCCTGACTCTGACATTCACTAGCTGTGTCACTCCCGGCAAATCACAACTTAGATGGGGCCTAGCAACTCCATAGGATTTATCCCTATGTCAAAGATCATAGGCAAGAATGGAATTGAAAGTAATAGTATGTACTCCTTTAAAATTAAACTCACGCGGACAAATATTTGAATTGTGGCTGTAAGGGTAGGGGAATTTTGTACTAACCAAACCTTAGAAATAAGACGCATGAAGAGTTAAATAATAGTGTGCCTCATGGCCCAGTGGACTGACTGTGGGGTAGGAGTAACTGTGCTCAAATATCCCTTCTACAGTTTTACTCTGTGACCTCAAGCACTTAATTGCTCTGAGCACACATTTTCAGGTTGAACTAGATGACCCCAAATGTCCCTCCCAGCATTCAATTTATGAATTTGTATGTGGAGAAGGGGACCTGGAGCTGGACGGGATTATGCCTTCTGATGGCCCAGGGTGGTCTCACCTCTAACAGACAGGTCAACAGGATGCCTGAGAACCAGGCAGGGTAGCAATGAGAGGTTGTGAGAAGGAAACACAGCCTACACACCTGAGGATCCTAAAACATCCTTGGGAAGACACTTGTAACAGTTGAACAGTAACCCTGAGTAGTAAGGTCTGCTTATGTAAGCACTTTAATAAGTGATACAAGGCAGTTTAGTGCAAACTTTTACTGCTCTTTCTGGGCCTGGGACCTGTGGATGGATGGATGGATGGATGGATGGATGGATGGATGGATGGATGGATGGATGGATGGATGGATGAAACTTTTAAGTGCTTACTAGGTGCAAAGTTTTGGTCAGAGAAGACAACTTGGATAGTTATTTGTCTCCCAGTAGATGGTAAAGAAAT
The DNA here is from genome assembly GCF_019393635.1 of Dromiciops gliroides. Taxonomy (NCBI): domain Eukaryota; kingdom Metazoa; phylum Chordata; class Mammalia; order Microbiotheria; family Microbiotheriidae; genus Dromiciops; species Dromiciops gliroides. Next base: position 586,427,900 of record NC_057861.1, read on the forward strand.
TGGAAGTGTTGTTCTTCCTGTCATCAATTAGTTGTTCTGCAGCACGCACAGTCAGCTTCATATTCTCCACATACACACAAAGAATCCTTCATTTCATGCCATGAAGGGGGCAGCAACTTGGTCCTTTAGGGTAGGTATGGGGGTCATTCACTTCTTTTTTCAGCGGCACTCACCTTTTCTCTTTTTTAGAGAGGTGGCACAGATTTGGGGTTTTGGTGGGGTTTTTTGTTTGTTTTTAATTTACCAGGTAAGATAAAGGGTTGTGTCATCAGGGAGGGAAGGAGCTCATTGGATCATGTTGGACCTGGAATCAGGAAGACATGAATTTGAATCCTGCCTCAAGCAGATGCCTACATTGTGGCTCTTGGCAAGTCACTGATTCTTTTCTTAGCCCCAGGTTCCTCATCTGTAAAAGAGGAATAATGATAGCACCTACCTCAAAAGGTTGTTATGAAGATCAAATTAAATGAGATAATAAATATAATTTAAAATTTTTTTAAAGTAGGATAGCTATGTGGCCCAGTAGATAGAGTGCTAGGCCTGGAGTCAGGAGGACCTGAGTTCAAATCTGGATTCAGATACTTACTAGCTGTGTGACCCTGGGCAAGTCACTTATCCTGTTTGCCTCAGTTTTGTTGACTATAAAATGAGCTGAAGAAGGAAATGGCAAAGACCCCAGATGGCGTCATGAAGAGTCAGACACAACCGAACAACACTTTTATTTTATTTTTTTAATCTTAAAAGTATTTTATTATTTTCCAGTTACATGCAAAAATGGTTTTCAACATTTGTGTTTATAAGTTTTTGAGTTCCAAATTTTTTTCCCTCCCTCCCTTCCCTCCTGAAGACAGAAAACAATCTGATAATAAGTTAAACGTGTACAATGAACAACACAATTTTAAAATGCTATATAAATCCCAGTTATTACAATAAAGAGTCTAGAGGTGGGGCAGCTAGGTGGCACAGTGGACAAAGTACCAGCTCTGGATTCAGGAAGACCTGAGTTCAAATTCAGCCTCAGACACTTGATACTTACTAGCTGTGTGACCTTGGGCAAGTCACTTAACCCTCATTGCCCTGCAAAATAGAAAAATTTTTAAAAGAATCTAGGGGCTAGAATGTCCTATGGAGCAACATAGATACCCCCAAGGTTCCAGACTCCAGTTCTTCTAATCCTTCCTTAGGAAAAAGTCAGCCATGTCTGCCCAGGAGGACACAGAGGAACTGTAGGACTGGTCACCAAACTGATGTTTCCTGTTTAGAACAAGCACTGCCCAGAATCAGAACAGCCTCAGGTAGTGTACCTCTAGGGTCAAGATGAACTGACAGAAGTGATGTATGTGTATCTGACAGAAAAGACTGGGGAGAGAGAGACAGACAGAGAGACAAAGAGACAGAGAGACAGAGACAGAGAGACAGAGACAGAGAAGACAGAGACAGAGAGAGAGGAGAGGAGAGGAGAGGAGAGGAGAGGAGAGGAGAGGAGAGGAGAGGAGAGGAGAGGAGAGGAGAGGAGAGGAGAGGAGAGGAGAGGAGAGGAGAGGAGAGGAGAGGAGAGGAGAGGAGAGGAGAGGAGAGGAGAGGAGAGGAGAGGAGAGGAGAGGAGAGAGGAGAAGAGTAGGGAGGAGAGAGGAGGTGGGGAAAGGAGGAAGAGGAAGGAGAGAGAGGAGATACACAGGGACTCTGTGTACCTGGAGACTACAATAATAGTCATGAACTGTAGGCAGGAACCCTGAAGCATTGGTCAACTGGGTCCTGGGGCTTCCAATGATTGAATTAGATCCCCAGCCAATACAATATGAGCCTAACAAATATAACAGCATGAGGTTGCAGGCTGTACTCAGAACCATCATGATAATAAAGTAAGTTTTTGGGTGCACGAAATGAATGTGGGAGAGGAGAGAAGAGGCGAGGAGATGGAAAGGGAGGGGAGGGGAAGTGAGGGAGAGGAGGGGAGGGGAGGGGACAGGAGGAGAGTGAGCTTGCCTAGCCGCCTGGCAGATTCCAGCAGTGGCCCTTTGGCACAGCTGCCGCTCTCTGCAATCCCACATTCACTTTCCAACAGGAAAGCCAGCACCGCCCTCCCTGCTCACCCCATGGTACAGAGACACTGACGGAAGGAAGAAAATGTGCCACAGGTCAAATGCCTTCCACTGGCAGAAGTCAGCAACTTGGCCCTGCCCCAAGCCTTCCCCTGCTCTCCCCTCCCCCAGCTGTTTGTTTTAGATAAACCCTGGGCCTTTATCCCCAGACAATGGGCATTTATTGACATTATCTTTTAATTAGGAGTCAGGGAGGTTCAGCGTGCTGCCTTGTCCCTGTGCCAGGCAACTCGGGAGAGAGTGAAGGGTTTGTTAGTGTTTCCATTATTAATCCCATTTTCAGGAGGATTTGAATTGGCCGGGAATGGAGCCTTGCTCTGGGCTGAGACTTGGCACCGACCCTCACTTTGAGAGATTAGGCCATTTCTGTTGTTTTTTTCCTAGAGGAAAGGAAAACACAAGACAGCAGCGCTGCACAACAAGGCACAGTTTGCCAGGCCTGAGGTGGCAAAAGAGTGAAAGTATTCCTCCAGCCTCCGAATGCTTCACTGGGGCGGAAGGGATGAAATGAAAATTTTAAATTGCATAAATAATTGCATGACAGGCAGCAGGTTCAGTGGAGAGAGGACCACCAGTCAGTCCTGGGTTCAAGTTCTCTCTCTGATACTCACTGTCTCTGGGCAAGTGACCTCACAGTGCTCTAGGCAAGTCTTTAGCACTGTGAGTTACAGAGTTAACAGCCTGTAATGGTAGAGGGTTTTTCCTCCTATGGGAGTTCTGTATGTCAGTAAAGTCATAGTCTCTATCCATCTGTCTATCTTTGTTGTTGTTGAGTTGATTAGTTGTATCCCACTCTTTGTGACCCCTTTTAGGATCTTCTTGGTAAAAATAATAGAGTGGTTTACCACGTCCTCCAATCTACATGCATACATACACTGTCACACACACACACACACACACACACACACACATATATACACTTGTCAGATAATTAGCCTGTGCAGGGAAATTATACTTTGCAGCTTTTCTCCTCCTGTTATCATGCTCAGGGAAAAGTTTTGTAACCACTGTGAATCTTGTACTGGGATCCAGTGGATGATGTGGACCTTAGAGAAACTGACACAGTCAGGAGGGACCACCTGGCTTTTCCATTAAAATCCAAACTCCTTAAGTGGGCACTTAAAAGCCTTCTATGAGCTGGGTCCAGCCCACCTTTCTGGCCTTGCCTTTTCTCACAGTCTTAGCATACCCAATGTTTCAGCTAAGCATTAGAAGTTGCCAGCACATATCCCACCCTTTCTCACATTTGTTCAAACTTATGCTGACTAAAAACCAAAACAAACAAAAAAACTGATGAACTTTTGTTTTTTATATCACTGTCATTTTGGGATATGCAGAAACTACATTTGACAATATATACCACATTTATCCTTGTCGGTACTGCCTCTAACCTATCAAGAGGAGAAAGGTATGTTTGTGTTTTTCCCGTTAATTTTGTAAATAATAACATTTTGTTGTCTATTTGTCCTTAATACTTTGTCTCAGGTCAATTTTGGATAGAGAAGCAGAGCCTAGACAGAGCACAATGGATAGTATAGGACTTGAGTTTGAATCCTGCCTCAGACACATAGGTATGAAACCCATGGATATTATTATCCTTTGGAATAATAATAGTACCTTCATCATTGGATTGTTGTGAAGCACAAATGAGAAAAATATGTCCAGTTAATGTTTAGCACAGCACCTGGCACAAAACAGGCACTAAATAAATATTTATTATATTTTATTGGTACATAGTATGCTCATAAATGCTTGTTGGCTTAACATATTTAAAAGTTTTATGAACTTCCAACCATTATATAAATGCTATTATTGTTATTATTTTTTGTGTACCCTAAAGAAGATTGAAAAATTGTGGGCTCCTGTTCTTTACATTTGAAAACTCTACTTGATATGTATTGCTGCCTACCAGGAAGTGGGACCCTTCACAGTAACATATACAACATGGCATTGTAAAATGAGTGCATATCTATATAGTACAGAGAGCAAAATTTTCTAGCATTAAATTATTTGCTATTGTGGATAAGGCACTGGCCCTGGATTCAGGAGGACCTGAGTTCAAATCTGACCTCAGACACTTGATACTTACTAGCTGTGTGACCCTGGGCAAATCACTTAACTCTCATTGCCCCCCCAAAAAAAATATTTGCTATTATTGTTACTTCATTGTTTCAATTGATCCATAAGCTCATAGGATCACAGAATCTCAGAGTTGGAAGGGTCCACAGAAGCTGACTTATCCTGCCTGTACCTGGAAATGAATCTCCTTTATGATATTTCCAAGTGGTTATCCAGCCTTCCCCTGAAGACCTCACTTGAAAGTTTGATGAGTATACTATCTAAGTTATTGTCCAAGTCATTAGTAATAATGCTAAACACCACAGCACCAAAGATAGATCCATGTCTGTGACTCTTTCCAGGCCTAATCTCTTTGGGTGTTGCCATTCAACCAACTATACATATCCATATATATATGTGTGTGTGTGTGTGTGTGTGTGTGTGTGTGTGTGCGTGTGTGTATATCTTTTCTCTGAACCCTTTGAAATGTGCTCTCCCCAAACCAATTCACCCTAAAGTTCTCATCCCAGTGCCCAGTGCTTCCTTGATGAAAATCAGATCCAGAGAAAAACTTCCTCTTGTTGGCTCCTCCATCTTTTGAAGTGTGAAACTGTCATTAAGGCAAATCAAGAAATTATTAGTTGCTCTGCTTTGGGCAGAGAAAACCCTCAATGACATATCTTGTTAATTAAAACCCTCCATCACTTCTATCTCATTCTTCTACATCAGGCTTATGATCTTTTCTTCAGACTCTTCATTTATTTCCTCTTTTTGTTCAGGTGGAGTCTAGTACATCCCAATAACAATATTGCTTCTGGTTTTGCCTTCATTGACTACATAAATGCTCTCTCTCTCATGCTTCCTTTCTCTGGTTCATAGATTTCCTCTTGTAAGTATATCTTGTTACTATGCAATGCTATGCCATTCCTGCCCCTCTTCTCCATCCTGCTCCTTTTGAATAAGGTATAGCTGGCTTTCTGAGATGTGAAGTCTGAAGAATTAAAGATGAATATGTAACACGGAGTGCAAGGAAGAGTTGCATGGTAGGTGCTGAGCAGGCTGTTATACATAACCAATAAGGAACCCAAAAGGACAAGAGTAAATGCTGACATCAAGGTATCCTTGCAATGTCAGGAAATGTGAGAAAGGCCTCCGGTATATTGGGTGCACTCCTGGTAGTGAATTTATTGGAGGACATTCAAAAGAATTGCACAGGAGGGGCAGGTATGGGTGGATTGTGGATGTATCATTGAAGGAAACACCCAGATTGACAAGATCACAGGTGTGTATGAGTATTTGCCACCACAGCTAGATGGCGCAGTGGATAGAGCACTGGCCCTGGAGTCAGGAGGACCTGAGTTCAAATCCAGCCTCAGACACAACACTTACTAGCTGTGTGACCCTAGGCAAGTCACTTAACGCCAATTGCCTCACCAAAAAAAAAAAAAAGAAAAGAAAAAAGAATAGTTTCCTAGAGTCATAGTCCAGTTATGAATCGCAGCCTTTCATGTTTCAGTGATGTCCATATGGTTAAGTTTCCTTCCTTGTATTAAATCTCTTTTTCAATTTGCTTGTTGCCCATACTTGGTACAATTTAGTATAAGCATCTAAGGTCTTGGGTTGTTACTAGTTAATTTCTCTTCTCTGTAGTATCCTTCAAGCTTAACCCTTCCTCCAAACTTTCCTTGTCAGAGTGTGTATGTATTGGGGGGGGGGGCATTTTCCTTCATGTTTATGATATTATGGAAGTCCATACTCCTAAACTTGTATTCACAAGCCCCAACCAATGTGCTTAGCTTTAATAGTCAGCCAGAAGATAGTTTTGGCTTAAAGCAAAAAACCACTTACTATGATGGTAATGTAAGAATATTAGAATCAAAATATTCCCCTGGTAAACCTGGGACATGACCTCCTATAACAATACACAACAAATGGGGCAGCTAAGTGGCACAGTGCATAGAGCACCAGCCCTGGATTCAAAAGGACCTGAGTTCAAATTCAGCCTTAGACACTTAACAATTACTAGCTGTGTGACCCTAGGCAAGTCACTTAACCCCAATTGCCTCACCAAAAAAACAAAACAAAACAAAAAAAAAACCCGCAATACACAACAACAAGCTGAAGAATGGGTGTACACACAAAGTACACTAACAGAGGGGTATACACACAAGGAATATCAACGCACACATGGAGCCCAGGTATTCCTATCTCTGGCACTGCAAGGCCCTGATATCCTTTACCTTTCCATGGTATGACTCCTCAAATGTATCCCCTTCCTCATTTCTCAGCTGGCTCCTAGATTCCCTGGACCTGATCCCTGATGAGTTCATTATCTTCTACTAGATGAGTAGTTCTGCTTCAAAATGCCACAGTGGATGGGGAGAAGAGAGAAATCCCCCTCCCCTCCTAAAAGGCAAGTGATGTTTCCCTCCCAAAGGCCAGGTTCTACCTCTATAGCTGACTTTCTCATCTCTTCTGCCAGAGGTCATACTCTTCAGGGCATCCCCAGCTTTGATCCTAAGCCAGCCAATGGTTAAGTGCCCTCTAAATCCATTAGTTTTTCTCAGAGGGTTTCTTTGTACCTCATGAAGTGGTAACAATGTGGATATGTTTAAAACCTTAACAGTTCATTGAGGGGCAGCTAGGTGGCACAGTAGATAGAGCACCGGCCCTGGAGTCAAGAGTACAGAGTTCAAATGCGGCCTCAGACACTTAACACTTACTAGCTATGTGACCCTGGGCAAGTCACTTAACCCCAATTCCCTCACTAAAAAAAACCAAAAAAACCCAAAAACCCCCAAAAAACCAGTTCATTGCCTGGGTTACCTGACCATTGTCTTCTATGATTTCATCAACTGGTTTAGGGGGAATCAATTGATCATTGATGTCTTGATCAAATGCTTCCTTCACCCCAATTACACTTAGATTTTGTCTTCTGTGAATTCCTAGGCATCTCTGCTACAATTCTTTTCCCTACATTTTGACTTCCTTCAATGGCTTCTAGCTTGGTAGCAATATGTAGACAGTTTCCTCTTCCCTCTTCCTTTTCAGTTTAAAGCCCTTTGATAAGATCTATAAGACTCCAGGAAAATACATTTTTATATTTTGAGAATGGTGCAGAAATTTCATGGCAGAGATTGTGATCTTACCACATCTTTTCATCCTATGAGACTCTTGTCTTATCCTCCCACAGATCCATCACTAGGGGCTCATCTGTCATGTTATTGAGCTTGCTCAAGGTCTTTTAACATTTTATAGGTACCAATGCTTCACTTGAACTGTTCATCTATTACCCTTCGCTCTTGCTACATGACTTTCTATATGATCACATTTTCTTATCAAACATGCCTTAGACAGTATCTCTTATGTGGCTTCTTGGACACATCATTGATAACATGGTGCAGACTGTTTACATCCTCCATATGTTTCTCCATTTCCCTTCAGTTTTAATCCTTTAGAAGTGGTGGTATTCCATGATCCAATATCTTAGAGCAAAACCTGAAGAATAAATTGTTGTTCAGCTATTTTTCAGTCATGTCCAACTCTTTGTGACTCATTTGGGATTTTCTTGGCAAAACACTACAGTGGTTTGCCATTTCCTTCTCCAATTCATTTTACAGATAAGGAAACTGAGGCAAACAAGATTGAGTGACTTGCCCAGGGTCACACAGCTAGTAAGTGTACGAGGACAGTTTTGAACTCAGGAAGATGAGTCTTCCTGATTCTGGGCCCAGCACTCTATGCACTATGGCGCTACATAGCTGCCCTGAAGAATAAATTAGTATTTTTGTCAAATTTCTGTCCAAAATGACAGATTTTTGTTTCAGGGAGCAACACAATATCACTGAAAGCACTACACAATTTTCCAAATAGAATTCAGCTGCTTTCTTTCTTCCATTCCATTTTTACCTTCAATCTACTTTGTATATATCTAGTGTGTTCATAGTTGTTTGCATGTCTTTCTTCCATCAGAATGTGAACTTGAGCACAGGGACTATGTTTTTACTGATCTTTCTATACACACTGCTTATTATTACAGTGCCTTACACACAGTAAATGTATAATTCATGTCTACTGACTGATTGTTCAGTTCTGAATCCAGTATATTGACTATCTGTAATGTCTGTCCAAAATATCTTCATTGATAGACCAGTTCAAGTGGCCTACCCCATCCAACTGCATATCATTACTTGTCTACTGGCATTCTTCATCCACTTGGTTTTTCCCATGTACGTGGTTAGGCAGAACACTTTTCAGTAGTAGTTGTAAATTTCATTTAGAAGGTTTTGTAGTATTCTGCTGCTTGAGGCAATCAGCACAATATCACTTGCAAATAGGAGTACCTTCACTTCTATTGACATAATGCTGAACTTCACTGAAGGAAGCCACACAAAATAATAATGTTTTTTGGGTCCACTACAAATTTGTGTAATCTAAACTCAACTACTCTCACTTTGTCACAGCAATCCTATTCTTCACTGATGAATTCCCCATCACACTCCCTTGCAGCAATTGTTCCAATTCTCTTCCTTCCTCAAGTTTCTTCACCTCCTATTTTACTGAGAAAATTCAGTCCATTTGACTTAAGCTCTCTCTTCTGTCTTGCTTTGTTCTGGTCTCTGAGGAAGAGGTAGCCTTGACCTATTCCTTCTTCTGGAAACTTATTCTTTTAGCCATAGTATAGTGGATAGATAGCTGACCTAGGTAGGAACCAGGAAAATTTGAGTTCCAGTCCTGCTTTTTATGCATATGGACTGTGTGATTTGGGCTAAATCCCTTATAACTTCTCAGTGCTCTAGGCCAGGTGAATCAAACTCAGAAAGAGAGGGATCCCTTAAGTCTCATATCAACTTAGGAAAACCACCAATTTGACAATTATCTGTGTTGTGTTGTCTGGCAACAGGGTGGTAGAGTAAATGAAACTCTGGACATAGACTCAGGAAGATCTGAGTTCAAATCCAGCCTCAGACACTTACTAGCTATGTGACCCTGGGCAAGTCACTTAGCCCTATAAAATGGAGGCATACTGGAGAAGGAAATGGCAAATCATTTCAGCATCTTTGCCAAGAAAACCCGCATGGACAAGTCCATGGGTCACAAGGCGTCAGACATGACTGAACAAACAGACAAAATATTGTATTGCATTTGTATTTGTTTTGTTAAACATTTCCCAATTATATTTTAATCTGGTTCAGGCCACTTGCGGTGCTACTCTGAGTTTGACACCTCAGCTCTAGGGGACTCTTTAAGCCCCTAAGTTACAGAGAAGGGGCTGACCTGCTCTGATAGTTTGCTCTTCTGAGAATTCCACTACACCCAAGGAACCAGTGTGGTGCCTAAACCTCTCTTTTCTTATGATGACTTCTCCACAGACCCAAAGGCTGCTGAGTTACAGCTCTCTGTGCTCCTGTTAATGCAAGCTTGCTTTTTCAAAGCACAGACACACACGTACAATAACCCCAAAGCTGGATATTGCTGACTCATACTCAGCTATGGAGCCCAGAAATTCCTCTAGAGAGAGTTCTTTTTAAAACCATTAAAAAAAAATATGTTGCTTTGGAATCTGGCCCTGAATTGTTATGTGTGATGAGGGACATATGGGTATAAGCACAGAGAAGGCACAAGTGCCATTTTGGGTTTCTTAGAAGACAATGCCCTAAAAATGTGAGGGTTAGGGTTGTGATTATGCATTGTTGGGGGGGGGGGTGAAGAAAGCTAGTAAAAGCATTCAGAGGGGCAGCTAGATGGCGCACTGGATAGAGCACCGGTCCTGGAGTCAGGAGTACCTGAGTTCAAATCCAGCCTCAGACACTTAACACTTACTAGCTGTGTGACCCTGGGCAAGTCACTTAACCCCAATTGCCTCACCCCCCCCAAAAAAAAAGCATTCAGAGAAATCATGAATAACCAAAGTAGGGGTCAAGAAGGGGAGAAGGAAGCCTTCCCACGACAAACATAACCATCACTGACATTTGGTCTCTGCTGTGGTTTTGGGGATCCCTTCCAGTGTTGAAAGTGAGGGGATGCCCTCTAGGAGTTGGAGGATTTTGAGGCTGCTGGGCAGTCCCACTCAACTGGACAGCACCTCACCCAGGAACAGAGACTCGGGGAGGCACGTGCGGCCTTTCTGTTCCTGCCACTCCAGCTCATTTGACATTTCCTTGTGGCATTTCCAGGCTGTGGGACTAGTCATAAACATTTACTCTGGATCATAAACATGGGGAAAGCGGCTGTCATTTCTGCCGCTGACACCTCTACCTCTTCAGCTTTGGCTGAACTGACTACCTAAGAAGAGATGGAGTGAGGGGAGAGGGAGGGAGTGAGCTTCCCAGCTCACCCCGGGGAAAGCGGGCTTCTTCTTTTGAAAAGAGGACCCCAGAATTTTACAGAAGAGGAGAAAGGGAGGGAGGAAGGGGAGGCTCTTTATTGGCATGCTAGCTCACTTTTATATAGCATGTTTAAGTTTACTAAATGCTTTGCATTTTATCTCATTTGATCCTCAGGACACTCTCCAAGACAGAACATTTTACATTTGAAAGGCTCAGAGACCTCTGGTGACTCAGGATATTGGAAAGACTGTGGAGTGAGAAGATCTGGATTCAAATCCTGACACTGTTAACATATTACTTTGTGATCTTTGGTAAATCATTTAACTTCCCAGGGCTTCGATTCCTCATCTATAAATTGAAGAGGTTGTTGGATTAGTTGGCTTCTAAGTTTCCTTCCAGCACTAGATCTATGATGATGACTCACCAAGGGTCACACAGCTAGTCAGTTGCTAAGGCAGGATTAGAATACAGGTCTTCTTGACTCCAAGTCCGGTACTCTAACCTCTGTGCCACACTTCAGCAGGAAACACTCTAGGCCCTGGGCCTGGTTAGAACTAGAAGCAATGTGGCAGAATGGTACAATGGAAAGAGAAGTAGATTTGAAGTCAAAGGACCCAAGTTCAAATCCTCATACTGTTAACTTACCTACCTGCGTAACCTTTGGCAAGGTATAATATATCTTCTGGGTCTTTGTTTCTCATCTGTAAAGAGAGGAAGTGGGGGAATGAGGCTTCAGTGACCTTTAACATCTCTTCTAGCTCTAAATCATCGATCCTAAGTTAAGCTTAGGGTGTCCAAAGCTGGGATGAAGACAGATAGACACACACACACACACACACACACACACACACACACACACACACACACACACACACACACACATATACGCTAGTTGAGGAAGTTGGCTTTGGGGTTTTGTAGCCTCAGGTTCTGGGGTGGTCAGGAGTGTTGCCTGACCACTCTCTCTCCTTGTCCAGGTCCTTCTTGGCAAAGAAGGAAAGAAAACAGAACTCTACACACTCCTGCAGAGAATGAAAGGGGTATGTGTATAAGAGAGAGAGAAATTAGTAACTGTCTACAAATTACAACCCAGACCACAACAAAGGCCTGTATTTACAAGAACTGTGCTCTGTGTTAAGATCCATTCATGTTGCTAAATTTCCTTTTTCCTTCTCAGCATTCCCCCCCCCTTTTTTTTTTCTTCTCTCCTTAACTTCACTGTTGGGGGGAAATAAGCCACACTGAAAATTATGGCTTATACCTCAAACCAGCTACTTGTTGGGTGAAAATTACCAACTGGCCCCATTCCTCTAGCAGGCCTTCCCTCTTTATCAGAGGGGTCACTGGTTTCCATAAGCAAAGCAGACTCCTGAGTCGTTCAGTCATAAAGAAAATTGGTCAAGCTGTTTTATTATTAGGAAAAAGCTGCACATTAGCATTTGGAAAATCCAAAGAAGATGGGCCCCTGTGAATGAATGTACTTCTAGTCACCCACCCATTAAGGAAACTCTAGAGGGATGGAGTCCTCCCAACGGATGGGAGAGCTTTGAGGGGTGGAGACCTTTCAGGAAATGTTTATTAAAATCCTTTAGCCAGTTTTTTATGACGGGGTTTATGTAGCCAAATCCAGACTTGAAGGGATTCCTCATGGGATAAAAGGTCGTTTGGAAGCAAGTGGGGGAGGGGAGGGAAGTTATGGAAGGGAAGTAAAATGGAGACAGGTTCATAAAAGCTCTAACATTAATAACCAAGAAAAGGAGACATACACACACACACACACACATCACATCACATCACATGCTTTTTTCCAGTTCAGACACTGCACACTTTGACGTTTGGGCCGTCTGGAAACAAGACTGGGCGAGTTGAGACCAGATGCTTGCAGAGGGGTTATTTTAACTGTTAGTAGCGTTTCCAAGGTGTCTCCCATCTGGAGACAGACAGTATCCCATGTCTTTCCTCTTCCTTTAATCATCAGACTCACTCTAAAACAATAAATGTGGAGAGCTCAGGCAACAGGAATATCTCTATCCTGTCCAATGACTGTGTTGTGTAAATCAGGGCACAGAGCTCACAACAAATCAATTCATTCCCTCAGATCTCTTCATTAATGCCTTTATCATTAAGCTATAAAGACTCCTTGAGGCCCTGCAGGAAGCATCTTGGAAGGGCCCCTGCTGTAGGATTGGAAATCTGCAATAATAATAATAATAATAATAATAATAATAATAGCCCTTGCTAAGCCCAACTCAGAGTCTATGTCACTGGGGGAGGGGCTGGAACAATTGCAAAGAAAGGGAATGTTTTCTAGGGCAGGGGTTCTTCATCATTTTAGTCTTATGGACTGCTTTGCCAATCTGGTGAAACCTATGGATGAACTTCTCAAAAAAATGTCTGTTGCCTACATTCATAACTGAAGGAAATAATCAATTTTAGTTATAGGATACTGGAAATAAAGATTTTCCCTCATCTAAGTTCACAGATACCCTAAAACTTATCCACAGACCTCTTGAAGGTCCATTGATATCAAGTTTGATATATAGCAGGCACTCTAGGTACCTGGAGACCACTATGGAAGTCATGAACTCTGGTAGGCAAGAACTCTGAATCATTGATCATTTGAGTCCTGGGACTTTCAATGATTTAGTTAGATTCCTGGCCAGTGTGATATAATTTCTCCTATGAACTTAAGAGATAGACAGCATGGGGTTGCTGGCTAGTTCTACTCAGGACCATCATGATAATTAAATAAATGTTTATTGATTGATTGATTGATCAGTTTGATGTAGAGGACTAAGGGTTCTTTTTCTTGTTCTAGTATCACAAAGAAGCAAGGTAACACTGGAAGAAAGTGAGAAACTTGGCTCTGGCCAATAAAGAAGGGCAATCCCCAAAGGTGCATGAAATGGACTGATGATATAAATGTTATACATAACAAAATTGAGACATGTCTTTCCAAGGCCAGGCAAGGACTTCATTCATACCATTTACTGTCAACAATAAAGTTACAGCACAGTATATCAAAGATTAAAGCAGGGTTGCAGGATACAACATAAACCCACATAAATCATCAATATTTCTTTATATGACCAATAAATAAAGCCCAGCAGCAAGAGATAGAAAGAAAAATTCCATTTAAAATAAATGTAAACATTATAAAATACTTGAAAGTCTACCTGCCAAGACAAACCCAGGACATACAATGAACACAATTACAAAACACTCTTCACACAAATAAAGTCAGATCTAAACAACTGGAAAAATATCAACTGCTCATGGGTAGACTGAACCAATATAATAAAAATGACAATTCTGCCTAAACTAATTTACTTGCTTGGTGCCATACCAATCAAACTACCCAAAAATTATTTGATAGAGCTAGAAAAAATAAAATTCATTTGGAAGAACAAAAGGTCAAGAACATCAAAGGAATTCATTTTTAAAAATACAAAGGGGGGGGCAGCTAAGTGGCACAGTGGATAAAGCACTGGCCCTGGATTCAGGAGAACCTGAGTTCAAATCCAGCCTCAGGCACTTGACATTAGCTGTTGTGACCCTGGGGAAGTCACTTAACCCTCATTGCCCCGCAAAAACAAAAACAAAAAACTTTAAAAATACAAAGGAGGGTGGCCTAGCAATACTAGACCTCAAACTATATTATAAAGTGGTAATCATCAAAACTATTTGGGACTGGCTAAGAAATAGAGTAATGGATCAGTGGAATAGACTAGGTATACAAGACACAGTAGTCAATGACCATAGTAAATTAATGTTTGATAAACCCAAAGAACCCAACCTTTGGGATAAGATCCCATTATTAAAAAACTACTGGGGAAAGTGGAAAACAACAGGGCACAAACTAGGTATGGACCAACATCTCACACCATATACCAAGATAAGGCCAAAATGGGTACATGATTTAGACATAAAGGGTGACACTAAAAGCAAATTAGCAGAGCAAGGAAAAGTCTACCTGTCAGATCTATGGAGAAGGAAAGAATTCATGACCAAGCAAAAGACAGCATTATAAAATAGATAACTTTGATAATATTAAATTAAAAAGGTTTTGCACAAACAAAATCAGTGCAAACAAGATTAGAAGGAAAGCAAAAAACTGGGAGACAATTTTTACAGCCAGTGTTTCTGATAAAGGCCTCATTTCTCAAATATATAGAGAACTGAGTCAAATTTGTAAGAATGCAAGCCGTTCCCCAATTGAGAAATGATCAAAGAATATGAACAGGCAGTTTTCAGATAAAGAAATCAAAGTTATCTATAGGCTTGCAAAGAAATGTTCTAAATCACTTTTGATTAGAGAAATGCAAATTAAATCAACTCTGAGGTACCACCTCACGCCTATCAGATTGGCTAATATGACAAAAAAGGAAAAGAATAAATGTTGAAGAAGATGGAAAATTGGAACACTAATGCACTGGGTTTTTAAAATAATAATAAATATTTTTATTTAAAGTTTTGAGTTCCAAATCCTATCCCTCCTTCCCTCCTTCATCTCTCTCTTCCCTGAGGTGTTAAGCAATCAGAAATAGGTTGTACATGTGCAATTATGTAAAATATTACCATATTAATAATTTTGCATAAGAAAACTTGAATAAAAGAAAAAAATGAAAGAAAGTGAAAAATAGCATGCTTCAGTCTGTGTTCAATCAGTATCAGTTCTTTCTTTGGAGGTGCATAGTATGCTTCATCATTAGTCCTTTGGGATTTTCTTGAAACATTGTATTGCTGAGAATAGTTGTCATTCACAGTTCTTCATTCAACAATATTGCTGTCACTGTGCACAATGTTCTCTTGGTTCTGCTCACTTCACTATACATCAGTTCATACAAGTCTTTTCAGGCCTTTCTGAAAACTGCTTGTCGTTTCTTATAGCACGATAATATTCCATCACCATCAGATACCACAGCTTGTTTAGCCATTCCCCAATTGATGGACATTTTTTTGATTTCCAATTCTTAGCCACCACAAAAAGAGCTGCTATAAATATTTTTGTACAAACAGATCTTTTTTTTCTTTTTGGGGATGTCTTTGGGATGTAAACCTAGCAGTAGTATTGCTGGATCAAAGGGTATGTACAGTTTTATAGCTCTTGGGGCATAATTCCAAATTGTTCTCCAGAATTGTTGGATCTGTTCACAACTCTTCCTACAGTGGACTAGCATCCCAATTTTCTGACATCCTCTTCAAAATCCAATATTTTTCTTTTTTGTTACAACACTAATGCACTGTTGCTGGAGTTGTAAACTGTTCCAAACATTCTAGAAAGCAATTTGGAACTATGCCCAAAGGGCAACCAAATGGTGCATACCCTTTGACTATTTGACTATTAAGTCTGTATTCCAAAGAGATCATTAAAAAGGGAAAATAGCCTACATGTGCAAAAATATTTATAACAGCCCTTTTTGTAGCAGCAAAATATTGGAAATTGAGGGGATGCCCATCAATTGGTGAATGGCTGAATAAGCTGTGGTATATGAATGTAATGGAATACTATTGCACTATAAAAAATGATGAGCAGGCTGACTTCAGAAAAACCTGTAAAAACTTACATGAACCGATGCAAAGTAAAATGCGCAGAACCAAGAAAACATAGTACACAGTATCAGCAACATTGTATAATGATCATTTATGAATGATTTAGCTCTTCTCAGCAACACAATGATCTAAGACAAATACAAAGACCTCATGATGGAAAATGCTATCCATTTCCAGATAAAGAACTGATGGACTCTGAATGCATATCAAAGTATACTTTTTTTTACTTTATTTTTTCATGATTTTTTTCCTTTTGGTGTGTTTCTTCTTTCACAACTGTGACTAATATGGAAGTATGTTTTACATATTTGCACACATATAACCTATATCAAATTGTCTACCATTTTATGAAGAGGGGAGGGAAGGAGAAAAATTTGGAACTCAAAAATCTTGTAAAAATGAATGCTAAAAATTGTCTTGATATATAATTTTGGAGAAATACTATTAAAATCATTAAAAATATTAATGCAAGGTAACTCCTCCTTCTTAAAGCCAAATTAGGTGAAATATGAGCAAAAGTTAAGAAATTGAAGAGTAAACAGGAAAGAACCTGAAAGCAATGAAAATCTTTATTTCACACAAACTCTAGCTTGGATAATGAAAAAAAAAATAATTAAATGGATGGTAAAGATAATGTCAAAGTCTTGAATGATTGAAAAGAATATGGACATTTTTAGAATGGAATTTCAAAAAGTTATTTTGAATTTGATGACACAAATACAACTAACAAACCAACTATAACAAAACAGACTAGTTTTCAAAACTAGTCTGAAATAACTATCATGAGTGAACACATTCTCCTACAATATTTGATTTTGAGAATGTAAAAACATTTGAGAAACCACACACAACAATAAATGCTTTAATTTGCAATTGTGTGGACCATAGGAGGAGAGGAATATCTAAGAATATTCCTAAGTACAGGTGTCAAATACTATCATGGCAGAAGTGACTTAAGAAAGTTATTGATGGGGGGCAGCTAGATGACGCAGTGGATAAAGCACCGGCCCTGGATTCAGGAGGACCTGAGTTCAAATCCAGCTTCAGACACTTGACACTTACTAGCTATGTGACCCTGGGCAAGTCACTTAACCTTCACTGCCCTGAAAAATAAAGAAAAAAAGAAAAAGAAAAAGAAAAAGAAAGAAAAGTCATAAACAAGTGTCTGAGGTTGGATTTGAACTCAGGTTCTCCTGAATCCAGGGCCGGTGGTCTCTCCACTGCGCCACCTAGCTGCCCCTAATTATATTGATTTTATAGTCGTGATGTACATTATTTCCTTTAATACCTTAAATGTATTCAATGGATTAAATGTGACTCTGTAACTACCCTAAAATTGTATTAAAACACCTCCAAAATAAATAAACAGATAAATAAACAAATAAACAAACAGATAAATAAAATAAAGATAAATAGATAGATAGATAGGTGGATAGATAAATAGATAAATAAATTAGTGGATGGATGAGTAAATTAATAAATTCCATAGAAGAGTGAGATGATGATAATGATGGTGATAATAATAATAATAACAATAATGAAAAGCTTTCAAAATATAAGTACCTAGTAGAAGACATCAAAACCATGTGAGACTAGGAGGAGATTTTTTTTTTATTTAAAAAATGTTTTTGGAGTCTGAAGGCTGATTGAAGCATACTCTTTTCACTTTTGTTGTTGCTTTTTTGTTATTGTTGTTTATTCTTTCTTGAATTTTTCTCCTTTTGTTCTGATTCTTTTCTTACAACATGACTAATGTGGAAATATGTTTAACATGATTGTAATGTATAACCTATATCAGATTGTTGCTGACTTTGGGAGGGGGGAGGGAAGGGAAAGTGGGAGAAAAATTCAGAACTCAAAAAATATCTTTACATGTAATTGGAAAAAAATTTAAATAAAATTTTTAAAAATGTTTTCAAGAGTAAGGTCTATTTAACAATTCTTCCCACCCCCATCTTAGAAGAAAAGATATGAGCTTAAGCAAGACCTTTCAAAGAATTTGGACATAGTCAAACAAACTGAACCGTGGTCCCTGAGCACCCTCCCTACCTCAACATGAAAAAGAGACATTTGGCTGTAGCCCAAGAAGGAGGAGGAGGAGGAGGAGAAAGAAGAAGAAGAAGAAGAAGAAGAAGAAGAAGAAGAAGAAGAAGAAGAAGAAGAAGAAGAAGAAGAAGAAGAAGAAGAAGAAGAAGAAGAAGAAGAAGAAGAAGAAGAAGATCAGGTTTACAAGAACAAGCCAAAGAAAACGAGCTAACTTCTCTAGCAGTCAGGAGGAAGCTTGCCTAGGGTCACACAGCTAGTAAATGTCTGGGGTCAAATTTTAAGTCAGGCTCTTCTGACTCCACGGCTGGTACTCTATCCACTGTGCCACCTGGCTGCCTCTCCAAGGTTGTCTTTCTTTCTTTCTTTTTAGCAGGGCAATGAGGGTTAAGTGACTTGCCCAAGGTCACACAGTTAGTAAGTGTCAAGTGTCTGAGGTCAGAATTGAACTCAGGTCCTCCTGAATCCAAGGCTGGTGCTTTATCCACTGTCCCACCCAGCTGCCCCCTCCAAGGTTGTCTTGCTGAGCATTGCAAAGGAAAGAACAATGATCTGAGAGACAAAGAGATTTGAGCTCAGACAGTTCTGACATCTCTCTGGATCTCAGTCTCCTCATGTTTAGAATACCACCAACTGCTCTACCATATAAGGACAAAGAAATGTAAAAGAGATATGAAAATAGTTTTTCCCTGAAAATTAAAATAAATACTAATATTTAGTAGATTTAATATTCTAATTATAACAATTTTATATAATATACAATATAATGATTATAATAATATTTTATATAATATATAATAAATAGAATCATATGTAAAGTTGTAGCCATAAGCAGCAAAGTGCATATTATTAATTTATCAAGGTCTCAGTGAGGTCTAATGCTTGGTCAGTGACCTCAGGGATCCCCAGATCATGCTAGAATCTCCCACATCTGGGGGAGGGGAGTGAGGTCCTCAGAAATCAAGGCAAGTACAGAATCTTTGAACACTAATGCTGTTGCAAACTCCCTTTTGCAATTTCTGGTTTCTCCTGCTGGTAACTGACAAGAGCTCTGGGATTGCTCAGAGATGTATATAGGGAGAAACCCCAATGAAACAAATCATTTCAGACCTAAATCCAAAAGGATCATGGAACTAGGGTCCTAGCTGGGTATGCTAATTCATCTTTGTGAGGCAAATGGAATGAGTTCGTAGAGCATGTAATTGGAAAAACAAATAAGGTTTATTAATAATAAACAAATATGGCAGCTAGGTGGCACAGTGGATAAAGCACTGGTCCTGGATTCAGGAGAATCTGAGTTCAAATTCAGCCTCAGACATGTGCCACTTACTAGCTGTGTTACCCTGGGCAAGTCACTTAACCCTCATTGCCCCCCCCAAAAAAAAAAGTGTTGGAGAAGAAGTAATTCTAATTAAGCTTAAAAAATAATATACAAAAAAATAAGCTGTAATGAATAAGCAAATTTAATTGGGCTTAGGGCCCTAGCCCAGTCTATACACACTTGAGGAGGGAGTGGGGAGATGGGTCTGCCTCTATTCCCCAGAGTTGCCTGGTATTAAGATTCTGACTGAAAACAGGCAGGTCAGTTTGCAAGGGGCATCGAGATTAATCTGTATAGTGGAAAGAGAGCAGACTTTGGAGTCAGGAGACCTGTGTTTGAATCCCAATTGCTACTTATTACAATTAATTAATGAAAAAATCAACAAGCATTTATTAAGAACACAGCCTGGGGGCAGCTAGGTGGCGCAGTGGATAGAGCACCGGCCCTGGAGTCAGGAGTACCTGAGTTCAAATCTGGCCTCAGATACTTAACACTTACTAGCTGTGTGACCCTGGGCAAGTCACTTAACCCTCATTGCCCCACCAAAAAAAATAATAATAATAAATAAAGAACACAGCCCGTGCCAGGTATTAGACATACAGATACAAAAATGAAATAGGCCCTGTCCTCAGGGAGCTTACATTTAATCTGATGAGAGAACATATACATACATACATACATATATATACAAAATATATGGTAATTTTGTAGAAGAGAGCACTAGCATTTGGGGTTATAGGTTATATCATGTGTAATAAAGTTGAAAAAGTTGAAAAAAAAAAAAAAGAAAAAGTTGCTTTGGGCTTTGCAACCTTAGGCAAGTCACATGCCCTGTCTGGGTTTCAATGTACTCCTCATGAAAAAAGGGATTTGGGCTGAGTAGAAAGAAAGAGGAAAGGGAATGTGCCTTTATATAGCACCTACTATGTGCTGTGCTAAGGGCTTTTATAAATCTATTCTCAAACCTATATTTGATTGCTTACCGCCTCAGGGAGGGGGGAAGGTAGGGAGGGAAAGGAGAAAAAGAGGGATAAAATTTGGAACTCAAAACTTTAAATTAAAATGTTTATTATTAAAAAACAAAACAAATATAATCTCATTTGATCCTCAAAAAACCCTGTGAGGCAGGTACTTTTATTATACCCATTTACAGTTGAGGAAACTGAGGCAACAAAGGTTAAGTGACTTGCCCAGTGTCACACGATGTCTATGGACAGATTTGAACTCCGGTCTTGTCTCCAGGCCCAGCTCACAGCACCACCAGCGGCCTGGATTTTTTCTACGGATCCTTCTCTATCCATCTCTGTCACATCCCACTCCAAAGTCTAGGATGGAAACTGACATGGGACAAATCAAGAGACACAATCTGTTTTTGGCTCAGGAAGTCTAGCAGCAAGGGGTGGCTACAGTGGGTGGGGAAGTTGGAAACACCAGTGGCTCTCTACCAGAGGAGGTCAGAGTGACCTCCTCTTCTCGGCTAGCCTGTTTCATGGGAAGGTGGAGCAGACACTAGGGTCAGTTTCCAAATTCATCAGAAAGGGCTTGGATTTTAAAGGAACACACATTCATAAACTGGGGACTGAGGGATTTTTTAACTGGACAAGGGAAAGAACTTCAGTTAAAAGCAGAGGGTGTTCTTGCTACTTTTTAAAATCCGCTCTCCTGGACTTCTGGGAAGGGTATATAAAGAGCTAAAACAAAAATGGCCTGGGAGTTGGGGGGAAGGTTTTAGTGGGATTATTTTCAGCTATTATTAGAGGTGGGAGGTCATAACATACAATGAGAGACAGTGAATTCCTTATTCTGCTAAACTTTCTAGGATAGGAATCTAATCAATAAACCAACAAGCATTTATGAATTGTTTGCTATGCATACGGAACACCTAGATGGCACAATGGATAGAGTGCCAGGTCTGGAGTCGGGAAGATTTGAGTTCAAATTTGACCTCAAATACTTACTGGCTATGTGACTCTGGGCAAGTCACTTAACCCTGTTGGCTTCACTTTCCTCATCTGTCAAATGAGCTGGAGAAGGAAATGGCAAACCACTCTAGTACCATTGCCAAGAAAACCCCAAATGGGGTTATTAAAAGTCAGACACGACTGAAAATGACTAAACAGTAAACTGTATTGCCCAACCCCTCCTGATTCTAATGCTATCTCTGTTAATCATTCCCAGTTTATCCTGTATATATCTTACTTTGTATGTATTCATTTCTATCTCTCCTATTAGATTGTAAGTGCCTTGAGGGCAGGAATTGTCTTTTACTTCTTTTTTGTACCCCACCCAATGCTTAGCACAGCACCTGGTGCATAGTAGATGCTTTAAAAATGTTAACTGATGGGGCAGCTAGATGGCGTAGTGGATAGAGCATGGGCCCTGGAGTCAGGAGTACCTGAGTTCAAATCCAGCCTCAGACACTTAACATTTACTAGCTGTGTGACCCTGGGCAAGTCACTTAACCCCAACTGCCTCACTAAAAAAAAAAAAATTAAAAAAAAATGTTAACTGATTGGTACCTCAATCAATCAATGTGATTGTAGCTCCTCAAAGAGGTTCCATTCTTTCAGAAGAGACAACATGTATACGTAGACAACTGGTAGCTGAGTCTTAAAAGAAGCTAGGGAACATAAGAAGTAGAGGTGAGGGGGCGGTGTGCTTTCCAGGCATGGGACAAAGACATTGTGGGGGCGGCTAGGTGGCACAGTGGATAAAGCACCGGCCCAGGATTCAGGAGTACCTGAGTTCAAATCCGGCCTCAGAAACTTGACACTTACTAGCTGTGTGACCCTGGGCAAGTCACTTAACCCCCATTGCCCCGCAAAAAAAAAAACAAAAAACAAAGACATTGAGACTAGAGATGGAGGGAGTGCTTCATAGGAGAAACAGCAAAAAAGGCCCATTTGGCTGGATCACTATGTTTGTGGAAAGGTTTTTTTTTTCCTGTGGAGCAGTGAGGGTAAAGTGACTTGCCCAGGGTCAGACAGCTAGTGTCAGGTGTCTGAGGCCGGATTTGAACTCAGGTCCTCCTGAATCCAGGGCTGGTGCTTCTGTGCCACCTAGCTGCCCCTGTGGAAAGGATTCATGTAGCTTGGTGTTGCTGTTCAGTCATTTTTCAGTTGTGTCCAACTCTTTGTGACCCCATTTGGGGTTTTCTTGGCAAAGATACTGGAGCCCTTTCTTTCTCCAGTTCATTTTACAGATATGGAAACTAAGGCAAACAGGCTTAAGTGACTTGCCCAAGGTCACACAGCTAGGAAGTGTCTGAGGCCAGGTTTTAATTCAGGATGAGGAGTCTTTCTGACTCCAGTCCTGGCACTCTATCCACTGTGCCATCCAAGCTGCCCTTCATGTAGGTAATAATGTGTAATAAGGCTAAAAAATGTAGGTCGTGGAGAGATTTAGATGCCAAGCAGAGGCGTTTAGCTTGAATTTAATTTAGTAGAAAGTGTACTGGGTCAAGAGTCAAGTAACCTGAGTGCCTGTCCTGAATCTTCCACTAATATGACCTTGCATAAATCATTTAACCTCCCAATATTTTGTTTCCTTGTCTGTCTATAAGAACATGCAATAATACCAACCCCATATGTTAGTTCTGAGGATCAAATGGGTATCATTGATGGGAAAGACTTTGAAAAATATTTTCAATGGTCATTGTTTATTTATTTATTTTTAAGTGAGGCAATTGGGGTTAAGTGACTTGCCCAGGGTCACACAGCTAGTAAGTGTTAAGTGTCTGAGGTCGGATTTGAACTCAGGTACTCCTGACTCCAGGGCTGGTGCTCTATCCACTGCGCCACCTAGCTGCCCCCCCTTTTTTTTTTTTGGTCATTGTTTATTTTTAAGGATGCAAGATATATACAACCATGCCAAGCATTGTAGATAAAAACACATTAAAATTTAACACTATTTTTTTTTTTAGTGAGGCAATTGGGGTTAAGTGACTTGCCCAGGGTCACACAGCTAGTAAATGTAAAGTGTCTGAGGCCAGATTTGAACTCAGGTCCTCCTGAATCCAGGGCCGGTGCTCTATCCACTACACCACCTAGCTGCCCCCATTTAACACTATTTTTAATGGCCTATAGAAACCTTTTTTTTCCTCTCTGAGCCCTCTCCCCCCAAAAAAAAACTATGAGGAAAAACTAACAAAATGATTTCAATGCAACTTGTTATTAAAATAGAATTATTGATAGCTTTTATTTTGATATTGCCTTCATTTCCAAATATATTCCTTTGCATCCTGATCCAGTGAGCCATCCCTTATGACAATTTTTTTAAAAAGCAGTTCAGCAAAATCAACCAACTTTTCTACTGTTCAACAGTATTTGCAATATCTCATATCTGTAGTTCCGACAATTCCCCCTCCCCCCCCACCCGCACACCTCTATAAAGGAGGGAGGGAAATGCATTTTCCTAAGTATTTTATGCAATATTGCACATTCACAGGCCACCATCCCCAACATCACCCCCATCCCTATCTTTATTTTTTTTTAGGCAATGGGGGTTAAGTGACTTGCCCAGGGTCACACAGCTAGTAAGTGTCAAGTGTCTGAGGCTGGATTTGAACTCATGTCCTCCTGAATCCAGGGCCAGTGCTCTATCCACTGCGCCACCTAGCTGCCCTCCTATCTTTATTTTAACAAAAAGGAGAGAAGCACATTTTCTTAACTCTTCTCTGGGGCCAAGGTTGGACATTATAATTATTCAGTATACTGGTTCCTTTTTTTGTTCTTTCAAATACCATTTTAAAGCTGCTATTTTTATAATGCTTTAAGGTTTAGCTTGACTTGGAGTGAGTCAAGTAAGACCTGAGTTCAGATTTGACCTCAGAAACTGACTGTGTGACCCTGGGAAAGTCACTTAATCCTACTTGCCTCAGTTTTCTCATCTGTAAATTGAGTTGGAGAAGGAAATATCAAATTGTTCCACTATCTTTGCCAAGAAAACACCAAATGGGGTCACAAAGAGTCTGACACAACTGAACAACAACAATAGATTAAGGTTTGCAAAACTATTTGAGTACAATCTCATTCGATCCTCCCAATAGTCCTGTGAGGTAGATGCTGTTATTATTCCCATTTCGCAGATGAGAAAATGGAAGATTAGAGAGGTGTAATGGGAGCATATGATCACAGATTTAGAATTCAAAGTGACCTTAGAGGCTATCTAGTCCAACCTCTTTACAAAGGAGGAAAATGAGGTTCAGAGACTTTAAATGACTTGCCCATAGTCACATAGCTAGTGTCAGAAGCATGTTTTGGACTAGATTCTCTCGACTACAGGTCTAGCCCTTTAACCATTACATAGGTAGTGGGAGGAATCTGAGATAACAGACCCCAAATTGGGTGTTTTCCTAAAATTTCCCCAATCATTCTATGATGCCTCTTCTGCTGTTGTGGACCAAAGGAAATCTCTCTTGTGAAATCCTAGAGTGCTTAGTTTCTAAATCGCACAGTTTAGTGCTGGATTGACATCATCTCATTTTGTATCTTAGTTGTGTGTGTTTACCTCGTCTTGCATAACTAGAAGACAAATTCTTTGAGAGCAGGGACAGTATCTTCTGTTCTCTTGTTGTTTCCAGTGCCTGGCATTGTGCTAAGCACGCACACACAGTCTGTGCCCAGTAACACTTCCCTTTGCTCTATTAGCCGTATTGATGGTCACACCAGAGAATCCCTCATCTACATTCCTCTTTGGTAGGTGTGTGGCTTCGAGTAAAACCACTTAGATTTGCTTTTGCTGTGTTCAAAAATATTCAGTGTTTTCCCTCCTCATTCAGGGGTGGGGAAATGAATGCCTTTGACATCATGGCACTTAGGAAAAGCAGCTTTCCCAGCATCCCTTTGGAATGCACCTGCTACTTTTGCTTCTTGATGACAACTACCTTGCCTGCCCTGGGTTATGTTGCTAGATAACCTTGATGTTTGTGTAGGCACTTGTTATGTATGCCTTTGCATCAGAGGTGTATGGGACCTTATATAGGATCCTTTTATTTAAAGGACCAGAAGAGATAGATAGATAGACAGAGATGGATGGATGGATGGATGGATGGATAGATGGACAGATGTAAAGAGAGTGAGCATTAGTGTTCACCATGTGGCAGGAGAGAGAGAGAGAGAGAGAGAGAGTGAGAGAGAGTGTCTAGTGGAAAAAAGACAGTACATTAAGGAGACCTGGAAAGTAGGTGGCAGAGGGAAAAGGAGGGAGGATATTATCACAGGGGGCAAGCAGCTGGGGAGAGAAGAGGAGGAGGAGGAGGAGGAGGAGGAGGAGGAGGAGGAGGAGGAGAAGGAGGAAGAGGAAGAGGAGGAGGAGAAGAAGAAGAAGGAGGAGGAGGAGGAGGAGGAGGAGGAGGAGGAGAAATCAATTGAATCATGAGTGAAGTGGAATATAGCTGCGGTCCCTATGAAACAGAAAAAAGAGTTTCCACAGAGAAAGGTAAAACCATATATCTCAGAGCAAATGCTTCAGCTCAAATGCAAACAAGCTTCCAATTTAGAGAACGGGAGGCCAAGTCACATTCTTGAGGGGGAATCTAGTCCTATACCTGTGGCTAAGAAAAACCAGTTCTGCTTATTGATCTTTTATTATGACTATGAATAGCTCCCTTCCCAACCCCCACCTGGTGATGCTATCTTGAGGAAGAGGAATAGAAAAGGATGGAAAATACTTTTTACCAGCCTGAGGGTGTGTGTTCGTGTGTGTGTGTGTGTGTGTGTGTGTGTGAGGTACTTTTGAAACCGATGATAAAATCCAGCAGCCTGCATTTCACTCCGAGGCACTAAGAACATAGGTCAGAGTCCTCTCTGGCCCCTAACAAACAGATCTCAGAACAGGGGTGGGAGCAATTCAAGAACTGTTCAATAGTCTATAAATCCCATGATGAAATGCCCTCAGGACCCTGCCTGGGAGTCAGAAGTCTGTATGTGCAGAGGGTAGTTTGGGCAGCAGCCATGATGAAGAAACAAGGGGACATTGCATTCTTGAAAAATATCCTATTCAGATTTGGGCTTAGCTTGGTGGTCGGACTTCAGAGGAAGAGGCGACGTGTAACCATTACTTGTGTTGACAGAGCATGGAAATGATGGTGACTATGTGTGGAGAAAAGTAATATAATTCTAAATCCCAGGGCTCCTAGTCCCAGCCCTGCCACACACTTGCTCTGACCTTGAGTAAAGTCTCTGAGCCTCTGTTTCTTCATCTATAAAATAAGGAAGTTCCACTAAATGACCTCTAATTAATTAACCAACCAATCAACAAACATTTATCTATGTGCCAGGTACTGTGCTAGGTGGTGAGAATACAAAGACAAAAACAAAACAGACCGGAGCAGCTAGGTGGCGCAGTGGATAGAGCACCGGCCTTGGATTCAGGAGGACCTGAGTTCAATCCAGCCTCGGACACTTGACACTTACTAGCTATGTGACCCTGGGCAAGTCACTTAACCCCAATTGCCTCACCAAAAAAAAAAACAAACCAACCCCAAAAACCCAGGCCTGCCTTCAAGGAACTTACATTATGGTGGGGAATGAATATATATACACATACATATGTATATGTATACATATATAAAAGTATATTTATATATAAAAAAGTATATGTTTATATATAGGCACATATGAAATAGCTAAAGGTAATTTTAGTGGGGGAAGGCACTAGTAATATCTAACATTTAGCATTTAACAATTATTATCTCATTTGATATTAATTATTATCTCACTCCGGGAGGTAGGTGCTATTGTTATCCCCATTTTACAGATGAGAAAACTAAGGCAAATAACAGTTAAGTGACTTACTCAGGGTCATACAGCCAGTAAGAGTCTGAGACCACATTTGAACCCAGGTCTTACTGACTCTAGGCCCAGTGCTCTATCCATTGCACCACCTGGCTGTCCTTCCATGCACTGACAGGGAGAGGGAGAGGGGGAGAAGAAAAGGTTTCCTGCAGAAGGTGGCACCTGAGCTGATTCTTTAAGAAAACTAAAGAGTCTAAGAAGTCGAGGGGAGGAATGACGGCAAGAGGGGGTAGCCCGGCAGAGACACAGAGAGGGAGTGTGGTGGTGTGAACAGTGTCAAGAAAATAAATTCTACTAGACCAAAAAGTACACAAAGAGGGAATTAATATGTGATAGGGCTGGGAAATTAGGAAGAAGTCAGGTTGTGAAGAGCTTTAAATGCCAAATGGAGATGATCATATTTAATCCTAGAGGTAATAGGGAGCCAAAGGGAGCCAGAACTTCCTAAGGCAGACCCTCTCTGTAGGTAAATCATTTTAGCAGTTGGGTGAGGACGGATCAAGATGGAGAGAGTTCACAAACTCTTTCTAACTCTGATTCTATAGAAGTTTTGGCCTTCTCCCTGGGATTTTACAGCTAGAGAGGTTCAAATCCCACCTCTGGCACTTAGGAGTTTTATAGTGGCAGCAGAAAACAAGGAGTCAACTAGAGATGCCCTTCTCTTAGAAGTTTATCCAGAGGATGGAGACAAGAATAGTGAAAGGACCAGAAGCCACGCCTGTCAGAAACCAGCTGAAAGAATCTGGGGGCATCCAGTCTGGAGAAGAGAAGACTTAGCAGGGACAGGATGACTATATCTAAATGGCAAAAGGGTTATCCCAGTGAAAGAGGTGTTGGCCTGGGTCTGTTTGGCCCCAACCAGAAGATGCAGAGAAGCCAGTTTTGTCAAAGTAGAAGGGAAAAGTCCGTAACTATCAGAACTGTCCGAAAGTGGGATGTGCTTCCTCAGGAAACAATGGGTTTCGGGGCAGCTAGGTAGCACAGTGGATAAAGCACTGGCCCTGGATTCAGGAGTTCCTGAGTTCAAATCCAGCCTCAGACACTTGACTAGCTGTGTGGCCCTGGGCAAGTCACTTAACCCCTATAGCCCTGCAAAAAAAAAATTTTTGTTTTTTGTTTTTTTTTGTTTTTTAGTGAGGCAATTAGGGTTAAGTGACTTGCCCAGGGTCACACAGCTAGTAAGTGTTATGTGTCTGAGGCCGGATTTGAACTCAGGTACGCCTGACTCCAGGGCCAGTGCTCTGTTCACCGTGCCACCTAGCTGCCCCCTTTTTTTTTTTAAAGAAAAGAAATCATTGGTTTCTTCAGTGGAAGATGTTGTTCAGGGGAAATCTCTTTTGGGGCATTGACTGGATGAGATGGTCTCAGTGTCCTCTATGATACTGTGCTCTCGGAGGTCCTTTCCAACACTGAGACTCCATGCTTTTATAGCTCTAGGCCTGCCTTTCTCCAGTGGGCATGGACACCTGAACAGTTCTATCTGATTGAAATCCATCTAGTTCGACACCAGAGTAGTTGGGTGGTGCAGTGGATAGAGTGCCAGGTCTGGAGTCAGGAAGGCTCATCTTCCTGAGTTCAAATCTAGCTTCACATACTTACTTGCTGTGTGATCCTGAGCAAGTCATTTTAACTGCGTTTGCCTCAGTTTCCTTATCTGTAAAATGATCTGGAGAAGGAAATGGCAAAACACTCCAGTATCTTTTCCTAGAGAAGTCCAAATTGGGCCATGCAGAGCCAGGCATAATTGAAATGACTCAACAACATCGACACCCGTCCTGAAAACCTCATGCCCCTAGTGCTGGGAGGTGAAGACCCTTGGATGAAGGAATGTTCCTCCTTTACCAATGGGTTGGTCCTCAGAGCTAAGCTAGGATTTTTATCAGCCAGTACCTTTTACATTGAGTAAGATTCTATTTAGAATAATAGTTCCCAACCCAAACTGTCACCCCTGGAGTATCTCCAAATACTTCAAGGTGGGAAGCAGAGGAAAATATTGTTCTTTTTGTGGTAGATGACTCATCAGGGCTTTAAAGCATTTTTTAATTTAAACGTTTCAATGAACAAAAATCTATTTTCTTTCCCTCCCACCTCCTCCAAAGCTCCTCCATATATAGTTACATTGAAAAGAAAAAGAAAGAAAAACAAATCCCTTGTAATAAATATGTCTAGTCAAGAAAAACATTCCCACATTGGCCATGTTCAAAATATGTGTCTCAGTCTGCATGGGTGAGAGAAACTATTAAGTTTTCAAAAGATTCTCAACACGGAATTTTAACACTTTGGGTTTGAGGGATTTTTTTTTTTTTGCACTAAATCTGTGATTCCATTGGTTTAAGATCTGGGAGAGAGAATTCCCTCTAGGAATACAGAATGGCAGTTAACTTTGTGACCTATAGTATTTCAGGAATTCTTTTTGCAGGGCAATGGGGGTTAAGTGACTTGCCCAAGGTCACACAGCTAGTAAGTGACATGTCTGAGGTTGGATTTGAACTCAGTTCCTCCTGAATCCAGGGCCAGTGCTTTATCCACTGCACCACCTAGCTGTCCCAGGAATTATTAACCTGGAGTCCCTGAACCTGTTTTTAAGAATATTTTGGTAAGTGTATTTCAACATAATCGGTTTTCTTTCTAATCTTATGTATTTTATTTTATGCATTTAAAGACATTATTCTGAGGAGGGGGTCCATCAGCTTCACTAGACTCCCCAAAGTGTCTATGATACCCCCTAAAAAAATTAATTAATTAATTAATTAATTAAGAAACCCTTTATTAGAGGTTTGCCTGGAGAGACCGATTTCCCTAGAGGCAGTTAGGTGGTATAGTGGGGAGGGCTCAGGATTGAAATGAGTAAAACTCATCTTCGTGAGTTCAAATCAGGCCATAGACTTATTTTGTCTTATTTTGTATTTGGAAATGCTCGTTTTATTTGGTGTTTGGTGAGTTCAGAATACATTTTTTTAAAAATTAAAAGAAATAGAAAACAAATATGGAAGCATTTTGAGGAGTAGGAAGTGTTATTTAAATGTAAGGTGGTAATATTTGTGGGCAGCTAGCTAGCACAGTATATAGAGAATAGGGGCAGCTAGGTGGTGCAGAGCACCAGTCCTGGATTCAGGAGGACCTCAATTGCCTCACCAAAAAAAAAATAAATGTGAGAAGAATTGAGCAATGGGCTTGGAATCAGGATGGCTCATCTTCAAATCCCACCTCAGACACTAGCTGTGTGGCCCTGGGTAAGTCACTTAGCCCTGTTTGTCTCAGTTTCCTCATCTGTAAAATGAGCTGGAGAAGGAAATGGCAAACCACTCCTGTATCTTTGCCCAAATGGAGTCACGAAAATATTGGACACAATTGAATAACAACAAAAAGTCATTCAGCCAGTGAATGTGCTTCAGAGCTAGACCTTGAATCCAGAACTTCCTAAGGCAGGATATTTATCCATTAAACCAGAGGTTCCTAACTTTTTTCTGCCCTCCATACACCTTGACTTTTTTTTTTTTTCGTTTTGTTTTGTTTCTTTGGTGAGGCAATTGGGATTAAGTGACTTTCACAAGGTCACACAGCTAGTAGGTGTCAAATGTCTGAGGCCGGATTTGAACTCAGGTCCTCCCGAATCCAGGGCCAGCGCTCCATCCACTGCGCCACCTAGCTGCCCCTACACCTTGACTTTTAATAAACCTTCCTGTACCATTCAACATGAAAGAATATAAATTCTAGAGGTTTGCCATGCATATACACCTAAGAAATAAAATAGATTTGTTTTTCATGAAGAAAATTTTATTCGATGTGTAACAACATCTTAGTATCTTTTAGCATCATAATGCTGTTAAATATTAGTCATATAAATTGGTGAGACCTCTGATCCTGCGTCTTGTCAACCAACAGTTTTATTCTCAGTATAATTTTGGAAAGAGATACCCCCACATTATATTTAGCCTCCAGTCTATTTTTTTTCTTTATATTTGACTGAGAATAGGACCAAGAATCCTAAAGTTTTGTGAACATGCTTAGTAAGGATGGGCTGAATTGGAAAGACTTTTATGAACTGATGTATATAGTGAAGTGAGCAGAACCACAAGAATGTTGTGCACAATGACAGCAATATTGTTTGATGAAGAATTGTGAATGACTTAACTATTCTCAGCAATATAATGATCCAAGAAAATTCCAAAGGACTAATGATGAAGCATACTGTCCACCTCCAGAGAAAGAACTTATATTGATTGAACACAGACTGAAGCATGCTATTTTTGTTGCATTTTTTTCTTTTGAATTTTCTTATACAAAATTACTAATATGGTAATGTTTTACATAATTGCACATTTATAACCTATATCTAATTGCTTGCTGCCTCAGGGAGAGGGGATGGGGAAGGGAACGAGGAATAGAATTTGAAACTCAAAAATTTGTTGTGGGTTTTTTGTTTTTTTTAGTGAGGCAATTGGGGTTAAGTGACTTGCCCAGGGTCACACAGCTAGTAAGTGTTAAGTGTCTGAGGCCAGATTTGAACTCAGGTACTCCTGACTCCAGGGCTGGTGCTCTTTCCACTGCGCCATCTAGCTGCCCCAAAACTCAAAAATGTAAATAAAAATGTTTACTAAAATTTTTTTAAAAAAGAAATGGACTGAGTACACCAAATATTTTAGAACATCATTGATAGGAAATCAATTCCAAGTGAAAATCAATTAGGTCATCTTTCACTAGGTCATTGTCATTGATTTTTTTCTAGTTTAACACGAAAAGTGTTTTCTATTCAAAACCTCATTCATTTTGTTTTAGTCAGTAGAAATTATTCCTTTAATTCTACCTTTTACAGTTTTTAGATTCACTCTTCGCCTTCCCATTCTCTTTCTCTCTTCCACTTTCCTCCCCTCTCCCATCATGCATTCTCTCTCCAATTCACAATGTTTTTCACTAACACTATTCTTTTTAGAATATTTCAACTGGGGGCAGCTATGTGGTGCAGTGGATAAGGCAACTGGCCCTGGATTCAGGAGGACCTGAGTTCAAATCCAGACTCAGACACTTGACACTAGCTGTGTGACCCTGGGCAAGTCACTTAACTCTCATTGCCCTGCAAAAAAAAAAATTGACAGGATAATGTGGTAACTTATTAAATTACATGTGCCCCAGGGTGGGAACCCCTACACTAGACTATATTGCCTCTCCACACTTGAGTTTTATACAGATTTTATTTTTGGTTGTTGAGTCATTTCAATCATATCCAACTCTTTGTGACCCCATTTGGGGTTTTCTTGGCAAAGATATTAGTATGGTTTTCCATTTCCTTCTCCAGCTCATTTTACAGATGAGGAAACTGAGACAAACAGGGTTAAATTACTTGCCCAGGGTCACACAGCTACTAAATATGTGAGGTGATGTTTGAAAATGAGTCGTCCTGATTCCCAGTCCTATTGCTCTATTCTGCTCTCTATACTGTGCTACCTAGCTGTCCACAAATATTATTACCACCTTACATTTAAATAACACTTTTTACTCCTTAAAATGCTTCCATATTAGTTTTCTATTTCTTTTAATTAAAAAAAATTTATTCTGAACTCAGCAAACAGAAAATAAAAGACATTTCCAAATACAAAATAAGACAGAAAAGAGGATTATACATGAAACTGCCAATCTCTATTACATAGATTGCTTTTCCTCTGAAATGCAACATGCAACTGTCAAAGCTATCTAGCTTTCCTGTGTTTCCTTTCGATTTGTCTTCTGTTCTTTTCTAGGCATTAAAAAAAATATTCTGAAAACGGCTGAGGAAAGGCAGGGAGCTCTCGAACTCATGACATGATCGCTCCAAAAAACATCCAAATAATGATATAGGACAATTCCTGGAGCAGCAAACCCCACAGAAGAATGTGCTGAAATCATCTTCCAACCAAGGACAGCTTGGAAGGTCAGAAAGAGGGAGCTGCTGTGCTGAGACAGAAGTGGAGCCCAACCCCCATAGTTGCCCTGACATAGATCTAGTCCCAGGAAGGCCTCACCAGAGAAGCAGCCCCCCAGAGCCTCTGAATCAGCTGCAGCACCAGTGTCGTCTGGAACTAAGCTCACAATCTGGTGAGAGAGCTGAGTCCTTGGCAGGAGAGAGATTACAGGGATCTATGTTGGTGCTGAGGCAGAACTTGGGTTTTTCACGCCTGCTGGGAACCAGGAAGTAGGCTTGAGTAGCAGTGGCCCAGGTGGGGGAGGGGCATAGGCTTGTTGGAGCTGACGACCACAAGTGATATGTCATAAGGTTGGTCTGGAGTCATCTACGGACCAGGGAACAGGCCAGGCAAGTGAAGAACCTGCTCCTCTTTAGATCATACCACCTGGGACCTTCTGAAGCTTGGGATAGTGCAGCCTAGAAACAGGATCCCACTAAAAGTCAAGTAAAAGAAAGGCAAGATGAGCAGACAGAGAAAGGTGAGGACCATAGACAGTTTCTTTAGTGACAAGGAAGATTGAGGTGCACCCTCAGAGGAAGATGCCAATGTTAGGGCCCCCATATCTAAAGTTTCCAAGAAAAAAATATTCCAATGACCCTCTTTGAATTTTTTGAGGGGACCCTACTTCTAATTCCCTTTTTCTTCCTAATCCCACCCCAATTGAAAAACAAAAGCAAAACCCTTGGGACAAATACATTTAGTCAAGCAAAACAAATTCTGCCATTGGTTATTTCAAATCCATTTTCATATGTGATTCTCACAGCTCTGCCTCTATTTTTTCTTTAGGTTAAATGGCAAGTTTGATAGTTAAAGATAGGACTAGAAGCCAGATGACTCTGAATCTCCGTCAAGGCTCTTCTCACTAGACTGTGTTCCTTTCAGATAGGATCAAATAAAATAATATATGTAAAGCTCTTTGCACAACTTAGTGCATGATATAAATGTAAGCTATTTTATTGTTATTATTATTGTTGTCCTGAAATCAAGCCCTGATGAGATGTTTTGGAATAGGTTAAGCACCGTGATCACTCTAGACCATTGGTTTCCTAGGTGAGGACCCTGGTGTGACTCTAAGGCTGCATGATCTCCTGTGAGTGGGTCTTTGGAAGATGGGTCACATCCTCCCCCTCCCCATGAGGTTTGTCTCCAACACAATCACTCTCACACTCCACCCCTTCCTGTGAAAACTCCCAACCTCTCCCTTGCACTGATATGGGACCTTCTGGCAGGGCATCCACACCCTGCCCTCCAGATCATCTTGTGACTGTAGCAGGAACCCCGCAGCTGGCTCTGTGCCCCTTTGCTGACTCAGGGCTCCGGGGCAGTGTCTGGTGAGTAAGAGCTACTCCCCCCAAACCCATTTTAATTTTTTGTGGAACAATGAATTGCTCAGAATGAGCAGACATGGGTGGGTTGAAGTCTGCATTGAGGATCTCATTACAGCATCTTCCCCCTCCAAACCTATTTTTCTCCCAAACTTCCCATCCCTGTTGTGGGCACGAGCATGCGTCCACTCATCTAGGTTCACGATTTCAGTGTCATCTCCCACCCTTCACTTTCCCTCGTCCAGCATTATCTAACCATCTGCCAAACTGTGTCTATTTTACCTCCATAACATCTCTCAAATCTGCCCTTTCTGTCTAATCCCAGTCACCATCCTCATTCAGGACCTCATCACCTCTCTCCTGGTTTACAAATAGCTTCCAAATCTCCCTCCCTGATTCAAATTTCTCTCCTCTCCTGTCTGTGTTCTATAGTGCAATCCCAGTGATTTTCCAAAAGTATAGGTCTGACCACATTACTACCCTACTCGATAAAGTCCAGTGGCTCCCTATTGATTCTAAGATCATGTATTAGTTCATCTTTATGTTATCCCTTTAAAAATGGGTATTTTGGTGGTGCAGTGGATAAAGCACCGGCCTGGGATTCAGGAGGACCTGAGTTCAAATCCAGCCTCAGACACTTGACACTTACTAGTTGTGTGACCCTGGGAAAGTCCCTTAACCCTGATTACCTACAAAATAAAAAATAAAGAGCCCAAATGATGGGGTTGGCCTAAATCAACTCTGAAGTCCCTGCCTGCTCTAAGAATGTGTGATTCTGCAGAGGGAGAGTGACCAGAAAAACCCAAATAATGGTTCCCATTTCTGGACAGTGAGTTAGGGAGACAGAACAAAGCCTTACATGAAAGCAATTCAAGAAAATGTAAGGAGTGTATAAATTAAAGGGCAGCCCCCAGCCTGGAGTCAGGAAGAATGTGACCTCAGACAATTGCTAACTGTGTGACCCTGGGCAAGTCACTTAACACTGCCTCATCTGTAAAATGAACTGGAGAAGGAAATAGCAAACCACTCTAAGTATCCCTGCCAAGAAAACCCCAAAACGGGGGCATGAAGAGTCAAACAAAACTGAAATGACTCAATAACAAAGTATAAATTAACAGATGCACCTTGCTTAAAGAAAAATCCAACATTAAAAAAAAAACACTTCGAATTTATATGCTTGCTGCTTAAAGTGAGGCAAAGTTCTCTGGTACTTGAAAAGGTGTTATTTGGGAAGTGAAGGAGTGAATTTAACCAAGCTTTAAATCTGAGAGTAAGTTTTGAAATAGGTGCTCAGGAAATAGCTCATGTTAAAACAAAGGATGGCTTTAAGTCCTGTGTGGGGCTAGTTAGCAGAAGCACATACTGCCTTGTAACATCAGTGGAAGTGTGAGACGCTTCTCCCTAGGGAATCAAGTTCTAAGGAAGGGGAGCCAGGTCATCACCTCACTATCCTCACAGAAACCTCAGCCTTGAAGTTTGAGAAACAACAAGACTGTTGGCTTTGGAAGCCAGAAGACCTTGGTGCAATTATTATCTTGTACCCTTGTTGGCTGCATGACCCTGGGCAAGTTGTTTAACCTTGATGAACCTTGGTTTCTTCTTTTTTTGTTTGTTTTTGCTTTTTATGGGGCAATGAGGGTTAAGTGACTTGCCCAGGATCATACAGCTAGTGTCAAGTGTCTGATGCCGAATTTGAACTCAGGTCCTTCTGAATCCGGGGCTGGTGCTTTATCCACTGCGCCACCTAGCTGCCCCCTAATAAAATGTTTTGTTTTGTTTTGGTTTTGTTTTGGTTTCTTCTATTAAATAGGGGCAGGGAGCACCTATCTCTCTGGGTTGAGGTAAAACTCAGATGAGCTAACGAATGACTTAAAATCCTAGATAAATATCAGCTATAGCCCTGAATGCCCTGGGGCTGATTCTAAGACGGGCTGATTAAGTGATTGAGAAGCCTGTGACTGTGTTGCTGTGTTCCTTCCTAATTTGGAAAAATACCTGGGGTGGAGTAGAGAGTAGCCTGAAGAAAGAGCTGCTCCCAGATTTTCCTGCCCACAGCATTATTCAGACACTCCACCCTTTCCCTCCACTGTATTACTGTACAGTCAGGCATTTTAAAAATCCGGGGTACTTGGGAATGAGCAAGGAGGATTCCGGGGATGACTGCGTCCTTTTGATCTGGGCCATGAGTCATGCACAGTCGGAAGGTCCTTGGGATCCACATGTTCTGTCTTGTTTGGGTCTTCTGCGCTTTTTTGCTGACCCATCCCCATGTGCTTCCCACGCCAACATCTTGGGAAACTCAGCTAAGGGCTGATTCTAATGTAACTTTCTTGATATTCAAAAGAAAAGATGTGATATAATGGATTGAATAGTGGACTCTGAGTCCGGAAGACCTGGATTCAAATCTTGCCCCCTGACTCTTCCTATCTATGAATCTCGGTAGATGCATTTAACCTCTCAGGCATCTGCTAGGATTCATCTGAAAGCTGAAATTGGAGTCCTGGGTTCAAATTTTGACGCTGCTTCTTACTGCCTACATGACACTGGGAAAGTTACAACTTCTCTGTCCTTCAGATTTCTTCATCTGGAAAATGAGAGGGTTGGCTTACTTCTGAAGACCCTTTTAGCTTTAGAACCACAATCCTATAATCTACTGAATCACAAATGGATTGTAATCTTCATTGGTGAAAGGAGTTCCCACACTGGGAATCCCTCATGTTGATGAAATCCTGGATCTTTCACTGTATTAAATAAACAGACCCAACTAGGCAAACCCAGCTGCCTAATGTTATGGGCCCAGGGCACCCCAGAAGTTCTCTGGGGCAAATCGGGGAATCTTCTCCTTGAGAAACTAAACCAGAGGACAGACACACCTGGAGTGATGGGTGGAACCAGATCGGACTGAGCTAGCTCCAAGACCTCCACCCTTCGTTCTAGTCTCCTTCAACCCTGGGGCGATAGGTTTGGGTGTGGCTGCTTCCTTTGTGTCCTGAGGAGATGGCTTCAGAGATCTGCAGCCACCCCTCACCCAATTCCTCCAGCCACCACCAGTGGGGGATGGTCCTTCCTCACTAAGGGAACTTTCTGCAGTCAGATGGCCAGCCCCATCAGTCCTCTATAAAAGTACCTGCCTGTCTCCTGCTCAAGGAGATTGGTATGTCAGAGCCACTCTCTCTGTGGCATGCCTTTCTCCCCATGAGAAGTCCAAGGACTTCTTTCATGGTTTCCCTTCCCTTCCCTTTCCCCTCCTCAGCCCCAAAATAAACTATCATCTTACTCTAACTGCTTTTGTGTGCAGGAGGGTGTAATTCTTTAAAGAGGAATTCCTAAGGATCTTAAACCCTTACCCTTAACCCATTTTCCCCATGACACTACTCCTTCTCTCCCCTCCCCTCATATCATAGACAGAAATGAAGCCTGGTATATTACTGTTATTTCCAAGGCTATCAAATCCTAGTTTTCATCTCCCACTCCCTCTTTAGGATATTGTAAAAACACAAACAGAATCTTTCTTTCTTTTTTTGTGGGGCAATGAGGGTTAAGTGATTTGTCCAGGGTCACATAGCTAGTAAGTGTCAAGTGCTGAAGCCTGATTTGAACTCAGGTTCTCCTGAATCCAGAGCCAGTGCTTTATCCACTGCACCACCTAGCTGCCTCCCACAAACAGAATCTAATACAAAATTCACCAATGATGGTAGCTTCTACAACCATGAGCAGGTTGCAATTTGCATCACTGAAGGGAATACCAGTAATGATGAGATCACAAATCCATTGGAACATTGAATTATTTGCACACTCACAGTGAAATGATAACTCATTCTCAAAATGGCAAACTTCTAAAATGCCTGCCTCATGAAAGATGACAACGGTAGGGGTGGGGGGCTAGGCTGGACCTGTGGTTTTTAATTTCTTTCATATTCTAATTATCTGAAAATTGGCAATATATACATAGTATAGAAAATTGGCAATATATACATAGTATAGAAAAGGGGTTCTAAACTTTTTGGGAGTCATGGATTCCTTACTGTGTTGATGCCTAGTGGGAGGAATTGGGGAATTGTCTCCTCTCAATACCATCTGGGAGAGTTAATTCAGGCCCTGGGGAATAAAAGCAGACACTCAAATGTTAATATTCACAGAGAAATTTCCCCTGGGAGAGTCGATGCAGAGGGGTGGGAATATTTCCTACAGATTAGCCGGTTTTGCTTGTAGATTGTAACCCTTTAGTAATCTAAATAATTATGAAAAAGGGGAGGGGCCATTCGCTTTAGGAATTAGGGGGAAAAGGGGGCCTGCTAGCCTCCATTTTTGGTCACCCACCAGCTGCACACTGGGTGGCCCATTCTCGCGAGAATGACAATAAATGAGTCTTTGACACATTGTCGCTGAGTTCCAGAAAATTATTGTAGGAGTCATTTTCCTCACACCTAGGGACTCCTCAAAATAATGTGTTTAATTGAGCAAAACAAAACATACAGACTTACAAAGGAAACTATATTGGGGACAGCTAGGTGGCGCAGTGGATAGAACACCGGCCCTGGAGTCAGGAGTACCTGAGTTCAAAGCCTGCCTCAGACACGTAACACTTTACTAGCTGTGTGACTCTGGGCAAGTCACTTAACCCCAATTGCCTCACTTAAAAAAAAAAAACAACAAAGGAAACTATATTGAAATATAGTTATCAAAAAAAATTATTTTTAAAGTTAACAGAACCCAGATTAAGAGCCCTGGTAAGAAGGCAATTATCAACTATGGACAAGGTCAGTAATCTCCCTGAATCTCTATTTCCTTATCTCTCAAATGGGAAGCACTTTCACCCACCCTATCTCAGAGGATTGTTATAAAGATCAAAAGAGAATAGATGTGGGGCGGCTAGGTGGCGCAGTGGATAGAGCACCGGCCCTGGAGTCAGGAGTACCTGAGTTCAAATTCGGCCTCAGACACTTGACACTAGGTGTGTGACCCTGGGCAAATCACTTAACCTCCATTGCCCCACAAAAAAACAAACAAACAAAAGAAAGAGAATAGAAAAAGTGCTATAAAATGCAAATATTATGAATAATAATATTAGTAATAAGCATCATCATCTTGGATTAGCCAGAAGAGCCATTATAGGGAGGGACAACATTGTATAACTGTAATAAGAGCTTGAATCAGAAGTTCAAATCCCAGCTCTGATATCTCCTGACTTTGTGATTATGGTCAAGTTTTAACCTCTGTGAACCTCAGTTTCCCATTTGTAAAATGGAGATTATAATAAAGTTCCTTCAAGATTTAATTTAAATCTGACCTTCATCATGGTGGTGCGATGGATAGAGTGTCAGGCCTGGAGTCAGGAAGACCTGAGTTTAAATGTGACCCCAGATACTTACTGTCTCTGTGACTCTGGGTAAATCACTTAATCCTGTTGCTCTCAGTTTCCTCATCTGTAAAATGAGCTGGAGAAGGAACTGGCAAGCCTCTCCAGTCCCTTTGCCAAGAAAACTCCAAATGGGGTCATGAAGAGTCGAACTCGACTGAAAAACGACTGAACAGCAACAAAACCCACTTTCTTCGCAAGGCTTTTCCCCGCCCCCTTTTCCCCTGTCCCCCTCCCAGCTGCTGGTGCCTTCCACCCTCAGATTACCTCCACATACTCTGTGTGTCATGTATCTCCCAAACTGTTTACAAGAGGTCTCTGCCTTTGGAATGGGAGCTTGAGGGCAAAGACTGTTGTTTTCTACCATTTTTTCTTAGTACAGTGCGGGGTACGAAGTCAGTATTTAATAAATACTTGCTGTTGACTCCCTACCTCATAGTATGGTATGTGCTTTGTAAACCCTAGAACATGGTGGAGGGTGGGGGTGGGGTGGATGGAGAGGAGGAGCGTATGTATGGGGAGGGGAAGGGGGTATATGGATTGGGATTGGGGGGGGGGGGCGGTGAGAACTATTGTTACTTTTCTTCTATTGATAACCCTATTCTGACGCCTGGTCTTGGTGCTTGGATGGGCATTTAAAAGCTAGGCCAGAATGAATCCAATGAGGATAAACCCAGCTAAGTGCCCAGAGGCTTAGCACCAGAAGCTTGAGCACCAGTGTCACCAGGCGACAATCTTTTTGGCCAGAGTTACTCCTGACAGCCACCTACTTAGCCTGGAAAGGCTGCTATCTGTGTCAGTGAAGGGAACTTCAATACTGATAAAACTATGAATCTTTTGATGTTATTATTCCCCATCATACAAGTTAACAGGGAGTTAATATGATTTACTAGGGGCAGCTAGGCGTGATGGTGGACGGAACGCTGGACCTGGAGTTGGGAAGGCTTGGGTTCAAATCCAGCCTTAGAATTTACTAGCTGGGGAACCCCAGGCAAGTCACTTAACCCTGTTTGCCTTAGTTTCATCTATAAAATGAGCTGGAAAAAGAAATGGCAAACCAGTATGGTATCTTTGCCAAGAAAACCCCAAATGGGGGTCACGAAGAGTCAGACAGAACTGAAATGACTCAACAACAACAACAACATGATTTACTGCCTTGCCCTGCCATGATCTATATATGGCAACGTGGATGGTATAATGTAATTGGATTTTGTTGGAGAGTGCTTGTTTTGAATCCCAACTCTAATCCTAAATTGTGTGTCTTTGGACAGATCCCACTGGATTTCAGGTCAGCAAGACCCCAGTTCAAATCCTTCCTTAGGCACTTTCTAACAGTTCATCCGCCTTAGTTTTCTCAAATGTAAAATGGAGATAATAACAATACCTACTTACCAGGACTATTTGGGGAGGAGGGTTCAAATGAGATCATATCTGTAAAACGCTTCGCAAACCTTAAAGTGCTTTATAAATGGAAGTATGATTATAATTGTTATTTGTCTTTCTGAGCCTCAGTTTCCTTAATTGTAAAACAAAGAGCTGGACTATATGATGCAATGGAATGAGTAGCCCACTCTACTACTCACTAGATGCATTACATCGGGCAATTCATAGCCACCTTTCTGGCCCACAGTTTTCTCATCAGTAAAATGAGGGGGTTAGGCTCCAAATCTATGATCCTGTGATCCCTTCCAATTCCAAAATCTTTGCCTGGTTTTCTGAGTAGCAAAAATCTTATGAGTCCCATTCCAGCCTTTGAACAGTCCTGTTTCCTAGGATTGCTGCCCCCCAGCCATGCCATCCCAGATCATACAGCACATGCAGAGAAGACGGGCAAAAGCACGTGGGTGCGGGCAAGGCCAGACTGAACATGTCAAGGGCTCAAACGTGGCATTTGGGACAGAGTGAGGAAAGGGAAGGAAGGGGGAAGGGCAGAAGATCAAGGGGTGAGCAGTTGTTTTGGTTTGTTCTCAGTCTGCTGGTAGTAAACAAAACTTGCTGCCCCCCCCCCCCCCAGCCTTTTCTAAAGGCTCCTCAACATTTCCATTGAAAGTTTGTTGACTAGAGATACTGCCTCCTTGGCAGTATTTAAGTAGAGTTGCAAATTCAAAGATTTTAGAGCCCGAAGGGACTTTAGAGGTCGTTCTAGTCCAGCCTTCCTCATTTACAGATAAAGAAACCGAAGCAAAGAGGGGTTAAGTGACTCATCCAAAGACACCCAGGTCAGTAGAGCTGGGATTACGAACTCTGGCCCTCTTAGTTTACGTCAAACTCTTTCCATTGCACCAGGCTGGTTAAGGGGTCCGGGGTGGCTATCCAGTTAAGAAGGTTGAGCCGCCTCATTCCCCATGGCTAGGGAATTCTTGGGGGTGCGGGGGTGGGGTGGAAGAAGTAACACTACCTGGTGGGTGGAAGATTTCCTAACGTTAGTCAGTGTGGGAGGGGAGCCCCAGGCCACTATACTGTTCCCAGGGGCAGGTCACTAGAGCAATGGTAACTGCCCACACACTTTCCCCTACCCCACCTCCTTTATTCTTTACAAAATGGGGTCTGTAATCCAAGCCAAAGGGAATAATCTGGTTCCCTCTCCTTCCCCAGGGCAGGATTTGCAAACCCTTGATTGCTCCTAGGTACTCTAACCGAGATCCAAGTCTATTTGCTAATTGTCTCTTTACATTTGAGCTCTGATTTTTTTTCTCCTCTCTAATGAAACAGTTTCTCCAGCCTCAGAGAGGGCTTGTAGGGGGAGGAGAAGGTTGTCTAGACCATTGTCTCCAAAGTGGGGCTCGTGACCTGGCCCCTGTGAGTAAGCATTTCCTTAACCGCAGATCTGACCCAGTGGCCCCCACACTCAGTCAGCTCTGGTGGCTTCCTAATGCCTTTAGGATAACATCTAGACTCTAGCTTTTAAAACTCTCTACAGCCCAGCCCCAACCTATCTTTCCAGACTCATCCAGACTCATAATTTCCCTCCCACACTCTTCCATGCAGCTGAACTGGCTTTCCCTTGTTTTCCTCCCATGCCACACTCCATCTCCCCTTGCCCTGGCTATTCACCATGGCTAGAGTGTACCCCCTTCTTAACCACCCCTTCCCTTATAGAGAGTCTCTTCCTTTAAGCCATAGCTCAAAAACCATCTTCTGGATGAAGTCCTGCTTGATTGCCTTCCAACTGCCCTTCCTTCAAACAATGTTGTATATATTTGTATTTATTTACTTTATCATATTTATATATACATATATGTGTACATATATGTATATATGCACATATACACACATATATAATCTATCTCTGTTTCTCTATCTCTGTCTCTGACTCTCTGACTCTGTCCCTGTCTGTCTCTCTGTCTCTGTCTCTGTCTCTCTCTGTCTCTGTTTCTCTGTCTCTGTCTCTGTCTCTCTGTGTGTCTCTCTCTCTGTCTCAGTTTGTCTCTGTCTGTCTGTCTCTCTGTCTGTGTCTCTCTCTGTGTGTCTCTCTGTCTCTCTGTCTCTCTGTCTCTCTCTGTCTCCCTCTCACCCTCTGTCTCTCTCTGTTTTAGGATGTAATTTCCTTGCAAGCCTGGATGCTTTTATCCTTTGTGTCGTATCCCCAGCCCTAGCACAGTGC
Source organism: Dromiciops gliroides (assembly GCF_019393635.1). NCBI lineage: Eukaryota > Metazoa > Chordata > Mammalia > Microbiotheria > Microbiotheriidae > Dromiciops > Dromiciops gliroides. The sequence continues at coordinate 586,471,332 of NC_057861.1, forward strand.
CTGGCATATAATGAGTTCTAAATAAATACTTGCTGATGGATTGTTTGTGGGATGAAGCAATCAGAGGATGGGAAGGTGGGTTGCGTCCCACCCTCCCTATAAAAGTCAATCTTGGGTCTTGTTTACTATACAACTATTCCTATCCTTAGCTGCCCAACACTTTTCCAGTCCCTTCCCTGGAAGCTCTTAATGCCCCACTTGGAAGTCTATGGATAGGTCCCTTGGGGCAATCATATCGTAATTGTTACAGGGATCTCGAAAGCTGCAGATACCCAGGTGTGTTTGAGAATTCCTCCCCACCTCCAGCATGCCCACTCCCTGCCCCACAGATCCCTTCAAGGCCTTTTCAGGAACCCCTCAGAGGACCACTTCTGCAGTCTGGGGCCGTGACCTATGAGCAAGAGCTCTGCCTCCCCTTCCTCCCTTTTGGGTGGGGCAGAGTGAGTCACCCCATGGGTTGTTCTTTACCCTAGATCTCATTACATTTTCTTTTTTTCCAGAGCCTCTTCCTGGCTTGCCTATCTCTGTTGAGGGGACCACCATCTTTCCAGTCACCCAGACCCACCAACATCGATGTTAATTTCACTCTCGGTTCACAAACAGGGTGTCCCAAAAGTCTTGGTGCAGTTTTCACTGTCAAAAGAGTTGAATGGGTCCTATCTCTACTTCTACAGTATCCCTAGAATTTGTCCCCTTCACATAGCCCTTATCACCTGTCACCTGGACTCTTTCAATAGCTTATTAAATTCTCTCCCCCACCTCCTTCAAAGTCCCTTGTTTTTCCTAATCATTCTCCATGAATCTGCCAAAAAGTTTTTTTGCCCTAAAGTGTTACTCTGACCAGGTCACCCACCCCTGTTCAATGAATTCCAGTGGCTCCACATTGATTCTAGGATTAAATGTCCAACTTTATCTCATCAATTCTTAATTTCCATTTTTGTATAAAATGTATACTGTACATAATTATTAGTACAGTGGTATATACACACATAATTTGTAAATAAGTAAATATACACATGAGGCAGCCAGATGGCACAATGAATGGATAGTGTGCCAGGCCTGGAATCACAAAGATTCATCTTCCTCATTTCAAATCTGTCCTCAGACACTTACTAGCTGTGTGACCCTGGGCAAGTCACTTAACCATCATTGCCCCGCCCCTTCCCCAAAATTACATAGGTGGACGGTAAAAAAACTCAACAACAACAACAACAACAACAAAAAACCCAAGCCAAACAACTAAGTAATATCACCTCAAAAAAATATAGTGAAAAATGTAGATGGTTCAGTGAATGAAGGACTGGACATGGAGTCAGGAAGACTGAGTTCAAATGTGGTCTCAGGCACTTAATAGCTGTGTACTCTGGGCAAGTCAATTAAACTCTGTGTGCCATTTGTAAAATGGAGATAATAGCACCTACCTCCCGGGTTGTTGTGAGGACAACATGAAATAATATTTATAAAATGTTTTGCGAACTTTAAAGATCTATATAAATACTAGGTATTACTCCCAAGGGGCAGCTAGGTGGCACAGTAGATAGAGCACCTGAGTTCAAATCCAGTCTCAGATACTAACTAGCTGTGTGACCCTGGACAAGTCACTTAACCCTGTTTGCTTCAGTTTCCTCATCTGTAAAATGAGCTGGAGAAGGAAATGCAAACTCCTCTGTTTGATAATTAATACCCTTCACCATCTGACTCCAAAACTACCCTTCTGCACCCTTCTGCACTCTGCATTCTAGCCAAATTAGCCTATATGCTGCTCTTCATTACTGATTTCTCATCTCCTCGTCTTTGCCCACGCCATCCCCCCTGCCACAAAGGCCCTCACTTTTCACTTCTACCTCGTGGAGTTCCTACCTTCCTTCAAAGCTCAACTCAATCATTTTCTCTAACCGAGGGCCTTTCCTGATCTAAGCTAGTAGTTGTGCCTCTATTCCCCAAAATGACTTTTTATTATATATATATATATATTTATATATAAATATACTAATATTTTTATTGACTTTTTGGTAACACATTTCTCCCTCAATATAAAGCCTTTAAGAAGAAAAAGGCTTTTTTTTTTTTTTTGGTATTTGGCCTGGGGCAAATTCCTAGTTAGAATAGGTGCTTAATCCATGTATATTAAATGAATAAGTGAATGACTTTAACTCTCTTAGGATGAAGGACAACAAGAAGTTTGAGTGAGGTGGCCAAGAGACCACCACAACATACACCACCTCCCCATGCCCGCCACCCTACCCCATGAAGGCTCCCAGGACCCTGTGAATAGCAGTGCCCTCTGGGCTACATGGCAGCCATCAGTTCCACTGATTCCAAGTCCAGGGTTCACAGGGATTTGGGGAAGGAGGACGGAAAGGAAATAAGCATTTATATGGCACCTGCTATATGCAGGGGCTGTGCTAAAGGCTTTGTAATTTCATTTATCTCATTTAATCTCATTTAATCCTCACAACAACCCTGGGAGGTAGTGTTATTCTCCACATTTTACAGATGAGAAAACTGAGGCAAACAGAGGTTAAGTGACTTTCTAGGATCACATGGTTAATAAGTATCTGAGGTCACATTTGAACTCAGGTTTTCCTGATTCCAGGCCCAGGGCACTATCCACTGTGCCAACTAGCTGCCCTTTGTTCAGTTTTCTTATTTAAAAACATTTTTTTAGGGCGGGGCAACGGGGGTTAAGTGACTTGCCCAGGGTCACACAGCTAGTAAGTGTCAAGTGTCTGAGACCAGATTTAAATTCAGGTCTTCCTGAATCCAGGGCCGATGCTTTATCCACTGCACCACCTAGCTGCCCCCTTTTAAAAAAAATTGTTTTATTTTTCAGTTTTTTTATTATTTTAGAAAAAAAATTAAAGCAAAACATAAACCCTGAAGACCATAATACAGGTTATACACCTCACTCTCTGCTGATGAACCACCCCCAGAACAAGCTGGGTGTATTCACATCCCCCCACCCCCTATCTTCTTTTTTACGGTGCTAGGAGTTTGTTGAGAATTCTTCCAATTTTATTCTTGGACCTACATTATTCCTCTCCAGGACCCCAGTCCTTTTCTAAGAAGAGTCAGACCTGCGGGGGAAGGAGTTTCCTCTTCTGTAGGTGAACACCTCAGCTGCAGCAAGTCTCTCTTCCCAGCCCTGAAGTCCCCACACTACACCTCACTCTACCTCTGCCTCTGGGGTCTGACCTGAGCCATCAAGACATGGTTCAGAAAGTCACAGTGAGGTCTAAGGCCCTCTCCTAGCCCCAGGACAACAGGAGATTTCCAAGAAGTGACAGCTGAGGAAAAATTCCCTCTTCTAGGCCTGCTGTGGTCTGTACTGTTATCTCTTGGGCAAGCACGTCAAAGAGTTTACACAGTGCCTGGCACTATGTGCCTGGCACTGTGCTGGACTGGAGAGGTGAACAGTCCTTGTCCTAAAGAAAATTACGTTCTCTTTGGGGGTAATAACATGCGCGGGGAGGAGGGGGATGTCTTAACCTTTTGTGTAAACCTCTTTGGCAGTCTGGTGAAGCCTGTAGACCCCTTCTCAGATTTTTAAAAAATGCAGATCATAGGGGCAGCTAGGTGGCGTAGTGGATAAAGCACCGGCCCTGGATTCAGGAGGACCTGAGTTCAAATCCAGCCTCAGACACTTGACACTTACTAGCTGTGTGACCCTGGGCAAGTCACTTAACCCCAATTGCATCACCCCCCCCCAAAATGCAGATCATAAAATACATACGATTTGAAAAGAAACCAAAAGTTAGTGAAAATAAAGATGTAATTTCAGTTTTCCCATTGGGCTTCCCAGACTGCCTGAAGTCTATTCCCAGGTTAGAACTCACCTACACATTAGGACCCATCCCCAGGTTAAGAAGCCCTGCTGTAGACAATTAAATCCAAACTGTGTACAGTATCACTTGGGGTGGGGGAAGGGCACTAGCAATTTGTATGTGGGGGGAGGGGTGGTGTCAGAATAGTCTTTCTGTAGGGGTTGCTCTTGAGCTGAGCTTTGGAGAAAGCAGGGTTCCCAGAGCTGAAGGTGAGAAGGGAGTTCATGGCTATCAATGGTAACAGAAGGCATCAGTGCAAATTAAAGTGGAGAGAAGATGGGAGATTTCAGGTTAAATACCATCTTTCCTTTGAACTGCATGATGCTTTGGAAGGAAAGTTGGGCTGGGAGTCAGGCGACCTGGCTTTACTATCTACTAGATCCTTTCTCAAATTATGGGACTTCCTCAGACCTCATTTTCCTCTTTAGTAAAGTGGTGAGAGGGACAACTAGGTGGCACAGTGGATAAAGCCCTGGCCCTGAAATTAGGAGGATCTGAGTTCAAATGTGACCTCAGATACTTGTGAGCTATGTGACCTTGGGCAAGTCACTTAACCCCAATTGTCTTAAACATCAGAGGCCATCTCCAGGAGTTCTGAGGTATATCTTGCCACTGGACAAAGGTAGTTGTGGAGGAGAAAGTGAGGTTGTTGACCTTGCACAGCCCTCCCTCACTTAAATCCAATATACTGCAAGTTATGACATCACCCTGATGTCACAGTCCTCTTTAGGAATGAAGGACAGACAACAATAGCAACAAAGTGGGGATAGCAACGTGTAGAGCAAATTAGACAATGGAGGTGGAAGAACTTTGATAAAATAGAGTCTTGTTTGAAAGTATCAGGTGTGCTGGAGAACATTGTACACAGTGACAGCAACATTGTGTGATCAACTGTGAAAGACTTGGCTCTTCTTAGCAGTGCAATGATCCAAAACAATTCCAAAAAACTCATGATTGAAAATGTTCTCCACATTCAGAAAAAGAACTGTGGATTCTGAATGTGGTTTGAACCATACTGTTTCTACTATTTGGTTGTTTTTTATTCTTTTTTGAGGTTTTCCCCTTGTGTTCTGATTCTTCTTTTACAACAAGACTAATGCAGAAATATGTTTAATGGGATTGTACATATATAACTTATATCAGACTGCTTTCTGTCTTGAGAGGGAAGGGAGGGAGGAAGGGAAAAATTTGGAACTAAAAATCTTTTTTTGGGGGGGGTGGCAGGGCAGTGAGGGTTAAGTGACTTGCCCAGGGTCACACAGCTAGTACGTGTCAAGTGTCTGAGGTCAGATTTGAACTCAGGTCCTCCTGAATCCAGGGCTGGTGCTTTATCCACTGCGCCACCTAGCTGCCCCCCCGCCCCAAACTAAAAATCTTATGAAAACAAATGTTGAAAACTATCTTTACATGTAACTTGAAAATAATAAAATACTTTTATGATTAGAAAAAAAAAGAAAGTATCAGGTATGAACCTGTCTTCCTAAACACTTCCACTCTCTTAGGATGAAGGACAACAAGAAATTTGAGTGAGGTGGTCAAGAGACCACCACAATATCCACCACCTCCCCATGCCCCCCACCCTACCCCATGAAGGCTCCCAGGACCCTGTGAATAGCAGTGCCCTCTGGGCTACATGGCAGCCATCATCCAGGGAATCAATCCTTGTGGATATGTGGCCTCATCTTCAACAGACAGTGGGGCAGGCAAGTGAGCCAGTCTGAAGCAGAGAGGTGCCCCCAGGGAGAGACAGGAGGCTCTGTAAGAATGCAGTCACACAGCCACCATGACCAGCATCTCCCTTTGGAATGCCATAAAATGACCCAAGACCCACCAGGAATAGCAGCCCCCCAATCCATCATATAGCTCACCCCTCCACCATCATTGAGGAGAACCACCCCTATAGTAACCCCAGAAAAGAAAGTTCTCTCTACCAAAGCACCTGCCAGTGTCAAATGGCTCAATTTCAGAAACAGATATGATTTTATCAAGTGAAAATGACATTAAAGAGATTATCTGTGCCAGCAAAGAACTGGAAATTGGGGGGATGTCCGGCAGTCGGAGAATGGCTAAACAAGTCATGGTATACAATTGTGATAGAACACAACTGTACTATAAGAAGTGATGAGCTGGTTGGTTTTAGAAAAACATGGAAAGACTTGCATGAAATAATGAAGCCAAGAAAACACTTGATACAGTAACAAAATATTGTTCAAAGAACAACTGTGAACGACTAAGTTATCCTGAATATTATAAATGCTCCAATCAATGACAAAGGGCCTATGAGGAAGATGCCATCCATCTCCAAAGAAATAACTGATAAATAGAAGTATGCATAGTATGGTTTTCATATATATATATATGTGTGTATATATACATAAACACACATATATGTAAAACCACACACATAAACATGTTAAATGGTGGCCTTCTCTAATGTGGGGTGGGGAGGGAGATGGTTTAGAACTTAAAATGTAACCCCCCAAATTAATTAAATTTAATATAAAAAAGGAAGAGTTCTACATGAGCTTTATCTCCTTTCTGCACTCCAGCCCCGTCATTGAACCCTGGCTCTTTCCATCCATCCTGCTGCTAAACCTTCCTACTATTAGAATAAAAACTTTTTGAGAGCAGGGAGCAGCTCAATTTTCTATTTGTATCCCCAGTGTTTAGTGCCACGTTTTATATTCACAGTGAGGATTTGGGGAGTGTTTTTTTAATTCATTCTTTCTTTCATTCATCTTGACACATCCTCCTGCTGCTAGCTAAGAAGGGCTTTCTTTGTCCACTGGTTTTTATGGCCTCACTTTACCAAAAGCCTCATTCCCTGGTTGGAGCCGCTAAACTGAGAGGATTGTCTTGGGGTGGGGAGAGGGTGGGGGGATGGGAAATAACTGAGTGGAACACACTGAAAACCACAGAGAACAGGGAGAACATTAAGTGTCTATATGGCACTTAACCAAACAGGAGAGGAAGAAGGAACAAGTGTGGAACCAAACACTCAATCAGGTTTCTTCCTTTGTGAATCAGCCATAACTAGGGCCATAACTAGCTGAATGTTTGTCTGGGACAAATTCACTTGATCATGGTGGGTGGGGTAGGGGTTTGGGAGAAGAGGGAGACTTAGTAGGAGGGGATAGCCCATCAAGGGATGGGAGTTTGTGTGCTGTGTCTCCAGGGGACTGAGTAAAGAGAGGAAGTGTTGAAATTGAAGGGGAGACAGGAGAAAGTACACTCCCCCCAAACATTTTGGCTCCTTCACCCTGAGCTAGTTAACACAAGCATGCATGCATGCCTTTGGGGCAAGATAATTTAGCCAGAATGAAAGGAAACAAGATTTGCCCTTTAATTTAACATGGATGAACATTTATTAAGTGTCTATTATGTCAGTCATCAAGAAATTCATTAAGCACCTACTATGTGCCAGGTTCTATTCTTTTTTTTTCTGCATTAGTCATGTTATAAGAGAAAAATCAGAGCAATGACGAAAAACCTCAAAATAGAAAAACAACAGCACCAAAAACAAAAGAAATAGTATGGTTCATTCAGCATCTATACTCCACAGTTCTTTTTTTTTTTTCCCTGGATTTGGAGATCCTCTTCTATCATGAGTTCCCTGGAACTCTTCTGTACCATTGCATTGGTGAGAAGAATATAGTCCATCACAGTAGATCAACACTCAATGTTGATGATACTGTTTACAATGTTCTTCTGGTTCTGCTCATCTCACTCATCATCAGCCCACGCAAGATCCTCCAGGTTTCTCTGAACTCCTCCTGCTCATCGTTTCTTACAGCACAATAGTATTCCATTGTATTCATATACCACAACTTGTCCAGCCATTCCCCAATTGATAGGCATCCCCTCATCTTCCAATTCCTTGCCACCACGTACAGAGCAGCTATAAATATTTTTGTACATCTGGGTCCCTCTCCCCTTTCCATGATTTCTTTGGGAAAAAGACCCAAAAGTAATATTGCTGGGTCAAAGGGTATGCACAGCTTTATGGCCCTTTGGCTTCTCAGGTTTCCAGCTTTTAAATTAGACATAATCCCTGTTCTTGTGGGGTTTAATTCCTTTAAAGAAGAAGTTTTAGACACTGAAATTTGAATGGGGAACATGTTTGGAGAAGGGACTTTGCTGTGGCTCCTTAAATCACACTTTATCAGAGCAGGTCTGAATCCACTCCTTCTTCTTCTTCTTCTTCTTCTTCTTCTTCTTCTTCTTCTTCTTCTTCTTCTTCTTCTTCTTCTTCTTCTTCTTCTTCTTCTTCTTCTTCCTCCTCCTCCTCCTCCTCCTCCTCCTCCTCCTCCATCGTTCTCAAAATAGACCATGGCATCAGAGTGATGTCATAACTTACACTGAATTGGATTTAAGTGAGGGAGGGCTGTGCAAGGTCCCTAACCTCACTCTCTCCTCCAGAGCCAGGTCAAGTGGCAAGATATACATCAGGATGACTGGAGATGGCCTCGGATGTTTAAGGCAACTGGGGTTAAGTGACTTGCCCAGGATCACACAGCTAGTAAGTGTTTGAGGTGAGATTTGAACTTAGGTCCTCCCAACTTCAGGGCCAGTGCTCTATCCAGTGGGTCACCAGCTGCCCAATCCAGTCCTGTATAAGAGAATGGATCACAAATTGATTATGCACTTGGGAATGACATTTCGAGGGAGGAGCATGAATAGGTGGAAAGGGGAGGTAGAGATAGGAGGTGGGGCTACCCTTAAAAAGGTTGATGTGTTGAATGCCTTCACATCTTGCCATCAAGCATCAGAAAGTCATTGATTGGCTCATAGGCCTAAAGATTAAGGACTTGTAGGCCATCTAGGAAACCCTCTCATTTGATAGATAAGGAAAATAAAGCCCAGAGTGATTGACTTTTGCCCAAGATCACATAGGTAAGTAGCAGAGGTGAGATTTGATCCCAGATCTTCTTCAAATGCAGCACTTTTCCCACTGAGCCAAAATCAGGGTCAGCTAGCGTGTCTTCACACAGGGTCACCTTCACACATGCCTGGGCTAAAACTTGCCTCCAACTAGGGTATTATCATTAAGAGCTAGATTTTTCTGGATCTGGTGGAAGGAAGCAAGCCAGCCAGGGAGGCAACTCAAGAAAGAGGAGCTGCTCTTTGGGTAACTGTTCATTTGTAGTCATGGGATACCTACAGGTGGACTGACTAATAAGGTATTTATTAAGTGCCCACGATGTAAGAGGCAGAGGTCAGGGGGGCAGCTAGGTGGTGAAGTGGATAGAGTGCCACGCTTGGAGTCAGGAAGACTCCTCTTCCAAAGTCCAAATCTGGCCTCAGACACTTACTTGCTGTGTGACCCTGGGCAAGTCACTTAACCTTATTTGCCTCAGTTTCTCATCTGTAAAATGAGCTGGAGAAGGAAATGGCAAACCAGTCCAGTATCTTTGCCAAGAAAACCCCAGATGGGGCCAAGAACAGTCAGACACTGACTGAACAACAGAATTGTCTCCTGTCTTAAGAGATGGGTTTAATTGATAGAATTATCTTAACCAAGCATGGGGAACATTTTTTTTTCGTGAGGCAATTGGGGTTAAGTGACTTGCCCAGGGTCACACAGCTAGCAAGTGCCAAGTGTCTGGGGCTGGATTTGAACTCAGGTCCTCCTGAATCCAGGGTCAGTGCTCTATCCACTGCACCACCTAGCTGCCCCGCATGGGGAACATTTTAAGAGAGGAGGACACATTGTCCCTCCTCTGCCAGATCTTTGGTTAACCCAAGACATAAGCTGTACCCTGAGCAACTATTACTGTAACATCCCAAAGTGTCCCAGACACATCCCAAGATTCTCTCAGAAGGCAAAAGGTGCCGGTGTTACAGTAGGAAAAAAAAAAGTCAGTGTCTGAAGATATCTTTCCTTCTAGACATCCCCCTACAAATAGAAACATAACCTCCTTTCTCCCCAGTCATCCTTACTGCAAACCCCCCACCCCAAATAATTTCATCTGCTCTGTTCCAAAGATTACAGTGTGAAAAACAAAACTCTGATGGAGGTCTCCCTAGTCTCAGTCCCAGACCTGAATTGGGGGAGGGAAAAAGGGACTGAGCCTGTGTGCAAATGCTGACTCAGCTTCCTAGTCCCTCCATTGATTCATCCCTTACCAAAAACAGTTAGTCAGTCACTGATGGGCCCTTTGTTGTCTGGGAATGTTCCGCTGAGCTTTCATTGAGAACTACAGGGAGCCTGGAAAAGGGGGCAGCTAAACCCTTCTTGACCTCCCTACCCAATCTTTTCAGCCCCCTCTGAGGCCTCCCACACTAACTCACCCCTCAGACCCTGTCCCGGGCACTGGCCCCTCCTACCAGGAAGAAAAGCCAAGAGATTCATCTATACGGGTGGGGGAAGAATGGAGGCAGCTAGGTGGTGCAGTGGATAGAGCACTGGCCCTGGATTCAGGAGGACCTGAGTTCAAATCCAGCCTCAGACACTTGACACTTACTAGCTGTGTGACCCTGGGCAAGTCACTTAACCCTCATTGCCCCACCAAAAAAAAGCCCTTTATATACATCATGTCATTTGATCCTCATGATAACTCTGGGAGGTAGGTGCTATTATCATCCCCATTTTATAGAAGAGAAAACTGAGACCAGAGATGATAGATACCTCATCTAAGGATACACAGTTAGTGGCAGAGCCAGACTCAAAATCGTGTTTCCTGACTCCCAGTAGAGTGTTCCTTCTGATATGCAGCTGTTCCTTCCACATCACCCTACAAACCCTGCGGTTTCGATATATTGCAGTTTGGCATAAAAAATTAAGTGGGAGTTTTGGGGGAGTTTTGCAGAAGCCACAGATGATACGTGAAGGCCAGCAGATGATGCAGAGCCTATGACTGAATACTTAGCCCAAATTTTATAATAAGATACTGTAAACACCCCATAAAAGAAAAAGAAAATATTCAGACCTTCTCTGGTACAAAGGGAGGGCCAAAAAGTTTTACCTGGATTGTCCAGATCTCAGGGGTGCCATGTCCCTAAACCCTTGTGATATGGAAGGGATAACTGTAGTCCTATGCCTCTGCCTGACCTTAACCTCATCACCTTACACATCCATTGTCAATTCTCCCTCCCCTCCCTCAGGGTCTTCATTAGGCTATAGACTCCCTTCAGAACCTCAGTTATCCTATAAACTTATTCTAGGATAGAGTCTTGGAACCTTTTCTAGATGCTCCATCTTCCTCTCCCAAGAGGCTGGGGACTGGAAGCATTGAATTGGGGGGAAGACCCCAAACAAACGAGGATTCCTGTTCTGTACAATTCTACGTGAGTGGGATATATAATTTTTGTTCTTTTTGTTTTGTTATTTGTTATTTGTTTTGGGTTTTTTTTTTGTGGGGCAATGAGGGTTAAGTGACTTGCCCAGGGTCATACAGCTGGTAAGTGTCAAGTGTCTGAGGCCAGATTTGAACTCAGTTCCTCCTGAATCCAGGGCTTTATCCATCACACCACCTAGCTGCCCCCAGGAATGTATAATTTTAATTGGATTATTCTTCTTTTCTTGTTACTCCAGTCAGGGAAATAGGCCCTGTGTCACTTCAAGTTGGCAGGAAGGAAGAACCAATTCTTATTAACTCTATAATTGATGGAAAGGGAGAAGAAGGAGGGAAGGCGGTCACCTCCAGACTAGGCCTCACAGCTTCACTCTCTTAAGACCGAGGAGGAGATAAACTAACTCTTCTGGGATTCTCAGACATCTGAAATCCATGTTTCACTACAGAGTTCTAGAAGTAGAAATGATTGTTTTCACTCTCAGTTGGGCATAAAGTTGAGCTATTTACTTTGACAGCTATAGTTGATTTAAAGCCAGATTCCTGATATCCAGAATAAAGCCCTTTAAAAAGGGCTCAGAAGACAGCTGACAAATTGAAGAAGTAATCCTAAGGAGCAATTCTCCCTGGGTTCAGAGCTCCAGGCCTTCTGAGAGCATTCAGGTAGGCAAGGTTCTCTGAGTGTAACTTCCAGTCACAGCAACATAAAATCCAATCCGAATGCTACTTCCTTTATAGGCAACTAATCCCGGCAAAGGAAATTTTAACTCCTCTTCTAATGTTTCAGAAATTCCTACCACCTGCCCAGTTTTGATCCCCCTTGCCGTAATATAAGCCGGTCTCCTCACATGACAAAGACAGAGAAACCAACCCCTGTTGATCACCCTTGGCAGAAGAAGTCTTTGTTATCGTTTTCATTCACCATTAGAAAAATAAGAGGAAGTGAATGTTGGGGGATAGAATGTTGGACTGGGAATCAGGAACCTGGGTTCCAATTCCAACTCAGGCACTTACTTCATGAACCCAGGTAAGTCATGTGGCCTTTCTCAACTCTAGTTTCCTCATCTGAAAAATGGGGATGATAATATCGGCTACCTTGCAGGTTTGTTGTAAGGAGCAAATGAGATAATAGATGCAAAGATTTTGCAAGACTTAGAGTGCTATGTAAGTGATAGCTATTATAATTAGTCTGCCTCTCCCACTTTCTATAACAAATTCATCCAAAAACTATCTGTAACAAATAAATAGGGGGGCGGCTAGGTGGTGCAGTAGATAAACCACCGGCCCTGGATTCAGGAGTACCTGAGTTCAAATCCGGCCTCAGACACTTGACACTTACTTAGCTGTGTGACCCTGGGCAAGTCACTTACCCCCCCATTGCCCCACAGAAAAAACAAAAAAACAAATAAATAGAAGCGAATAGAGTTAAGCAAAACAAATAAAAACATTGACCATGTCTAAAAATGCATGCATAGGTCTCAGTCGTGCACCTTTGGTTCATTATCTGCATGCTGAGGCATGCTTCATCATCAGTTTTTTAAGTTATGATAATTTACCAGAGTGATCCAAGTTCCATATGCTTTCAAAGTTGTTTTCCTATTTGTATTACTGTGGCCATCACAAAAATTGTTCTCCTGGTTCCAAAAAATAAAAATAAAAATAGAAAAGTTAAAACATCCCATTTCACAAGGACCTCATGTTATAATAAGAAGCGGCAACACATAGGAGGTTTCAGCTACAGGTCAGAAATCTGTTTATTAATTTACAATGAGAAATATTAATAGCAAGAGGATTTGTATTACAGATAGTAACATGTCTTCTTTATTGCTATTTCCATTGATAAAGTTATGTCCATTTCTGATGTTTAACTTTTTGACAGTATGAAAGGACTTTGATGGAGAGAACCCTCTTTCCTGAACATTCAGTGCTTGTGGCTGCTGAAGCTATAACATCTGCAAAGGCAGTTAAGTCACATGCATAGGTTGACCCCATTTGTCAGTGATATATGTATGGGCCAGAATGGAAGCAGAGCCAGTGGCCTTGGAACAACTGCTATTGGGGGGGGGGTGTTTATCTGTGGGTCAATGGAAGTTGGTTGACAATTGATGGTTGTGGTGGGAAAGGTGAGCCCCTTCTCCATGGAGGTTACTCCCCTCTATGATGGTTGTTGGGGGCATTTGTCCTTAGGGAGTCTAAGTAAAAAATAAGTGGAGCTGGGGCAGCTAGGTGGCCCAGTGGATAGAACACCAGCCCTGGATTCAGGAGGACCTGAGTTCAAGTCTGACCTCAGACACTTGACAAATTGGGCAAATCCACTTAACCCCAATTGCCTCACACACACACAAAAAAAGTGGAGCTGGTCCTAAGCAAAATTGTGAAGCAGGCACAGTATGACCTTCCCCACCTTCTTAAGGAACCCCTTGCAAATATCCTATTCACTTGTATTGTAGAGAACACAGAAAAAGCAAAAGATCTTTGGTGAGCTTACTTTGCAATTTAATATTGTTTGATTTTGATAATTAAAGGATCCCTGAAGGTTTGTCATTGCATCTTTGAAAGAATATTGTATTGATTTATTTATTTATTAATTTTTTTTTTCAGGGAAGTTGGGGTTAAGTGACTTGCCCAGGGTCACACAGCTAGTAAGTGATAAGTGTCTGAGGCCAGATTTGAACTCAGGTCCTCCCGACTCCAGGGCCGGTGCTCTATCCACTGCGCCACCTAGCTGCCCTCTTGTACTGCTTTAAATAGAAGCATAGAAGATAGTTTATGGGGAGATTTTAAAGGTAAGAATTTTGCTCTACTGAATTAAAGTTTTGAGGGTTTTTAAAAAAGACTAGGTCTCCCTATCTTCTCCAGGCTAGAAGTGCAGAGGCTACTCATGGCCCAATTTCACAGATAATTGGGTACAGAAGGTTTGACCTCCATTTGTTTCTGACCTGGACTAGTTTAACACACCTTAGCAACCTGGTGACTCCCTTCTGTGGGGGGTAGAGGGAAGCTGAACTTGGTGTGAACCCACCATCAGCATGACCCATTGTAGCTCAGAACTCCTGAGCTCAAGAGATCCATCAGCTTCAGCCTCCACCCTAGGTGTCATTATAGATACTGGCTGGTATGATTCTACAATGAATAAATTTTTTAGATGGGATCTTGTATTCTGTATACCTTTCAATCGTGTGACTGTGAAGATGTGGTATGTTGCAGAAAATCATCTCTGAAAGTCAACCTATTCTCTTCTCATCTTTTCATTAAGGATGACCTTAATATGTGTATAAAAATAAATATTTTACAGAAATAAGAAACTACAAGTATATTGATATCCTTCAGATGACTTAATTTTGGTTTTTTGTTTGTTTGTTTTTAGTGAGGCAATTGGGGTTAAGTGACTTGCCCAGGGTCACACAGCTAGTAAGTGTTAAGTGTCTGAGGCCGGATTTGAACTCAGGTACTCCTGACTCCAGGGCCGGTGTTCTATCCACTGCGCCACCTAGCCACCCCTGGATGGCTTAATTTTGATAATAATACCTTCCATGGTTTTTTTCTGATCTATATCTTTCTGTCTTGAAAATTAATCTCAAAAAGCTTTCAGACATCATGGTTTCTTTTATGAGTACTTGGTTGGATTCAAGTTTCTCTTCAAGTTTTCTTCCACTTTCTCTTCTCTTCTAGTTTTCATCTTTGTCACCCTTTCTACTTCCTCAGAGATTTTAGTCAGAGTCATATAAACTTTGAGCTGGAAGTGGCTTTAGATGTCAGTTAGTCCAACTTCCTCATTTCACAGATGAGGAAACTGAGACCAAGAAGTTAAATGACTTGCCCCAAGTCACACAGGTAATAAAAACTGGGATTTGTACCTACATCTTCTGACTGTTAATCTAGAACCCTGTCCACTCTTTGATGCTACTTCTCTAATCCAAATATGTTGGTTCCATTGTCATTGATGATGAAACAGTTTGTTGTAGAAAGCCAAAAGGTCTGTTCTATTTTTAATCTGTTGTCCTCGTGTCAAGCTTTCTGCAGCCTCAATTCAACAACCTTTTTTTTTTTTTTTTGGTTTGGTAATAATTATTGTTTGGTCGTTTCAGTCATGTTCAACTTTTCATGACCCCATTTGGGGTTTTCCTGGCAAAGATACTGAAGTTCTTTGCATTTCCTTCTCCAACTAATTTTACAGATGAGGAAACTGAGGCAAACAGGGTTAAGTGACTTGCCCAGGGTCACACAGCTAGTAAGTATCTGAGACTGGATTTGAACTCAGGTGCTCTATCTACTGTGCCACATAGCTGCCCCTTGGTAGTAATACCTAGTATTTATATAGATCTTTAAAGTTCACAAAGTATTTTATAAATATTATTTCATTTTGTTCTCACAATAACCCTGGGAGGTAGGTGCTATTATTATCTCCACTTTACAAATGGCACACAGAGTTTAATTGACTTGCCCAGGGTACATAGCTATTAAGTGTCTGAGACCACATTTGAACTCAGTTTTCCTGTCTTCATGTCCAGTCCTCCATTCACTGAACTACCTACATTTTTCACTATTTTTTTTTGAGGTGATATTACTTAGTTGTTTGGTTTGGGGTTTTTTGTTTGTTTGTTTTTTACCATCCACCTATGTGATTTTTTTGGGGTGGGACAATGAGGGTTAAGTGACTTGCCCGGGGTCACACAGCTAGTGTCAAGTGTCTGAGGCTGGATTTGAACTCAGGGCCTCCTGAATCCAAGGCTGGTGCTTTAGCCACTGCGCCACCTAGCTGCCCCCTCACCTATGTGATTTTATTAAGCCATGTCTATTTATTAATTTACAATAATAAATATTACTAATAATAGAATCAAAATACTGGTATCAATTGGTTGGAGTATCTTCCCTTCCTAAAAGGAAGGTTTATTTGGAGAACCAAATTCATATCAGAAACTTGTTGAATAAGAATAGAATAAAGGGAGTTGAGTGATCTTGCTGGATGGTATCATAAAGGCAAGGTAATATTATATATCCCTCTGCCAAACAGACCGAAATACTTGAATTTTCCCCTCTTCTAATGCCCTTTCCCACCATACCCCCAAATCTGGGCATCCTCTTCTTTGCCTTTCATACAGAAACAGCGGTATTATACGGTAGCCAAAGAAATAAATGCAATCTTAGGCTGTTTTATGAGAGATCATTCTGCCTTCTTCTTTGTACTAATCATATTATACTTTGCATGATAGCTATTTGTGTATTTTTCCTCCCCCCTATACAAGAGAGAAGAGACTTAGCCTTATTTTATCTATGTACTTTCCCCAATGCCCTGTAAAGAGTAGGCACTTAGAAAGTGTTTGTTGCATTCAGCTGACAGGTTCTGTCACTTAAGTGGCTTTGATGATGAGAGATGGCGGGTGCCCAGTAAATCTCAGATGGCTGTTCTTCAGTCCAGCCCTGCAGTCTTCATGCTCTTAGTACTTTCTCCTGTTTCCTGAGGGACGCCAGAGGTCTGAGAGTTCATGGCCAGCACATTGCCATAAAGGTGAACAGTTGGTATGTCAGTGACTCACGGAAAGCCAATTTTAAAGGGTCAGCTCAGACAGCCTGGAATGCCACCAAATTTCATCTCTCTAAATTATGTACTACAAATACTACAAATGATCATTTTCTTTTGGGGGGGGGCAGGGCAATGAGGGTTAAGTGACTTGCCCAAGGTCACACAGCTAGTAAGTGTCAAGTGTCTGAGGCCAGATTTGAACTCAGGTCCTCCTGAATCCAAGGCCAGTGCTTTATCCACTGTGCCACCTAGCTGCCCCCCTCTAAATTATGTACAAGTCCTAGTATAAGGGACTGGAATATGCCGTTTCCCCAGTGAGACTAGAGAATGGATAGTGCAGAAGACAGAAGGTGGTGGATGATACTTGGTAGGAGTGGAGAGGGCAGGAAAGGGAAGAGGAGAGATAATTGGCAGTTTGTGTCAGACAATATAACAAGCATATATTCCTCTAGCCCAGGTAGCTACCCTTGTAGCCTGGTAGCCAGGTAGTTAACCTGTAGCCTGGTAAAGCCTATGGACCCTTGTCAGAATAATGATTTTTTTAAATCATAATTTTAAGAAATGCTAAATTTCAGGTAGAAGCTAATTTAAATAAAAATGAATTTTTTTCTCATTCAGATTCATGGATCTCCTGAAATCTACACACAGACCCTAAATTAAGAACCTCTGCTTTAGCCCCCTTTTTCTTTTTTTCTGTAGAAAAACTGCATTCTCTTTATTCTGTATACTTTAATTTCAGAACAAAATAAACATCCCATAGTCCACAAAATCTTAATCCCCAGATCAGGGGAGGGGTAACAGGGACCCTGTAAGCCCTGCCCTAATACACTGGAAAACAGAAGGAGAAAAAAAACACCACCCAAACCACTAGACATGGGTAGATGAAGCCAGGCCAGACCAGGGCCTTTACTGCTGCTTACAGAGAATGAGGGGTCTGATGCAGAGGTTTGTCTAAGCTACCTCCTCCATGCAGTATGCATCTTCATCTCTTTCCAGTGGGGGCATCTCATCAAGAACAGCAGCACTGGGTTGTTCTGCTGTCACCTCATTCTCATTAGTGCCAAGATCTAGTTTAATCATGTGATAAATTCGATATGAGTGAGTCTGCAGATCTGCAAGAGAGAAGCCCAAAGATAGCAGAGTTGTCTCAAAAAGCAGCACTGCCAAGTCTTTTACAGCCTTGTAATTCTTTTCAGCCTCAACCTTCTGCCTGAGAGTCTCCACAATGGGGTGATCTGGGTTTATCTCCAGGTGCTTGTTGGACATCGTGGAAGTGTCTCTCAATGCCTGTGTCTTCATGATGTATTCCACACTGGCTGTTTAGCCATACATGCTAATCAAAATGCAACAGGGTGAAGACACCAGCCAATTGGAGATCGCTACTTCTTCAGTCTTATTCAGCATTTCCTTTATTAGCTTTCATGAGTTCTCATATTTTGCTTTGCTCTCCTCCATTTTTTCTTTTCTTCTTCATCCTCTAGAAGATCTTCCTTAGTAACAGAGAGGTCTTCCCAGTGAATTCTTTTAGCTGATACACACAGTACTACTCAATGGGCTCTGTCATGTATACTAAAATCATTTTTCCACGCCTGTTCTCCAAAAGCAGAGATGTCCACCTGTTCTTTGCTCTCACCCCTGATATGCTAGATGCATTTCTGGGTTTCCTTCATTCTGGAAACATATTTAGACTGAGATGTGTGATAATGTAACAATTAAGATAAATGGCACTTGTTGGTTGAGTCCTCATGGGTTCCAAGCTCGAGGTTTTTTGAAAAGGTCTCATATCACTTTTTTTTTTGTTTTTGGTGAGGCAATTGGGGGTTAAGTGACTTCTCCAGGGTCACACAGCTAGTAAGTGTCAAGTGTCTGAGGTCAGATTTGAACTCAGGTCCTTCTGACTCCAGGGCCAGTGCTCTATCCACTGCACCACCTAGCTGCCCCTATATCACTTTTTAGAATTCTTTTCTGCCAGTCCAGAAATGAATGCAAGACACTTTTTGACAACATTTTATGGATGGCCTTCAGGATCTTACTCTGCTGCACTGTTGAAGAGTAGATCCTCAAAGTCCACCACACCTCAGATAAAAATAAGATATTCAGGAAAAAGCTAATCACAACTGGCCATGATGAACACATGCCACATTTGCAGCTTCTTTTTTTGTTTGTTTGTTTTCCAACAGGTCAAAGGAAGCCTGGAGGGGGATGAAGAGAAGAACTCTGAATTCCAACTGACCTTCTACAGAGAAGTGCTTTAGTGCCAAGTGATCTCCCAAACCATTGGTGAGGCTCTTATGAAACTCATCATACTCCTCTTGGCTGATATCCTCAGAGTTACATGTCCAGATAGGCTTGATATTGTTCAGCTCTTCCTGATCAACGTATTTCTCCTTGATCTTCTTCATTTTCTTCTTCTTGCTACCCATGCCTTCATCTTCTTCATCAGATCCTACATCTTCAATCTTGGGTTCCTCTTCATTGTTAGCTGGCTCTTCTTCTTCCTCTGTCTCATCTTCACTGATTTTCTTTTCTCATTCTTTCTCCAAATAAAGTGTGATGGGATAGCCAATGAACTGTGAATGCCTCTTTATCACCTCCTCATCCCACCTTTCTTCCAGATACTCTGTCTGGTCTTCTTTCAGATGTAAGATCAGCTTGGTGTCCCAGCTCACCATGGTCAGCTCGCACTGTGAAGGAGCCACCGGCAGAAGACCCCAGGCCTACTGTTCATTCTCATTGTGTTTGGTGATGACAACTACCTTCTCTGCCACCAGGTAAGCCGAGTAGAAACTCATACCAAACTGACAAATCATGGAGATTTCTGCTCAAACCTGCAAAGTCTCTCTGAAAGCCTTGGTGCCATGCTTGGCAATGATCCCCAAGTTATTAATCAAATCAGCTTTTGTCATGCCAAAGTCAGGGCACACTCGTGAGGGTTGGGGATGATGTCAATCTTCAGCTCTTTACTACTGTCCAATTTGGATGGATCTGTCAGACTCTCTCATAGCAGATCTTGTCCAGAGCATCAGAGGCACTGGAAATGATCTCCGGAAGGAATATTTCCTCATTGGAATAAAAGGGGTTGATAACCAAGGACATAAACCAGGAAATCTCTATATGGAAAGCAAAGGTCTCCACCCCCTCCTTTCCATGCTGTACTTCCTTAGGTATCTTTTTTTTTTTTTTTTTTTTTTTTTTTAGTGAGGCAATTGGGGTTAAGTGACTTGCCCAGGGTCACACAGCTAGTAAGTGTTAAGTGTCTGAGGCCGGATTTGAACTCAGGTACTCCTGACTCCAGGGTCGGTGCTCTATCCACTGCGCCACCTAGCTGCCCCAACATTCATTTTTTTATAAGATTTTTGAGTTCCAAACTTTTCTCCCTCCACCCTCCTCAAGATGGCAAGCAATCTGATATAGGTTTACAGTACAATCACGTTATACATATTAGTCATAGTATGAAAGAAGAAATAGAACAAAATGGAAAACCCACAAAAAAACCAAAAAAAGTGAAAATAGCATGCTTTGATCTGCATTTAGACATCACAGTTCTTTCTCTGGATGTGGGTAGCATTTTCCACCATGAGTCTTTTGGAATTGTATTGCTGAGAAGAGCTAAGTCAACCACAGTTGATCATTGCACACTATTGCTGTTACTGTGTACAATGTTCTCCTGGTTCTGCTCACTTCACCCAGCATCAGTTCATGTAAGTCTTTCCAGGTTTTTTCTGAAATCCTTGAGCCCCTTTTTTTCAAAGGGTTCTGTGATTCTCCCTTGAATGTAATTGGCAGGGCACACAAGAGATGGAGATCTCTAAATACAGCAATATAGTCATGGAAATGACAAAGAAGTGGGTATGACAGAGGATTGAAATAGTGAGATAGCTTCCATAAGATTTGACCATGGCTTTCCTGCTGATGGAAAGAAGGACTTGAGCATGCCACAAAGAATTCCTAAGGTTCCTCATTTCTCTGGGCCACCAGAAACATATAAGGTAGAGTATGTGTGATGACAGTGGTGGAGAGGAGGTGAAGGATGGTTTGTGTCTCTTTGTGCACCTATATAGCATAAATTCCTGATTATCTGGAATCCAAGCAAGTGCAAAACTTAAAATAACATGATACTTTTCTGGGGGGTTTTTTGTATCTGACTTTTTCTTTTATGAAGGTAGCATCTAGGGCACCCATTCTAACATGTGAATCCCTAGAAAAAAAAACTGTTACAGATTCAGGGTACTCTAGGGGACTGTACCCACTCAAAACTATAGTTGACAAGCCCCCATTAATGTGTCTACTGTTACTAATTCAAAGCAAAGGCATTAAATGAAATAGCATAGTAAGAAAAGTAGCAATAAGCTTTTCCTCCTTGAGCCTGGGATATACTCTCCCACAAATAGACATACCAAGAAGAGTGGACATGCACATATTACATGTTTGTGTGAGGGGTCACATAAGGAGGGCTTATGGGGCACATGCACACATGGAGCAGAAACTTATGTCTCTACCATGTAAGTCCTCTGTTGCCCTACTGGGATGTCATCATGCTGCTCTCTGCTGGGCATCCCCACTGAATACTTAGACACTTCTGGGCACATCATCTCTGTGCTTGTGAGAGAACTAATGGTTTCCTGATGGGGTTTCCCTGACTTCCTGACATGGCTTCCTCTCCCCTGTTCACTTTAATTGGTCCCAGCTTCCCTGATGTGGCTTCCTGGTTTGGGGGCATAAAAAGTCTCAGCCATGTGGAGTCTCCTGCTCTCAGACTTGATGAGACTGTGAGAGTCATCATTTCCTGATCACTTACTGACTAAACCCATTTCCATCTGGGGAGCGCCATCCAGAGAAGCTAAGTATCACTGTATCCTTGTTGCATACCCTTGCTGTGTTAGGGCAAAGTAAACTTCTTCCTTTGTTACATGTTCAGTGACTTGTGAGGGCTTTGTTTTGTCCCAACATCAAACCTGAACCAAGAGGCCACTGGCTTGAGAGTTGTGTCTCTATTCATCATCGCCGTCACTCTGTTGAGCATCTTCACTGATCTCATCTTCTCGGAACTTTTCTCTGCTATTAGCATCTGGATTTTACTTCTCTGGGGCCATTTTTTTTTTTTTTTTTTTTTGCCAAATTGACCCCCGTACACCAGTCAGTCAATAAACATTTAAGTGCCTACTGTGTGCCACTCACTGTGCTAAATATTGTGGATACAAAGAGAAGCAAAGACAGTCTCTTCCCTCAAAGAGCTCATAATCTAATGGAGTAGGCAACAAGTAAACAGATATCTGCAAACAAGTTCTATACAGGACAAGTAGGAAATAAATGAATAGCAAAGAATAAGGAGTCCCTGGGTAAGATCACCATTTCTTGAGGTCATGCCCTTCCCTCCAAACTAAATTCATTCTCTGAGTGCCACCTCTCCACCAGTTTTCTTTCCCTGCTCAGTTATTGTTCCTGGCTTCCCCCAACCTTTCTCTATTAGAACATAAGCTCACTGAGAGGCGATGCCATCTTTTTTGTTTTTCTTGGATTAGGATCCCCAGTGCTTAGCACAGTACCTGGTATACAATAGGTACTCCATTATCTATCTTTCTATCTATTTATCCACCTATCCATCCATTTATCTATCTAAAGAGAAAAAAAAAAAAGCAGTCCAGAAAACTAGCTAATGTATTGACCGAGTCTGACAGTATATGCAATATTTTACTCTCACAGTCCCCCACCTCTGCAAAGAAGTGAGGGAGGTCTATTTTCTCATTTCCTTTTTCAGAACAAGCTTGGATGATCATAATTGTACAATGTTCACTTTGGATTTTTTGGGTTCATTTGTATTTCAACCTCCTCATTTTACAAATGAAGAAACTGAAGTCCTGGGAGTTTTTGGTGGCTTGCCCAAGGTCACAAAGGTGGTAAGTGGCAGTGCCAAGGCTTAAACTCACGCACACTGACTCCAAATCCATTTCTCTTTCCACCATGCTAAGCTACTTCTCCCTGATAAGGACAGAATCACATTTCTGTAGTCATCACTCTGACCATGACCAGTATGCCTAGCTAAGAGGCAGCTGAACAAAAGTCAAGCAGGGGAGAAATTAGATTTAGATCAGTACCTCATACCATGTAATACAATAAGCTCCAAATTTACACGTCCTAAATATAAAAGGTTATATCATAAAAGAATTAAAGGAGAAGAGAATTATGGATAGCAGATGAGTTCTTGACCAAGTAAGGCATATAGATGATAATTTTAAAAAATTAAATGTACAATTTTAATTATGTAAAATTCAAAGGTACTGAAGTTAAAGGGTCTGGGCCAAAATACTGCCTCTGATTTCTCACTACTTTTGTGACCTTGAGCACCTTACTAAAACTCTCTTGTCCTCAATCTCCTCATTTGTAAAGATGGAGGCTAGACTAGATGGCCTCTAACATCCATCTCTTCTAGTCCTTAATATATAATCCTTTGAAAATTTTTATAGCAAATAAAGTTAGTGCCATTAGAATTAGAAGAGAAACAACTGGGAAAATATTTACAGCAAATTTTCTTTGATAAAGGTACAATACCCAAGGTATACACATATATAAGAAAAAGAGCCATTCCCTAAAAGGTAAATGGCCAAAGGATATGAAGAGGCAGTTCTAAAAAAAAGGAAAGAAAGAAAGAAAAAAATACAACCTATCGACAATCATATGAAAAGATGTTCCAAATCACTGATGTGAGAAATACAAATTAAAACAAGTCTGAAGTTCCACCTCAGCTCCATTGGATTAGCAAAGTTGATGAACAAAGGAAAGGGAAGTTGTCGGAAGGTTTGTGGGAGGACAAGGACACTAGCTAGTGCACCTATGCTGTGAATTGGGGCAAGAATTCTATAAAGAAATTTGGAAATATACACAGTCATTAGACTGTGCATACCTTCCGGACCAGTAATAGGCATATGCTCCAAATAGGTAAACAAAGAGAAAGAGATCAAATGTACAAAAATATTTATAGTAATATAGTAATTCTTTTTTGTTGTTGTTATTGTAGCAAATAACTGGAAACTAAATGCCCATCAATTGAGGGTAATGGCTAAACAAAGTATGGCTTATGAATGTTATGGAAATTTATTTTGATTTGGGGACCCTACCTTTAGGCTGAGATTAGAAAGCCTTAGGCCCTCAGGGTCTCTTCCCCTCCTCCTCAGCTTCAGCTGAGCCAAAAAGCCCCGTGGGCTGTACAAGATGCGCGGACGGATTCAAGAGATACCGGGCTTGTCCAGGCTGGGTTCTGGTGAGGCACGTGATGCTGGAGCATTCCCCCCAGCCCCAGCCGCAGCCCTGACTGGCAGATTAGCTTGGTCTATGGGGGCGCAGAAAGCCTCGAGATTTGAGTGGAGATAAAAAAGGTGTGTGTGTGTGTGTGTGTGTGTGTGTGTGTGTGTGTGTGTGTGTGTGTGTGTGTGTGTGTGTGTGTATATATATATATATATACCTGGGAGTTAGACTGGGGGGGGGGTGCGGACAAGGAGTTTTGTTTGGATAGACGAGAAGCGCGGCAGATTAGAGACGGGGCTGCAAGGACGCAGGAGAAGACAAGAAGGACTAGGAGCAGGGAAAAGAGAGGCCGAAGGGCAGACTGATGGAGCAGACAGACAGAAGGTCGGTGAGAGAGAAACACAGGGGTTCAGCAGTGGCAGTAAGGAGGAGAGAAAAGTAAGAAGCAGGGGATTTACAAAGTGAAAGGGGCTTGGAGTTAGAATAAAGGACCTGAGTGCCTTGAGGCGGGGCGTGGCTAAGGCCCTTATTGTATTAAAAAGGTTACAGGCCTTATTACAAACCAGGGAAAGTGTAATGTGCCCTGAGGCCAGAGGCGGCTAAGGCCCTTATTGTATTCAAGAAGTTCGAAGAGCCTCAGGTGGGAAAGAGACCAATGCAGTCAGGTTGTACATTTTATTTCCCTGTATTCTTAATTTAAATAGTATCTCATAAATAAACTCTGCTTTGTTTATTTAGTTGAGGCTTCTTAATCCTGTGCTTATCGATTTGGGGTGGAACTTTATAAACGGCCCACATTAAATTAAGGAAGTCAGATAGCCAAACAGTCAAAAGTCCCCAGATTAGTCATCCATAGATTAGTCCCCCCAAATTAGGCTAGTCAATTCAAAATATTTTCATAATGTAATGGAATGTTATTGTACCCTGAGAAATGACGAATTTGATGGATTCAGAGAAACCTGTGAAGACGTATATGAATTGATCCAAGATTGAAGTGAGCATAGCCAGGAGAACCAGTTATACAATGACCACAAAAATGTAGTTTAGAGCCTGGACTCTAAAGAAAGGGAAGTCAGGTTCCTTCTCACAAACTCCTTGTAAACCCGCTACAGAGATGCAGGGAAAAGTCACTTAGAGGTTTGGTTTGTTTCATGTCTAGGTTCTTCCCACAAGGGATTAGAAGGGTACCCAGTATGCAAAGTAGGTTAGTATAGGACAGCTTTTTATTTCGTACACACAAAAGAAATGCTTAAAATGCAGAAGACTAGGGGCAGCTAGGTGGCGCAGTGGATAAAGCATGGGCCCTGGATTCAGGAGTTCCTGAGTTCAAATCCGGCCTCAGACACTTGACACTTACTGGCTGTGTGACCCTGGGTAAGTCACTTAACCCCCATTGCCCCGCAAAACAAAACAAAACAAAAATGCAGAAGACTCATAAGTGCACTTTGACAGAGGAGGTTGATACTTAAAACAAGAATTTAAACAACAGGCGTTTCCTAGTATCCTCCCTTGCTATTTCTAGGGCCTTCCCTCTGAGATTATCTTCCACTAACACTATAAATGCCCCATATGTACTTAGTTATCTGCATGTCATTTGTGAGATTTTTGAATACTCATTTCATCTTTACCTTTACTCCACACTGTCCAAATAATTCCCTGGGGGCCATGGCTTCTGGAAGGCAAGGCCAGGACTTGGCTCATCCTCTGGTCAGGATAATTTTCTTCTCCAAATAGTAGCTTCAGGGGTTATCTCCTAAAGTGTAGCTGGTGCTGACTTAGGGACCTAGGAGCTTTCAACTTCCTGAATTCACAAGGTTATTCCTAAGGCTGGAAACATTCACTTTGGGATTGCTATCTGGCAACCCAAACTCCTCATCTGTGGGGCAGCTCAACAGTGCCGTGCATAGAGGACCTGAGTTAAAATCTGGCCTCCGACACTTACTGGGGAAGTCATTTAACCCTGTTTGTTTTAGTTCCTCATCTGTAAAATGAGCTGGAGATGGAAATGGCAAACCACTCCAGTATCTTTGCCAAGAAAAGTCCAAATGGGGTCATGGAGAGTCAGACACAACTGAAACGACTCAACAACAACAAAAACCTAAGGTCAGTGAAAGAAACACTGAGCAGAAAAGGGAGCCAGGGGCCTGAGGTCCAGGCTTAGGCTCTCTCTGGAAGCACCTGCTGTAACTGCAATGTGCTATGACAACTGATGCCAAGAGAGAGGAAGGAGATTCCCAGACCCACAGAAAGTCTGAGAGAAATTATTCCAGACTCCATATTCCAAAGGAATGAAGAAAAATAGCTCAAACGGAAGTTCTCTCTTTAGAGACTCAGAGTCAGAAGGTGAAAGTGGCATACATGAAGGCAGGCCACTGTCACTGGACCAGGGCATGC
Organism: Dromiciops gliroides; assembly: GCF_019393635.1. Lineage (NCBI taxonomy): Eukaryota > Metazoa > Chordata > Mammalia > Microbiotheria > Microbiotheriidae > Dromiciops > Dromiciops gliroides. The sequence continues at coordinate 586,497,608 of NC_057861.1, forward strand.
ACAGAGGAGATTAAAGTATAAGGAGACTATAAAGGTAGGAAGGTTCTGAAGGGATTTAAAAATACCTCAAGATTCCCTCTCTTGTTTCCATTCATTCCTACAAGCCACATAAATTCCCCTCCCCCCTACCCTCATGCCTGGAATGTTCTCCCTCCTCATATCCATCATTCAGAATCCTTATCTTTCCTCAAGGTTCCATTTTGGAATCATCTGCTCCCTCTTCGAAGGCTTCCCTGATTATCCCCCTCCTCAAATTTTTCTAGAATTTTCCATTTGATCTCTCCCCTGCCCAACTTTACTTCCCTCCTTGTACTATACTATCTTTGTACGTATTATATCCTCACAGGAGAATGTAAGGAACTTGAGGGCAGGAACTATTTTGGTTTTGTCTTTATTTCGCCAGCATTTATCATTGTGCATAGTAGGTGCTTAATAAATGTTTGTTGAATTGAATTAATGGATGGGGAGGAGGAATTAGATGAACTAGACTGGTAGGGTGCTAGTCAAGATTAAAGGGAATGGATGCCCCACAGTGAGTCTTAGCAAATTCTGAGATGAATCACAGCCTGGAGAGAAGGTTGGGCAATGCTGAAATAGAGCCTTTAACTGAATCAGCTAGATGTGCAGTGAATACATCAGGCCTAGAGTCAGGAAGACCTGAATTCAAATACAGCCTCAAGACACTCATTAGCTCTGTGACCCTGGACAAGTCACTTAACTTCAGTTTGCCTTAATCCACTGGAGAAGGAAATGGCAAACCACTCTAGTATCTTTACCAAGAAAACTCCTTGGAAAGTATTGGCCTTATGTGGTCCATGGGGTCATGAAGAGTCAGACAGAACTGAACAACAACAGAACCTCCAACAGCAGCTCCATAGGATCAGGGAAGAGAAATCAGGGCCTGGGAAGCTTAGGGTTCCAAAGCTTCTGAGATCTTTATGTCACCCCTCTTACATCTTGAGAAACCAATGCACCAAACCCTTGGTGTTTAATAATGGCTGGGCTAATAGTCAAACCACCTTGCAGTGGGATGGCAGACCTATCTCCTTGCCCAGCCTTTTCTCTTCCAATGAAACAATCTGAAATCCTTTCTATTTCCAAATAATTAAAAAAAAAAAACCTAGCAGCCTCTAAGTCACTAATCTTTGTGCCAAGTACTTGGGAAGATTTGGTTACAAAAAACAAGTGGAAACCACAGACCTTGGCCTGAATGTGGAACTAATTTCGGAGATAAAGTGGAACAGCCAAATGCAAAATCAAAACTGAGCTCAAATGTTCAGTGTAGGCTGGTGGGAACCGAGGAGGGCAGGTCCATTTGAAAATTTTCTTTCCGCCATATTTGAAGGTATAGCTAGAGAGAGAGGCCCAGAATCTGGGCCTATCCCTAGCTGAGTAGATACTTTTCCTTCTCAAGGAAGGTCTGAGGTAATGAGGATGAGGGACACAGAAGCCAGTGGCATTCTAGATCTCTAGACCTGTAGGTCCGGAGGGCTGATCTGAAGACAAGAGAAAGGGCTCAATGGTAAGAGAGACAATAGTAGCTACATAAAGACCCCCCCCCCCGCTTTTTTCTGAGACCGGACCTAAGATTTAACTGGCATAGGGAATGTCTAGTGAAGAAATTCTTCAACCAATGCTAATTAGCAACTACTCTATGATCTATAGTCTTAGTTATTTAGCACTAAGATTTCAAATGACCTGACCAGGATCACATAACCAGGATGTGTCAGAAAAGGGACTTGAACTCAGGTCTTCATGATTCTGAAGTTGGCTTGCTAATAACTATACTATGCTGCCCCTTCAAGAGCATAATGGGATAATGACAGCACCTACCTTCCCAGGGTTATTGCAAGGATCAACTGAGATTATAATTGTAAAGCACTGTGGCAAAGATTTGGAAATCGAGGGAATGCCTATTAATTGGGGAATAGCTGAACAAGTTGTGGTATATGAATGTAATGGAATACTATTGTGCTATAAGAAACAATGAGTAGGGGATTTCAGAGAAACCTGGAAAGACTTACATGAATTGATGCTGACTGAGAGGAGCAGAACCAGGAGAACTTTGTACACAGTAAAAGCAACATTGTGTGATGAACAACTGTGATAGACTTGGTTCTTCTCAGCAGTGCAATGATGCAAAACAATTTCAAAGAACTCATGATAGAAAATGTTCTTAACATCCAGAAAAATAACTGTGGATTATGAATGCAGATTGAACCATACTGTTTCTACGTTTGAGCTGTTTTTTCCCTTCTTTTCCTTCTTTTTTGAGGTTTTTCCCTTGTGCTCTGATTCTTCTTTCACAATATAAACTATATCAGATTGCTTTCTGTCATGGGGACGAGTGAGGGAAGAGAGAGTGGGAGAAAAATTTGGAACTAAAAATCCTATGAAAACAAATATTGAAAACTATCCTTACATGTAACTGGAAAATAATAAAATATTTTTATTACAAAAATAATTGCAAAGCACTCCTGGCATATAGTAAGTGCTATATAAATGTTAGCTATCATCATCACCACCACCACATTCAGTATCTCATTCGAGCCTTATAATAATCCTGTGTGCTAAGGACTACAAACATCTCCATTTTTATTCCCATTTTTTCCAGTCTGAAGTGATGATTTCATTAGGGTAGAGAACTTCTGGTGTGGAAACTCTCTTTGCTGATGAAGACTGGAAACCTCACTCTTTCTGTAACTTACAGTCTTGGAGAGGTCCCTGGGGCACTGAGAAGTTAGGTGACTTACTGATGGTTATATACCTAGTATGAGTCAGAGGCAGGATTTGAACCTTGGTCTTCCTGATTCCAGGGCTGGTCTTGAAACCTCATTTTACAGAGAAATGATATTTTTAAAAAATTGGATCACAGGTAAGAAAACTCAATTTCAGAGATGTTAGGTGACTTGCTGGTGGTCAATAGAGCTAATAAATGGGAGAACTTGAACTCAAACCCAGGTTTCAGTTCTTCAAGTCAGGTATCTTCAAATCTGGTATTTCTTCTACTTTATCAGACTAAACCAATACTGACAGATGGAAGAGAATTGTTGTTGCTGTTGTTCAGTGGTTTCGGCCATGCCAGACTCATTGTGACCCCATCTGGAGTTTTCTTGGCAAAGATACTGCAGTGGTTTGCTATTTCCTTTTCCAGTTCATTATACAGATGAAGAACTGAGACAAACAGGGTTAAGTGACTTACTCAGTGTCACATAGCTTGTAAATGTCTGAGGTCATATTTGAACTCAGGTCTTCCTGAATTCAGGCCTGATGCTCCACCCACTGTGCTACCTATTTATCCCAAGGGGATCATAGGATCATAGATTTAAAGCTAGAAGGGGAAATTAGGGAACCAAAACCCAGAGAAATTATGACTTGCCCAAGGTCACACAGATAACAAGTGGGAGGGCTGGGATTTGAACCCATACCCTCTAACTTCAAATCATTGCTCTTCCCACCATACCACACATTTTTTCATATAAGACAAGCCTAGGCTGAGAATTTGGGGCAGATCACAAGTCTTTAGGCTAAAAATTGTTTGCAGAAGAATGGGTCTAGGGAGGTAGCTAATTTACTCTTTTTATTATTTATAGACTTGTTTTTGTTGTTTAGTCGTTTCAATCATGTTTGACTCTTCATGGCCCTTTTTAGGGTTTTCTTGGCAGAGATACTGGAGTGATTTGCCATTTCCTTCTCCACCTCATTTTTAGATGAGGAAACTGAGGCAAACAAGGTCAAGTGATTTGTCCAAGGTCACAAGTTAGTGTCTGAGGCCGGATTTGAACTCATCTTCTTTACTCCAAACGCAGCACTCTATCTACTGTGCCACCTAGCTTCCCTTCATATTAAAGATTCTCAGTTACCACTTCTTTAAAAATCAGGGCATTGGATCTGATTCTGGCTCTTGAAGAAAGGAAAATCCCTCTGAGTTCTCTGTGGATCATAGCCCTATTGTAAGGGATGAGGAGTAGTTTCCACTGATGATCTTGCAGGATGTCTGGAGGGAAGCCCAACTCAGCCAAAGATGATGATTGTTCCACCAGCTCCCAAGCCAAATTCAAACCTTTGCAACAATTTGGAGAACCTTGGCCTGATGACTGAAGAGGTGTTTGGAAAAGGGCCATTCCTCTTGACAAATTCAATTTCATTTTAGATCAGGTGATACTCAGCCTTGGGTCAGGAAATGGGAAATGGGGTCTCCCTTTCCTTTATTTTGGGAACAGACTCCCAGAATAGCTGGGATGGCTAGAACAAGGCCCCCAGAACAGAGGTGATGCAAGCAGATGAAAGGGATGTATATGGAAGGGGAGCTGGGGAGGAACTGGGCAAGGGGAACTAATTCCCTAAACCTTTTTCCCTTGGTTTGATTGAGCAGAACCAAGTGTCCAAGGCTAGAGGTGGGGTGGGGGCCAAGGTTATCTTCTCAATGATTTTTCATCATCCGTATGTATAAGTCAAGTTGACACATGACCCGAGTAAGCCAACAAATTCCCCTGCTCCAATTATGAATATAACTTGGCAACTCTGGGATCTTTATTAGAGAATTCCAAGTTTAAAAAATTCCCAAGAGAGAAAACTACATCTGCTAAAGTTATAGAAAGAAATAGCCCCTGGACCTTTCCACATTTCTTCTCTAGAAGAAAAGATCATTCAAACACTCTTGCTCTCTCATTAGGGACTGGGAGTTCTCTGTCCTATACATCTTGAGGAAATGTTTCTAAACTTGGCTGGTTTCCCCTAGTTGATATTTAAAGAGGACTATTGAAAAGACCTTTTTCCTCAACATATTCCCTTGCCTTGCCCCCTCCCCCTAATTCCATTAGTCAGAGAACACTATTCTCTAAAATATTTCTACTCTGCTAATAGTAGAGCAGGAAATATTTTAGAACTAGAACCAAAAGGGGCAGCTAGGTGGTACAGTGGATAGAGCACCGGGCCTAGAGTCAGGAAGACTCCTCTTTATGAGTTAAGGTCAGGATTTGAGTGTCCCACGCACTTACTAGCTGTGTGACCCTGGGTAAGTCACTTAACTTTGTTTGCCTTAGTTTCCTCATCTGTAAAATGAGCTGGAGAAGGAAATGGCAAAGCACTCCATTATCTCTGACAAATGGGGTCACAAAGAGTCAGACTCAACTGAAAGACAACAGAACAACAACAGAGCCGGAAGATGTGATTGGAGTTGATTCCAACACTTAATTGGCTTTGTGACCTTCTACAAGGTTCTTTGAATCTCAGTTTCTTCATCTATAAAAAAAGGAGCTAATCTCTATCCTATGTTTTAAGGACAAAATTGGAACTGGGAAAGATCTTAGAGAATGTTTAGTCTAGGAATTTTTAATGAAGGGCCTATGAACTTAAAAAAATTTTCATAACTATTTTTTTTTATCCTGGGTCTCCCTATCTTCCCCAAGCCAGAAGTGCAGCAACCAACTTGGGTCAATTTGCTCCTTCCTAGGCAGCTCAGTGGTCCCCTACTATCCCCTTCAATGCCCTGAGGGCTCACAATATGTGTACCTTGTACCTTGAGTGAACTTCTGATTGGCTTTAGCCCTGCTGAGTTTAAGTGATTTATCAATTTCAGTTTCCCTGATAGCACAGATTACATTCATGTACCTCCATGCTCAGTTGATAACTTTATTTCAATTAACTGGCTTCTTTTGTAATACTATGTATTTTGTGTATTTAAAAACATTATTATGAGAAGGGGTTGGGAGAATAGGTTTTACCAGACTGGCAAAAGGGTCTGTCTCACACACACACACACACACACACACACACACACACACACACACACACACACACACACGACATTAAGAATCCATGCTCTAGTAGTGTAGGGGGCAGCTAGGTAGCCCTGAAGTCTAGCCTAAGACATTTACTAGCTATGTGACCTTGGGCAAATCACTTAAAACCTTGTTGGTCTGAGTTCTTCATCTGTAAAATGAGCTGGAGGAAAAATGGCAAACCATTCCAGGATCTTTGCCAAGAAAACCCCAAATGGGGTCACAAAGAGTTGGACACAATTGAAATGACTCAACAACAATCTAGTCTAACTCTGAAATTTTATAATCCAAGAAACTGAGGTCCAGAGAAGTTAATCGATTCACCTAAGGTCACAGAGCAGGGCATCTAAACACTGCTCTTTTACTTCTAAATCTATTCCTTTATCTACTTCACTCTATACTATCAAGTTATACAAATACAGTATAAAGTATTAGTCTCCATTTAAAAATTAATTCCTAGTGGATAGAGCACCGGCCCTGGAGTCAGGAGTACCTGGGTTCAAATCCGGCCTCAGACACTTAACACTTACTAGCTGTGTGACCCTGGGCAAGTCATTTGACCCCAATTGCCTCACTAAAAAAAAAAAAAAATTAATTCCTTTGGGCCAAAACATTGTTTACCAGAATTAGCCTTTAAATGTAAATACTCCAGTTAAAAATAAAGCTATTAACATTTCAGCATGAATTAATTTATCAAAATAGCCAATAACTTAGCAGACCCTGTGGTTTTGATAAGGGAAAAGGAAAAATAATCTAGGCTACTGAGAAGGGGTGGGGGAAGGCACTTCAAAGGGAAATGCTATGAGGCTAGAGAATAGGACAAACGGGGGCAGCTAGTTGGCACAGTAGATAAAGCACTGGCCCTGGATTCAGGAGGACCTGAGTTCAAATCTGACCTCAGACACTTGATACTTACTAGCTGTGTGATTCTGGACAAGTCACTTAACCCTCCTTGCCCCAAAAGAGAAAGAGAGAGAGAGAGAGAGAGAGAGAGAGAGAGAGAGAGAGAGAGAGAGAGAGAGAATATAGGACAAAGGTATTGGGCACCATGTAAATGGTATTTCTAGCTAGGGTCGGGGGGAGAGACACCAAAGACAATTTTTGCTTACACATGTCTTTCCTAAAATATGGCAGAATGCAAAGTTCAAATGTGCAGTTCTGGGCCACAGTGGTACCCAGAGTGAAAGAGGGAGGTGGTAGCCATTGCGTCCCCCTGCACTGGTCAGACCATTTCTTGTGTCCTTATATTCAGATCCGCCCAAATGAGTAAGCTGGTTGGGAGGGCTCAAAATTGTTCCATGACTCAAACTGAAATTGGAACAGAGGACGGTAAGCCTGTAGAAGAAAGGATGTAGGGGGGACATAAGAACAATCTTTAAGGAAGTGAGGGGAGCTATCCTTGTAGAAGAGAGGGAATTTGAAGGGTTGTCACGTGGGGCAGGAAGTAGAGTACAGTTGAATTTGAACTAGACCCAGAGTCAACAAACCCAGCTTCTTCTACCTGCTAGTCATGTAACCCTGGGGAAGCCATCTCAGTCTCTCTAAGTCTCAAGTTCTTCATCTATAAAATGGGTATAATAATGCCCATATACTACCTCCTTCAAAAAAGATGCTTCACTGATGTCTTTTGTCTTTATGTTGCTGTTGTTGTTCAGTCAGGCTGGCAGAGATACTGAGGTGGTTTGCCATCTTCTTCTCTAGCTCATTTGACAGATGAGGAAACTGAGGGTGAAGTGACTTACTGAGGGTCACACAGCCAGTAAGTGTCCAAGGTCACATTTGAATTTGGATCTTTCGGACTCCAGGCCCAGCATTCTATCCACCGTGCCACCTAGTTGTCCCTTTGTCCTTATACCTCATAGTAATTTCCCACCTCTATTCAGACTGCGCAGCCACCCTTATGACAAAGAAAACAACTAAGGAAAAAATATCAGATTTGGGGATTGTATCTGACAAGGTTCTATCCTAGCTTCCCTCATCTCTCTGCTGCCTCACAGGATTGTTGAGAGGGGAGGAGTACGTTGAAAGCCTTAAAAGCCCTACAAAAATGAATTATTCTTTCCTTGGTCCCCAGGAGGCAAAATGGGCATGGATGACTATAAGTTACAAAGAGGCTGATTTCTAGTCACGTGAGTAAATGCTTCCTTTTTTTTTTTTTTTTTTTGGTGAGGCAATGGGGGTTAAGTGACTTACCCAGGGTCACACAGCTAGTAAGTGTCAAGTGTCTGAGGTCAAATCTGAACTCAGGTCCTCCTGACTCCAAGGCCGGTGCTATATCCACTACGCCACCTAGCTGCCCCTAGTAAATGCTTCCTAACAATCAGAGCCATCCAAAAATAGAATGACCCGTCTGATCAGATAGTGAGTTCCCTGTCACTGGAGGTCTTCAAGAGGTAGACATTTCTGGAAAGACTTGTATGAACTGATGTGTATTGAAGTGAGCAGAACCAAGAGAACATTGTGCACAGTGACAGCAATATTGTTTGATGAAGAACTGTGAATGACTTAACTATTCTCAACAATACAATGATCCAAGACAATCCCAAAGGACTATTGATGAGACATACTATCTACCTCCAAAGAAAGAACTGATATTGATTGAACACAGACTGAAGCAGGCTATTTTACATTTTTTTCTTTTATTCAAGTTTTCTTGTACAAAATGACTAATATGGTAATTTACATAATTGCACATGTATAACCCATACCTGATTGCTTGCCACCTCAGGGAGGAGGGAGGTGAGAGAGGGAAGGAGAAATAAAATTTGGAACTCAAAACTATAAATAAAAATTTTTATTATTTTAAAAAATATTTTTATTTTTTTTATTCCCCCCCTCTTTTTTTTTTTTTTTTTGGCAGGGCGATGAGGGTTAAGTGATTTGCTCAGGGTTACACAGCTAGTAAGTGTCAAGTATCTGAGGTCAGACCTGAACTCGGGTCCTCCTGAATCCAGGGCTGTGCCACCTAGCTGCCCCTAAAAATGTTTTTTAAAAGAGGTAGGCATTTGTTGGAATTGGGGTAGAGGGGATTCCTGGTCAGGCATTGGGTTTGGACCATAATATTCTTTAGTCCTTCTTCGGGATAGCTGAATGAACCCTGACTCATCCAATGACTGTACCACTGGCCCATGAAAGATTCTGTCTTATGTGAATAAAGTTCCCTAGGGACTCAGTCAGATTTGGGAATGGGAGTGATCATTCTGCTTCTGTGTCTCTCCAATCAGGGATGACCTGGTCTTAATCCTTCCTTCTGCCTCCTTTAATACTCCAGGCTGCTAGGAGACTCTGGGCCTGGGTGCCCCACACTGTTGGTATTATAGCTTGTAAAAAACTGTCTCCATAGTGATGCTGCTCCCACAAAAGGAGGGTGACCTTTCTTCTGAGGTCCCTGGGACGAGTTGAGGGGGCCCAGACTATACAGAAGGAGTACCAGGCAGGAGCCAAGACTAAACCCTCATCAAGAGCTTTGAAGTGGTTTGGCTCTCTCTGGGAGAGAGGCCCCATTAGTAGTCCACATTTCTCCCTGCTGTCCGGAGTCTAGAGATTCCCCCTCCCTCCCTCTCTTCCTCTTGGAAAAGTCCTTTCCTTTGTGGAATTAGCCAGCAGCATTAGTGAGTGCTGATGTAGGCTCTCAGTGAGGCTGTGGACTCTGAGCCTTCTCTTGGGACCCCTGAACATTAAAATCCTTCCCTTTCCTCAATCCTAGCTTTAAAAAAGACCTCTGTGGCATTGCTTGGGAGAAGAAACAAGAAACAAGGATAACTCTAGACTGGCTTGGAAACAGGAATACCCCTTGTATGCATTCAACATATATTTGTATGTGTGTGTGTATATGCATGTATATACATACATACACACACACACACACACACACACACATATATATGTATATATACGCACGCACACACCACACACACTGCTACCTTACTCAAAAACCTTCAGTGGCTCCCTACTGTTTATAGGATAAAATACAAACTCTTTAGCCTGACATCTCAGGCCCTCCACAATCTGGCACCAACTGTCCTTTCCAGACTTATTTCACATTACTTTCCTTCCTGAACTCAGTGTTCCAGCCAAACTGTAATACCAGCTGTTTTCCAGTTTCATTTTGTATTCTTCCATCTCCATGCACTTGGATAGGCTGTTCCCTGTGCTTGCCCTGCTGACTGCTGAAATCAGTACAATTGTGGATAAAATGCTAGATTTGGAGTCAGGAAGTCCCAGGTTTAAATCAAATTTCAGATGCTAACTATGTGACCCTAGGCAAGTCACTTAACCTCTTTGTTTCCTCCTTTACAAAAAAGAGGTTAATAATAATGCTTACCTTACAGGGTTATTGTGAGGATCAAATGAGAATATTATTCAATTCAATTCAATAAACATTTATTATGGGTCAACTATCTGCCAGGTACTGTGCTAAGCATTGGGGATACAAAAAGAAGCAAAAGACAGTCCCTGCCCTCAAGAGGCTTACAATCTAATTGGGGAGAAAACATATAAACAAATAGCTACAAAGCAAGTTATATACAGGATGAAAATGAAATAATTAGGGGGCAGCTAGGTGGTGCCCACCTATCTACTGATAAAGTACTGGCCCTGGATTCAGGAGGACCTGAGTTCAAATCTGGTCTCAGACACTTGACATTTACTAGCTGCATGACCATGGGCAAGTCACTTAACTCTCACTGCCCTGCCAAAAATAAAAAATAAAGAAAGGAAATAATTAACAGAGGGAAAGCGCTGGAATTAAGAGAGATTGGGGAAGGCTTCCTGCAGGAGGTAGGATTTTATTTGGGACTTGAAGGAAGTCAGGGAGGTCAGTATTCAGAACAGAGGAGGCATGGGGGACGGCCAGAGAAAATGCCTACAGCCCAGAGATGACATGTCTTATTCATGGAACACTCAGGAGGCCAGTGTCACTGGATCAAAGAGTATATGTTGGGGAGTAAGGTGTAAAAAGAGTGGAAAGGGAGGAAGGAGCTAGGTTATGAAGGGCTTTGACTGCCAAACAGAGCATTTGTATTTGCTCTTGGAGGCAATAGGAAGCCACTGGAGTTTATTGAGTAGGGAGATGACATGATCAGATCTGTGCTTTAGAAAAATTACTTTAGTGGCTGAATGGAGAATGGATCAAAAGGGGAAGAGATTTGAAGCAGGAACACCCACTGGCAGGCTATTGTAGTAATCCAGATATGAGGTGATAAGAGCCTACATGAGAGAGTTTAGCTGCATCAGAGGAGAAAAGGAGGTGGGTGACATATTTGAGAGGCGTGGAAAAGGTGAAATCGACAAATCTTGGCAACAGCTTGGATATGAGGGGTGAGAGAGAGTGAAGAATTCAGGATGATTCCTAGGTTGTAAGCCTGAGCCCTGGGAGGATGGTGTTTTGGGGTTTTTTTTGTATATATACAATCATATTATAAATATTTTCATATTAGTTATGTTGTAAAAGAAGAATGAGAATAAAAAGGGAAAAACCACAAGAAAGAAAAAATAATAACAACAAATAAAGTGAAATTGTATACTTTGATCTGCATTCAGACTCCATAGTTCTTTTTCTGGATGGGGAGAGCATTTTCCATCGTAAGTCCTTTGGAATTGTCTTGGATCATTGTATTGCTGAGAAGAGCAAAGTCTATCACAGTTGATCATCATACAATGTTGTTGATACTGTGTACAATGTTCCCTTGGTTCTGCTCACTTCACTCAGCATCAGTTCACTTAAGTCTTTCTAGGTTTTTCTGAATTCTGCCTGTTCATCATTTCTTACAGCACAATAGTATTCCATCACATTCATATGCCACAACTTGTTCAGCCATTCCCCAATTGATGGTCATCCCCTCAACTTCCAATTCTTTGCCACCACAAAAAGAACTGCTACAAATATTTTTGTACATGCAGGTCTTTTTTCCTTTTTGTGATCTCTTTGGGATACAGACCTAGTAGTGGTATTGCTGGGTCAAAGGGTATGCACAGTTTTATAGCCCTTTGGCTTTATAGTCACATATGCCCTGAACCAGGTCTACCCCAAGTCCCCATATCCTTGCCTGCTAAGCATGAAATTTTGGGGCAGGGAGGGCCAAGGAGGGGTTACCTTATTGTTGTTGCTGCAATCACATACCCATAGCCTCACCCTTTGCAAGGAAGAGAGGTACATTTTCTCAAAAAGAGAAAGATGGCTGGGAACTTTAAGAGCTCTTATTAATTTTCCTGGAATTTTTCAATTCAGTTCAATTCAACAAACATTTGTTAAATGTCTGAATTCTCTGCATGTATTAAATCACAGCTCCAGAAATTTTTTTAAGACAAATTTGAATAGTTCCTATGCTCAAAAAGTTTACATTTTACTAAGAGGATATGACACATACAGAATAAATACAAGGTAATTTGAGAAGGCTTAATATTAAGGGGGAAAGGGGAGTGGGTGGTGCCTGAATTGAGCTTTGGACAAAGATAAGTGTTCTGAGACAGAAATAAGGACTGAATACATCTTAGGCATGGGACACAGCTTGTACAAAGGTAGAGTGGTAGGTAACAGAAGGAAAAGTCTGAGTAACCATGAATATTCTAGTAATAATCAATTCTTATTTCCCCCTCTTCTTGGCCTATGCCTATCACTTATTTTTTCCTCCTGACTCCCTTCCACAAAAAAACCAAAAAACCCCCCAAAACACCCTCAGAATGGGCCACCCAGAGCTCTTCTGGGATATGCCTACTTGGATCTAGGAATGAATGACCAAAAGCTATTGGGGGGGGAAAAAAAACAAACCCAAAGGACTAAAAGGCCAGGGAGGTAGACTAAAGTTCTTTGTTCCTCCAGAGGCAGCTCAGTGGTAGAGTAGATAGAGTGCTGGGCCTGGAGTCAGGAAGACCTGAGTTCAAATCTAGCCTCATTGTAGTATAGAAGTTCTAAAAGGCTATTGTAATGGAGCACAAATTCTGAAGGGTTTAAACTATATGGAAAGTCCCAATGACAGATTATGGCTGCTAAGAATTAGCCCAACCATATATGGAGTGGCTCACCAACAGTAATTGGGACCCTAAGTGATGACATATTTGGCCATTGCAACCCATGAAACAAACAAAGAATACTGAGTGAGACATCAGCTGAAGCATGACTAGTGATTCTGGTACCTGAGACAAGCCCAGTGTTGGGGGGCTGGGGGTGGGGTGAGAGGCTGCCACCAGGAGAGGGAAGAGGACAAGCTTTGGGAGGAACTGATTTGGAGAACAGTCTCCCCACTCCCTGGCCTTCCCCTTCATTGTGCCAGGGGTATCTTTTTTTTATTATTAATTAATATTTTTTTGGTGAGGCAGTTGGGGCTAAGTGACTTGCCCAGGGTCACACAGCTAGTGTTAAGTGTCTGAGGCCAGATTTGAACTCAGGTCCTCCTGAATCTAGGGCCGGTACTCTATCCACTGTGCCACCTAGCTGCCCCTCAGGGGTATCTTTCTTGTGAGACATTTATGGTGGGGTACAGTTGTATCAGGGGAGCTGTCCCCACATGTCCAAACCCGTGCCTCTAAAGTATAGCACTAAACCTCGAACCCTTAACAGCTGCCTCCCTCAACCCTAGGATGAGGCAATAATGATGTAGGGGTGGGGACTATGCCACAGGATGATGGGTGAAGGGTTATAAGGTATAGAGACAGCAAATCTAAGGACTTGCCAAACCATGTGGGGTGAGGAGAGTGTAAGCCCTATTTGAAAAGCTACCATAGCTACTGTCACTGTCTCTTTAAATTAAAAAGACAGGGATGCTTAGAGAGTAAGGGCTGTGTGAATTCCATATTACAAAGACCAATCAAAATCAGTGCATTAAGGTCTGAGAAAGAGAATATCATTAGGTAAGAGTGAGTGCATAGTGCCTTGATAGATAACAAAATAGGCAGTCAGCAACTCCTACAGAAACTACTAGGCTTTGCAGAGTTGGCAGTATCTGTTTTCTGTGTAATGGAAAGCACGAAGCTCCCATCAGCCAAGAGCTCGGATGCAGATTTGAGGCCCATATCACCCTAGAGAATCACAGAATAATTCATTCTATGAAAATGAAAGACCAAGAGAACAAATGTCACAGGGGAAATTGGTTGTTGGTGGGGGTCCTTAGGTATTCCTCTTTAAAGAATTATACCCTCTCACACACAAATCCAATGAGAATAAAATAATAGTTTATTTAGGGGCTAGGGAAAGGAAATCAAGAGAGAGAAATCCTACCTAGGACTTCTCATGGGGAGAAGGCACAGCACAGAGGTGTGGCTCTGAGATACCTATCTCTTTAAGCAGGAGACAGGCAGGTACTTTTATAGAGGACTGATGGGGGTGATCATCTGACTGTGGAAAGTTCCCTTATTGGGGGAGGACCATCCCCCACTGGTGATGGCTGGGGGAGTTGGGTGAGGGGTGGCTTCGGATCTCTCAAGCCATCTCTCTCCTCACAAAGGCAGAAGTCACACCTAATCTTATCTCCCCAGGGGTGGGGGAGACTGGAATGAAGGTTGATGGTCCCGGAGCTAGCTCAGTCCTGATCCCAGTGCCACTTATCTCTTTAGGTGTGTCTGTCCTTTGGTTTAGTTTCTCAAGGAGAAAGTTCTTTGATCTCCCCTGAAAACTTCTGGGGTTTCAAGGAGAAGGTTCCCTGATCTCCTCAGACAACTTCTGGGGTAGCCTGGGCCCACATAACAGAAGTGAACTGAAAGACTTTGGTATTCAGAAAATATTGGAGAGATTTGAAACAAAAATTAAAAGAGATTCAATAACCAAAAAGAAAAACTTAAATGTGAGATAAATTCAGCTGAAGAAGAAATTGCAAAGGGACTTAGAGCAAAGGTCGAGATTTCCAAGAAATAAAACAAGCCATCAGCTGTATACAAAAGAGCTATTAAAAGGTGCTCAGAAGGAAACTACTGCAATGAAATAGCAGCTCAAGACTGTTGATGCATGGCCTGTTTCTCCTTCAGCGTAGAATTCCTGATGAATGTGTTGCTTTTAGTAAAGCAGACATTACATCTAGGAACTCAGTAACTTTGCCTAGGACTGAGTGGAGAGGAGGAAGAGCCTGGGTCAGGCCAGAGGAGGAATTTATAACCCAGAGACAGTGCCTTTCTTACCTAGAATCTTAGCTATACAGTCCCCTAGGGTAAAGAAACAAACCACAGAATTAAAAAATACTGCTAGTGTGACTGTACAAATGTAGTGATAACAATAAGTAAAAACAGAATTAGAACCATCCAACCTACAATGTGCCTAAATTATGATGTTGAAAGAGAAATGGTTATTCAGTTAGGTATAATTTCTTGTTGAATTATATATAATTTTGTTTTGTAATTTTCAGTGTGTCATATGTATCTTTGTGTGTGTGTGTGTGTGTGTGTGTGTGTGTGTGTGTGTGTGTGAGGCAATTGGGGTTAAGTGACTTGCCCAGGGTCACACAGCTAGTGTTAAGTGTCTGAGGTCTGATTTGAACTCAGGTCCTCCTGACTCCACTGCACCATCTAGCTGCCCTCATATGTATGTTATTATTCTATTTAACTATTATTATCACCATTGCTAACATTCTATTGTTTTTCTCCTTATTTAAAATATTCTGTCAAGTGGTGCTTTGCATTATGATCATTATATTGTGTTTAATGTTAATGTGGATTTGATGTACTCCCAAATGATTTTCAGGGAATTGAAATTTTTTGGCCAAGGGGCAATGTGTAACACCTTTTAAAAATTTATTTTATTTTATTTTTTCTCAATTACATAAATTTTTTAACATTTATGTTTTATAATTTTTGAGTTCCTCCCTCACTACCTTCCTTGAGAAGACAAGCACTTTGATACAGATTATAACTCTGCAGTCATGCAAAACATATTTCCATATTAGCCATTTTGCAAAAGAGAACATAGACCTAAAAAAGGGAAAGAAAACAGGAAAAATAAAGTTTAAAAAGTATGCTTTGATCTGTGTTCATACTCCATCAGTTCTTTCTCTGGAGGTGGATAGCATTTTTCATCATAGATTCTTTGGAATTGTTTTGGATCATTGTATTGCTGAGAATAACTAAATCATTCACAGTTGGTCATTGTATAATATTGTGGTTAAACAATAACTGCAATATTATACAATGAGCTCTTGGCTCTACTCACTTTACTTTGTATCAGTTCATATAAGTCTTCTCAGGTTTCCTGAA
Source organism: Dromiciops gliroides (assembly GCF_019393635.1). Lineage (NCBI taxonomy): Eukaryota > Metazoa > Chordata > Mammalia > Microbiotheria > Microbiotheriidae > Dromiciops > Dromiciops gliroides. The sequence continues at coordinate 586,513,567 of NC_057861.1, forward strand.
AGTATCTTGCTTGTCATTTCTTCTCTTTTTGGTGAGGCAATTGGGGTTAAGTGACTTGCTCAGGGTCACACAGCTAGTGTCAAGTATCTGAGGCTGGATTTGAACTCAGGTGCTCCTGAATCCAAGGCCGGTGCTTTATCTGCCTACCTGCCCTGCTTGTCATTTCTTATAGCACAAATAGTATTTCATCTCAATCATGTACCACAATCATTTCCCCAGTTGATGGGGATCCCATCAGTTTACAATTCTTTGCCACCACAAAAAGAGCTGCTATAAATATTTTGTACCTATAGGACCTTTTCCTTTTTCTTTGATCTCTTTGGGATATGGACCTAGTAGTGGTATTACTAGGTTAAAGGTTAAGCACAGTTTTATATCCTTCTAGGCATAGTTTCAAATTGCTCTCCAGAATTTTTCCACATCCTTTCCAGCATTTGTCATTTTCTTTTTATTTGTTTTTGTTTTTTTGCGGGGCAATGGGGGTTAAGTGACTTGCCCAGGGTCACACAGCTAGTAAGTGTCAAGTGTCTGAGGCTGGATTTGAACTCAGGTACTCCTGAATCCAGGGCAGGTGCCTTATCCACTGCGCCACCTAGCCGCCCCCTGTCATTTTCTTTTTACATCATGTTAGCCAATCTGAGAGATGTGAGTTGGTACCTCAGAGTTTCTTTAATTTGTATTTCTCTAATCAATAGTGATTCAAAGCATTTTTTCATATGACTATAGAAAACTTTGATTACTTATGAAAACTGCCTGTTCATATTCTTTAACCATTTCTTAATTAGGAACCACTCATATTCTTATAAATTTGACTAAGTTCTCTCTATATTTGAAAAATAAAGCCTTTAGAGGAGAGACTTGTTGTAATTCCCCCCCTCCCCCAGTTTCCTCCTTTCTGTCTAATATTGGATGTATAGGTTTTGATTGTGAAAAATCTTTTTCATTTAATGTAATCAAAATTATCTTTTATATCCTACAATGCTACCACCTATTTGGACATAATTCTTCCCTTAGCCATATATCTCACAGGTAAAGTATTCCATAGTCCAATAATTTGTTTATATCATCCTTTATTTCTACATCATGCCCATTTTTACCTTATCTTGATATATGGTATGAGATGTTGGTCTATTCCTAGTTTCTGCCAAACTGCTTTCCAGTTTGCCCAGCAATTTTTTTTTTCAAATAGTGAATTCTTTGGGTTTATCAAACCCTAGATTACTATGGTCATTTACTAGTGTTTATTGTGTATCTAATCCATTCCACTGATCCACCCCTCTATTTCTTAACCAATACCAGATTATTTTGATGATTACCATTTTGCAACAGTTTGAGATCTGGACACCTTCCTTCACACGTTTTTCATTAATTCTTTTGATATACTTGACCTTTTATTCTTCCAGATGAATTTTATTATTATTTTCCAGCTCTAGAAAATAATTTTGTGGTAGTCTGGTATGGCACTAGATAAGTACATTAATTTAAGTAGAATTGTCATTTATATTATATTGGCTCAGCCTACCCATGAACAATTAATATTTCTCCAATCAAAAAATCTGACTTTATTGTATGAAATGTGTTTTATAATTGTGTTCATATAATTTTTGGATATAACACCTTTTTCCAAATATGTCTCTTTTAAAGAAGCTATAATTAATCTCTCTTTAAGAGGCAGAGGAATTTGGAGAATAACAGTTTTAATTCTCTTTCTATAAAAGAGTTCTGCCATGGCAGTTTTGGAGAAACTGTTGAGAAGTTGAGAAGGAATTAATAGAGATGGTTTGAGAGAAACTGTGGAGAAAACAGAAAGAGGATGAAGAAACCCTTTCTTGAGAGATCTGCTTAAATCATATTGTGAAGGAATATTATAAATAGATACCTATGAGGAGTGAGTCTAGAGAGAGATTTTTAAGATGAATAACTTGAGAGAAACTGTGGAGAAGAAAAGAGAGAAAGAGGGTGAGGAAAAAATTCATTCTTAATAAAGGTGTTTTAACTTTTAACTAGAGCAAAGAATGAAGAGGATTCCCGAGGAGTGCCTTTGCTTGGTATTTTGAGTAAACTGAATGGTGAACCATGGACTTTCACCATTTCCTTAAAAAAGCGTAATCAATGTAAAGCATTGCCCACAAGGATCCCTACCATCAAGTGAGTAATAAATCAAGGAGACAGAGGGTCACAAAAGGCTATCTCCATTTTCATGGAAGATGTCCTGCAAGAGGGATGAAGGAGAGATGCCCCATAGGTGGTGAGATTCTCTAGATACTTCTTTTGTGGAAGATGGGTTGGTGAACTTGCCTATGACTATTGAGCACATCACCATCCCTCTAATGAACCAGGTTTGCAAACTCAATATCTTCTTTTACTCCTCACTTTCATTAATCCTACATTTGCCAGATCTTGTCATTTCTACCTTCACAACATTTTCCATTAACATCCCTTCTCTCCATTCACACAGTCACCACCCTAATTCAAACCCTCATCCATCTCATCTGTAATATGGCAGTACCTTCCTCATTTCCCCCTCTGCTTGAAATCTCTCCCTAGTGCAATCTATCTTCCATATAGTAACAAAAGCTGATGGCAAAACTTCTGTACCACTGAAAAAGAGGGTATTTGAACAGGTCATACCACCACTGCCACTATTTATTTATATGTATATATATGTATGTGTGTATGTACACACATGTATGTACATTGCATGTTATGTGTGTATATGTATATATGTACACGAGTGTCTCGTATATTACATGATATATATCACACATATGATATCAATAAAATATTATAAATATTTTAAGTTCTTCAAAACATGATACTTTTCTACCTTTAGTCTTTATACACACACATATGAGACATTCTCTATATATTCATATATATACATTCACACACATATAAACACATGTATGTGTGTATATATGTGAAAGACATATATATATAAAAGACATTCTTTCTCTCTCTCTCTCTGTGTATATATATATGTATATATGTGTGTATATATATATATATATATGTGTGTGTGTGAAAGACAATAAACTCCAGTAGTTTCCTCTTCTTACACATTATTCCTCTCCATGTATCCTACAATCCACCTGTACTGGTTTACCTGCTGATTCTCACACATGGTGCTCTATCTCCCATCTCCAAGCCTTTGTACTGATTGTTGCCCACACCTGGAAAGCCCTCTCCTCACCCATTTCTTGGAATCTCTGGTTTCCTTCAGTACTTAGCTCATGTACTACCTTCTGCAGGAGGCATTTCTTAGTCCCCACAACTATTAATGCCTCTCTTCCAAAGTTGACTTGTGTCTGCTTTGTATATATTATTTTAATTGCATTGTTTAAATACTATTTTTAATACTTTAAAATAATTATATTATCTAAGTATCACTTTAAATCTATAGATAGATGTATAAATAGATATATTCCTCATTTTAATGTAAGATCCTCAAGGACAGGGCCTATTTCCATTTTTTCTTTATATGTTCAGGGCTTAGCACAATACTATATATTTAATAAGTGCTGGTTTATACGTTGTTTGCATTAAGTCCCAGGACTCTATTCAAGAGAACTTGTTTTGACAAGCCACACAGGAAAAACTAAATAGATGAAAAATTCTTTGTTTTGTTTGTTTTTGCAGGGCAATAAGGGTTAAGTGACTTGCTCAGGGTCACACAGCTAGTAAGTGTCAAGTGTCCGAGGCTGGATTTGAACTCAGGTCCTCCTAAATCCAGGGCTGGTACTTTATCCACTGCACCACCTAGCTGCCCCTAATTATTTCCTTTTTATCCTGTATGTAGCTTGCTTTGTAGCTATTTGTTTATATATTGTCTCCCTGATTAGATTGTAAGCCTCTTGAGGGCAAGGACTGTCTTTTGCTTCTTTTTGTATCCCCAATGCTTAGCACAGTACCCAGCAGATAGTTGACCCATAATTTTTTGTGTGTATATGTGAGGCAATTGGGGTTAAGTGACTTGACCAGGGTCACACAGCTAGTAAGTGTCAAATATCTGAGGTTGGATTTGAACTCAGGTCCTTCTGAATTGAGGGCCAGTGCTTTATCCACTGCGCCACCTAGCTGCTCCCTGAAAAATGTTTTTTACCTAGCTATGACAAACAGATAAATCGGTAGCCCTTTGAATTAGTCCATCAGCACATAGATATGGGACAGGAACTACATATGGCCCCTGAATTTGACTTAAAATTGAATAGGAAGCAGTAAGGTACAGTGAAAGGAATGATGGATTTGGGGTCAAAAGATCTTGGTTCAATGCCTTACACATAGTAGGTACTCAATTGACATTTGCTGAATTCAACTGAATAGGTCCAGCTTCCTATTCCCTGACACCCTCCCCCCCCACCCCATACACACACGCACACACAGACAAATATACACACACTAGTCACACAGCAGGACCCTTCTTAGTTGGGTATTTAACTGTCTCAAGGAGGAAACAGTGACTCCTTTGAAGAGGGTTACAAATCAACAGTTACCCTGTCCAGAACCAACGGGATCCTGAAGGACCAAAATGCCAGCAAGAAAATGTTCTCTGATTATGTTTCCCTGCAACAAAACATCACTTTACATTGAGGCCCATTACAATGAAGTCCCATAGGAAGATGCCAGGGCCCCAGGGCTCATGGGCAGAAGAGGGAACCATTCCCTTTGAAGTGGTCCCAGCTGCAAAGAAAAATGGCCCGTTCTAGAAAAGCCTTTCATCAGCTGAGCATTTTTTTCTTCCTTGGATCAATGCCAGTTTTCTTGCTGACAAGGAGGCCTGTGGCCAAGGCCCAGTACTCAATCAATCTGGGAATATCGTGAAGCAGCAACGTGCATTAGAAAGGCAGTCTTGGGTTAAAAGGATTCCTATCTGAGCCCCCTGAGAACAGGCAGCAGTCAGGTCTCAGTGAGGCAACTAGCAACTTCAAGGCACAACAAATGCCCAGCAACTCAGAGCCAAGGATTATTTCTTCTTTACCAATACAATTCACCTGAATAGGTGTTGCCTCAGACAAACTGAGACCTGGGATAGATTTTAGCCTAAAATGGCCAAGGTCTCCCACTGCATATGGGGCCATTGTCAGCCATAGTGACCCATGTCTTTGCACTGGACTTGGATGACTAGAGGAGAGAGTGAGGATGGTGACTGCACAGTCCTGCCTCACTTAAATCCAATTCACTTGCAAGTCAAGACATCACCCTCCTGATGTCATCGGTCCTCTTCGAGGATGAAGGATGAACGACAAACATTTCTTTGACATAAGCATCTCTGGATACCACTTAGTAGGTGATCAACAAATATATGCTGAGTGAATGAATAAATGAAATTCTGGGGAATTAAATGAAATGAAAACTGGGGAAGAAGCTATTTCCTACCCCCTATATCAAACTTAGGTCCCTGACACACCCTTATCTAGTTTAAGCTCCTCTTAAAGTAAACATCTATTTTAGTGCCAGTAAATATCATGGAAGATCTCTTTTTTGGATTGTTGGGATGCTACCAACTAGTTTGTTGACCAAAACATATGGTCGGGTTTTCTTTTCTTTTGTGTGTCTGGTTTTTTTAAATCTGGCAAAGACCCCATGGATATAGTCAAAGAGAGAAAGGAAGGAGGGAGTGGCAAAGGGGATAAGGGGGGAAGGAGATGAGGTGGTAATAAACTTTAGGTGCCACAAATCCTCTTAAGAGTATAGGGATGGGGGCAACTAGGTGGCGAAGTGGATAAAGCACTGGCCTTGGATTCAGGAGGACCTGAGTTCAAATCTGACCTCAGACACTTGACACGTACCAGCTGTGTGACCTTGGGCAAGTCACTTAACCCTCATTGCCCCACAAAAATTACCAAACCCCCCAGCCCAAAACCCACAGAGTATAGGGATAGCCTTACTCATACACAGCTGGCTTCAAAACCCAAGTACCACATGCACTCCCAACCGCAGACCTTCCCCACACCAAGTAAATAAAATCTATTTCCCCACCTGCTTTTGCTCCCCATCATCCCATTCCCTGTGGTCATCTTCCCTGCCCTCCCTCCTACAACAGCCTCAGCTAATGCTGTCCAGTCAGCTCACCTGCGGTCATGTTTTCCTCTCTGAGCTCTAATTAAGGAAGCTGGGGCTCCCACTCTGGGCTTCCAGCCCCATGGATTGGTCACTAGTAATCAGACAGGCCAAGTGCACAACCCACCAGGCCCCTGACAGCTAGAGATTCCTCTGGCTCTACTTTTCATTTTTTAAAGGCCACCACCACATGAGTCCCAGGTTTCAGAGCTATGCTGTGGACTCTCATATCACCTTAAGATGAAATCGGTTCTGAAAACAAACAACGGAGGAACTGAGAAATATTTGGAAAGATAAATGGTCTTGCTGGATAAAAAAGCAGAATCAATTCGGCCTCATCTTGCTTTGCCCTCCCACCTCCATTTATAGCCCATACCTTTTAAAACTAGCTCTACTCCCAGGTGGAAAACAGCATTTTGGACTCAGGTTATTTCAAAGAATGAGGGCTTAGGGAGTCATTTCTTCTATGGAGCCCTTGTGGAGCATTACATTCCTTTCCTTCACCCTGTGGTCACCTGGATCTAATGAAGGTTGGAGGACCAGAATGAGGCAAAAGAGATTTTAGCCTATTCTGATGTCCCACACTTGTCCAGACAAACAAACACTTACAACACCTGACCCTTTAATGTTGGGCTAAAATGGGACTTTTTTCGCCATTTTGGGGTGTCACTTGACCCCAATCCTAACCAGTCTGGTGAACCCCCTCAGAATTATATTTGTAAATGCATAAGAAAAATACACAGGACCAAAAAGGAAAGCAAGTAAATTAAATACTGTGAACAAAATATTTTTAAAATTTCATGATTCTATGGGGAAGCTAGGTGGTGCAGTGGATAGAGCACCAGCCCTGGATTCAGGAGGACCTGAGTTCAAATCCGGACTCAGACACTTAACACTTACTAGCTGTGTGACCCTGGGCAAGTCACTTAACCCCAGTTGCCTCAGCAACCCCCCCCAAAAAAAACCCCAAAACTAAACCAAAAACAAAATTTCATGATTCTGAGCTAAAAGGGGAAAAAAAATGTGATGGTTAGAGCTAGGAGGAAGGACTAGAACTATGTTCACTGCACTAGATCTGTCCTGTGGTATTCCTAGGATAAGATGATATATTATAGGAGGCAGCACAATGCAGGAAAGAGTACTCAATTTGGAGTCGGAAGATCTAGGTTCAAATCATAGCTTTGTCACTTCCTGCCTGTGTAACTTTAGACAAGTAATTTGAAGTCAAATTTGAACTCAGGTTCTCCTGACTCCAGAGTCCTATCCACTGCACCACCTAGCTGCCGAGGCAAGTCATTTAACCTCCTTAGGCCCATTTATAAAATGAGGTTGCTAGGTGAGATGATCTCCAAGGTCCCTCCCTAGCTTTTAATTTTAAGGTCCTTTGGGCCACGTGACAACTTCCTAGTGACTAGGTCTAGGAAAGAGAAGCATGAAAAGGATTTAAACTCTCAGAAATCATTCTCAGCCTAGCCAGCTCCCAAATTACTGGTTGACTTGGGCCCTTTTATCTTCATTTAACAACCTTCTTCCCACCTATCAAATGGGCTAGCTTCCCATTGCCCCTTCACACAAGAAATAAAACATTTGGAGCCCCATGGACAATCTTCAGATGTGAGAGCCTAGGGAAGATAGTCACTAATGCTTCTTACAGTTAAAATTTCTCTTTATAGAGAGGAACAACTGAAAAAGCAATAACAAGATTTTCTCTTTCTCCTCAAGTACTAAGAGAGGGAAATCTAAAAATATCCCCGCAGAAAACCACTTTATAATCTCCAAACATTTGCAGGCATCAGCCTCTCTCTTTGGCCATTAACTCTCCCACAAGCCAATCTTCTGTTCTTTTTTTTTTTTTTTTTTTTTTTTTTTTTTAGTGAGGCAATTGGGGTTAAGTGACTTGCCTAGGGTCACACAGCTAGTAAGTGTTAAGTGTCTGAGGCCGGATTTGAACTCAGGTACTCCTGACTCCAGGGCCGGTGCTCTATCCACTGTGCCACCTAGCTGCCCCTCAATCTTCTGTTCTTAACAATTATTTGCTTCATGCACCGTATTGGTTTTAGCAACCATACCTAATGACCACCTTTCCTTTTCTTCCTTTCATGTTATTCCAAAATGGGAGAGGACAGAGCTACTGGGTCCTTCACTTGGAGAAACTCTTCAGGGGTCAAATTTTTCCCTCCGGTCTTACTTGAATGTTCCCCAAGCTCCTAAGGCCTTGAATAATTTGGCTCAGTATGACCTCTTCCTCAATGACTACTTCATCTAGTCTGAGTCAGTTTTTCACCTTTTATATCCACTGCATCTTTCACTGAGGTTGATTTCTACTCTCTGAAAAATAATGGGGAGGAAATACTACAGGCTTATTGTGAACACAAAATCCAGCTCAGAGACTGAGGAAATGTGACGTGTACAAATGAACACTGGTAGAAAGAGGCACTGTGAGAAATGAGTCACATATGCAATACGTCCCACCTCGGCCCTAAATGCTCCCATTTTTAGAAAATACTGCTGTGAGGTTTCAATATTAGGTTTGAGGTTGTGTGGCTAACCTTACAGAGGTTAACTAAACTCTCAGAGCTCTGGAAAGCTGCCACTAGGTGAATCTCAGTGTCCATTTCTGCTCATACAAACCCAACAATGTGGCTGATTGAAAGAAGCAGGTATATAATAAACAGTTCACTCATTTTTTCCCTTGGAAAATGAACTAAAAAAAAAAAACAACCTAACAGTAAATGTGCTGTTTGAAATTGTATTATCTCTAAGAGGGGTATCCCATACAGCTCAACACCAATTAATATAACTAACAAGAAACATGCTTTATGCTCTGATACACCTATCAGGTCAGAACACTTCTTTGATTGAGCTGAGAAATCAATCAATCAATCAGTCCAAGGCATAAAGTAGATGTGAGCAATTCCTAGACACCTCTATTGAATCAATCAGTATACCAAGTGTGTAAAGTAGGTGCGAATATGTCTTTGATCAGTTTGGGAAGAGTGAAGTGCTTTGGGCCATTGAATGAAATAAGATGATGTTACAGAGAACGTGTATTGGGATTGGTTGAAAAAATTAGACACATCTCTGATTCTTTGTATAGGCATACCTGAGAGATTATACGGGTTTGGTTCCAGATCACCACAATAAAGTGAGCCATATGGATTTTTTTGGTGTATTTATGCTATACTGTAGTCTATTAAGTGTGCAATGGTTTTATGTCTAAAAACTATGAACATAATTTAATTAAAAATACTTTTTTGCTAAAAAAAATGCTAACCATCACCTAAGCCTTCAGAGAGTTATAATCTTTTTTCAGGGTCTTACCTACATGTTGATGGCTGCTAACTGATCAGGGCAGCAGTTGCTGAAGGTTGGGGTGGCTGTGACAGTTTCTTAAAATAAGACAGCAATGAAGTCTGTCCTATTGATTGACTCTTTCTTTCACTTGAAAAGTTAGAAGCCATTTTAGGGTTGTTAATTGGCCTAATTTCAGTATTGTTATGTCTCAGGGAATAGAGAGGCCAAAGGAGATAGGCAGACAGACAGACAGACAGACAGACAGGACAGCTGGTGGGTAGAGCAGTCAAAACACACACATTTATCAATTAAGTTCACCACCTTATATGGGCAGGGTTTGTGGTACCTCAAAACAATTACATTATTAGCATCAAAGATCATTGATCACAGATCACCCTGACAGATATGATAAAAGTTTGAAATATTTTTAGAATGAGCTAAATGTGACACAAAGATATGATGTAAGTACATTGCTGTTGAATAAATGGCACTGATAGACTTGCTTGATGCAGGGTTGCCACAAACCTTCAATTTGTAAAAACAAAAAACAAACCCCCCCCCCCCAAACCTGCGATATCTGTAAAGCAGAATAAAGTGACGTGCAATAAAACAAGGTGTGCCTGTATACCAGCAAAGAGATTCTAGTAGAAGTCAGCCAAACTTTGGGAATGCTTTTGGGAAGTGGACCCTTGAACTTCTACTAGAGTGCAGAAAGAGTAGGAATAAGCCCAAAGGGAGTTTCATCCTCCCCTTCTTCTACCTCCCTCTCCATCATCTCCCCCACCCCCACTCCACTGATTAGACCAGTCACAAAAACATATCCAGCTTGGAGAGGAGAGAGGACAAAGTAGACACAGGTAGGAAGAATGGCTTTAGGAGTGTGATTTCTTTAAAGCAGAGAGAAATCTAGCTATTTCTTTCTACAGAGGCATAAACCCTAGGAGCCCATGAGTACTCCAGAAAGGGAAGAAAGGACTTCCAATTATCAGAAGCTGTGTGAGCTTATCCTGTGGACATTTGAGCTCTCTGAATTTGAGCCCCCTCTGCCAAGTGATGCTGTACGTGCAAGAGGAGAGTGTGCCCTTGGCGTGGGAGATGTCTTGTACTAAATGTTTTTATTATACTACTTTAGTAAATATCTCTTTGTAAAAGCCAATGGAGATCAACCACTAAATTAATATTGGGGAGCGTACAGAATACAGGCATATGCATGACAGGGTTAGAAACCAACCCCAACATTCTTTTAGAGATAGCCCTAGAAGAACAACGTACACACAGTAACAGTAACATTGTATGATGATCAATTGTGATAGACTTGGCTCTTCTCAGACAATTCCAAAGAACTCATGATGGAAAATGTTCTCCACATCCAGAAAAAAGAACTGTAGATTCTGAATGCAGATTGAACCATACTGTTTCTACTTTTTGGCTGTTTTTTTTTTTCTTTTTTGAGGTTTTCCCCTTGTGTTCTGATTCTTCTTTCACAATATGACTAATGCAGAAATATGTTTAATGTGATTGTACATATATAACCTATATCAGATTACTTTTTGTCTTGGGAAGTGGGAAAGGAAGGGAGGGAGGGAGAAAAATTTGGAACTAAAAATCTTATGAAAACAAAAGTGGAAAACTATCTTTACATGTAACTGGAAAATAATAAAATACTTTTATGATAAAAAAATAGAGATAGTCCTAGAACCCCTGGGGATGGAGAAGTAACCAACTGCCCTCTGGGGACCCAGCCCATCCTTGGAAGCAGAAGTTGAAGAAGTAGCCTTGGAGGAGGGCACCATACACATATATAGCATATTGATTTAATATACATTTTGAAATAAATTAAAAGTAAATATACTGTTTTAAATATCTAATTTCTTTTTGATAAACATTTTTATTTCAAGTTTTGAGTTCCAAATTCTATCCCTCTTACCCTCCTTGCTTTCCTCACTTCCTGAGATGATAAGCAGATATAGGTTAAACATGTGCAATTATGTAAAACATTACCATATTAGTTATTTTGTATAAGAAAATGCAAACAAAAGAAAAAATGAAAGAAAGTGAAAGATAGTATGCTTCAGTCTGTGTTCAGTCAATATCAGTTCTTTCTTTGGAGGTAGATAGTATGCTTCATCATTAGTCCTTTGGCATTGTCTTGGATCATTGTATTGCTGAAAGTAAAATCATTCCCAGTTCTTTATCAAACAATATTGCTGACACTATGTACTTGTTCTGCTCAATTCACTATACATCAGTTCATATAAATCTTTCCAGGCCTTTCTGAAATCATCTTGTTTGTCATTTCTTATAGTAGTAGTAGTAGTAGTAGTAGGCCTCCACCAGGCATGGACAACCATGGATCAGTGCCTTAAAGAGCCACAGGCCACAGTGTGGCTGTGCAGTCTGATACGGGAGTCACAACTCCTGAGTGACTTATAACCGGTAACTGCTGCATCCCTCGTTGTATCTACCCCATGAGGAGTAGCTGGAGTGTCCTCTCCAGGGCGCTGGCCTGGGCAGATCAATATGGAAAACAAGCTGTTGCCCATGCAGCAGGTTTTCCTTCTCCTCGACATTTGTGGATCCAAAGGAGAGGCAGAGTCAATACAGTTTGGCACCAGTGCCACCGCAGGAGTTGCCAGAAGGATGTGATGTTCAACATCCAACTGCCTAAGGGACTCTGACTCCTGATTTTTCCTCGGGGTTAACTCCCGAAGTCTTTCCCATATATGGGTATAGCCACAAGGCAGTGGAGGTTTAAAATCAGGGTTTCCTTCCCCTAGGCGGTCGCCTGCCAAGGCTAACAAACCCCGCTTGCCCGAAGCAATTGGTTTTTTTTGTTTGTTTGTTTTTTAGTGAGGCAATTGGGGTTAAGTGACTTGCCCAGGGTCACACAGCTAGTAAGTGTTAAGTGTCTGAGGTCGGATTTGAACTCAGGTACTCCCGACTCCAGGGCTGGTGCTCTATCCACTGCGCCACCTAGCTGCCCCCCGAAGCAATTGGTTTTAAGGCACCAGTGACTTGCCTTCGCCCCTTCTCCTGTTAGTGGAAACAGTTCCACCATGAGAAGGCCAGGAGTTGGGCTTCGGTTGTCAGAGGCTATTTGAGACGCATGCTATTGGAGCATTTTATAGAGAGTGGGAGCTTATCCCCACTTCCACCCCGGCATGACAAACCTTTCTTATAGCACAATAATATTCCATTACAATTGTGTACCACAGGGGGCAGCTGGGTGGCACAGTGGATAAAGCACTGGCCCTGGATTCAGGAGGACCTGAGTTCAAATCTGAACTCAGACACTTAACACTTACTAGCTGTGTGACCCTGGGCAAGTCACTTAACCCTCATTGCCCTGCAAAACAACAACAACAACAACAACAACAAAAATCAATTGTGTACCACAACTTGTTTAGCCATTCCCCAACTGATAGGCATTCCTTTGATTTCCAATTCTTAGCCACCACAAAAAGAGATGCTATAAATATTTTTGTACAAATAGTTCTTTTTCTCTTTTGGGGATGTCTTTGGGATATAAGCCTAGCAGTGGTATTGCTGGATCAAAGAAAGGGTATGTACTATTTTATAGCCCTTTGGACACAGTTCCAAATTGCCCCCCAAAATGGTTGGATCAGTTCACAACTCTACCAGTGGATTAATTTTCCCACATTCCCTCCAACATCCAACATTTTTCTTTTTCTTATATTTACCACTCTGATAGGTGTGAGGTAGTACCTCAGAGTTGTTTTAATTTGCATTTCTTTGATCAATAGTGTAAATGTCTAATTTGTAAAGATAAATGTGATGCACTAGAAAAAACAACTGCCTAAGTATGTCAACTCTCACTTAAAGCTATGAAGAAATTCATTGGTTGTATCTCCTCTATGAGGTTGAACCATGACTTGATGGCCTTACTAAGTGCTCTTGCTTCTACTGTCTAGCAGCTTATCAAAGTAAAAGTGTTCATTGCTTCCTTATTGTTATCTTTCCCTAACCTTTTATCAATGAACTATACTGCCCTCCTTATCTACTTGTTTCAGTTTTTCCATGTGAAAGCTCTACTAAGCCTTCTCAGTTGTAAGTTTTTACAAATTCATGATTAGAAGAAAAGGGTTCTAACATGGAGGCACATACAAATGACTGAGAAGTGAGCTGTTCTTTCTTCCTTCCTTCCATCTTTCCTTCCTTCCTTCTTTCCTTTTGTCCTTTCTTTTTCTGCTCCTTCCCTCTCTCTTCCTCCCTCTTCCTCCCTTCCTCTCTCTCTTCCTTTTTTTTCTTTAACTTGCAATTTAAGAAAATGTCCAAATTAGCTTTCTTTTCAATATTTAGAATTTTATTTTCCCAAATTACATGTAAAATACAAATTTTGACATCAATTTTTTAAAACTTTGTGTTCCAAATTCTCTTCCTCTCCCCTCCCAAGAACTCAAGCAATTCAATATAAGCTATACATGAGCAGTCATGCAAAACATTTCCACATTAGCCAGGTTGTGAAAGAAAACAAAGACAAAATTTCAGATAAAGAAACTAACAAAAAAATTATGCTTCAATCTGTATTCAGATACCATCAGTTCTCTCTCTGTAGATGGATTGCATTTTTCTTAAGATCTTCAGAATTGTATTAGATCATTGCATTGCTGAAAATAACCAAGTCATTTACAGCAGATCATCTTACAATATTGCTGTTATTTTTTATACAGTACATTTCACTTTGCATCAGCTCATGTAGGTCTTTCCAGGTTTTTCTGATAGCATCCTGCTCATCATTTTTTTTTAGTAAACTACATTTATATAGTACTGTAAGGGGCTAAAATTCTAGCTAGTCTGTCTAAAAATATCTAATGAGTGGTCGCCAATAAATTATAAGCTTTAGTAAGAGTTTATACTTTTTAAACATTTATTAAGGAGAATAAGAATTTGGTGAAGAGAGAAAGAGGCCTAGATTCAGCTAAACATCACTCAGGACAGGACAGGTGTGGCCCATCCCAATCAGTCTGCCAATTTTCAATAATCTTACCACATTCCACCCTTTGTTTCTTTGAGGAACAAGGGGTGTTTCCTTGACGAAACAGTACTTTAAAGAGAGATTTCCTTATAATAAACCCATGAGGTTGATTATTGCAACAACAATAATAGATAACATTTATATAGTACCTTATACCTGTCAAAGAATTTTCTGCACAATAGCCCAACAAAGTAAGTACCATATGTTTTGTCATCATCAGTCATCATAAATCATCATCCATTAATTCTCTTCCTCCTCCTTAATCAATCCTCACCATCCTCCTCAATCCTCATCTTCATCAATCAATCCTTCTCCTCATCATTCAGTCCTCATCAATAAATCTTCATCAATAAATCCTCATCTTCATCCAATTCTTTCTTTTTCTAAGATTCAATTTCCCCTCCTTTCTGATGAATGCTTTATTCCCTTTTTACAACTGGACTCTGCTGGGCAATTTCTTTTTTTTTTTTTAAATTTCTTTTTTTTTTTTTTTTTTTTGCGGGGCAATGGGGGTTGTGACTTGCCCAGGGTCACACAGCTAGTAAGTGTCAAGTGTCTGAGGCTGTATTTGAACTCAGGAACTCCTGAATCCAGGGCCGGTGCTTTATCCACTGCACCACCTAGCTGCCCCCTGGGTAATTTCTTAACAGAGGCTTTGTAAAGGGGCTAAACTTTTGGTGAACATGTTGAAAATAATTTCACAGAATCTCACCTTCATCCCCACTTTACGATAGTTTAAGTGAAAACACTGCTTTATAAAGTTAGAAATGCTGTTGAAACTTTTATAAATTTTTAAAAATTCAATTTTTATATATCATAATGAATTAATATAAAATAAAGGATAAAATGCCCAATCTGATAGAAATAGGATATTTTTTTCTGATAAATTTCTAAGGAGAAATTGTCAATTTCTTTGCATTTCTCCAAAATTTCTTTTTTTTGTTTTTGCCTTCGTCATGCCTTCTCCCTGTGGCCCTCTTTTCAAATTGGTGAGTCTCTGGCTTGAACATCATTTCTTCAGCCACCCAGAACAGGCACACCTTACTTTTGGCTCTCTTCCTCTCTCTCCAGAATCTTCTACCTCCTCATCAGAAGCCATCTCCCTATGGGGAGAACCTTCCTTCAAAACTTCCCCACTTTCCATTTCCCATTTATGTATTAACTAAACCAATGGTGTCAAGGGGGCCACTAAACTATATATAAGAATCCCTGTAGGTTACATATTGACTTAGAAAAACACATAGTAACCTTCTTGTTGTTCAGTCATTTTAGGCATGTCTTCAAGGCCGCATTTGGGGTTTTCTGGGCAAAGATACTGGAGTGGTTTGTTATTTCCTTCTCTAGCTCATTTTACAGGTGAGGAAATGGAGGCAAACTGGGTTAAATGACTTGCTCAGTGTCACACAGCTAGTAAGTACATGAGGCCATATTTGAACTCAGATCCTCTTGACTCCAGGCCCAGTGCTCTATCCACTGTACCACCTAGCTGCCATATTAATCTAATCTGTGTTCTATTGTATTTTTATTTATTTTTTTAAACATTTCTCAATTATATATATATATATATATATATATATGTATATATTTAGTGAGGCAATTGGGGTTAAGTGACTTGCCCAGGGTCACACAGCTAGTAAGTGTTAAGTGTCTGAGGCCAGACTTGAACTCGGGTACTCCCGAATCCAGGGCTAGTGCTTTATCCACTGCACCACCTAGCCGCCCCTCCAATTATATTTTAATGTGGTTCTGGTCAGAGACAATGCCCCTGAGCCCCCTGTTTGTCCCCTCTGGTTTAAACCCATTAAAATGTAAGGTCCTTGAGGGTAGCTCTGTGGTTTTTCCTGATATTTGGATTTCCATTTCTTAGCACTGTCATTGCTAGTATATACTAAGTGCTTAATAAATGTTCATTCTATCTGTCTTTCTTCCTGGTCATAGTTCATTGTGTTGTAATTATGGGATTTCACTGTATTTAAGATGATTTAAAAAATTCATGTCCCTGTGTGTGAAATGATCTAACTTGCCACTTTAGAAAGGAGTGAGGATAAGTGACAGTGATGACATTTTATTTTATTTTTTTGTTTTTTTGTTTTTGCGGGGCAATGGGGGTTAAGTGACTTGCCCAGGGTCACACAGCTAGTAAGTGTCAAGTGTCTGAGGCCAGATTTGAACTCAGGTACTCCTAAATCCAGGGTCGGTGCTTTATCCACTGTGCCACCTAGCTGCCCCCAGTGATGACATTTTAACCTGAGTTTAGGCATGTTTTATGAAAGGCCAAAGAAAGTCACTTACCTGTGGAAAACATGAATGATCTAGGTCTTGATACTGTCACATCAAGATAATTCTGAAGAAAACACCAGGTATAAATTTGAACACAGGCAGGAAAGATCTAATAAAGAAAACTGATCTGGTAAAAAGAGAAGTGAATGTGAATCTTATTCAAGAAGAGTTCCCCCAACCACTGTCCCATAAACCTGACAATTACCCCTCTTATAAGGACACAGCTAGGTGGCAAAGTGTGTAGGGCCTGGAGTCATGAAGACAGTTTCTTGAGTTCAAATCCACCTTCAGACTATCTGTGTGACCCTGAGAAAGTCACTTAACCCTTTTTTTCTCAGTTTCCTCATCTGTAAAATGATCTGGAGAAGGAAATGGCAAACCACTCCAGTATCTCTGCCAAGAAAACCCCAAATGGGGTCATGAAGAGTTGGACATGACTGAACAACAACAAAGAAATAAGGAGACAAATCATTAATAATGAGAGAAATGCAAATTAAAGTGATTCCAAGGTTCCACTTCACATTCATCAGATTGGCAAAGCTGACCCAAAAAAAAAAAAAAAGGGCAAACAATTGGAGGGACTGGGGGGGAAGGGGGTTTGGGTGGGGATAAGGAATATTGACACAGTGTTAGTAGATCTGTGAATTGGCTCAACCATTCTGGAAATGGCTGATACTAGTTGAAATTATTAAACAGTATATATACTTTTTGTCCCAGCTAAATTACTACTAGGCCTATACCCCAATGAGATCAAAGGAAAAAGAAAACATTATATGTGTGTGTGTGTATGAGTATCTGAAATATGTGTGTATTATATATACACATACATACATACATATATTTATAGCAGTTTGTTTTGTGTTGGCAAAAATCCCTAGAAACTAAAGGGGTGCCCACCAATTGGGTAATGGTTGAATGAATTGTGAGATATGAATGTAATGGATTCTATTATGCTGTAAGAAATTAGGAAGATAGTCAAAAAGACATGGAAAGAATTACATGAACTGTTGAAGAGTGAAGTGATGAGTAGATCCAGAAAAAAACCCAAAACAATTTATACTCTAACATCAACATTATTAAAAGAAACAATTTTGAAAAGACTTTAAAATTCTGGTTAACTAATTAATCAGTCATGATTTATTATTTCAGAGACTGGGTTAAAAAGAATGTTGCCCATCTCATGACAGAGACATGATGGACTAATAATCAGAATAAGAAACACATTTTTTTTTTGACATAGCCAATGCGGAAATTTGTTTTGTTTGACTGTGCTTTTCTTTGACTATTCTTTTCTTCCCTCTCTCCATCTCTCCTCTCCTTCCTTTCCTTTCTTCTTTTTCTCTTTCTCCCTTCCTTCCTTCTTTCCTTTCATCTTTCCTCCCTCCCTCCCTTCTTGCCTCCTTTCTTCCTTCTTTCC
Organism: Dromiciops gliroides; assembly: GCF_019393635.1. Classification (NCBI taxonomy): domain Eukaryota; kingdom Metazoa; phylum Chordata; class Mammalia; order Microbiotheria; family Microbiotheriidae; genus Dromiciops; species Dromiciops gliroides. Next base: position 586,531,614 of record NC_057861.1, read on the forward strand.
TTCTCTCCTTCCTTCCTTCTCCTGTGTGGAAATCCATGAACTTGACATAAGAAGCACAGTAGGAGGCATTTGCTTGAGGCTAAAAGGAGAGAAAAACTAAAAGTCTATCATTGTGATAAGATAACCTATACCAGAAGCTGGGCAAACTACGGCCCAGGGGCCAAATATACCTGGGTGCCTGTTTTTGTATGACCTAGGAGCTAAGAATAGTATTTAAATTTTTTAATGTGAAAGTGTTTAGATATAAATAAAAATAAAAAATCAAATTGTCTTTTAAAATATCATTCTTTGCTTAATGGCTATACAAAAACAGACACTGCAAAAAATTAGATCTTTGGGCTATAATTTGCAGACCCCTGATGTATACAGACTACTTAGTTGCAACACAACGGGAAGAGAAGAAAGATTCAATAGGAATGGGTGGCTGGATTAGGGGATGAGAGAAAGAGGAAGACAGCAAGCATTTATATAGCACCTACTAAGTGCCAGGCATTGTGCTAACTGCTTTATAAACATTATCTCATTTGATTTTCATGACAACCCTGAAAGGTAGGTGCTTTAATTATCTCCATTTATGATTGAGGAAACTGAGGCAAACAGAGGTTAAGTGACTTGTCTAGGGTCATACAGCTAGTAAGTCTCTGAGGCTGGATTTGCACTCCATTCTTACTGACTCCTGGTCTGGTGTTGTCACCTAGGTAGGTAGGAGGGGGGAATGAACTGAAAATTGAATAAACTGAAAAACTGAAAATTTTGATAATTGAAAAAGTAAAATAATGAAATTGTTTAAAAGAGACACACAGAGAGAAAGACCATGCTGGTCAAATCCCATTATAGTGAATTCCAAAGGAATGTTCACATTTTAATATCTCAAATCCCACTGTTATCAGAGATAGAACGGAAAGACCCATGGTCCAGGAGTTGGGTTTTCTTAATTTGCCAACAGCATTTGTGTGATCCATATCTAAGTCACTTAACCTCTTTGATTCTATAAAATTAGTGGAATGTACTAGATGAGTAAGGGGCAACATGACATGGTGAGCTGAACACTAGACTTGTAATTCAAAAATTTGGGTTCAAGTCCCAGCTCCCCTACTTCTTACTTAGCGTTGTAACTGGACAAATCACTTAACCCCTCAGAGCTTCCATCTGTTAGAAAAGAATGAAGATTAATAATCATACCTACAAGAAGAACAACAGCTCAAGAGCTAGGCCAAGTCTTGCCTCTGACAGACTTAATGTTTAAATCCCCTTAATGTCTCAGTGTCCCAGGAAACACTCTAGGACCAAGTGACAGATCAGTTAGTTACTGGTCAGCATGAGTGGGTGAAAGCTCAAGAAAGAGAGTTCTCCAGACTTGTGATGAAATTATAGGTCTGAATCAAATAGTATTGATGATGATGATATAATGATGCCTGCCAACATTTACCTTACAGAATTGTGAAGAAAGCATTTAGAAAACCATAGTGTTATATGAAGGCAAGTTAGATGATCTCTGTTTTCTTTATTCAGTAATCCTATGATTCTGTGAATATTACTTAAAATATGTGAGCCATCCATTGGAGGTTAACACATTTTGGGTATGTAAGGATTTTCATTAGAATAACCTTCTTCTTCTTTCTTCTTCTTCTTTTTTCTTCTTTCTTCTTCTTCTTCTTTCTTTCTTTCTTTCTTCTTCTTCTTCTTTTTCTTCCTCTTCTTCTCTTTCTTCTCCTCCTCCCCCTCCTTCCCCTTCCTCCTCTTCTTCCTTCTCCTCCTCTGTTTTGCTATCAACTTGGATAAATTGGGTTGTTTGCTATTTGCTAAGTGAGTTCTTTGTGGAACTGGGATTTGGTGGGAAGGAGTCAAGCCTCGGATACTGAGTTTGGGGTCTTCCTTTTCCCATTAATAAACAGCAATCAAGAGTTTATTTTGGACCTTACAATTATACCCCTTAGACTAATATTTAAGGGAGCTGGTAGATATAACTCTGGGCAGCTAGGTAGTGCAGTGGACAGAGTGCCAAACCTGGGGAGTCAGGAAGATTCATCTTCATGAATTCAAATCCGGCCTGAGACACTTATTAGCTGTGTGACCCTCAGCAAGTCATTTAATCCAATTTGCCTTAGTTTTCCTTATCTGTAAAATGAGCTGGAGAATGAATGGCAAACCAATCCAGTATCTTTGCCAAGAAAAACCCAAATGGAATCGTGGAGAGTTGGACATGACTGAAATGATGGAACAACAACATAAGATATAATTCAAGGTCCCCTCTCTCTGAGGAGAGCAGAGTCAAGGCCAGCCTCTGACGCCAAGCTCTTACTCCCCCCCTCCCCTGGGCAGGAATCAGTCTTCCTTAGAGGAAGGTGGGAAGAAAAGGTGCAAGTCCCACATGAGATTCCTCTGCTACTCGTAGGTGGACAGCCTTGTTACACTAGCTTCAGGTGCCACCTCCTCTTTGAAGCCTTCACTGATATTACTCCCCCCATGCTCCTACCCTGACCCCCACCCCAGTCATTAATTCTTTCTCCCTGTTCAAATTATCTTGCAATTACTCATCTGTTCTCATGACCTGTATGTCCCTATCCACAACAAAATGTAAGCTTTTTGAGAACAGGGGTGCTTTCATTTTTTGTCATTGTATCACTTAGCAAAGTGCTTAACAAGAGCTTGTTGAATGAATGCAGTTCATCCATCAGAACACATATCTTACACATCAACTGCAAATGGACACCTTGCTGAGCTGAGGAAGAAGAGAGAAGAAAGAAGAAAAGAAGAGGAAGAGATAGAAGAGAAAAACCCAGATTGCTTTTGGGAAATTACCTTCAGCCTTTTCTTTTGTATAGAGTTGGTACTGTAACGATTGGAATAACGCCACCTGCTGGATACTTACTGTAGAAGAGTTCTGCCCATGAAGCGAAGGTCTTTGAGGGCAAGACCAGGCATCAGGAAGTGACGCAGACTAGTGGGAGGAGGAAGGAAGAGACTGGCGCTCAGTCTCAGTCTTTTTTTTTTTTCCTTTGGACTCTGGTGGAGAGCGGAGCTAGAAATGTGCTCTCCCTTTAATAGCTAGGAATTTAGGCCTTTTTCTCTCTCTTTACCAAATTCTTATTCTCCTTAATAAATGCTTAAAAACCTAACTCTTGCTAAAGCTTATAATTTATTGGCGACCACTCATTAGATATTTTAGACAGACTAGCTAGAATTTTAGCCCTTAACAGTACTTAATAAATGTTGAATTTGATTGAATTGTGTCATTCTGGGTAAGTGATTTCTCAAGGTCCCGTCTATGGATGGAAGGAAAGAAGCATTTATTAAGCCTTTGCTTTATGCCAAACACAGTGCTTTACTGTACTTTTTCATTTGATCCTCATAACAACAGGAAGGTGCGATCATTATACCCATTTTATAGTTGAGGAAACTGAGATATACAGAGGTTAATTAACTTGCCCAGGGTTATAGTTAGGAAGTGTCTGAAGTCATATTTGAACTCAGGTCTTCCTGATTCCAGGTCCTGCTCTCTATGAACTGTATCTGCTATCTGCCTCTGTTCTAAAATCTCATTAAGCTAACCACTGTCATTATTATTAACTAGCACATTTTTTCATAGATAATAGGGCCTTCTTGCATCCAAAGTAAAAAAAAAAGTCCAAATTAGTGGGTTCCAAATTAATGAGAGTTCGTTTGTATTATTATTATTTTTTTTTTTTTCACAAGGCTGAATAAGCCACTGAATTCCATTTGGCAGACAGGCACTCTGTATGACTTAATTCTACTTCCTGGCATTAACTCATTTTCCTCTGCTATTCTTTCCCAACAAATTCCCTCAATCATCTACACTCTGTTCCTTGGAAGGAGCCCTTGTTTCTTTTCTTTCTAGTAATCTAAAACTTTTTGTTTCTCTGAACTTGACAAGTATCAACAAACACGAACATTTCCATATACAAAGTACAGAAAAAAGAGGATTTTAAACGAAACCAACAATATCTTTCAGACAGTTTAAAAAAAAAGGATACATTCATTTTGTGCATTAGTTGCAAAGCTCTCTTGCTTATCTGTGGAAGAGCCCTTGTTTCTTACTACAGTCAAATTCACCTCCTGAAATAGGCCCAGTGGCCCCTAGGAGCTATCTCTCTCCAACAAGTGTCTTCTTCCATATTCTTGCCAAAATGGCCTACAAGTTGCTTCCCAAACATTCCATCTCTAATCTCTGGCCCGGGCTATCTCCCATGCCTGGAATATGAGCCCTCCTCATCTTTGCCTCTTCAAATTTCAACTTCCTTCAAGGCTAAGCCTTTCCTGATTTTCCTATCCTGCCGGCAGACTTCAGCTTCCCCCTCTTATTACCTTGTATTTACTTTTATTTCATTTTTGTCTCCCCACATCCTCAGGGTACAGGAGAATGCAAGGCTCAGAATAGGTAGGCCCTTGATAAAACCTTGTTGAATTCAATTAAATTCTGGATTCAGGGAGACGAATGAATTCTCTCTCAAGTTTCTACCTAGGCTGTCTGACAGCTCTCTTGCCATATTTTGGTGACAGACTATCTATCTGGGGGTGATCTAGACTGCCAAGGACAGATGACTTTTAACTTTCAGGTCACTGCGACTGAGGACCAGATGAGTAACAAGCTATTGCTTACTGTTGACAGCCACTGAAAGCAGAGAGAAGAGGGCACGAGGGGCCCAGGGCCACACCTACCTGGCACCAAGGCTGAAGAGAATTCATTTTCTGACAGTACACAAAGATTGAGAAATGCAAAACAGAACATAGGTTCTGTTGTTGATGGAATAATTATTTAATCAATGACAATAGCTAACATTTCTATAGAGTGTTAAGGTTTGCACAGTGCTTTGCTCATGTGTCTGATACTTATGACCCTATTATCATTCCCATTTTATAGACGGGAACACTGAAGCTGAGAGGACTTGTTTAGGATTACACAAATAGTATGTGTCTGAGGCAGGGGTTCAAACTTAGGTCTTCCTGCCCTTAGTTTATGATAAGAGGCAGGTGATAGAATAGAAAGAATCCTGGATTGGAAGTCAGATGACTTTCTAGTTTCAAATCCCATTCCTTTTCTACCTACGTGACTGCTACTTAACTCCTCAGTCTTCTCGTTGGTAAAATGGAAGGTTGGGTTATAGCCTATAGGATCTCTTCTGTCTAAATCTAGGGTCCTATGACTTACCAGAATCTTACCTGACCGAACTTGTGTTCTCTGTTGGGACCTGTGGAGGATACAAAACATCACTCTTGCCGGGAGGGTGCTGCCATTGGTTTCTTTTTAAAACTGCTTGCTTTATACCAATGTGATTGATCCAGAAGATTAACAAATCAATGATGTAATCAATAAGCATTTAAGAGCCACCTATCTATTGTGTATGAAGTGGTCAACTAGATTAAGTCAATATCTATCTGGACCCTCTATAACTTCAAGTCAAAAGTAGACACAGGAGAGGATGGTGGAAAAAAATAGTTGGAAAATATTAGCCTAGAATGAAGAAATAAAAGGCGGCCAAAGGTTTGTAGACTAGTCAGAAGCTTGACATTCGTATCTTTTTCAAGAAAAACTCACACTCCATACCTACACGTGATCTAGATACCTGACCTGATATCTACATCCTTTTACATGCAATATAATAGATGTTTGATATGTAGCAACAACAACAACAACAACCTGCCTGCTTGTTTTGTATCATGGTCTTCATTTCTTTCCACCAGGCTGTTGTATCCTGCAGAAGTAACTCTGGGGTGCCAAGAGGTCTGATCTCTCTTCTCCCTTCCTGCCCAGATCTAAATTTGCTTATACGCAGTTGTAAACCACAGAACACCGTCCTGTTGCTGCAGTAAGACACAGAGGGGAGGCCACTGCCCTGGACTCAAAGTCAGGGGCTTAGAGTTCATTATTCTGGCTTTGCTCTGTCCTTCAGCAGCCGAGTAATATATGGAAGGGGGGAAGCCCGGGGGTACAGTGGACAGAGCACTGGGCTTGGAGCCAAAAAGATCTGAATCCAAATTGGGCCTCAGATGCTTAGCTGTGTGACCCTGGGGAAATCACTTAACTCCTATTTGTCTGAGTTCCTCATCTGAAAAATGGGGTTACACTGGAGAGGGAACCGGCAAACCACTCCAGTATTTCTGCCATGGACAAAAAAACTCTACTTGACTCAGTAAGTATCCTCATTTATAAAATAGGAATAATAATAGCGTCTACATCCCAGGGTTTTTGTGAGCGTCAGATGAGACAATATTTATTAAGCACTGTGCAAACCTTAAAGGGTTAAAGAAATGTCAGCCGTTATTATTTAGAGCTGGGAAGGCCATCTAGTCCGATTTCAGAGGTCAAGTGACCTGCTCAGGGTCACAGAAGAAGTTAAGTTGCAGAACTGGAATCAAAATCCAGGTGCATTGACTTTAAATCCAGCTGGTTTTCTACTATACTATCTTGACCCATAACCTTCCTCTCTCTGTTCAATTGACAAGCATTTGTGAAGGGCCGACTATGTGCTAGGCACTGGGGGCACAGAAAAAAAATTAGAAAAAGATCCTTGTTCTTTTTTTTGGTGAGGCAATTGGGGTTAAGTGACTTGCCCAGGGTCACACAGCTAGTAAGTGTCAAGTGTCTGAGGCCGGATTTGAACTCAGGTCCTTCTGAATCCAGGGCCAGTGCTTTATCCACTGCACCATCTAGCTGCCCCAAGATCCTTGTTTTAAAAGAGCTTTTCATTTTATTTATTTTATTGGAGCTTATGAATGTATGTATCTACGGATGGATGGATGTGTGTGTATGTATTAAAATATGTAGAAATGCAAAATAAAGGTAAATAAGTAAAGGATGGTTAAACACGAGGTAACTGAATGAGGAGTTGTGGGAATTGGGGGTTTCATGCAGAAGATCCTGCTTTAGCTGAATTTTGAGAAAAATAAGGAAATTTATGAGGCAAAAACAGGGAAGGAATACCTTTGGTGTAAAGGACAGAAATGGGAGATGGCGTGTTTGCCATGCGTGAGGAATAGGAAGAAAGTCAGTTTGGTTGGACCACAGAATATGGTCTTCTGGTTTCTCCACAAACAAGACACTCCATTTCTCAGCTCTGGGTATGTTTTCTGGCTGTTCCCCATGCTTGGAACTCTCTCCCTCCTTGTCTCCACTTACTGACCTCCCTGGCTTTGAGTCTCAACTACAATCCAATCTTCTATAGGAAGTCTTTCCCAATCTCTCTTAATCCTATGGTCTTCCCTCTTTTGATTATTCCTCTTCATCCTGTATATAGCTTACTTTGTTTGCCTCCCCCCCCCCCCCCCCCGCCCCACCTCCCAGGAGCAATTTACGGGCAGGAACTGTCTTTTACTTCTTTTTGTATCCCCAGCACTTAGCACACTGCCTGGCACAAAGTAGGTGCTTAATCAATGTTTATTGACTGACTAATGAGGCTAGGAAGGTAGGTTGGATAAATGGTTTTAAAATATAAGAGGATCTTATTATTTTATCCTGGGAAGCCACTGGAGTTTATTGAGTAAGTGGCATGGCCAAATCTGCATTTAAGGGAGGTCACTTCAGGAGCCATGTGAAAGAAGGATTGGAGGAAGGAGAAATGAGGCAGGAAGACCAGTTAGGAGGCTGTTATTGTCCATGAAAGAAGTGATAAAGGTTTGAACTATGGTGGTGGCTGTGTAAGCAAAGAGTAGGGGTCATATGTGAGATATTGGGGAGGTGAGGGCACAGAACATTCCAAACATGGGGGATAGTCAGTGGAAAGGTATGGAGCCAAAAGATGGAGTACTGTGTGCAAGGAATGTAGAGCAGGACCATAGAGTGCATGGAGGGGAGTAAATTGTAAGAAGACTGAAAGGGCGGCAGGAAGCTAGGTGGCACAGTGGATAAAACACTGGCCCTGGATTCAGGAGGAATCCGGACTCAGACACTTGACACTTACTAGCTGTGTGACCTTGGGCAAGTCACTTAGCCCTCATTGCCCCACCAAAAAAAAAAAAAAAGAGAAAAGAAAATTAAAGAAGACTGAAAGGGAGGAAGGCGCCAGGTTTTGAAGAGCTTTAAATGCCAAGCAGAGGACTCTATATTTAATCCTACAGGTAATGGGGACCCATCAGAGCTTATTAAGTACATGTGTGTGGAGAAAGATCAGATTTAAGCTTTAGAAAAATCACCTTTGTAGCTGAGTGGAGGATGGAATGGAGTGGTGAGAAACTTTTCTCAGCAAAGAGATGAGTTCCTAAGCTGGAGATGGGGGTGGGGAAGAAAGGGAATAGAGTAAGTGTAGAAGGACTGAAGAGGGGTGAGATTTGGAAAGTAGGATAGAAAACAAAATGGAAATGAGTAAAAGGATTTCCTAGTTGCAGTCAGGGAGCCATTGAGGTTAGAAAACATTAACTTGTATTGTACCCAGTCACTTTGGTTGTTGTTCGTCCTTCATTCTTGAAGAGGTCCAGCACCATTCAGCAGCATAAGTAGGAGCAGATGAGCCAGATAGTAGGAGTAATAGAGGGTTGAGGTTTAGCAAGGGATGAATAGCAAGAGCACTAAAGGACTTGAGAAAAGAAGACAGTGTGGGTTTGAACTTGGGTTTGAATACGGTCAAGTCTGGGAAACAAGTAAAGTGGAATCAGGGCAGGGCCAATCCATCTTTGGTAGTCTGTTGAAGCCTGTGGAAAGACCCTTTCTCAGAATCATGTTTTTAGATACATAAAATAAACAACAAGAGATTACGAAGGAAACCAATTATACTGAGATAGTTATAAAAATACTAATAGTGTGTGGGCATTCCAGGACCACAGGTTAAGAAGCTCTACCTTAAAAACTGCTGAAGGATGAAGAGGCTAGACATCATGATTGAAGAAAATAGGCTTAGGAGGAAAGAGGCAAAAGGAAAGACAAAATGGTAGCAGGTTATGGTCACACAGAAAAGGGTCAGAGCTTTTGAGCATAGAAATGGAACACTCACCGGTAATGGTAAGATGCAGGGTGTAACTGTTCCTGTGCATGGCTAAGGTGGAGTGAGGGAGAAAATGTGTCGTGATATTTAAGGAGACCAACAAACTTGGAGGTTAGTGTTTGAGGACAAATCAGGACATCAGGACATCAGGACAAGTGTTTAAGTCCCCTTTTATAAAAGCAAGAGTTGAGTATGAAAGACAGGGAACCTAGGTACTAAATTCCTTTGACCCAGTAATACCACTAGTAGGTCTGTATCCCAAAGAGATCATAGAAGAGGGAAAAGGATCCACATGTATTCTCTTTGTGGGTGCAAATAATTGGAAATTGAGGAAATGTCCATTAATTAGGGAATGGCTAAACAAGTATATGAATGTAATGGAATACTATTGTGCTGTAAGAAACAATGAGCAGGAGGATTTCAGAGAAGAAACCTGGAAGGACTTACATGAACTGATGTTGAGTGAGGTGAGCAGAACCAGGAGAACCTTGTACACAGTAACAGCAACATTGTGTGATGATCAACTGTGATAGACTTGGCTCTTCTCAGTAGTGCAATGATCCAAGATAATTTCAAAGAATTCATGATAGAAAATGTTTTCCACATCCAGAAAAAAGAACTGTGGATTCTGAATGCAGATTGAACCATACCGTTTCTACTATTTGGCTGTTTTTTTTTTCTTTTTTGAGGTTTATCCCTTGTGTTCTGATTTTTCTTTCACAATATGACATGTAGAAATATGTTTAATGTGATTGTATATATATAACGTATATCAGATTGCTTTGTCTTGGGGAGGAGGGAAGGAAGGGAGGGTGGGAGAAAAATTTGGAACTAAAAAATCCTGTGAAAACAAATGTTGAAAACTATCTTTACATGTAACTGGAAAATAATAAACTACTTTTATGATTAAAAAAAGGATAGAGAATGGATTGAGGCTAGTAGATAACAGCCACTATGATGTGTCTAAAGTGAAAAATTTTTTAAAAGAGAATTAATTTCAAAGGAGGAGGGTAGTAGCACAGGGACAGTCTAGAAGTGGCAATGGGGAGCAAGGAGCATTCTAGCTCCCTCTCCAGGATTAGTGTGATGAGTAATATTAAAAAATCCTAACAATTATGACTGAAAGTACAATTAGTGCTAGAAAAGGTGTCAGGGATGTGTTGTCATCTGGAGAAAATCAAGCCTCTGGAAGTATAAATAGATTAAAGGTATGTGAATGAATGAATAAATGAATGAATGAAAAAGCATTTATCAAGCACATTATTATTATCAAGTACTTATTACCAAGCATTGTATGAGAGGAAAAGGTCTGGAAAGAAATTAGTTCATGATGGATAGGGAATTGCTGAGGGCACAGTGAAAGGAGCGGGAAGAGTTGGGGTAGGACTTGAGAGGGTGTAGGCCAGAGCCTTGAGTATTACAGAGAATGTAAACTACCTTGAGTAAATGTAAATAGTATAAGAAACTCCAATTATCCCATGGGAACACTTGCATGATAAACCTGGGCCATCCCTGGAACTGTGCCTTCTTTATTTTGTTTCTACATAATACCTGAGCTAGCCTAGGGTTGGTACCGGGATCCATTCCACCACCATTTTGTCCTGCTGCCACCCAGGATGACAGGTCTCATGAGTAACCTCCTATAAACAACTCAATTAACCCTAATAAATCTAGACATATTTACTTACCATGCTGGCATGGTTATCTTTCTCTGGTTATCTCATTATTCTCTCAGAGGGTCTACGTCCCTACAATTGGCATATCAGGGGAGAACAGATCAACCCCCTTACATAAATTTGGCCTTACAAGTGATGAGGCTGGCAGGATAGTCTGTACCCACTACAAATCTTGTGTCTTTCTAGTAGGGGTGAGAGAATATGTGGGGTTTGAGGAGTAATTTATTGCTGGGTTAAGCAGGAATTAACTAACAGAAATAAAGAGAGTAACAGGTACTGAGAATTGGTTAGCCCAAAGGGATGGTTGTGGGAGGTAGGTCACATTTTCAGGTTGTTGATCCCTTTCTCTCTTCTCCCACTCTAAGCTTAAAGGATCACATCTCCAGATACTTTCTTTAAAGATTTAGCAAAATGGAAAGCCATAAATGTAGAAACAAAACAGAACTAGCTGTTCCTGAGTTTCTCTCCTATCACTTACCAACAGACAGACCCTTTAAAACAGTTATTTTCATCACAAACTGGCAGGTTTCAGGATGTTTGGGGTCCAGGAATTTGTTGTTTTGTTTGTTTGTTTGTTTAACCTGAAGTCATTTTTCTGCCTAGGAGCACTATTTTCTCTGGTAGAGTTATAGCCAAATTTTTGTTGCTTTTAAAATTCACTTTGTAGTTTAGCAGGCAGATCAAAAGAGAAGTACAGTAGAGGGTAAGTTTTGGTCTTTTTCTGCTAGATTACCCAGAAGTGTTCCACTTCCATTGAGCTTGGTGTGAAGTGCTAGTTTTTACACTAGTCATGTGACCTTAAATAAGTAATTTCACTCCCTAAGCCTGTTTCTTCATCTGTAAAATGGAGATAATAATACTTGTACTACATATCTTATAATGTTGTAAAGCACCCTAGAAATGAGCTATCTTTCCTCTGATAAAGTCTATTTGCCTTCATAACTTAGCTGCTTCTCAGCACATTGGTCTGTTTTTACAATACAGAAAGGTCTGGTGCATGCCAAGGTTGGTCTCTTATTGCAAACAGAACTTCTGGAAGAGCCTGCAAGTTTCCTCCATGCATCTGGATGCCTGTGCACATTTCATTTGGCTTCCCTTTCTCTCTCTCCAACCCCCGGGGGAAAATATTTGGAGTCTCTGTTTCACCACTATGGATGACTCTCTTAAAAGCTGTAAATAGGGGCTTTGTGCTGGGAGGCAAGGCTAGCCTAACCCTTCAGATCCAGCCCTTGTAGGTTCTATATACCTTTATTGAACCATGCAGCTTGACCATACAGAAGAACAAGAGATAACTTGGGGATTCTCAGATCTACCTTTCAACATCATGCTGCATGTTGGGCTTAAATCCATTTCACTGCAACTCATGACATCACCTCCTGATGTCATGGTCCTCTTCGAGAACAAAGGACAAGCAACAACCAACATTCTGTAAGAACTGTTCCACTGGGGACCCAGCTGGAAAGCTCTAGTTGAGCAAAACAGTTCCTTCCTTCCTTCTTTCCTCCTCTCCTCTCCTTTCGTCCATATAGGGAATCATACCCTTACCTGTGGGTGCTCTGCCCAAAGGAATATAAGTTTTGATAGTTTAAACCTCACAAGATGTCTTGGGGTTTACAGGCTAGATTTTTTTTTTTTTGGGACCATGCCTTAACCCCAAATCACTCTGCTTCTTCTTGATTGGCCAACAATAGGTCCCTGGCCAAGCCTCATTTGGCCACTGCTTGGCCTCTTAATGACTCAGAGTGAGTGTAAATAGCAGTTGTTTCTGTTTTGGCCAGAAACAAAAAGGGTCTTCCCCTCCCAGACTCATTTTTTTATTTGTCCATTTATTCTTTTATCTGTTTGTTTCTTAGTTCTTCATTCATTTGATCATTCATTCATTCATTCTTTGACTCATTTCTTACCTAAGCTTTAGTCATTGAATGGACATTGCCTCAGGCAAACTCAGACCTGGGCAAGACTCCAAGGTCTCCCACTGCATCTGGGGTCGTCTTCAATAGTCCTGATGTATATCTTGCCACTGGACCCACATGGCTCTGGAGGAGAGACTGAGGACAGTGACTGTACCGTTCTGCCTCACTTAAATCCAATTCACTGCAAGTCATGACATCACCTCCCGATGTCATGGTCCTCTTTGAAAATGAAGGACAAACAACAGCAGGTCTAGCCCTGAGTAAAACTGTGAAGCTTAAACAGTGCTTAAACTTCCCTTATCTAAGACAGCTCTCTCCTGATACTCAGTATTCTCAAGATGTCCCTTGATATCTCTTAATATTAAAGGATCACGATATTAATTTACTGTAAGATGTTAATGACTTAAAGTCAGCTTTCTCAAGGGTACCTGCATTTTTTTTTTTTTGACTTGAGGTACTTTATTTCAATTGGGTACCTGCATTTTAAAAGATGATCTCAGAAAGGGCAATGGAACCCAAATGAAGAAAACTCTAAGGCTGGATTGCAGAAAATAGTTTGTGGAATTAAAAAAAAAAAGATACTTGCAAGAATTAGAATAAAGGATGATACCCAAAGAAATGGCCTGGTTACGTGGCTAGGGTTATGGCCGGCAGATGTACTGGGTACTCTACTGGTGTCCTTACAATGTCAGGAGAAGAAATCCATCTCCCTCCCACATTGGGTGAAACCTCCAGTGGTGGATCTGGAGGATGAGTGGTCATCTGCATTAGAGGAGGGAATGTCCAAATTGATGAGATCATAGAACTATCTCAGTATTTGAGAGAAGAAAAGGGAAGGGTCTTCTATCTCAAATTACACCTCACAGTCCTGCTCTGCTTAGTGATACACATCCCTACCTCTTCCTGTTGGGTTTGAGACATCACCATTGAAGATTACAGATCTGAAAGGCTCCAAACATGAGAATAACCAGGCTTCCTGATATGACAGTACCTTTGTTTAGCATTTGGCATACCTTAAAAACAGAAAGTTTTTCCTGCTCCCTCCCTGCACCTCTTCTGTCCTGACCCAGGGTAAGAAGGCTCTATATTGAAAAGATACAAGGATGTTTTGGGTTTTGTCATTTCTTTTCGACAAATGAAGGGGATAGTGATTAGGATGGGAGATGGAAAATGAATAGTATTTATTTTATATATATATTATAATATATATATTATTTTATATATAGCATTCAATTTATAGGTATTTGTTCTTCAAATATATTACACCATTCTATGTATAGATGAAAACATGTACCACAACGGTTGTACCCCCATGCCTAGGATCTTAAAACATGTCACAAGTTCACTGGTGTATTATGGAGCCATGAAAAAAAGGAATATTAGACAGTCCACTTTTCAACCTCTTTTTTTTTTTTTAGTGAGGCAATTGGGGTTACTTAACTTGACTTAAGTGACCAAAGTCACTTGACTTGCCCAGGGTCACACAGCTAGTAAGTGTTAAGTGTCTGAGGCCGGATTTGAACTCAGGTACTCCTGAATTCAGGGCCGGTGCTTTATCCACTGCGCCACCTAGCTGCCCCCTCAACCTCTCTTTCTTAACCTTTCCTTTTTTTCATCTCTTTGTCTAGCATCTCCCTCCTAAAAGATGTGTCTAGCTTCCAATTTCCCTTGTATTGCAAAGGAAAACAGTAGGATGTCTTTAAGGGAAAAGTATTAGATTACATATCGGTCAGAGGTTCTACTTAAGAAGGTAGTATGGCTCAGGGATGATGTCTTTTGATTTCCAAAATAGTAGACATTTTGTACTTACAAACTGGCCACTGTTCTACAAACTCAGTTATTGACTGGTGATTTTGCTGTTTGTCCTTCCTTCCTGAAGAGAGACAATGACATCATGAGGGTGATGTTTTTGACTTGAGCATGAACTGGATTTAAGTGAGGCAGGGCTGTGCAAAGTTGTCAGTCTCATTCTCTTAAGAGCCAAGGAAATGAGCAGCCTCAAATTGAAAGATGAGAAAATGAGGGGTTTTTTTTTAAAGAAAAGACTTCCAAGTTGCTTAGTTTCCAGGACACTTTATCAGATTATAGAAATGACTGATATGCATACAGGTCAAGATAAAAATTAAGACTGTCGACTGTCTATAGCTGTGTAGTTAAACAAAATTCCTCTGTTTCTCCTTTCCACTTTGAATCAAGAAGCTCTACAACTGGGCAAACATTTACCTGGTACCTTTTGTGCCCACAGAGCACCAGGGTGCTTTTTAAGTTCTTTGTCTATCTAACCTCCCTCCCCAACAGTATGAGGCAAAATTGGGCATCACTTGTGGTCCACCATAGCAAGATGATTTACTTGATCAATTTCTAGGCTCTAGATTGAGAGGTCCTAGGAAGTATAAACTATAATTAATCATAGGAGCATATTTTAATGCCTCCTTATCTCTAAATGCAGAGGTCCTAGGAACCATTTAAATCTATTTAACATATTTACCAAATGCCTACTACATACAAGATCCAAATTCTGAAAATGATTCCTCAACATGCAAAAAAGACATGCTGGGAGAAAAGGCCCCACATTTCTAGGATTAACCCACCTGTAAAGGTGGAGAAAATTTGGGATATAGCTCTTGCTTTCCATTCTTCCATCTGGTAGAAAAGGGTAAAAGTTAAAAAATGATTCATTTGTACTCTGGCTGGTATTCCTTATTCTGTACAATTTTTCCATGGAAAAGTTGGCCTGAAATTGGCTTATAACATTTCCCCATATAATACAGTATACTTTAGAAAGGTTCATTTAGCACGCATGCATTACTTCCTGTGACTTCAGTTTTCTTAGCCTAGTGTTTCATGATGTATTTCACTTAAGACACACGCACACAGGCATACACCAATAAAACAAATAAATAAATCCACATGGCTATTCACAATCCCTCCCTAATAGCTTAAAATGACAGAAACCCAAGATGGAAAATGGTGTTTAAAAAAAAAAAGTTGACTTCTTTTGGGGTGTGGGCAGAGATAGATTGCCTTGTCAAAAGCACTTCAATCTCCTTAACAGGCCCCTCCCAGCTAGTGAGCGGGAAGTTCTTCCATTGACAACAAATGGCCACTCACTTGGAGGTACTTAAGTTCAAGTGTTACCTGATAGAGGGAGGCTTGGGGGTACAAATGGCTAAACAGCTAAAGACACACACACCTTCGGAGGATTAGGGTAGTACATGAGCTATGGCTATATGAAATAGGCTGAAGGTGAAAATAAATGTTAATAATTTCTTTTCTTCAAAAAGCAGTTTTATACCATGCATCATTTGATCATCTTACCCCCCCCCCAACCCCTCTGCCCCCAAGGAATGAAACCTAGTAAGTCATGAGATCATAAAAAGCATCCAAAAAAGATTGATCTATTTTTAATACTCACAAGTCTTTTATGCCAGGAGGCAGATTTTCCTGGCCTGGCAGGCAGTGGTAACTAAGGACACATTCGGTTAATGTTTTTATGTCATAAATACTTTGGTTTTTTAAAAATCACACAAGAGAAGTTGCTAAAAATGTACGAGCAGGAAATATACCCCCTGGAATGATGAGTCCACCTCCCTTCCAGTTTCAATTAAAGACAACTGCTTGCCAGTCAACTAAATTATCAACAATTCTCCTGTCTAGTAATTTATCCTCTCCTCTTCTTCACTGCCCAGATAGAAAAATGACCCACAATAATAGTTCATAGTTAAGGCCATTCTAAGGGTTGCAAAGCACTTGTCTCATTTGGTCTTTACAACCCTCTAAGATGGGCGTGATGATTCTTTCCCATAAGCAGCTGAGGAAGCCCAGGGGCAGAAAGGTTTCATGATTGTGGACAATAGCTAACTTTTATATAGTGCTAATTGCTTTACAAATATTATTTCCTTTGATCCTCACAACTACCCTGGGAGGCAGGTACTTATCATTCCCATTTTACAGAGGAGGACACTGAGGTGGCTAGAGGTGAAGCAACTTTACCCGGGTCACACAGTTGGTAAATGTCTGAAGTTATATTCAAACTCATGTCCTCCCAACTCCAGGCCCTGATGGATTTTGAGTCAGAGGACTTGGGTTTAAATCCCGACTGTCATTTACCACTACAATGACATTGGACAAGTCACCTAAGCACATAGCCTCAGTTCCCTCCTCTATGAAATGAGGGGGTTGATCTAAATCAGGTGTGTCAAACTCAAGTAGAAACAGGGAGCCTCTCAACCATCTCTAATGATCCCTATGGATTTAAAAAATGCAGTATCTATGTCTTATTGTAGATTTATTCGTTTTGCTAAGTATTTCCCAATTACATTTTAAGCTGGTTCAGGCTATATTCAGGAGTGTTTTGGGCCCACCAGCCAGGTGTTTGACTTCTTTGGGCTAGTTAGATGACTTCTAAGGTTTCTTAATAACTTTAAATCTTATGACTTGCCTAGAATCAAATATCCAAAAAACTATACAGTGAAATGCAGCTATATCTGGGCTCCATCACTACTATCAGCTATGATTATTGCATTCTAAGAAAAAGTCTGTTCCCATAAAACCTCTATTTAACACAAAAACACGAATGTAAAAAATATGATCACAAACATTACAAAAATGAGATGTCATATTGGTGACTGTGTTTTAAAATTTTAATTTCTAAGTCTGATGGAGTCCAGAAGCTTCTTTCAGAGTCTTCTCATTGAATATCTTCCTTTATTGCTTTTCTCTATTCTACCTTATAATTTTTTCCCCTTATAGAGCTGTGAAATAATCAGAGGGAATAGGAAATGTCTAAGAAAGGTTCTTTTTGGCAATGAATGCATCCTTGTTGCTTACTCAAGTTGAATAGGATAAACTGGGCAAGGCTGGGAAAGTGAGGAGGAGAGAAGATGGAAAACAGGTTTTTGGTTTTTGAGATAAAAAGTGTTGTGTAAATCCAAACTGACATGTCCACAGAGAGCTCTAGGCTTGTCATTTCTTCTAACAGTCCTATACTGAAAGCTCTCAAAATGTTACGGCATCACTTTCCATACCTAATTTGGTGCTAATACTGCTAAGAATTTGGTCCAATGTAACAAAGACAAAGGTAGAGGAAAAAAAAATCCCCCCCCAAGTCCCCAAAGACTAATCTAAGTAACCTCTTTTTAGACAACATTTTCAGGAGTAGCTTTTGGAGGAGAATATGAAGAAGGGGAGGAAACATCAACTAGTATAGCTAGTAAAAAATGAAAAAAAAAATTTAAAACCTTCTGAGTCCTATGAAAATTTCTTTAATTTTCATCTTATGGAAATACATTTTTCATTTTAATTTCCATTATACAAAAATGTTGAATATCTAACAATAATCTGAAGCAGATCTGGATTAAGGCAGATCCATGGAATTTTGCTGTATTTTCTTTTGTTTAGTTGTTTTTTTTTCTTTTAACAGAGTAAGGGCTGGTGTATTTTGTAGGTTTGTTATAGATTTCATACAAAGATAACCCCACCCCACACACATACATATTCACCCACACACAAAACTTTATCAAAAGATTTTCCCCTGCCTTATTACCCCTCCCCCCCAAAGCTAGGTCAAAATGTAAATAGTGAATATGGGCAAAATGTGTACAAAAAAAATGACCCTTTTGTGCCCCCATCTCCCACACGAGAAAAACATGTCTTGGGAAAAGTAACTCCATAAATTATGGTTTCAAAAAGCTGTTGGATATGTCAGATTCATTTCTGAGTTGACAATAGTAGAAATTCTCCTACTGGAAAAACAAGCTTGAGAATGCAGTGTTTTCAGGCAGAGGAATGGATGAAAAGCAATGAAATGGTGACAGGTCTATTTACTGGGAGACTGATGACCATGTGTTGCAACTGCCTAAAAACCCCAACGTGAAGGGATGTGGGATAACCCTGGAAGCAGGACGAGCTCTACACAAAATCTTGACAACAGCACAGAAGGAGGAATGCCAGGAACTCATTCTGCACATTTCACAGCCAGCGTCCCGTCTGAAGTGGCCTAAACACACTGTGAAGTTTGATGATCTGATCTAACATTTATGACAGCAAAAGCTTCACATGACAAACAAACCTAACCAGTTAATGAGATATACATTTATGACGCTCTAAAGCTGCAATGATTGTTCAATGGACAGTTATAACAAAACAAAACTGGTTTTTCAAGAGACATACTTTGTTTTCAAACCACGCCCACACCACATTTTATTAAATTAAATACAGTATGGCTTCCAAGTGGTGTAAGTCTGGTGATTTCTCAGAATCGAGTCCTTGCTTTCTTCATTCAACTGTTGGCTACCACGAATCAGGAACTTCAAAGAGGTTGGCAGAACTGCTCGAGATGTTTCCTGGTGGAAAAGGGGAAAAAAAAAATAACCAACTACTTTATAATCCATAGATAGCATCTTGGGGGAAAAAAGTACTAAACAATTCAAAGCAGAGATAAGTGCATAGCTCTGGTTTGGGAGACTGGCTTTCATACCAGGGGCAGGGTGGGGCCAGCTGCATAAACCACAACCAGAAAAAGCCCTTTGGGACCATGTCTCTATTTACAGATTGGAGCAGGGCAAATAATAAAAAGCTGCAGAAAACCATGGTCCGAAAATGCCAGGGAACTGGATTAATGGAGTTTCAGGAGAGATGTGGATTGTTTGTGTCTCTTTGCTTTTCCTTTTTTATTTAAAAATGTGAACATTTTAGAAAATAGAGAATATCAAACTCCTGTACTTCTAGACCCACTATGTACAACTGCTAGCCTGTAGGCAAAGAAACTGACTCAGTAGACAAAGACATGAGGAAGTCAGTTTCTCTGCCTTTGATCAACAGATAAGAAGACTCATCAAGTCACTTTCTGTGCATGTGGTACTTATTTGAAGAATGGAAGAGTCTCACTGACATGGCCTGGTGGGAAGCTGATAGGTGGGAATGGAGGGACCATGAAAGACGGAAAGAAAAAAGTATAGGGTTTTTTCCCCACTCAGTAATAACTAGTCTTCTGCTTGGACCCAGAGCCTTCAGTAAAAACTTTCATTCACACCATTTGCAGTAACAGCAACATAATCATGTAAGTAACTGAGACACCAAATTTCAGTCCAGAGTGAAGTTTATAATGGAAACTGTGACAGATCAGGCATTTACTACACAAGTACTATCACGAGCTCCATAAACTATAAAGCAGGGCTGGCGGGAAAAATTCGAAGAGTTTCTCCTTGTCCAGATACTGATAACACACCACGAACTTTAAAAGGGAGTAAAATCTTTGATAACTCCCAAATCAGAGAGCATCTTTTAAAGAGAGAGAAAAAAGAAGAGGGAAAAATGTTTCCAAACCAGCAAACTCATCCAGGGGCTTATCATCAGAAACAGGGATGCCTGAAGATAACCAAACACAAAAGCAATTGTTGGAAGAACATGAAAAATGAAGTGTGGAAAATAAGCCTTGACTTGCAATCAGAAGACATCTGGGTTCAAATTTCACCTCTGACACTAGTTGTGATCACTGGCAAATCACTTAACCTCTCTGTGCCTCAAATTCTTATTCTGTAAAATTGGGATAAAAATACCTGAAGTATCTTTCTCATAGGTAAATGTAGATCTATCTACAGGATTGCTGTTGTGGGGCTCAAATGAGACACTGAATAAAAAGGGCTTCGCTACTTTTTGTAATATTTTATAACATCATTTATAATGTTTAAAATGTTATACAATTATTATCAGCAGTTAGATCAAGAATTTCTGATAATTTATTTTGATACACCAGGGATAATTAAGATAAATGGGAATGTGGAACTATGTCCAGAGGACTATAAAACTTTGCATACCCTTTGACCCAGGAGTGCCACTACTAGGTCTGTATTCCAAAGAGATCAATGCTGATAGTTTCAGAAAAATCTAGGAAGACTTATATGAACTCATGTAAAGTGCAGTGAGTAGAACCAGGAGAACACTGTCCACCATAATAACAATACTGTAAGAAGGATAATTAACTGGGAAAGAATTAGCTACTCTGATCAAGACAATGATCCAAGACAATTCCAAAGGACACATGATGAAAAATGCTATCCACATCCAGGGAGAGAACTGATCAACTCAGAATGCAGATTGAAACATACTTTCAAAAAACTTTATTTTTATTGTTTTATTTTGTGTTTTCTTTTGCAACACAGCTAATATGAAAATATATTTTGCATGACTTCACATGTATAATCGATATCAAATTGCTTACATTCTCAAGAACGGAGGAGGGGTTGGGGAAAAGGGAGAAAATTTGGAACTAAAGTATTTTTAAAATGTTAATTATTAAAAAAAACATGTAATTGGGAAACATTTAACAAAATAAAAATAATAATTTTTAAAAGGTAAGTGGGTATGAGATGGGCCAGAATTTTTAGTTTCTTTTCCAATGGATGTACAGCCTAGATTTGTGACAAAGACTATTGGACTGTAAAAGCATGAAAACTAGCTTTACATGAGAGTGGAATAAGATAAGTCTTAAGCAGGGAGAAACTTTTAGAAAGTCTGCGTGAGAAAAGAATAAAGGAGTTAAAAAGTTATACTTTGGATGGCACAAAGAGAACACCATGAAAAAAATGCCCTTTTAATTTGTTCTGTATCACAGAAACATTATAGCATCCCAAAATTCAGTTAACCTTTACAAAGGTAAAATCCATACTGCCAAGTGTTAGAATTACACAGAAAATCAGAGTAAATTAAAAAACATCTGAGAGGAAA
Source organism: Dromiciops gliroides (assembly GCF_019393635.1). NCBI lineage: Eukaryota > Metazoa > Chordata > Mammalia > Microbiotheria > Microbiotheriidae > Dromiciops > Dromiciops gliroides. The sequence continues at coordinate 586,552,866 of NC_057861.1, forward strand.
ACCAAATACAAATTACTTATACAAATTAAATATTAATTTAACACTCCTGAAATTTGTAGCTAATGTTAGGCTGGAAAACAAAGTCCATTATACAGATATAAAAAATGTAGCAGCAGGTAGGAGAGATAATCATACACTATGGAAGTCACTCCAAATAAGAACGAACAGTTGTGTGTGGTGTAGTAGAAAGAGAAATGGACTAGGACCTAGAGGCTGAGTTCCAATTCCACTATTTATTAACTGTATGACCCAAATCATGTAATTTAGCTTCTCTAAGCTTCAATTTCCATATCAGTAAAATGGGAGTAAATAATACATGCCTTACCTAGTGGGACTGCTTTGTACATCAAAAAGTATACAAATGTAAAGTATTATCAGTGAGTCAATCTGTGTAAATTACAATAAATACACCTTGATTATGAGAGTTGACTTTACCTCACTGTGACTAGGGAAGATTACCATCAAGAAGGCCAAGACTTTGTTATTTCTTAAAGTTTAATCATTAGATGAAAGAAATTGGAGTGGTGACAAAGTCAGGTTTGAAAAATCCATAACTCTGCCTCCTCTTCCCTCCTTTTCACTCCCAATATTCTACTCCTAAGGCTTTAAGCTTTCTCTGTAACACTTAGAACAGAACGAAATAAATACCTTGAGGGCAGAAGGCAGGAATTTTTCTGACATTAAAAATGTGTGCATTTATAAGAAAGTTGTATTAAAATGAGCCTTCTTTCCAACGCTCCATCACCACAAGGATATAGTGCCTCCCTGTCAGCATCTTGCAGACTCAAAATGATCAGCCTCATATCATGATTTGTGATCCCCATCATTCTTCCAGGTGGGCCACCAGTATCATTTGCTGAAATCAACAAGGGTTGGAAACCACCACAAATGGAATGGGTTTGAATACAGCAACCCATTCATAAAAATAAGTACTAACACAGAAGTCTGAAGACCTAATTAGAACAAGTTAGAATAAGAGATAATGTAAAATGCTTTCCCCAATAATGCTTTTCCCAACAATAATGAACCAAGAAACAGGGTCAGATAAATTCAGTGACTTGTCCATGGTCATCTAGCTAGCAGTATCAGAATAATGATTCAAACCTAGATTTGCAAGTCTAGCCTTCTTTCCAGTACAACATTCTTTTTATACTTTGAGAGAGATCTCTAGTCTTAATGTGAACACTTGTACTGATCAACCCATCCACATGTTCTCTCCAACAAATTCGCATTAAAAAGATCTTCCAAGTTGGTAGAGAGCTTATTCTAGGTTTTCTTTCTTCCTTTCTTTTTAGAAAACATTCCATGGGTGCAGCATCTAGGTTGTATAACTGTCATTACTTGTTTCAGGAATAGCCTTTTCAGACTCAATTATACTTTGCTACAGCACCAAAGTAAATTAAGGCTTCAATTGATAATAATAATGGTATGAAGAGGGCAAGATTTTTGAAACAAATGCATGACTGAGAAGCACAAATATTGCAAATTTCTGGGAGAATAATGCTGTGATATGGCTATTTCACTAAGTCTGGAAAGAATTGTAAGAGCATATGACAACTTTGCCAGAAATTTTTTTTGCTGGCTTCAAGACTTTCCTACCCTACACCCTTAATGTGGCTCTAACTTATCTGTAAAACCAAAACCACTGAATATCCGGGAAGCTAATTCATTGAATGCAAGGAAATGCCCATTTCAGGTGACAAAACTGAATAGCTACAGAACCAAGAATAGTGTGCTTGATGGAGGCACAAGAAAAATCTAACCAAAAAGCTACAGTTTTAAAAGGTACCTACTTAAGGGCTTACTTTTGAGACTTAATTGGAAAAGAGAACCTAGCTAGTTGCCTATAATTTTCTTCAATCACATAAGAAAGAAGTACCTGAAACTCTTGAATTTCCTAAGTCCCAAAGTTGAAACAGTGAAGACCAGGTCTTCCTAGAACTGCATTTGCACAAGCACTATTTTACAATAATGAAGACTTATTTAAATAATAGTTTTTCACACTCTCATACCTATACCCACACCCAGCCAGCTATGGTTCTTCCTGAGATTACTTCTATCTCTGGTATGGCATATACATTTTCTTTTCTTTTTTTTTTGGTAGAGCAATAAGGGTTAAGTGACTTGCCCAGGGTCACACAGCCAGTAAGTGTCAAGTGTCCGAGGCCGGATTTGAAATCAGGAACTCCTGAATCCAGGGTCGGTGCTCTATCTACTGTGCCACCTAGCTGCCCCTATAAATTAAAAAACCCAAACCGGGGGGGGGCGGCTAGGTGGCACAGTAGATAGAGCACCGACCCTGGATTCAGGAGTTCCTGATTTCAAATCCGGCCTCGGACACTTGACACTTACTGGCTGTGTGACCCTGGGCAAGTCACTTAACCCCCATTGCCCCGCAAAAAACCCCCAAAAAACAAACAAAAAAACCCAAACCCACTCTACTAGGATCAGGAGACCTCGGGGTCTATTTCTTATTCTGCCACCAACAACTTTGATCAAGCCCTGCAACTTCTCTGGGGGTTTGTTTCTTCATTCTAAAATAACAGAATTCAATGACCCTTGAGGCCCTTCCAACTTCAAATCTATGATGTTAGATTCTGCTGCAGACAAATACTATTCCCGTGGCCTTGGTTGGACAAGTCACCTTCCCTGGGTCTATTTTTCCAACTGTAAAGAAGGGGTTGGGCTAGATGCTCCCGGGATCCTTCCAGTCCACATCTATGACCGTATGATTGTATGATTTCTAAAGTCTCTTCTTGCTCTAAGCTTCTATTCCATATTCTATAAATCTGCTTTAATCTACTTACCTCTCTGACCAAATTTGAATGTTTGGTTGAAAAAAAGAAAAACACAAAAGCAAAGAGACTTTCCCCACAACTAATCACTATCTACATGCCAAACCAAAAGAGAATTTAAAAAAACCTTCCAAGTACAATGGAACTGCAGTTAGTCAATAAGCAATTATTAAGTGCCTCCTATATGCTAGATAGACACTGTGCCATGCATTTTGTATCTCCATACAAAGAAAGGCAAGATCTCAAGGAGCTCAGTCTAATGGGGGAAAACATGCAAACAACTACTAAAAAGTAGAATTCAGAAAAAGGCGAGTCAATCTTAGAGCCTATCCTTTGGTTGGTAAGGTCTCCAAGGGACCTCATTATAAAGCAGTATTTCCTCATGTGAGTCATATGCCTCTCAAAGAGCCCTACTGCATGTTCTAAGCAGCTCTAGCACATCGCCAGGCAAAGAAGCGGCACCAGCGTGGATTTCACCATGCAAGCTGCTATTTGCTTCACAAATCTCTTTTTCAATATTTAAGCTGTAAACCAGTCTTAAGATACTCATTAAAATCTTCATGGGAGGTAAGTGAACTTTTTTTGCCTAGCCTTTCACATGATTGACAACAACTTTAGAACTTAGTTCTAACTTTAATGAAACCTGTAACAGTATCTGAGAAGATTACTGCTTTAAGTGGATTCTAAACTTTTCAGTGTAACCTTAAGGGTATAAGATTTAAAAGTTCAGCAGTTTTTCCAAGACTCCAATAAAACACAGCTCTTGGCAAACATTAAAGGTCTAATGTATTGTGCTTTTTATGTGTGTGTGGGGTGATGAAAGGAGGGGAAGAGCCCCAAACTTGGAACTGGATTTCTCTTTTTACATTAAAAAGTTTAACCACGACTGTATTTTGGCAATATTTTCTCTTTGAACTCAACTGCAAATTTCTTCCAAAAAGATGCTATTTCACTGGTATCCAAGAAGGTTTTGATGCCTGTCAATCTTGTTGCAATCTGGTTGCCTTACTAGTCATTTAATTTTTTTGCTAGTGTGTAAGAGGTAGGACAGTTGGGAGATGGGTATGGTGATAGAAAGGTGAGGATACGGAACTACAAAATGCCAGGTGAAAATAGAACTCAGCCTGTATTTATAACACGTATGCATGACTGATTCACCATAAAGGGTTAGTGGACTGGACAAGTCCATTCTATTAAAAGAAGTCTTGGGAATTACATTTCCTAGATACAAACCTAATGTACAAATACAAATTCACACTACATGCTGGAGTGTTTTTCTTTCATTAACCTCCAACTTCAAAACAACATAAACACTGTACCTTAAGCTCTTCTGAGGAAAAAGCATAATGAAACTAATAAACCAATATTGATTATAATAAATACAAACAGGGAACTTATTGTTCTTTATACACCTGCTTCCTTTGAATATAAAGAATGAAATGTACAAATCCTGAACCGAGTTATTTTGTTTTGTTTTGTTTTTTGCCGGGCAATGGGGGTTAAGTGACTTGCCCAGGGTCACACAGCTAGTAAGTGTCAAGTGTCTGAAGCCGGATTTGAACTCAGGTACTCCTGAATCCAGGGCCGGTGCTTTATTTACTGTACCACCTAGCTGCCCCCTACCATGAGTTTTTATAAAAGCTTATTCATTCAACAAATATTTAATGAGAACTGGCATTTTTTAAAAAAAGTAGTGGTTCTAATAGCTATGGGAATACGAAAATAAAGGTTATCTTTTCTTACCAGCACAGGAGTAGGAAATACCTTTGTAAAAAGTCATTCCTTTTTATTATATTTTTGAATATTTTTTCTGTACATATAGGTGATCTTGGCACCCATGGGAAGGAGTGTAATGAAGGGAAATAAGTACTAAATCTTATAGTCAAAATACTTAGGGCTATATCTACTAGGCAAAATACCTAGATTCAAATTCTGGCTTGATTATTTACTAGCTGTGTGTGACCTTAGGAACCTCAATGAGTTTCATTTTAATTACCTATAAGAGGGGAATAATATGTATAAAGACTCATAGAAATCAATTATCAATATTAATATTACTGATTTTATAAGAAAGCCTTTTAAAGTAATACTTATTTTATAATAAATAATAGGATCAAAGGTTCATAGATTTAGAACTGAAAGCTCTAAATGGCCTTTAAGGCCATCCAACCTCCCCCATTTTACAAATGAGGAAGCCAAGGCGAAGAAAGGTAAAGGGATTTGTTGAGTTCAAATCCGACCTCAGACACTTGACACTACTAGCTGTGTGACCCTGGGCAAGTCACTTAACCCTCATTGCACCGAAAAAAAGAGAAAAAAAAAGTCATGTGTTTGATAGAAATAAAAGACCTAACCGTTTTGAATTCTATTTCTGAAACTTATGACAACTTTACTGTCAGTGAGAGAAAAATGTATGTTTTGCTTGCAGTATTAAAGGTTTGAGATTCTAAATAACCTATAGAATGCTTTCGCTTAAAGTATTTTTCTGAGGAACTTTTTTTTGGGGGGGGGGGGCAATGAGGGTTAAATGACTTGCCTAGGGTCATACAGCTTAGTAAGTGTCAAGTGTCTGAGGCTGCATTTGAACTCAGGTCCTCCTGACTCCAGGGCCGGTTGCTTTATCCACTGCGCCACCTAGCTGCCCCCCACTTAAAGTATTAAAAGTAGCAAAAAGAGTTAATTAGGGGATTCTATTAATAGGAATTAATTTTAGTAGCTTCAAAGATTATCCAGAAATGAATAGAAAAGGAATTGAAAACTTCTCCCTGGGAAGTGACAAATAAATGGAAAAGTTAATTATATAAAACTGAGGAAAATGTAAGGAAAACTGATTTACAAAAAGTGAAACACAAATTAGAAAACTACATAAAGAATCTTATTGGGTAGAATGATGAATAGTTAATAGTTGACAAGCATCTACAATGAAGTAGGCAGAAGGTGTACACTACTTATGCCCAAGATTTTAAACCATACAAATGCATACGGTATTTGTTGTTGGGTTTTTTTTTAATGGCAAGTAATATGAGAAGCAGAGATAAGCTCCCTGAGCTAACTAAGACATATAATCAGGGCATCCAGTCTGTGCTATGGTTTTGAGTCAATCAAGCTTTACAATGATATATTTTAAAAGTATATGCAGGGCAGCTAGGTGGCACAGTGGATAAAGCACTGGCCCTGGATTCAGGAAGTTCAAATCGGGCCTCAAACACTTGACACTAGCTGTGTGACCCTGGGCAACTCACTTAACCCTCATTGCTCTGCCAAAAAAAAAAAAGATAAAAGTATATGCAACATTTTGGCTTTATTGCTGATTTCATTAATATTAATGAAATTCAATTAACCTCATATGTGAAAAGGAAAATGGATATGAACCATGTCCCATATCTATATAACACAGCAATATTTAATATGCACCCTATCCTCTACAACCCCAAAACATAACGGGTTTTTTGTGGTGCCTTTTAAAAAAGTTCTGTACTGAATCCTACAGGTGCAATTAAAAATAGGTCTTAAATCTTTCTGGTCTCACATGTCACAATTAAATGGTCTTATGATCTCTCCCCAAACTCATGAATTTATATAAGGTTCAAGGTTGAGAAAGTAAGCTCTGACCTTTAACAAATAATACCTACCAGCTGGAGTGAGTTCTTTCTTCAGTTTTTTACATTTCTTGGCTTTTTTCTTCCCTTCTGTAAGGGATTCTGCAGAGGAATCCGTCTGATCAAGCTCACAGTCTGATATTTCCACTGACTCTATGTCTTCAGGGCCAGCTTCCTCTTGAATGGGGCTCATGTTTCTGTTTTCTACTGTGCTGGTAGCTGTAAAACTGAAATTTAAAAAGTGAAACAATACAAAAGGTGTCAGAGTTATTTTTATAAGCCAATCTCCTTACATTTTCAATACTCTTATTGCCAATAACACTTAATCAGCAATCAGCAAAACTGGCAGCTATCTGTACCTGAAAGTAAAAGAAATTATTAAGTAATAAAATCTAGGAGCTTACTGCTTAGAAGATACATTCAGAAGAATTCGTTTGAAAACTGTGTGTGTAAATATATTTCAGTATCAACATATAGGCACAAAATGCTTCAGAAAAATTTGCAGAGAATATTGTGATGCAATGGAAACATCATAAGGTTTATGAATCACAAGATCTGAATTTAAATCCCGACTCTCCTCCTCATTGTGTGATCTTGGGTGAGTCACAATCTCTCTATGCCTCAATTTCTTTGACTAGAAAATAAAAGGGTTAGACAAGATGATCTCTAAGTCTCTTCTAGCTTTAGATCCATGATCATTATAGCTATTATGATTAGGGGCATTTTAGGAAAACAGTAACTTTAGATTAGGGTAAGTGAATGAATATACTGTCAAATTGATATAGCCTAAACATGGTAATAATATTGCTTGTGGATTGTACATCTGTACAAAATCTCTTAAAATACAATTACATGCAAAAAGCATTAGTCCACAGTCCATATAACAAGGGTCAGTTCTGTCTTTCAATATAAAGTGGTTAGGTGTACTAGACATTGCCCCACGTTATGAAAAGCAAGAAAAAAAAAAAGATTCATGCAATGAGGTAAACCACATAAGTTTAAAAACCACAGAAAACCTACAAAGATATCCTTGATGAGAACAAAACTTTTCTAAATATGTCTTCAGATAATTTGGCTACCTGATTATTCAAACTACTTGTACACTTAAATCACCTCTGAAGCCACAGTTGACACATTTCATTCTTTTGGGATCACAGAAAAAGGGAAGGGAATTGTGTTTTTCCTGATGCTTTCAAGAGGTGGCACTGGGTCTTTGGAATGGAAAGCAATGAACCTTTGTGTTTATAGTTCTAAGGATTAGATACATACCTAGAAAATTATTCCTGCTTCATCTCTACTTACAAAACCTTTTGGAAATTTTCTTCTTGTAGAGGGATTTGGGAAGAAAAGTAAGATGAACAGAGGACAACGCAGATTCAGACCAACCCACTCCTGTAGATCTCAGAATATGATAAAGTTTGTGCACTTATATTTTTAATAAATGGTTGTAGCAATGATTCACAACAGGGTGACTAGTACTAAACATTACTGCAGGCAAATAATAAAGGCAAACTTGGCTAATGCTAAATGACAGAGGAAAAAGGTAAGACAGAAAAATACCATCAATAATAATGTGACTAAGGTTGTTTATCAGTACTAAATTAATAAGTATATTAATGATCACAAACCACTCACTACAACAAAAACCATTTATAATTATATAGTTTAATAAAACTATAAGACTACAAATCATGGAATTAACTCAAAGAAATAAAAAAAATGTAAAGCTAAACTGAAATGACTGGCACAAATAGATGATAATGGTACCAAATGATGATAATATGTACATGAGAAAGGGGGTAAAAGATTATCAAGGATAAAAATAATAGGAAAAGGTGGTGGACTAATCTTGTGGCTAGAATGACAGACTTAAGGCAGGTCTTAAATCTAGATGGTCTAACGGAAAAATAGAATGCGACAATGAAATGGTCCTAGAAGAAGGTCTATCTTCCCTAAAACATGAACAAAAATCACACAGGTTTAGAGGGCAATGAGACTCAGGCAGACAGAGGTTAACTGATTTGCCCAGGGTCACACAGCTAAGTGTCTAAGCCTGTATTTAAACTACCGTCTCCCTGAATCCAGACCCAGTCACCCAGCTGCTTCAAAGCACTATAGTATTTACATGGTACAATAAGAATGACAGTGGGAATAATTTAGAAAATTGAAGGTATTCTGAGATAGAACTTTAATACTGAACCAATGAGCCAGTCTTATGGCAAACAGACTTTTTTTCTTTTTCTTTTTTTGTGGGGCAATGAGGGTTAAGTAACTTACCCAGGACCACACAGCTAAGATTATGTTTCTTGTTATTTGAGACATCCAATATAATGTTCAATTCAACAGAAACATCACAAGAACATAAAACAAAACAGCAAATAATTCAAAGTGGATAGTATGTCAAAAAGTAGCTGCCCTATAAAATATGGGGACCAGAAATCCTAGGAAATTGATCCAAAATTTGAATATTTTTGGTGACAGAAATGAACCAATTAAGAATTAGGTTTACCTTTTCTTGTACAAAATGATAAATATGGCAATGTTTTACATAATCATACATGCATAACCCATATCTGACTGTTTGCTGCCTCAGGGAGGGGGGAGGAGAGGGAGGGAAAGAGGGATAAAAATTGGAAACCAAAACTATAAATAAAAATGTTTATTACATTAAAAAACCAAAAAAAGTTTAAGAAATTGTTTTAACAATGTAATTGAAGAAAGATAAGATGCTATTAAAATAACTTTGCTAGTTTAAAAAAAAAAAAGGAAGAATTAGGTTTACTGATAAAAAAGGTATCTTGAAAATATAGGAAATATCTGTCTTAGTCACAGTTGTTGGTTATCCTCCAAACAAGACTTCAATAAATGTTTAGGTTGGATATCTGAAAGGTGCTAAAAACTTAGAAGATTGGGATACAACTTAAAAGATTTACTCAGAATTTTTAGGACTAATGAACCTCTGCCACTCAGGGCTTATAGAAGTTTTCCAAAATCTGGAAGGCGCTTTGGAATATCCAAAGATATAGTACCTTTGGTTTAAAAAAATCCCTCAAGAATAAATCTGACCATTATACCCTGAACCCCAACTCAAAAAACACTAATGCCTTCTTATTACCTTCATGATCCTCTGTTTAGATTTTAAAACCTTCATAACCTGGCTCTTTTCTTACACCTTATTTCTTTCTATCTTACTCTGCCATCCAGTGACACTGGTCTCTTGCTGTTTCTCTCACATGACACTCCATGACCCAACTCAAGGAATTTTCATGGTCTGTCCCCATGCCTAGATTAAAATGTGATCTTGGCCTTTTGGTTTCACTGGCTTCCTTCGTGTTTTGGCTGAAGTCTCACCTGCAAGAAGCCTTTTCTGGCCCTGCTTAATCTTAGTGCTTACTCTCTGAGATTAACTATAACATAGCCTGTATATGTCTTATTGTACAGTCGTTTGCATGTTCTTTCACCCATTAGACTATGAGCTGTTTGATAATAAGGTATGTTTTTTTTTTTTTTACCTTTTTTGCTCCAAACCTCAGATTGCACAGTGCCTAACACATGGTAAATACTTCATAAATGCTTGTTCACTCAACTTGATCTGGTATTTCAAATACAGATGTAATAATAATTGTACAAAAGGCTAGGGAACAAGTCTTGCAACCCTTAGTGATAATGGATGAAGTTCTATTGTAAATCATTAGGTCCCAGGACCCCCATAGATGGTTTGCCTGACATGGTAGTATATATAACCCTACCTGCCCAACAAAAAGCTGGCAAACCCTCCAGACTTTTAAACAGACTTATAAAAGGGAAAAAGTTAAAACAACACCAGGACAAGTACTATAGATTACTGGGTAAAAGACAGAACCTTTCTGGGAATAGCCAAGAGGCACCTGGGAACAAACAGATAAAAGATGAAGATGAGAAATTGAAAACTATATTATAGACTTTGCAATACAAGATAAAGCACCATTTTAAAGTCTTGAGATACTATTGGAGAATAGAAATGTGGAAAGCAGAACAGGAAATTAGAATCACTAAAGATGCAAGGTCATGAATTTTGCTTGGCAAATAGCCTGTTATGAATGTGTGGTTCACTGCTCCACAAAGCAGAAGATATCTATAATGGGTAGAAACTCATATGTGATTTGGGACTACAAGAAAAGAAGTACAACCTGAGGACTGAATGTGCCCTAACTTTAATTTCCAGAGTTCTGCAAGCAGTCAAGAATGTTTCAAATACTACTGTCTCAAAAAAAATAAGGACCTTCTGAGGAGAATAGCTGCTTCCAAAGAACTGGAAGAAAATTGTAGCATTAAAAACTAGAGTTCCAAAATTGAAGGTTTCCCCCCCCAATCGAGTTCACTTGGTGTCAGAACAGGTATACAGAACAAATAATACTACTATAATCTTCCCCGTGAGGTAGATAGTCGATTATATCTTATGTACAGACATGAAACTCCCACACCCACAGGTTTCTTTGAAGCAGCCAAAAAAGCTAATGTAACCTTAAGCTGCATAAACAGTTAGGTGAAGGTCAGCAGAGAAGGTGACAAAGCAGATTTGGGCTGATTAACACTTGACCCTTGCTAGCTGTGTGACCCTGGGCAAGTCATTTAACCCCTATTGCCTTGCCCAAAAAAAAAAAAAAAAAAAAAAAAGCAAGAATGGTCTAGAATAACCCCCATCTACTTCTAAATCAATAATCACGGTATGTATGTGTATGTATTCATACATGTTTATCACTGTATATAGGGTTCATTGTATGTATATGGTATATATGAATATGCAAATACACATACACACAATGATCATAACACATATGTGTGTAGTGTATAGTTAATAATGAAGTATTACAAATGTCTCCCAAGACAGTTACTATTTTTAAAATGGTCATTTGCAAGACCTTCTGGTCCAAAAAAACACCAGATACCCTCATAAAGAGCTATTTCATTGAGGGAACATGGGTGCTACTGATAGACTTGAATAATGGGAACTAGGATTCATATCCCTTACCAATAATAAGTTGCTGGAGTTTGGGAGATGGACATTTGGCATTATTCTTATCTAAAATTCTACTCCAAGGACTCATCAAAGGTAGTTCTTTTAACCAATGTGTAACACTTGTTTTATAGTGGACATATCCTTGTATCCTGTCATAATTTCAGTTGAACACAAATATACTTAATAGTAACAATGGTATGCTCAAACTTGGTTTATTTACAAGCACTGCTAAAACTTTAGTTGTGGGGTAGGATACCGTATGCTACAAAATAAGTCTCAGCAGTGTTTCGTTTAGCTGGCTTGGATTCTTTAATGTAAAGATGCTGAAATGTAATCCATTAAGGAGAGGTAATTCAACATGTGACCTGTTAGGAAGCTGAAAAGAACATCATGGAATTATAAGCCTATAAGAGGTAGTATGGACAAGAGATGTCCAACTCCTTCATCTTACAGACAAAGAACTAGACTAAAAGAGGTTATAGCTTTCTCTAGTGTTAGACAGAGAATAGGAAAATGGGGACCTAGATCTTCTGGCAAGGTTGTTCTGTTCTACACTTAAGGGGGCATCCTTTGTACAATAAACATTTTTAAGCCATGAACTGAAATTTATGATAATTATTATTGGTATTCAGATCTCTATAACCTGTAAAGAAAGACAATCACTATAGTACCTCCTGTTATGACATGGAATTTAGCAAAAGGCTAAAAGGAAAGGCCCACAAAAACTCTAGATTTCAACATTATTTACCTAAAACACAATTACAAAACAAAGAACCCAAGAACAATGTTACAGTGGTATTAGTGTTAGTGTTAGAAATTTCAAAGGAAGTTAAGGGACGCATCCAAGATGGATTTCCAAGATGGTAGATAGAAGCCAGGAAGTTTCAAGTTCTCCCCATTTTCCCTTGGAAACAATGTTAAATCAAACCTCTAAACAGATTCCGGAGTGACAGAACCCACAAAAAGATGAAGTGAAACAATTTCCCGGTTTAAGATAACTTAGAAGGACTTCAGGAAAGGACTGTCTCACTTGGGTAAAAGGGGAGCACAGCCCAGCACAGACGATGTCATGGCAAGCTAGCAGGAGCTATCCTGCTTATCCACAGCACAGATTAGAAACCAAGATACAAACAACGTAAAGGTAAAAGGTTGAAACAGAACAGAATATATTATGCTTCAGCAGAAGTAAAAAAAGTAAGGACAGCAATCCTTATCTCAGATAGATCTAATTAAAATAGATGAGGACGGACACGGTAGTAAATGACTATAGTAATCTATTGTTTGACAGACCCAAGGATTCCTGCTTCTGGGATAAGAACTCAGTATTTGCTTTGCATAATCATACATGCACAACCCATATCTGATTGTTTACCACGTCAGGGAGGGGAGAGGGGAGAGAGAGGAGGGATAAAAATTGGAACCCCAAACTATAAATAAAAATGTTTATTACAAAAAAACCCCTCAGAATTTGACAAAAACTACTAGAAAAACTGGAAAATAGTGTGGCAGAAACTAGGCACAGAACAACATCTCACACTGTATACCAAAATAAGGTCAAAATGGGTATGTGATTTAGACATAAAAGGTGATACCAAAAGCGAATCAGAAGAGGAATGAATAGTTTACCTGTCAGATCTATGGGGAAGGGAAGAATTTATGATCAAACAAAAGAAAGAGAACATTATTAAATGCAAAATGGATCATTTTTATTACATTAAATTTAAAAGGTTCTGCACAAAGAAAACCAATGCAACTAAGATTAGAAGGAAAGCAGAAAGCTGGGAAATAATTTTTATAGCAAGCGTTTCTGAAAAAGGCCTCATTTCTCAAATCTATAGAGAAAAGAGTAAAATTCATAATACAAGCCATTCCCCAAATGAGAAATGATCTAAGGATATGAAAAGTCAGTTTTCAGATGAAGAAATTAAAGCTATCTATAGTCATATAAAAAAATGTTCTAAATCATTATTGATTAGAGCAATGCACATTAAAACTGCTCTCAGGTACCATCTTGCACCTATCAGACTGCCTGATATGACAGAAAGGGAAAATGATAAATGTTAGAGAAGATGTGAAAAAATTGGGAAACTAAGGCAGTATTGTGATCAGTTGTGAACTGATCTAGCCATTCTGAAGAGCAATGTGGAACTCTGCCCAAAGGGCTATAAAACTGTGCATACCCTTTGATCCAGCAATACCACTACTAAGTCTATATCCCAAAGGGATCATAAGAAAGGAAAAAGGACCCACATGGACAAAAATATTTATAGCAGCTCTTTCTGTTGTGGCAAATAATTGGAAATTGAAGGGATGCCCATCAATTGGGGAATGGCTGAACAAGGTGTGGTATGTGAATGTGATGGAATATTATTGTGATATAAGAAAAAATAAGCATCAATTAGAGTCCACTGTCCCTGAGGTAGAGTCCAGGTTTCAGTGAGAGGACAACAAGGAAGATGGACAGAGTTCAGATGGCTCATTTTAGAAATAACCACGGGAGGGATTAGTCTTACTCAAAACAAATTCTTGGCATATGCAACCATATTTATAGCTCTTTTTGAGGGGACAAAGGATGGGAACCTGAGGGGGGGTGTCCACATGTTGGGGAATGGATGAACAAGTTAACAGTATATAAATGAGGGGCAGCTAGGTGGCACAGTGGATAAAGTACCAGCCATGGATTCAGAAGGACCTGAGTTCAAATCCAGTCTCAGACACTTGACACTTACTAGCTGTGTGACCTTGGGCAAGTCACTTAACCTTCATTGCCCCACAAAAACAAAAAACCAAAAAAATTCCCAAAAAAGTATATAAATGAGATGCAATATGATTGTGTTGAACTCATGACCAACTATGATTCTAGAGAACTAATAATGAAACATGCTACCGACCCCCTGGAGCAGTAAAGGATTCCAAGTGCAAATTAGACAATTTTTTTTGGTCATGGCTAAGTGCCATGGAGGCCTGGTTTCATGTATGATAATCCTGCAAAAAGCTCACCTGTCAGAACCTAGCATAATCTGAATTTCTGTAGGCCATACTTCTATCATCAAAATCTTATGCCAAGTATAGGTTATTACTATGATATGCTTGGTTAATACCCAGGCTATTCCTTGAAGTTATAAAGATACAAATAACAATAATATTCAACCTTGGAAAATTCTGGATAATTTAATAACTAGTATCTTTCAATACTTCTAAAAAAGATCAGTCAAAGTAACAGTTCACTTGACAGAGTCTTAGTTCCCACACATTAGCTTGCACTCCCAAAGGCAAATAGTTCTTCAAGGTAAGGTAATGTGTTGTTGCTCAATTGAAGATACAGTTCTAACATCTATGTGAAACTAGCTCATTTATGCACACAGTAGGTTCTAAAGAAATATTTGTTGGGGCAGCTAGGTGGCACAGTGGATAGAGTACTGGCCCTGGATTCAGGAGGACCTGAGTTCAAATCCGGCCTCAGACACTTAACACTTACTAGCTGTGTGACCCTGGGCAAGTCACTTAACACAATTGCCTCACTAAAAAAAAAAAAAAAAAGAAAGAAATATTTGTTAATTGGTAAGTTCAAGAATCAAAACTAAACGCTAAATTTATATTTTAAGTCAAGGCTGGAAAAAATAATGTTTTTTACTGGGAGCTCATTATCATGCACTATAATTATAATGCACAAAATAAGCTTATTTGTAATGACTTATGGAAGGCACATTTAACTGCATCATAAGGAGTGGTGATTAAGAAATAAAATGTTACAGGTACAACTTAGCAGATCAGAATTGGATATTAACCTTGACAGGCATTTGTATGTAAAATAAAACAGCAAACCAGCCTTGTTCAAATACCATTTAGAGCAATAAAACTGCTGGGTTGCTGAGTACTTTGGTAAGTATTTAGGAAACTGAGAATTATGACATAAGTTATATTACTGCTAACAACTGAAGATAGACTGATTAAATTCTGGAAAGATGAACTGCACCATTAATTTCCTTCCCTCCCTAGAAAAGCAAGTTTGCTGATAGAAAAAACAGTATTTTCAAGTTCCTAAAATATTTTCCTCCCTTGGTAATAATAACAGAGAAATGACTTTTTTCCAAGTGATATTTAAAAGGTGCTTTTTGGTGAGAAGCATTAAGTGTAATGACTGAAGTCTTTACAAGCAACTTGGAATATTTTTTAAAAACTTGCAATGGGAGTAAGATATAGCATTTTAACGAGTAATTCCTGAGGCATGCAAGGAATAGTTTTTATAAGGGAGGGAAAAACAGGGGGGAGTGGATAACAACTGAACTTTACTCTTATCTGAACTGGTTCAAAGAGGAAAGAACACACACACACACACACACACACAGAGTCAGTGTCTGTCAAATACAAAAATCCCTCTGACCCAACAGGGAAGTAGGGGGGGAAGGAGAAAAGAGGGAGAGTGATAAAGGGGAGGGCAGATTAAGGGAGAAGCAAAACAGACTCTGGAGGCAGGACAGGGCAAAAGAGAGAGAGAGAGAGAGAGAGAGAGAGAGAGAGAGAAGATAAATAGAAGAAAATAGGATGGAGGAAAATATACAGCAATCACAACTGTGAATGTGAATGGGGTGAACTCACCCATAAAATGGGATGTAGAGAAAAATTTGGATTAGAAAACAATTCAACAATATATTGTTTTCAAGGAGTAATTTATGTTACATTTAACAGGATAAGTGTATGTGTGTGTATAATATTTCATTTTTTTAAGGCAATGATGGTGAAAGGGGGAAAGTGTAAGAGTTTACTATGTCTATGTGTAATGTATTTGAAATTACCCTTGAAGCCCAATTTGTGACATTCAAAGGCAGTACAATGCAACTATAGTGAAACCTCATGAATCTTGACTTTTCAGACTGAGCACACTCCAAAGATATGAACTTCTAAAAAACAGTGAAACTTCTCTTGTATATTTATTTGAAGTACAGCACGTACCATATTTACCTGTATAATTTACTCCTTTTTGCTGCTAAAGGAATGGAAAGAATCATATGGATAAATTGTTGGGTTGGCAGAACAATTAACTAGTGTTAACATTTCTTAAAACACCTTCTTTATTTTCCAGTGATATCTAATATGATGCAATGGACAAAAGGCTAGCCTTCTGAGCCTGGAAGATGTAGGTTCTAGTATTGCCTCTAAAAACATAATGACTGTGACTAGCAAAGTCACTTAGCTTCCCAGTGCCCTCAGACAATTGTCTAAGACTCTAAGTCACAGAGTAGGTGATGATTTACATTTGTGGAGGGAATTTCCAGGCTGGAAGTTCATTATTCTGATGAAATCAAAGGTCCACCTCTATTCCTCCCCTCCCCCACTTCTGTCCCCAATAGCCCCCCACCCCCATTCACATATTCAACCTCTATGAGGATTCAACCATCTTTGGGGAGAATCCTGCTACTAGTGGTGGTGATGGTTACAACAATTACCTTCTGCTCCCCTCCCCCAAGCTCAGCCAATGTCATGGGTGTACAGGTAGAGGTGGAAGAAACAGCCAAGTATGGGAATGCCAGCCAGAATGATGTACAGTGGAATTCTGTGTCCTGAGACTAAGGCATGCAAGATTTCCCACCCCCCACCCCCTGCCTTCTTTTCCCTCCTTCCCTCCCTCCCTCCCTCTCTCTCTCTCTTTCCCCCCACCTCCCACCCACATACCCACACCAACACCCACGCACCCATCAATTGGGTTAACATTCTGACCAGTATGATATAACTGCTGCCAGGAATCTAAGATAGATGGGCAAGCATAGAGTTGTGAGCTGTCCCTATTTGAAATTATCCTCAGTTAGTAGTAAGTACTTTCTTATTCTAGTACCACAAAAAGGTCTGATACATCAGAACAACAGAAGCATCAATACTCCATCTGCTGGAAATGCTTCTGTGCAAGGGGCACTGACCACTGAGAAGGCAAACCAGGAGTGTGCATGAAATGGACTGAAGATATGAATGTTTTTATTATGTGTCAGCGCTACATCACAAGAAAATTGGAAACAGATCTTACCAGGCATTGGCAAGGGCTTCGTACTGCTTTTTGTCAACGATATCCTCAGGTCCAAGTTACACAACAACGTATTGCAGATTATGCAGGGTAATCGTAAGAAATAACTTCATTCCTAAGCCCAAATTAGATGAAATAAGAGTGGAAATTGAGGAGTTACTTAAATCAGAAGGGGGTAAAGATGACGAATCTGAAGTCATTGAAAATCTATACTTAACACAAACTCCAGAAGTGCTACCTAATAATGAAACAGATGGCAAAAATATCATTGATATACTGAACAAGTCTGAAGTGAAGACTATACTCATACTTTGATGGGAATTTTGGAAAGTCCTTTATGAAAGTGACAGTATGCATATAACCAAGAGACCAACTGTAACAAAACAGTAATATTTACTGATTCACTATAATCATGATAAACAAATGCATTCTCCTATAATATTTGACAAAAAGTATTAAAAAAATTACAGGCCCTGTACACAACTGTCTATGCTGTAGATGCTGGCACTGTAAGAACCATAGGAAGACAGGTAGATTTGTTTAAGAAAATGCCTCAGGACAGGTAGGGAATATGATGATATAAGAAAAGGCTTAAGAAAACTATTGAAGAATTAACGGAAAAAACATTGGAAGATTAATTACATCAATTATCTAGCTAGTACAACCAGTAGAAAAGCTGACCACTCTAAAGACTAATTAAAGGCAACCCCCCCCCAAAAAAAGCCTGAAGAATGAAATCTGGAAAACAAAAGTATAACAAAAATCTTTGATACCCTTAATAAATAATTGAAATACAAATGGTTAAGACAATATGACAAGTCGGGGCAGCTAGGTGGCGCAGTGGATAAAGCATCGGCCTTGAATTCAGGAGTACCTGAGTTCAAATTCAGCCTCAGACACTTGACACTTACTAGCTGTGTGACCCTGGGCAAATCACTTAACCCCCATTGCCCCGCAAAAAAAAAAAAAAAAAAAAGAGAGAGACAATATGACAAGTCAAAGCAGCACAAAGAAAATAAATAATTCAATATTAATTAAAAATTACACTATAGAGGCTTATTAAAAAAAAAAGAGAGAATCCCTAAAGGTAAATGTGAAAATTTTCTCGTCATTTTTACAGTCAAAAGAAGTCCAATACAAAGAAAGCTCAAGTTAAATCAAACACACAAACAGAAGATTTATGTACCATTAATATAATGAATGACAGAAAGCATTATGTCAAGGTAGGAGACAAATGCAAACATCTCGGCAAAACTGAAAAGTAACATGTCCAGATAAGAACCATAATTATTGACTCAAATACTTCACAGAGATGCATAAATCCCTAGTAAAGCAGTTTACCAGGTTCCCTCCTGGAGCAAGCCAGATCCCATATTTCTTTTCTTTTTCTTTTTTTTTTCCGGGGCAATGGGGGTTAAGTAACTTGCCCAGGGTCACACAGCTAGTAAGTGTCAAGTATCTGAGGTCAGATTTGAACTCTGGTACTCCTGAATCCAGGGCCAGTGCTTTATCCACTGTGCCAAATCCCATATGTCTTAAGAAAAAAACTACATATTTATTTCCAAAACATGAGAATACCAGCAACCTCTTAAAACACTGTCCAATTACATGTTTTTCTATTTTATACAAAGCAGTCACAATTTATAGCACCCCAAAACCTCTATAAACACTTAGAAAAAAACAAGAAAACTGAGGAACAAAATATATATGTCCCAAAGTTTAGAAGATATAAAGAATAACTCATTATTAATTTAGTGACTGTTGAACAAGCCATCCCCAAACACTGTTAAGAATTATTCCACTTTTGTTGACTACACAAAGCCTTCAATTCAGTTCTGCACTCATGATTTAGTCCTATGCTGAAATATGTAAAACATCCAAGCATAGTGAGGACAGCTGAGTATCTGATATTTACATGGAAAGCTGTTCTCTATCAGCACAATGTCAAGAAAAATGGATATAAAATGTGGTCTTTTGCATTAAAAACAGTTTAAGTCTTCTATAATTCTGTCCAACCTTTCATTATCATCACTCCTGAACAGAAGTAAGTATGGTTTTCAAGTCAAAGAAGGAACTATACATATGAGGAATGGCTGAACAAGTTGTAATATATGATTGTTATGGAATACTATTATGCTATAAGAAATGATGAGCAGGATAATTTCAGAAAAACTACAAAGTGAAGTGAGCAGAACAAGGAGAACATTATACGATACCAAATGATGATCAATTGGGAATGACTTAGCTATTCTCAGCAATACAATGATTCAAGGCCATTCCAAAGGACTCATGATGAAAAATGCTATCTACTTCCAGAGAAAGAATTGATGGAGTCTGAATGCAGATCAAAGCATACTATTTTGCACTTTGGTTTTTTTTGTGTGTTTTTTTTTTTGGTTTGTATCTTCTTTCAAACATGACAAATATGGAAATATATTATGTATTACTACAGATGTATAACATCAAATTGCTGTCTTGGGGAGGGATAGGAGAGGAAGGGAGGGAAAGAATTTGTAACTCGAAATTTCAAAGAACAAATGTTAAAAATTATTTTTACATACAATTGGGAAAAATGTAAAAATATTTTAAAAAGGAAAAAAGAAGGAACTGCACCAAAATACTATATGAATCACTTGAAGTACATGGTTGGCATCAAGTAATAGGGCCGATCTGAAAAACAAAAAACATATCAAACAGACACTCCATCTTGTGAAAATTTTCTCCAACGATATAAAACACTGTTTGTACTTGGTAAGTATACAATTCTTAGTGTGCACTAAGGAAGAATAGCAACTGAAAGTTTTCAGTAGAAATCCAGAAGTTGAAATGAACGCATGGATGGATGAGATACTTAGAAATATCTTAGTGTGATATTTCAGATAAGAAACACTGAGCATAAGGTTATCAAGGAGAAAACTAAGGTTGAGTTTGTTAAGAGACTAACTAGCATCCTGAAGTCATAGTTTAATGACAAGAACATATTTAGAACAACTTACACATAATACTAGTCTTAAAGTGAAGCATTACAAAATAAATGACAAATTATCTAAAAAACGTCCAAACAAAAACCCATACAATGTTAGGAAATCACAGGGCTTACCATTCTAAGTCAACTACAGAAAGATTCCTCTGTGTTAAAAAGGAGAAAGAAGATAAAAAACTGACAAATAATTGAAGCAAATTTCACTTTAAAAATGAACAGTCAAGGGGGCAGCTAGGTGGCATAGTGGATAAGGCACTGGCCCTGGATTCAGGAGGACCTGAGTTCAAATCCAGCCTCAGACATTTGACACTTACTGGCTGTTTGACCCCACGCAAGTCACTTAACCTTCATTGCCCTGAAAAAAAAAAAAAAAAGAAAAGCCAACCTCCCCCCTCCCCCCCACAAATGAACAGTCAAATGTGACAAAAGGAATATGTCATTGGACTTGTAGAAGATAACTAAAAGCAGTTTATCTACAGATGAGGGAGCCTATGGAAATGAAAGAGTGAAATCATAAGGCACTCTGCAGCCAGTATCATATAAACTTAGCCAACATGTCATTAACTAAGTGTTAAAAAAAATAGCTGAGTCATAAAGTTTTGTTTACTAAAACAGAGGGGTCTGCAGTAATGATTCAGGATTAGGTCAATGGTGCTTACAGTTACAGAAAGGTTATTCTTAAGAAGCCAATACTTACTGAATGAAGCAAATTATGCAATGAAATGGTGCAACCTGTATGACATATAACTGCAGATTGCAAAAATTTAAGCACTGAGCAGATAACTAAAAAATATGATCATTCTATTCCAAAAGCTTGCTGACCTTTAAAAATTAAAGATGACAAATGCCTGTATTTCCAATTAAACTCCAAAATATCTTGGAGAATTCAACAAATAAACTGTATTGGAACTAAAGCAACATTATAGACAGAACTGTTGCTAACAATTCCCTAAATATAACAAAAATATATCAAAATTTAAGAACAATACTAAGTGATATCAACACACAGAATACTTCTTCTTTTTTTTTTTTTTAGTGAGACAATTGGGGTTAAGTGACTTGCCCAGGGTCACACAGCTAGTAAGTGTTAAGTGTCTGAGGCCGGATTTGAACTCAGGTACTCTTGACTCCAGGGCCGGTGCTCTATCCACTGCGCCACCTAGCTGCCCCACAGAATACTTCTAATCTCCAAACTACATAAGAAAAAAATTTCAAAATATAAAAAAAGAGAGGAAGAAATTTACAACCACGTAGGAATAGGATGAAGAATCTGTCATTCTACCTGCTACAGCAGTATCAAAGATGAGTTTCCATCCTAATATTTTTATTCAATTACCAAAAAAAACCCACCCCAGTTCTTTTATTCAGTCAATATTATTATTATTTTTTTTTGGAGGGAGGGTAAGACAAAGAGGGTTAAGTGACTTGCCCAAGGTCACACAGCTAGTAAGTGTCAAGTGTCTGAGGTCAAGTTTGAACTCAGGTCCTCCTGAATCCAAGGCCGGTGCTTTATCCACTGTGCCACCTAGCTGCCCCCTAATCAATATTATTATTAAACATCTATTACATGGTAGGCACTGTACTAAGTGCTATGGATACAAAAAGAGGCAAAAGACAGTACCTGACCTGATGGAGCTCACAATCTAATTGGGGAGATGTTATTGTTAAGTAATTTCAGTTTTATCCAACTCTGTGACCACATCTGGGGGTTTTCTTGGCAAAGATACTGGAGTACTTTTCCATTTCCTTCTCCAGCTCATTTTACAGATGAGGAAACTGAGGTAAATAGGGTTAAGCCCAAGGTCACACTGCTTGTAAGTGAATGAGGCTACATTTGAACTCAGGTCTTCCTGACTCCAGGTCTAGCAGTCTATCTACTATGCCACCTAGCTGCCCCTTATGCCATCCAAATATATACAAAGCAAGTATATAGCTTGTTTTGTATATATAGGATTTTATAAAGAAGATAAATATGATATAATTAAGAGGGGCTGGGAAAGGCTCCCTGTAAAAGACTGGACTTTAGTTTGGAATTAAAGTAAGGCAAGGAAGTCAGTAGAAGGAATTGAGGAGGTAGATCACTCCACCTGGACAATGATCTAGAGAACATGAAATATTAAAGAATAATAGCAGACGAGAAGTAGAATGCTATAGTAAGTAAAGAGCTGTCTTCAGAGTTAGAAAGACCTGAGCTTGCCTCTGATACATCCTGGCTATGTGATCCTGGGCAGGTCACTTAACATTTTAGTGCCCCAGATCACTTTTTTCTTAGCTGCGAAGAAAGCTCTGATTTGCACTGGTAGAAGGAATTTTCTTATTAGGAGTTCTCTATACCATTGAAATTGACTCTAGCCTCATCCCAATAGCAGGATAGCAACCTGTGATTCTGTTTCCAATGGAAGTCAACCCAAGATGCTTTTAGAAAGTTTAAAGAAGCCAAGTTTACATCCCAATTCTTTTATTCAATCACAAAAAGCATTTGTCTTATCTACCTGTGATGGTGAACTTACCTGGATCAATTTCTATCTACACTCCACTAAAAAAGATGAGAAAAATGGGATAATAATAACATTTATATTGCACAAATGTTTGCTAAGGACTTTACATAATCAGGATGTCACAGAAGTTTTAGTGCAAGCTTAAGTTTTAATAGTTAAAAACCGTGAAAAGAATGAAGCAAAGGAGGAAGAAAACAATGTGTCAGGAATTGTGCTAAACACTGGGGATACAAATACAATTACATTCTAATGCAGAAAGACCCCAGGAGCTGAAGAAGGTTGGGGTGCGGGGTAGAGTTGAAGGAACCTAATGAAGGAGACTGGTTTCAAAGTCCAGAGCATGTGAAGGACAGGACTGGGAGGAGAATTTTACACCCTAGAATCAACTTATTTAAGCCTTCTAATAAATACTACAGGTATTATTATTCTGATTCTATAGACAAAGAAGAAAAAGTAAAAGTAACTTGGCTCATGGTAAAACATCTACTAAGTGTCAGAGACAAAATATGAAACTAGAACTTCTATGCTAGGTTATACTCAACCAAGGAGCAGGTAACAAAGTGAAAAAGATCTGTACATTTCATCTTTAAAACTGGGTGTAGGAAGAGGGAGAAATCATGCAAGCACATTTACACAATATATAAACAACCTCTTCCATGTAAATACACTTCATACTATGTGCAAAAATGCTACTGCTGGAATGAAGAGTTTGCATAGCAAAATGATTGGGAGCAATGAGTATAAGTGGGAACTGAATAAATGAGGTTTTGCTGTAAACTCACCTCTATAATTCAAGTTCCTTATATTTGGTTGAAGTTATAATTTTTAGCTAAAGGTGATGCTGGATAACTTGGAATTTATAAATCAATCCCTATAAGGTTAGTAGTTCTGTGGGTTAAATGTCTTATCTGACTACTTGTGATCTTAAGAATAATGAATTTTGGGGGCAGCTAGGTGGCACAGTGGATAAAGTACCGGCCCTGGATTCAGGAGTACCTGAGTTCAAATCCGGCCTCAGACACTTGATACTTACTAGCTGTGTGACCGTGGGCAGGTCACTTAACCCCCATTGCCCTGCCCCACCCCAAAAAAAGAATTTTGACCGAAAATCTTAAGTAATACTAAAAGAGTAAAGGTTCTGTGAAAATAACTTATTAATAATTAAACACATTATGTCTGTACAAAAAGATATACATATATTTCTCCTTATATAGAGAATATCATGTGTTATATTAAAGGCCATTTACAAAATGTTCAATTTACAAAATTGTTCATTAACAAAATTGTGGTTTAAAAACAAACGAGTTAGGGGCAGCTACGTGGTGCAGTGGTTAGAGCACTGACCCTGAATTCAGGAGGACCTGAGTTCAAATAAATCCGGACTCAGACACTTAACAATTACTAGCTGTGTGACCCTGGACAAGTCACTTAACCCCAACTGCCTCACCAAAAAAACCAAACCAAACCAAACAAACAAAAAACAAATGAGTTTGGGGAAGTTAGGTGGTGTAGTAGACAGAGCACCAGCTCTGGATTCAGGAGGACCTGAGTTCAAATCCGGCCTCAGTCACTTGACACTTACTAGCTGTGTGACCTTGGGCAAGTCACTTAAGCCCAACTGCCTCACTAAAAACAAAACAAAACCAAAAAAACCCAAATGAGTTTAAAAAATACTTATTAAGAGTTCAGAAAATTAACTAAAAGCTTAAAAGGCTTAATTTAAGTATTTTTAAATACATTTTAAATTTTTATTAAGTACTTTTTAGTTCTTTTTTAAAATAATATTTTTTCCAATTACATGTAAAGATAGTTTTCAACATTCATTTTGTAAGATTTGGAGTTTCAAATTTTTTTCCCTCCCCCTTTTCTTCCCTCAAGACAGCAAGCAATCTGATATAGGTTATACAGTACAATCATTTAAGTATTTAAAAAAACAAAACAAAACTGATTTTGTTCCCCTTTAAAATCACTCTGATCAATGATACAAATTACAGACACTATTTCAACACTAAAAATACCTAATATACCTCAGAGAGAAAGCCCCCACATACATAAAAATGTTTATAGTAGAATAAAGACGGTGCCCATTGAGTGGGGAAAGGCTAAACAAATTGTGTTACATGTAATATTCTTTAAGAAATGATGGGTATGGGGCAGCTAGGTGGCACAGTGGATAGAGCACCGGCCCAAGAGTCAGGAGTACCTGAGTTCAAAGCTGGCCTCAGACACTTAACACTTACTAGCTGTGTGACCCTGGGCAAGTCACTTAACCCCAATTGCCTCACTTAAAAAAATTTTTTTTAAAAAGAAAGAAATGATGGGTATGATGAACACAGAGAGGCATGGAAACATTAATATGAACTAATACAAAGGGAAGTAAGCAACACCAGGAAAACAATATATTCAATGGCTATGTAAGGTAATACCACTTTAAGAAGTTTAAGTTAAATCTGATCAGAACTCTAAGAATTACAGTTACTTTGACTCAAGAAATCTTAGTTGTTCGTTCAGAACATGGCAAGCTACTGTATTCTGTAGAGAAATAGATCTAGATTTGTTCTCTGATTATGGTATACATGTAATGTATCTGATGAAATTTTGGTTACAAATCAGAAGCTAAGGTAGGAAGACCCTAACTCTGAACCTGGACAGTTAAGAAGAGAGAGCTAAAAGCAAAGATTTCAGAACTATATCAGTTAAAATAAGTTTTAAACTTGTAGATCCTCAAGTTGTTACTGAGTAGCAAATCCAGCAGAGAAGAGCAACAGCTTAGATGCAAAGATTCTAAGAAGTCACCCAACAGATGGAATAGTTTGGCTGAGATGTCATGCCCAGTGATATGTTAGTCAAGCCTACTGTAGAGCCAACTCAGGCTAACGAATGGGGCATCTATTCAACACAGAAGATTTGTTTATAAGAATTTTTAAGGCCAACTCCTGGGGGACACAAAGAAGACACCAAAGTTTATAGTACCCAGCCACATGGTTTTTACACATTAATGTTCTCCTTGCCAGGTTTCTCTGTAAATATATGCTTATTGGGGGCAGCTAGGTAGCACAGTGGTGGATAAAGCACCGGCCCTGGATTAGGAGGACCTGAGTTCAAATCTAGCCCCAGACACTTGACATTTACTAGATGTGTGACCCTGGGCAAGTCACTTAACCCTCATTGCCCTGCCAATCAATCAATCAATCTATCTATCTATATCTGTGTGTGTGTGTGTGTGTAAGTTTATTACTTTTCCCCAAAGACACTGAGTGCACTACTGGGAAAATGGAAGCCAGGTTTATGTGTAGATTTTGGTATATTCACAATTCCCACATTTGCTTCAATATATTAAAACTTTTATTATTTCTTTTGCCTTATTGTTAAGTTAATGTTTTTTTGTGTTTGTTTTTTTTTTTTTGCAGGCAATGGGGGTTAAGTGACTTGCCCAGGGTCACACGGCTAGTAAGTGTCAAGTGTCTGAGGCCAGATTTGAACTCAGGTACTCCTGAATCCAGGGCTGGTGCTTTAACCACTGTGCCATCTAGCTGTCCCCAAGTTAATGGTTTTAAGATCTACAACTTTATATTACTGTGGCTGGATAGTTTTATGTAAATGGAAACATATCAGTGGAAGCTTGAGCACCAAAGTGGTGGTATAATGTTAGAGTATATTCCCTCATCCTAATAAAGTTGGAGTTTAACCATGAAGAGCTGGTCTTTCTCTGAGAACCTAGACCTGCAACTATAAAAATAGGCTGGAGTGAGGCCCCATGAGAGACGTATGAAGTACTACAGTGTGTGGCCACCTGACTTCAACTATAATGTAAATGGAAAGAACAGTAAAGCAACAGAAACTGAATGTTGCAAAATGATAATAACCAAGGAAGGTCCCAAATAAGAGATATGAAAATATAGCTTGTTCATTATAGAAGTGAGGAACTATGGCTATACTGGGTAGTTTTGTTGGACTTAATCCTTCCTTTCTGTGTACCACAAAAACAATTTACATGCAAGTAATTGCTTTACCACTTTAAAAAATATTATTCTTTTCTATTAATTAAAAAATTGCCTTGAGGCTATGAGGATGGTCAACTCAGGAGAAATGGGTTCTAGTGCAACTAAGAACTGTGTGACCTTGAAAAAGTTACAAATTGTCTAGGCTCCCATTTCCCCTATCTACAAAATAAATGAAGTTGGACTATATGATCCCTATGGTCCTTTTTTAATTAAAAAATTCTATTATTTCACCTAGGTATTACTTCAGTAACCTAGTCCTGGATACACATACATATAAAATGTATGCGTGCGTGTATGTATATACACACACATACATATTTGAAAATATGCAATTTAAAAATTTTTATAATTCAAGTTGCTTTTCCCCTCAGTTTAAATTAATGTGGATTTATCATACTTACAATGGCAAGTGACAAAAGTGGACATAAAATTGTTCAAAACTTCAATCATGCAAATAACAATTAAATGTATAGTCCAAAATAATATATTTGTGTGTGCGTGCATATACCTTTGTGGGTTTTTTTTAAAAGATAAGCTCTTTCCTTAGCAAATAATCATTTTTGTTTGGTTTTCTTTTTATCTTCTTTCTTTTAAACTAACTTTTGGTGTTGTTCAGTCATTTCAGCTGTGTCTTCATGACCCCATTTGGGGTTTTCTTTTTTCTTTTTACAGGGCAATGAGGGTTAAGTGACTTGCCCAGGGTCACACAGCTAGTAAGTGTCAAGTGTCTGAGGCTGGATTTGAACTCAGGACCCCCTGAACCCAGGGCCGGTGCTTTATCCACTGAGCCACCTAGTTACCCCACATTTGGGGTTTTCTTGGCAAAGACACTCGAATATTTTGTCATTTCCTTCTCCAGTTCATTTTACAGATGAGGAAACTGTGGCAAACAGGGTTAAATTATTTGTCCAGGGTTACACAGCTAGTAAGAGTTTGAAGCCAGATTTGAACTCAGAAAGATGAGTCTTCCCAACTCCAGGCTCAGCATTCTATCCATTCCACCACCTAGCTTCTCTTTAAATCAACTATAGCAAATCTAAAGAAAAAGCCCTACAAATGTTAACCAGTAGACTAGGTTTTGGAGATAGGCCACTGCTTTTAGCCTAGTGCCTGCAAAGTGAAAGAGGGCAGATAAATATCTACAAATTCCCAAAACGTTCTAGGCTGTTGTAACTCTCACCTTTATCTGACTCACACTGCCAACAGCATGTTCAGACCTAAAGGAAAGAAACTGTGGGATGAAGGAAAAGCAGAGAAGATAATGAAAACTACCAAATGAGAAATTCTGCTATTAATTCTAATGATTTCATTAGTTTTATTACTTTAGCCATTCTAAAAGTACATTTATGTCATGCACTTAGTCTAATTATGACTGTGTATAATTGGCATTAATAATCTGATCTGATGAATCAACAGGAAGATTTATGGAACTATAAAGTACAGCAAATAAAGAAAAAAGTGATATCTGATTAGTCTATGACCTATGCAATGTCATGTCAGTGAGTAAAAAGATCAGAAAATAACTGCTCTTTACTTTGTTTTTAAACACGCATAGAGTAGTGGAAAGAGCACTGGACTTGGAGACAGCAGAGACCCTGATTTGAATTCTACCTTTTACACGTATTAGTTAGGGTAAGCAAAAGCAAGTCACTGAATCTTGGTTTTCACGTCTGTCAAATGGGAATAAATAATGCCTATAGTACTTTCTCATAGGTCTTTGGGAGGCTCAAATGTGATTACATAGATATCTTATGAATTTTATAAATGCCAGCTATTCTTATGACTAAGACAAACACAATTAATTGGAAAGTCACAATATTTAGATGTATCGATCTAAAATTCATGACTAACCTACCTCACAGTCGTTCATAAGAATTCTTCATTTCTATTTCAAATAAATGGTAGGAGAAGGAAAAAAAGGAAAAAGGCAAAAGAAAAAAAAAGCCCAAAGGCTTAGAACTCATTACTTTGAGTTAAAGTGAAAAAAGTCTCTTATAGACTAGACTGTGGTCAGTTACTCCAGACATGCTGGAAAATGTCTCCATCACAAGGCTAGTGAGGTAGACAGGAAAGGTCCAATGAATCTGCTAGGCAAAATGTTTTCCTGGCCGTTAAAATTTGACATGAACAAGCAGTTAAACTACAACATTCCTATTCATCAATAATACATACCTGTTTTAATTTCTAGGTAACCTGGTATTCATAGCAACATTAATGTACAAATGAAGTACTTTCAGATGAAGATAACAATGACGAAGATAGGCCAGAAAATAATGATTCATTGTTTAGGAAACTGTCAAAGAGCAATATAACACCTATCAAAGTCTACATAGTGCTACAGAGTAATATGTTTCCAGAAGAAAATGTCCTTTTTGAAGGAAGCTTTGAAAACACACAATGGCTTTTAATTTTTGTGCCCGTGGAACACTGAACATCATGGAGAAGAAGTTCAGTTTTCCTTTCAAGGACAGACTGGCTTCAGTGATTTAAGTAATGCAGGTACTTGAAACTTGTTCTATGTGGCAGAGATTTCTGAATGAATAAATAGAAACCTTATAAACCCATAGCAAGAGTTTCTATTAGGAAAACATCAACAGGCCCAATACCAAAGCAGGGCTTAAAGCCAGTAGCATACATTTACATCCATCAGTCACTCAATTATTTATTTGTTTAGTAATGATATATTAGGATCTTACATGCAATCCATTGTGTTAAAAAGCTGTGGGAGACACAAAAATAAACAAGACAAGATCTCTGCCCTTATGTAAATGGAGAAATATAACAGCAAAAGTTCACATTTGGATAGGTTTGCAAACTACTTTATATGTATTTCATTTAATCCTTACAACCCATCTATGAAGTATTGGTAATATTATGATCATTTTACAAATGATGAAACTGATTCCTAGCAAGGTTAAGCGACTTATTTATCTAAGGTCATACACAATATGTTTTGAAGGCAAGATTCCAAGTTAAGGGCTCTTTCCATCCTAACATGCTATCTCTCAAACAAATAGGTGAAGTAACAGATCATGACAATTTTTCATGAGCAAAATTCCACCACAGATGACACTGTTCATGAGATTTTTATCTACAGCAGAGGTGTCAGACTCACAGCCTACATGTGGCTCACAATATTCTTGAGTGTTGTGTTGCCCTAACCAGATTAAAATGTAACTGAGAGATATTTAGCAAAATAAATAAAAATAAAATCAAACATGGATGATGTTAATATATGGTTTTCCAAGCCAATATATAGCCACAAAGATGTTCATGTGTGGTTTAGTGGCTCCCATTTAATTTCATTCTGAGTTTGATATCACTCATCTGCAGCATTAATAAGATTTCCCATAAATCATTAAACATTTAAGAAAATGCTATGTTATGTAAGTATGCTGAGGGTGAGGCATATATGTCTTTTATATCAGTGCTGAGTACCTATTTTGAACTCATTATAACAAAAAAAACCCCATTATAACCCAAAAAACAATTACATTGATGCATATGAAGAGCTATTGAACTATCCAATATGATACTTTTTTAGAGGCAAATAATAATGACTTGATTTATTTAATTTGACTTGTCTTATGTATGACTAATGAATACTATGAGGATACAGAAGAAATAAATTTATGCTACAAATATATTTATTTCCAAATAATACTAATTTGAAAAGGACAGCTACAAAAACATTCTGAAAAGTTAAAAGTAATATACAAATATCAAACCATATTCTTATTTAGTAATTGTGTAATTTAAAATATAATATAAAGACAATGCTTTATAGGGCAATGTGTTTTCACTGTCAAGTCCCAAGTTTTTGAATATTAGAATTTTTCATGGAAATGTGGATTCTGTTGACAAGGTAGCACAAATGACCATGCTTTTCTATTTCTAACATTCATATTTTTCTTTAAAAAACCAAATCAAATCAAAACAAAACAACCTAACCCTATCTTTTTTGTTATTATAAACTTGACAATTACTAAGAAACATATAGCTTGTTTATGTATATATTAAATTAATACGGTAGCTAAAATACTGCTCTCTTGTCTATGTGCTTTTGTCAACTTCCTTCAGCTCCTTTCTGTGTATTTTTTTGGTGTGTGTGTGTGTGTGTGTGTGTGTGTGTGTGTGTGTGTGTGTGTGTGTGTGTGTCAATTAGGGTTAAGTGACTTGCCTAGGGTCACACAGCTGGTAAGTGTTAAGTGTCTGAGGCTGAATTTGAACCCAGGTCCTCCTGACTCCAGGGCTGGTTCTCTATTCACTGGCTACCTAGCTGCTCCTATTTCTGTGTATTTTTTTAAAGGTTTTAATGATTCTTTTTCTTTCTTCTTTTGTTGTTACTATTACTGTACCCCTTTATGTAACTCTCATCCTCATGCTATCTAAGGAATGATTTGAGAGAAAGGAAAAAAAAAACTTAATTCCAACTAAAATATGCAGGTTTTAATTCTATGTCCATTTAAACAATGAGTAGTAAATTGTAGCACATATATAGCTAACATTTATATAGTTCAAACTATATGTCAGGCAGTGTGCCAAGCATTTTACAATTATTATCTTATTTGGTCCTCACAACAACCCTGAGAGGTAGGTGGATGCTATTATTATCCCCATTTTACAGATGAGGAAACTGAGGCAAACAGAAATCAAGTGACTTATGTAAGGTCATAAAGTTAAGTAAGTTAAGAGTCTGATGCTAAATTTGAATTCAGGTCTTCCTGACTCCTGGCACAACACCCCATCCACTGTACCATCTAGCTTTGTGAATGTTGTGAAGTATTACTACACTATAAGAAACAACGGGTACGATAATCATAGAGACATGTGGGGAAAACTTATATGAATTTACCCAAAGTAAAGCAAACAGAATAAGGAAAACAAAATACACAATGACTAAAACTATGAAAATGGAGAGAACTATAATAGCAACAAAACACTCAAAACTAAATGCTGCAGAATTATACTGACCAAGCTCAGCCTCTAAGAATAGACAGAAGATGACGTCTATCTTTCTGTTTCTTTGAAGGACAGGTAATTGTGGGTATGGAGCACTGCATATAATGTCAGATTTTTTTTCTAAATGTCATCAAATTTTAAAGGATGGTTTTCTGAGAGAGGTGAGAGCAAGTGATATATTGAGAAATGTAAGTGATATAAAACAAAAAGTATCAATAAAATTTTTTGAAATAAGGAAAATATTCAGATTTTGGAATAAAGCAGGCAGTGGTCTTAAAATTTTATTTTATTTAATTTTTTTTTTGGGGGGGCACTGAGGGTTAAGTGACTTGCCCAGGGTCACACAGCTAGTAAGTGTCAAGTGTCTGAGGCCGCAGTTGAACTCAGGTACTTTTGAATCCAGGGCCGGTGCCTTATCCACTGTGACACCCTTAAAATTTTATTTTTTAAGATTTTTACTGCAGTCTATTCTCATTAACTTTTGTACAGTTGATCTTCCCACACATAAACTCAGTTACTGAAGTAGAACTTAATATAAAACTTTAATCCATCTGCTTACCAGGTGCCATAGCAAATTTAACAAATCAGAAAATGACAGCTATTTCTTAAGTTTCTAACACTTTAATAAATATTTTCTTAATTATTAAGACCTAAAAGGCATTTTAATAAAAATGTTATGGTTTTATTATTCAAAGGCTACAGGATTACAAAGTATTTCATATTTTAAAATTAATAATTTTTTTGTATTTAAGAAAAATAATTTAAAATTAAAAATGATTTTCTCTAATCATCCACCAAATAGCATTTTCTCTATTATACATGACTACCACAGTCTACAGTGTACCCATCTCTTCCTCATACTTCTTGTTTGTTGTGTGTGCGCGCACACACACACACACACACACACACACACACACACACACCCTTTTAGTTGTCCTTGGATATTTTTCTCAGGTTTCTCAGTTCATTCTGGTGTAAACCCTTTGATCTGTGCCACTTTTATATTCTTCTTTGGTTAGTTCTGACTCCATTTTGTTCCCTTTTTTGATCTGAGCATGTAAGTTTCCTATAAAGTTACACTGATCATTTAAAATAAATGAAATTTCCCTACTCGCCCCCCTTTTTGGCTAGGATCATTAGAGATCAAGTATAAGTATTTCTTTCTTTTCTTTTCTTTTTTTGTTTGTTTTTGTGGGGCAATGGGGGTTAAGTGACTTGCCCAAGGTCACACAGCTAGTAAGTGTCAAGTGTCTGAGGCAGGATTTGAACTCAAGTACTCCTGAATCCAGGGCTGGTGCTTTATCCACTGCGCCACCTAGCTGCCCCTAAGTATTTCATTAAAAAAAAAAATTTTTTTTTTTTGGTTTGAGCAATGAGAGTTAAGTGACTTACCCAAGGTCACACAGCTAGTTAAGTATCAAGTGTCTGAGGCCAGATTTGAACTCAGGTCCTCCTGACTCCAGGACCCGTGCTCTATCCACTGTGCTACCTAGCTGGCACTAAGTATTTCATTTTTAAGAAAGGCTTAAGTTACTGTTTTCAGTCTCAGGTCAAGGAATCATACTTATGTTTACTATGAATGTTGTGAAATGTGTTTTCCTCAAGTTCAGGACACACCTACAACTATGCCTATTATTATTCTCCTTGGCCACTGTAAATTTTAAGGTGATATGGTTACCCCCCCCCCCGCCCCATTCCCATTAAACCCACTTCACTAACTTGTTTTTATTCTTGTTGATTAGAATGGAGTTTATAATAACAGTTCCCCTCTACTTCCTCTACCTTTTGAGTGATACCACTATAAACAAGGCAAACTAATTTCTGTAGATAAGACCTCCACTAGATATCAAGGAAAGAAAGCAGCTAGGTAGCACAGTAGATAAAGCACTGCACCTGGAGCCAGGAAAACCCAAGTTTAGATATGGCTTCAGACACCTGGTAGATGTGTGACCTGGGCAATGGGCTTAATAACAGCACCTACCTCATAGGGACTTTGTTAGGATCATATGAGATAACGTTTGTAAAGCACTTAGCATACAGCCCAGCACATAGTAGGTGCTATGTAAATACTTATTCCCTTCCCCTTTATCTACCCTATCCCCTAATCTAGTTGTCTATTCCTAATAAATCTCTTCCTCTTTTGTGATCTATATCAGAAACCATTTCAGCTTTGCAAATAAGTAGTCTATATCAGGGGTCAGCACACTACAGCCCAAGGGAAAAAAATCTCTGCCTGTTTCTGTACAAGAAAGCTAAGAATGGTATTTAAAAATGTAAAAATAATTTTTAGCTCACAGGCCATACAAAACAGGCAGCAGGCCAGTATTGGTTCCTGCAACACATTTGCCAACCCCAATATAGATTATTTCTCCACAAAGATAGAACTTCTATTTCTTTCTCCTTTTGTTCTCATGCAAATGCTTCCTTACCACACCTCTCATCTCAAGGTCATGGATTTCAACATATGACTATAATTTTTTGGCATACAGTCCAACTCTGCTGCCCCTATAAGATTTAGTTTTCTGAACACAGTATAATCTTTCATTGCCATTTTCTAGTCATCAATCTCACCAAGTCTCAATGACTGCTAGTGACATCTTGTTTTCTTTCTTGTATGGCAATTTTGAGGTCACTTTTATTGCTATTGTTATTATCCAAACTGTGCATTCTAAACATTTGAGGTCATAATGTTACTATCCTCTTCCCAGTTATCCTGTTGATTTTTTGCCACACCCAATATCCTGCACCTGGAGGTGTTTCTCTTATTTATTTATTATAATCTGGAGAAGTGCCTTCCTGATGTTTCTTGTTGAGAATGCTCAGATATTACAGAAGATAACAGGCATAGCATAAATTTAAACAAACAAAACAAACAAATAAATAAATAAATAAATAAGAGAAATGGAGGTGGTGTCTACTGTAAAAAGGGCTGCTTAGTATCACTATGTATTTTGGCCAGACACTGTAAATTGATGATGAATTTGGCTCAGAACTGAACAGGAAGAGATTGGGTTGCAATGCCCCTGAGAAGAGTAAGGGGAAAAGAAAATAAGTGTTTACACAATGCCTACTATGTGCCAGGACCTTTGTACAAATATGATCTCATTTGATCCTCACAACAACTCTGAGAGGTAGGTGTTATTATTATCCCTGTTTTACAGCTGAAGGAAGGCACACTTAGCATAAAGCCTGGCAGAAAGATGTTAAATGACTTGTACAGGGTTACCTGAGTAATAATGCCAAATTTGAACTTGTGTCTTCCCGACTCCAGGCCCAGCAAATGCCTAGTTAAATAACTGCAGTTATTTTAATAACTCTTCACTTCTCCATGAGTGGCCCACTTTTGAATCCAAGATTATTCTGGTGATATGTAAAGGACATGGAATGCTGAAGGCTTGAAAGTATTAAAGTTGAGGATCATGTATCCCAAAAGAGAGAAAAAGACCTATCTGTACAAAAAACATTTACAGCAGCTCTTTTTGTGGTGGCTAGGAATCAGAAATCAAAGGGATGCCCATCAACTGGGGAATGGCTAAACAAGCTGTGGCATTTGATTGTGATGGAATATTACTGTGCTATAAGAAATGACAAGCAGGATGATTTTTGGGGGAGGGCAGGCCAATGAGGGTTAAGTGACTTGCCCAGGGTCACACAGCTAGTAAGTGTCAGACTCCGGATTTGAACTCAGGTCCTCTTGAATCCGAGGCCAGTGCTTTATCCACTGTGCCACCTAGCTGCCCCCAGGCAGGATGATTTCAGAAAGGCCTGGACAGACTTGTATATAGTGAAGTGAGGAGAACCATGAGAACACTGTGCACAGTGACAGCAATATAGTTTAATGAAGAACTGTGAATGACTGAACTAGTCTCAGTGATACAATGATCCAAGACAATCCTAAAGGACTGATGATGAAGCATACTATCCACCTCCAAAGAAAGAACTGGTATTGATCAAAAGTAGACTGAAGCATCCTATTTTTTTACTTTCTTTCATTTTATTCTTTTATTTGGGTTTTCTTATACAAAATTACTAACAGGGAAATGTTTTATATAATTGCACATATATAACCTATATCTGATTGCTTAACATCTCAAGGAGGAGGGAAGGATAGAATTTGGAACTCAAAACTTTAAATAAAAATGTTTATTAAAACTTTTAAAAATAGTCATAAAAAAAGGAAAAAGGACCTACATATACAAAAATATTTATAGCCTTTCTTTTTGTGGTGGCAAAGAATTGGAAATTGAGGGGATGCCCATCAACTGGGGAATGGCTGAATAAGCCATTGAATGTAATAGAATGCTATGGTGCTGTAAGAAATGATGAGAAGGCAGATTTCAGAAGAACCTGGAAAGACTTAAGTGGACTGATGCTGAGTAAAGTGAGCAGCACCAGGAAAACATGGTACACAGTAACAACAACACTGTGTGATGATCAACTGTGATAGACTTGGCTCTTCTCAGCAGTGCAATGATCCAAGACATTCCAAAGAACTCATGATAGAAAATGTTCTCCACATCCAGAAAAAAAGAACTGTGAATTCTGAATGCAGATTAAACCATACTGTTTGGTTTTTTTCCCCCCTTTATTGAGGTGTTTCCCTTGTGTTCTGATTCTTCTTTCTCAACATGACTAATGCAGAAATGTGTTTAATGTGATTGTACATATATAACCTATATCAGATCGCTTTCTGTCTTGGGGAAGGGGGAAGGAAGGGAGAAAAATTTGCAACTAAAAAATCTTATGAAAACAAATGTTGAAAACTATCTTTAAATGTAACTGGAAAATAATAAAATACTTTTATGATTAAAAAAAGAAAGAAATGATGAGATTTCAGAAAAAACCTGGAAAGACTTACATGAACTGATGCTGAGTGAAGTGAGCAGAACCAGAACATTGTACACAGTAACAGCAACATTATGCAATGATCAACTGTGATAGACTTAGCTCTTCTCAACAATACAATGATCCAAGATGATTCCAAAAGATTCATGATGGAAAATGCCCTCCATATCCAGAAAAAGAACTACAGAGTCTGAATACAGATCAAAGCATGCTATTTTCACTTTTGTTGTTTTTTTTTCTTTCACAAGGTTTCCCCCTTTTGTTCTGATTCTTCTTTCACAACATTACTAATGTGAAAATATGTTTAACATAACTGAATATATATAACCCATATTAGACTGCTTGTTGTCTTGGGTACGGGGAAGGGAAGGGAGGAAGAGAGAAAAATCTGGAATTCAAAATCTTACAAAAATGAATATTGAAAACTATCTTTACATTTAATTGGAGAAAAAATATTATTAAGTAACAATGATAATAATAACCCTTAGTTTTTATTATATCCTGGGAACATTTCAGTTGGGAAGACTATTTTGTGTTATTAATAATTTCACTTATGTTGATAAATGCATAATTAAAATGCATTTCAGACTAATCAGGCCCTAGTTTGTGCTGCATATTTATTAGCTCTTCTGAAAATCTATTACAGCACAGTTTTGATGCCTTCTTTTCACTGTTTAGTTGTGATGGGGGTAGCAAATCAATTGGACAGGAGGAAGATGAATGTTTGGGAAGTGCATATGTAAAATGTATCACTAAAGTCTTGATTACTTCTGCCCTAGAAGGCAAAGGAAACAAAGCAAAACAAAAAGTCTCTTACTGTTACTGAGATTTGCACAGACCTCTGAAAGAAAAAACATCATTTTGGGTAAAAACTGGTAATCATTCAATCAAGAAGCATTTATGACATCACTATGTTTAAGAAGCCGAGGATACAAATACAATAAATGAAACCTTCCTGTTTTACAAGGCGCATACATTCTAATGGGAGGAACACGGATACATATTAAGCATATACAGAATAAATATCCAAAGAATTAAAAAAAACATTTATTAAGCTCCTGCTATGTGCCAAGCACTGTGCTAAGCACTGGGGGTACAAAAAAAAAAAAGGCATTGGACAGTCGTTCTCTAAAGGAGCTTACAATCTAATGGTGGAGACAACAAGTAAATAGGAAATAACTGAGAGGGAGGGGTTAGGAAAGGCTTCCTGTAAAAGATGGGATTTTAGCTGGGACTTGAAAGAAGCCAGGGAGGCCAGGAGGTAGACATGAGGAGGGAGGACATTCTAGGCATGGGGAGCAGCTAGAGAAAATACCCGGCCAAGAAACAGAGTGCCATGTTCAAGTAATAGCTGGAAGGCTGGCATCGTTGGATCAAAGAGTACATGGCTGGGAGTAAGGTGTAAGAAGACTGGAAAGGTAAGGGAGTGTGGCTAGATAAAGGGCACTGAACACCAAACAGTGGATTTTATGGAGATTAGGAGTCACTGGACTTTAATGAAAGGGAAGTCGGCAAAGGGTGTATGTGTGACAATGTCAGACCCGCACTTCAGGAGAATCATTTTGGCAGTCAAATGAAAAGGAGCAGGGAAAGACTTGAGGAAGGTAAAAGGACTAGTGGGCTACTGCAGTAGTTCAGAGGTGAGGTGATGAGTGAGTGCACCAAGGGTGGTAGTATTGGAAAAAGGAGCATATTCAAAAATGTTGCAAAGGTAGAATCGACAAGCCTTGGAAACAAGATTAGATTTGGGGGTGGGTGGTGGGAGTGACTGTGTGAGACACGGTGAGGAGTCATGGTTGAATAAATAAATGAAAATAAACACAAAGTCCTTAAATAAAATGTAGTTTAGGAGGGAGGGCACTAGAAATTTGTGAAATTAGGGATGGCTTGTAGAAGGTGGTACTTGAGTTGAAAGAAATTCTATAAGGCTGTACATTCCAATTGTGGACAGTCAGGGCAAAAGCTGAAAGCTGAAAGCTGGAATATGTGTGAAAAACAGAAAGAAGGCCATGTACAATGAGGCTGGAAAGACAGGTTTGGGCCAGGTTGTGAAAGGCTTTGAAAGTTAAACAGAGGGGTCTATATTTGATTCTAAGGGCAATAGAGAAGTCACTGGAGTTAATTGAATAGGGGAGTCATACTCTTGAACTTAAAGATGGGAAGGGTGGACGACTACAGGGATAAAGGACCTGAGAGGTAGGGAGACCAATTAGGAGGCTGTTACAATAATGTGGGTGAGAAGCAATGAGTGTCTGAACTAAGGCAGGAGCTGTGTGAGTAGATAAGGGAGGTTGTGGAAGTGAAAACAGCAAGATCTGACAACTGCCTGGACATGAGAAATGAAGGAGAGGGAGGAGTTGAAGATAAAATTAGGGGGCTGAAAAACGGCAATGCCTCTGCCAGAAATAGGAAGGTCTGGACGAGGGGTGAGTTTGGAGGAGAAAAGTGAGAAGTGCCACAACTCTGCTAGTGATTAGCTGTGTGACTGTGGGCAGCTCACAATTTCTCTCAGCTTTAGCTGCTGCCTCTGTTGAACTGGGATAAAAGCATTTATGCTGCCTATTATAAATCTCTATTGTAAGGAACAAGCAATATAATAAATATGAAAGTACTATATAAACATAATTATATAAACACAAGATACATAAAATTTAATTTCTTTCAGATTCAAAATTCTACAGATTCTTAGGGGATACCTAGATCCAGAGGCAAACTATTACTCCTTTTTCTTCAGTATAAAAATCTGTACCACTGTAAAATAAGGCCATTGTACTTGCAAACACTACAAAGCCTATGCCTCTGGTCAAAACGAGTATATCTGATGCAAATATTATATTTCTGGAAAGAAGATTAGCAAAATCCCAAGAATTACTTTATATATTGAGATATCTTAAAATTATATAAGTAACAGAGGAGAAATCAATTTGTTAATGGGATTTACATTTTCTAGAAAACAGGAACCCTAAGGACCACACATATTAGCAAGGCTCAAAAGAGGAAGGCCTTAAAATAATTAGATTAGATCTAAAAGAAATCAGGCTATAGAGAGGCAAAATTAATCATAAAAATCGAAAGCCCAGGATATAGACCTGTTTTGCATTTATTCATGCTTTCCATATGCATTTACATCTCTATTAATAGTGGGAAGAACTTGTGAAATCTTACAACTTAGTATGTTTTTACAAGGCCAAAAACTCAAAAAAAAAATTCTGTACCCTTTTGGAAGTCCATTAAATCACATGGCTTTTAAGAGGTTATTTATTTCTGTCTTGGGCATCCAGGTGATTGCTTGAACAATGATAGATGGTTATATTTCCTCTCTTTAAGGCCAGGAATGGAGACTCAAAAAAAGCTCTTAAAATAACTTGGTTCCAGTGTTTGATTATTCTTAAATAGTTTTTTTAAAAAGTCCTTTCTTATGTCTAAGCAAAAACTATGTTTATGTATCAGAAACCTGATTCCTCTTGCCTAGTCTTCTGTGAAGATGGAAGGTACTGCTCAGAACACTTGAAGGTGATTAAGTCCCTCTCTTGCCTCTTCCCCATGTCTCTTTTGCTACAAGCTAAACAGACCAAATCCTTTTCTCAGAGGGTCTATTTCCCTTTCTTTTAATCAACTTGGTTTTCTTTGGATCTACTCCAGTTTCTTCGCATTCATCTTACAATGTAGGTACAAGTACAGCACACTATTAAACGTATGACCAATGGTGAACAAAGCAGAAAGATTACTTTCTAGCTTTTATATGTCTAACTTCTATTAATATCTACCAGTATTACAGTTGCTTTTTAATTAATAGCTATTATGCTGCTGATTCATAATCAACATGTTGGTCCCTGGGAACCTGAGGCCTCCCCTCCATCATGGGCTAAAGACCCTGATGCATTAGGAGCATGGCTACTTTAACACATTTCCTTCACAAAACCATTTATTACAGTAAATTAATACACTTGAAGGAGATATATTCCCCCCCCCCCAAATAAAGTGAAAAAAGTATGCTTCCATCTTTACTGCAGGTTTTTTTTTTTTTTTAGTGAGGCAATTGGGGTTAAGTGACTTGCCCAGGGTCACATAGCTAGTAAGTGTTAAGTGTCTGAGGCCGGATTTGAACTCAGGTACTCCTGAATCCAGGGCCAGTGCTTTATCCACTGTGCCACCTAGCTGCCCCTTTTAGTGCAGTTTTAAACTATCAAAAGCTTTAAAATGCATTTAGACTTTTGGGATACTATATATTAAATATGAATTAATTTGTGGTAGCTATAAAATACCTGGTCTCTACTAGGATTCATGAAATTTTAAACATTAGGCTAGTCTTTTGGGTCAGAATTTAAATATCCTAGTTTAGCTACTCAAGTACATTTATTAAGATGGTCACCAACAATGTTAAGGTCATATTTAAACATTTATAGAAATCTGAAAGGACCTCATGCCTCCACTTTTTCTGTTTCAGGAGAGGCTGAATCCCTCCTTGATTCTCACTACACCCATTTTTAATTAAAAACGTAAGTACCCTTACCTTTTATTAGTGTCCATGATGTCTATATTCAAGGTGACAGACACCTAAGTGGAATGTGTTCATTTTTAGCACATTCTCTGCATGCTCTGACACATCAGAAAATAAAACTGATTTTCAGTGAAATGGCATGCAAATCTATCTGAATGTATATCATTTAAAAAAAATAATTCTTAATATATCCTTTTTAGGGAAAGAATTGAGGTTCTAAATATTGGATCAGATATTTAGAGAGGTCATATGAAATGTCTATTTCAATAACCACACCGATTTTTCCATTTTCACAATAGCATAAGGACAAAAGGTACTTGCTCAGTGGATTAGTTGTACAATTTAATTGAAGCAAAATAATATTGGGTATAAGGACAAGCACCTGAGCTGCCATCATCTAAAAAGCAGCTACAGTTAAATCCTTAGTTAGGCTTTGAGTAGTCACAACTACTCGCTACTGACCATAATCTTTTATTCTTTCTTTTTCTCTGCTTTATGACCCCTAAACTCTGTTCTTCATCTTTCCTGTGACTTCAATCCCACCATTCCTCAGTTCTTCCCAAGGCAATCACCACTGTACTGAATACATTCTCTTCTCTTCCCTACCTCTCTTAGCCCCTTGCTGAATAAGGGCCCTTGGCCCCATAAACATACCTTGTCAAACCCCAATTTTGGATTACTCCCACTAGCTATTGCTTTTCCTATTTATGTGCTGCTTAATGGAGTTTGAGAAAACCATGAAACCCCACTGACTGCATCCACACAAATTTATCTTCCATAGTCTCAGCTGTGCCTGGTCACTACAGAGAGGCAATCCTTCTGCACTGTTTTGCTGTCTACATCTACACTGGCTACTCACCAAGGTAGCCATTCTTACTGTTAGGACCTTCTTCTGAAATCACTTTGTATGTATTTTGTAGATCTACTTACATGTATACACATTGCTTCCCCCAGCAATGTAATTTTCATTCCTCCTCAAGCCTCCCTTGTTATTCCTCCCTCCATTCTCTTAAGTTTAGGCTCTCACCTTATAATTTACTGAAAAAAACTCAGGCCATTTGCCAAAAATTCCCTTCTTCCTTCCTCATTTCACACTATTCATATGTCTTCCTTCACCTCCCCCTATATTACATAAAGAGACAGCCTTTCCTCTTGCCAAAGTAAATCCTTACACACATTCTTCTGATCCCATTTGATCTTCCTCAGGAGGCGGTCCCCTTTCTCATCTCCACTCTAACACTTCTTTTCAGTCTCTCCCTGTCTACTCTCTACCTTCTTGCCACAAACATGCCCATGCCTCTCCCACCCTTAGAAAACCTTCACCTGATCTGAGTGTATCTGTTACCTATTGTCCTATATCTCACCTTCCCTTCTCAGCTAAACTCTTTGAGAGAGTCATCTTTATGCATTGTCCCTACTTCCTTTCCTCTCCCTAAATTCTAAATT
The DNA here is from genome assembly GCF_019393635.1 of Dromiciops gliroides. Lineage (NCBI taxonomy): Eukaryota > Metazoa > Chordata > Mammalia > Microbiotheria > Microbiotheriidae > Dromiciops > Dromiciops gliroides. The sequence continues at coordinate 586,595,514 of NC_057861.1, forward strand.
CTATGCAATTTGGTTTCCAAGTACTCATCGTTCAAATGAAATTGTTTTCTCCAAAGTTACCAATGATCTCTTAAACCCTAAATCTAATGCCCTTTGCAATCCTTACCCTTCTTCACTTCTCTACAGCCTCTGAAACCTGATTACTTTCTTCTCCTGGACATTCAACTGACTGCCTTCTTCCTCAGACCCAACTTCATATCAACAATAGCCTCAGACATCTCAAACTGTAACCACCTCAAATTTAATATCTAAAATACAATTCAGGGGCGGAGCCAAGATGGCAGAGAGGAAGCAGCAAGCTGCCTGAGCTCTCCTTCTGTTCCCTCAAAAAGAACATTAAATCAAGCCTCTAGACGGATTCTGAAACTACAGAACCTGCAAAGAGACACAGTCTTCCAACCAGAGATAATTTAGAAGACTTCAGGAAAAGGTTGGTCTGGCTCGGGCAAAAGGGAGGCACAGCGCAGGGCAGCAGCCCAGCGCCGAGGGGGTAAGGACAAGTCAGCAGGAGCTGCAGGCCACAGCTAAACAACTGAGGCCCCTGGAACCTGGCTCAAAAATCTGGTGGCCAAGAAGGCAAGTTGTCAGCTATAGGGCCACAAACAGGACAAGCGGGATCAGGCGCCTGACCGAGCGCGCTCAGACAGGAAGCACACACTATAAAGGCCTCAGAGTAAAAAGCTGGTCACACAGCACCTATACTCCTGCACAAGAAGCCCAAATCAGGGACCCTGGTGCCCCCAGAGCAGACCTCAACTTAAAAAATAAATAAATAAGCTGCAATAATGAGTAAGAAGCAAAAAAGAGCCCTCTCCATTGAGAGCTTCTGTATCAATAGGGAAGAAGCCAACACAAACTCAGATGAGGACAATACCCTCAAACTGCCTACATGTGAAGCCTCACAAGGGAAGGTGAATTGGTCTCAAGAACAAAAAGCCTTCCTGGAAGAGCTCAAAAAGGATTTTAAAAATCAACTGAGAGAGGTAGAAGAAAAAATGGGGATAGAAATTAAGGCAAAACAAGAAAACTATGAAAAAAGAATCAGCAGCTTAGAAAAGGAAGCACAAAGATTGACTGGCCAAATGGAAAAAAAAGTGCATAATTTCACTGAAGAAAACAATGCCTTAAAAAATTCATTTGGCCAAATGGAAAAAAAGGTGCATAATCTCATTGAAGAAAACAATGCCTTAAAAATTAAAATGGGACAGTTGGAAGATAAGGAATCCATGAGACACCAGGAATCAGTTAAGCAGAATCAAAAGAATGAAAAAATAGAAGAAAATGTGAAATACCTCATTGGAAAGACAACTGATCTGGAAAACAGATCCAGGAGAGACAATTTGAGAATCATTGGACTGCCTGAAAGCCATCACCAGAAAAAGAATCTAGACACCATATTCCAGGAAATTATTAAGGAGAACTCCCCTGATATCATAGAATCAGAGGATAAAATCATCATTGAAGGAATCTACCAATCACCTCCTGAAAGAGACCTCAAAAGGAAAACTCCAATGAATATTGTAGCCAAATTCCAGAATTATCAGGTGAAGGAGAAAATACTCCAAGCAGCCAGAAAGAAGCAATTTAAATATCATGGAGCCACAGTCAGGATTGCTCAGGACCTGGCAGCTTCAACATTAAAGGACCGCAAGGCTTGGAATATGATATTCCGGAAGGCAAAGGAGCTTGGATTGCAGCCAAGAATCTATTACCCAGCAAAAATGAGCATTCTCTTTCAGGGGAAAAGATGGACATTTAATGACATTGGGGACTTTCAATCTTTCCTGCTGAAAAGACCAGAACTGAATAGAAATTCGATCTTAACATACAAGACTCAAGAGAAGTTTAAAAAGGTAAACAGAGGAGGAAAAAAAAAAGGTTACTCAATTAGGTTAAACTGTTTATATCCCTACACGGGAAGATAATACTCATAACTCTTAAGAACTGTAAATGTATTTGGGCAGAGGGAAGGACTTTACACAAAGGGTATAAATATAAATTGTCTTTGATGTGATGATACAAAAAAAAATTAAAGGGTTAAAAAGGGAGTCTATGGGGAGGAAAGGAAAGAGGAGGTGGAATGGGATGAATTATATCATATGAAGAGGTGAAAAAAACAAACCTATTAAAACAGAGGGAAAGAAAGGAGGGGTGAACATTGTTTCAACCCTACTCTCATTAGATTTGATTCAAAGAGGGAATAACATATACGTTCATTGGGATAAAGAAACTTAGCTCATTCTTTAGGGAAGCAAAAGGGGAAGGGAAAGGGGGGGACTGATAGAAGGGAGGACAAAAGCAAGGGAGAAAAGGGTAAAGAAAAGAGAGGGGGTGATAAAAAGGGAGGGCAGATTGGGGGAGGCAGGGGTAAGAAGTAAAACGTCGATGAGGAGGAATAGGGTGAAAGAAGGGGGGAAAAGTACAAAGGGGATAAATAGAATGGAGGGAAATAGACAGTCAGTAATAATAACTGTGAATGTGAATGGGATGAACTCTGCTATAAAATGGAAGCGAATTGCAGAGTGGATTAAAAACCAGAAGACTGCAATACGCTGTTTACAAGAAACACATTTGAAGCAGAGTAAAGGTAAAAGACTGGAGCAGAATATTATGCTTCAGCTAAAGTAAAAAAAGCAGGGGTAGCAATCCTGACAAAGTGCAGGCAAAAATAGATTTCATTAAAAGAGATAAGGAAGGAAATTACATCTTGCTAAAAGGTACTATAGATAATGAAATAATATCAATATTAAATATGTATGCACCAAGTGGTATAGCATCCAAGTTCTTAGAGGAGAAGTTAAATGAGTTACAAGAGGAATTAGACAATAATACTACACTAGTGGGGGATCTGAATCTCCCCCTTTCAGAATTAGATAAATCTAGCTGAAAAATAAATAAGAAAGAAGTGAAAGAGGTGAAGAGACTACTAGAAAAGTTAGACATGATAGATGTCTGGAGAAAACTGAATGGGGATAGAAAGGAATATACCTTTTTCTCAGCAGTGCATGGCACATTTTCAAAAATTGACCATGTATTAGGGCACAAAAACATCATAGTCAAATGTAGAAAGGCAGAAATAGTAAATGCATCCTTCTCAGATCATGATGCAATAAAAATTACATGTAAGAAAGAGCCAGGGAAATGTAGAATGAAAATCAATTGGAAACTAAATAATATCATTCTTTTTTTTTTTAAATTTTTTTTGTTTTGTTTTTTAGTGAGGCAATTGGGGTTAAGTGACTTGCCCAGGGTCACACAGCTAGTAAGTGTTAAGTGTCTGAGGCCGGATTTGAACTCAGGTACTCCTGACTCCAGGGCCGGTGCTCTATCCACTGCGCCACCTAGCTGCCCCAAATAATATCATTCTAAAGAATGAATGGGCCAAACAAGAAATCATAGAAACAATCAATAACTATATCCAAGAGAATGACAATAATGAGACAACATACCAAAATCTATGAGGTGCAGCCAAAGCAGTGCTTAGGGGAAAATGCTCTAAATGCTTACATGAACAAAAAAGAGAAAGAGGAGATTAATGATTTGGGCATGCAACTTAAAAAGCTAGAAAAAGAACAAATTAGAAATCCCCAATTAGATACTAAACTAGAGATCCTGAAAATTAAAGGAGAAATTAATAAGATTGAAAGCAAAAAAAAAAACTATAGAATTAATCAATAAAACTAAGAGCTGGTTTTATGAGAAAACCAATAAAATAGATAAAATATTGGTTAATTTGATTAAAAAAAAGAAAGAAGAAAACCAAATTACCAGTATCAAAAATGAAAAGGGTGATCTTACCACCAATGAAGTGGAAATTAAAGCAATAATTGGGAATTATTTTGCCCAACTGTATGCCAATAAATTTGACAATCTAAATGAAATGGATGAATATTTACAAAAATACAAACTGCCCAGGTTAACTGAAAAGGAAATAAAATCCTTAAATAAACTCATATTAGAAAAAGAAATTGGGGGGCAGCTAGATGGCACAGTGGTTAAAGCACCGGTCCTGGATTCAGGAGTACCTGAGTTCAAATCCGGCCTCAGACACTTGACACTTACTAGCTGTGTGACCCTGGGCAAGTCACTTAACCCCCATTGCCAAAAAAAAAGAAAAAAAAAAGAAAAAAAAAGAAAAAGAAATTGAACAAGCCATTAATGAACTCCCTAAGAAAAAATCCCCAGGGCCAGATGGGTTTACAGGTGAATTATACCAAACATTTAAAGAACAATTAATTCCAATATTATACAAATTATTTGGAAAAATAGGTGAAGGAGTTCTACCAAATTCATTTTATGACACAAATATGGTGGTGATACCAAAACCAGGCAAAGCAAAAACAGAGAAAGAAAATTATAGACCAATTTCCCTAATGAATATTGATGCTAAAATCTTAAATAAGATATTAGTAAGGAGATTACAGCAAGTGATCACCAGGATAATACATTATGACCAGGTGGAATTTATACCAGGAATGCAGGGCTGGTTCAACATTAGGAAAACTATGAACATAACCAACCACATCAATAAGAAAACCAACCAAAATCATATGATTATCTCAATAGATGCAGAGAAAGCTTTTGACAAAATACAGTACCCATTCCTAATAAAAACACTAGAGAGTTTAGGAATAGGTGGAGCTTTCCTTAAAATAATAAACAGTATCTACCTAAAGCCATCAGCAAGTATTATATGCAATGGAGATAAATTAGAGGCCTTCCCAATAAGATCAGGGGTGAAACAGGGATGTCCATTATCACCCCTATTATTTAATATTGTACTAGAAATGTTAGCTTTAGCAATCAGAGAAGAAAAAGGAATTAAAGGAATTAGAATGGGCAAGGAGGAAACAAAACTATCACTCTTTGCAGATGATATGATGGTATACTTAAAGAATCCTAGAGAATCAACTCAAAAATTACTTGAAACAATTAACAACTTTAGCAAAGTAGCAGGATATAAAATAAATCCACATTAATCATTAGCATTTCTATACACGACCAACAAAGTCCAGCAGCAAGAGATAGAAAGAGAAATTCCATTTAAAGTAACGGTAGATAATATAAAATACTTGGGAGTCTACTTGCCAAGACAAACCCAGAAACTCTATGAACACAACTACCAAACACTCTTCACATAAATCAAATCAGATCTAAATAACTGGAAAGATATCAATTGCTCATGGATAGGCAGAGCTAATATAGTAAAAATGACAATACTGCCTAAATTAATTTATTTATTCAGTGCCATACCAATCAGACTACCTAAAAATTATTTTATAGAGCTGGAAAAAATAATAACAAAATTCATCTGGAAAAACAAAAAATCAAGAATATCCAGGGAAATAATGAAAAAAAATTCACAGGAAGGTGGGTTAGCGGTAACAAATCTGGAGCTTTACTATAAAGCGGCAGTCATCAAAACTATCTCGTACTGGCTAAGAAAAAGAGTGGAGGATCAATGGAATAGGCTAGGCACAGGAAATGCAGTAGTAAATGACAGTAGTAATGTAGTGTTTGATAAACCCAAAGACTCCAGCTTCTGGGATAGGAACTCAGTATTTGACAAAAACTGCTGGGAAAACTGGAAGATAGTATGGCAGAAATTAGTCATAGACCAACATCTTACACCTTATGCTAAAACAAGGTCAAAATGGGTACATGATTTAGACATAAGAGGTGATACCATAGGTAAATTAGGAGAGAAAAGTATAGTCTACCTATCAGATCTTTGGAAAGGAAAACAGTTAATGACCAAACAAGAGATAGAGTATATTATAAAATGCAAAATGGATGATTTTGATTATATTAAATTAAAAAATTTTTGTACAAACAGAAACAATGCATCCAAAATTAGAAGGGAGGCAGAAAGCTGGCAAACAATTTTTGTGGCCAGTACTTCTGATAAAGGCCTCATTTCTAAAATATATAGGGAACTAAATCAAATGTATAAGAATCCAAGTCATTCCCCAATTGAGAAATGGTCAAAGTATATAAACAGGCAGTTTTCTGATGAAGAAACCGAGGCTGTCTATTCCCATATGGAAAAATGCTCTAAATCTCTAATGATTAGAGAGATGCAGGTTGAAACGACTCTGGGGTACCACCTGACACCTATCAGATTGGCTAGGATTACAAAAAAGGAAAATAATAAATGTTGGAGAAACTGTGGAAAAATTGGAACACTGGTGCATTGTTGGTGAAGCTGTGAACTGATCCAGCCATTCTGGAGAGCAATTTGGAATTATGCTCAAAGGGCCATAAAGCTGTGCATGTCCTTTGACCCAGCGGTACCACCTTTGGGTCTTTTGCCCAAAGAAATCATGGAAAGGGGAAAGGGACCCATATGTACAAGGATATTTATGGCTGCTCTTTGTGTAGTGGCAAGGAATTGGAAGTTGAGGGGAGCCCATGAATTGGGGAATGGCTGGAGGAGTTGTGGTATATGAATGCAATGGAATACTGCTGTGCTGTAAGAAACGATGAGCGGGAGGAGTTCAGAGAAACCTGGAGGGTCTTGCGTGGGCTGATGATGAGTGAGATGAGCAGAACCAGAAGAACATTGTACACAGTATCATCAACATTGAGTGTTGATCTACTGTGATGGATTATATTCTTCTCACCAATGCAATGGTACAGAAGAGTTCCAGGGAACTCATGATAGAAGAGGATCTCCAAATCCAGGAAAAAAAAAAAAAAGAACTGTGGAGTAGATGCTGAAAGAACCATACTATTTCTTTTGTTTTTGGTGCTGATGTTTTTCTATTTTGAGGTTTTTCGTCATTACTCTGATTTTTCTCTTATGGCATGACTAATGCAGAAATATGTTTAATGTTATTGTGTGTGTGTGTGTGTGTGTGTGTGTGTATATCTATATATCTATATATACATATATATATATATGAAACCTATATCAGATTGCCTGCTGTCTGGGGGAGGGAGAAAAATCTGAAATTGGAAAGCTTGTATAGACAAAAGTTGGGAACTATCTTTACATGTAATGGGAAAAAAAGTAAAATACTTTATTAATTAAAAAATAAAATACAATTCACTTACCACTGCACCCTTCTTTCTTCCCAACTTCCCTACTAAGGTCAAGGACACCATCATTTTCTCTATCACAAGGGCTCACAATCTTGGTGTCACTCTTCATTACCCTCTCATATTCACACTACATATCCAATTTGTCACTAAGCATTGTTGTTTTTTCTTTCACAACCTCTCTCTTGACTGTGTCCCTTTCTCTTCACTTACAGCTGCCACTCTGGTACAGGCTCTCATCAGTTCATGCCTGGAATAGTGCAAGACCCTGCTGGTTGGATTCTTTACCTCAAGTTCTTCCCACTCTAATCCATCTTCCACTCAGCTTCCCCCCCCCCCCCCAAAATTCTGGTGTCTTAGAGGAAGGCAACCAGGATGCTGAGGAATCTTGAAACCATTACATATGAAGGAAGTGGAAGTGGCAGCCTGGAGATAAGATGAGACAAGACATCACTGATTCTTTCATGTTTCCACTCAGAGAGGTATCACACTAGTTTGGGGCTTCATCTATTCTCATCTGGACTACTGTGATAGCCTCTTAATTGGTCTTCCTGGGTGTATTTCTTTACTTACACATTTCAACCCTATTAGAATAAGCTTCTTAAGGATGGGGACTGTTTTTGCCCTTTTTTTATATCCCCAGATCTTAGCCATCCACACCTTTGCAATTGGCTGTTCCCATACTTGGAATATCCTCCATCCTCACCTCCACCTCTCAGAATCCCTAGTATCCTTCAAAATGAAGCTCTAGCGCCACTTCCTACATAAGATCTTTCCTGGTTCCCTGGTTGTCTCCCCCTGTAATTACTTCATATTTATTTTATGTGTTATATATCTACTTACATGTGTATGTATTGCTTCTCCCAATAGAATGTAAGTTTCTTACGGGGAGGGTCTATTTTTATTTTTGTCTTTGTATCCCAAGCACCTACTAGAACTGGCAGAGAATAACTGCTTAATAAATGTTTGTTGAAAGAATGAACAGATAAACTCAAAATGAACCAGATCTCCGAAATCACTCCCAACTTCCCATCTTGTATTATCTAAGATAGCTAAAAAAAGGCACATGAGAGCAAGTTCAGCACATATCCACTCCTTTTTGGAGCAAATATGTTCATTTAAGTATTTAAGTCACTGATCCCACTATGGCCACTCTCAATGGAAGGTGGTGGTGGGTGGGGGTGCATACACTTGCACAAATGCCAGTACGTGTGTGCTTTACTAAGGTCAATAGCCCCTGCTCTTAAGGGGCTTACAGTATAACAGGAGAGACAATATGCAAACAATTATGTACAAACAAGATATATACAGGACAGTCTGGAAACAATCAACAGAGGGAAGGTCCTAAGGTGGATCAAGAAAGAAAAAAAAGGTAGGATTTTTGCTGAGACTTGAAGGACAGAAAGCTAAGAGGAAGAAATGAGGAAGGAAGAGACACTGGAAAAGAGAGGAGACTAGGAAAGGAGGGAGGGAGATTGGAAAAGGAAAAGAGAATAAAGATTTCTACACCCCAAAATAAAAGTTAGGAGGGAGGAAAAATAAAGCTAACTACATGATAAATGTTGCTAAGTCAATAAACCTGAAGGGGGAAAAAAAGAATAGTTGCTTATCTCTATGGACAATAGTAAATGAAATTATTATGCTAAAGGATTTCAAACATTTAAGTAAAGTTATATTCCATGACATATAAGACAAAAATCACTCCCAGTATCAGGGAAAATAAAATGAATTAAGTCTAGCACAGGGAAAACTAAAGGCAAGTAGCTTATAAAAGTTGTATATGTGAAAAGATACTACAGATTATGCTAATTTGGATAGGAGGTATTTATAATCATAAACTGGTATGAATAGGATACCAAATTAAAAAGCACTACAGATGCTTCTCAGTATATTAATCATTCAACAGAAAGCTGATGTCATCAACAAATTTAAGATTTTAAACAAACCTGAACAAATCATATTCTCAAATAGTGTGCACATTGATAACGTGCCTCTGTGTGTGTGTTTTTGCACAGAAGAAAAAACTGAAATTCAGAGGAGAAGTGAATGGTCCAGGATCACAGAGTAAGCAATTAGCAAAACCAGTGCTTAACCTTGGGTCCCCTAATTCTAAATACAGTGCTCTTTCCACCACACTATATCATCTCCACAGCAAATTAACAAGTAAAAGGACTTATTTCAAATCAGTAGAAAAAACAAAGAGGAGTCTGTGTTTCTGTCTGTCTGTCTGTCTATACCCACATCCAGGTTCCTGGTTTATACTGTTTTTCCTAATGGTTTGGGAGTTCAGGTGGGCTTTTTTTTTTTCTGGATGACTTGAATGCTGAGATAAATGCTGAGAAGAGTTGAAGAATATTTTCAGTCTGATTCATAGATTTAGAGCTACAAGGTATCTTAGTCCAACCCTTTTATTTTACAGAAGAGGAAACTGAGGCCTGGAGAGATTAAGGGACTGGCCTAACCCCAACCTGACCTTCCCCAGGATACCACTAATGACAGAACAAATATGCAAACAGCAAATAAAAAGGTAAATTTTGGGTGGTAGCGGTGGTAAATGGTGACTTTAAATAAATGGAGCTCAAAGATAGCACATATTTCACAGGACTATTTATTGTAACTAGATCAACAAAGCAGTGTTGGTTTTTTTTCTATGAGGCTTAGAAATAACTTTGTTTTGAAGAACTCTGTAATAGGACTTTGCCCATATCTAATTGCAAATTACAGTTACTTTAGAAAACCACTAATCCAATATAAATAACTTTGATACATGATTTAGTAAATGCCTCATGATTAGTAATACCCTGGAGCTTCTCAATTTTTTAGGAAGTTTTACAACTTCAGATTTACAGGAAGGAAGACAAGAAAGGCCAGGAAGAAGGAAATATACCAAGGAAGTATTCATGGGTAGCCAAACTAAATAAGATGCTAAATAATCCACAGCTTAAAAAAACCCTGAATTTTTATAAATGTCAAACTGAGTTGGAAAACTATTTCTTCTAATTATAAAATGTAACTAATTTCATTACTTTACCCACATCAAATTCTGCAGGAAATATTTTCTATTTACATTGTCTATCTATATTTGGATTTCAGGGCACTTCTAAACCAAATCTCATTTTTTCCTATTCAGACAAATTTACTTCCAGGCCAGTTTCCCTAAAATACAAGTCCTATAGTTTTCCAATTGACAAGTACAAATCCCCATATAATTCTGGACTTTGATTTTATTACTGGAAAAAGGTACAAGCTACTAACAATATAGATGTAAACAAGAGAAGTGATGGAAATCTATCTGCATTAGCAATATTAGCTGTCAACAGCAAAGGTTAAGTTTTCATGAGTGGCTCCAGCTAGATCTCAAAGCCAGTTCTCTAAAAGTAATTTAAAATGAGTCACATTTGCAGCAATCAGCTTGGCATGGAAAATTGAGTGACTTTCTAAATCACAAATTCTTAAACCTTTAAATTCTCACCCCATGCCTCCATTCCATTGTTAGTGTACTATGTGTTCATATTGCAGTAATATAGCCTCATAGTAATGCACTTAGTATATGATCCTTTTTTTAAATTAAACTCTCAATGAAAGTGGTTAACAGACACAAAGAGAACACCAAAAAAAAAAAAAAAGTCTCTCATTGGCTCTGTGAGAGATAGACTAGATTCTTTATGATTAATTCACATCTAGTTTAAAACACCTTTACTATGTCTAGGATGAGGCGTCTGAGAACAAATTCAGATTGATACATTTCCTACAAACACTGTGGAAGAAAATCCCCAATCCAGCATCTTGTTTATAACTCTAAGAAGCAATTCAGGATATGGAATGGAGGAGATGCAAAATAATAACATGTGCCAAATTCAAGTCCCTTCCTTCTAAACCAGAAATGAACAACTGTTTCTGCCTTCCGGCACAGTCATCAGGCAATAAGTGGGGCAGAAGGTTCTGATGAATTTATAAATTACTTTAGTCCTTTATTGTTCTACATGCTTAGAACAAAGTAAAAAAAACTGGATTTTCACACTGAAGTGTACACAATTTATTTGTATGGATAGTGAGAACTATAAAAATAGTCTAGGATTTCACCACAACTGTCTATAATATGATTGCTTCAAATACTTGTTAGGTAGTAGTAATGTCTTTTGTTCACATGTAGCTTTGGAACTAGGAGGTTTGAAGGCTAGGAGTACTGATTGCATATTTTAGCTGAGTGGGAAAACAAATTCTTTCTCAAAAGTCACTTTACCCATCTAGAATTCTATGAAGAACAAGAAGAAAAATTAATACAAAAGTCAATTTACCCCTTCCATCCAATGCCAATTTAATAAATTCAATTTACATCAACATTTACTAAGTGTCTACTACCAAAATTTCTTACCTGTTAACACAGTAATACCGACTTTGTGGGATATACGATGTGCACTGAGTTTTTAACCGCTTTCTTTCAACCTCCTTCCAACTATTTTCAGTCCATTTTCTCTTGTTCTGTTTATCCACATGTTTTTTCTCAACATACTCAGCATAAGTCTGGATCCGGTAACTTTCAGCATACTTGCTGGTATTGACGGCTACCAAAAAAAAAAAAAGTTTCTTTACATAAAAATTGTTTCATTTATCCCAGAAGCATTATCTCTTTCAATTCTTCAAATATACATATTAAACAGAAAATGTTCTTAGTTTGAAAAGCATAAAACCTCAGTAGTAAAAAACTAACAGAGCTTCTGCTAGATGGCACAGTAGATAAAGCACAGATTTTGGAACCAAAAAGACTTGGACTTCAAATCTGGTCTCATATGTTGCTTGGCTGTATGATCCTGAGCAAAGCACTTTAACTATTATCTGCCTCAGTTTCCCCCATTGTAAACTGGGGGTAATAACAGCTCCTATCTCTCAAGGTTATTGAGAGGATCAAATGAGATCATATTTTTAAAGCACTTAGCACAATGCCTGGCATACGGCAGGCCCTTAATAAATGCTTCTCCCTTCCCAGGTCAAATGTAACAAAACCCAATTATCCTGGCCTTGGTAAACTGAAAATTCATAATAATAAGATATGTTCTTCCTTTCTTATATATTTCTCTCTTCATTTTTCAAAGCTGCCAGTTCCTATCTCAACCCCTTACCCATCAGCACCTGGACTTAAAGGGCTATAGTTATGCTCGGGCTTTGCCATCTTGACTTTGTGCCAGTTTCAACCCCAAAACACAAGGCTGATACTGTGCTGTCACTTTCTCCTCCATGTAGTATCTGTTGGACAGGGCATTATGGTGGCTACAAAACTATGAGAGCAAAGGAATAAAAGATCTCCTGACAGATGGGCACTGTCTAAGTACTACCCTCCTACAGGTCTGTGCTTCTCTCCCAGCCCATTGCCAGTGCCCCAGAATGTTCATCTTTCTCAAAGGTGAGAAAGTAAAAGCCTCTCCTCCTTCTAAAGCATTCTTGGTGACCAGGCAGTTCAAAAGGCACTACAGGGGGGCAGCTAGGTGGCGCAGTGGATAGAGCACTGGCCCTGGATTCAGGAGGACCTGAGTTCAAATTTGGCCTCAGACACTTGACACTTATTAGCTGTGTGACCCTGGGCAAGTCACTTAACCCCAATTGCCTCACAAAAAAAAAACAAACCAAAACCAAAACAAACAAAAGGCACTACAGGAAGAGGAGCAGCAGGAATTATCAAGGGCATGGTAAGTATTCACCTGCATTCAGAGTTTTCAAAGCAGCTGCCTATTGCAATACAAGAGATCTTTAGAAGAGCAAGTGTATGAAGTAGATGCTCCATTTGTTTATACAAACAATATAAATTTATACATTTAAATAGTAAAATAAAAACAAACTGATGGTTTTCTTTTATCTTCATCTAGGTGGCTCAGGTCTCCCTAAAGCTTTGAAAGGGGGAGGTGGGGCCTAAAAAGAAGAACAGACAACACAGCACTGGTTCAGCGGTTCAGTCCATATGCCAAATGCCAGTAATGAATTATGATAAAAATGATAGTTATCTTTCTCTTTTTATACTTCATACTTTCACCTTCTTCAAAAATGAGCAAAGTTATGCAGTACTTATTAAATATATTCCAAACACACTCTAAAATAAAATCTCAGAATCTTAAAGTTTCTGCACGTTGAAATTTCCAACAGGACGGTGAATTACTTAAAAAGTATGTGCCGAAACGAGCTGTGATTCATTCTAAAGGGGACAAAACATTTAAAGACAGTCATGGGATATAAAGTATCCAGTAGACCAAAGCTGAAGGAGAAATTGATACCACACAGACATAGTATCTTGTCCTCTCTTAAAAATGTTATTAATTTCCCTTTTTCTAAATGAACATGCTTTCAAATCTAGAATTTAATCTGAAAAAAAAAACTATTTAAAGTAAGCATGATTCTAGGTGTTACAAAAGGATTAATTTTCTCAATTGTATCATCCATTCTACAATCATTATTCTTTTCAGATTGCTTCTTGGCAAAAGAAAGCTTCCTGATTTTTTTCTTTAAGTCTCATTACTTAACTCAGCAGGTTTACTTTGCAAGTGTGTCTGAAAAGGATCATGTTGGCAATGATCTTTTTCTCAAGATTAATTTTAGTTGCAGAGGAAATAAAGCAGGTTTGAGTCAATATTTTACATAATGACAAGGATAATAATAGGCTCATTAATGAGTCAAGCTGATCTCTTAATAAGTGTTATTATTCCCAATAATTGAGCTCTTGAGAATTTGGACCACACACAACAAACAACTGCCTCTCTACAGAGAAGGGATTTATGTCAACATGTGGAGTATTAGGATCATTTGAAAAGAAAAGATGGGATGGAGGGGAATGGAAGAACAGCACACTTTCACTTCTGGCCTTCACACAACAACAGTTTACCAACATTCCTTCAAGTCCCAGCAGCTTTGCAGCTCACAGCTTTTAGAAGCTTTTAATCTGCAAGCCAAGCTCTGGCCCAAAGCCATCACTCTAATGGATGAATCAGCAAAATAAATTGGCTGTCAACTTGTGTCCTCCCTTGTTTCTAGCCTGACTGTTTAAAAAAGTGTGCTACAGACTGGTCAGTCACATTCTAACCTTTTACAAATTAGTTGATGAAATGATTCAAGGCCACCTTTCGGTTATATTTCTCAGAAACAGTTTGACATACTAATAATCACAAGAGACTTTTCCTTATATGTTATAAAAGTCAATGCTAGTTCTCTCAGTACTTTTCATGTCTTCTATTTGCATGTCAATTTTTTCTTAAAACAATTTCATTTTTATGAGTTATTTAAATTTATTTTAAAAATAATTCTTCCTTGCTATTTATCTCAAAAACCTAAAAGAAATTTCACAGTCCATTTTCAACAAGGACAGCATAAATTGGGCCTTAGCTTAAAAATAAAATAGCTGAAAGATTTATCTCATGATAGTGTCTTTACTGTAGTAGTAGGCTTCCGCCAGTCTCGGACGACCATGGATCAGCACCTTGAAGAGCCACAGGCCACAGTGTGGCTGTGCAGTCCAATATGGGAGCCGCAGCTCCTGCTGCAACGAGAACATCGGAAAACTTCGATCTCTGTTGCCTGTCGGTTCCTGCGTCTCATTTGTTTTTCTTCCTCCAGAGCTTGGAGGCCCATCTCAGCTGTGCGCAAACTGCTCCTGAGTACTGAACTCCATTGGGCGTGGTCCTTGGCCATTTCCTCCCAGTTGTGGGTGTCTATTCCCAGAGTCCTCAAGTCTTTCCGAGCATCTACATGCTACTGAAACAAAGAAGGCTGCACTGGCTCGATCATGTGCACCGCATGCAAGACGGGTGCATTCCTAAAGACCTACTCTATGTCGAGTTAGCCCCAGGCCAAAGACCTGCTGAACGCCCCCAGCTTCACTACAGAGATGTATGCAAGCAAGTGTCTTTACTGACTTAATAATAAAACTATAAATGATATGAGGTATGAATTAGTACTGCTGGAATGGGGATTTTTTTATGCTTTCCTCACTAAATTAAGAACAATTTTACCATTTACTCTTCAGACCCCTGAAATAGATTTAATTATTTATGAAACTTCAACAGCAACAAAAAACAGTCCACGTCATTAATTCTATAATCTCAGTAAGCTCACACCATTATTTCTAATTTCTAATGAAATTATGTAAGCACTATCAATTCAATAGTCATGGGCTTAACCACCCATGGAAAAATTTCAGGTCACAAGGAACTCTTACCATCCCCATCAATTCAAATCCAAATTCAACAAATATTTTCTACTCACCAGGCAAGAGGAGAAAAATTTAGATTAAGAAATGGTCACTGCCTACATGCAGATTGGATTTAGTAGGAGGACATGACACAGAGACAAATAATGTATTAAATTTTGTGAGAGGTGCCCAAAACATGTTATTTAAGATCCATAAAGATAAATTTATTCTTGATTTAGGGGATCAAAGCGATGCTGAAATTTAAGATGGGATTTAAAAAGAACAGGTAAGAAAAGCAGGAGTGGGACAGAGACATTCAAGATATACATGAGGAATGCCATAAGCAGAGGTATGCATGTGGGAAAGTACCAGTCATATATTAGAGTTCTTCAGTTTAGCCACAGCACAGACTAAAGGGAAGGGCATAAGAGAAAGCTAGAAAAGTAGGGTAGTATATCTGATTCCTTACTGATTCAGGGAGGGGAAAGAGGAGGGAGGAAAGAGGGACAGAATTTGTAACTCGAAACATTAAATAAACATGTTTATTATTATTTTATATTTTGAGGGGCAGTGAGGATTAAATGACTTGCCCAGGGTCACACAGCTAGTAAGTATCAGTTGTATTATTTTTTTTAAAAAGGAAGGTGGGGCAGCTAGGTGGCACAGTGGATAGAGCACTGGCCCTGGAGTCAGGAGAACCTGAGTTCAAATCTGGCCGAAGACACTTGACACTTACTAGCTGTGTGACCCTGGGCAAGTCACTTAACCGCAATTGCATCACCAAAAAATAAAAAAAAATTTAAAAACTAAAAAAAAAAAGACATACTATTCACATTTCTTTTAGATCACTCAACCATACAAAGACAAATGGTTTTTTTTTCATCAATTCATGAACAGCAAATCAATAAGGTTATGTTATCAGTTAAAGCCTAAATTTACATATGTAGATAATGACTAAGGGGGAAAGAAAACCACCTTAAAAAATATGTAAATCCCCAAATTCATGCCTTGTATAGAACTAACATTAAACAACTTTCAGTATGTACCTAGTTCAAAAATATGACATGCAGTAAATAAGCATAATGAGATGTGTTCACGTACATATAAAAGTATACAGGTATGTCATGAGAAAGAAGTGTTTATAAGATTAGGACAAGTGTTACAGTTTTCTAATCTCATGAAATGAGATTTTCTTATTCTATACATTCTCTTGCATATATGAATGTTGACAGTGTGGTCTGTTAAATAAATCATTTTTATAGCATTCTGGGTGATGCTACTACATTATTTTTTCCTTAAGCAGAGGGTCATGGAGTATAATGGAGAAAAGGCTCTCTTTTCAGCCACAGAAAAATTAAGACATTACAAAATTAAGTTATGAAGTTAATTTTTTCCCATTTATAAACTTTAAAAGAACAGTCACATACAACTAAGTTGACAGAGCATGATGCCCTGCAGGTATCATTACTTCAGTAGACTTGCAAAGAGATGTGGTCAGTAGAAGGGGCAGTCCTTTAATCTGGTCTTCAGAACAACTGGTCTTAATCTTAATATTTTATCTGAGTCTTTCTGATTCTTATCAGTTTTCCTTACACAAAAGTTCTTTTTTGTCCCTTTCACCAATCCAAAAATTCACATATAAAACTAGTGATTTACACTTATCAAAAATACTAGTTTTAGATGATGAAGAGTCCCATGAAATGACTTTCTTCCTGATGCCTTTATTTGCCTAAGAAGGACCAGTGTGACACCATTTCATTTAGCTACAATTTCCCTTTGACCTCAGGTTTTATCAGTAATGAGAGTGTTAATATTAGTAAAAGAGTTATTTTTCTGTGATCTTATCAGCTCAATTATCTTTATCTATATGTCTAGCCCTACTCTCTCTTGAACTCTAGTTCTAATCACTAACCACCTATTAGATAATGTGTGTCCTACTGGTATATCAAACTCAACATGTCCAAAACAGAACTTTGTATCTTCTCCTACAAATCTATTACTCCTCAAAACTTCCCTATTACTGTCAGGAGCACCTTCATTCACCCAGTAATCCAGTTTCATAACCTCAAAGTCATCCTAGACACTTTACTATTGATCAGCCACCAGAGCCAATCAATTGCTAAGTCATGTCAACTTTACCTCTTCACACCCTCTCTTATGTTTCTTTCTCTCTTCTCATGACCATTACCCTAATTCAAGCCTTCATACTGGAACAGCCTTCTAAGTGAGCTCCCTAACTCTAAACTTTCTTCTCTTTACAAAGCTGTACTAAAGCCCAAGTTTAACTATTATTCTCCTGTTCAAGAAGCTCTAGTGGTTCCATTCTGCCTGTAAGATAGAATATAATTTTCTCTGTTTGGCATTTAAAGCCTTTTATAATCTGGCTCTTGCTTACATCTCTAAGCTTGTTATATCCTCTCAGTATTCTACAATCTGGCAAAACTAGTCCTTCCCACTCCATCTTTATATCCTACATAGGAAGCACATAAGGCGTCTTGATTAAATTACAAGAGTATATCCACTCAGCACTAATGCATCGATGGTTGAGGTGTGAATAGAACCAACCATTCTGGAACTATGCCCAAAGGCCTATAAAACTGCATGTATCTTTTGACCCAGCAATACCACTACTAGATCTGTATCCCAGAGATCATAAAAAAGGGAAAAGGACAAAAATATTTATAGCTGCTCTTTTTGTGGTGGCAAAGAATTGGAAACTGAGGGGATGCTCAACAACTGGGGAATGGCTGAACAAGTTGTGGCATATGAATTTAATGGAATACTATTGTGCTGTAAGAAATGATGAGCAGGGGGCGGCTAGGTGGCAAAGTGGACAGAGCACTGGCCCTGGATTCAGGAGTACCTGAGTTCAAATCCAGCCTCAGACACTTGACACTTATTAGCTGTGTGACCCTGGGCAAGTCACTTAACCCCCATTGTCCCACAACAACAACAACAAAAAAAATGATGAGCAGATTTCAGAAAAACCTGGAAAGACTTACACGAACTGATGCTGAATGAAGTAAGCAGAACCAGGAGAACATTGTATACAGTAACAGCAATACTGTGTGATGATCAGCCATGATAGACTTAGCTCTTCTCAACAATACAATGATCCAAGACAATTCCAAAAGACTAATGATGGAAAATTCTCTCCACATCCAGAAAAATAACTATGGGATCTGAATGTAGATTAAAGCATTTCCACTTTTTTGTGGTTTTTTGTTGTTCCTTCTTTCTTGTGGTTTTTCTGTTTTTCTTCTGATTTTTCTCTTACAACACAACTAATGTGGAAATATATTCAACATGATTGTACTGTATAACTTATATCAGATTGCTGTCTTGGCAAGGGGGGATGTAAAGGATGGAGGGAGAAAAATTTGGAACTTAAAATCTTACAAAAATGAATGCTGAAAACTATATTTACATGTAACTGGAAAAAATAAAATAAAAAGTATGTCTACTCACTGGATAAGGACTTAACATTTAGAGAACCAAAAGTTAAGTTAATGTTTATATATAGTCTAATAACTAAGATCTTTAACAAACTCTTTCCCCTCTTCTACAACTCTAAAACTATTGCTGCTGACCCAGAAAGGGACTATAAAGGACTATGGGTACAGTTTTTATGTTTTTCTTTATTTTGAGAGTTTGCAATGGTCAAAGAATTCATTGCTATCAACTAGTCATCCCAATGGTGAATATAACTTTTTAATAAATGTTGATAAAACAATGTATTTTTTAGGTTTTCACTGTAATCTTTTTTTCTGATAGGATAATTTTGGTTTATGGTTAATTAGGTTTGTAGCACTATGCCGTAAAATATGTCACTATTTATTACCAAACTAGGTTTTTGTCATAAATGTACTAAACAATTAAAATACTGTGTTTTAGTGGGGAGGTTTTTGCTAATAAAAGTGAAACATAATTTTAGTAGAGAATTACTTTTCACATTAATGATATTTAGTCTAAAAATAAAAATACTATACTGTGTGAACAAAAACTTTAAAACAACCTAACTGAAAAATATTACTGGAGGAAAAAGGAAGGATATTTTCAAGCATACAGACTCGTTTTCAATAGAAAGTAAGTCCTTGTAGATTTCTTTATTTGTATTTAATAAGATGACAAGTAAACTGGTTACAAAATAAATCACAAGGGAACAAAGGCTGAATGATTTTTAAAATTTAAGAGTAGTTGTGTAATTAATTACAAGTAACATTACAGAGCACCAGGATGCTGCCATTGCCACCAAATTCAAATTCATCGCTCTATAGTAAATCTACTAATTGACACTGTGAATTAAAATGCTACTTTAAAAATTATTTTCATGTAAAATTTATGGTAGATTTCCTTTTAGGGAGGGTGAAGGAGGGGAAAGAGAGCACAACATAAATATCACTTAGGGCAATCTACATTTGCATGAGTTAATTACATTAAATTTATATAAATTCATCTAATCATATTGTTATTGAATACTTATAGAGTCCCTATTAGGTGCAGAACACTATACTATCAAAGTGGTGTATGAATTATTTGGAATACAGAATAATTTTAATATCATTTTATTTTGTATATGTTTCTGTTGATTCTAGGCTGATAAAATTCTAGCAGATAAAACAGAATCAAGCTGGTTTCCATGTTTGTTGCTCTTGCTGGTTACATTCTAAATTCTGTGGTTTTCGAGAACG
The DNA here is from genome assembly GCF_019393635.1 of Dromiciops gliroides. Taxonomy (NCBI): domain Eukaryota; kingdom Metazoa; phylum Chordata; class Mammalia; order Microbiotheria; family Microbiotheriidae; genus Dromiciops; species Dromiciops gliroides. The sequence continues at coordinate 586,615,416 of NC_057861.1, forward strand.
TATATTGCTCCAAGGAAATGTGCATAAGGTATAGGTCTTAAAGAGCATAGTTCAATGACACAGATATTGGAACAGCTTGATCCACAATGAGACCGGGACGGTCATACCCAAAGGCGAAGGAAAGCAACTGGAATGATGAAAGGTAACATCAAAAGCTGGTAAACTACTGCGGTAGTTCCTCAGAAAACAAGCAAGGACTTTTAGATGGACCTGGCACCTGGAAAGATTATTTATTCTTCTTTTTGTTGTTCAATCATTTTTTCAGTTGTTTACAACTCTTTGTGACCCCATTTGAGGTTTTCTTGGCAAAGATCCTGAAATGGTTTGCCATTCTCTTCTCCAGCTCACTTTACAGATGGAGAAACAGAGGCAATCAGGGCTAAGTGATTTACCCAGGGTCACAGTTATTAAGTGTCTGAAACCAGATTTGAATTCAAGAAGAGGAGTCTTCCTGAAGCTAGGCCCAATGATCTATCCACTATGCCACCTACCTGCCTACTGACTGATTCTTCTACAATACATTATAAGCTTTTTCATAATGGAAGAACAGTGAGAAAACCATCAAAAAATGCTATTAACCACTGGTACCAAAAAAAAAAATGTCCTGGAGAAAATAATGTCAAGATTGGCATAATAAAGATTGGAAAAAGGTAATTTTATTGATGTAACTCATTTTTTCATTCAAGGATAGGTAAGTACTTTTGTCAGAAGTAATACAGTTAAGTCTGGAAGCCCTGAGCATATTAATCAGACTGTAAAACATCCAAACAAAATATTTTTGGGGGACTTATCATTTCCAGTGGGTCTTAAAGTTGTCCCAATTGAGGGAATGATAGGCTCTCATAAAATATACTGACATATTGTGGTGAAGAATTTTTCTGGAATTAAGAAATACCCCAATAGAGACGGAATATTACAACAAAGCACTGTACTATGCCACACATAACAAATGATTGTGAAACTTATCTAAGTGATCAAGACAAACACACTTCAATGGTTTTATTTATTATTTTTTTTTGCGGGGCAATTGGGGTTAAGTGACTTGCCCAGGGTCACACAGCTAGTAAGTGTTAAGTGTCTGAGGCTGGATTTGAACTCAGGTACTTCTGAATCCAGGGCCGGTGCTCTATCCACTTATCTATCTATGCACCATCTAGCTGCTCCACTTCAATGGTTTTAAATGCCATAAAATCCACTGAAAACCTATGGATTATAATCAAGCGCAGACCTGGAAAAACTGACTTCATCAAATGAACATTTAATATCCAGTGTGATAAATGTTGATTTCACAATGGAGAATTAAAAAACACATAACAAAATCTTGTGACATCATGCCTAATCATGTAAGATAAGTAAATGTAACAAAAAGAAGACAAGTTAAATTTTAAAAAATTAAAGATATAAACAGTTGTCAGGTTTATTAAGTCAATAAATTATGTGTTTTGGCTTGAATAATTGACATACTACTGTAGATCTTATGGAGACATATGAGGGTAGTTAGTATATAACACAGCAAAAATATAGGTAAATTTTCATTCTCAAAGCTCCAAGTTATTCAAACATTTTCACAATAGCAGAATTTTGTCAAAAAGAGTACAGTAATAGAAAACCCATTCTTATAATGCAGCAACAGAGGATGAGGAGAGCTGAACCCAGTATCTGTATCAAAAAGCAAAGAGAGAATTTTCTTTTATAATATTTACTGTACAAAATTTGTATTCGGAGGCAAGGAAACAAAAGTGAAGAAAGAATATTTCTAAATGTTACCAAACACACCAAAAATTATGAAGACTAGCTTAGGATATGGTTACTCAGTTTTAGTTACAGGCCCCAAACTTCAAACATTAAGACTCAATATAAATTGCACAAAATCAGGCAAATGAATAGCATTGGCATTTTATACACAGAAGAGCTGAGAGAAATACCCATCAAAAACTTCAAGATCAGAAGATGAATGGGTTGAATATAAAGTCCATTAAGATATCATATAAAAATATTCTCAGTTCATTTCACAATACTGTAGGTAGTCATTTATTAGCACAGCTCAAAGGAATTTAAATGAAATAATAGGATTCTGTATATGAATTTAATTTAGCAAAATCTTATACAAGGATGAAAACTGTAAACTATCTACACAGATGAGCTAGCCCCATATTTTAAAAAAATTCTAAATTTCAAATTAAAATTATAATGACCACAGTCATTAGTTCAACTTGGTTTACTTAATTCATTTCATCTAAACTGATGTTATCACAGATTATTTTTTAAACATTCATTCTTGCACGTGTTGCTCAGGCTCAGGAAGTTATTTATGGTATAGAAAACTGCATTTCAATGTATCACAACTACCACAGAGATACCATGCAAATTAATGCAAAATTTCAATGGTTTGTGTTGTTACCATGGGAGGTATTCCCTCCCAGGAAATTAATTAACCAGTAACCTACATTATCTTTTCATTCTAATTATTTGGCATGAGGCATCATGGCCTAAGTCAATAAATTTCATTAATTACTTTGTCCTAAGTGATTGAGAAAAGATGGCTTTGGAACTGGAAGCACCTTGGTTCAAGTCTTACCTCTGACACATGGGGAGGTAACTGCTCAGCATTCTAGGTAGCTAAGACAAAGCTTCTTAGCCTGTGGGTCAAGACCCCACGTGGGGTCATGTAAATGAATCTGGGGTTTCCAAAAAATTTGGCAGTAAATGTTTGATTTGTATACCTGTTTTATATACCTATATACCAGGGTCATGTAAATACATCTCAGGAAAAAAAGGGGTTGCAAGTGGAAAAAGTTTAAGAAGCCCTCATCTTACAGTAGCTTGTAGAGAAGATACTGATATGCATCCATAGGGCAAGTTTCTCATAGGAGAAACATGATATCAGTGCAGTATCTGTCCTAATCCTATTTGGCACTAAGTAAGTTTGCTTAGACAAGCAAGTAAGTCTACTCTATTTCTCCATGGTTCTTGATAGGTACAAAGTTAACAAATTCTCCAAAGCACAAAACCATAAACACACACAAAATAAGTCTGTAAATCAATCACAAATGATGAAATATTCAGTCAAAGAGAAAAAAGGGAGTAAATAATTTTATAATGAAGATGAATGGACATTTGTGGAATTCTGAATCAAATTTAGACTACAGGGCTATGGAAATTTATGGGGAAGGTTAAAAAAATATTGAAATTTGGAAATAAGTACATAGGAAAATAAATGGGTATTTAATTGAGTTTTAAAATATTCAACTTTCTATTCAGGATAATAGTTGGGGGGGGGAACTCAAAAAATCTCAGTTACGGCTGTGACAAAACATTTAGCTAGTCTGACAAATTTGACTGACAGCTGTGAAAGACCTGAACAATCTCAACATTCTTTAAACTTTATGACAGAAAGACTAGTGTGCTAACTGTACAAACTTAGTGAAAAGCTATCATCGAAACATTTTAAGTCATACAGATCCTGGAAAACAGCCTAAAATGGATGGAATGTTAAGTGGATTTTGCCATGGGGAGAACCAAATTACAGTATCTTTCTTTTTCTGTTTGAGTAAACTATTAGGATGGCCTAGAGAGATTCTTTAAATCTAAGAGAATTCTCAGATGTTGCTAACCATTAAGAAACTATTAAAGACAAGATGGATCAGAAAGGTAATTATGGCCTAATTAAGTCTGGCAGATGGCCACTAAATGGTACTTACTACTACAGATGAATCACATTATCAATAACTTTTATGGGAGTACCCTATAAAGTGCTTTAAAAGAATCTCAACATAGGAAAAACTTAGCTTACCAAAAAGAAAAATTAGGTGGTGATATTCACTTAAGAAATGATTCATCATTGGAGTGCTTTTAAGTTTCAATTTCTCTGTTAGAGCTAAAATGATTAAACTTACCCAAATTCAATTTACACATCCCTTTTCCAAAACATACATTAATTTAGTTCCATGTGTGAGCGCCTATGTACAAGGCACTGTACAAGGCCTCTCAATCTACTTCAAAAGTGAGTTAAACAGCACCTGTTTTCTACCTCCTAGGTTTCCCTTTCTATAGCTACATATGCAAAAAGTCCAGAAAAGTATCACTGTAATTTAACAAAAATCCCAAGACCTAGAAATAGGTTTGTGTGTGAATCAAAAATGGATAACTGCTTTGCTGAAATATTTAAACCTTAATTGACTATCTATATGAATGCTTTGATGTGGTTTACATTTGAGAAAAGAAATGATATAGCTGATGACTCAGCTTGTTAATTAACCAAATGAAACCCAAGAAGAAAGGGGAAGTGGTGGAAAGATGGAAAGTGATGGGTCCTTATCAGGTTGTGTTTTCACACCTGCGGTTAATCATTATTTCTGGGAGAAAGTGTGTCAGCCACCAAAGCTGCTTCTCCCAATTTATAAGGACAACTGTGAAGAGTGACTGAATTAAAACAAAAGAAGCAATTTCATAGAGTACCCATAAAAATTATGAAATGGCCCAAGTTTTCCTTTGTTTCTTCTTAGAAACATCTGTCTTCTGACACCCAAGCATCCACAGATCAAACAACACTACCCTCCCCAGGAACTGCCATGCAATCAAAATCTTTTCTATCTCACCTACTCAGCCAGTTTCAATCCCGCGACCCCCCAACCCCACCCCATGGACCCAATACAGAAATGTATTTATCTTGTAACATTCCCTACAGAACCCTGTCCTCATCTTAGTTTTCATGTCAATCTCAATGCACCTCAACCAAGTCTTTCAGAATGTATTTTAATGACTCTTCCAATTCCCAATCACATTCTGACTCCCTTCTCTTTAAGTTTCCTTGGCAATTATCCATTCAGGAGTTGTTACTGCACTTTATAGTGACCTTTCACAGTTATGGCTAGGGGACACTTTTTAATCAAACAAAGCCTAGAGGCAATCAAAGAAGATAAAACAGATCCCAGGACCATACTTTAGTTACACGAAATTGAAAAAAATTCAGCACAAACTAAATCAATAAAACTAAAACAAGAAGGGAAGCTGTAAATTGGGGGGAAATCTCTGCATCAAAGATCCAAGAGTGAAAATATATATGGAACAAGAACACATTTTAAGACAAAGAGCCATTCTCCAAATTGTAAAAGGATATGAACAATTCTCAAAAGGAAAATTACAAACTTTTAAAAACCATAGGAAAGCTAGTTTCAATTACTGATAAAAATTGTTAGCATTTACACAGCATTGAAAGGTTTTAAAGCAAAGTGTTTTACATGCTATCTCATATGATCTTCACAACAACCATAGGTAGTAGGGTAATATTATTCCATTTTACAGAAGAAAAAACTAAAGTTGAGAGGTTTGCTCAGGGTCATATAGCCAGTAAATGTTGAGTGAGGATTCAAATTCATAACTCCAAGTCTCATGCTTTATCCACAATGACACTAGCTGCCTAATGCATATCAAGCCTGAAATTCCATCTCATAGCCAATAAACTGGAAATGATGATGATGGCAATAGCTAGCATCAGAGGTTAAGTAACTTACCCAGGGTTTATCCTAAGATAGTAAGCATCTGACAGTGGATTTGAACTAAGAACTCCCCGATTCCAAATTGAGACTTCTATTCATGGCACATGTAGCTGCCTCTGATATAATATACAAACAGTCAATGTTGGAGAAGCTATGGAAAGATATACATACTAGTGCACTGTTGATGGAGCAGTAAAGCAGTCTGGCTATTCTAGAAAGCAATTTGAAATTATGTTTAAAAATAAAAAATGACTAAAATGTCTGTATCTTTGACACAAAGATCTCATTGTTAGATACATATTCTCAAGGAAGTCCAAGACAGAAAGGTCCCATGTACACTAAATATTAAATGTTTTTGTACTAGAAAATAACTTTAGAAACAAATTAACTGACTGAGCAATGGCTAAATAAACTATGGTACATGAATGTAATGGAATATGACTGAACCATAAAAATGATTAATCTGAAGAATATAGAAAAGTACCAGAATACATATCAACTGAGGCAAAATGAAGCAGAACCAGAAAAAAATACACAAAATGACGGCAATAAAAATGGAGATGACAACTATCACTGTGAATACTGACAGTAATTATAACCACCAAGCTGGATTTTGAAGAAAAGATGAGAAAATATACTTCCTTCACTTTTTTTTTCAGAGGTGGGGGCGTATGAGAACAAAATAATACATATGTGTTGGATGCATTGATTTGTTTTGCAGAACTGCTTTTTCTTCTGATTTTTTGTTATAAGGGATGGCTCTCTGGGGAGGAGAAGAGAGGTATTTGTGCTTGTGCATATGCGTGTGCACATCTATACACAGATATATATATATATATACATATATACACACATGAAATTGATATGCAAACAAAGGCACTAATAACTATTAATTTTTTAAAGGATTAGCCTCTTAATGCCTCTTCAATCACACTTTTCCCTGTTTCTAGGACATTGCATGGATGACTCAGCTAAACACTTTGACTACTGAACCTTATTTTCATTGCTAAGTAATACAGTCTTTGACTCAATGTCATGGCCAATAATACTATTTCCTCTGGAAATATGTAATTTAGCTTTCATAATTGGGTCACAATTTCAGAAAAGAAACAAATTTGAAGCTAACATACCCTTCTTGTCCCCGCCAAAAGGGTGAATATAATTCTGAAAGAATTAGATAAAAGTAAAAGAGAATTTCATTAAATTTTTTAATCTATTCTATTCTTTGTCTTCACTGAAACCATTTTATCCAACAACCAATTTATTTCACTGGAAGTCGTCATTCTACACACTAGCTACAAAATATTCTGGCAATCATTTTGAGTGAAATCCCTTGTTCATGTTTATGGTTTTAACCATTTCCTGGCATATGATTTTCAAAGCCTAATTGCTTACACTGATGGATAGCTCTTAATGGGTAACAAACAAAATAACTTCTGTAAGTCTTCAGAAGAAATTACCTAAGATGTTATTTTTAAGAATATTTGATGAAAATCAACTAGCATGAAAATGATCTATTATTCCTCCTAAAAGAAGAAAACCCAGGGCAGCTAGATGGCGCAGTGGATAGAGCACCGGCCCTGGAGTCAGGAGTATCTGAGTTCAAATCCGGCCTCAGACACTTAACACTTACTAGCTGTGTGACCCTGGGCAAGTCACTTAACCCCAATTGCCTCACTTAAAAAAAAAAAAAAGAAGAAGAAGAAAACCCGACATAGTAGCAAATGTTATATCGCTATGTTGCATTTTAGAAACTTTTCAATTGTTACTCTGTATAATTTCCAGGAACCTACAAATTTCCTCTCAATACCATAATGCTATTCTTTTGGAACACAAGTAAGCAAACTAAAATAAAGAAAAAAGCATGCGCGCACACACACACACACACAAAAAAAAACCCCAAACCAAAACACCTGTTACCTGTTTACTTGCTAGACTACAAATTGTCTTTTGAAGCTATGAATTTATAATTTAAATTTTTTTCTTAGAAAAGTAATCATATAAACTACAACTAACATTGTATATCTTCAGCATAAAGAATATTTTAAAGATGCCTGGTTTGCTTAAATGGCTATAATTAGATATTTCTGATGAAATTTAGTTAAAGTCCCATGGCTATGATATTACTCCTATTTCATGCTCACTTAAGAATCCATAGTTCTGGATGAGAAATTAAAAATACCTGAGCCTAACATCTATCACTGATTCCCGAGAATCATGTTTGTGGACAATACTTACCAATTTGTCTTATATACTACACAATAAAAGAACTGAGGAGGCAAAGCAGGTTGTCAAAATGCAGGTAGAATTTTGGAAAACAAAAAAAAGAAAACCCACAGCCAAGTTTTTCTCCTACTCTGTCCTACATGAGTGACCAACAGCTGATACAGGGCAGTTTTGTCAAAGGGAGAAAACCACACAAACTTTCAGGTTGCCAGGCAACATGGTGCCATTTTATTAATGCAATAACTCAAGAGTATCCTCTGAAGGTTTGTGGCTTAGTAGACTGCTGAGTCATTTGTAAAAGGTTATGGTTCCATAGCCTAGGTATGCTCTTGACTTTCTTCCCAAATAGACTTTTCTCCCTGAAAATGTACAGTTAAAGACGATGGGAGGATGCATTAAAGAAACAGCTACCTGAGAACAGAAGTAAATTCTACAAACAAGTAACAAAACCAATGCCAATCATGTTTCCTGGAGTCAATTCTAGACTTTTTTTCCCCTTCAATAGCATGCCAAAAAAGCAGTTGTAATTCATAGCTAATTTCCATTTGCTCCCTTTAGACTACATAAGTATACTGTCAGAAAGGAGATAAATAAAAGACCTTGTGCCCCTTTCTTTGTAGAACTTAACTGCATGCTATTCATTTGGTTAAGGAAGGTAGGGAAGGTTGATTAGTTGACCACTCAGGATTCAAAAGAGCTTTCAAGTATTTCCAGTCAACTGTCATTCTGCATTCTAATGGTAAGGGCCAAATTCTGAAACTAGAAGGTCTGAATCTTTTTTATTCTTGGAATTAGGCTAGTGAAATGGATCTCCAAAGACAGTTTTTGTAAAAGTCAATTTGTACTGTGGATTAAAGAACAACAAAGGAATGCTAACAATTCCTTGTAGTTAAGAGCATGGAAAGGATATGTGTGTGTGTGTGTGTGTGTGTGTGTGTGTGTGTGTGTGTGTGTAAATGACAGAGGCATATCACATATAGCCAGGAAGGGAAAAGCACATGTAAAGCAAAGCAAAACGGGAAAAAGAAAGACATAATGCTTTCTGAGTTTAAAGTACACATACAGATTGGACAGGATCAGGTAAAATCTGGCTGCAGAAAAGCTCAGTGAGGGTGGGGAAATGATAAGAACTCCTTCCACTGCATACATTGTTATACAGTGGAAAATGTTTGTTGGGGGAGAGGTCATGTTGCTAGATCAATTGGCAAAATATGATTCTAAGGTAATGTGTATTTTGTTGATATAGATGCAAAAGAACAGTTCCCTTGTGCAATCTAATTTTCATGCCAAAATGGTTTGGCAACTTCTAACAAGTCCTGTGCTAAGGCTTCAACTCCTTTCCTTCTTTAGCATGGTAGAAGATGCTGGCTGTGCACTAACTTTGGGCAAGAAGGACGGGGAGGCAGCACTGCTACCAAAATGGACTATCCTACTGCAGCAAGCAGCTAGCAGTGACTCTCCTAAATAGGGGAGAAGAGGACATGGAAACAACTTGTATTCCATCTTTCAAATATATACTCTAGGTTTCCATTGCCTCTTATAGATAAAAGTGGCTGGGAGCTCAACAGAATGAGGCAAAATAAAAACATACTCTGCCCTGAAGATGGACATTACTGTGGCCTGCTAGCCATTTTCTTCGTGTCTTCTTCGAATATTTCTGAAAATATATTTTAAAAACCACTTGTTTAAGCAGTGGGAAAAGAAATTCAATTCTACATAAAAGTAATTTTGTCTTTGTAACTTAAAATTTCAAGTGTATTTGTATTTTTAAATGCCTATAATCGTCACATAGTAGGTATTTATTTCTGTTGCACCGAAAGAAGATGAAACTAGAGAGTAAAATATAGGATTTATTCTTAAAACTTGAAACATTTCAAATTTATCATTAATTTATTACCAAAAACATTTTCTGTTCATTTGACTGTCTTAATGCACATTTCAAACCCAAATGTTCATTCCAATCAGAGATTACAAGGACTAGAAAGATCGATATCTGAAGCATAATAATCCTTGGTGATTAACCTTGGCATTTCCATTGCCAATTGGGGGATGAGGGGAAAAGATGATTCATGAAATTTTCTTATATGATATTGCAGTTCTTGGTATTAACAAAAATAGTAGACAATGGTAATTCATTCATCAAGAGTCTAATTATCTTATTAGGATTACTTAACACCCACAATTTTCCAATTAACTTGCCTGTTACACTGAATCTCACCCTGTATAAAGTATGAGTACAGATCTAATCCTATTCAGAAAGAATGAACTATAGGATCAGAGAACATATTACACACAGCTGATCCAAGGTCACCTATCACAGAAAATCACAAAGTGATACAAACAGCTTAAAAGTGTTTGGTTCTTTCAGTCCTGTATTTATCAAATAGATATCCATCAAATACATAAGGTATTATATAAGACACTATAGTATTCAGCTGCAAATGATTGTTTTTAAAGGCAACCACTGATGTCAACACCAGATTTTGGGTCAGATTAATAAAATAGGAAGATAGTTCACTGACAATGCAAACAATCAAAAGGACCAGGATTTTCCAAGAAAATTACCATATTTTATGTGCCCAATAAAAGGAATTACAATAATTCATGACAAGATAGTCACATTTATTTCTAGTTGTAAAATGACAAATAAAGCAAATATCACTAGGTCTTACGGCCCCTTCTGTTGCTGCTAATTACAAAACTGGAAATCTGAAAGCCAGATGCAAGAAATATAGATAGGCAAATTAAAAAGCAAAAAAATCCCGCAGAAAATGTCACAGAGATTGGAATGCTTCATAATCATTGAAATGGGTCCCTTTTGTTTGTTTGTTTTTTATGGGGCAATGAGGGTTAAGTGACTTGCCCAGGGTCATACAACTAGTAAGTGTTAAGTGTCTGAGGCCAGATTTGAACTCAGGTCCTCCTGAATCCAGGGCCGGTGTTTATCCTCTGTACCACCTAGCCTTTTCTATTTTTTAAGTAACCACTGGAACTATGTTCATTTGATATATAAAGTGGTGACAACTTATAAATAAGTTTTAAGCACAATATTAATATAGTGCTGTTTTTCTTGCTTGTCCTTCATTCTAGAAGAGGACCTTGACACTGGGATGATATCATGACTTGCAGTGAATTGGATTTAAGTGAGGGAGGGCTGTATACTAATATAGTTAAAGTGTCATACACCATACAAATTGACTCAACATTACACAAGATCAAATAAATTTACTTTAGGTCGATGTACTCAGCAGTTGATCAAGTTTTCCAAATGTTGAACTAATTTGGGAGTATGTAATTTATTTATTTGGGGTCTTTTTTGGGGAGTATATAATTTAAAACCAAGTACCAAAGAGTTATGAGTAGAATCACAATGAAAGGAAATCTTTGTGGTGTAGTACAAAAAGGCAAAACTGGGAGACAGGAGACCTCAGTGTTTTTTTGTCATTACACAGCTGTGCTGCTTTGAACAAATCACTTCCCCTCTCTGGGCTTATCTTCTCATCTGGAAAAGAGGAAGTTAGGACTAGACTACTCTTGGTGTCCATTTCATCTTGAAATTTCCATGTCAATGTTTTATATCAGTAAATTCAAGGAAACATTTAAAGTTGGTATTTTCCTAAGTTTTGTTCATGAAAAATATAATTCAGAAAAACAGAAGCCACAAAATGTGAAGAGTACTTTACCTACTAGGGGTTCTCCCTCACAAAGGACAGTATTCTAAAAGGAGAAAGCCTCTCTCACCGGGCTAGAGTGGATAAGAAACTGCTGCCATACAGTAATTAGCTTGCCTAAAAAAATGCAGAAGAAAAGATGTAAACAACCCATTAGGCTACTTATTAAAAAGGCAGAGAATAGAGGGAATCTGACCAAGTATCTGGGGAACACTGATAAGGGGTATGACTCTGAATTTTCATCTTCATTAGTTAGACAGGCTGCCTCAAAGGAGAAAATAATGGCAACACAACTTACTTTGGTAAAACTTAGGACCAACCACTTAAAACAAATCTACAAAAACAGGAAGAAAAGCAAGAGTTTGTAATTTAATTTAAATGTCATCATTTGCTTATATCATACATGTCTTTTCTTCTGTTACATATAAGTTATGACTATGAAAATATTTACCATAGAAGTCAGTATAATTTTTTTTTTTTGGGAGGGGTGAGGCAATTGGGGTTAAGTGACTTGCCCAGGGACACACAGCTAGTAAGTGTTAAGTGTCTGAAGTAGAATTTGAACTCAGGTCCTCCTGAATCCAGGGTTGATGCTCTATCCACTGCGCCATCTAGCTGCCCCCAAAGTTAGTATAATTTTAATATCAAACCATTAACACATTAAAGGGCACTTTTACAAATGAAATTAATTTTCAACTCTAAATACAAGCAAAGTAAATCACCAATTTTTAAATATTTTAAATCAAACTAGATTATGTATTTGAAGTGCTTTAAAACTGTTAGAATAGGACAAAAATATAAGCTCTTATATGATGCTAGAACATCATATATATACTATTTGGAACCCACAAATCTTAAGCCCCAAAACATTGGCAAATATTACCAATAGTCATGATTGGCTAGAAAATAATTTAGCTTGTAATGAATGAAAAAAATACAAGTTAAAAAAATGTTAGGACAAGCACATAAAGAGTAGAAAAAAAACTGAATCCCACCATAGATATTTATCAGTTTTGTTACCCTGGACAAGTCACTTAACCTTGATGTGCCTCATTGTCCTCAACCATAAAATGAGGATGTAGCTAACATCTCTCAAAGTTGTGTGGCTTAACAGAGAAAATGTACATAAAATACTTTGCAAACCATAAAGCACTAAGGAAATTTTAGTTACTTCTACTGTCATTATGAAATAGTGCTCCAAATCACTGAAAGTAAATGTAAAACAAAACGACTTCAAGGTTTCAAATCCAGCCAACTAGAGACAATGAATTTTTCTCTCTGAGTTTTCATGACACTGCAATCTCTTTATTTTTCTCCTCCCTAACCACTCTTTCTCAGTCTCTTTTGCTAGAGCATCATCATAAACACATCAACTAACTCTGGGTTTACCCCTCAAGACTGTCATAGGCCCTCTTTTGTCTCTCTACCCTCACTCTCAGAAACCTCATCAGCTCACACAAGTTTAATAATTACTTCTACCTTATGACTCTTAGATCTATATTACTAATGCTAGTCTCCCTTCTGAGCTCCAGTTCCACAAATCTAACTACATACTGAATATTTCAGACGTGATGCCCTACATATGTTTCAAACTGAGCTTGTCCAACATGAAATTATCTTTTCCTCCAAACCTCTCCCTCTTCCAAATTTCCCGATTTCTGCTAAGGCTACCACCATCTTTTCAATCATCCAAGTACCCAATCTCAATGTCTTCTTTGACTCCTCAATTCATTTGCTTTCATTTATCCAACCGTTTGCAAATCTCGCTGTTTCTACTTCAACAATATCTCTTATATCCATTCCTTCTGGTCCACTCCAAGGACTACCATCTTGATTCAGGCCTTCCCTTTATCACCTTTCACCTGGACTACTGCAAGAAACTAGTAACAGATCTCTCCCTCTCATCTTTTTTCTCTCCAATCCATCTTCCACATGGCTGTCCAAGTAATTTTCCTAAAACAAAGGCCATTTCCCTCTGCAATAAACTCCAGTGGCTCCCTTTTACTTATAGGATAAAATATAAATTCCATGGTTACACTGTTAAAGTCCTTTACTACTTGGCCCCAACTACTTTTCCAGACTCCACTGCACATTACTCCTCTTACACATAACGGGAGTCCAGTCGAACTGCACTTTCTGAAATTCTTCATATGACTCATCTCCTACCTTATGCCTCTGCATTTAGTTTTCTCTTATTCCTAGAATGCATTCTACTTCACTTCTGGGTCTCAGAATCACTAATATCTTTCAACACTCAGTTCTAAAGCATCTTTTACATGAGGCCTTTTCTGATCTCCTTTCTCTCTTCTATATCTGCTAGTACTTCCTTCCCACCCACCCCTGCTCATTTACCTTATACTGATGTTGTATATATTTTGTATAAGCTTATATTTGTCCATGCTGATTTTCCTCCCCCTGCCAGAATGCAAACTTCTTTGAGGGCAATGACTGAGAGCAATGTTTTCATTTTTGTATTTGTATCCCCGGTACCTATATCACAATGTCTGGCACACAGAATATACGTAATAAAACTTGTTGATTGATAAAAGATAGGAATAATGAATGATAGAGAGAAGACACTGCTAATAAAACTATGAATTATGTAACTATTCTGGAAAATAATTTGGAATTATTGAAGAAAAACCACTGCACTGTCCATACTTTTTTTGACTCAGAAATCCACATATACCAAGGAGATCAAAGACAGAAGGAAAGAGCCATATATATTATACCAAAATATCTGTAGCAGTACTTTTCGTGGTAGGAAAAAAAAAAAGGAAGAAAAGTGGGTGCACATGGTTTGGGAAATGGATAGAAAAATTGTGGCATGTGAAAAATGTGAAACCGTGAATATGGGAAATTCCGAGGAACATGGGAAGACCTAAATAAACTAATGTAGAGGGATGTAAGCAGTACTGGAAAAATATGCATATTCACTATAACATAAATAACTCTAAAATGAATCTGAACATTAAATGACCATAATGACCAAAAGTAGCCCCAGAGAAGAGATAAATGCTTCCCCTCCATTTTGGGAAAGTTGAAGGACTACAGGTGTGAAATGTTTCATACACTATCAGACTCCGTCACTCTATCAGTTGATTTTAACCAGTTTTGTTATGGAGGGGGTCTCATTTGATGGGATCAAGGGGAGAAGAGAACATAATATTTGGAAATGACTGCAATATAAAAACAAAAGGCATCAATAAAACTTTTAAAAGTAAATTAAATGACAAATCAAACTTTACAAGAGAAAAAAAAATCCCCTTTCCAGAAGGTAATTTATTTCAAACAGAAGTCAGTTTAATATTGATTCTCAACACTAGGTATGTAGTCTTTTTTTTTAATCACTCAAGGAGATAATTGTTTAGCATTGAACTTCATTAATGTAAATGAGAAAAATAAAGATGGTGGTTAACTCTTCATGTTCTTTCTTCTAGCCCTATAAAAATAAGTATCTATTCAGTGTTGGAGGAGTTGTGGAAAAACAGACACACGAATATACTGTTGGTGGAGCTGCAAAAATGATAGAACCACAGAAAAACCTGGAAAGACTTACAAGAACTGATGCTGTGAAGAGAGTAGAAGCAGAACATTGTACATAGTAGGAGTAACATTGTTCAATGATCAACTGTGACACTTAGCTCTTCACAACAATACAATGAATAAATGATCCAACACAATTCCAAAAGACTTATGATGGAAAATGCTCTTCACATCCAGAAAAAGAACTATGGAGTCTGAATGCAGATCAAAGTATACCATTTTCACTTTTTTTTTGGTTGTTTTTTTTTTCCTTTCTTTCTTTCTTGTATTTTTCCCCCTTTTGTTTGGATTCTTCTTTCACAACATGACTAATGTGGAAATATGTTTAACATGACTGAATACACACACACATACATATATACATACATACATACATACATATATACACATATACATATATATATATATATAACCTATATGATTGCTTGCTGTATCAGAGAGAAGGGAGGGAGAGAGAAAAATTTGGAACACAAAATCTTACAAAAATGAATGTTGAAAACTATCTTTGCGTGTAATTGGAGAAAAAAAATAAAATACTATTAAGGAAAAAAGTGACAGAACCATTCTGGAAAGCAATTTGGAACTAAGCAAAGAAAGTGACTAAAATACCAAATCCCTTTGACCCAGAGATTCCACTGCCAAGCCTATACCCCAAGGAGGCAGATGACAACAGGAAAGTCCTCAAACGTACCAAAATATTTCTAAGTAGCACATTTTGTAGTAGCAAAGAACTGAAAACAAAGTAGGTGTCCATCAAGTGGAAAACAGCTAAATAAAACGAAGCATTTAAACACTGTGCTATTAGAAATGATGACTATAAAGAACATAAAGAACCACAAAAAGATTTATATGAAGTAGTGCAAAGTAAAGTAAGCAGAATCAGGAAAAAAACCATGCACAATGACTACAGCAATATAAATAGAAAAAAAAACATAACTGAAACAAAGCTGGTAAATTATAACGTACAAGCTTGATCCCTAAAGAAGAAATTTGGGAAGATACTTCCTCATACTTCTTTGCAGGAGTGGGGGGACTGCATGTGTGGGGTCACTAAAAATATGAGACTTTTTTTTAATGTTGCTAGTTTTGTGAAACTTTTTCATTTTGCATGCTTTATTATAAAGAATAACACCATCATAAGAGAATGGAAGGGAGATACATGGGTGGGGTAGAGGGTGGAAAGGAAGTATATGATTGTAGGTGATGTAAAAACAAGAGATATTAAAATAATTTCTTTAAATGAATAATTAGTAGAAGTGTTATGATCCTTATAGGAAGTTTTTTGCCTTTAGTCAGCAGTCTTAAAACCAAAGAAACATAACTATCCAAACAACTAAAGGTGGGATGGTTTCTGGTTTGCAGAAGCTCCAGAAGACTTGGACAATTATTTAACTTTCCCAGTCCTTCTGCCAGAGCATCTCAAGCATCTTTGGAATATGAGAACCTCTGTCACATATACATCAACATCTTATAGTATGAACAGTAGACTGCTAAGAAAAAGGATACATCATACAGAACTTCATAAAATAATGATTTTTAAAACTCCTGTATTTTAAAAGTTAAAAAAAAAAAGAAATTTGGAGATAAGGAAAGAGAAATATGAAAAAAGCAACCAACTTTAACTTGCTATTAGTTACATAAAGCAACATAAGGATATTATGTTTAAGTCCAATCACTTCAGACTATCTACTCATGTAGGAGTGAGACAGAGAAAGAGAATTAGAAGAAATCTGTTTTTTGAGGAATATATCAGTACACCATTCAGATATCAAAGTCTTGTGACATGTCTTTGACTTTGCTGTGCAAATAAAGTGCATTAACTCTCTAGCCAAGTCTCTGTCCTGACACAGTAAACTAAGAAGATAGAAAGTTACATATAGAAAAGAAGAAAGAGGATGGACAGGAACAATATAAAGACCAGATGTTAGTAGGAAACAGATAATTTATCACAAAGAAGTGAAAAATAATCTTGTCTCAATTTCAAAACTTTTATTTTTCAACACAAAACTTTTAAAGAATTTGTTTCCGTGAATATCCAAATTAGATTACAGAAGTAAGTGCTGGAAAGGTCCTCAGATATTTAGTGGCACAAATGAAGCCCTATTTTTTTTACTAACTCTTCAATTTCTTCCTTTCGATTCTCTCTAACCTATACAATTTTTTATTTTAATAAATCATTCACACATTCATGCTACCCTATGCATAATGTGATGTCTTTTTTTATGAGGGAAAAATATGTATTTATCTCAAAGCCAAAAGCATGAGATTGATTATATTGGCAAATTAGATTATGGGGATATGGTCATGGTCTCATTATCTTTTAAAAGTTTATATGTTGATGGTGGCAAAGAATTGGAAACTGAGGGGATACCTATCAATCTGGGAATAGCTGATCAAGTTATGGTATATGAATGTAATGGAATACTATTATGCTATAAGAAATGATGAGCAGGTGCAGAAAAACCTGGAAAGACTTATTTTAACTGATGCTGAGTGAAATGATCAGAACCAAGAGAACATTGTACGCAGTAATAGAATCACTGTATGATGATCAACTATGACTGACTTCTCTCTTCTCGATAATATAATGAGCCAAGACAATTCCAAAAGACTCATGATGGAAAATGTTATCCACATCCAAAGAAAGAACTGATGGAGACTGAATACAGATCAAAGCATATTATTTTCACTTTTTTTGGTAGTTTTTCCCTTTTGTTCTGTTTCTTCTTTCATAACATGACTACTATGGAAATATGTTTTACATGATTGCACATATATAACCTATATAAAATTGTTTATTGCCTTAGGGAGGAGAGAGAGAAAGGAGGGAGAAAGAAAAATCTGGAACCCCAAATCTCATAAAAAGTAAATGCTAGAGGGCAGCTAGGTGGTGCAGTGGATAAAGCACCAGCCCTGGATTCAGGAAGACCTGAGTTCAAATCCGGTCTTAGACACTTGACACTAGCTGTGTGACCCTGGGCAAGTCACTTAACCCTTATTGCCCCGACCCCACCCCCAAAAAGTAAATGCTAAAAACTGTCTTTACATGTAATTGGGAAAAATAAAAGACCATAAAAAAGTTCATAGGTTGGATCTCATCCCTGCTAGCAGAGCTACCTCTGCTCTGTCCCAGGGCCACAGATTAAATACCCTGCACAACAATCTACTTCCACAAATGTGCATTGTTGGTCAAAAAGACAAGTTGGGGAGAAGGGGAAGAAAGAAAAAGGGAAAGGCGGGAAGAGGAGAAAGACTGGGGTGGGGATGGGAGGTAAGGAGGGCACAGGCATATCTAGGTATTGCCTAAATCCAATATTTTCCTTTCCTTGATGTTAGGTTAGCTAATCATTGTATAGGTAATGTTCAAGACACTAGTCAGCTAGTGTTCAGCATGAAATATTAGCAAATATAAAATATGTACACAAGCAATATAAACTTGTTTAACATGACCCATTGTGTTAAGTCAAATAAAAGAAAATTCAGATAGATGGAAAGATGCCTTGAGACCCTGACCCGTGGTTTCTTGCAAGTTACAAGAAGTCTCCAGTACACCGCTTTAAATACATTAGGTACTTACCAATCTTTCATTCCTGAACAAATGAATAAGGAGTTTTTAAAAGCAGTAGTCACCACAGGTGGACTGAATAACAGCTGGATGCTATACATTTATGATCTATATACTCGTGTATACATATATATGTACATCTATATACTGATGGTAGGTGGTCTTTTGAAACAGGTGATTTTCTCTGGAAAATATAGGTTAAAAATGTACTTGTATATCAACACACATGCCAAAATCATTACACCATTTATTTACTCTGTACTTATTTTCATAATGTGTAGTTATTTTCATAATTTTTTTTTACCATAACTATGCTTTGATGTTCAAAAGCTGTTACTGGGGAATCTTTCTGAGGCCAGATATCTACTGTATAGTAATTACCGGCCCTAGATTTGGGAGGACCTGAGTTCAAATCTGGCCTCAGATACTTAACGCTTACTACCTGTGTGACCCTGGGCAAGTCACTTAACCCTCATTGCCTCACCAAAAATAAAATAAAAAGGAAAGGAAAAACCTTTTTATGTAGGTTACAAATTAATTTACCCTTAAAATTTATATTTTTTAAATTGCAAGACTATTTGCCAGCTTCAAAAACTATGCATGTTCCTCTAGCTCTTATAACCATCAACATGCAAGCATATGGGGGCAACTTATACTTAAATGCTTGGAAACATTAATCTTATTTTTAAATCTAGTCTTTAATATAAAGGTAAAATTATTTTAAGCACCCCAATTAACAAAATCTAGTATTTCACTGTAGCCAAATCCTAGTAATTGAATTACAGTGTAAGAGGAACACTGAAATTCAATAAAAGTCTGAATGACATACAATTATCTAGCTTCCAACTTTTAATTTCTTCAGATGTTTTAATAGCTCAAAATAGGGAAAGATCAAGTATCTCTACAAGCTTCTGCTGTTAGTTTTTCTCTCCTCTTCCCCCAAAAAGGAAACATCAAAGACTGTATGAAATCCTGTTTGCTTTGAGCAAAATAATATTTGAACTTTTCTATGAATGTTCCACAAAGCATTATTTTTCATCTTCTAGTTTCTCCAGTTTCTTAAACTAAATCTAATAAAAGATTGGTAATAATGTAAATAGGACAACTAGGTGGCCACTGCAGAGTGCTGGACTTGGAATCAGGAAGACTCATCTCTCTGAGTTCAAATCTGCCCTCAGATACTTAGGAGCTGTGTGACCCTAGGCAAATCACTTAATCCTGTTTGTCTCAGTTTCCACTCCAGTAGCTTTATCAAGAAAACCCCAAATAGGGCCATGAAGAATCAGACATGACTGAAATAAGTGAATAACAACAATGTAAGTGGAAAGAATGACAATAATGATCATAGGAAAAAAAGGAAATTTAATGTTTTGAAATTATAATAACAAGCTTGGCCCCAGAAGCAAGTGAGAGGATGCCTCCTACTTTTTTTGCAAAGGTAGGGGACAATGTGGGAGCTAGGAGCACTGCATATAATGTCATACTTTTAAAATATGTTAGTTTTGTCAAACTTTCCCCTTCACTCTTTTAATATTCTTTATTATAAAGGATAGCTCTCTAGGAGGGATTGGGACAAGGATACAATGGGAAATGTAGGTTGTAAAAAATCCAAAGTTATCAATTGAAATGGATTTTTAAAAACCTTCAAGGGCCCCTAGGTGGCACAGTGGATAAAGCACCAGCCCTGGATTCAGGAGGACCTGAGTTCAAATTTGACCTCAGACACGTGACAATTATTAGCTGTGTGACCCTGGGCAAGTCACTTAACCCTCATTGCCCTGCAAAAGGAAAAAAAAGAAAAAAAAACCTTCAAAACTAATCCCAAAGTTCAATTCACTATTCACTTTTTTGGGGGGAGGGGCGCAATGGGGGTTAAGTGACTTGCCCAGGGTCACACAGCTAGTAAGTGTCAAGTGTCTGAGGCCAGATCTGAACTCAGGGCCTCCTGACTCCAGGGCCGGTGCTCTATCCACTGCGCCACCTAGCTGCCCCAACTGATTTGCAAAATAACATTTTTTTTTCTCAACTTAAATATAATTTTATTTCTGCTTTATTCTTTTTAAATGTCTACCTTTTGGGAGCAGCTAGGTGGCACAGTGAATAAAGCACCAGCCCTGGATTCAGGAAGACCTGAGTTCAAATGTGGCCTCAGACACTTGGCACTTACTAGCTGTGTGACCCTGGGCAAGTCACTTAACCTCCATTGCCCCCCCCCCTCCAAGAATAGCTAAGTAAATTGTGGTACACGAATGTAACAGATACTGCACTGTAAGAAATGGCATGTATGAAAAATTCAGATAAGTATGGGAAGACTCATGAACAGTTGCAAAGTAAATCAAACAGAAGCAGGAAAGACAAACAGTAACTACAACAATGTAAAATTAAAAAAAAAAAACCCACCAGTAAAAAGAAACTAAACAATGTGTGATTAAGACCAAGAGGGCCCATTTCCTCCCTAAATTGCAAAAGACAGAAAAGAAATGGTAAATACTGCAAATAATTTCAGACATAGTTTACGTGTTGGTTGATTTTGTTGAACTCTTTATTTTTATTTTTTTAATCTTTTTATAAAACATGGTTCTAGGGGCAGCTAGGTGGCACAGTGGATAGAGCACTGGCCCTGGAGTCAGGAGGACCTGAGTTCAAATCCGGCCTCATACACTTGACACTTACTAGGTGTGTGACCTTGGGCAAGTCACTCAACCCTCATTGCCCAACCGAAAAACAAAAAACAACCAAAAAATAAAACATGGTTCTCTGGATTGGGAAGGGTATATTTTGGAATGAATATGACGTAAAAACAAAAGGAATAAAGAAAAATTAAATTACATTTAAAAAAAATTTATTAAGACATTTGGTTTTTAGTGCATTCGATTCTAATAAGAACTGCCATGATGTACCTACCTAGCCAAAAGAAATACCTTGTTACTTTTATATTGAAAGCAAAATCAAATAGAGTAGTCAACATACAATAGTTTAAAATCTCTACATCTCTTTAGAGAGATTAAGCCTTGGTTAAAATAACTTGATCAGAATTTGGCTCCTCCAGAACTTTCACACTCAAGGGGATTAGCAGTTCAAGTATGAGTTGTACAAAAATATACCAAAACTTGAGCTGTTGCAGCTGCTGTTGGCCAGAGCCTGCCTGCTGTCTGAAAGCAAAGAAAGGCTTTCTAAAAATGTATTGACCCACTGAGACCCCCTGCCCCACAATCTCCTGAACACCTGATACATGTTAAATCCCAAATGGTGTCACATGTCAGTATAAAGACACATGGAACAACTTAACAATACTCAATACCAGTAGAGAACAGTTGTTTTCCACTTAATATAACATATCCTAAACAGAACTCATTATCGGTCCCTCCAAACCCATCCCTCTTCCAAACATTCCTTTTAACATTGAGAGTACTAGCATCCTTACTGTCTTCCAGGTTCACAACCTCAATGTTGTCGACTTCCTCTCTCACTGCCACTCACTCGGTATATACAAAATCTTGTTGCCAAGTTCTGTCATTTCTACCTCTCTGACATACCCTCTTTTTTCCTGTTACCACCATAGTTCTGGCCTTTGTCACCTATTGTAATAGCTTTTTTTTTTTTAAAGGGCAATGAGGGTTAAGTGACTTGCCCAGGGTCACACAGATAGTAAGTGTCAAGTGTCTGAGGCCGCATTTGAACTCAGGTGCTCCTGAATCCAGGGCCAGTGCTTTGTCCACTGAGCCACCTAGCTGCCCCTGTAATAGCTTCTCCTCCCCCCAACCCCAAAAGCTTCTTAATTTGACTCCCTGCCTTCCTCCCTACTTCCACTCAGCTGCTAAAATGATTCTACTGAAGGGCAGGTCTGATTATATTATTCTCCTACTCAATAAATTCCAGTGGCTTGCTATAACATCTAAAATAAAATAAAAATCCTTCATTTGGCATTTAAAGCTCTTAATGACCTCATCTCTTCCTAACTTTCTAGGCTTCTTAAACATCACTCTCTTTTCCTCACTCTACAGTTAACCCACATGGCCACACCTGCAGTTTCTCACACATGATGCTCCACTGTATTGGTAGCTTCCTGTTCCTGAAATGCCCTGTCCCCTGCTCATTTTAGCCTATTAGAATCCTTGCCTTCACTCAGGC
Organism: Dromiciops gliroides; assembly: GCF_019393635.1. Taxonomy (NCBI): domain Eukaryota; kingdom Metazoa; phylum Chordata; class Mammalia; order Microbiotheria; family Microbiotheriidae; genus Dromiciops; species Dromiciops gliroides. The sequence continues at coordinate 586,638,053 of NC_057861.1, forward strand.
TCAACTAGCATCTTCTATATAAGACCTTTCCCAGCTCCCCATATAATAGTTTCTTCCCTTCCAAAGTTATTGTGTTTCTACTTTCAATGTATCTTGTATATACTATATACAAGCTACAGAAAGGATCTGAAACATATATCCATGGGGACTGTGAAGATATAAAGATTTCTACATTTGGAAATTAAAATTTAAAACATTATGCTCTTCAGCTGCTATCTTCACATCAATAACTTCTGCTATAAAAAGAGCACTGGACTTGGAATCAGGAAGACCTGAGTTCAAATCCAGAATTAGATACTTAATATCTGGGTGACCTTGGGCACGTCACTCAATCACTGTCTGCCTCAACTTCCTCATCTGTAAAACGGGGATAATAAAATAGCACCTACATCTAAGGTTGTTGTGAGGATAAAATAAGACATTTGTAAAGTAATCTTTAAAGCATTATGTAAATGTCAGTAGTAGTAGCAGTAATGACTGAATATTACAAATATTAAGAATGACAAATCATATTAATGGAACAGCAAATTAAAATTTGAAAAACCAATCCTTACTTTAAGTTACTAAATTGACAGATTCCTATTACAAGTAATAACCAGACATATACTACATCATGGAAATGAATTTGTGGGGACAAGTTAGAATAGTATTTCCCTCATTTCTCAGAAAACAATTGCAAAAAAAAAAGAAAACAATCGTAAAGGTCTACTCTGCTCTATCAGACAATAAAAAGTATAGGAATAGAGAAGCAATGCAGGAAAGGATAATGGTATATTTAAAAAACTTTTAAAAAATTATTTAACACAAAAGAGAGCAGTTAATAAGTGCTCCTTATATGTTTCCTAGGAGTAATGTGAAGACTGCAGAGTTAAAATGCTTTTAGTTATTTTTTAAAAATGGAATAAACACAAATAATAATTCTTCTTTATTCTTAACTTAAGACAAAACCTTTCCTAAATTTCTCACAACCCCCGGGGAGACTGTCCAGTTATAGGGTTTCTGTTATTTGGTTTGGTTTTTTTTTTAAACTTATATAAACTCTCAAAAATGGAGTAAGATATATTTTTAAATTGAGATGAAAGACAAATTCTGCCTTATCAAACTCTAGATCCAGATGGTTGGCCTTCCCCTTGTTAGGTAATGAGGATTCTGCCTGATAGCATTCCTACTTAAGCATAAATTACATAAAGAGGGTAAACTTCTCTTGTAGGACAAATAATCCAAACTGATCATCATAGTTTTGTGTTTAATTCGCCACCATTGAACTCCAATATAAGACAATTTAAATTTTTCACAAAAAGAAGTAAAGTTACAATTAAGGTAATGGTAATGGTCACTGGTTTAAATGCTTGCAAAATTTAAAAGAAAAACAAAAAGGCATAGACATTGTAAATAGAAAACCTAAATAAGAACGACTGGAAATTATACTGAAATTAATACTGGGGCAACTAGGTGGTACAATGGATAAAAGCAATGGCCCTGGATTCAGGAGGACCTGAGTTCAAATCTGGCCTCACACTTGACACTTACTAGCTGTGTGACCCTGGGCAAGTCACTTAAACCTCATTGCCCCACCCCACCCCCCAAAAGAAAAGAAATTAATACTATATTTCCCAATACAAATATCTCCCTCTAATTTCCTGGTCAAAATATTTTTCAGTCTAACAGAAACCACTATGAAACAATTAATATTTTGATGAAGCACAAAATGTTTCTTAAATTTTCCACATTAATATAAATATAAACCATAATAATCTCTACTAAAACTTATAAACACTGTGCCATTTTATTTAACGACCAAATCTTTCATTTCAGATCAAACTAACCCATTTCTGAATCTCTTAAAATCCCTGGTTAAAAGACAATTCCAGTGGATAGAGCACCTGAGTTCAAATCCGGCCTCAGACACTTAATACTTACTAGCTGTGTGACCCTGAGCAAGTCGATTAACCCCAATTGCCTCACTAAAAAAACAAACAAACAAAACCAACAAAAGACAATTCCAAAGAACTCATGATGGAATATGTTCTCCACATTCAGAAAAAAGAACTGTAGATTCTGAATGCAAATTGAACCATACTGTTTCTACTTTCGTTTTTTGAGGTTTTTCCCTTTTGCTCTGATTCTTCTTTCACAACGTGACTAATGCTGAAGTATGTTTAATGTGATTGTACATATATAATCTATATAAAATTGTTTTCTGTCTTGGGGAGGGAGCAGGAAGGAGAGAAAGGGGAAAATTTTGGAACTAAAAATCTTATGAAAACAAATGTTGAAAACTATCTTTACATGTAGCTGGAAAATAATAAAATACTTTTATGGTTTAAAAAAAATCCCTAGTTAAAATACCACAACTTGATGAGTGGAATAGACAGAGAAAATAACAATTCTGATTCTATTAGAAAATGTAGAAACGATAATCATAAACAATGACAGATTCCAAAATGCATATTATTAATAAACAGTTATTTTCTAGTTTCTAAAACATAGAGGCCCCAAATATAGTCATTCTCCTTTCTTAAAATATCATTTTTCTATAGAATTTCAGTTAAAAGATCCTTGAGCAGAACGCCTGTTGGAATTAAGTTCTTATACAATACTTACTAAATGTGAAATTTTGTAGAACTAGAATCAAATTCACAAAGTCTAAGAAGTTATGTTAATCAAGAAGTGACACAGATTACAACTCCCATCAAGAGAGGGCAAAGTCTAGAAATCTCAGGAAATCTTGTTTAAACTATTTCTACAATTACATAGAATTGTTAGTATCTAATATTTATAATGTTATATATTTAATTAATATGCAAAACAGAAATAATCGCTCTAAAAATTGAGAGAAATGTCAAATTACATATGAATTAGACATACAAGCACAAATGCAAAATTAAAATTAATGGAGTGGTCAAAAATTGATATACTATCTTCAGAAATATATTTGCTGTGAAAGTACTGAGCATTACAATTAGAGGGGACTATCCTATGTAAACAGATATAATTAAGAATCCTAATACATATTTTCTTCATTATCATTCATATGCTAAAGACTCTGTAGGCCAAATTACAAGCCTATGTTTGCTTATTCAATCATATGATTACATTAGTTCAACATGCCTATATATATATGCATATTTATAAAATATAGGCATTTGTTGTCTCTCCTATTAGAATGTAAACTTCTGAGTAGGCAATTTTACTCTTTGTATAGTGTCTGGCATACAATAGGTGCTTAATAAATGCCTGATGGTTGGTTGATGCACCTGGGACCTTTTAGGGATGACACAACAACCCCTTTTTGACAGTAGTGGTCATAGGTAAATAAATTACAGGTGATCTGCATTCTTGTATTCTATTTAAGAAACCAACACAAGTCAGAGTCCAGAAGATTCTGAGAGTAAAACTTAGAAGACAGCTCAAATTTAAAAAGCTGAATTCCCTCCAACTCTTTGGGAGAGACCCAAATTTGTATCTCACACACACACATACAACACACACAAAACAGAACGGTGGTCTCATCCTCTTAAGGGGGCAATTAAAAACACACCTACTTGTGTAATGTAGACCTCAACTCTTATACTAACTAGTCTGGTTGCATCAGTTACATATTTATAAATTAATCTAATGAAATTCTAGTAGATAGGCTTCAAAAGACTTATGATTTTCAAGATCTTTTCCAACAGGAACATGAAGTGAACCTATTTACTAATTTGCTTTCCTACTGTCCTTATAATAATAAATAACAATAACAATTCATTTGCATAGTACTTTAAATTTATAAATCATAATTCATCCATGAAACTTTTGTCCAAAGTTTGAATGGAAAAACAGAAAAGTTACCTGCCTATTTCTATCCAGTTTTGCATTAAATCAGTTGCTGACTGTTTAGAGGATGAACATTCAGTCTCTGGATTATCCATTTTGTTTTCGTCCTTCTACCACTTTCTGCCAACATCTTGGCTACTTTACTGCTCATTAGCACATCCACCACTAAGTGGCCATGGAAAGGGAAAGGAGATAAAACTAAAATCAGTAATCTTTACTTCTTCCAGTAACACTTATCAAAGACATAAAGGAAGAGATGAAATGACAAGTTTGCCTCACTTTACATAAGACAGGAATTTCTGAAAAGCAGAATAAATTGAAATTCTTAAAAGGGAATCATTTGGTAAATGTACTAGAAGAATCTGTTGTTTAGTGAAATTTTATGGCGAATCTTTTTTGTAAATTAAAGGCTTTCTTTGTAAATTAAACACACCCCCATGGTAGCTTTTTGGGCAATCAAGATTTTTGTAAATTGGGATTTCTTCAAATGGCCAACATAAATGAAACTCACAGGTAATTTCCCAAACTTTCCTGTGCCCTCACATTACCCCATCATCATTAATAAATGAGAACTGATGAAATGTTTATAACCAGTTAGGGAGAACATCACTTTATTTTTCCCCCAAGAAAGTATTTACTTCAATGCGACTATTATTTTGGAGCTTAATTTTGAAGTTTTTCTGTTTAGAAGTGTAATGTAGAAATTTGTAGAAAGAGATAAAGAAACATACATGAATCCTGATCATCCAAGGTTTTAATATCCGAAAGATGTCAGGTAGTCAGTCAATAAATATTTATTAAGTACCTACTATGTGCCAGGCACTACAGTAAACATGGGGGATATAGAGGGGCAAAAGAGAGAGAGAGATCCTACTCTCAAGCAGCTGAAAGTCTAATGGGGGAGACAACAAGCAAATAAATATTTATAAACAAGCTATATACATCATAAAGAGGAAAGGCACCAGAATTAGAAGGTACTGAGAAAGTTTTCCTGTAGAAGATGGAAGTTAGCAGGCAGAGATGAGATCATTTCAGGCCCAGGGGATAGCCAGAGAAAATGAACCAAGGAAAGATGTAGTATCTTGTTTGTGGAACCGACAAGAGGTCAGTGTCCCTGGATCAAAGAGTGCATATCTGGAAGTAAATTGTAATAAGACTGTAAAGATAGGAGGCGCTAGGTTATGAAAGGCTTTGAAAGGTAGAGAATTGTGTATTTGATCCTGCAGAGCCACTGGAGTCAGTGGAGAGATGCTGCAAAGGTGAGACTGACAGGCCTTGGCCAAGAGATTAGATATGGAGGGGGAGTGATAGTGAGGCATCTACTGGGACTTGTAGGTTTCTAGGTTGAAGAATCAGAGAGGATAATATTACCCGCTACAGTCATTTGGAGGGTATGGCAGGGAAAAGACAATGAATTCAATTTTGGACATGTTGAATTTAAGATGTCTACTGGACATCCAGTTTAAGAAAGGTAGTTGGAAATGCAAGACTGGAGGTCAGCAGAGAGGCTAGGGCAGGACAGGTATGATTTGAGAATCGTTAAGTAAAGTAGTACAGAAGAAGAAGAGAAGAGGTCCCAGGACAGAGCCCTGTGAGACACCTACAGTTAGAGGGTATAACTTATATAAGGATCCAGAAAAGGAGAATGGGGAGGAGCAGACATAGATAGGAGAACTAGGAAAGAGCAGTGTCCTGAAAACATGTCAAGGAGGAGAGGGTGATCAACAGTGTCAAAAATTGCAGAAAAGTCAGAGAACTGAGTACTGAGAAAAGACCACTGGATTTGGCAACTAAGAGATCTCTGGTAACTTTGTTACTAGAGAGTAGTTTTGTTGGAATGATGAGGTTGGAAGCCAGATAATAAGGGATAAAAAAAAAAGTGAAAGGGGGGGAGCAGCTAGGTGGTGCAGTGGATAAAACACCAGCCCTGGATTCAGGAGGACCTGAGTTCAAATACAGCCTCAGACATTTGACACTTACTAGCTGTGTGACCCTGGGCAAGTCACTTAACCCCCACTGCCCCTTGCAAAAAAAAAAAAAAAAAGTGAAAGGACAGACAATGGAGATATTCATGGTAGAAATTTTAAGGAATTTAGCCACAGAGAACAAAAGAAATCTAGGATGATAGTGGGGATGGAAGGATCAAATGAGGGTTTTTTCAGGATGAGGGAGAGATGTGGACATGTTTGTAGGCATAAGTGATAGAGTGAGGACAACAGAAAGCAATCTGCTGGAGGAGACAGGATGGAATGCGATTGTGCAAGTAGAGATGAGTGATATAAGATGATACAAGGAATTAATGCAAATATATAAGAGCAAGAAGTAATTCCCTAACTGGAAGATATAAAAGGCTAATTTTTTTAAAGAAAAAATGTAATCAATAACAACATGAAAGAATGCTGGAAATCACTAATAACAAGAAATATGCAAATTGAAACAACTGAGGTTTCACCTTACATCCATCAGAGGCAAAGATAATAAAAATAGTAAAGGCTGGAAGGGCTGTGAGAAGACAGGCACTGTTGGTAGAGCCATGAATTACTCCACCTCGTCTAGAAAACACTTTGGAACTATACTGGAAAAATTAATACATCATACATATCCCTTTGTGGCAGCAATATTATTACCAAGCATATACTATAAGGAGATCAAAGAGGTAAAGGTCCCATTTAAACAAAAACATTTATAGCATCTCTTTTCATGGAGGCAAAACCTAAAAACAAACCTGAAAGCAAAATAGATACCCATTAATTGTGGAATGGCTGAAAAAAATCATGGTATAGGAATTTAATGGATTGTTAATTGCAATGACAAATTAAGGAATTCAGAGAAATATGGGAAGGCCTATATAAACTGCCTCAGAGTATAGCAAAATCAAGAAGATAATTAATGTAATTACCACAATAACATAAAGGAAAATAACATTAAAAGACATGAGAACTCTGATCAATGCAATAAGCAATCACAGATAGCTGTTGTTGAATTCAGTCCTGTCCAAGTATTAGTGATCCTGTGGATCACATTGCCCATGGGGTTTTCTTGGCAAAAAAAGTGGAATGGTTTGCCATTTCCATCTCTGGTGGATTAAGTCAGAGGTTAAGTGACTTGCCCAGGGTCACACAGCTAGTAAGTATCTGAGGCCAAATTTGAAGTCAGTTCTTCCTGATTCCAGACTTAGTGCTCTATCCGCTTAGCCGCCTAGCTGCTTTTTCATGACTAGATTACTGATAGTTAAACATAACCCTAACCCTCCTCCTCTTGGCAAAGAGGAAGTGGTCTATGGGTGCAGAATGAAGCATATGTTATCAGATATCTTCAATGTGTTAGTTTTGCTTAAACGCACTTCCTTATTTCAAGAGAAGGCTCTAATAGGGGAAAAGGAAAGGAAAACTGGTGATAGAAATATAAAAAAAAGAAAAATCATTAAAGGCATCATGCATACATGTATATATGTGTGTATGCATGCATGTGTAAACGTACACAAACAATGTCTTCATTATGGAAACTCCCCTGACCTCCACATAGATAAACTAAATGGATTGTATATAGGTTCAGTATAATATAGAAAGAATCAAAACTATCTTATTTAAAATGTCACTTCTGCCAAAATTAAGTGTGGTGAACAAATGAGTAATGTCACAAGGCCCTTACTGTCAGTCTGTAGGAGTTCTAGATTAGCAATAATTTTGATTCTTACATGAATATCTTACAGTATTTTCTAGTTTGCCCTTGCATGAAGTGTTAGGATCTAGAGGTATCAAATATTGCTTATGTGAACTAGACATGTTAAATCAACATGATGACTGAGCTTTTGAAAATATGCTGATCTGAATCCTGTTAACTTCAGGTTAGATTTATAATATAGAAAAAAGAAGTGTACAGAGAGCTGGCAATATGATTAAATTCTCTGAGCTTCCATTTCCTTGTCTGATTTGTCTACCTTTTAAAAGGACTACTGATAATCAAAAAACTTTTATGTACAGGGCGGGCCAAAAGTCATGAAAAGGTTTTAATATGTAATAACTCCTTTGTTTTTCATTTTAATTTATAATAACCATAGCATCACATACAGTATATATAGGAAATGAACTTATATTATTTGTGAAAAATTAAATCTCACAAAGGGCAAAAAATAAAGAAAAAATTTCAAAAAGTTATTAAAACATTGTGACTTGTGGGGGCAGCTAGGTGGTGCAGTGGATAAGCACTGGCCCTGGATTCAGGAGTACCTGAGTTCAAATCCAGCCTCAGACACTTGACACTTACTAGCTATGTGACCCTGGGCAAGTCACTTAACCCCCATTGCCCTGCCAAAAAAACCACAAAAAAACAAACAAAAACAAAAACAAAAAAACAAACATTGTGACTTGTGGCCCACACTGTATATAATGAGCTCTTTGAGAGCAGGGTTTGTGGACTGGACACCCAAAGCATTGGAAGATGGGGGGGTACAATAGAAATAGCATGGAATTTGCTGTCAAAAGATCTGAGTTTGAATTCTGGCTCTCAGACCTTGGACACCTGCCCAAATTTTCACATCTGTAAAACGAGGGGGTTGGACTAAATAACCTCTGAGCCCCTCTTTCTATTGTCAGGCTGTAATTCTATCTGTCTGATCAGAAGACAGATATATACATATGGATATGATTTAAGATAAAAAGTTTTAACTAGAGTTAGAACATTATCTTATTTTCATTAGCATGACAGCACCATCTTGTGGCTGATAGAATGAGTCAAAAATACATTAGAAAGGAAAATCAAACTGAAGCCGAAAAGAGATTATTACTTCAAACACTTTGTAATTTGCTCTTCCATAGGAATTACAAATTCTATATTTTTATAAAATTCTGACAATTCTAATGCATTTCAGTAAACAATAATACCAATCATTTTAGTGGAAGTTTTAAAATGAGTTTTCCCAACAATACAATCATAATATAACTTGAGTTTTGCTTTAAGATTTAGGAAACACTGGGGGCAGCTAGGTGACACGGTGGATAAAGCACTGGCCCTGGATTCAGGAGGGCCTGAGTTCAAATCCAGTCTCATACACTTGACACTAGCTGTGTGACCCTGAGCAAGTCACTTAACCCTCATTGCCCCAAAACAAACAAACAAAAAAGATTTAGGAAATCCTGCCTTAAAAAACAAAAATTTTTTGTGAGAGGGGTAGTCCAAGGATGCTTATTCACTACTTTCAACAAATGAAGAAATTGGGGCTCAGAGGTGTTAAGTACCTAGATCAGGATCACATGGCAGGAAGTATCACCGTTAAGACTAGGACCCAAGTTTGTCTTCTGACTCCAATAATGTCTAATAGCTAACATTTAGATATTGTTTCAAAATTTTCAAAGCAATTGACACCTTATCACCCTAACCACCATAAAAAGGACATAAGTGTGAACTTTTGCAATATTCTGTCATCTCCCTGTCTCCAGTTTCTTTCTTGTATAGACTCTATAGAATTGCCACACTTCATAAAACAAGACTTTCATCATATTTACCTGCTCAAAAACTTTCAAGGGTTCCCCACTGGTCACATAATATATCCCAAGTCCTTGGTTAAGCATTCAAAGCATTCATTCCATGGTCTAGACTCAGAAGTACCTTTCCACATTTTTTTCCTACTACTACCCTCTTGATCTACTAACTGGTGGATTACATATATCCTATACATCCCTATCTTTACTCATGTTATCCCCTAATCTGTTTGCCAAAAATATTACTGATCTGTAAAAGCCCTATTCAAATCCTACACCCTAAAAAGTCTTTTTAACTATTAGAGCTTTCTTTTGAATTCAAAATACTGATACTTGATGACATGTTACACTGCAATATGCCTTGTATCATTATTTAAAATGTGTATCTTCTCTTTTGGACTAAAATATAAGCTCCTCAAGTATAAAGACATATAATTCATAGTTTCCAAAGTGCCTATAAGGTGTTATGCAAAACATTTAAATATTTACTGAATAAATTAATTCAACAGGTTGAGTCCTTTTTAAATTATTTCTTTTTTAATCATGGGACAATTTCCATAAGTTGTTGTGTAGTCTTTTTCAGGTATGTCCAACTCTTAGTCACCCCATTTGGGGTTTTCTTAGAAAAGAAACTGGAGTGGTTTACCATTTCCTCCTCTAGCTCATTTGACAGATGAGGGAAACTGAGGCAAATAGGGTTAAGTGACTTGCCCAGAGTCAGATGGCTACTAAGTGTCTAAACTCTAGGCTCAGTGTCTATCCACTGTGTCTCCTAGCTGCCCAGTTTCCATAAGTACAAAAAAGTAAACTGAAATATACTGCCAGGGGCAGTTAGGTGGCACAGTACATAAAGCACCAACCCTAGATTCAGGAGGACCTGAGTTCAAATCCAGCCTCAGACACTTGACACCAGCTGTGTGACCCTGGACAAATCACTTAACCCTCATTGCCGCGCCCCAAAACACACACACACACACACACACACACTGCCACACATTCTTGGCAGACAACAATCAATTTTCCTTTATAGTAATAATACAGGTGAAAAAGCAGATGTAGGAAAGCAATAAGTCTTCAAAATAAAAAAATGTTTCAATTGTAAATCTTTGAGATGTCATTAGGTATAAATGGAAAATTATACTACAAATAGTATCTTTTTTAAAAGTCTCTTTTTGATTTGGATTAGTGTTATACATACATGGGCAAGTTTTCCAAAAGCAGTCTCTTTTTTTGGCATTTCTTTTGGCAGAAAGTAACTGGTATGCTGGCCAATTCATTCAATTATGCCTAACAAACATTTTTAAGTATCTTTGAAAGTCCTCCAGAGATATAATTTGGAAATAGCTCATCAAAATTTTTTAGGAAAATAAATTATACATACTGACTTGAAACAAAAATTGAGTTTAAATAAAAGATTTAAATAAGGAGGGGATAATTATCTTATTGATATTAAGACAAGAACATGATGCTACAGATTTCAAAATGGAAAACCAGAGAAGAAATTTAAGATTCTCTCTTCCCAGACTACAACTGCAATATGATATATTGGTAATGACAGCTGCAATGAGACATTTAGCAATAAGTCATGCTGAACAGTTAAGGAATAAAAATACTGCAACAACTCTAATAGATGTGATAATTTAGTATCCAATGCAAAAAAAAAAAAGCATATAAACTAGTTTTCATACTCAGAAATGATCCAAACTTGTTCAAAGGTTTAATATAAGCTATTTATAGCGATACAAGTCTTTAAGAAAATTGATTTATTATTCAGTGGTCTGATATAATATAGCCACAGTTATTTCTATTATTTCTGAATTACCCATACAACTAAAGTACATGCTCCCAGACCAAAACTTTCTTCTTTACTCCATAAGTGCTCTCGATTCTAATTCAAAATTAAGTTCCTTGACAGAAGGGACTGTCTTACCATCATATTTGGATCTCAATTGCCTAACACATGGTTTGGCATATAATTTGAAAAAATTCATTCATGCTAAAACTATTGATGGATACGTATCTTACGAGCACACAAAAATTTTCCAATTGCAAAGTTCCAACTCAAATTTTCTTTCCTGTTTCTACTTTTTTTTTGAGGTTTTCACCTTTTGTTCTGATTCTTTCACAACATGACTAATGCAGAAATACATTTAATGTGATTGTATATATCAGATTGCTTTCTGTCTGGGGAGGGGGGAGAGGGAAGGGAGGGAGGAAGAAAAATTTGGAATTCAAAATCTTATAAAAACAAATGTTTTTTAAAAACAACTATCTTTACAAGGGCAGCTTGGTGGAGCAGTGGATAATGCACCGGCCCTGGATTCAGGAGGACCTGAGTTCAAATCTGGCCTCAGACACTTAACAATTACTAGCTGTGTGACCCTGGGCAAGTCACTTAACCCCAACTGCCCCCCCCAAAAAAAAAACTCCACAAAAAACTATCTTTACATGTAACTGGAAAAAAATACTTTTTAGATTGGAAAAAATAATTTATTAATAAAAATAAAATGTATCAATAAAAATTAAAAATAATTTGTCTGTGTTCTTCACCATAATTTTCCAGCATTCAAATATTTTCTCATCAACTACTAATGAAAACAGAGTACAAAAATCACCCACACTGTCCTAAATAATATGGAAAAAATAAGAAATAGGTGGCTAAGACTGTATAAGAGAAAAGACTTGTCATTAATCTATTTTAAGCTACTTTTTTTATAACCCTGCTTATTTTATAAGATTATTTAATTGTTATTGCAGTTCGGTCATTCAGTCCTATACAATTCTTTTGTGACTCTATGGACAATAGCACACCACTACCACTACTGTCCATGGAGTTTACCATTTTCCTCTCCAGTGGATTTAGGTAAACAGAGGTTAAGTGACTTGCCCAAGGTGACACAGCTAATAAGTGTCTGAGACTGGATTTGAACTCAGGTCTTCCTAATTCTAGGCTCAGAGTTCTATCCACTGAACCAACTAGCTGTCTCCTAGATACTTAGTGGGTGGATACAATAGTTTGGGCTACAAATGTTGAGAAATACTGTAGAGAGAAGACATTGCTAATATCAATTAATGGTCACTAAAGACCCATAATATGCTAATAGTGACCTGATATTCATTACTTTACTAATGACTTTTAGGATACTTTGTAGTATAATCATGTTCATCTTCTAATAAAGAATCGATTGGAAAAAATGTACTACCTCATCATGGATATTAAACAATCTGATAGATTTCATGTTTAATTTTTATCTTCTGGAGTTAAGAGATTTAAGTTAAAAAGTTTAAGTCAGAAAACAAGTCTAGAAATATAAAGCACAGAAAAATAATCCCTGAAATGAAACTAAAGCTCTAAGAATAGAAGATAAAACAAGTAAATTTTGATTTGAGGTTTTATTGGATTGTGTCTACTGAATTCGGCTACTCGCTAAGCTATTTTAAAAAGTATTACACCACTTTTTTTATTAGTTAGTGTACTACCCTTACAATAAGGTAATTTATACAATAAGATATTATTTCAAATATACTACAATCAAATTTATTTTATTGTTGGTAATGAAAGAGGTTACTTTCTAATAAATGACTCATCTTAAAGCTAGATATGTCGATGATAAAATTGTATTCAAATGCTTATCTTCAATGAAGCTACTCTTTCAATTGATTTACTGCTGAATTTGGTGCAATGGCCAGTGACCAAATAAGATTCATTTAAAGGACCAATGCTGGGAATACCCATAAAACTGCAGTAGAGCAAAATTCAAGAACAAGTCAGGAAACTTGAACTTCTTATTTTAATTGTGACACTGAATATTTCAGTAGCTTTATGTAATCTGCTGTAACACATACTATATTTAGTTGAAGTGATACATATTTTACTTGCAGCAAATCAAATATAAAGATTAGAAATTGATTTGTTTGTGTTTGTATTCCCAGAACCTATTTCCTGCTTTAAATTTCTATCCCCAGTATCATGAAATACTGCATTTTTGACACCATACTAAACACAATGGTATTTATGTAGTTTAGATTAAAATTAATATTTATTTCAAAAAATTTATTTATATTTAAGTTAGCACATGTTCTGATGGTGATACTGAGAAACTTGTTAGAGCCAGTAAATTGGCAGAAGGTATGAAAAAAATCAATACTTTAAATAAAACTTTTAATAAAAACTATAAACTTATCAAGAAGACAGTTAGGTGGTTCAGTGAATAGAGCACCAGGTATGGGGTCAGGAAGACCTAAGTTCAAATACAGCCTCAGGCACTTGGTAGCTGTGTGACCCAGGGCAAGTCACTCAACCCCGTTTGCCTCAAGTTTCCTCATCTGTAAAATGAGCTGGAAAAAGAAACAGCAAACTACTCCAGTATCTACGAAGAAAATCCCAAATGGTCAACTACTCAACAACAACAATAAACTTATCTCCCACCAACTGATGAACCTTCAATTTCTTCTCTTAGACTCACTGTCCTTGCACAGAGCATTGCTACTAACACTGAAATTATAACACGGTCTTGGAAAAACATCTGATAATTAAAAGTAAAAATGCTAACATTAAAAGATGATGTTGATCACAAATTTTTTTAAAAGATATTTAATTTATTTATATAACACTGAGCTCACTAACCATAAATTAAGTGTTGGATCAATAAGATGTCAAACAGCATTTATTAAGTACCTACTACATGTCTGACATTTTGCTAGGTGCTGGCAATAAAAACCCAGAGAATATAAAAATTTCTACTCTTAAGGAACTTCATTCTAGTGGGAAAGTCAAGTACATATATACAGCCTAAACAAAAAGATAATTATAACAAATAAACACCAAGTAGTTTAATACAAGGTAGTTTGGGAGGTAAGGCACTAACACTTTGGGGGGGGGGCGGGGTGAACGGGGATCAGGAAAAAAGGCTTTATGCAGAAGGTGGTGTTTGAAACACATCTTGAAAAAAGAAAGGTATTTTATGAAGCAGAGGAAAGGAAGAAATAAATTCCAGACATAAGGAATATCTAGTATAAAGGTACAGAGGGGGCAGCTAGATGGCGCAGTGGATAGAGCACCAGCCCTGGAGTCAGGAGTACCTGAGTTCAAATCCCGCCTCAGACACTTAACACTTACTAGTTGTATGACCCTGGGCAAGTCACTTAACCCCTATTGCCTCACTAAAAAAACAAAACAAAAACAAAAACAAAATAAAGGTACAGAGAAGATGGAAGAAGAGAGATTGAGTGTTGCAAAGAGAAGACCAGAGGACAAGAGTGGGAATGATGTCCAATGAGGCTGGAAAGATAGGGTTTTAAAAGCCAAACTCAGGCTGTATAAGGTTTTAAAAGCCAAACTCAGGATTTTACATTTGATTCTAGAGGAAAAAGGAAGCTACTGGAATTAAGGAGTTATATGATCCGTGCTTGATCAGATCTGTACTTGATTCAAATCACTTTGGCAGCAGCACAAAGTATAGACTGCCATGGTGAAAGACAAGATACGGAAATCAATTAAGAGGCTTGCAATAATCTAGACAGAAAATGATAAGGACTTAAACTAAGATGGTAATGTGAACTGAAAGATGTTGTGGAGTTAGAAAAGGCAAGACTTGGTAACTGATTAGCTATGTGGGGTGAAGGAGAGTGAGGAGTAAAGATAATGCTGAGGGTACAAACCTAGGAGTCTGAAAGGATAATGATTCCTCTGACAGAAATAGTCAAGTTTTAGATGAAGGGAAGGGTTGAGAGGAAAAATCAGTCCAGATTTTGAGATGTCTTATGGGATCATAAAGAGACCTTAAAGAGGATCTATTCCAGAGTTTTTGTGACAGAGACTCACTCCTTGGGCAGTCTAGTGAAGCCTGTGGGCTTCTTCTTAGGATGCTTTTAAATGCATGATATAAAATATACAGGATTACAAAGGAAATCAATGATATCCAAATATAGCTATCAAAATATATTTTAATTTCAAACTCCAGGTTAAGAACATTTGATATATTCCAATCCCCCTCATTTTACAGATGAAGTTGGGCTCAAAAAGGTAATGTGACTGGCCCATAGTCCTACAAATGAGAAAAAGCCAAGATTCAAATAGGTCCCTAGACTCCAAATCCAGTGCTGTTTCTTTTTCTTCCTCCTTTGTAATCATGTAAACATGCAGTATGTATTCTTACCTACATGTCACTTTCTTTCTTTCTTTTTTTTTTTTGCAGGTCAATGGGGGTAAAGTGACTTGCCCAGGGTCACACAGCTAGTATGTGTCAAGTGTCTGAGGCCGGATTTGAACTCAGGTACCCCTGAAACCAGGGCTGGTGCTTTATCTACTGTGCCACCTAGCTGCCCCCTACATGTCACTTTCAATTACTTTTCTTTTCTTTCTTTTTTTTTTTTGGTAACAAACATTTATTTTATTTTTCCAGTTACATGTAAAAGTAGTTTTCAACATTCATTTTCATAAGATTTAGAGTTCCAAATTCTTCTCCCTCCCTTTCCTCCCCACTCCACAATCAATTACTTTTCTTAAGGGAAATGTACTGTGTTTAACATAAATATATAATGCCCAGTGGTAAAAGGATAGGAAATTCAGAAATTTATAAACAATTTAAACATAAAAAGAATCTGGCAGAACAAAGACATTACTGAATACTGCAGATGTGCTTACAAAAGAGGTATAAAGTCAAAATTTGAAGTGTCTATTACTTATCTTGGTAATTTTCTGAGAAGTCAATGCTACATCACAGTTCACGATTAAGGACCTTTGCGTATAAATGAGAAATAGTTATTTATAGGTTTTTTACTTAATTGTGAACTTTCTGGACTTTCTCTCTTCAGTATGAACAAGCATTTGCTAATTTACACTAACCACAAAAGGTATTATTTTCATAAGACTTCATCTTGACATCACCTTTGTTCTAAGTGAGTTTTCTTAATGTTACAATAAATGTTAATTGCTTGAAGAAAGTAAATTAGAATTAGGTTGTGTTTCTTCTCAAGCACAGATATTTTTGACAGATCAATATTAGCATTTCACAAAACTGAATTAAAGCTAGTTTGAAGTCAATTGCTGCAAAATATAAATGTTAACCTTATTTCTTGTTAATAGTATAAAATTTCCATTTACAATCAGCAAGCTCAAGTGCCACATAATTATCCCTGTACAGTTCTTTCTATTCTAATCTTATCTAATCAGTCAATGATCAGATGGTTAAGTGTAATTTATTATAAGTAGAGGATACACACACACACACACACACACACACACACACACACACACACACACACGCGATTTGGTTGAGCCCATATATATTTTAATTGTAGCAAATCAAATAGAAAGAAGACTAGAAAATGTTTTATTGTTTGTGTTTGTATTCACAGAACCTAGCACAATCCCTGACTCATAGGTGACACTTACCAAATGCTACTGATAGACTGAGTGACTGAAAAAAGGCAATGTGGTGGAGGAGAAAAAGTAAGAGAGCTGGAATCAGAGGAAGAGGGTTTAAATGCTAGCTCACTCTTGAGTACTTCTGTGGATGAGCCTGGATAACTCACTTCACCTTTCAGAGTCTCAGTTTTGTTATCTGTAAAATTAGGGAATTGGGCTAGATGATTTCTAAGGTCCCTTCCAACTCCAAATACTAAATAATTTTAAACACATTCTTAAAGAAATTAATGAAGAACTTCTGCAACTACTTGGAGTTTGGGTGGTTTAACTATACACATACATTTCCAAGAGCCATCTCCTTTGAAATGACTATTAATCAATTTGTGTTTTTAAATTTTATAGTTGGGCAGCTAGGTGGTGCAGTGAATAGAGTACCGGCTCTGGAGTCAGGAGGACCTGAGTTCAAATCTGACCTCAGATGCTTAACACTTACTAGCTGTGTGACCCTGGGCAAGTCACTTAACCCCAATTGCCACACACACACACACACACACACACACACACACACACACACACACACACACACTTATTGTTCACTCGAGCACTGAATTATAGCAATCAGAATAAATGTCATAAGTGATTTCAATCACCACTCTGAGATATTTCTTAAAAAACAACATGGACACTCGGGTAATATCCTGAATGATATTGAGGAAAGAATAAGAGACAATATTTAAACATTATGATTAAGACCAGGAAGTTCTAATATATTTAAAAGATCATTGGGTTCCTTTCTCCCACTTGATGCTGTTGGTAGAATATTCTCTTGCTAAATATCATATTAGACAGAATATGTAACCAAAAAAAGAAAAAAAAAAGGTATTTTAAAAATTGCTAACATTGGAACAATCTAACCTCTAAAATCTTAGCTCTCCAAAGAAAAACCGAAGATGAAATCCTAAGCTTCCAACAATGACAGGAGAAATATTAAAGGTGTAGGCATTAAAGCTGCTTCCTTGTCATATCTTAGCTGAGTCCGCTAAAAACGAGGAGAAAAAAATACACAAAAGAAGTCTTCAAACAGTAAAGCTGAATAAATCATCTTTCTCTCATGGTTTCAAGGGCTAAACTTTCTGCTTTGGTTATAAACTTCTTGCCACCTTTGGAGAGTCACAACTGTCACAGAAAGCCATCATACACACATTATCTTTCTACAAGAACAAGCAAGAGCAAGAAGACTGAAATGAACGACACAGAACAACTAAATTTTAGAACACTGAGAATTTGCCATAAGAAAAATAAATTTTAATTAGTTTCAGAAGTGAACTTACTGTTTCATATCAGATGTTTGTGATGTCTTTAAAATGTATATACTTTTCAAATCATAAAATATAAAATTGTCCAAACCTCAAATCTGATGAGTCATTAACAAACTAAAAGTCAAGTATCTTTAAAAATTCTTTAAATATAAGTAAAAAATGTTTATAAATGAACAAAAATTGCCTTTCCAAACAACCACATAAATAAGCATCTAATGATTTTCCCAATATCATTGTACTGATTGAACAACTGCCAATGTTTCCACTGCAGTGACAAAGTAATGTAAATGAACATCTGCAACACATTAAGGACAATATATATTCTTTTCCCTTTTATCATATGGATCATCACTATCAAAATCCAAGTTTTGACAGGCTTCTAATGAAATACCTGGACAATTCTAAAGTTATGGCAAGAGGTCAAAACACCAGCAATGGCTATCTTAACCTAAAAAGTCACACATGGCTAAATGAGAATGCGTTTTTCTTAAAAGTCCTCACAAAACATAAGAAAAGAGACTCTAATAGCAAATTGCATGTCTTGAGATAATCATTTTTGTAAAGAATTTTTTTTTTTCCTTTTAGCAAAAAGGACTTTAAAGATGCATGATCAGTTGCAATCACACTAGTAAGTGGTTCTGCTTAACTGTTTTCTAAGAATACATTTTATGGAGGATGGGACTGTATCAAAAACAAGTACCAATAAAAAAAATTTAAAGAACACTAAAGATAACCCCCCCAAAAACACTAAAGATTTTTCATTTATCATCTATATAATCCATTTAGATACCTAACACTGTTTTCATCTTAAACTGTTTCCTCATTTAAAATAGGATTGAGATAATTTGCATGGTGGTTATAGCTAAAAAACAAACAAAAACCCCTCTGTAATGGGTGGAGTGACAAAAATTTTGCAGTGAACATTTTCTTTAAAAAAAAAAAAGTTTTCTACATCCAATACATTTAAACAAGGAATCATGTTTACATTTTGGGGGGGGGGGCAGGGCAATGGGGGTTAAGTAACTTGCCCAGGTTCACACAGCTAGTAAGTGTCAAGTGTCTGAAGCCGGATTTGAACTCAGGTCCTCCTGAATCCAGGGCTGGTGCTTTCTCCACTGCGCCACCTAGCTGTCCCCCCATGTTTACATTTTAAATATACACTTTGGAAAAAATTGCTGTTATCCTTAGGGGTCTCTGTCCTGAAGGGACACTGCCTATTATTAATGTTTTATTTTTAAATTTATTTTTAAATTAAATTAAATTAAATTAATTTATTTTTGTGGGGCAATGGGGGTTAAGTGACTTGCCCAGGGTTACACAGATAGTAAGTCTCAAGTGTCTGAGGCCAGATTTGAACTCAGGTCCTCCTGAATCCAGGGCTGGTGCTTTATCCACTGTACTACCTAGCTGCCCCCTATTAATGTTTTATTAAATAAATCTCATATTTATGAGATCTATTTGAGAACTGTGCAGAGTCATCAGTCTCACTCTTTCCTCCAAAGTTATCAGAGTCCAATGACATAGCTCTGCCTCACTTAAATCTAATTTTCTTGTACAAAACATCACTCTGTTGATGTCATTGGTCCTCTTAGAGAATGAAGGACAAACAACAATAATCTCTTAATACTGCTAAAAAAGTTCTTAGATCAAATAGAATGCCTTCTATATTTCAGACCATCAATCTGCCACCACTGAGTAATCTTTCTTACTTTGAGGTTCACTCTTACCACTATCAGTTGGTTAATATTCTTCCTGCACATATATACCAGTCTTCAAATCATATGCCCTCATTTTTCAAAGAATTCAGTGACTAGCTTGTGATGTTTCACTTTATTCTACCTCTTGGCCTCATATTTTGGGATTTCAATATACATGTTGACATGCCAGCAAACACCAGTTTGTCAACTCATCAATCTCTCCAGTTCCCATGATCCTCCACAAAGGTATAGTCATACCCTAGATTTTATTTTAATATCATCCATGACTATTCTAACTCTTGGATCCTGAACTCTGAAACATATGAGGGAGGTTGGCAACAGTAGGAAGACTGCTGGATTAGTAGCTACAGGAATTTAGTGTAAATTAAGGCTCTGTCATTTATTATGTATGTGACCGTTGCTATTTATTAGTCTTTAATCAAGGAAAAAATATTTTACATAACAACAAATTCATAGCAATACCTATTACTACTCCCTGTGCCACCATCCTTTCCTTTTTTTTCTTATTCTAATATTATATATTCTGAATTCATTTTAGAGTACTATCATTTCATTCTTGAACTGACTGAATAACATCATGGACACACATATAGACAGGATTACTAAAATATATGATGAATGTATAACAGGTGAAATGAGAATACGTATACCAGAAAATAAGAAAAGGGATAAGCACTATACCAGCAATCTCATTAACACAGAGTACTTTCAAACTCTCTTTACTAATAGAAGTAATACAAGTTATAACCTCAGAGAGTTATTTAGAGCACTGAGAGTTTAAGTGACTTGCCCAGAAGTCACATTACTAGTATGTGACAGAAAGAGAACTTCAACCTAGATCTTCCTGGTTTTGAGGCCATCATTGTATCCACTAAGACCCAGCTGCAATTCATCAGAAATATATGACTAAAAATGTTCAGATGCTCATAATGTAATCATACTCTTAAGGTTACATAAGTTTAATATCTAGTACTTTGTTAATAGCCATTAAAACCAATCCGACATATTAATAAAAATATCTTTAAGTAATGCCTTTCCTATTATAAAACATCAAGGTATCTAACATTCTTTTTTTGTTTGTTTGGTTTTTTTGGGGGGTGAGGCAATTGGGGTTAAGTGACTTGCTCAGGGTCACACAGCTAGTAAGTGTTAAGTGTCTGAGGTCGGATTTGAACTCAGGTCCTCCTGACTCCAGGGCCGGTACTCTATCCACTGTGCCACCTAGCTGCCCTTGGTATCTAACATTCTTAAAGATCTAGCTTCATCAATATTAGAAGATATATGTTTTACTCAATAAATTATCTTTTCATCCCAAAGAATATAAAGCAAGGGATGGGAAGTTTGGTAAACCTCATTGCCTGAGATTGAAAGTTGTACTCAATCTCTGCAAAGCTTATTTTTTTTGCAAGAAAATAAAATAACCTTCAATACATCTTCCTGTGAAATAAATGCTGCATAAATGCTTAATGGGATGAATACCCTGGCATTTCCAACTTTAAGAAGTTTACAAATGTGAAACTAATGGACAAAGGTAGGTTAATATATCAGTCCCAATTTTAGGGCACCCTTAACTATTGTTTTATGTACTCAAAAGAGAGCTTATGTTGATGCAATAAAATGCAGCTGATTAATTTGAAGCTATATTTTGTATTTTTTAATCAAATGGAAAAAAGACAGCAACAGAAACAAATGTAAACTCTGTCATGAAGTCTCTAGTCTAAAGACTTCCTATCCCGTCCAAGTGTTACACTTTGTGAGTGTTTCTACTGATGTCATTAAAGTTCTGGAATCAATATTTAGACAAGTCTTTGATAGTTAGGAGTCTCCAAAAGCCACTGTACCTTTTCTTAGCTTCTGGGGGTAAAGTATACACATGATATAATAATCAGATTAGAAAAGAACAAAAGCCACAGATACTTACCAATCTGCACTTGTTCAGGTTGACTCAGAGAGACAAATGCTGATGTATCATCAATCCAAGATACCTGAATGTTACCTGTAACAAAGAAATATAATTCATGTGAATATATGAGTTTATAGTACTCTCAAATTTGATTTATGTATGTGCTATATTTCTCCTTTGTATACTTAAAAAAGATAATTAAGCACCAACACAAACTTTTGAATAGATACTCGGGATTAATACTATATTACTACAACTAAAACCTTAATTACCCAGAGTTCTCAATTAACAAGAATACTTTGGTATATTTAATTTTTATACGAAAGAAGCAAAAATAAAAGAATTTCTTAACATAAATTTATTTATTTTTTTAAAATCTCAACTTCATGGTCATCTACACAATTCTGAAGAAACATATCTCAGAGTCTCTAACATAACCTAAAAACTACTCAGTTATGTATAATAAATAAAAATATATTTTGATTCCACATCAAAGCCAGTTAAAAGAGGCAGTTGGAAATAAAGGAGAAGGAAGGGAGTAGAAGAAAAACAGAGAGAGAGAGGAAGAAAGACAAAAGACAGCAATAGAGCCCAACATTCTTACAGGCTGACACTGACAAACAGAGAAATACAGCTAACTGCAAACTTACACACACACACACACACGCACGCACGCACAGATCTAAAGAAGGAGAGACAGAAGCAAGGAGAAAGGCTCAAAGTAAAACTAATTATTCAATTAAAAACATCTACTGAGTACCTAAATATACTTGAAGAATTGTGCTAGTTGTTAAGAGAGATATAAAAGAAATGAATGACAATATTCCTGACCTCAAGAAGCTAAAATTCTCTTTTGGGGAATAAAGAAATACACAAAGAAAACTGTTAAGCAAAAGCAATGCAATATATGCCAAGATGAGTGTGGTACATAAGTTCAGAGAAAAAATCATGAAAGGGTTTTTAACCTTTTGATGGTTATAAAGCCCTCCTTTGACAGTGTGTTGAAATCTGCAGACTCCTCAGAAAAAACTTTTAAAATTCATAGGATTACAGAGGAAAGTAATTAAATAGAAATACAGTTAGCAAAAATCCAAGTTAATGGGTTTAAGAAATCTTGATGAGAGATATTATGGAAAAGTTAAGTCTTCATGGTATAAATAATCATAATAAAAAGACATTTATATATAAATGTCTTTTATATAACACTTCAAGATTTCCAAAGTGCGGGGGCGGCTAGGTGGCGCAGTGGATAAAACACCGGCCCTGGATTCAGGAGTACCTGAGTTCAAATCTGGCCTCAGACACTTGACACTTACTAGCTGTGTGACCCTGGGCAAGTCACTTAACCCCCATTGCCCCGTTAAAAAAAAAAAAAGATTTTCAAAGTGCTTTACAAATGTTATTTCATTTTATCTTCACAACAACCCTGGAAGGTAGGTGCTATTATTATAGCTGACAGATGAGGAAACTGAGGCAAAGGTCAAGTGACTTGTCTAGGACCACACATTTAGTGTTTATGGCAGGATTTTAATTCAGGTCTTGTTGACTGCAGGTCCAGTTCTCTCTCCACTAGCTGGCTCTATACAAGAATGGGGGTGAGGGAGAGAGTGGGAAGAGCTATGTCTAGGAGGAGAGAAGATTAGAGTGGGAAATGAACATGTGTTTCAGGAACAATGAGACTAGAGGTGGCTAAAA
Organism: Dromiciops gliroides; assembly: GCF_019393635.1. NCBI lineage: Eukaryota > Metazoa > Chordata > Mammalia > Microbiotheria > Microbiotheriidae > Dromiciops > Dromiciops gliroides. Next base: position 586,661,356 of record NC_057861.1, read on the forward strand.
CTGAAGAGCTGGGAGTAAGGAAAAGAAAATTTGGGTAGGCAGAAGGAGTCCAGATCACTGAGAAGTTTGAAAAACGAGGTCACTGAGTTTGAACTCTTTTTATCAATCTGGCGGGAAGTATATAGGATAGGTTTGAGAGGATAAGGATGAAACTTAGGAAAACCAGTTAGAAAGCTGCTACAGTAGCTGAGGAACACTAAATTTTGGGGGGTGTGGGGCAATGAGGGTTAAGTGACTTGCCATGGGTCATACAGCTAGTGTTAAGTGTCTGAGGTCAAATTTGAACTCAGGTCCTCCTGAATCCAGGGCCGGTGTTTTATCCATTGCACCACCTAGCTGCCCCTGGGAACACTAAATTTTAAATGGGAATGAATCTCAAGAGAATCTTGTTATTTCTCCCTAATTAATTTCCAATGTCAGTCCCCACTGAAGTGTTTCCCAGCATTCTCTTCTCTCATGAAATCTGCTTTATAACCTTATTCGATCTCAGCTGCAACCCTTGCCTCTTATTTTCCTGAAAAAACTGAGGCCTGTTTTGAACTTCCTCTTCACCTTCAAGCCCTTTTATATCCATCTTCCACACTTTCCTTTTTTCTCTCATTCTCAGAAAAAGAGGTAGCCAAGTTCTCCTGCCCAAAATCAACTTCTCTAACTGTGCCCTGGATCACATCTCCTCCAATCTTCTCCTGAAGACTTTTCCCCTCACTTACCCACTCTCTCTTTAACCTTAATTTTTCCCTATTTATTTTACGTGTAGTGTTTTCAAACATGCTCAAGCTTCCTCCATGCTTATGTAAAGAATTAATTGTTATTTGAGGTTTTTATGACCCCATCTTTTGGCTAGAATTTTTTAAAAAAAATCTCAGTGCGCACTGGCCTCTGGGGCTTCGCAAAGGGCACTGTGCTCCACCCACTGGTTGTAGCCATCACCATGGCGCTGGCACCTCACGTCATCACCACTCACAGATGCCTACATGGGCCAGGCAAAATTATAATGATTGGAAGCCTAGTGAGGGCAGTCATGTGACTTTAAAAGCAGCCAGTCAATTGGTTGGGGGCTGTGTGTGGTCAGCCTGGGGTCTGCTGGGAAGAAGGGAGTTTTTCCGCCATTCTAGCTTGAAGCTGGAAGGCGACAGGACATTGCTGTGTGTTCTCAGCTGATTCCTGGGCGGTGGTGTTATTCAGGTTGTATAATTTCCCTTTCCCCATTTTATTTCCTTTTCCTTGATCCTACTGATCCCGTTTGTGGTTTTTTTTTTAAGTTCGTTCTTGTTAAATAAATCCTGCTCTGTTTTGAGGGAGGCTGTCTGTCTCCTTCCTTGACCCAATATTGTGGTGAGCTGCTTAGCTAACACTCCCCATTTAAAAATTGGCCCCCACACTTAAAGACCTTTAACTAGGCCCTACCAGTCCCCTCAAATTACATATTCATTGCTTCCACTGCCTCTGCTCTCACTATGCAACCTGGCTTTTAATATCACTACAGAAAGTGGAGCCTAGTCTGAGCAACCATATCCTGGACCAAGCAAGACATTTCCAAGCAATTCTAATGTAAAGACCAAAACTGAAGAGTATTTTTAAAATGCAAATCCCTGTAGATATTACATTCAAGTTTGCCTGATAGGTCATTCTTGGTTGTAAGCCTTTATCTTTTTTTTTTTTCTTTTGGAATGTCATATCCTAGACTTTCCTCTTTTTTAATCACGGTAGCTGCCAAATCTTGTGTGATCCTGATGATGACTGCTTGTGGTACGTGATTTTTTTTTTTTAAACTTCTTGTGGTATCACTTCTTTGATAAGGGAGCTCTGGAGTCTGACTCTGACATTTCTGGAAGTTCTCTTTTGGGCTTTAGAAATATTTCAAAATACTCTATTTCACTAAACAATAAGAGGAAAAGCAAGAATTCAACAGAATATATGAAAGGTAAATAAAGGAGTCAAGAGAAACACAGAAAGGCAAATACAGATAAGAATTAGAAATCAAGGGAATGCCCATTAGTTAGGGAATGAATGAAAAAGCTGTGGTGTGTGATTGTGGTGGAATATTATTGTGCTGTGGGAAATGATGAGCAGTATGATTTCGGATAAACCTGGAAAGACTTATATGAATTGATGTATAGTGAAGGGAGCAGAACCAGGAGAACATTGTGCATAGTTACAGCATTAGTATTCTATGAGCAGGGGGGCAGCTAGGTGGCACAGTGGATAAAGCACTGGCCCTGGATTCAGGAGTACCTGAGTTCAAATCCGGCCTCAGACACTTGACATTTATTAGCTGTGTGACCCTGGGCAAGTCACTTAACTCCCACTGCCCCGCAAAAAACCAAAAAAGCCAAAAAGTATTCTATGAGCAACTGCGAATGACTTAACTACTCTCAGCAATATGATCCAAGACAATCCCAAAGGACTAATGATAAAGAAGACTATCCACCTCCAGAGAAAGAACTGATATTGAATGAACACAAACGGAAGCATGCTGCTTTGTATTTTCTTCTTGTTTTTTACTTGAGTCTTTTTATATAAAATGACTAATATGGTAATATTTTACATAATTGCACATGTATAACCTATATGATTGCTCACCACCTCAGAGAGGAGGGAGGGTAGGGAGAAAAAAAAAGGCAAATAAATTTGATCATTCTGAAGGAACTATCAGATAAATTGTTTATGTTTATAATCCAAGTATCCTGTCAGAACTTTGGAATCACAGAAAAACTTAAATAAGACAGGCAGATAGCCTGGGAGTTCAGTTCTGTTTTGATGGCATTAAGAAAAGCAGAAAACGTGAGGAAAGGGGAAGGGGGAGAGATATGCTGGGGGGAAAAGGAAGGAGATGGGGAAGAATCTTACTATGTCACAAAATAGGGGTGCATGGTCTAAAGACTATATGAAAGTGGAAGATTTAAGAGAGGACAGGTATATGATGAATCTCACTTCCATTTGAACCAGAAAAAGAAGGGCTGAACACATTTCACACACATACACAGCCATACATACAATGAATGTGGTATAGAAATATATTTATCTCTGCAGGAAAATTCTAGGGAACAGAGAAAGCAAAGGAATAGGTGAAGAACTAGTCATAAGCAATAAAAATGCCAATATCAAAGGCTAGAGAATAAAAGGGGACTTACAAGCAGGGAATATGGGGTAAAAGAGTCAAAACCTATAACTGCAGAAAGGACAAAATGAAGAAAAGAGGGGGAAATGAATGGAAACATATTGCTTCAATTATAGATCACAAATGTTAATCAAACTTCTCATTCACCAATGTCATCTTCTTTATAAAAAAAGAAACTAGTATAAAGACAGGAAAAATGAAAAAGAATGAAAGGATAGGAATAAAAAATAACAATAAAACAATAACTTGAAAAACAGCAATTCACACTGTTAGACTAAAAGGCTAAAGCAAAAATAAATGCCAATACAGGTGAACAAAAAAAAAAGGGGTAGTAATTCAATTTAATAAACTTTTATAAAGTGCCTACTATGTGCCAGGCACTATGCTAAATGCTAGAGATATGAAAAAAAAGGAAAAAAAACAGTCCCTGCCCTAAAATACCTTATAATCCAATGTGAGAGACAACATGTAAACAAATACATACATATCTGTAATGTATGTGAGTGTGTATATGTGTGTATACATATACATACACACATACACAATATACATACATACATATATATATATATATGTAAAATCAAGTCATATATAGGAGAAATAGGAAAGAATTAATAGAGAGAAGGCACTGGAATTAAGAGGGAAAGCTTCCTATAGGAGGTAGGATTTTAGTTAGGTCTTAAAGGAATCCAGGGAGGTCAGTAGTTGGAGCAGAGGAAGAACAGCATTTCAGGCATAAGGAACAGCCAGAGAAAATCTCCAGAGGTGAGAAATGGGTGTCTTACTCATAGAAAAACCAGGAGGCCAGTGTCACTGGATCAAAGAGTATATGTTGGAGACTAATGTATAAGAAAATTGGAAAGGCTTCTGAATGAAAAAAAGAGTATTTTGTATTTGTACCTGGAAGCAATGGGAAGCCACTGGAGTTTGCTGAGTAAGAGAAGGGAGTCACATGATCAGAACTGTGTTTTAGGAAAATCACTTTTGTGGCAGAATGTAGAATGGATTGGAATAAGGAGAGACTTGAGGCAGGCAGATCCACCAACAGGCTACTGCAATAATCAAGGTGTGAGGTAATAAAGGCTTGTATTAGAGTGGTGGCAGTATCAAAGGAGAGAAGGGGGCATATTCAAAAGATGCTAGAACGGTGAAATCAGCAGGCCTTGGCAACAGCTTGGATATGAGAAGTAAGATATTGTATGGAATCCAGGATGTCTCCTAGTTTGCAAGTCTGAGGGACTGGGAGAATGGTGTTGCTCTTTACATTAAAAGGGCAGGCAGGAGGGGAGAAGGGTTTAGGGGAAAAGATAACAACTTCAATTTTGAACGTATTAAGTTTATTGAGTTATTGGACATCCAGTTCTATATGTCTAAAAGGTGGTTGAAGATGTGAAACTGAAGTCATCAGAGAGATTGGGACAGGAAAGGTAGATCTGAGAATCATTAGCAAAAAGACGGTAACTAATTCATGGGAAATGATGAGATCAAGTGAAGTAGTATAAAGAATAGAGAAAACTCAGGACAAAAACACTAAGGAACACCAATGGTAAGAGGGCATGATATCTGCAAGAAAATCCATCAAAGGATACAAAGAAGGAACAGTCAGATAGGAGAAGAACCAGAGAGACTGATGTTCTGAAAATCTAGAGAGAAGTGAAGGAGGAAAGATCTACAGGGTCAAAGGCTGTGGAAAAATCAAGGAGAATGAAGGTTGAGAAAAGGCCATTGCATTTGGCAACTAAGAGATCATCAGTAACTTTGGATAGAGCAGTTTTGGTGGAATTATAATAGGGCAGAAACCAAATTGTAAGGACTTAAGGAGAAAGTGAGAGGAGAGAAAATGGAAGCATCTATTGTAGACAGTCTTTTCAAGGAATTTAGTTACAAAGAACAGAAAAGAAACAGAATGATACTAGGGATGAAAGGATCAAGTGAAAGTTTTTTCAGGATGGGGGAGACATGGGCATGTTTGTAGGAAGTAGGAAATGAGCCAGTAAGCAGGAAGAGACTGAAAATAAGTGAGAGAGTGAGACTGACAGAGGGGGCAATCTATTGAAGGAGACAGAATGGAATGGGATCATTTGAACAAGCAGAGGAGTTTGCTTTGGTGAGGAATAAGGCCATTTCATCAAATAAAATAGGGGTGAAAGAAAAGAAAGTAGAAGGCAGCACTTGAATGATTGGAGATGAGAAAGAAAAAAGGAGAGGGAGTTCATGGTAAATAGCCTTAATTTTTTCTGCAAAATGAGGCAAGATTTTCAGTTGGCAGGTGGGGGGAGGTGGGGGGGGGAGCCATGGGAGATTCAAGAAGAGATGAAAACACTTAAAATAGGTGCTGTGCAAAGTGGGACAGTGAGTTGATAGGAGAAGTATAACAGGACTGCACTGAAGCAGTGAAGGCCTGGTTGAGGTTATATATCATACATTTGTAGTGGACAGTCAGAATGGTTGTGTGATTTTTTTCTATCCTCATTTAGGAGAACATGTGTAGAGACAAAAGCAATGAGTGGTGGGAGTAATCCAAGACTAAGGTTTGAATGGACATAATCAGTAATATGATAAGGGGGCAAGGGATTCAAGTGTAGGACAGTATAGAGCTGAGTTGGTTCACCAAGGAATCAAAATGGGGGAGAAGAGGATACAGTGGCTAGTACAGGTGAGATGGCTTGAGAGAGAATTGAGTCAAGGGACAAGAGGTTATGGTAAGGATGAAGAGCAGGGTTATGTAAGGCAAGGTTAAAGGAGAATTGAAAGGTCAATAGGTGGTTGGATAAGGGGATTTCAGAATTCTTAAACATGGAGGTGGTACATGTATGGGTCATGGAAAGAGCATGGTATGACCATTTTTAAGTGTTACTCAGGTGGGATGGAGGAGAAGTAGCTCATGAGAAGTGAAGATGTTGGGAAAATGAGTAGTTAGGGTATTTAAGGGAGAACCAATATGTATGATGGGCAGGTGCTGGGAAAGAGATAGCAAAGATTATTAGAAGAAAACCAAAAGATTGAAGACATAGTTTGTTTTTTTTTTAAATCTGGACACTATATTTCAAGAAATAATGAATGAAAACAATCTAGATCTATTAGAATTGGAAGGCAAGCGGCAGCTAGATGGCGCAGTGGTTAAAGCACCGGCCCTGAATTCAGGAGTACCTGAGTTCAAATCGGGCCTCAGACACTTGACACTTATTAGCTGTGTGACCCTGGGCAAGTCACTTAACCCCCATTGCCTGCAAAAAACCAAAAAAAACCACCAAAAAAACAAAAGAATTGGAAGGCAAAGTAAAGCCTGAAAGAATCTACCAATCACCGCCTAAAAGTAACCCCAAAAGAAAAAGTCCTAGGAATGTTATTGCCAAAATCCAATTTCTAGGTCAAAGAAAAAATATTGCAATCATCCACAAAAGGAATTCAAACCAAAGAATTGGGTTCACATAAGATATGGCAGCTTTAACAGTACATGAGAGGAGTTCTTGGAATACAATTATTTCAAAAGCTAAAAAATATAAATTTACAACCAAGAATAATTTAACCAGAAAAGCTAGCATAATCCTATGGGTTAAAAAAAAATTAACCTTTACTAGAACACATTTAACCATTTCTGATAAAAAGACAAGTGCTGAGTAGGAATTCTGAAATACAAACACAAGAGTTGAGGTAGCTAGAAAGGTACATTTATTTGAGCAATTTGAAGGAGCTGTATGATAATGTAGTGCTAACAAGGTTCCTGATCCAGAAGGAGTAAGAAAAAAATAAAAATAAAAATGTATGCCTTATATTGCCTCTTCAAACATTGTTTTAAATGCAAGGAACTGAAGGGAGTTCAGAAAGAGCAGAGATAAACCAGACCATTCTGAAAATAAAATGTAGAAGTTATCTTATTCTCCACCCGCCCCCCCCCCCCCGCCTTTTTGGGGAGGCAATCAAGGTTAAGTGACTTGCCCAAGGTCACACAGCTAGTAAGTGGCTGGGGCTGAATTTGAACTTGGGTCCTCTTGACTCTAGGATTGGTGCTCTATCCTCTGCACCACCTAGCTTCCCCCCGAATTTATCATATACTTTCTAAAAAAATTAAAAAGCAAGAAGCATGAGGGGCAGCTAGGTGGCACAGTGGTTAAAGCACCAAACCTGGTGCTGAGTTCAAATCTGGCCTCAGACACTTGACACTTACTAGCTGTGTGACCCTGGGCAAGTCACTTAACCCCCGCTGCCCTGCAAAATAATAATAATAGTAATAAAAAGCAAGGAGCATGAAATAGAAACTAACGGTTTTAGATGGAATCTTTGTGTTCTACTGTGTATAAAGAAACACTCTTTTTTTGTATATAAGTTCAGCATTTAAAAAACTTAAATATTTGCTGAATTTAAAATCTTCAAAAAGGATACCTTTAAAGCTTTCCCTTTGTTTAGACTTGCAACCTGTGGTTTAACCAAAATGTTCTTCCTAATATTAACTCTAAATTCTGTTCACCTTAATCTTATCTCCTAAACTGCTATTCAAGGCATTAAATACAATTCAACAAAAATTTAACTGGGGGGGGGCCCCAACGGGGGTTAAGTGACTTGCCCAGGGTCACACAGCTAGTAAGTATCAAGTGTCTGAGGCTGCATTTGAACTCAGGTCTTCCTGAATCCACGGCTGGTGCATTATCCACTGCGCCACCTAGCTGGCCCCAATTTATTTAACATTTTAACTATGTACAAGGTAAATGTTAAACGTAAGACATGATGGAAACAAAGATGAAAGAGATAGAGTTTTTCTCTTCAATAGACAATCCAACAGGAAGAATAAATCATGTATTTAAATAAATGCAAACAAAACAGGGAAGGATATAAGGAAGGTACAAAAAAGAAGTACAAAAAGGAACAATGGAACAAGAGAACATTTTTAGCAGCTCTGACAAATTCGGTCCTTGTGGTTCCACACAGCCACATTCAACAACAACAAAAAGAAAAAAATGTTGGTTATGCCAACAATACAATGGGTACCAGGAATGGGAAGCATCAAAATATTAAGCAACTCAGAGGAAGGCTCAAGAGAGACATCCTGGAAGAGAAAGAAAAGAGTGGCTCAACTTCTCTCAGCCTCTGGTCTACATATCACTTTACTTTTAACACCAGGTATTATACAAAGACAACTTTATCATTATCAGACAAATAGATAGTTTTTCTGAATTTGAACCTAAAGAATTTTCTCCTTTGTCTAGACTTGTTTTCCATGGTGACAGAAAAGAAAATGAGCTATATAAAAAATAATTTTATCTTGCTTTTTTGTGAGTTTTCCTAAATTTCAAAACTCTAACAGTTTTTATTGAAGGTTACATTATGCTATAATGAGGAAGACCAAGAGTAAGGTTAAAAGTTTGCATATAACATTTCTTTATTCCTAAACTGATACTTTCTACATACATATACTACTTACCATCTAAGCAACAACAACAAAAAATTGAACTACAAAAGTAAATACGTAACTTTAAGTCACTTACCAAAGGCACTAAAAAGCTGGTAAAGGTCGCTGGTTTTCCATTCTTTGGGGAATGTCACATGTAGAACATGATCTCGTTTAGGTTGCACTATGAGACATATTTTTAATGGAAGGTTTATATTTGAAAGGTGACAAGTATATTTACTAGATTTCCTATTCCAAAGGTGACTAGAGGCTCTATTACTTTCTTTAACTTATTTTGCTATAGGGGGCAGCTAGGTGGCACAGTGGATAAAGCACTGGCCTTGGATTCAGGAGGACCTGAGTTCAAATCCAGTCTCAGACACTTGACACTTAACTAGCTGTGTGACCCTGGGCAAGTCACTTAACCCTCATTGCCCTGCAAAAACAAAACAAAACAAAACAAAAACTTATTTTGCTATACGAGACATTTCCTGGTAGAGAACAAACCTAGGCTAACTTGGGGGTTTTCTATTAATGTTACATGATTAAGAAATGGTACTCAAAAAATATTTTTTAAAAATAATAAAAAAAGAAAAGAAATGGTGCTCAAGAACTATGGCTCTTTCATAGGGACCTTAGTTTTTATTATAGTAATAAATACTGATAACAATGATAATAATAAAAACAACACAATAACTACCATTTATATAATGCCTACTATGTACCAGGCACTGTGGTAAGCATTTTATAACTATTGTCTCATTTAATCTTTGCAACTATCCTGGGAGTAGTAAGGATTACATAGATGCTATTATTATCATCATTTTACAGATGAGGATACTGAGGTGAAGTTAAGTGAATTGCCCAGGGTCACACAGAAAGTGTCTGAGGCCACATTTGAACTCAGGTCTTATCCACTGTGCCACCCAGTTGCCTACATTGTGAGAATCTCCTAGAGTCCTTATGCTAGAATATTCTTTCTTTTCACAAAATCTCCTCTTAATCCTCATTAATTTTCAGGATCTTTCACTGAACCATTTCTTCTCATTTTAATCCATTCATTCTGTATATTGGTTTAGAAGAGAATGAATAACTCATTGTCCAACCTATATGCAGCAATTTTGCTTAAATATAACTATCTCAATTCTTTACCCCTAAGGCACATAATCATAATTTAAATAAAGTAAAGCAGAAAAGGGGAAGATGAATGTGTCACATAGAAAAGAAAAATGATAAGCATTTTTCTTCTAAATATATTGGTTTTCGTAGGCTTTTTATTGGAGAAAAATTTCTAAATACTAGCAGTAGTTTTTTTAAAGGTAATTGTGGAAGAAATACTGAGTTTACTGAATGACTATAAGTGAAACAAATGTCTAATTTTTCTTTATAAACTGATTATAAAAATCTGGAGGAAATCATGGAATCAGAGTTCTGGTTGAAATAAATACTCTAGAAGATATATTAAAAGGAGACTTCAAATTATATAAGCAATGGAAAATAAATGTAAGTAGCAATTAATCAAAGCTGGAGCACCCTATTAATTTAATCACACTAGCCAGAGAGTCACTGTGCACTTCGAAATGAGTCAGTTTTCTTAAGAGATATTTCACCAGCTAGGCCTAAATACCACATAGTGAATTTTTCAAACTCAAAGAAATCAAAATCACTTACAGTCTGGTCCTTCCAAATTGAGATATGGGATATCCATGACCCTCATAAGAAATAACCTAAGATGACAAGAAAGGAGAAATGGTAATGGAACTTACATTTTACTTTATAGAAAAGGAAATACAGAATTCTATAAATATTCTAAACAGAAACATCTTTACCTCACCAATCCAAGCAACAGTAAATACCATCTATATGAGAAATAACACTAACTTGAGCCAAGTAGTAACTACATAGAGAAAAGGAGCTTTGACTAATATCAATAAGAAACATTAAAATGGTACAAAGTGACACAGCCATTTAGCCTATGATGAAATTAAACAAATATTAGCAAGTACTTACTTTATTAACCCAAGAAAGTTCTTGCCACCTAAGTCCTTAGCACTATCCAATGGTTCAACATCAGAAACACATTATTTTATCAGCACAAACTATATTAAAGGGGAATTAATATTTTCTCTGTCACTATATCCAAAAAACTATGGAACCTTTCCATCTAACCTGCAGCTGAAACCCTGTGTGCCATCTCCCCATTAGAACATGAGCTCTCTGAGAGCAAAGGCCGTCTTGCTTTCCTTCTTTGTATTCCTAGTACTTAGCACAGTTAAGCAAAGTAACTCCTTCATCCATCCATCCATCCATCCATCCATCCATCCATCCATCCATCCATCCATCCATCCATCCATCCATCCATCCATCCATCCAACACAATGACTTTTGGGGGCACTGAATAATGAAGCATCAAACAAAAGATAAAGAATCCTCAGTGCTCAGGAGGTATTTTTGCATCCCTATGATGGCAAGATAGGAGCTGATTATAACATACATTGCCACTTTTGTTTCTTAAATGAAGAGGTTCTTTTAAAATATTAATGACAAATTTTATATTAAATAGATTCATGATGTCTACTGTATGGCCACTTCCACCAGCACAAATGCAGAACTGCTACTTTTGGGGGGCAGCTAGGGGGCACAGTGGATAAAGCACCAGCCCTGGATTCAGGAGTACCTGAGTTCAAATCCGGCCTCAGACGTTTGATACTCACTAGCTGTGTGACCTTGGGCAAGTCACTTAACCCCCATTGCCCCACAAAACAAAAACAAAAACAAAAACAGAACTGCTACTTTTTGATAATGAATACTTGTTAATTAAAAACTACTTTACCCTGGAATAAGTTGTGTATTACGCCAAAGCTTCTTTAAACTATGGGTCATGACCCCATATGGGGGTCACATAAACTGAATGTAGGGGTCGCAAAAAATATGGCAACAGCAAAAGGTTATATTTATCTGATTTGTATACCTATATACCTAAGGTTGCATAAAAATTTCTTGGGCAAAAAGGGGTCTTAAGTGGAAAAAGTTTGAGAAGCCTTGTATTAGACTATCACCACCTTGCAATTAAAGGCACATTTCTACTAGTTATTCAAAAGAGTAGGGTAGTGGTCTGTTTAACAAGTGATAGCAGATGAGGAAAAATAAACACACTGGGGGGCTGCTAGGTGGCATAGTGGATAAAGCACTGGCCCTGGATTCAGGAAGACCTGAGTTCAATTCCAGTCTCAGACACTTGACACTTGACTAGCTGTGTGACCCTGGGCAAGTCACTTAACCCTCACTGCCCCGCAAAAAAAAGAAAAATAATAAAATAAACACACTGCTCAAAGGAGCCAAAAATACTACTAACGGCAATAAAATCTTTACTAAAATGGTTTTATTTTTAAAAAAACAATTTCTCACCTATAATATAATTTTGTAGTCCTTGACCTACTGGTTAAAAGTGTATCTTCTTGGTTTTTTTGTTTTTTGAAAATGTGCTCATGTTTCAAGATTTCCTTTTACCTACTAAATTAATCATAACGCCCAAGAATTAGCCTGAAGGAGTTAATTCAAACCAAGAACTTGGAAAAGCATTCTTATAAATACATTACAGGTCTCAATATTCTACTGTACCATAAAAATTCATAAAATGAAATGAAATTTTCCACCTGGAAAACTCAGAGATTAATCCATAAATTCTACTGAATCCTCAGTTTTTAGGTTTAGGAAACTAAATGTCTAGATGAAATTATATTCCTTGAGAAATATATTGAAAAAGGAAGAAGCATTAAAATATAAGAATGCAAAAACAAGGAAGAGATAATTGAAGGAATGATAATTCCTATAACAAAAGAATTGTAAAAAGGCTTCTTTAAATAGTAGTTTTCCTATTGCAGTCACCCAGCATTAATGAATTAGATTAAAGAGACAGTGAAGATTATGAAAACCTTAAGTGCTAGAAGTGGTTTCCAATTGAAGATTAACTGAGACTCAAAGTGGCAGCTAGGTGGTACAGTACTAAGAGTGCTGGAGGTGGAGTCAAGAAGCACTGAGTTTACCAAACAGTGCTCAAGTTGTTAATTCTGGGAAAGTCATTTAATCTCTCTGAGCTTCAGTTTCCTCATATGTAAAATGAGGGCGATGGAATCCAAGGTTTCTTCAAACTCTTTTTTTTTTTTTTGGTGAGGCAATTGGGGTTAAGTGACTTGCCCAGGGTCACACAGCTAGTAAGTGTTAAGTGTCTGAGGCCAGATTTGAACTCAGGTCCTCCCGACTTCAGGGCCGGTGCTCTATCCACTGTGCCACCTAGCTGCCCCTCTTCAAACTCTTAATCTATGATCCCTTGGATCATCTTTGAAATGATCAGACAAAAGTAAAAAAAAACACCAACTTTTAATTTCCCAAACTTCGATTAATAGGCAACTTTTCCAGAATACACATGAAAGTATGACACTATCAATAACTGATATCCCAGGCTAGTGTTTATCTGGTTTGATTTAGGAAATAATAGATAATGACAAACGAGATATGAGATAATGAGAAAAAGGTCAAATTTTAACTAATTTTTGCAAATTGTATAACATTTTGTAGTTATACGGAAATTACTAAATTAATAAGATTCTAATTTAGAATTTCTAATAATTAGAATGGACTATAGTTCCCCACTTCTGTACAATTTATCAAGAAAGGAATTTGTTAAGCAACTCAAGTGTGAATAACTTTATATAGGAATCATATTTAATCTACTCAAGAGTAATTTTTTAGTCTTTATTTAGCACTAAGTGTAAATGTATAACGTTACTAATAATTTAATCCTAAAGAAAGTGCAACCGTATTTCTACTTAGAAAGTTTGTTAGCTATTTTTCTTTGCACTATTAACATAAATATATGGATCACCTGGATTTGATGGAGGTACCTTATTATCCAAAAGTATTTTTTATGAAACCCTGGGTTAATAGCAACAAAATGTCCTTCAACTGAACTCCAAACTGAACCCAAATAGCTAGCAGATAAAAGATCCTACTTGGTGTCTTCTTTTCCCTCAGGATAGTAAGTCCCTATCTTATGGTGACATCTGGGCATCCTCATCCTTGCCAATCCCTCTTTTTTGGAATCCTGTAATCTTATCATGATGCTTCAGTATTTCCTCCATACTTGTTATAGCTAAAATTGTTAAACTGCCTTTGCTTCTGTATCATAGTATTGAAACTAACAAAAAACCCCACATATACCCTCAGAAATGGGGAGTCTCTGAGCTCTCTTCTTAGGAGGGAATCTCCACGTGATCATGTGTTATATATTTCTTCTTAGAACAAAATATTAAATTGATATTATGTTTTTCCTATCCATTCTCTGATCTGGTTTCTGTGAGGTACCAATTTCTGGTAAGAGAGACAGAAATAGCCTTCTCTGATCTAGATGAACAAATTGTAGGAGATAATATTGATGTTTCTAACCTGTTTATTATCTTGTAGGAAGATAGGTACAAAAACTACGTTTAATACTCAACAGAAAATACTGGAAAATAGTGAAACTATATAGCTGAAAATTTTCATTAATTTATATACTATCCTTTAATTTTTTTTAAATTGCTAAGATTTTCTCATGCTGTAGCTATACTTGTTTATATTATCTCATTCATTTAAAGGGAAATAATTTTATTGAAAATGCATGGGGGGGGGGGCGGCGGCACAGAGCCAAGATGGCAGAGGAAAGACATTAAACGCACAGAGCTCCTGATATAATTACCCCCAAAACAGCAATAAAAGAACCCCTGGTGCAGAAAAACGCACAAAAATATGGGCTGAGATTTATTCCAACTATAGATAGATTACAAGGGGCCATGCTGGGCTATAAGTAAAGTCCAACCCTGCAATCGATCACGCTGACAGAGACCCCAGGCACCCGCACAGAAGAATTTACCCCAGAGCTACAGCACCAGCATCTTCTGGAAGTGAACATGCGGTCGGGTGAGAGGGATGAATGGCTGGCCAGGGGGAAAGTGCAGGGGTATCAGCAGGACCTAGGGAGGAATTCGGGTGTCCCACCTCAGCCAGAACAAGGAAGAAATCCTGAGGGGAGGGAGGCCCAGGTGGGGAAGGGGCAGGCTCATCAAAGCTAAGAACCACACCACAGAAAGCTTTGCTGATTGGTTGTTTAGTAAGTAGGCTTGAGGTTAACTTCGTACCAGAGAACGGGCCAGGAGAGAATAAAACCTGCCCTCCCTCAAACCAAAACACCTGGAACCCTGTGAAGCTGGGAACTGTAGTGTAGCCTAAAAGCAGGGCCCCCTAGTGGAGAGTTTAAAGTCAAGTAAAAGATGAGCAAGCAAAGAAAGTTCAGAACTATAGAAAGTTTCTTCAGCGACAAGGAGGATCAAGGTGCACCCTCAGAAGAGGAAATCAACCACAGGACCCCTACATCCAAAGCTTCCAGGAAAAATATGAACTGGTCTCAGGCCATAGAAGCTCTCAAAAGAGACTTTGAAGAGAAAGTAGGAGAGATAGAAGGAAGATTTAGAGAGGTGGAGGAAAGAATGGAAAGAGAAATGAGAGTGACGCAGGAGAGTCATGAGAAAAAAGTCAACAGTTTGAAAAGCCAAATGGAAAAGGAGATTAAAAAAAACTGATGAAAATAACTGCCTAAGAATTAGGATTGAACAAATGGAACCTAGTGACCTTATGAGAAACCATGACACAGTAAAGCAAATCCAATTGAATGAAAAAATAGAGGGTAATATGAAATATCTCCTTGGAAGAACAGCTGACCTGGAAAATAAATCTAGGAGAGAGAATTTGAAAATCATTGGACTACCTGAAAATCATGACCAAAACAAGAGCTTAGACACCATCTTCCAAGAGACTGTGAGGGAAAATTGCCCTGATATTCTAGAAGCAGAAGCTAAAATAGAAATTGAAAGAATCCACCAATCATCTCCTGAAAGAGATCCCAAAAGGAAAACCTCCAGGAATATTATGGCCAAATTCCAGAACTCACAGGTCAAGGAGAAAATATTGCAAGCAGCTAGAAAAAAAGGAATTCAAATACTGTGGAGCTCCAATAAGGATAAGCAAGATCTAGCAGCTTCTACATTAAAGGACCAGAGGGCATGGAATATGATATTCCAGAGGGCAAAGGAACTGGGACTACAGCCAAAAATCACATACCCAGCAAAAGTGAATATAATCTTTCAGAGGAAAAAATGAGACTTCAATGAAAAAGAAGACTTTCAGGCATTTGTGATGAAAAGACCTGAACTGAATAGAAAATTTGACTTTCACATACAAGACCCTGGAGAATCATAAAAAGGTAAACAGGGAAAAGAAATCACAAGGGACATTAAAAGGTTAAACTGTTTACATTCATACATGGGAAAATAATACTTCCAACTCATAAGAACTTTTTTAGTAAGGAATACACAGAGGACACAGGTCTGAACTAAATATGAAGGGATGGTATTTGTAAAGCATTTATTGTTTGGGTATCCTTGTTCTTTGTGGAGCAAACAGGGTGGGTTGTCTAGTGTCTGGGGCTGAATTTGGGCTCTGGGCCTCCTGGGCCCAGGGCTGGTGCTTTGTCGACTGTGCCACCTAGCTAACCCATGGTGACATCTTTAAAATAGGGTTGAGGGGTAGGAGGAATAGACTGGGGAAGGGGAAAGGAGAAGGGTGGAGTGGGGAGAGGTAGCTCACATGAAGGAAATAAGAAAAAAGCTTATGGAGGGGAGGGGAAGAGGGGGAAGGAGTGGGGGAGGGAACATCACTATCATCAGAATTGGCTCAAAGAGGGAATAACATACATACTCAAGCGGGTATAGTAATATATTTTTGCCCTGAGGAAAAGTGGGAGGAGAAGGAAATGGGGGGGCTGGGTGGAGAGAAGAGGGGAAGGGAGCTGTAAAGAGCAAAACACTTGCGAGGAAGGCGAAGATGATCTGCATAACATCACATGTATGCCATATATTGAATTGCTTGATTTCATATGGAGAGTTGAGGACGGAGGAAGAAAAATTTAGAAAACAGAATTAGCTCAAAGACTTAACCTCATCAAAGTGGGCTCAAGGAGGGAATAACACACACACCCAATTGGGAAGAGTAATCTATTCAACCTTACAGGAAAGTAGGAGGGGAAGAGGATAAGGAGGGAAGGGTGAATGAAGGGAGGGCAGAGTGGGGGAGGGGGCAGTCAGTAGCAAAATACTTTTGAGAAGGAATAGGGCAAAATAAGATAGAGTAAATATTATTGGAAGGGAATGGGATGGAGGGAAATAATTATGACGAATGACTACAATGTCAAAATATATGGTACCTACTCTGCTGGGCTATTGTGAAGAAAATTCTCTGTCAAGTTCAAGGTACTATATAAAAATTATGATGAACAGGATACGATCAGAAAAACCTGAAAAGACCCACATGAACTGAAGTAGAGAGAAATGTACTGTATACAAAATAACAGCATTAGTGTAAGATGATCTGCTGGGAAGCACAAAGTTATAACTCTGAAGAACTTATGAAAATTGCAGTCCACCTACAGAGAAAGAACTGATGGTATCTGAAAAGACTGAAACACATTTTTTTTCGACAATTCCTTAATCTGAAGTTTTGTTTTTATCTGTTTTCTCTCACAACCTAGCTAATGTGAAATTGTTTTCCACGAGAAAAAAAAAATGCATTGGGGCAGCTAGGTGGTGCAGTGGATAAAGCACCAGCCCTGGATTCAGGAAGACCTGAGCTCAAATATGACCTCAGACACTTGACACTTACTAGCTGTGTGACCCTGGGCAAGTCACTTAAACCTCACTGCCCTGCAAAAACCAAACCAAACAAAAAATGCATTAACAAAGGATTCCTTTTTTGTTTATTATTTTTAATTACAGGCTTACCTGATGCTATATTTGGAAAACTTGTGGACTCTTTCCAATGGGTCTATATATGTGGCCTATGATTTAAGATTTTAAAAGATCTTTCTTGATTCATCTCATTACTAGGTATTATTTACAGAAACAATGTAAATTTATTCTCAGTGCTTAGGGCCTTTGATAGCTAAACTCCTTGAAAAGGCTATCTGTAATAGGCACCTCTACTCTCTCTGGCACTGTTCTTAACGCTTTACAATCAGGCTTCCAACCTTATCATTCCACTGAAAATGCTCTCGCCAAAGTCACCAAATCCAATGGCCTTTTTTCTCAACCCTTTATTCTCCTTTGACACTATTAATCACTCTCTCTTCTTTGATGCAGTCAAATTATTACATTCTACAATCAAATTATTTCTATGGTATAAAATCTTTTTGTAATTAAAATTAATTTACAGTCAAAATACCCAAATGACAAATAACTATCCAAACTACATTGTCTGCTTATGATTTCAACCAAATAGAAAGTCCTTATGCACAATTTATTAATAGCTTTTCTTAACTCTTTCCTATGCCTCTGATTTAATGCTTTGATTTTGGACACTGAATGAATGGACCCAAGCCATATCAAAACACTGAAACCCCATACTGTATGTAATCTGGCAGACAATAATACATTGAGAGCCATGAGACTGTAAAATGAATGCTTGCATCTGCAGCTTTCCTTCTAGGAACACAAACCGAGGCAAAACTCACAGTAAACTTTCACCTCCCATGTTAAATGCTCGTTGCAGACCGTTATGGTGGGGGAAAAAAATGCTATCTTTGAAATTTTAATAAAATCATTTAAGTGGGTAGGGCAGCTAGGTGGTGCCGTGGATAAAGCACCGGCCCTGGATTCACGAAGACCTGAGTTCAAATCCAGCCTCAGACACTTGACACTAGCTGTGTGACCCTGGGCAAGTCACTTAACCCTCATTGCCCGGCAAAAAAACCTCAAAACAAACAAACAAACAAACAAAAATCCTTTAAGTGAATGAATACTACACACAGGCTAGCTGTCATATGGTCTACACTGATTCTGTGAAATGATAGACTAAAATACTTTACATAGAAATCACCGTACATGACAGATTAAAATTTTAAAACAGGGAAAAAACATAAAATAAAAATTCTGATAAGTACATGAAAAGCTGTTCCTTTACTGTGAATTGTTAAAGAATAAACAGAATGTCTTTCATCTTCAGATATCAAAAGATATTTGGTCAAACCAACAATTCCATAAAATTTCATTCTTATTTCTATGATATGGCCACAATAGTGCAAACACAGAAGTCAAGAAAAATACTGTTCTCAGATCCTAAGATTCCTTTGTCCCTTTTCGTGAATATTTTACCATTTATTTAGCACGTTTGACATTAACAACAAAGAAGATGTCTACTGCCATTCTCTCCTCCTTCACTACCATCTCACACAATGAAGTGGTCTTACTCCTTGTCAAAGCCATCCCATCTACTTGTTCAGGTGATCCCATTCCATCCTGTATCATCCAACAAATCCTCTCTCCAAATGCAAATTAAAACTCTGAGGTACCACCTCACACCTGATTGGCTAATATGACAGAAAAGGAAAATGATAAATGTTGGAGAGGATGTAGGAAAATTGAGACACTAATGCACTGTTGGTGGACTTGAGAGCTGATCCAACCATTCTATATCTTTTGTCTTTGTTTTTGTTTTGTTTTTGCAGGGCAATGAAGGTTAAGTGACTTGCCAAGGGTCACACAGCTAGTAAGTGTCAAGTATCTGAGGCCGCATTTGAACTCAGGTCCTCCTGAATCCAGGGCTGGTCCTTTATCCACTGTACTGCCTAGCTGCCTCTGATCCAACCAATCTAGAGACCAATTTGGAACTATACTCAAAGGGTACTAAAACTGTGCACACCCTTTGGTCTAGCAATATCAATACTAGGTCTATATCCCAAAGAGATCATAAAAAAGGAACAGAGGGGGCAGCTAGATGGCGCAGTGGATAGAGCACCGGCCCTGGATTTAGGAGTACCTGAGTTCAAATCTGGCCTCAGACACTTAACGCTTACTAGCTGTGTGACCCTGGGCAAGTCACTTAACCCCAATTGCCCCCAAAAAAAAAAAAAAAAAAAAAAAAAAAAAAGGAACAGAACCCTCATGTACAAAAATATTTATAGCAGCTCTTTTTGTGGTACCAAAAAAATTGGGGGCGGCTAGGTGGCGCAGTGGATAAAGCACCAGCCCTGGATTCAGGAGTTCCTGAGTTCAAATCCAGCCTCAGACACTTGACACTTACTAGCTGTGTGACCTTGGGCAAGTCACTTAACCCCCACTGCCCCGCAAAAAAACCCAAAAAACAAAAAAACAAAAAAAAATTGGAAAGTGAGGGGATGCCCTTATTGGGGGATTGGGGAATGGCTGAACAAGTTGTGTTATATGAATATAATGGAATACTACTGTGCTATAGGAAACTGAAGAAGGCAGATTGAAGAAAAACTTGGAAAGACATATATGAACTGATGCAAAGTGAAATGAACAGAACTAGAACACTGTATACAGTAATAGCAACATTGTGTAATGATCAACTATGAATGACTTAGCTCTTCTTAGCAATACAATGATCTAAGACAATAAGAAAGAACTCATAATGGAAAATGCTATTGACATCTAGAGAAAGAACTGATGGACACTGTATGTAGACTGAAGAATACTATTTTTATTTTTTCATGTTTTTCTTCCTTTTGTTCTGTATTTTCTTTCACAACATAATTAATATAGAAGTGTGTTTTAGATGACTGTACACATATAACCTATATCAAATTGCTTACTGTTTTAGGAAGAGGGAAGGGGAAGGAAGGAGAAAAATTTGGAACCTAAAATTTTGTAAAAGTGAAAGATAAAAATTGTTTTTACATATAACTGGAAAAAATAAAATGGTATTAAAAATAAAACAATGAATAACTAGATAAATAAAAAGAGACTGTTCTCTCCAAAGTTACCAGTGAACTTTTAGTTGTCAAACCCAACAACCTTTTCTCAGTCCTCATTCTCCTTGATTTCTCTATAGCCTCTGACATTGCTGATCACTCTCTCCTTGATACTCTCTTTTCTCTAGGTTTTAGGAACACCCCTCTCTCTTGTTCTTTTCCTAACTATCTGACTGGGAGGACACAGTGACTCCCCAGAGCTCTCCTCCAAATCCCTTCAAATAATGCCATAAGACAATACCTGGAGTGGCAGAACCCACAAAAGAAGTGAGATTATTTTCTAGCCAAAGATGGTTTAGAGGGTTGGCAGGAGGGGTCTGTTGTGCTGGGGTGGGAGTGGAACCCAATCCCAAGGTCGCGCTGACATAGATCTAGCCCCAGGCAGGCTGCACCAGAGAAAAAGACCTCTGGAACCTCTGAATTGGCTGCAGTGCTGGCTTCTTCTGGAACTAAGCTCAGTCTGGTGAGAGGGCTGAACGGTTGGCCTGGGGGAGATTGCAGGGGTCTCTGCTGGCACTGAGGAAGAACTCAGTTGTTTTACCCCTGCTGGGAACCAGGAAGCAACCTCGAGTGGCGATGGTCCAGATGGCAGAGGGGCAGAAGCTCACAGGAGCTATCAACCCAGCAAAACAAAAATGTTGTTTTCTAGTTGAAGAGCAAGTAGGCCTGGGGTTATTTACAGACCAGAGCATAGGCCATGTGAGTGAAGAACCTGACACCCCTTAAATCATACCACCTTGGACCCCTTGAAACTTGGGACAATGCAGCCTGGAAGCAATGCCCCACTTTAAGAAGGAGTTAAAAGTCAAGAAATAGGCAGGCAAGATGAGCAGACAGAGAAAGATGTGAACCATAGAAAGTTTCTTTAGTGACAAGGAAGATCGAAGTCCACCCTCAGAAGAGGATAGCAATGTCAGGGCTCCTATATCCAAAGCTTCCAAGAAAAATATGAATTGGTCTTAGGTCATAGAGGTGCTCAAAAAGGACTTTGAAGATAAAGTCAGAGAGGCAGAGGAAAAAATGGAAAGAGAAATGAAAGTGATGCAGGAAAGTCATGAGGAAAAGGTCAACAGCTTAAAAAGCCAAATGGAAAAGCTCTCTGAAGAAAATAACTGCCTAAGAATTAGGATTGAACAAATGGAAGCTAATGGCTTTATGAGAAACCAAGGCACAATAAAGTGAACTCAAATGAATAAAAAAATAGAAGGCAATATGAAAAATCTTCTTGAAAAAGCAGCTAATCTGGAAAATAGATCCAGAAGAGATTATCTGAAAATTATTGGACTACCGGAAAACCATGATCAAAACAAGAGCTTAGACATCATCTTCCAAGAGACTGTCAGGGAAAACTGCCCTGATATTCTTTTTTTTTTTGGGGGGGGGGGCAGGGCAATGGAGCTTAAGTGACTTGCCCAAGGTCACACAGCTAGTAAGTGTCAAGTGTCTGAGGCTGGATTTGAACTCAGGAACTCCTGAATCCAGGGCCGGTGCTTTATCCACTGCGCCACCTAGCCGCCCTGCCCTGATATTCTAACTATCTGACTGCTCCTTCTCAGGCTTCTTTGCTAGATCCTCTTGCAGATATCATATCTTGTAATCAAAGGTATCCTTCAGGGTTCTGTCCTGGGCCCTGTTCTCTTCTCCCTGTATACTGTTTCATTTAGTGATCTCATCACCTCCCACAGTGATAATTCCCAAATTTACCTATCCTGACACAAAC
Source organism: Dromiciops gliroides (assembly GCF_019393635.1). Classification (NCBI taxonomy): domain Eukaryota; kingdom Metazoa; phylum Chordata; class Mammalia; order Microbiotheria; family Microbiotheriidae; genus Dromiciops; species Dromiciops gliroides. Next base: position 586,683,440 of record NC_057861.1, read on the forward strand.
TCTCTAATGACTTCCAATCTTGCATCTCCAATTGCCTTTCAGGCATCTCAAACTTGATGTCCAGTAGATATTTTAAACTCAATATGTCCAAAACTATCATTGTCTCAAGAGGTCATCTATTTGGACATCTTTGAGACATTTAAGACCCCTAAACCTTCACCTCTCCTACATTCCCTATTAGAGGACAAAACCATCCTCCCTTGCAACCTAGGAGTTATCCTCAACTCATCACTATCTCTCCCCTATATCTAATCTGTTGCCAATTTCACCTTTGCAACATCTCTTGAACATTCCCCCTTCTCTCCTCTGACATGCCTACCACTCTAGTGCAGGCCTTCATCACCTCACACCTCGATTATTGCAATAAGTTGCCTGCCTCAAGTCTCTTCCCACTCCATCCTCTATTCAACCACTAAATTTTCCTAAAGCACAGGTCTAATGATCATGTCACCTCCTCCTCTTCCTCAATAAGTTCCAGTGGATCCCTATAGCCTCTAGAATCAAATACAAAATGTACTCTTTGATCCAGTGACACTAGCATTCTAGCTATTCCACAAATAAGATACTCTATCCCTCAATTTTCAGACACAGACACATACACACACACAGACACACACAGAGGCACACATGCACACACACAATCAGAAGGACCTTTAGTGAGTTGTGTGGACTTAAAATGCCAAAGCATGTTTTCACAAAGAAAACTTATTCTGATTTCTCTGACAAAGCAAAATCTCAAGTCATCAAAACTCTCAATGTTTCTGTCAAAATGCTGGTTACTTCATATACCAGGCCAAAAATGTAGATTTCATTTTACCTGCTGTGATCAAAACTATACATTTTTCTTTCCAATAAACTTCTCCTCAAGAGAAATCACACATACAACATTAAAGATAAATTTTCAAGTGAAATAGCGCTTTCCCCTATTGAAAACTAGAATATAGAACTGAGTAAAATCTAATCTCAATGCAATTTTAGTTAAAAATTAATTCATAGCTTAGCTTCACTATGTGCCTTTCAACTGAAAATTGAAACATTTAACGACTCACGAGGTCTACTGTACTTGCAAACAGTCATGGTATTTCCTCTAGGCCACAGCAGTAAAAGCATTGCATGAGAAGCTTGTATGCTAAGGCTCATCATTATACATATTTATGGGCTATGAAAAACTAATTTTATCGTCGGGGGGAAAAAGGCAAGCAGAAAGGTGTCCCAAATCAGAATATTTATTTTGAATACTCAGTAATGCTTCTGTGTAAAATATGAGTGAATGCATAGAAGAGAGTTGTTTTAGAATTGTTTATTTTAATTCTAGTCAGTTGTGGACACAATTTTCAATCAACTCACTTGCTTTTTAGACAAAGAGAATGTTGCCTTACATTTGTTTCCCTGTACCAATTTCTATGCTTTCCTCTGAACAAGAGATGTAGCATTACCAACACCAATGGGAAGAAAGCTCATTTGAAGAGTATCCACCTAATGAAACACATCAAATTATATCTAGAATACAGAGGAATAAAATGTTGAAGTGGTCGTTCAACAGAGGCAATATCTGTAGGTCTTGTGGAAGGATGGGTTTTTTTTGTTATTATTTTTTTTCCCCGTTACATGTAAAGATAATTCTCAACTTTTGTTTATACAAGCTTTCCAATTTCAGATTTTTCTCCCTCCCTCCCCCTCCCCTAGACAGCAGGTAATCTGATATAGGTTTTATATATATATATATATATATATACACACACACACATAATAACATTAAAAGGATGGGTTTTAAAATATAAGAGTAAACTAAACACACTGCCTGTTCAAGACAGTTGAGACACCAGCAGCTCCCAAAACCAGGGGGTTAGGTAGTTTGTGAAAATGAAAATTATCTTTCTTTAAACACTAACAATAAGTTTCTCGAGTGCATTTCTCTATTTTGAGACTGTTGCTCCTTAATACTGGATAACAATGGATCCTTAAAAATAGCTACTCATCTGTTTGCTTATAGCATGGCACAACTTATGCCCAGTGAATATAAGGCAAGGCTGCTTTCATGCATTTCACTGCTAATCTCCCCCTAATGGGAAGGACAAGGTGCTAAAATATGGATGTATGGGTTGATATTATTTTTCCAAACAACGCAGAATTAAAGTAAACATATTAAGTCAATACTTATACCGAAGAGAAATTTTTATAAAGTAATAAAAGCATCTTCACCACATCATGACAACCCTGGTGTTTGGACAACCTCAAACTACTTTCCTAGTGTCAGTCCTGTTGATGGTGCCAGGGCTCAAGGATGAGTTCAGGTGAATGCCATTTAAGGTTTCTCACATAGACTAACCCTCAAACACAAGGCTGGCTTATTTAAAATCAAGACTTTAATAAAGAACATTAATGCAGGCAACAGATAACAGCCCAAGACAAACCCTTCATTAACATTTTCTTATTCAAACAGTCTAAAAAAAAATCAGAAAAGACACAATAAGGAAATCAGACAAGCCAGAAAATTAATTAATAAGCAACATCCTTCTCCCCCTTTTCTCTGACTCATGGCAGTCTCTACTTATAAATTACTTATACTAAGGTGATGCTTGAACAGTCTTAGCCTAGTGGTTTGCAGCACTGAGAGAAAAAGGCAAACAGGCATAAGGAAGAGAAGACGGCTTCAATAAATGTAAGTGGGACCAATGCATACTATGTTGGGTGATAACAAATTCAGTGGGCTTACTGCTTCCTTGAATCTATCTAGAAGACCATATTCATTACATTTCATCAAAGTACCTGCCTTTGAATATACCTTTGCATATTTTTGCAAAGACTCCCAAAATGGACTTCATTTTAAAAGTGTCTATTTATCTAGGCTCATTTTATCTGGAAATGAATGTCTATGGCAGCTGATTGGAGAGCTTAAAAGTAGGTTGTAATAACTCCCTGTGGTTTACATTTCTGAAGATGCCTAGAGGGTATAAAATACTATTTTTAAAAGGATAATGTTTCATCTAGTTCCCCTGTGCTGCTACCGTTAAAAGAGAATTAAAGTAACACTCTTAAATTCTGGGGATATTTGCTTCCACAGCATATTGTGGATGAATGTCATCTATCGGTTTGCCGCTTCTCCTATGTTGCCTCTGTTTCCATCCTCCCCTGAACTCTTCCTGCAGTGACCACCACAGGGTCCTGGAAGATGACACTTGAAAAGCACTGCTTCAGCTTTACACACTAACTTCAGATGATGAACTGAAGGAGAGGACTGAGATGCCATTCTCTATTTTGTCACAACTCATGCAGCTTCCCCATAATCTTAAAAAACTGCAAACAACATAGACAGCATACGGCTTTTCCCTCATAATCCGATTTTGTATTGAGATCTTTAAAAGTAAAATACAGATAACCATAAAGTATTCTCTCAAAGAGCTTGCTGAGTTGCCCTTCTCCTATGGAGTCTTTATAGGAGTCGAGTACTTCAGCCCTTTCCCCGCTCCGTCAACACACAAAGTACTAACCAAAGATACACAGTTATACCAAATAGCTTATGTGTGGCATCAACAGACAAGAACAATTAGACATTCTTTCTGACTTTCCCCAGTGACAGTACTAAATACTTATGACTTGCTCTAAATCTGTAACAATATAAAAGTTATACAAAAACACAAAATTGTTATATAGCTAAACTTAAGAATTCTTTATCCAAAATCTTAAAGTATGAGAGAGTTTATGTGGCTACAGTTTTAGACATCCCACAAGGGATGGCAGATGAGAAAGATGAAAGGAGGAAGATCCATAATATTAATATGTATACATACACACACACACACACACACACATATATATATATATATATATATATATACATACATACATACACACACGCACACCAAATAAATAGACAGTAAAACATACAAGAGAGGTGTCAGTAGCTAGGATGAGGAAAGGCCTCATGCAGTTGAGCTTTGCAAGGATGCTTCTAAAAAAACACTACAGTGGAGTGACTAACCTAAGTAAACATTTCCCTAACTATGCTTTATATGGTATAAACAGGAAAGGTATTTCATGAGAAAACAACATTAATATTCTCACTAAAATATTAAACATGGAAATTATGTATCAATAATAGTTATAGCATCTGACAGTTTTAAGTATGAAAAGAAATGCAATTTCCTCTATTTCTAAAATTCCTATGACCTCTCCTTTACTTTGGCCGGGGTGGGGGTGGGGGAGGGGGCGGGCGGTATTACATACCAACAGAATCTCCTGAACCAGTTTATTCATTCTGTCAATACTTACCCCAGTATTCCATAATCACATCAATTGGGCAATATTAGACAATGCAAAAGCTGTGTATCTCAAATACAGAATGGAGGGAGGCATATAGAAAGCTAAAATACAGTCATAAAGTCAACCCTAAGTAGATTCTTTTCATTTTGTTTTTTTGTCAATGACTCGAGTTAAATACCAAAACACACTTGATGAGTATTGTATACAAAGTATAGATTATATAGGGAGATGAAAAGCTGAAGTACAAAGTAACAAAGATACCCATCATATGAAAATGAAAATGTCTTCTTCATAGTAGCATTCTTAGATTCTAGCTCAGAGAAACCTGTGTCACAAAGTACATTAAAGCAAAGCTTGGTAACTTAGGCAATGTAATTTGCTTAAATAAACATTTGGAAATTTCATACTAAAAGCCCTATTTATAGATATGCAAGTTGTTTTGGCTACATTATGGTCACGGGCAAATGCATACTTAGAAAAAGCAACTGCATTTTAGAATTATGTTTACAGTTGTGAAGGCACCGAAACAAAGGTTATAACGACACTAAAAACAACTTTAAAATGTTGTATAATTCAGCCTCTCATTAAAAAAAATGTATGTGCCATGCTAAGCTTTAAAGGCATACCCAGATATTTGACCAGGAAAGGTATTATCATAACAGTGAGATAAATACTGATATCCAGAACTAGTGTTCTCCCCTTTAACGTTTCTTTTTCTTATTCCAGCTCCTTCTTTATTGTTGGGAAGAAAAGGGAAGAGAGAAAGGTCTAGTAAGGGAGAATTCTTCTGGCTCTTAGTCCTGCTTTTTTCCAAATTATAAAGGGAATGGGGGAAAGCAGATACTTAGCTTCCCTAAAAATCAGGGCTACGCCACCAAAACAATGTGACTTTGGGCAAATAACATCATTACTTCTGTGCAGCCTGAATGATAGCTATCATTTCTCTTTCCTCACTATACATAGACTCATATTTTCATGTCAATAAAGTCTGTGAAAAAGATGCCAAATATTGAGTTCTCAATTTCTTCACTGAATACAAGCTGTATCTACAGTAAGAGTTTTATATTCGAAGAGTTTTATAAGGGAAAGTGTTTTGAATACAAAATAGTCTCAATAGTAACTTAACACTTTAAAAGTCCTTCTAGGGGCAGCTAGATGGCGCAGTGGATAGAGCACTGGCCCTGGAGTCAGGAGTACCTGAGTTCAAATCTGACCTCAGACACTTAACACTTACTAGCTGTGTGACCCTGGGCAAGTCACTTAACCCCAATTGCCTCACTAAAATAAAACAAAACAAACAAACAACCCCCCCCCAAAAAAAAGTCCTTCTGATCTAGTCTTTATTTACCAGTGGAAAGCATTATATAATTTTTCAAAAGAACATTTTAATAAGTGGATCTTACTAATGTTAACTTATTTCTAATCTAGGTCTGCTCCTTATCAGAATAAGCATGCAAAGAAAAAAAAAAAGAATAAGCATGAAGCGGAGCAGCTAGGTGGTGCAGTAGATAAAGCACCAGCCCTGGATTTGGGAGGACCTAAGTTCAAATCCGACCTCAGACACTTGACACTTATTAGCTGTGAGATCCTAGGCAAGTCACTTAACCCTCATTGCCCCACCAAAAATAAAAAAAATAAGCATACAAATACTAAATAGCTTTTCCAGTCAGAGGGAGATTTACAATCAAATGTTATCAAGCACAGCTCTCCACTTGAAGAATGCATATTCATTATGGTTTCTCAATACTCCTTCTAGTTATACCTCACATTTCTACAGAGCTTTAAGGTGTACAAAATGCTTTCCTCACAATAACCCTGTGACACAGACAATGCAAGTATTATTATCTCTATTTTATCTCAAGAGTGATGTTGAGAGAGGATATATGATTTCCCCAGGTCCTAGAGCTGTTAAATACTAGAGACATCAAGTTCTCACTCCAATTCCAACACTCTCTCAACTGTTACAAGTCTTCTAATTCTCATGAGCACAAACTCATGTAAAACAAAGGAGCTAGAAGCTTTTGTTGGTGCTAATGATGTGATGGCAGAGATGGATGAAAAGAGAGGAATCCCTCAACTTCATTTCAAAAACTAGGATTCGGGCACCAAAAGTATATTTCCCTAAATTCAGCATTAGGGAAATTAAATAATTCACCAAAACTTCATGAACTGCATCAATTTTAAAAATAACACTGCAAAATGTGTTCCCAGATCACAGTAATCTTAGATTCCTCCTTTACATACATATCAACTTAAATAGTGCAATACTGCCTTATATTTCATGAGCAGATACTGCATGGGGAGGAAAAAATGTGCCTCGTGCTATAAATGGCACTCTAATTTACTTCTACTTCAATATTCACAACTAAGTTGATTCCATATATTATCATTACAAAGTTATATAATTCACCACAAATTGCCCTATCATGTGTCGTGTAAATCAAATTTCTACCAGAATGTTTTCTTCACTTTCATTAAAAATTATCTTTATCCTATAATGCCATATTTATATGTACACACATTCCTCCTTGTTTCCTCTCTAATCTCTACTATCTTAACTGTGGCTTCTTAGTGCTCTGCATCTCTACTGGTCTAAAGCCTTCAAACCATGAAAAGGAAATAAAGCAACCTCATCTTAGGCAATAGAACTGTAGCAACAATAACACAATACATGAGGCAAATACGGACATTTTTTTTTATTACACATATAAAAGTCAGCTCAGACTCAAACTATAGTCTCAATCATAGAATTCTGACTTCTTAGAACTAGTCCAGCTCTTGGAGAGCATCTTACTTCCTCATTTCAAAATTTAGGAAACTAAAGGCCAAAATGTTGATGTGACTTGTTCCAAAGTCTTACTATGTTCAGTCAGCAAGAAAGTTGGGACCCAAGCCCCAATCTCCTGACTATGCCCAGAACTCTTGACATTCTGCATCCATTGTTTTTTAGATATCTAGAACAACAAAGAAACAATCTTTTCAAAAAAGAAGCTGACAAAAGTCTGTCTATAATTCAATAAGCAAGATTTAAAGTGTCCCAAAGAAATTCCGACTTAAAAAAAGATCATTCTTCCTAAAAATGAGATGGGAATGTGATTTTGTGCTTTCTGTGGTACAATAAAACGTGAAAGCAAAGAATATTTTTAGCCTGTTCCAGACTGGAAGTATCTTTCCAAAGGATCTGCTTTAAATCTATTTTTCCTACATATTGATGAAAACTGACCAAGGTTATAAAAGAGAGTAAATCTTTTCCGTACTACAAAAAGTCTCCAAGATAAACAAGAGGAAATATTATTAAAAATAAAAAACCCCTACCATTAGTAGTGGCTTGAACCTCATTTAGATAACTAAAATATAACACTCTCCCAGTACTTTTATCCTACCTTCAAAAAATCAAACAAAACAAGGACTTCATGTGGAAGATGCTTGATACCAAAAGCAAAACGGTACAAGGTAATTAAGCCTTACACTGTATCTTTCTAGAAATGTGAGTTTAAAAGCCCTTCTAATGCATATTCAGTCTTTCCACACTGCTTAAACTCCAGCTATCTAAAATTCCCAGAACATCTGATTCTACAAGGTTTTATAAAAAGGGATCACTAATAAAGTTGAATGAGAATGCTAATTTGGGATAATGGAAAATAAGGTGGGTTTGAGGTTTTGTGTTTTGTTTTAGGTGGAGTTAAGGATGGGTAGCAGTGAGGGGAGCTGTATTTATTTATTTTTTAAATGGGGGGAGGGGGAGGGAGAGGAGGGAGGGCAGCTAGGTGGTGTAGTGGATAAAGCACCTGCCCTGGATTCAGGAGTACCTGAGTTCAAGTCCAGCCTCAGGCACTTGACACTTACTAGCTGTGTGACCCTGGGCAAGTCACTTAACCCTCATTGTACCACAAAATAAAATAAAATAAAATAAAAGAGATGGGCCCAAGAAGAACAAAATAGTATTTATACACTTGTGCTGTCTGCTAGCCACTCAAATGGTATAAAGAATGTGGGCTTAGTAAAATTCATATTTACTAACAAATGATACAAACATATATTCTAAGAATTTATTCATATCAATAAAAATTTATATATCCATAAAATAACAAAAAACACAAATTCGAATGAAGAATTTGCAATGATTGCTGAATATTTTTCCTTGAAGAGACACTTTAATAAATGGTAACATCAAGATTTCAAAAGACAGAAGTTGTGCATGTATTTAGAAGCAAATGTTACCTCAAATAGGATGAGGTTGATAACAATATAAAACAAAATGTACCCCAAATAAGCAGTATTTCTCACTTTCTATACATGTTAAGAACAGTTGATTATACTTGATCAACTTATCCTAATGTGGTAAGACAAAAATAATTTACTACTTTGGATTTCAAGTACTTGTTGACTTTCAAATGTCTCAGAGAAAAAGAATGTCTTAACATACAAGAGGAAAAAAATGAGAAATTAAACCGGTTAAGAAAGGCTTCATAGAGAGACTTCAGAGATGGATTTCCCTAATCCAACCTGCTCAAACCACTTTTTGTACCCATCCACAGTTAGCAAAATTCTCACCAAGTTAATTGTTCTTTATTACAATAAAATTGTGTGCATTTAGCTAGTTTGTTTTACTATAATGGCCACAACTTGGAATTAAGCTTTATCTTTGGATGGATCTGTATACATGGCTGACGTGGAAATAAATTTAGCATGTAAAGTAGATATTATATATGAACAACATTGTCAGGGATTTCCTACAATGGAAAGAGATAGCTAAAAAAAGCTATAGTTCTACTGAGAACTGTTGTAAAATAAAAGTTAAGGGGCAGCTAGGTGGCGCAGTGGATAGAGCACCGGCCCTGGATTCAGGAGGACCTGAGTTCAAATCCGGCCTCAGACACTTAACACTTACTAGCTGTGTGACCCTGAGCAAGCCACTTAACCCCAATTGCCCCACAAAAAAAAAAAAAAAATATTAAATTATTACAAGTTAAAGCAGAACTGTAAGATGGCTGGCAGTAAAGCTTAAATTACTTAACAGTTCTTTTTATAGAATATGCTATGAGTAGTCCTGCTTGTTAATTAAACTATGTTTTAAAAGTACAATATAGTAACTGCTCCAGTATATACAACATAAAATAACAGATAATGGTCTGTCTTCTGGGATACCTATTCTTCCTCCCTTTGCTACACAAATGAAGAATCTATGATGATTCTCTCTATTCTTTTTTTTTTTTCCATTTTTTTTTTCAGTGAGGCAATTGGGGTTAAGTGACTTGCCCAGGGTCACACAGCTACTAAGTGTTAAGTGTCTGAGGCCGGATTTGAACTCAGGTACTCCTGACTCCAGGGCCGGTGCTCTATCCACTGCGCCACCTAGCTGCCCCTCTATTCTTTATTATCTGTGGCAAAGGGAGTTTGGAGAATAAAAATAAAAATATTTAAGTCTTTGTAGTTATGGGTAAAGCATTTATGTGAAGGTTCTAATTATAAATTATTCTATGTGTAACATTTACGTATTGTAAATGATGTCAAGGTCAGAAAAATATTTTTATTTATTCTTCCCAGTCCTAGTGATGGGTCTGTGCTATTGAAATCTCACTTTTTTTATGCGTGCACATTTGTAAGACAGCCATAAGTCAGTCTGTGACTGTGGCACAGACCAAATCTAAGTGGCTCATTCAAGGATCAAAACAGTAACCTTTATCCATTTACGGTAAATTCTAATCAAATGCGCTAGCATATTGTACTTGAAAGTAAATAGAACCACAATTCTTTGAAAAAGCTTCAGAACTCCAACCTTTTCCAGAACTCAATGACTTTCTTCCAGTTAGGCCAAATTAGTGGAATTTTACTATAATTGTATTTTTTTAAATTATAGAAGAGATTTTTCCACATATTCTCTTAAATGTAGCTTAATTACATAACATTTTCTGAAAATCAACATGTTTTATTCAAGTGGCATGTTAATATTAGTTAATTTTTCATCTAATCAACTTAGAGATTATGAGGAACTGCAAAAAATCAATACTTGAACTGGAAATAATCAAGGTAAATATAAAAGCTTTAGTTGGGCTTTTATCTTTAAGGTCACCATTTTATTTAGGAATTATCTTTTCTTTTTACCAACTTATTTAATAAACTAGCAAAGTTTAAAACAACACCAAAAGCTCATCTTATTTAAAAAAAAAAAACTTGATTGCCACAAGCAAGCATTTACTTTATCCAAAAAAATAAATTCCCCTTAAAAATTATCCCTAATCAGCAGATAATTCACTTTCCATGATGCTTACCCCCACTCTTATTTATGTCAGATAATTTCTGCACTGAGACCCATGGGTTACTTACTTGTTAAAAAAAGGTTCAATGAGTTTTGATCTGGCAGACACGTGAATTTTTGGAGGACTGAGAAAAGAACCTAATTAAAAAAAAAAAAAAAGAGGCAGGATACCATAAATGATTATGTGCATGAGATCTGAAAATTCAAGTAAAAATATCAGGTAAAAATAATCAACAATCAAGTTTGGTGAGAGAGGCAAGTACTCATAAGAACCAAGTTCTATACTGCCTGAAGTACACAGGGAGGGAAAATTACTCTCCTGCTCAGAACTTCTCCCACATAGATTCCCTTTCTACTCTGATTTTCCCCTAATAAATCTTACCACCTCCAAATGAGTGGCTCATAGGAAGAGGTGGACAGGGAAGTCCCTCCCCCTGCAATTATATGAATTCTTGATATTGAAATGTATACAATACCTAGGAAATTAGCCATGGAGATGAAACACAGTCCTGTAATGTATGCATCATAGCCTGCCTCGTGGAGCTGTTCAGATGCAGTATCATAACTTGGAAACCCTTCTGCACTCTCTAAAAAGAAAGGGGGGAAAAAAAAGGTTTTCCCAATGGTGTCATGGAATATAATGATGCCTATGTACATTGAACTCATCATGTTAACAATTGCTACAGAAATATCCTATGTGACTATAAATAATGTCTTAAGAAATTACTTCAGCAATTTAAATATTTCCCATTTCTCCCACCACCCAAGACTTATAACTTTGGTATGGTTTTATGATTCCTGATGAGAGCTGCCATCCATAGCAATGTCAAATGCCTTACCTACACAATAGTATTAACTCTATCAAACATCAGTCAAAAATCTAATTTTCAAACATTTCAGTTTTACAAGCCTTAGAACTCAGAAAGTATACCTTCACCAGATTTTACTGATCTATACCATAGAAACTGCAAAATTTGCCCTCCCCAAACTAGGAGCCAAATTTCCAATAGTGCCAACCAATAAGAACCCTAATGCAAAAAATTCCATTTCTGAAACCATTCCAAATTCATGGAATGATTTATCTTAGAGATTACATTAACAAGTAGAACCAAATCTAACAGGACTGAACTTGCTGAAAAGTGAAAGACTACTGATTCAGGCTCAGAACATTTTCCTAGTAATTTCTGTACTATGTCTCCAAGTTTAAGCAACAAAATGTGAAAGCACAATTAAATCCAAAAATATACCAAATCTTCAGTATAATGCTATTTGTCCATAACTATCTTACCAAGAAGGCCAACTTGAAGATCTTTTACTATTTTATCATATTTAGTTATCCTGGGGTTGAGAGAGGTGTGGAAGGAGGGAGAGTAATTAAACCTCTCTGGATGAAGTCTACCTGAGACAGACAGTATTGCCTTATACTGAATTTTACTCCACAGTGAAAAGAAGCATAGCAAAGTTCTTGTATGCAAGCATAAAATAACATACAAAAACAGATCTAATAGAGTTTGACAAATCAGTACAGTATACCCTTGATCATTTCAAATAAAAGCCTGGAAAGTTACACTATTATAATCAATTCATGGATGTCAGTAATAGTTCAAAAAACATTTTTACATCAATATAATGTCCATCACAAAAAATTTCCTAACCACCAAAAGACATTAAATAAGAATACTCTTTTTAATTTATTTTTTGAGGCAGTTGGGGTTAAGTGACTTGCCCAGGGTCACACAGCTAGTAAGTGTCAAGTGTCTGAGGTCGCAATTGAACTCAGGTCCTCCTGAATCCAAGGCTGGTGTTTTATCCACTGCGCCACCTAGCTGCCCCCAATAAGAATACTCTTAACCTAAAACATTTGTCTTTTCCAAAAGGTTCTGCATCTACATAACTTAATTCCTTAAATCTCCCACCAGCTCTTTTTCAATCACACATACACACACATTTTCCAAAGTCATTAGGAATGATCTAAATTTCTATCTTTCTTTTATATCCCTTTTCACTTGGGCTATTATCCAGAAAAAAGAAACAATTAACTATAATCTGGGATGCTTGAAGATAACTGTCCTTTAAAAATTATAAATCATTAGTCTATAATTAGTGATTAGAAATTTTCAGTTAAAACTAGAAGAATCTAATGAAATATCTCTGGAGCACATGACAGTGACACAATTAAGCCAATGTAAACAAATGCTGTACATGGTTTGGAAAAGAGATAAAGGAACTGAGCACAGGGTATAAGATCACATGTGGTAAGACCACACGTTTCCCAATCTGGAAGCATTTCTCCATATGTTCAGTTTTCTCAATTGCTACCCTTTTTACTGGCCCTGTTTCCACCCCCATGCCAGGTTAACTGAGGGTATGTGGATTTCCATTCCTCCCAGTCCGGAGGCACAGTTCTCAAACTTGCCAAAGGCACAAAAAAATTATAGTGTTGGTGCTTAACCATTAATAGGACATGCCTTGGAGGGGGAAAAAATCCCTTTAATTCTGGGGAAAATGCCAGCAGAGTATATCACCCATAAGTTTAAATTACTTTGCTCCTCAATGATCAAACTATCCAACTAAGAACACATTTACACAGGATACAGACACATTGAATCAGAAACTAGCAATACAATATTGGTTATTAGCTAGTGAAGTCCAAAAGACTTCCATTCATTAAAGAGTACATTAATTATGTTCATTAATTCATAATCAAAAGGCTTCTTTTCTTTAGCCTTAAACTCGTACCAACTTTAGGGGGGCTGAATGGTGCCTCTTTTAATCGCTTTTCCAGTTCTGCAAGGGATGTGTTATTAATAATATCCTGCAAAGAGAAGCAAAGAAGAAGCAATTATTATGAATCATACCGGCTAACTATACTTGATGACAGTTAACTACTAAATATATTGGGTACTGCCACCTTATGTCCTTTTGTGACACTCAAGGCTGTCAAAGTTTACTAAATGTGCTAAGCAGTCAGGTTTTATGTTTAGTATGTCAGATATAGCTATAATCAGAATAGGCCTTTTCTGGATGAGCCTATTTCTATGCTACTAGAGTAGGTTATGGTTTGGCAAAACTACCCCTTTGCCACAATACTTAAACACTTCAATTATATGATAGGCACTTGAATAATGTCAAAAGGTTACAAAAATACCTCAGTTACAAAAAGTATCAGTTTTTTTTTTAAACAGGAAAATTGTGAAAAATTGGCAATTATAATTCAGATTAGGAAATTACCTTAAAAGGTTGTGTGCTTGCCATCAGTTTGGTATCCAGTAACCTAAAATTTTAAAATGATCAAAACATAAACGAGATGCAACTGAATGCCAAAAAAATAATTTATTACTTATTTGGATATGATCCTCTCAAAGTCTTATGACTAGTGCTGCCAAATGCAGTGGAAAGAGAGCACTTTCTTTTATCTTCAGATTGAAAGGTATATTCTAGTTATGTGAATATAAATGTGCTAAAAATCTTACTGTATTTTGCTAAACAGTTCAGGGTAGCAGTGCAAACAAAGGTTCTTGTTGGCAGAACCCTGGCTCTGCAATGTTACCTCTAGCAGCACACTGACATGTTCCTCTTCTACCAAAAACATAGAGAATACAATGATTCACTGTAAGTCAATTCAACAAGCATACATTATTAGATCAGGGCTTCTTAAACTTTTTCCAACTCTCAACCCCTTTTTGCCAAAGAAATTTTTAGGTGGCCCCATGTTTATAGGTAAATAAAATAGGTATATACAGCCTTGTACTGTTTTGTTTTGTTTTGTTTTGTTTGTGGGGCACTGAGGGTCAAGTGACTTGCTCAGGGTCACAGTTAGTAAGCGTCAAGTGCCTGAGGCTGGATTTTAACTCAAGTCCATTTGAATTCAAGGCCAGTGCTTTATCCACTGTGCCACCTAGCTGTCCCCAGCCTTTTACTGTTGCCAAATATTTAGAGACTCCCACATTCAGTTATACAACCCCATACGGGATGTGACCCACAGTTTAAGAAGCTAGGCACTAGATGTCTGTTATGTGCAAAACACCACTCTAAGAGCTAAGGATACAAAGAAAGTCAAACTAAAAAAAAGCCCTTATCCTTAAAGAGCCTTATACCATACCAGGAGATGCAATATTTATACAAATAATACAAAATAATTTGGTGATGGAGAGCAGATTTATATGTTAAGAGATCAGCAAAGGTGGCACATGGGGAATTAGGGCTAGGGTTAGGTTAGGAAAAACCTTTATCAAGAACCAACAATGTGCCAGGCATTGTACTAAGTACTTTAAAAACATTATCTTATTTGATCCTCATAATAACTCTGTAAGGTACATGTTGAATTCTGAATTAAGATAAGGACTCCAAAGAGGGAGAATGAAGATGGGACATTTTCCAAGCATGGGGCAGAGGCACGGAAGAAATCAAATGGACAGTTCAAAAAGTTCAAAACAAAACAACGGATAGAGAGGATCAAAGAAAATAAAAGACAATTATGATCACATAAAATTGAAAAATGTTTGCACAAACAAAATCAAAATAGCTAAAATTAGAAGGGAAACAGTTACTGTGAAAAAAATCTTTGTGGCAAGTGTCTCTAATAGTTCTCATTTCCAAGAAAAATAAATCACTGATGCATAAGAATGAGAACCATTCCCCATTTGATAAATGCTCAAAAGCTACAAAGAATTAGCTTTCAAAGGAAGACACTCAAGGTATGAATTGCAACATAAAAACTGCTCCAAATCATTACTAAGTAGAAAAATTACAAAAAAGGAAAATTAAATTGTGGGGAAGGGAAATGAGAAAACAGGCACCCAAATGCACTGTTAATGGAGTTATGAACTGGTTCAACTATTTTGGAAATATCTGATACCATTCCCCAAAAGTCCCCTTAACTGTGATTACCCTTTAACTCAGTGATACCTCTAATATATCTAGACTCCAAAGAGATAAAAGAAAGAGAAAAAAGACCTATATGTATTAAACTATTTAAAACAGCTATTGAAAACAAAGGAGTTACTATTAATCGGAGAACAGCTGAACATATTATGGTATATTAATGTAATGGAATAATACACTGTAAAATGATGAAAGGAACATGAGTTCAAAAACACCTGGGGAAATTTATATGAACTGATGAAGCATGAAATGACCACAATCAGGAGAACAATTTATTCACATAACAACACTGTAAAGACAAAACCTTTAAAAGATTTAAGAACTTTAATGAAAGCAATGACCAACCATGATTCCCAAGGGCTAATGATGAATTATGCTATCTACTCCTGTTAATGGAGTGATGGATTCAAGATGCAGAAAGAAACGTGTTTTTTAGTCATCAACAATATCTAAAATTTGTTTTGATTGATTATGCATACTTGTTACAAATGTTTCTCTTTATTTTCTTTCAAATTAAGGGAAGACTAGGAAGGAGAGAAAACAAATTCTTGTTAACTGGAAAATTAAATTAAAAAAAAAAAAAAGGCCAGTTCAACTAATGCATTGTTGGTGGAGCTGTGAACTGATCCAACCATTCTGGAGAGCAATTTGGAAGTATGCCCAAAGGGCTATAAAGCTGTGCATACCCTTTGACCCAGCAATACCACTTTTGGGTCTTTTCCCCAAAGAGATCATGGAAAGGGGTGAGGGCCCCACATGTACAAAAATATTTATAGCTGCTCTGTACGTGGTGGCAAGGAACTGTAAGTTGAGGGGATGCCCATCAACTGGGGAATGGCTGGACAAGTTGTGGTATATGAATACAATGGAATGCTATTGTGCTGTAAGAAACGATGAGCAGGAGGAGTTCAGAGAAACCTGGAGGGTCTTGCATGAACTGATGATGAGTGAGATGAGCAGAACCAGAAGAACACTGTACACAGTATCATCAACATTGTGTGTTGATCTACTGTGATGGACTATATTCTTCTCACCAATGCAATGGTACAGAAGAGCTCCAGGGAACTCATGATAGAAGAGGATCTCCAAATCCAGGGGGGAAAAAAAAAGAACTGTGGCGTATAGATGCTGAATGAACCACACTATTTCTTTTGTTTTCGGTGCTGTTGTTTTTCTATTTTGAGGTTTTTTGTCATTGCTCTGATTTTTCTCTTATAACATGACTGGTACAGAAATATGTTTAATGTTATTATGTGTGTATATATATAACCTCTATCAGATTACCTGCTGTCTAGGGAAGGGAGGGGAGGGAGGGAGAAAAATCTGAAATTGGAAAGCTTGTATAAACAAAAGTTGAGAACTATCTTTACATGTAACGGGGGAAAAAAAAAACCTTTATTAAAAAAAAGGCCAGTTCAGAGAAAACCAAGTAGGTCAGTTTGGCTGTATTATAGACTATGTGAAGGGGAATAATGTACTTACTAGAGAGATTGGCTGGACCAAGAATGCAAAGGTCATTAGACAACAATCTAAGGGTTTATTTTTTTTTTTGTCTTTAGATATTGTCAAGGACTATTATTCTCATATTATTATATAATTTTCAGCACCATTAACTGTTACCACCAAGCTTTTTAGTCTGAATTCCTACATTCATGAATAACATTAAAGTTTTGTGAAACATTATCACTATAGTGCTATATGATTGAGAAGTTAAAAAAATTAACTAATGTAATATAAAAACTCTTACTATTTCCTGAATTAGAAAAATAATTTCAGGTACAAGAATAGCATACCTAAAGCAGGCTGGCTCCATTAAAGTCTCTCCCAGTCCTCAGACAGTATCAGAGTTGTGTTTCATCTTATAGAAAACAAGTCTGAGTTCTACGGTTAATATTTGACCTAGCACTTCCAGAAGTAAAAATCAACTTAATTGTTCCAAGGAACTGAAATTTAAGAGCTAAAAACGCTTGCTTTTAGCTCTTTCCTCTCTACAAAGTATTCTACAGAGACTATTTAATATTTATAAGGTACAGTAATTTTATAAGAAATCACCATATCAGCAAATTTCCTCAGTTCTTTTCATTTCAGAATACACATGAAAAGAGAAAAAAAGACAAAATAAAAATACCCTCTTGCACCCTGGATTCAGTGCCAACACCAAAGTTATCTTATTTTGAGAATTCTTAAAATAGAAGTTTCAAAAATAAATAATCACAAAGCTAAAATTTTGAAGGGATAAGAGTCTATCAAGCTAGTCTTCTAGCTCATGAAATTACAGGATACATGTAGTACATATCCAAATACAATATATCTGTGGCAAATGCTATTTCATGTGAGAGATAACAGTGAAAAGAAAGCTTACCTGGGGAAGACACATGTTGTTACCTCCTTAAATTCATTTAAGTCCTAAAAAGCAAAACATCAACTTATTATGGCTAGATTGACACATTCTATATTCATAACCATAAAATGTTATTTATGCTCAATGTGAAAAATCCACTATCTATTAACAACACAGGTATAACAAACCCTTTGTCCATTCTGTGGCAATGTTTCCAGAAACTATCCAAATGAACTGTGACACCTCAGAAAGGTACTTTAAAATAAATAGCTTTAAAATCTATTTCTGTTTGAGATTTTATTCCATAAGAGCCTTTGAAAACTCAAAATTCTAACAATGTGTGCTTACAAAATAATAGTACCAATGAAAAACTGTTAAACTAATTAAACATACCACCCCCCCCCCAAAAAAAAATCCTGATGTTTCTGAAAGAATTCACAAAGTTATATACTTCTATTGGTCCATAGCTAAAGTAGCAAAGCCCACTGAGGGAAAGAGCATGTAACAGACCAGTCCAAGCACTACCCTTAACCACAATCATCCCCTCAGGCACCGATGAAGACAGCCCAGGATGCTCAACCCAAGAACCTAAGGAATAGCGATGCTTCCTGGCCCAGCGCCTACAGTCATCCTGGGAAGCATCTGTAGATTCAGCCTGGCAACTGCTCCAACAGGTGCTATATATACAGCTACTGAAGACCCAGAAAATTAAATTCTTGCTATCAAAATCTCTGTAAAGTGGTTCAGCATCAGAAACTAATATGATTTTATCAGTGGAAATGATGTTAAGGAAGAGACATTAACATGTGCTTTGATGCTGCACCCTGAGGACCACAGGACCTTTTCATCTGACTTGCAATTGAAATCTTCTCTAAGTGTCGTCTTCCCATTAGAATGTGAGCTCATTGAGAGCAGAGACTGTCTTACTTTTCTCCCAGCACTTGGCACAATGCTTGGCACAGAGTAAACACTTTCTTCCTTTATTCAAGACACTTGCCATATGACCAAGAAATCTTATACCTTTATATAAGACCATTAAGATAATGAGTTTATATCAGATTTATCTGTTATTTAAAAAAAAAACCTGCTCATTCAGGAAATAGACATACTAAAAAGCAGGGTAAGCATAGAAATATCTCTTTAGGATAACTTGTTAAAGTCAGCCATATAAAAACACAGTATTCAGGCTACCCTGACAATTACTAAAGCAGCACTATTAGGCTAGGGCTAAAATTAGCCATTTCTCCAGCAACTTCTCTGTTGACCTCCAATCTCCCATCACCAACTGCCCTTCAGATATTGCAAACTGGATGTCAAGCAGACAAGTTAAACCCAGCATGTCCAAAAGTGAACTCATTATCTTTTCCCCTAAACTCTCCCTCCTCCTGCCTTCCCTATTATTTCAGAGAACAGCATCCTCTTGTTCCCCCAGGCTAGCAATCTATGACTCATCCTCAACTCGACCTCTCCTCAATTCCATATCCAATCTTCTGCCAAGGTTCTTAAATTTCACCTTTGCATCTTTCGAACACTGCCCATTCTCTCCTCTAACAGTGGCACTGCTCTACTGTAGGCTCTCATCACATTATATGTGGTTTATTACAAAAGCCTGCTGATAGGTCCCCCTCATATCTCTCCCCACTCCAATCCATCTTGAAGTCAGCCACTAAAGTGATCTTCCAAAAGCACAAGTCTGATCATGTCACCTCCTACTCAATAAACTCCAGTGGTTCCCTACTGCTTCCAGGAACAAATACAAAATGCTCTATTTGGCATTCAAAGCCCTTCATAACCTAGCTTCCTCCTATCCTTCTAGTTTCCTAACACCTTACTCCCCGCCAAGTGCTCTCTGACCCATTGACACCGCCCTCCTTGCTGTTCCATGAACAAGACAATCCATCTCAAGGCTCTGAGCATTTTCTCTAGCTGTCCCCCATGCTGGAATGCCCTCCCTCCTCAACGTGGTCTCTCTGATTTCCCTGGCTTCCTTTAAATGCCAACTAAAATTCCATCTTTTACAGGAAGCCTTTCCCAATCCCTCTTAATTCTAGTGACTTTCCTCTGTTAAATATTTTCTATTTACTTAATATATATTGCTTGCTATCTATCTATTTATTTGCATGTTTTCTCCCCCAATTTGACTGTGAGCTCCCTGAGGGCAAAAAGTGTCTTTTGCCTCTTTTTTTCTCTCTAGTGCTTACTACAATGCCTGGCACATCATAGGCACTTAATATATGTTGATTTTGATCAGAAGGTCTAGAACTGAAAAGAAATTGCTCCAACTCTGAACTAATTAGCATATATAATGACAATACCAGATTTAAAAGTCACATTCTTGACCTTTTGTAACCACATTTTAGTCAACATTATTAATGCTTCATAGGAGTACCCCATATCCAATTAGCTTTTCAAGGTTCTAAAAATATTAAAAATTATTATATTTTTACAATTAACAAAAGACATAAGCCTGAAATTTTGACTAGCTTTTCCATGACTATAGTCAACTTCACAGGAAGTACAATGAGAAAGTTGCTTGAATATAAATCCAAGCAGAAGAAATTCAGTAACAATTCCATAACACCAATGACATAGCTCTACAACTGACAACCACCATAGCCCCTAATCATGTACATTCTAATAACCATCCCCCCACACCCCCCATTTTACAAAACTGAAGCCCAGAAAGGCTAAGTGACTTGTCCAAGGTCACAATGCTTGCTCATGGAAGAGCTGGTACTAGGACCCAGGTTTCCTGTTTGGTGTTCTTCTAATGCTCCAAACTGTATCCCAGCAAAGGACATAAGGTTAGGTAAGTACAGAGCAGATGAACAAATGGAAATGAACCTTTCAGTAATTACTACAGATGGAAAAAAAAGAGAAAAATGAAGGATCCTTCAGAGGGAATGCCACCAACATCAATATACATTTGTTTTACATAACAAAAATGAATAGAAGCCTTCCCCTCAATGTCAGGCAAAACTTTCTAACAACTGGAGATACTAAAAAATGGAATGAGCTACCTTATGAGGTAGTGAAATCTTCCATCACTAGTTATTTACAAGCAGAAGTGGGATGACTACTTTTAAGTGATGTGACAGAGGGAATGACTGAACTGGATGACAGACTGGACGTCGGGGGCTTTAAAGTACCTTCCAAATCTAAGATCCTCCAAGGTTAATCTGCAGATGATTACAAAACTGACAGTTATTAAAAAGAGATTATCTCGGCCAGCTAGGTGGCGCAGTGGATAGAGAACTAGTCCTGGATTCAGGAGGACCTGGGTTCAAATCTGGCCTCAGACATTTGACACTTACTAGCTGTGTGACCCTGGGCAAGTCACTTAACCCCAATTGCCTCACCAAAAAAAACAAACAAAAAAAGAGATTATCTCTCTTCTAGGAAAAGGGAAACTATTGTGCTTAGAATTAACTGATTAAGTCTTTAAGAGTGATGCAGGGTCAGGACGCAATACTGGGTAGTAAACATACAAAAGACAGAATCTGGAGCCAGAAAACCTGGGCACACATCCAGGTACACATCCTTAAAATAAATGGATGATGGACAAGTTATTCTACCTCTGTAAGCATCAGTTTCCTCATCTGTAAAGTGAGCAAGATGGACCAAATGATGTTGCACACGTGACGTTTAAAATTTAATGTGTAGTTGCCTTATTCCTGTCCTAAATATAGAGAAAACTAGCTAGAGTTTACTTATAAATTAGAAGCTTTAGCACCAGTTTTGGGGCATTAAGCATTTATTAGTAAAAAGAGAACACCTGGGTCAGAAAGTCAAGAAAAAGGCCTATCTAACCTAGCGTTCTCAATTCCTCCACCACCAGCCTGTTTGAGCAACGAATTGCCCCAGGATCCTTCTTCTGCATCCCGAGGAGAGGCAGTCCTTCCACCTTGCTTCAAGCTAATTGGCTAGCATTACCCAAATCTACTGGTTCACTGGGAAGTCAGAGTCCACATCTTCTGACAATAATACCCTCTTGAGGGCCAGGCAGGTGTGGTTTCAATAGAATTAACTTTAAGTAAGTTAATCAGCCAAGTCAGTCAGTCTCAGTCAATCCAATCAATCCAATCAATCTGGGGCCTTTGGGCATTGGCAAAGTTCATTATTTTCTTACACATGTTTCTTAAGGCTCTGCATACTATGGCTCTAAATATGCTGGGGCACAGGAAAAATGGCAAGAGGAAGGCAGCATTATTAAATTAAAGGAGATGAAGGAAAGAGTGCTGACTTTTTCAGAGAATCCACCTTCAAATCCTGCCTCCAATGTTTACTACCTGTGTGACCTTTGACAAGTGACTTAAACCATCCCTAGTTTCCCCATTTGTAAAATAAGGGATCAAACTAAATGGCCTCTAAACTAAGTTCCTTCTAGCTACAGATTTGTGATTCTATGAGTCAGAATGCTTAGTGAGGAATAATGAGAAAAAGGTCAAGGATTTCAAGGGAAAAAAGTAGGAAGACTAACATTATCAGAACCCAAACCATATTATAGCAGTAATTATTAAAAAAAAAAAGGTATTAGCTATTTCTTAAAAATATAAAAACGAGGGGCAGCTAGGTGGCGCAGAGGATAGAGCACCAGCCCTGAATTCAGGAGGACCTGGGTTCAGATCTGGCCTCAGACACTTAACACTTACTAGCTGTGTGACCCTGGGCAAGTCACTTGACCCCAAATGCCCAGCAAAAAAAATAAAAATGAAACAGACCAGACAAACAAAACCTACAAGTAAATGAACATAGCCTAGGTATGGTTAAATCCAATAAACCACTATACAAATAATTAGAAAGCAGTTTGGCAAAAAACAAGTTTAGCTTAATAACATCTTATACCATATACCACAATATTCTCTAAAAACAACTTAAATATAAAAGGTAACATCATAAAATGGTAAGATAATAGAGAAGGGTATTTTTCACAGTTATAATTAGAGGGGAAACTGATAACCAAATGATAAAGGAAATCATAAAACAGTCCATTTGAAATACATTAAAAAGCATGAGTGGGGCAGCTAGGTGGCACAGTGGATAAAGCACTGGCCCTGGATTCAGTGTCTGTCCTCAGACACTTGACACTTACTAGCTGTATGACCCTAGGCAAGTCACTTAACCCTCGTTGCCCTGCCCTCCCCCCTTCCCCCCAAAAAAAGCATGAGCAAAAGAAACTCAAAGAAAAGTAAGTATCCAGTAGGAAAAACAAATCTTTGTATTAAACTTGGGATAAAAATCTGATATCCAAAATACATTAGGAAATGGACATAGAAATATGACTAAGTACCATTTCTCAATAGATAGCACTTTAAGGATAATGGCAGTTTTCAAAAGTGGAAATGTATACTATAAAAGATGATATGAAAAAATGCTCCAAGCTACTAGTAAGAAAAATGCAAATTAAAATGACTCTAAGGTTTCCTCCTTCACCCATCACACTGACAGTGATTATAAAAGACACAGTCACTATCAATGAAGCTGTGGAAAGATAAGCACACTAATACATGGCTGAAGCTATGAAATGGCCAAAACTTTCTGGAAAACAACTAGGAATTATATAAGAAAAGTTACTAAACTGTCTAAGGTCTCTTCTATATTATGTTATCCAAAAGATTCAAGTACAAAGTGCTCCTTGAAGAAATAAAGAATTTAAATAGCTAGAGGAATACTAGGTGATCATGGCTAGGCTGTGCCAATATAATAAAATGGCAATACTGTCAAAATTAATTTATACTTTGGGGGGGGGGCCGGGCAATGAGGGTTAAGTGACTTGCCCAGGGTCACACAGCTAGTGGCATGGGTCTAAGGTAGGATTTGAACTCAGGTCCCCTAGCTGTGTGACCCTGGGCAAGTCACTTAATCCCACCTGCCTCACCAAAAAAAAAAAAAAAAAAAAAGAAAGGGGAAAAAAAAGATCCATTTAAACTCAGGTCCTCCTGAATCCAGGGCCGGTTCTCTATCCAGTGCGCCACCTAGCTGCCCCTAATTAATTTATACTTTTAATGCTATACCAACAAAATTATCAAAGAGATACTTTAAAAAATTGAGTAAAATATCAAAAATTCATTTGGAAAAATAAAAGATCTAGAATAGCAAGGGAAATGATGAAAAGATATAAGAGCAAACGGGAATAGCACTTCTGCATCTTGAACTATATTACAAAGGAGCATTCAATCAAAAGCATCTGGTAGTGATTAAAAACCTGAGAAATATTATCAATAGGACAGGATATCAAAATTAAAAGAATTTATCTCTGAGAATTTAACATATATAGAAGCAAATTTGGGTGTTTGTTAGTAAGAAACTGTTATCAAAATAAAATATATCAACTTCTTCAAGAAAAGAAACTAATAATATCAGAAGAAGGTCTGAATAAAACCATCAAGGATAACACAATGCATATTTTTATGATCAAATTGTTATTTTTTCCAAAACCATTACCTACCTCTACTGTCTCTGTCTAGTTTTATAATCAGCAAACTAAAAAATTTTTATGGTTTAGGAACCAATTCTCAAAAGAGGTAAAAAAACAATAAATGACTACCACTTCTTTTGCTGAGGTTACTTAAAATAGTGTACATAGATCTTCAGTAATGTAAAGTTAAAGGATCTACTCTATTCCCTAATAAGTTCCTTTCTATGAAACAGATAACATAAAAGAAACTGTGGGGTTACAATATGAAAGCGCAGCTGGGTGGTCCAGTAGATAGAGAACTGTCCCTGGAGTCAGGAGGACCCGAGTTCAAATCCAGCCTCAGACACTTGATATCTACTAGCTGTGTGACTTAACCCTGATTACTCAAAACATCCAGGGCCATCTCCAGTCGTCTTAATGTATATCTTGCTACTGGATCCAAATAACTCTGGAGGAGAGAGTGAAGTTGGTGACTTTGCACAGCCCTCTTTCACTTAAATCCAATTACTGCAAGTCAGGACATCACCTTTCAATGTCATACAGAAGAGTCTTTTTGAAATACCTGGAATTGTTAACAAGGATTGGCAAATCACTTACCTCAGGCAATGGGCAGTAGAACTGGTGAATTGTATGCATGACATCCAAGAGCATATTATGCCCAATAACAAGTTTGCCCTAAAGAGAGTTAGGTTTATAAAATAACTTCTTTGTATTACATTATACTGTATATGACATCAATCTGAAAGAATAAAGTACAATTCTGGTTCCATTGCAAAGACTTACTATACTTATATTTACTATGTTCCTTAGAGGGGTTTTTGGATGTGCTGTTTAACTTCAGTTTTTTTTCCCCTTTCTTCCTCTTTTTTATTTCTTTCTTTTAAGGGATGTTTTTCTGGGAGAGGATGGAAGACATATTCATAGGGAAATATGGATGTAGGTGATGTTAAAAAAACAAAACAAAAAAAAAAACAGGGGACAGCTAGATGGCGCAGTGGTTAGAGCACCAGTCCTGGAGTCAAGAGGATCTGAGTTCAAATCCAGCCTCAGACACTTGACACTTACTAGCTCTGTGACCCTGGGCAAGTCACTTAACCTCAACTGCCTCACGAAAAAAAAAAAAAAGATAGAAATAAAATTTATTTTTTAAAAAGACCTATGCTCTCTCCTCCCCTATTTTTTTTTAATTTGGGGAAACAGGGCCATGATAAGAAAGGATCAAATGATCCTGAGCTTTCTTTTTTTCTGACACTGTCTTGTCATTTTCTATAATCCAAAGTAACCTAAAATTCTATTTGAGGAGTTTAATTTTTAAAGTATCAAACTTATAAAAGTTGAGTTTTTTGGGTTACCAAACATCTTGTTAAGAAAACCATGGGGGCAGCTAGGTGGCGCAGTGGATAGAGCACCGACCCTGGAGTCAGGAGTACCTGAGTTCAAATCGGGCCTCAGACACTTAACACTTACTAGCTGTGTGACCTTGGGCAAGTCACTTAACCCCAATTGCCTCACTAAAAAAAAAACACAAACACAAAAACAAAAACCCATGAAAGTAGTACTTTGTAGGATTCTTAATGATAAAATTCTTTACAAATTCAGAAAAATAAAAATAGCTCCACCAAAGTAATGCTAAACAGTAAAAACTAATGTTAAATTGTATTTAAGATGTAAAAAAAAAAAAAGATGTCACTATCACTATCATCTATGTCAAAGTTCATCTGGGGCATTTTCTTAAAAGTGGCATTTTTCACAATAAAGAAGTTATTTTAAATTTTTTAATTACTCCATTTACCCAAAAATTAAATAATGAAACAAAGCAATGGAGTTTTTTGGTACGCAGCTAGAATACCATTTTGACAAAATCCACTATGACATCAGTTGATACAACAGAGTGGTGGGATTTTTTTCCTCTGCCTCAAGTTGACAAACTACCTTAAAACAACGTGAATGATAATGAATATAAGTTCTACTGAATGAAAACTGTGCATTACACATGTTCAAGTCCCTGTCTGTTTTGTGATCTATTTAACAAAAAAGGTGTCTTTCTAATATATCCTTCATTATGCTATTGGATTCTATAAAAAACCAGTAGACGAAACTGCTTTACAGACAAATGTTAATTCCATAAGAATTATATAAATAGGCACTCAGAGAGACTATAATATGCAATTTCATTATTTTACAGTTGGGTCTGAAAGCCTATATTAAAAATAGTAAGGCTATAAGCCCTGCAAGGACAGGCATCATATCTCATCTAAACTTTCTATCTTCCCCAAACCCCAACACAGTAAAAATAGAGAGCATTCACAAAAATATGTTGTATCGAATATTACTGAGAAATGTTACTGGTAAGGGTACAGTCAAGGCAATGTCATTTCAAGTATGCCTATGCTCAGAGACTGGTCTCAAGAAAGCAAACCACAGAGACTATGTTACGCCAAGTAAACAGGTCTAGGCAATTATGTCCTAGGAACTTTCCTTGGCCTTATATGCTCCCTGCTGCAAAGTGCTGAGTCCAAGGGGCTATATAAAAGATTTTTTTCAAGGCACATTCTGCTCCACAAAAGAGGTCTCAGATTCCAATCTGTAGGCACAGAGCACCATGAATTACCTGCAAAACCTAGGTGCAGTAATTCAGAGAGCAGTATGCTGTACTTCACCATCTGTCTATAACTAAATGTGGATATCATTCAGGTCTAGAGCATATCATCAATAAGAAAGGAATAGGGGGAAGGGGGGAGGGAGGGAGAAGAGGAGAAAGGAAAAGAGAGAGAAAATGTGTGTGTGTAAAAGCCAAGTTATCAGCACATTCTGAAAAACATGTCAAATTGTAATAAGATTAACCAATATAATATCCAAATACAATTATAGCAAAAGAAAAAATATAAGGTTAACAGTATATATCCTCCCATATTTATTTTCTACAATAAAAGGAATTAATTTTTTTTTTAAATTTTTAGGGCTGCCTAACATCCTTTTTTTGGCCAAATCCTTTGGTTTCCTCCCCAACTCCCTTCTCATTTCTTATTGTTTTCAAACACAAACCACAATGATTATTTTCTTTATGTAAATCAATAAAAACAATATAGTGTATTCCTTCCACAAACTACAGAAATAGGTTTCCATTTTAATAAAGATACTTGTAATTTAGATGTCTAAAATTCATTAAAAATAATGTCTATCTATAGAAATCTAATAATTTTCCTCCACATTTGTCATCCTCAAATTTTTCAAAATTTAAATATCTCTATTAACACTATACGCTGTCATTTTAGATGTCAGTCTCAAGTATTTAACAGAAGTCATCTAAAGGAAATGGATTGGTTCACTTACAGAATTAGCAATGGCATGAATGACTCTAGAAAATCCCACAGCATCATTTAGTTCCTCCTATGAGGAAAAAAAAAGTCTTGTTTAAATCAATGTTGGGATATAACACAAAATTAGAATCACCAAAGCTTTATATACTACTCAATACAGAAAAGCTCTGAACCACTTCATTTTTTGGGCTACAGTATGTTTTACAATGTTCAGAAATAATTACTATAACACCTAAACTAGCTTCAGTAACTAGAACTAAGAATCAACAACAAATGGCAAATTAGTCATTTGTAACGTCTACAAAAATACCTGAAATTTCACCTATTATGTGGTAGTTTGTAAACTTTCTGAATCATTACTTGGACACTCCGGACAAGTAAAGTGGTGGTTTTGTTTCAGCCTCCTCCCCATCTGCCCCACCCTCAAATCCCTTCTGATTGATTAAAGAAATATGCCACCTGGTGATTACGTTAAGTACTGCAGGAAAGTAAAGAATTTAATTAATTTTAACAAATAAGGTCAAATACAAGTGGTGGTCTGTTGATCTTGAATATTCTTATAATTCCTACTTTTTTATTCAGAAAATTCTGCTTTGATTCAAGTTGATTTATACCTGGTCTTTAAAAAATCCTTATATTAACTAGCAAGAATCAGGACAAGAACAGCAGTTAACTTCTCCTAGACAATCACTTAATAGCATAGTTAACTTTTTTTTTTTAAATAGAATTTTATTTTCCAAAATATATGTAAAAATAAATTTTAACATCAATTTTTTTAAAAAATTGTTCCAATTTCTCTTCCTCCTCCATTCCCACATAGTTAACTTTCTAGACAATTCACTCATCTTATACTTAGAGCATTACCAGATGTTATTCTATGGCTTTACATTATATTATATATTAAATGGCTACTCTCATCACTACTAAACCATAAACTTGAGTTTTATTCACCTTTGTATACTCAGTATCTAATGTAATTTCTTTTTTTAATCATAAAAGCATTTTGTTATTTTCCAGTTACATGTAAAGATAGTTTTCAACATTTGTTTTCAGAAGATTTTTAGTTCCAAATTTTTCTAACGCAATATTTTGCTGATTGTTACTGTTCAGTTGTTTTTCAATCATGTCCAACTCTGTGACCCCATTTGGGGTTTTCTTGGCAAAGATCCTGGAGTGGTTTGCCATTTCTTTCTCCAGCTCATTTCACAGATAAGGAAACTGAGGCAAACGTGATTAAGTGACTTGCCCAGGGTCACACAGCTAGTAAGTGTCTGGGGTCAGCTTTGAACTCAAGGATATGAGTCTTCCTAACTCCAGGTCTGGTATATATCCACAGCTAGGTAGTGCAGTGGATAGAGCACAGACCCTAGAGTCAGGAGGACCTGAATTCAAATATAGCCCAACATGTGACACTACTAGCTATGTGACCCTGGGCAAGTCACTTAACCCTGATTGCCTCAAACGTCCAAGGCCATCTACAGTCATCCTGAGGTATATCTTGCCACTGGACTCAGATGGCTCTGGAGGAGAAAGTGAGGCTGGTGACTTTTTGCACAGTCCTGCCTCACTTAAATCCAATTCACTGAAAGTCATGACATCGCCTCCCAATGTCATTATCTTCTTCAAGAACGAAGGACAAAAAATATCCACTAAGCAACCTAGCTGCCCCACCCTGCAGATAACAGGTGCTAAATATTTATAGAGCTGAACTAAAGTGTCAGAAAAGGTTAATAAATGTAACTCTCCAAATTAGATTCAATATGAAACAAAAACTTTTCAAAAGGAAAATTCCTTGCTGATTCAACACTAAGGAACAAATTCAGACTTCAAAAAACAGCCCATACAGGTCATCTCCTATATGTATGCTCCCTCTAAAGCAAAGTTTCTTAAACTATGGGGTCTTGAAAAATTTGTCAACAGGAAAAGGTTATGTCTATCTATTTTATATACCTATAGGTTTATATACCCTGGGTTGTGTAAAAATTTTTTGGGTAAGAAAGGGTCACGAGTGGGAAAAGTTTAAGAAGCCCTGGTCTAAAGACTATGTAACATGATACAGAACTGTGGAGAGTGGCACCAGAACCCCTGCTCATAGACTACAGCTCAGAAGTGCCAACTTTGAAGTCATGAACATATTCTTTAAAAGCTGTGGGCATATATAAATTGTATTTAAATAGACTAACAGAAATCACAATGTAAAAACACTGGTTAATGGCAGCTAGGTGGCACAGTGGATACCACAAGGCAGGTAACAGTGGGTTGACATCCTTCGGAAGACAGATGTACATAGAGGAAGACATGGACAAGTCAAACAGGATAAGAATGGATAGATGTACTGCAAAAAGTACCCAGAGCAATGTCCTCACAGATCCACTGCAATAATTTACCTTGTTAATTCAAAATGCCATAGTATAAATTGCCTTAAAATAAAACTACCCCCCCCCAAAAAAGAATGAATAAAGATACCCATTCACAAATAAAAATCTATTACACACAACATAGGAAGGGTTCAATCTGAACATTAATAAAATTTAACTTTGTTAAGTAAAAATAAAGGCAGTTAGGTGGCATAATGAGTTCAAATATGGCCTCAAATGCTTACTAGCTGTGTGACCCTGGGAGAATCACTTAACCCTGTTAGTCTCAGTTTCCTCATCTGTAAAATGAGCTGGAGAAGAAAATGGCAAACCATTCAAGTATCTTTGCCAAGATAACCCCAAATGGGGTCACAAGTCAGACATGACTGAAACAAATGAACAACAACAAAATAAAAATAGCTCAGAACAAATAAGCAAATGCCACTAGGAACTTAATGTTTCACTAGGTAGAAAATATTTATCTTTTACAAAAATTCATTAATATAATTTCTACTATATTGTTTTCCTCTTAATATTTAAAATCAGTTTTCCAATGAATGTTCCAGTAATTTTTTAAAATAATAGTTTTCCAAATAGTTTCCAGAATATACACCACTTGCAGCAGATCATTATCCAAAATTTCACTCACGTTAAATTATAATTCATATTACATATGCTAATGAGTATTTTAAAAAATATAACTACAAAGAGTAAAACCCTACTGCAGAACTAATTGATAATCTAGTATTAGTCCTATCCCAAAACAAAAATTCAACTTGTATTTTCTTACTCATATGTGGACATGGAAAAATCAAATTAGAGGTGTTAAAGTTTGACAATATCCTTTCCGAAAAGTAAACGATGATTAAAAACACCACTTTCTATAGGACTGCCTTGTATAATATGTGCAGACTGGACAAAGATGAAATCAAATACATATCAGTAACTGTGGAAGAACATAATTCATTTTGTTGGCTATGCCTATACTGTTACTTGTTAGCTTTAATTTTTTCTACTACCTATTTTTTCCTCCAACCCATGAGTTAAATTTTTCTGGAGTGAAAAACTTTTCCTCAATTTATTAACATGATACAGATGAAAAAGTGTCAGCTTTATCTAAAAGCAAATAAATGGAATCAACTTACCTGTTCTTTAGCATGTTTCTGCTGTTCTCTCCTTTTACGTTCTTCTTCATCTACTTTGCTAATAACAATATATCTTTCTTTCTGGAAAAAAAAAATCACCAAATTACAAATAAAATATCCTGGAAGCAACTTAAACCCAGAAAAAATAAAAAATCTGACGACATTGGAAGCATTCACCAATTTTATCATTATTTTCGATGTGTAGAACTCAGTTACTAGTATTTTGTAGTCATACATTACCATTTAAAAACTTGGGTCAGGGGGCAGCTAGGTGGTGCAGTGGATAGAGCACCGACCCTGGAGTCAGGAGGACCTGAGTTCAAATCTGGCCTCAGACACTTAACACTTAGTAGCTGTGTGACCCTGGGCAAGTCACTTAACCCCAATTGCCTCACCAAAACAAAACAAAACAAAACAAAAACCCAACTTGGGTCAGCATACCCATTACAAATATTTTCCCATGTCTTATTTATTCAACTAAATTGATTACAGTTCAGAAAATGTCTAAGTTATTATTAGAATAAGACACTGGAGGGGCAGCTAGGTGGCGCAGTGGATAGAGCACCGGCTCTGGAGTCAGAAGTACCTGAGTTCAAATCCGGCCTCAGACACTTGACACTTACTAGCTGTGTGACCCTGGGCAAGTCACTTAACCACAACTGCCTCATTAAAAAAAAAAAAAAGAACAAGATACTGTATTTAATGAATTCATTACATTTAAACATTTTTGGTTCTGAGTTTATTCAATATCTGAAGGTGTTTTTTTAAAGCAATGCTTTGAAAAAATTCTCATTCTATTTCTGGCTATTTGTGGAGGGAAACCCCCTGATATTCTATATGTTCCATATCATATCAACTAAACACTTCGCCAATATTTACTCTTTTGATAATTTATGCATTTGAAGTTTTTACAAAGGAAAAAACCTGAGAAGTCTAAATCTTGAATGAGCTAGATTTGTTTGTAAGTACACGTTTTATCCACAGCCAGAAAAGATTTTAGTAATCTAGTCTAACCCTTTCATTTTTACAGTTAAGGAAACCGAATCCTAGAGAAATAAAACATTGTGCCCAAGGTCACACAAATAGTAATTATCAGAATCAGAATTCAAACCCGGCTCTTCTGATTCCAAATCCAGGGCTTCTTCCACTATACCATACTTGTTCTCGAGCTTCCTTCCACTCACTGCTTTTTAAAAAAAATAACAAGGGGCAGCTAGGTGGCGCAGTGGATAAAGCACCAGCCCTGGATTCAGGAGGACCTGAGTTCAAATCTGGCCTCAGACACTTGACACTTACTAGCTGTGTGACCCTGGGCAAGTCACATAACCCTCACTGCCCTGCAAAAAAACCCAAAACTGACTTTTAATCTTTTTCTTTTTTTTTTTTGGGGGGGGGGAGGAGCAGGGCAGTGAGGGTTAAATGACTTGCCCAGGGTTACACAGCTAGTTAAGTGTCAAGTGTCTGAGGTCAGATTTGAACTCAGGTCCTCCTGAATCCAGGGCTGGTGCTTTATCCACTGCGCCATCTAGCTGCCCCCGAAATAACTAACTTTTAAGCAGCGTTTTACTTTATATTGAGACTTTCAGAAAAATGTTACATTAGAATCAATCCCTACTTCTTTTTTTTTTTTTAATCCCTACTTCTTAGTAATGTCCCTGATACTTTGGGCCCCTTTTGGGGGCAGCTCTGCTTACAATCTATCCATTTCTGGTGTCTAGAATGACAGAATCTTAGAGTTGGGACTGTAAAAGTCACCTACCATATGTACCCTGTATCTGAAGTGGGTGGTGCAGTACAATGTCCCTGTCTCCACATGACAATCCTTCAAAAACTTAAAGACAGAGATCAAGACTCACCTCCCTAATTCTCCAATTTTCCAGACTAAATACCCCCAGTCATTTCAACCTATCCTGTAATACAGTAAGCATTTCCACCACTTGCTCTTGACATGCTCAAACTTCTCAATAATATCCTTCCTAAAAGGTGACACCTAGAACCGAATGCAATTTGCCAGATGTGTTATAATCAGTTTTATCACCACCCGTTACAGTTACTCACTTGGCCTTGTTCTAGACTGTAACGTAGTCCAAGACAGCATTAGCTTTTTTTATGACCACAACACACTGCTGACTGATACTGAATCTCCAATTTCTTTTTAAAGAGTCATTCATCCAACACATTTATTATCTATTATCTATAGCACACCATAGTAGGTGCTAGTTAAGATATAATGGTTAAATAATAATTACCTGAGTTTCAAGATCTACTACCAAGTATATCACATACATTACCTCATAATACTTTTGAGCATTCTCATTCTCCTTACATTCTGCCACCATGTACTTGTGAAACTGATCCCTTGACAGTGTAGTACACTTATCCCTACTAAATTCAGTTTTATTTCAGCTGACTGTTCACATCTCTCAAGCTCTTCAGATCACATTTTGTCACCCAATAGAGAAGCCATCCCACCCTGATCATATCACCTACAAATCTGATAAGTGTTGTCTATGCCTTCATTCAAGTAAATGAAGAAAAATTACACTATCAAGATAATGAAGTTTTTAGTGTAATCTGCTAAGGTCTTTCCTTCAGGTTAGCACTGACTTTGCTTTGCCTCTGATCAACCAGGTCTAAACCTGCCCAACTATATGATGATCTATCTAATCAAGAGTGATATTGTAAAAGATTTTGTCAAATGGCTTTCTATTTTACCAATGTGCATAAGAGACAAAACCTAACCTAATATACAGATGGGTAGTTTGGTGGATACTGAGTGTCAATATCTTATTATATGAACTTTCTCCTTTTTTTGCAGGGCAATGAGGATTAAGTGACGTGCTCAGGGTCACACAGCTAGTAAGTGTCAAGTGTCTGAGGCTGGATTTGAATTTATGTCCTCCTGAATCCAGGACTGGTGCTTTATCCACTAACCCACCTAGCTGCCCCCTGAACTCTCTCTTAAACATTAACTTGAGTTCATTTTTCGAATTACCTTCTCTGTTTCTAAAGTCTCAACATGTATGCCTTTGGGATACCTAGAAAAAGAAAATGCATTATTAGTAAATGAGTAACTAATAGCCAACAATTAAAACCCCATGCTTAATGCTAGAGTAGTAAATGCCCATCTATATTTCAACCAAATGGAATGACTGTCATTAAATATGAACCACACAACACTAGAGGAAGAATAAAATTTTACTTGCTCTGAAAAAAGTTTAATAATTTTTTTAAGCTATATTTTCTCACTAGTATTCCTGAGTAAAATGCAAAATGCTTAAGAGGGAATTGTT
Organism: Dromiciops gliroides; assembly: GCF_019393635.1. Lineage (NCBI taxonomy): Eukaryota > Metazoa > Chordata > Mammalia > Microbiotheria > Microbiotheriidae > Dromiciops > Dromiciops gliroides. Next base: position 586,717,720 of record NC_057861.1, read on the forward strand.
TCACATTGCTTAAAAGGGAATTGTTTCATCTTTCTCTATTTACCATATAGAAACATTATGTACTCCGTGAGAAAGATCTTACATTTTAATACTGACAATCTTCAACTTCCCAATATAGTCAAGCATATAAGGAAGCACCTACTTTGCCTAATTGCACTTATTATTAAAATCTAACAGATCCTATTTAATTTGAAGTTTGCAACAAGACCTTTGATATTTAAGAATTTAACAATTTTCTGTTTTGGGAAAAGTTTAAGAAATGACAGCTATATTTTATGTTGGTAAATTACTTTGTATCAGTTTGACTGGGACTGTCTATTACCTGCAAGAATACCTAAATAAGGAATCAGGCTGAGTAAACTGAACAATAACCCTACTCTTTGTAAATTAAGATATTATTAAAATTTATTACTGTATTCAAAGTAAATTTCCAAATATCTAACAGTAAACTACAAACCTAAAAAAAAAAATCCAAAGGCAAATAGAGATGACTACATGGTCTTTATCTTTCCATTATTTATGTCTACAGAAAAGGCACTCATCTGAGATCTAAGTACACTGTGCAAATTATGATGATATATACTCCAAGCAGCAAACTCTTAAACTGCACCAAATATCTTACAGTAGCAAAATGATAACATTTTCGTCTTCAAAATTGAAAACAATGATAAAAACCAAGAAACACTTTAAAAGATTTTAATTTCCAATCAGTATTTTTCTCCAGAAAACTATTTGTGGATATAGGTTTAAATTAAAAAGAGCATTTGTACACTAGTTTAAAACCAGTAATATAACTTAAAATATAATCTTTATTTCTAGTCTATACCTTTCAAAGTATTATATGGGAACTATTCCTTTGTATGGCTTGACAAAACAGCAGAAATTCAAAATAAACCTAAAGCTAAGAGATTATATAGAATCTTTAAAACTTGGGTCCCTCCCAGAGAGCTCCCAGGGGAAGTTAATACAATATGAACACTTACTTCCAGCTCAAAGTCTGATAAATTAGTTTCCTTTGAAACCTACAAAAGCAAAAGAAAAAGTATTATATGTGGCACATTCTGAGAAAATTAACTGGTCAAAAAGCAGTTAGGGAAAACATTGCTGTAATTTAAAAAATATATCCTTATTTATCTAAAATATTCCTTTTGACTACAGCATAAAGAGCATCTAAGCAGCACAAGAAGCATCAACACTCATTTATGAGGTTGTTTTAAAAATACCAACTACTAAGAGAGACCTCTGGATTTCCAAGTTCTTAGAATATGTCCATATTTTCATGGTAGTGAAGGTACTTAAAAGTCACTGTCAACCAATTTCTGTACCAAGCATCTATCATAGAATAGAAAAGGACTTTAAAGTTCACCAATACCCCCATCCTCCTTTCACAGATTAGGAAACTGAAGGCCATATGGGTGAAGCACCTTGCTTGAGGTGACAGAAGTACAGTAAATGTTATCTACACAAAAGTCTCCCAACTCTAAAGCCAGTATTTTCCCACTTACAATCAATCATTCCTTCTCTTGCAAGCTCTTCATATACTTACACAAAATTAGAGGCTGCATATACATGAAAGTGCAGTACAACTTTTGGGTCAGCAAGAATTCACACACCCAAAAGAAGCTTGACCACAGAAAGGTAAGGTATTCATTTGGTGTCTCAATAAACAATCTGTACTTACTCTATCAGAGCTAACAGTCCTCAAACCCCAGCTGTTTGCAGAGTGGGTTTAATCAAAGCAGACTCAGTGTCATGCCACACAACATAATTTTCTTTGCCCAAAAAAGAATAGAATGTTATATAGAGAGCAACCAACCCTGTGCATGGTTCTAAATCCAAGTTCTTGTTTTCTTCATTTTGTATTAAGTCTTCTATTTTCTCTCTAACAAAATGGAATAAGACCAAGAAAATCATATTTATAGAATCAGTTAGACCCTCTAACATAATTAAATTAAAAAACCTAAATATACAACATACAATAATACAATAAACTTCTATTTCTGCCTGGCTGCGTCCAAGTAAAAAGACAAGGACTGCTGTTAATGCTCAAGATGGGGAAGAGAGAGCTGGCACTGGTGATGTACTCTCCTCACCCTGGTTGACATGAAGTCATAAACACGTGGCCATGCTATTGCTTCTCCCCTTGTTGCATCTATTCTTTCCTGAGGTGAAGGAGTATTACAGAAGGAACCAACTAGGCTGTGACCTGGTGAACTTCAAAAGGTCAGAAAAGGTAACAGAGGCCCAGAACTGGAGTCCACGCCAAAATTTAAGAACAGTAGCACCCAAGCCGCCAGCACAGCCTTGAAAAGTGTCCTGGCCCAGGCATAGAATAACCCAACAGCCAAGATGCTGCATTCTACAAGTAAGGGATCGACTGTCCATCTGCTAGCCATATTTAGAAATGAACTTGATTGGGAGGATGTTCTATAAAAACTGCTTTAAGTTTGAGTCCACTATCCCCAGGGACTGAGGTAGTATAAAGAAGAATGTGCCTCTGGGTGTTGAGGAGAAATGTTTGTGCTTTTCTTCTTGCTCTAGTTGCTCGGTAAGTACTCCTTTATAAAAGGTAATTGATGCTAACTGGTTAAAAGAATCTCGGGTGCTAATCACTGGTAAATGACATTAGAGAGAACACACTAGAATGGAAGCTTGAGACAACAGCATCAGAGAACCCTGTATTCCCAAGGGTACCCCCAGTATCCTGAAGAAAAGATACAGATCAGTGTGAGAGCTGGGATAAGGATCCCCAAAGTTTAAACGAGCTACATTTTATTAATGAACAAAAATTGGATCTGACAGAAATATCAGAAGCAATCATCCAAAGTTAGGCTTTCCCAAGGCAATGGAGGTTCTTTTAATGTGAAGTTCTATAAAGACAGAAATCATTCCACAATTCCATTATATCTCCCACAGAGCCTTAAACAAGAGGTGTTCAATAAATGAACATTTGACTATTTGAAGAAAAAAGATCGTAAAAACTTGGTGCTGGCATTCTCTATTTTTTAAAAAAATGAGATGGGGGGCAGCTAGGTGGAGCAGTGGATAGAGCACCGGCTCTGGAGTCAGGAGTACCTGAGTTCAAATCTGGCCTCAGACACTTGACACTTAACTAGCTGTGTGACCCTGGGCAAGTCACTTAACCCCAATTGTCTCACTAAAAAACAAAAACAAAAAAAAAGAGATAGGTAAAATTTTTAAAAATTAAAGTGAAACTTTCTGGGTACCACAGAAGATTTGCCTTTTGTTTAGCTTGAATAGCAACATATTACTGTCAGTTTCACATTCTTATATTTAATGAAACAAGCCTTGTCTGAAAATTAAGCTTCAAAAACAAAACAACAGCAATAATACTTCAATAAATAAAGAGGATCTATTTCAATGATAAACTTCCTTGTCAAAAACTTTGTCATGATGCAGACACAAAACAGAGCATAAACATGTATCCCAGAACATGTCAGAAGACATATGACTCCCTCTTCAATAATGAAGTCAATACCCTGACCTCTCTTAGGATGAGACTAGGAGGTGTTCCACAGTTATAACCCTGAAAAGTAGTGAACCCGGACTTCTAGGCAATTTCAGTCCTGAAATGTGACTTCCCTTCAGCTGAGCCTGACCATATCCAAATTCCCTGAAACAGTACTCTAACCTCCTTTTTACAAGTAACATGGCTATTTATATACAAATTTATGGCATCATGGTGCCAGTGCTGATGAGCCTGGAACTTTCCCATATGCCTTCACCCCACCCTGTTCTGATAAAAGGAGATTTGTTCCCACAGCATTTGTTAACTAAAAATATCAGTATATAAACAAAATTTTTCATTTCTTTCAAGATGGAGAACTCAGTCCAAGAGCACAGTTAAAATAAAGTTGTGAAAGACACAAGCAGTTATATGTTCTACCAGTCTGTTTTATCACATATTTTTATATCTGTTTAGATACTTTTCTACAAGGGTTTTATTCCTTAAATTAAAAACGTGATGTCAATATACACTAGTAAAAAATGTAGTAAGAAAACCAAAATGCTACATATTGACTTTTTACCTCTTAATTTTAGACTATATCATATAAATATTCATTTGGGGTTGAAATGTTGGCAATGTTAAAACTACCTGCTATCAGAAGCCCAGGTGTTAAGAAGATGAGGTATAGCATTCGAAAACTAGGTTCAAATTTCAGCAGAGCACCAAAATATATTTTTTTTAAAAATCAGATAATCTGATGTACACTAATCAAGATTCAATATTACATATTCTAAAAAATAAAATATAATACATTTATTAAAAAGACTACATCTGGGGGCGGCTAGATAGCACAGTGGATAAAGCACTGGCCCTGGATTCAGAAATACCTGAGTTCAAATCCGGCCTCGGACACATGACACTTACTAGCTGTGTGACCCTGGGCAAGTCACTTAACCCCCATTGCCCCGCCAAAAAAAAAAAAAAAAAAGACTACATCTTCTAAGGAAAATCTAATTCCAATACCACAGATTAAAACTGTGAAAACCCTCGTTCATTTTCATTTCTGTATTTATTGCTTTCTCCACTAAAAATTAGGTATCCTCTCCCTTTCCACCAACTACACTCTCATTCTTCTCCAATGTTTAAATAAATAAATAAATAGCAAAAAGAGTTTAACATAAATACTTTTGTCTATCCTTAATATCATACTTCCTCTTGGCAAATAAACAATTCTATCACACTCATAGGCATGAAAACTACTGACAGTCAATATGAAAGTATGCTTGCCAAAAAGATTTTTACCATGAGAACTGTTATATAAGATAAACAAGTTTAAGTAATGTCATGAAATTTTATTTCTAATATAGTTATTATATTTATTCATACATATCATAATTCAAGTTGACCCAAAACATTAAGTCTGTAGACTATAAAAACCTAACTTAATAAAATCTGACCATAGTACTTTTTATTCCTGTACTAACACTACCATTAAAGTCATTTCACTATTTTAATGAATATACTTTTTATTTGTTGGTTATAACAACTTACACCACTTTTTCAATAAATTTTTTCTGATCCTCTGGAATAATCACGGGACACTTTGAAGTATTAGGAGATATATAGGACAAAGCTCCAGCACCATTGGATTGTGAACGTTTTTCATCATATTGCTCCCGCAGCTGTCTTTCTTCTTCCTGATTTAAATATGGAATTCCTAAAAACAACATTTTATTAGTAGACATAAAATTTGAAAATAATTATTTTAATAAATAAGATTATGGCAATTCAGCAAAGATTTACAATCAGGCATAAACAGCTCAGAATCAACACAAAAGACAATCACATTTGGTAGGCCAAATAACAAAAAAGCCTTCAATACATTAGATCTTAAATATGTAAATCAAAACCGTCCTCCAAAAGTCATCCTAGGAGGCAACAAATCTTTTCCAACCAAGCTGCCATTGCTCCCAAACTTTTTTGCAATACCTCTTCTGCAACTATCTTGAAGAATCAATTTGTAGCCCTTCATAGACACACAAAAATCCGTTTTCTTATTAGACCCTTCACTGTGGACAAAATACAGATTTATCAAACTTGTTCATTCACCTTAATTGTAGGCAATTTCAAATGACTCCTGGATATTTTCAAAAATTAACACTTTCAATGAACCAAGGTTCATCAAGATTGAGTACAGTCAAAATAAACAAACTCTACTGTCAAGAAAGTTGCAAAAAAGGAGCTACAAAAATACACTAAGCAATGACAGCATAGAATGGCAAGGGTGATTATCTTAAAACAACACAACGGTTACATGGATATTTATGTACAAATGTATACACCCATCAGACCCTGTTTAAGTCAATGCTATTAAGCATTCAAGAGTTTCTTAATAAATGCTTACTAAATTAATGACTCCTAGCAGCCTTAGCCCTGGTGGAAAACATTTACAACAGGGTAAGATATATAAAATGAAGTAATTAAGCCATTTACATAAGTATTTTCAGCTCTGCATAAAATAGATATTCTCAAGTCCTAATGACTATACCTCAAACAAATCAATATATATTTGAAAGAAATAATCAAGACTAAATTGCAGAGAAGGTACTGGCTTGTATGGGTAGAAACCATAGGTCTAGTCCCTATCTCTATCTTTATCCCATATCAAGTAATAAAACTTGATAAAGTGGGTATATGTAAACATATTATTTATGCATATATATATATATATATACACACACACATATATATATAACAATCATATTAAATACATTATTTTTAAAAGAGAAAAAATAGAAACATCAAGTAATATGACCACCACTCAGTAGTGAAATACCAAAGCAAACATGCCCTAATCCAGAAAAAAAAAGATCTGGCTTCACTCCGGTAATAGAATCAACCAGAGATGTCTCTCATTCAACTTGATGATATATTACACCATAAGTTTTCTCATTCACTCTCAATATCTTGGTGCAAATTTTAGTCTTTATAGCATGGGTTCATTTCTAGGGTCCCACTCTCGAAGAGCTCCCATAAATCAGATTTTCACAGTACACCTTAAAAACTGTCTCCTGTTCGATGTGAGGAAGAAGGAAATGTGTTAAACACCTACTATGTGCCAGGCACTGTGCTAAGGGTTTTAATAAATATCATTTCATTTAATCCTCACAACAACTGGGAAGTAGATGCTAATGTTCCCATTTTACAATTGAGGAAATTGAGGCCAACAGTGGTTAAGTGATTTGCCCACAGTCACACAGCTAAGAATCTGAGGACAAATTTGAATTAAGGACCTCCTGACTCCAGATCTGGATTTATGGGTTAATCAAGCAATATATTAGAAACAGTTTTTTTTCCTGCCTACATAAACCCATGAGAGCTGAAAAAGCTCCAACTGCAGTTCATGATTCGCCTACAAGAAAAGACATTTATTAGGAATTGGGGGGGAAAGCACCTTTTCAGGGAAGCACATCATGTACTGGGGTCATTTGTTTCTCCCACTGTTCTTTGACACTTACATTCAAAAATTAAGTGTCCTTACTAGCTGTGTGACCCTGGGCAAGTCACTTAACCTCAACTGCTTCACACACACGCACAAAAATTAAGTGTCTACTGTGTACAAGGCCGTATGCTCGACCTTGTTTAGAAGAAAAATACAAAATATATACAAAGTAATATAAAAAAAATTCAAGAGAGAGAGAGAGAGAGTACTAACAACTGAAAGGGGATTAGGAAAGGCTTCATGGCTAAGAAATAAAGGCCTATTTTTTCCAAGTCAATATTCTACTGATGTGAGGACTCCCTCTGCCTGGCTACAAGTCTTGGAATACTAGTCTCCTTTTGCAATATGAGCAGGCTGCAACACAACAGATAACGAACAAGAAGAATCAAGACAAAAGCCAGTGCTTTCTATCTCTTATTGCTTTATATGATACTTTCAACTTTTTTAGAGTGGGACAAAAAATAATTTTCAAGAGGACAATGGAACTAACCACTGAGGAGATTAAGAAAGGCCTCATTTAGGTTTTATCAAGCAGTTAAGCTGGAAAGGAAGCTAGGGATCCTATGAGGCACAGCTGAAGAGATAGCATTCCATTTCCTGGAATGCACTATGTACAGGGACTAGCTAACAGACTGGTCAGAGGATCTGCGAGCTTATCACCATGGAGAATGAAACCCATCCATGCCTATTCATCCTGAACTAATCTCATACATCTCCAAAATCTACCACACTGGGGCCCATCTAATAGCTAGGGGCCTTCCTCTTGCTCTCTTAACACTGAATGAATACCAAGAGATTGCGAGGGCTTTCCTTTAGTTATCTCTAACTCTCCAATATATGACTGACCCATCTTTTTATCTAGTCGTACATTTCCCCAGATAATACACAGAAAATTACAATTAGACTACACCCAGATCCATGCCCTATAAATTTAGAAGCTTCACTACTTTTGAAGGCAAGTAAAAGCTAATCTTACCATTGCGAAAAACTTTATTAAAATCAAATCCTTGGTTTGCCAGAAAGTCTATGCTTGAGCTCTATCAAAAGAGAAAACAGAATATGTTAATAGTGAAATGAGTAAAAGGTATACACTCTCTAAAGCTGTGCCTAGTAGCAGAGAAGAAACTCATCTGGGGAAGAAGGTAAAGACAAAAAAGTCAAAATAGCAATATGCTACCTAGAAATAGGTGTCTATCCCAATATTCACCAAGAATTCATTTTATTATTAATTTGTATTATTAATTAATGCTAATTCTGATTTCCATCTCTTGAAAATAAAATTCTTCCATCATACAAGGTTTCAGGAAAATATTCACTGTGTAAGTCAAGGCCCATAACATTTATACTACATACAAAAAAAAGTCTGAGTAGGAAAAATATTCAACTAATATTATTTCTCCCCAAATTAAATGGAGTATATACAAATGTAGATTATTTTTAGTCTTTTTGCAAAAGTCAACATTCAAACAAAACTACATTTTCATAATATTCCAGGTCAAAAAAAAAAAAAGGCTGCTAAAAAAGAAAAGGAGACGTAAACTGAAATTTATTTCTTAAAAAATACACATACTCGGTAGTTTTCTAGAGTTTAATAACAAGCAAAGTAAGGTCAGGACTATTTTCCCCTTTTCTTTGTTTTCTCCCAGTTCTATGGCCAAGATTCACTGCCTCTTGATAAAGAAAGAATCCTGCTTTTGTCCCTTCTACAGCTGAACATTCTGCCAATTCAATACTTCACTACAGTTATAGTGGATTAAATACATGATATGTCCAATTCAATTGGAGTTCTCCAACAGGGACACTAAAGGATATGTTCTAAATGGCCAGCTAGGTGGGGTTCATTGGATAGAGCACCTGCCCTGAAGTCAGGAGAACCTGAGTTAAAATCTCACCTCAGACACTAGCTGTGTGAGCCTGGACAAGTCACTTAACCTTAATTGCCTTAAACATCCAGGGCCGCCTCCAGTCATCTTGATGTATATCTTGCCACTAGACCCAGATAACTCTAGAGGAGAGAGTGAGGTTGGTGACCTTGCACAGTCCCCCCCTCACCCAAATCCAATTCAGTACAAGTCACCCCAATGTCATGGTCCTCTCTGGGAACGAAGGACAAACAACAAAACAATATTAAGGGGCATGGTTGTCCTTCCTGACATTAACTTCAATAGTTAAAGACATTCTAGTCTTCTCTTAACTAACTGTGACTACATCATTTATGAAATGATCTAAATCTTTCCTAAAGCTATATATTATCAGTCTGTACTACCTCTTGGAGCTACTGACTTTGTAACATTTTACTTCCCTTACAAGTGATTTTACTATTGACTAATACCCTACTATTGATTTTGTAATATTTTATTCCATTTATCCTAAATTTAGCACTTTCAAGATTTAAAGGATGCTATCAAGTTCCTAACAATGGTATTCAGTATGTCCCTCTTCATTCAACCCACATTTTCTTAATTTTATGGAATCTTAAAATGTTACTGAGTGGGATGCAGCCAAAGGAGAAGAGTAGAAAGAAACAGTACAGCCCAGTTCCCACACAACTTCATCAAGAATAATTTAAGAAGAATATCAGACAGAGTAGCAAAAGGAAAATTGAAGGAGAAATTACCTTTCCTGGCATCTTTCCTACCCAAGATGACAAAGTTGACCAATAGGCAAGTGACTGGGGCAGGAACTGTGGAACAAGGGGTGGCTGGGATCAAAGATTCAATAAGCAGAGCACCGAGCTAGGCAAAAGCTCAGACACCCAGAGTTGATCAGACTCTGCTCTGGGTTCTTGCCCAAAAGCTCAGGGCAAGAACATGTACTCAAAGCCTAGAACTCCAAGCTAAGCCAACAGCACAGGGATACCCAAGATGGATCATTCAGTCCTGGGCCCAACCTATTAAGATTATCCCGAGCAGCCCAAGGGGCTTAGGACAGTTGCTCAAGGACTGCAGAGCTAATCATTGACTCTACCACTGGCCAAGGACTGAGGCTTCTGGCTGGAAACACAGTACCAACTCAGTGGACTCAACTCCTAGAGTTCCATATTAGATGTGCAGTGCAGAGATGTCCAGAGTTGATCTTGAACAAAACCCCAGACAAGGCCAGAATCTCAGTGCCCAGAACCCCCATTCTAGGAAAGTAGCTTAGTGGGATTTTCCAAACCAGTCAGGATCACAGACAGCCCCAAAAGAATTCCCTAATTCTTTTGGCCAGCAAAAACTGGGTTGCCTAGAACATATTGCTGGAAGAATGACTAAATAAAAAAAGATAAAGATCTATTTTAGGCCCAGAGGAAGAAAATAACTCCAAAAATCTTACAGGAAAAAAAAGGAAGCCTCAAAGCAAAACATATCTAGCCCAAAACACCAATTAGAATTATTAGAAATTGTGAAAGAGTACAAAAGCCAGTTTTTAAATGATATATGAAGGGGGAAAAGTAGAAAAGAAATAAGAGCTATGGAGGAGAGACTAGGAAAAAGAATTAATAGCTTGGCACAATAGGTACAAAACCTTAACAAAGTAACAGACTTCCTGAAAATCTGAATGGATCAAAATAAAGTTAACTCCAGGAAGCAAGAAATATTAAGATAAAGTCAAAAGATTTTTTAAAATACATGAAAATATAAGGCACCCGTAGCAAAAACAACTGATCTGGAAAACAGATCAAGGAGAGATGGTTTAAAAATTACTCAACGACCTGAAAGCCATGACCAAAAAAAGGGCTTAGACATCATGTTTCAAGAAATCTTCAAAGAAAACTTGCCAGATCTTTTAGAACCAAGGGATAAACAGAAAATAGAAAAAACAAACCATCACCTCCTGAAAGGATCCTCAAAATGAAAACTCCTAGGAACATTACAGCCAAAATCCAGAAAAAATACTGCAAGTAGTCATAAATAAAAAGGCCAAGTATAATGAAGCCATAACCAACACCACACAAAATTTAGCAACTACTAACAGAGTATGGATTATGATATTTCAAAAGGTAAAAAGACAAAGATTTACAGCAAGAATAACAGCCAACAAAACTAAGTATAAACCTATGGCGGAAAAAACGGGTCTTTAATGAAACAAAGAGCTTCCAAGCATTCCTGATAAAAAAGCAAAAGCTGGGTAGAAACTCTGAAACATAAACATAAGAATAAAGAGAAACAAAAAGATAAATATAAGTGGGCATTTTGAAAAGACTTAAAAAGTTGAAATAATTGCATTCTAATGAGGAGAGAAGTAAATGACATAAGCATCCCCAGAGAACTATAATATCAGCTGGGATCATAAAGGGAGTCAAACAAGATGGAGGCTTAGGAGTGTTTTGTTTTTTAATTATATTGTAATGAGCTTAAAAGAAGAGGATGGAGAAAAAGGATACACTAGAGAAGAAAGGAGATGTAGCGGGGGGAGATAAATAGAAGTCTATAAACAAGGAAAGGGTGGAAAAAGGACTCACTCGAACCTCACTATGAATGATACAGAATGAAGCAAAAACAGGAGAATAATCTAGACTATAACAACAAACAATTTTGAAAGATTTTAAGAACTTTGATCATTCCTATAATCAATGATGATTCCAGAGGTGCAATATCTTGATAATTTATGAATGCCTCCTAACAGAGAGGTGATCGGCTACATATGCTGAGTAGCTAATGTCAGAATCTGTTTGTCTTTGAGTATTTGTTGGGGGGGTGCGGGGTTCCTGAGGAGGGGAGGGGGGTAGTGAGAAGCTAAGAAGGCAGATTCTCGTTAATTGCAAAAAATTTAATTTAATTTTTTTAAGTTATAGAGGGACTCAAGATCATCTAGTTCAACCCTATCATTCTGCAAAGAGGCAACATGTTGTAGGAAACCTCAGTTTGAATCTAGCCTCTGCTATTCACTATATGCCTTTGAACACAGACTTGTCATCTATAAAAAGAGACTAGATGATCTCAAAGTTTTTATTCAACTACAATTCTGTGACAATAAAAAAGGGAAAGGGAAAATTCAAATCTATTCATTTGTTATTTGTGAAAATCTACCTTTGGGGCAGCTAGGTGGCACAGTGGATAGAGCACTGACCTTGGAGTCAGGAGTACCTGAGTTCAAATCCAGCCTCAGACACTTGACAGTTACTAGCTGTGTGACCCTGGGCAAGTCACTTAACCCCAATTGCCTCATCCAAAAAAAAAAGAAAATCTACCTTTAATAAAATGCTCTTGGGGAAAAAAGTTGAAATTAATGGGTTTTTTTGGAGATCTAAACTCCAGAATGAATCTGGGAAGGATTCTCTTTGTAAGAGATTGCTGGAAATTTCAAAGGGTTAACCTGTTGTTTGTCCTTCATTCCCAAAGAGGACCATGACATTGGAGTGATGTCATGACTTGCATTGAATTGGATTTAAGTGAGGGAGGGATGTGTAAGGTTACCAAACTCATTCTCTCTTCCAGAGACGTCTGGGTCCAGTGGCAAAATATATGAGGGGAGGGGGGGAGCTAGGTGGCACAGTGGATAAAGTACCGGCCCTGGATTCAGGAGGACCTGAGTTCAAATCTGGCCTAAGACACTTGACACTAGCTGTGTGGCCCTGGGCAAGTCACTTAACCCTCACTGCCCCGCCAAAAAAAAAAAAAAAAAGAAAAAGAAAAAGAAAGAAGATATACATCGGGATGACTAGAGACAATCCAAGATGTTTAAGGCAACTGGCGTTAAGTGCATTGCCCAGGGCCACACAGCTACTAAGTGTCTGAGGTGAGATTTGAACTCAGGTCCTCCCAACTTCAGGGTCAGTGCTCTATTCTCTTCTCCACCTAGCTGCCCTAGGGTTAAGCTCATGGAAACTCTTAAGTCCACTTCCTTCTAAGAAATATTATTGTGAGTGCTTTATGAATTTTCACTATGTAAGGGTTCCTTTGAATGTCTTATATGTTTTCTGTATGTGTTTATGGTTTCCTTCTAAGACTTTTCATCATTTGCATTTTCTATAGGATGAAATAAATACTTAAAGTATCACTTATTCATGATTACAAATAATGGAAAAGCAACTATTGACAAATAAAAAGAACTAAATTTTGCTACTAACCTGACAAACAAATTTGACATCTGGTGAAGTTCTACTGAAGGGTTTTGGGAAAACATAAAAGTTAAATGACTTCATTATATACCTATGAAAATGAAAGATACAAACAAATTAGGAAATTATATTACTCCACAATAACAGATAATTAATGCTTTAAAAAATAACCTACTTTGAATCTGTGCTGTCATACTTAAAAGTGCAAAGGCCAAATTGAAATAGCAAAAAGTCCATGGAATGCTGGAAAAGAAGAAAATAACTTGTCAACCAATATCAGAGGAGAATGAAGTTTCTTTCAACTGAAGCAATAATAGTTTTTTAACCAAACAGAATTTCTACATCATTTAATTCCACTTGGGCAAAAAGTTTCTGGGACATCACATGAAAGCTTTTAACTCAAGGAGGACATTTATTTAACTAACCTTATCAAATATGCTCAGACAACCGTTATATCAACTATAATTTTTATATTTGGGTAGCTATTTTATTTCAAAAAGTCCTATTATGGGGCAGCTAGGTGGTACAGTGGATAGAGCACCGGCCCTGGATTCAGGAGTACCTGAGTTCGGATCCAGCCTCAGACACTTAATACTTACTAGCTGTGTGACCCCGGGCAAGTCACTTAACCCCCATTGCCCACCCCCACCCCCCCAAAAAAAGTCATATTAGCCAAAAGTCAAGTTTAAAAAAAACCACAGAACCATATCTTGGTTACTCTAAATAAAATATACTGAAATTTTCATGAAATGCTTTTCTACAGATATTTATGTTGTTGTTTTAATTAATAACACTGTTTTATGGTTGGGGCTTCTTCAGAAAGTATATTTTACAAAAGGTATGCATGATTCCTCTTCACAACAATTTAGTGGGGGAAAAGATTGAAAAAGTAGAAAAAATGTTTTTAACCAACTTGCCTTTTTAAGTTTGTGATACCTTTCTTCTGGGGTATCAAAACCATTGGTTAATGCAGTAACTGAAGGTCCATCACTGATTCCTAAAATTTAGGAAATAACATTTTAAATTTAATATTTTAATAATTTTCAATAATTAACATATCATGTAGAAATTCAATAACAAATCAAAGCTAATGTAAATATTTTCCAGAACAATATACATAGCTTCATATCTTTGCATGCAATGAGTAAATAGAAATTCTTTTGTCAAGGAGAATTATTATTAACAATCATTATCATCTATAAACATACATTCAATCATCTGTCAATCTAAAGTCAATCTTTAAAAATCCCACAATGGAATTTTGATTTGAGAGAGCAAACAAACTTATTTTTTAAATGGGTTCATTTAACAGTCACTTTCTTTCAGAAGTGGAAATACATCTGCAAACATCAATATGCCATATAAATTAGGGGTTTAAGAATATTAACTCCATTAAAGTCTTAATTAAACACATTATTCATGTTGTAGAGGTAGTCCTAAATTCTAATCAATGCCAGCAGAGCATAAGCTCACATATATCCTAAGTACAGGAATAGATAGTACTCTGTATATTGTGGAAGGATCTGCATAGTTAAGAGAGGCTCATCACCAGAAGTTTGGCTTTCAGGTGATGAATATTTTTCCTATCTATATCAATCTTCATTTTGTGGATAAACTAGTAACATCAGCAAAAGGTGTTTTTGAAAATGCATTTAACAGTGACCCAAAAATTTATATAGAGCCAATGAATCAAAAATTTTGGCCAAAAATATGTTTAATGCATCATCAACAAAAAAATTTTCAAGGGAAAAATTTTGTTAATATCACCAATTTAAAAACAAGATGTAAACTCTGCCTCTTTGAGCTTCAAGAAATTTATAGACCAACTAGGCCATCAATTTCCTTTGTAAACAACTGAGTGGTTTTCCACATTTGCCAATCAATTCAGCCACCAGTCAATCTGGGAACAAACCCAGGAGTTTGAATCAGGGGGGGAAAGTGATAAAACCAGTTTTAATTAAGAATATCAGGCTTTTGTTTAAAAAAAAAATAGTTGTAGACCCACTGGTCCAGCATTATATGCATAACCTCTGCACTGTCAATATGTCTACAACTACATAGAGCTTCATCCTTATTTGTAAGTTGTCCTATTTCCCAATCAACAGAAGATGCCTTGCCACCACCAAAGCCAATCTAATTGCTGATTAGATAGATAGATAGATAGATAGATAGATAGATAGATAGATAGATAGATAGATAGATAATTACCCTACATGGTAAGATTCATTTGTGGTTCCTAAAATGTTTGCAAAAAATAACCAAACACAAACGATCTCTTCAAGGTACACCTATGGCATATTGAAGTAAAATGAGATCCTGTGTGGTTAATTCATCTGCCCCAGGTTACCCAGTAGAGTGGAGCATAAGGTTGGGGATGCTACCAAATGTGGCCATGGACCAGAGTTGACCCAACAGCATGTCCCTAGTCGTCTACAAGCAAGCTTTGGGAGAAGACTTCATCAAAACCCTGGACGGGATACCTGAAAACTCCCCATCGATTGCCAAGAAATCCGCCTCCTCAATGGCCTGGTACACTTTGTGAAGATTACTTTTAAAATCTGCAGAGAGACGGAGAAAAGGCTCAGACCGGGGTCCTGAGCCCTCCAAATCTGAAAACAGGAGGCTGAGGGGAAGCGGAGAGGGGAGGGGAGGGGAAGGGAATGGATGGAGGCATTCGAAGCACTCACAGCCCCTAAGCTGCCCAGGGGGGAAGGGAGCGCGGGGGGCGGGGGGGGGGGTTGGGAGGTGGGGGGCAACAGCAACAACAGCAGCAGCAATAGCAGCAGCAACAACAATGTGGGGACGGAGGAGAGCGAACTGGCGGCGCGCGGGCTAAGTGCGCCGCTGAGAGAGCTCAGGGGGGTCGGAGGGCAGCAGCCAGCCAGTCTCCAGGCCCGGCCCCTGAGGCCTTGACAGAGGCCCGGGGGTCGGAGCCCGGGCCAGGGCTGTGAAGGGAGGGTGGGAGAGAACATCGCGGAATCGGCAGCGAGAGAGAGAAGAGACACGCACTGCTCCGGATCATCTCCATCCTGCAGCCTCGTCGTCACCCCCCCTCCCCCCCTCCCAGCGGCGTCGCAGCAGGCGGCAGCGGCAGCCGAGCCCTCCTCCACCTAAACTGCACCGGGTGGCAGTAGCGGCGCGGCGGCAGCGGTGGTGAGGGCGGGGGCGCGCGCGCCCGACACTTCCGGAAACAGCGCGTGCCGACGCGCGTCACGTGGCCGGCCACGTCTCCCGGAGGGGCACAAGGCCCCGCCCCGCTTCCTTTTGTCGAGTCCTGCCCTCCGGGCGCCCTCGCTTTCCCTTCCGTGGGTGAGGCAGGTCTTCCACCTAGAATGCTTAATGTCGTTCGCACATTCGGATCTTTTGCTGTCGCGACCTTATGACGCTATCACAACCCAAGCCCGCCTCTTAATTCGGCAGCCCAGCCTCCCAGTGCGGAGCCGCTCTTCAAAGGGGGAGTCCCCGCTCCTGGAATGGCCTGATTTCCCCTCCCTCCCCCCCGCCCCCCAGCCCCCCAGCCCCGGGCTACGTAGCAGCTGCTGGAGTGAAAGCTACGTGATCCCGCACGTACTGCCCACTGCCGTCTCCTCTTTCTCACTTATCTTCCACCTCTCCCCGTCTGTTGGCTGCGTCCCCACCGCCTACAAACATGTCCGTGTCTTCCCCATCCTTGATCTGTGCAGTCCTATGTTTCTTTCTCCCTTTTGCGTCTAAACGCCTTGAGGAGCTAGTCTACAAATAGATAATCCCCACTTCCTTTCCGCTCTCTGTGCTCGCTCTCTTCAGTCTGACTTCGGACCAAATCATTTAACTGAAACTGCTCTCTACAAAGTTATCTTTCGATTGCCAATTCTAACAAACAGCCTTTTCTCATTCCTCATCTCTGACTTCTCTGCAGCCTTTGACGCTGTCTGTCACTTTGACTAGGTTTTCCTTAACATTCCTCTCTCTTGGTTCTACATCTACCTGTCTGACTGCTTCTCAGTCCCCTTTGATGGATTCTCATCCAAACCTCACCTGCTAGTTTTGGATCCCCAAGGCTCTGTCCTGAACACTCTTCTCCCTCTATTATTTTACTTGATCTCAAAACCTCCCATGAATTCAATTATCCTCTCTATGCAGAGGCAGCACAGCATACAGCCCTAACCTCTCAACCTCCAATCTAGTGACTCCAGTTGCCCACTGGACATCTTAAAATGGATGTCCTAAAGGGGCAGCTAGGTGGCGCAGTGGATAAAGCACTAGCCCTGGATTCAGGAGGACCTAAGTTCAGATTTGACCTCAGACACTTGACATTTACTAGCTGTGTGACCCTGGTCAAGTCACTTAACCCTCATTGCCCCGCAAAAAAAAAAAAAAGCATGTCCTATAAACATCTTAAAATCAACAAGTTTGAAACTGCTCTTAATTTTTCCCCCAAACCCTCCTCTCTTCCAAACTTCCCAATTACTGTTGAAAGCAACACCATCAACCAGACTATAAGATTGTCATTCCCTCACAAAATGTCATAGGACAATGGCATGCATAGAACCTCACGTTCATGGGCAGTATGGTCCAGAGGCAAAAGTGCTGGATTTGGGGTCAAAGGACCTGAGCTTGAATCCTATATGCCACTATCTGTGAGCCT
This sequence comes from Dromiciops gliroides, assembly GCF_019393635.1. NCBI lineage: Eukaryota > Metazoa > Chordata > Mammalia > Microbiotheria > Microbiotheriidae > Dromiciops > Dromiciops gliroides. The sequence goes on from NC_057861.1 coordinate 586,735,361, forward strand.
GGGAAAATCACCTAAAACTGTCTCAGTCTCAATTTTCTGCTCTGTAATGTGAGGGGGTTAGAACAGATGACCTCTAGGACTTCCAGCTTTAAATCCATAATCCTGTGGAAAGGACTTCAAAAATCATCTAGTCTATCTCCCACCTAAAGAACCCATTCTACAATATATGTAACATTCAACTTCCTGAAGCAGATCATCAGCTTTTGGACAGTACAAATTTTCACTTAGATCATTTAAAGCCACTTTTCTGCAAGTTCTGCAGAACTATTGTTCCTAATAGTCCTCTGAGACTAAGCAGCATAGATTAAATCTCTCTTGTATATGATAGACTTTCATATACTTAGAGACCAGTGGTATCAAACTCAAATAAGCCTCATATTGACTTAGAAAATCACAAATTGAGGGGCAGCTAGGTGCCACAATGGATAGAGCACCAGCCCTGGAGTCAGGAGGACCTGAATTCAAATCTGGCTTCAGACACTTAACATTTATTAGCTGTGTGACCCTGGGCAAGTCACTTGGCCTCAATTGCCTCACCAAAAAACAAAAACAAAACAACAAAAACAAAAAAGAAAAAGAAAATGACAAATTAACATTATCTATGTTATATTGTATTTTTGTTTTGTTAAACATTTCCCAGTTACATTTTTTTCAGCAACATTTATTTTATTTTCCATTTATATGTAAGGGTAGTTTTCAACATTCATTTTCATAAGATTTAGAGTTCCAAATTTTTCTCCCTCCCTCCCTCCCTCCCTTTCCTCCCTGATCCACAAGATCACAACCAGTTTATATATGTACAATCCACAAGTGTTCTTTTTATCAGTTCTTTCTATAGGGGTGCATAGTAAGTTTCCTCATTAGTTCCTTGGAATTGTCTTGGATCATTGCACTGCTGAGAGTAGTTAAGTCATTCACAATTGCTCATTGAACAATGCTGCTGTCACTACACACAATGTCCTCCCAGCTCTGCTCACTTCACTATACATCGAAGTTCATTAGTCTTTCCAGGTTTTTCTGGAATCATCCTGTTTGTCATTTCCTATAGCACAATCATATAACACAGCTTTTTCCATCATTCCTCAATTGATGGACATTCCCTTGATTCTCAATTCTTAGCCTCCACCAAAAGTTGCTATAAATATTTTTTGTACAATTTCCCCCCCTTTTCTCTTTTTCATGTTTACTATTGTTAACTGTTTCCCTTCCATCCTATTCCCTTCCCCATGATATTTATTCTATTATCCATCTTCTTTCATCCTATCACTCTTCAAAAGGGATTTGTTTCTGTCTGTCCCCTCCCCCACTCTGCCCTTCTTTCTTTTGCCCCTCTCTCTTTATCCCCTTCCCCTCCTATTTTCCTGCAGGGTTAGAGAGATTACTCTACCCAATTGAATGTGTACATAATTTCCTCCTTGAGCCAATTTCAATGAGATTGAGGTCTTTGAGCCAATTTTGATGAGTGTTAGGCTCATTTACTGCCCTGATTAAACAGATTACTACACCCAGTTGGGTGTGTCTGTTAGTCCCTCCTTGAGGCAGCTCTGATGAGTTTAAGGTCTTTGAGCCTTTTCTGATGAGTGTAAAATTCATTTACTGCCCTGCTCCTCTCCCATCTCTTCCCCTACTCCATAAGCCTTTTCCTGTTACTTTCGTGTAGGATTTCACTTCTGCCCTTCCCCCTCCCCCAGTGAATTCCCTTCACCCCTCAATTTAACCCTAAAGATGTTATCATCTAGCTAAGTGACACAGTGGACAAATCATCACCCCTGGACCCAGGGGGATCCCAGCCAAAACCTGGCCTCAGACACAAGACAGTCACCCACTGTACGACCCCAGGTATGTCCCCCAACTCCAATTTTTTATGGTTCTCTAGGGTCTTATATTTGAAAGTCAAATTTGCCATTCAGTTCAGGTCTTTTCATCACAAATATCTGAAAGTCTTCTTTTTCATTAAAGTTCCATTTTTTCCTCTGAAAAATTATGCTGAGTTTTGCTGGGTAGGTGATTCTTGGTTGTAATCCCATTTCCTTTGCCCTTTGGAATATCATATTCCATGCCCTCCGGTCCTTTAATGTAGAAGCTGCTAGATCCTGTGCTATCCTGACTGGGGCTCCAAAGTACTTGAATTCTTTCTTTTTGGCAGCTTGCAATATTTTCTCCTTGACCTGAGAGCTCTGGAATTTGGCTATAATATTCCTAGGAGTTTTCTTTTTGAGATCTCTTTCTGGAGATGATCAGTGGATTCTTTCAATTTCTATTTTAGCTTCTTCTTCTAGAATTTCAGGGCAATTTTCCCTGAGAATATCTTGGAAGATGGTGTCTAAGCTCTTTCCTTGATCATGGTTTTCAGGTAGACCAATAATTTTCAAATTATCTCTCCTGGACCTATTTTCCAGGTCAGCAGTTTTTCCCAGAAGATATTTCACATTGCCCTCCATCTTTTTATTCATTTGGATTTGCTTTATTGTGTCTTGGTTTCTCATAAAGTCACTGGCTTCCATTTGTTCAATCCTCATTCTTAGGCAATTATTTTCCTCGGAGAGCTTTTGTACCTCCTTTTCCATTTGGCCAATTTGACTTTTCAAGCTGTTGACTTTTTTCTCATGTCTTTCCTGCATCACCCTCATATCTCTTTCCATTTTTTCCTCTACCTCTCTAACTTTATCTTCAAAGTCCTTTTTGAGCACCTCTATGGCCTGAGACCAATTCGTATTTTTCTTGGAAGCTTTAGATATAGGGACCCTGATGTTGACATCTTCCTCTGAGGGTGCCCCTTGGTCTTCCTTATTACTGAAGAAACTTTCTATGGTCCTCACCTTTCTCTGTATGCTCATCTTGCCTTTCTTTTACTAGACTTTTAGCTCCTTAAAGTGGGGCACTGTTTCCAGGCTGCAGTATCCCAAGCTTAAGAAGTCCCAGGTGGTATGATTTAAGGAGAATCAGGTTCTTCACTCCCCCTGCCTGTTTCCTGGTCCTAGATGACCCCAGACAAACTTGCCAATCAACCAGCTTTGTGTGTTGTGGTTGTTAGCTCTGATGAGCCTGTGCCCCTCCCCCACCTGTGCCACTGCTACTGGAGCCTACCTCCTAGTTCTCAGCAGGGGTGTAAAATCCAAGTTCTGCCTTAGCACCAGAATAGACCCCTATAGTCTCTCCCCTGCCCAGGGCTCAGCCCACTCACCAGACTGTGAGCTTAGTTCCAGACAACACTGGTGCTGCAGCTGATTCAGAGGCTCTGGGGGTCTGCTTCTCTGGTGAGGCCTTCCTGGGACTGGATTTGTGTCAGGGTGACTGTGGGGTTGGGCTCAACTCCTGTATTAGCACAGCAGTTCCCTCCTTCTGACCTTCCAAGCCGTTCTTGGTTAGAAGATGATTTCAGCACATTCTTCTGTGAGTTTTGCTGCTCCGGGCATTTTCCTATGGCGTTATTTGGATGTTTTTTGGAGTGATCATGTCATGAGTTCAGGAGCTCACTGCCTTTCCTCCACCATCTTGGCTCCACCCTGCCCCAGTTACATTTTTAAAGAGTCCTTTTAAAGCTCTTCCAGGAATTCTTTTTAGTCCTGAAACCAATTTGCATTTTTCTTTGAAGCTTCACCTGTAGCCATTTTGTTGCTATTGCCCTCTTCTATGTTTATACTGTGATTATCCCTATCACTGTAGTAACTGTCAATAGTCAAGCTTTTTTTTTTGTTTGTTTGGGTTTTTTTGCTCATTCTTGTGCCTTGATATTTTTATTCAAGTTGGGCTCTCTTCCTAAACTGTCCCAGGGTTTCTGCTGAGGCTTTGGGTCTTATTGGTGATTTCCACTGGGCTTCAGGGCTTAGCCACTTGCTTTTGCTGAGTTGCTAAAGTGAACAAAATCTTTCTGGTGGCTGGCCCTGGAGGAGTGATCTTGTTGTTGGTCAGCCCCAGGAGTGGTACCTTGCTGCTGGGTTACTCTGTTAGCAGGGCCTCTCTGTTAGCTGGCCCCAGAGGAATAATTTTGTTTCCAATTTGCCCAAGTGTTCGGGGAGGGGGGAAGGGGGGGTATCCTGTTGCTGGGTTGCTATGGTAACTAGTCATTCTGCTAGCAGGCCCTGGAAGGGTAATTTTGTTGCTATCTGCTGAGTCCCTGGTGCTGCTTTGCCCTGGAAATAGTCTCTCTGCTGGGAGGTGGAAGGGGTGGGAACTTGCTGTTGACCAGTCTTGGGTGGGGCTTCACTACTGGTAAGTAGTAGGGTCAAAGCCTCCCTGGTAGTCTGTGCTACCTTTGGGGTACCTGGTGAGGGTCCATGATATGCTACCCAGAGTACTCACCTGCCCAGGGTAGGTGGAGCCTCACTGGTGGATTGCTCCAGGCTCACAACCCTGCTTCAGGCCCCCTGTTGTGAGCTGAGAAGCTGCTGCTGCTGCTGCTCCTGGACCTCTCTTCTCTCCCACCCAGGTAAGACAGACCTTTCCTGCAGGGCTGGTAGGCTGTTTCCCTGCTCCTGGGACACTTCAGAGGCAGTTTTATGTCAGTTTGGAGAGGAAATCTGGGAGAGTTTCAGTGGGTTGCTTCCTCACTCAGCCATCTTGGCACAAGAAGTCCTCCCAGTTACATTTTTTTTTTTTTTGCGGGGCAATGGGGGTTAAGTGATTTGCCCAGGGTCACACAGCTAGTAAGTGTCAAGTGTCTGAGGCCGGATTTGAACTCAGGTACTCCTGACCCCAAGGCCAGTGCATTATCCACTGTGCCACCTAGCCGCCCCCCAGTTACATTTTAATCTAGTTCAGGTGCATTCCAGTTTTGTGGGCCTCTTCTGGCCTATAATTTTGACACTCTGCCTGAAAACTATTCTCTCCACTAAAAATTGTTTTCTCATGAGATTGTCGGGAGATGGCAGAATAAAGCAGAAAATTACCTGACTCTCCCAAATTCCCCTCCAAACAACTTAAAACAATAGCTCATACTGAATTTTAAAGAAGCAGAAATAATAAAAAGATAGGGTAAAGCAATCATACATCCTGAGACAACTTAGGAGGACCTTAGGAAAGATCTCACCTATAATGTGGTAGTCTAACCCAAGCCAAGTGCACATACCACTGTGTCAACAAACAGCAATTCCTGGAGATAGCTGTGTGGGGAGCAGCCTGGGCTTTAGGAACTTTTGATGATCAAGAGAAGATTTAATAAATCACTCTGCGGGCACAGACATGGGGCCCAGGCCCCTTCACTGGACCTGACCTCAAGCTGTAGCTCTGGGCAATGAGGAGTGAGTACATGCTGCAGAGTATAGTTGCTGAGGGACTGTACCCTGGTCACAATTCGAGGACCAAGAGAAGTGGTTGTAGTTACTTGCAGGAGAACAGAATCCCTAATTTTGGTTCTAGAGCAGAGAAGTGAACTGATGCACTGGAGGAGAACAGAGGCCAATAGTGTCTTTCTAGGACCTTGGGGCATGAGAGTGTTTGTGGTGGCAGCAGTGGGTGGGGAGAGCCCTGTAGGGCTCAAGGGCAGAGAGGACATGTTTTAGATCCAAGAAAAGACTCAGGAGAGTAAGTTTTTCTATAAGTTGAGGCAAAAGAGATACTAAAGAATGAGGCCAGAACATCCAGTATTGTAAATAATAGAAAAAGATTTATTATAAGCAACTAACACACAAGTAGGTCCATGACAGCCAGCAGACAAAAATGGATCTCCATACCATCCTAGCCTAAGATACCTCCTTTTATAGGGAGGGGCAAACAAAGCAGACATAAGAGAGACCAGATACACATATGCTTCCCTGGGAAACTATTGATAAGGAAACCCCCATAACTGCCAAGGATAGGCTAATAATATGGCAGTGTGCCAGGAAGATGTGTAAGAGCACATCCTTTCCATTATATAATGGGGTAAATGAGAGGCCAGATTCCCTAACAGAGTGAACTAGAGGGTAGATTTCTTTACATGACCCAGTCATACAGTTAAAACCATAGTATCCCACAGCATAAGCCAGAGAGCAGTGACCATATCTGGCCTTGTGTCATAGCACATCTGAAGAACCAAAGAGTTAAAGAGCCTCAGGTAGAGCTCTAAGGATAATGGCAAGAAAAACCTGAAGCCAGAGATATCCAACACCCTGGGAACAGAGCCCAACCCTAACATAAATTTTAACAGCCATAAAATAGGCTGTTGAAAAAAAAATGAGTAAACAACAGAAAAGGAACCTGACCATAGATAGCTACTAAGGTGATAAAGAAGATCAGGGCTCAAAGTCAGAAGATAATAAAATCAAACAGCCACTTGTAAAACTTCAAATAAAAATATAAAATGGTAATATTCCCAAAAAGAATTATTGGGAGAGCTTAAAAAGTATTTTAAAAATCAAGAGATGTAGAGGAAAAAATGGGAAAAGAAGTATAATGCAAGAAAATTATACAGTGGATAGAGCACCAGCCCTGGATTCAGGAGTACCTGAGTTCAAATCCGGCCTCAGACACTTGACACTTACTAGCTGTGTGACCATGGGCAAGTCACTTAACCCCCATTGCCTAAAAAAACAAAAACAAAAACAAAAATTATAAACAATTAGAAAAAGAGCTCCAAAAACTTACTGAAGAAAATACCTCCTTAAAAATCAGAATTGAGAAAAGGGAAACTAGTGACTTCATAAGACATAAAGAAATAATCAAATCAAATCAAAAGAATGAAAAATAGAAAAGAACATGAAATGTCTCACTAGAAAAATAACTGACCTGGAAAACAGATCAAGATGTACAAAAATTGTTGGACTACCTGAAAGTTATGATAAAAAGAAAAGTTTACATATTATATACTTCAAGAAATTATTAAGGAAAATTGTCCTGAAGTTTTAGACCTAGAGGATAAAATAAAAACTGGGGAAAAAAATCCACTGATCACCACCTGAAAGTGATCCCAAAATGAAAACTTATAGGAATATTATAGTTAAGTTTCAAAGGTCCCAGGTTAAAAAGAAAATAATATAAGCAACTAAAAAGAAACAATTCAAATATTGTGTAGCTAATGTTAGGATAACACCATTAGCTTTCACATCAAAATACCAAAGAGCATGGAATATGATATTCCAAAGAGCAAAGGAGCTGGGTTTGCAATGAAGAATAACTTACCCAGAAAAGTTGAGTGTAATACTGATAGGGGAAAAAATGGATATTTAATTAATTAAAAGACTTTCAGACATTATTGAGGAAAAAAACATACCTGAAGAGAATATTGGACTTTCAAATACAAGAATCAGGAGAAACATAAGAAGGTAAATGTGAAAGACTAATCATAAGGGATTTATTAAGGTTAAACTGTTTATTATTTTATATGGGAAAATTATATTTGTAACTTAAGAATATTATCATTAATAGAGTAGCTAGAGAGAGGTTTGAATTTATTATGATGGGACAATCCTAAAAAATAAAAATAAGTAGGGAGAGGTAAAATGGAGCAAATTATCTCATACAAAAGAGGTGTGAGTAGAAGAACTTTTATAATGGAGGGATAAATGGGTGAAAGACAGGCAGCAAGAACTTTATTAGAACTGGGTCAAAGAGAGAATAAAATATTCATCTAGTTGCATATAAAAGTTTTCTTAACTTACAAAGAAATAGGAGAGCATGGTGATAAGACAAGGGAGTGATTCTTAGAAGGGTGTGTGGATTGGGGAGTCAGTGGTCAGAAGTAAATTAAACTTTAGGAAAGAGATAACGAGGGAGAGACAGAGAGAGACTCAGAGAGAGAGAGAGAGAGAGAAACAGTGGGGAAAAATAGAATGAAGGGAAATCCATGACTAGTAATTATAACTTTAAATGTGAATGGGATGAACTCACCTATAAAATGGAAATGGACAGAAGAATGGATCAAAAACCAGAACCCAAAAATATGTTCTTTACAAGAATTACATTTAAAAATAAGAGAGTAAAATGAAGGGATTGAGTAGAATTTATTATACTTCGGTTAATTAAAAAAAATACAGGTAGCAATCATGATCTCAAAGTTAAAGCTAAAATAGATTTAATTAAAAGAAATAGGGGCAGCTAAGTGGTGGAGTGGATAAAGCACTGGCCCTGGATTTAGGAGGACCTGAGTTCAAATCCGGCCTCAAACACTTGACACTTACTAGCTGTGTGACCCTGGGCAAGTCACTTAACCCTCAATGCCCTGCCCCAAAAATAATAATAATAAACAGAGAAACTATATTATGCTTTTCTTTAAAGTACCATAAATAATGAAGTAATATCAGTACTAAACATATATGTACCAAATTCTATACCATCCAAACATAAAAAAAAGCTAAATGAATTTCAGATGGCAACAGATAGCAAAACCAAAATAGTGGGGGACTTGAACTTTTCCCTCTCAGAACTAAATAAAATCTAACCAAAAAATTAAAAAGAAAGAAATCAAGGAGATGAATAGAATTTTTGATAATCTAGATATTATAAATATCTAGAGAGAAATGAATTAGAATAGAAAGGAATATACCTTTTTCTTGGCAGGACACAGTACCTTTTAAAAAATTAGTCATATATTAGGGCATAAAAACCTTATGGTCAAATGCTGAAAAGTAGAAATATTAAATTTATCCTTTTCAGATCATACTATAATGAAAATTATATTTAATAAAGGACCATGAAAACACATATTAAAAATTAATTGGTGAAACTAAATAATCTAATCTTAAAGAATGAGTAATAAAAAACCAAATCATAAAAACAATAAGTAATTTTATTAAAGAGAATAATTATGAGACAACATACCAAAACTTATGAGATACAGCAAAAGCAGTAATCAAAGGAAAATCTGTATCTTTAAATGCTTACATCAAGAAAATAGAGAAAGAGCAAATCAATTAATTGGGCATGCAATTAAAAAATAAAAATCCCTAATTAAACACTAAATTAGAAATTTGGAAAATTAAAGGTAAGATAAAAAACTGAATATAAGAAAACCATTGAATTAATAAATAAAACTCGGAGCTAGTTTTTTAAAAACAATAACAACAATAAAATAGATAAGCCATTGGTTAGTATGATTAAAATCCAAATCACTGGTATCAAAAGTGTAAAATATGAATATACTACTAACAGAGATAAAATTAAAGCAATTATTGGGAGTTATTTTGCCCAATTACGTGTCAATAAATGTAATAATCTAAGTGAAATGGGAGAATACTTACAAAAATATAAACTGGGGACGGCTAGGTGGAGCAGTGGATAAAGCACCGGCCCTGGATTCAGGAGTTCCTGAGTCCAAATCCGGCCTCAGACACTTGACACTTACTGGCTGTGTGACCCTGGGCAAGTCACTTAACCCCCATTGCCCCCTCAAAAAAAAAAAAATATAAACTGCCCAGAGTAACAGAAGAGAAAAAATATCTAAATAAAAGTATTTTTGTTTAAAAGAAGTTGAACAGGTCATAAATGAGCTTCCTAAGAAAAAAGCATCAGGAGCAGATGGATTTACAAGTGAATTCTACCAAATATTTTAAGGTCAACTAATTCCAATGTTAAATAATTTTTTTGGAATAATAGGCAAAGGAGTTCTACCAAATTCCTTTTATGAAACAAATATGGTATTGATGCATAAACCAGAAAGAGCAAAAACAGAGAAAGAAAATTATAGATCAATTTCACTAATGAATACAAAAATCCTAAACAAAACACTAGCTAAGAGACTACAGGAATATAACACAAAGGTTATACATTGTGAGTCAGTGGGATTTATATCAGGAAAGAAGAGCTGGTTCAATAAAAGGAAAACTATTAGTATAATTGATTATATAATAGTAAAATCAATTTAAAAAACCCTTATGATTATATCAATAGATGTAGAAAAGGCTTTTTTGACAAAATACAACATTCATTCCTATCAAAAACATTAAAAACACATGAAAGCATAAGTACAAATGGATTTTTCCCATAAAATAATAAGCATCTACCTGAAATCACCAGCAAGCATTATTTGTAACAGGGATAAGCTAGAAGTCTTACCATTTAGACAAAAGGATCTGTCTCCACCTAAGATTCTTTGTAAGCTTGGGTTGGGTTTGACCCAGATGAACTAACTAGACCTTGGAGTCAGGAAAGGAGAAAGAACTAAGAAAGAAGGGGAGATCACTGGGTCCCATAAGATAGCAATTATTAATATTTCTCACATTAGCGTCATAATATTGCTATTATTGTGTACAATGTCCTCCGGGTTCTACTCACTTTACTTTGCATCAATTTATATGTCTTACCAGATTTTTTCTGAAACCATCCTGTTTATCATTTCTTATAGCATTCTATCACAATCATATACCACAACTTATCCAGTCATTCCCCAATTGATGGGCATCCTCTAGATTTTCAATTTTTTACTGCCACAAAAAGAGCTAATATAATCATTTTTGCACATATAGGCCCCTTCTCTCTTTCTTTGATCTCTTTGGGATACAGACCTAGTAGTAGTATTGCTGGGTATGAACAATTTTCTAGCCCAACATATGCATTCCAAATTGTCTTTCAGAATGTTGGACCTGTTCACAATTCCACTAATAGTATGTTAGTGTCCACTCCAATATTTCTCATTTTCCTTTTCTGTCACGTTGTCCAAACTTATAGGTGTGAGGTGGTACCTCAGAGTTGTTTTAACTTGTATTTCTCCAATTAGCAATTTAGAGGTTCTTTTATTATTTTGTTTTGTTTTGGTTTTGGAGGGGCAATGAGGGTTAAGTGACTTGCCCAGGGTCACACAGCTAATAAGTGTCAAGTGTCTGAGGTCGGATTTGAATTCAGGTCCTCCTGAATTCAGGGCAGGTGCTCTATCCACTGCAACACCAAGCTACCCCCTAGAGGTTCTTTTATATCCAGTTAATTTTCAATCAATTCTTCAGAAGCTCTTTGTTGAATATAATTTGTACTGCCTTGTGATACAGAAAAGATTTTACAATCCATAAAAACTAAGTCTCCTTTTCTAGAATTAGCACTGCTTTGAAGAAGTCTCAACTGTGAGATGAGCTTATATTAAAGGACTTTTTTTCATGAGAGAAAAATGCTACTGCCCTCCTCTTCCAGATCCTCAAAAATCTAGCCCCAATCCCAAAGATAGAGACATGCATGCAATAAGTTTTCTTCCTAGGCTTTGCCCCTAGAATGTTAAAGGGTCTGAGAGTCCATTACTTTCATGACCTCTTTTTGATGGAGGAGGCAAAAAGGGGTTAACAGATAAACTGAGGCTTGGGTCCTTATTAATAGTACCTAAAAGGATTAACAGAGAAACTAAGGTTTGTGTTCTTATCAACAATACAGTAACCAAGAGGGTCTGAATCCCTATCAACCCTCACCATCAACAGAAACAGTAACCAGGGACCATTAACCATTAATAGCCATAATATTCCTAGATGACAGGACACCCAGAAACCAGGTCTTAAGTAAAGAGATTCTCATCAAAAACACAGAGACCCTCTCGGTCTGACAAGTTTAAGCAGGTCTTTAGGAACATGTGCAGAAAAGGCCAAATGGGTCCTTAGGTTCACCTTATGATGTGTAAACCCCAAAAACAGGCCTACAAGGAAAAAGGTACCTGCCTTGGAGGATGTCTCAGGACCCCAGGAAGTCCAAATTAGGATAAGACCTCCTATGTACCTCCTTAAGGAGGATATTAAGATAATGAGGAGATAACCTACTTTTTCTCACTATAAATATATAGCCATTTTCCTCTCCCTATTCGAGACACTTTTGGGTGCTCTCCCTGTGGTCTCATGGTATTTTAATAAAATTTGGGAAACTGAGTCACTGAGTCTTGTAATTCTTTGGGACACCTCATAATCAATTTGATTAATTAAATCTACCCCCACAACATTAAATCCATTCCCACATCATTTCCACCAGATAAATCTTTATGCAACCCCAGGTATATAGATATCTAAAACAGGTATACATAATCTTTTCCTGTTGCCAAATTTTTTGCAACCCCCACATTCAATTATGGGACCTCATATAGGGCCACAACCCACAGTTTAAGAAGCTTTGGCTTTGCCTTCTAGAAATGGTCCCCAAAAGGAACTTTTCAAAAATGGAAAGAACCATCCTGCCTCTGTTCCAACTGTTTCAAAGTACTTTTGAACCCAACTAATGTCTTGCCAAACTTCTTTAGCAACTCATTAGTCTTGGGAAAATGCCTGCATCCAAAGAACCTTCTGTTCACAGACAGTGGAATGGGATATACAGTGTGCAGGACATGGTGGCATTTCCTATCAATAGAAATGTTTTTCTTTTGAGCATAAGTTCCCAGCGCAGGAAGACTCAAATCCACCCTAATTTTTATTTAGCCAAAATACCACCCCATTTTTAAATTGCTCCCAACCTCTTTCCTAATGAGCATTGACTTGGTGTTCAAGGTCTGCACAGAGAACACCTTATTTGGCTCAATAAATCTCCATGACTAAGATGGGTCAAGTCATCTATTTCTGTTAACAATTCTGTTTTCCAAGCATGGTGGGTGTGGACCTGGTCTTTGAACACTAAAGCAGATTCCATGAGCTTAACTGGGTTCATGAATGGGTTCTGTCCCAATGCGACAACTTTTACTATTTAGCACTCTAGCCATCAAGCCTATCCAATGACTTTCTAGTTATACAAAAGAAGCCACTCAGAAGTAATTACTTTTAGATCTTATAATAACTTTTTGTGTGTGTGTGAGGCAGTTGGGGTTAAGTGACTTGCCTAGGGTCACACAGCTAGTAATTGTTAAGTGTCTGAGGCCAGATTTGAACTCAGGTCCTCCTGACTCCAGGGCTGGTGCTCTATCGACTGTGCCACCTAGCTGCCCCTATAATAACCTTTTTATTAGCAATAAGGAAAATAAATATTAATATTACAGTTATTCATATTAAACACATGCATGCATAATAAAACACTACACATAAACATATTATACTCTCCCGCCAATGCACTCAGTATCTGTAGAGGAGAATGGGTATACTTTAGGTGCACAAAGAAACTATCGAGGAGGCACAAGTCAGGAAAATCCCTAAGATCAAGGTAACATAACTATAGAACTGTGAACCTCAGTATCAGTAACTGTTCATAAAAGTTCCTTGACGAATAAATATAGCTTCTGTATTAAATAGATGCTTCTACTGTTAAGATGAGTTAATCCACACTGACCTTTCAACCAAACTAGATGATCTGCTGAGTGTCTTATCTTACTCTCCTGTCAGTATACAAAATCACTGTTGATTATGAAAAAAAGTCTTTCATCTAGTAGAGCAAAATACCATCTTAAAGGCTCTCATCCAACAAAGTATCTCCTACTTATACTTCAAAGTTGGTCAAGATTTTTTGTAAGATTGACAACAGAAATAACCCTGTTCGTAAACTCTCTGATCATAACGACCAAGAAAGGGATAAAACAGAAGTGTATGTTTGCCAGGAGTGCTCACCGCTATGAGGGAGGAGATGCAGTTCAGATTCCAGGTTGAAGAGGAAATCCGTGTGGGAAATGAGGTCCTTAAGCAATTTGAAGTTTCAGATGACATTATGCTGGTTACATTTAGCCCTAGAATATTGCAGAGTCTCTTAGAAGAGAGCAATAATTCCTCAAGAGTTTTCTGCCTGGCAATAGACACAAGAAAGATAAAGTGTATGAATAATGTCTGTTGCCCAGATTGTGACTTGCAGTTACACAACCTATATAACTTGTCTATCAGTTCATACATTTGGGACAGACAGTACAAATGGGCAACAAATTGAGTCCAGAATCAAACAGGAAGAGGACAACAAGCTAGATTGCCTTCAGGAAATTACAAAGCTCTCTTAAAGACCCTAAACTTCTCCTGGATCTTTTTAATACCAACATTATTCTGCTGTTGCATGGTTGTAAACCAAGGAACACAAGTCTTTGAGGAAGTATAAATTAATATTATACAGAGGGCAATGGAGAAGTGCACATTGACTGTGAATAAGCTGCAACAGCTAATCAATGAGGAAGTAATAAAGAAGAATGGGAATGAAAGATGCCATTAAGGAAATGTATTATGGGGAAAGAGGCTAGTTAACAGAAAGAAGGCTTGAATGCTCCATTGATATCTTTTTTGATATCAGGAGAAATCAAGGAAGGCCTCCAGCATATGGGATGGATCTCCTGTGGTGAAGTTATGATAGGACCTCAACAAGAATCACACTGGAGAAGCAGGTATAGATAGGTTGTTATCTGCATCTTTGGTGATATCACAGATCTATTAAAGCATCATGATTTATTGTGCCTGTATTCAGCCCTTTCTTTAATTCCTAATGGATCTTATTAGCTGGATCAGGTCTTTTGATTCTTCTCCTGATTTTTACTGATTTTAATTCTTAATTTAATTTTTCATGTATGTCTATTATCCATTTCATTATTATACCTTGAGGATTTTTTTTGTTTCTTCTGATGTTACTTCTAATAATGTTTGGCATCTATTGCTTTGAGTGCTTTTCCTATTGCTTCTTTTACCCCACAATTTTTTTAAAAGCACAACTAACACACTTTGATAATCAAAATAAAGAAGAGCATTATTTGGAGCTCTTCTTCAGCTTGCTTATCAAATTTTGGGTGAGAGGAATGTAATTGTTTTGTGGGAATTTCTATCACTTTTGTTTCTTTTTGGTATTTGTTTGAAGGATTAATGAGGATCCTGGCTCACTTTCAACTCTTCACCCTGCCATTTCCCAAATGTTCATGCCCATAAATTTTACGTGTGCTCTATGGATTAGGTATGGTAAGGTTAAGTAAGGTATACTTAAAGGAAGAGCTGTTTTACCCTTTTGCCCACTAGAGGGGAGTAGTGTTTTATATAAAGCATTAGCATCTATCACCTCATTTAAGTTGTTTCATTTTCTTTTTCTATTCTCCCATTAAGTTTTATTTTCCCAAATTACATGTAACAAGTTGTTTCATTTTCAAACTAAGTACATTAATTAAACAAAATATGAAAAGTTGTAAAAGAATGTTAGATAGAAAAGATAGCATATGGTATTAGGCACTGTGCCTGTTGTGTTATTAAGCAACATAGCCTCTGATTCATTCATTTTAAAAGCCGCCCACAGCCCCTAGTATTGAGATAAATTTGGTTATGGCAAACTTTTTTGGTTGTTTTGCACGGCAATCGGGGTTGTGACTTGCCCAGGGTCATGCAGCTAGTAAGTGACAAGTGTGAAGCTGGATTTGAACTCAGGTCCTCCTGACTCTGACTGGTACTCTGATCCACTGTGCCACCTATCTGCCCCTAGTTATGCCCATTTTAATAATAATTTTAATAAATATTTTAAAATACAGCAATGGTATTGTGATCCTTGGGGCTGTTGATGGCCACTGTTATAACCTGCATCATCAACTTATTGATAAATGTGGTAAGGGCCTGAGAGGGATATAGGAATATGCCCCTCTACTGAGAGGGAAAACGTCCCCCTCTCAGCCTAGTGATCTGATCCCAAGGTCTTGGAAGCCCCCTCTCTCTAGAGCTCGAAAAGAACAGGAAGCTACTATCCCCCTACTAAATATAGGCATATCAGCTTGAAAGTTGCCTCATACTAAGTAAGGTCTGCATGAAGACATGACAGAATGTTTGCTGAAACAGGAAATTTAGGATATTTTTGCAAAATAACCCATGGCTGGACCCCTAAGGTTGGAGCACTCTGACCTAGGAGAAAGATTTATTGCTGAACATATAGTTTCAACCTAATTACCCATCCTGCTTAAAATAGATGTCTGTAAAGGGTATAAAAACTGCTTGATTCTTTATCTGTGTGTCACACCTCCTGGTTGCCCCCAGTGAGTGTGTTGTACCTTTCTTTCAAAAGAAATAAAATCAGTGCTTTGACCTCCTTTCTCCTCGAGTCTCAATTATGGGGTCAGTGGGTATATTTCCCATCCCACTCAGGCCCTAGTATGAGTTTTCCAGGTTCCATCAGACTTCAAATTACTCAGCAATTTTGAAAATATAAATACCAATAGAATACAGTGTGTGACGGGGGCAGCTAGGTGGCGCAGTGGATAGAGCACCGGCCCTGGAGTCAGGAGTACCTGAGTTCAAATCCGGCCTCAGACACTTAACACTTACTAGCCGTGTGACCCTGGGCAAGTCACTTAACCCCAATTGCCTCGCTTAACAAAAAACAAATAAAGAAAGAAAGAATACAGTGTGGGGGGGGCGGGGGGGGGAATAATGGCTCTGGAATTAGGCAAGCATGTTTTTTTATCTTCTTAATAACAGCAGCATTGCAAAGTGCCCTGCACCTACCTACTAGGTACTTAATAAATATTTGTTGAAGTGAAGGTGGGCCTTTGTGGGCATGAATTCTTTGCTGTGCTACCTAAATCAACAAGAATGTGCCAGGCACTGTGCGAGAAACTGAGATAACGGAAATTCTACCCTGCATATCTTGTTTGTACAGTTTGTTTGCAAGTTGTCTCTCCCATTAGACTGTGAGCCCTTTGAATCAGGTCAGGGAATATTTTTGTCTTTCTTTGCATACCCCAGCCTTTAGCTTAGTGCCTGGCACATAGTAGTCACTTAATAAATGCTGGATAAACAAACAATCCCCGCTCCAAGGTGTTAGGGAAGTTTCTATTTTTCCAGACCCTAGCTTTAATAGTATCTAATAATTGCCCAACTTCTCATTTTTAGTCAGTTCTTTTGCCAGAAATCCTCAGGTAACAGAAATACAACTACGTCCCTATCCCAGCGACTAAAACTCTGAGCCTCCAGCAGTCCATTTACCCAAGGTTTAAACTACCAAGTAAAGCGGAGTTTGGTGGGGGGCAGGGGTAGGAGACGAGGGTGTCAGAGGCTGCTGACTTTTGCGCAGGCGTAAACTTCTCCCTCTCCGCACTCTCCCCCACCCCACCCCACCCCTTTCGGGAAAGCCTGGGCCTCTCTAGCCGGCGGGGAGATGCTCCGGTAGAGGCGGCGGGAATCGTTCCGAACGTGCTCTATGGTTGCTGCGGGGGGCGCACCAATGGCGTAGTCCGTCCGCACTTTATTTCCGGAAGTGAGGTCTTTCGCTTCGGCCGCTGCGGCTGGGGGGTCGGAGTGGGTAGCGCCGCCGCGGGCGCGGGGGGGGATGCTCCGGTCTGTGTGGGGCCGGCTCCAGCATCGCGCGGTAAGAGGCGGGGGTCCCGCGAAAGAGGGAGGGCAGGAGGCTGGTGGCAGTGGGGTCTGGGGAGGAGGGAGGCTCCGAGAATCCCCGGTTCTAGCGGGCCCCGAGGAGCCCCGACAACGTCATTTGGGGATCCGGGGCCCGAGGCTGTGGCAGGCCCGCGCCTGAGGGCTTTTCCTTCGGCGCCCCCGAGCCCAAGTATCCTCGAGTCCTTTGAGTGTCCCCATTCCTCACCTTCCTATAGCCCGAGCCACGGCCCAGGGCGAGGAAACCCCACGGGTGCGTTCCCCAGGGGCATGAAATCAGAAGATGACAGAAACCCTGGCTGTGGGCGAGGGGAGGAGGGCGTGGGAGGGCCCCTGAACTTAGACGGGGATGAGGCCCCAGCTGGTGGAGGGCTGGGTGGACCTGGCCGCCTCGAGTGTGTTCGGGGGGTCTCTTTCCATTCTGCTAACCCTTGCTGCGGGTCGCCCCCAGCGTCTTACCCGCCAGGCAGCCGCGGAAACCCCCAGAGGCAGGGAGGGTGTGGGCGGGAACTGGCCTAGCCCGGACTCCCCTCCTTCTCCTTCCCCCTCCCCTGGGGGGCCCTCCCCCAGGTAGTTAAAAGCCCTGGCTCGAGGCGCCGATTGGGCAGCTCTTTGGGTGGTGACGTCACGGACCCCCGCCCCATCCGAACGAGCGGTTGGATCTCTCCGTTGCTCAAGCTAAAGGCTAGACCTTGTACCGCATATGCCGTCCTTATTTCGGGTGGTGGGGCCGGGGGTTCCTCCAGAGGCTGGCCTCGAGTGCAGTCCGAATATATAATCCACCCAACTCTGGAATTCCTTCCATGACCCCTCTAGTCTGCAGTGATTGTTCTCTCAAATGAAATCATTTATTTCCTGAAATAGTCATATATCAGTTAATCTTTTCCTGCGCGAACTGTTTAAGTCTCTTATTGTTGTTATAACTTATTAGGAATCTTAAATATGGACCTTAAAAGATCATCTACGGGGCAGCTAGGTGGCGCAGTGGATAGAGCACTGGCCCTGGAGTCAGGAGTACCTGAGTTCAAATCTGGCCTCAGACACTTAACACTTACTAGCTGTATGACCCTGGGCAAGTCACTTAACCCCAATTGCCTAACTAAAATAATAAATTTTTTTAAAAATTAAAAAAAAAAGATCATCTCCTTTTCTCTGTGTCCTGGACCCATTTGGCAGTGTGGTGAAGTCCAGGGATCCCTTCTCAGATCATGTTTTAAAATGCATAAAATAAAATGCAAAGGATTACAAAGGAAGAGAATTATATTGAAGTGCAGTCAGTTATCAAAATATTTTGTAAAAACAACTTCCAGAATCCTAGGTTATGAACCCTCATCTAGTTCAGCTCTTCATTTTACAGATGAGGAATCTCGAATTTTATTTTTAAAAAATTTTTTTAGATCTCTTCATTGATTATAAACTCTTTCAGAGATACTATGTATTAATGATGGCTGAAGATCCATCTCCTTCCAGCACAGGGTCTTGCCCGTAGCAGACCCTCAATTAATATGAATTGAATCAATAGGTACTTAGTCTAATGTGCATCATGTTGTACCAAATACCGTTTGATACAAAAAGGTACAACGTAAGATCCTTGTCCTCAAGGAACTTATGGTCTCAAGGAAGATAATAAAAGGTATAGACAACTAGAGTATAAGATAGACAGTAAGGTACAATTTTGTGTATACCATAAATATATTTAAAGATAAAGGTCGAGAATACAGGTTGCAGTAGTGACCTAATACCACTACTTAAAAATTATTAATGAGAGCTCACTGAGTTCATTGTTGTTTCAGAAGCACTTTTGATGTTTTACTTAGTGTTTAGGATCAAGTAAGTGCTTCCATAAATGGAATCAGAACTTGGAAGCTCTATTCTGAAATGATGACTATTTTGTCTCACACCATGAAGAAGCAAAAGGTTGTTGGGGAAGACTTTATGACCTAAAAGCTGAAGCACGCCAGAATCCAGAGCAATCACTTCTGACATTTCTGAGAGGGGATTGTGTATATTTCAGATTGGGAATTAAAAAACAACCTGACTACCAGGGGTATTTGAAGATGTGAAATAGAGTCTGGAAGTTGTTTATCATTTGAACTTTGATTAGCTTGCTTTGCATTTATAGAAACTGTGATGTCCAACTTGTAGCATCTTTGGGTAGTGTGCATGCAGCATTATGATTTCACTGCTTTTTCTCTATCAGCCCTTTCTCCATACATTTATTTTCCATTACAGAAACAATAAAATTAGAGCAGTAGCTCTTTGCACAACACTTTGCATGTAATGATACATGTGGCCTTTTTACTAGTAAGGGGTTTTTAAAAATTTGGGTTGTAAATGCGTATTTTTAGATTAGACCAGCACACTTAGCTAAACACCTACAATCCTAATAAATGTTTGTTGAATTGAATTGAATTTTGGTCTTGAGTTGAATTTTGGTCTTGGAGTAACAGGCAACAGTTGTGGAATTCATAAAGAAATGCATTTTTCTCTTCAGTCTGTACAGTAACTGCTTTGCAGTTTGGATTAGTTGGTAAGGGTCCAAATCTATTCTCTAGGGTATGTGTGTGTTTTAAATGTTTGATTATGTCATGGTGTCTTTTTTTGTTGTCTAATAACACAGATGTCAATGCATTTTGTTTTGAGGCTCTCTTCTTGGGCATTGATTCTAATTTCTGTTAATATAGCTGTCAAATATGCTCTGATCAAGGAAAATGTTGGCACAGAAAATACCTAATGGTATATCTGGTGAGTTTGTTATCCTCATATATATCCTACACACACATTATATCTATCTCCTCATTATAAAATTAGCTTTGGTGAGAATTCCTGATTTCCTTTAATTAATTTAATTAATCCTTTAATTTAATTTAATAGGATTTTATCTCTTACAGGAAGCCTTTTCCAACTCCTCTTTATTCTAGTGCTTTCCCTCCATTAATTATTTCCTACTTATTCTATGGATAGCTTTGCATATTGTCTCCCTGATTAAACTGTAAACTCCTTATGGGCAGGGACTGTCTTTTGCCTCCATATGGAATGTTTTTGATAAATGTTGATTGATTGATGAGTCTGTATGCTCTAGAATGGGAACCTGATTGAATAAACACTATAAATTTTCCTCCAAAAAAGCTAGACATAATAATAGCTTACATTTCTCTAGTGTTTCCTAAAGTATTGTCCTCAAAAATAAGCCTCTGAGGTGGTTTAAGAAGTATTAGTCCACTAGCTGTGTGACCCTGGGCAAGTCACTTAACCCTCCTTCCTATTTGAAAGATGTGGAAGCTGAGGTTTAGAGAACTTAAATGACTTGACCTTGGTCACATGGCTAGTGTCAAAGCTGTGGATGGAATCTACATTTCTTGGCTACAGTGGTTTTTCCACCAGCCATCTTGTATCTGTATATTTCAATAATCTTTAAACTTTGCATTTTCCCCCGTAATTAACTAACCACTTAGAATGCTCAGAGTCAGTTTGTTGAATTTGAATTAATTTGAATGAACAGTCGTTTAAAAAAAAATTAACAGAAGCTGATGATGAGGATTTTGTATAGGTTGAGTCAAGAGATGAAAATATTCAAGCACCAGAGATTAAATGACTCTTATTTAATAGTTACTTTAGCAGGGTAGTAGGGAGGTGGACAAGGAAGAGAACATAATGAATAATGTTGAGATTTGTCGATAATGATAAATTAGCAATATAGTTTGCAAAGCCTGAGGACTTTCACTAACTATGCAACCTTTTTTCCAAGGGGAGAAAAATCAAGTTAATTTCCAATTCTTTTGTAACTTTGGGAAGTCAGGAGAATATATACAATTGATATTGCTCTTCCCTTTTTTCTCAGGGACCTTTTCTTTTAGATTTAAGACTGATTTTATATTTTTCTCCCTCATTTACCAGAAAATTAGCTTACTTGCTTGGTCCTTCTCCATGACATTCTATTTCTACAATCCTGTTCTTGCGTTGTTCCTCATGCCCACAACACTCCTTTGTATTTCTTGCTGTCCTTAGCTCACTTCAAAGCTCAGCTCCAGTATTGGCTCTAAAAGAGACCTTTCCTTAGTCTCCCCTTCCCCCAGGTACTTTGTATTTGTTTTGTATATGTTTTCTTTCTCCCAGTATGATTTTGTTGAAGTTGGGAACTGTTCTCTGTTTGTTTTTGAATTCTTGATACTTAGTAGTGCAAGACACATGGTAAGTGCTTAACAAATGTTTATTAAATTGAATAATCATACCTTTTTGATTTAACATTCTTTTGTTTGAGGTAATTTTTTTAGTTGATTCTTTAGGATTCTCTAAGTATAACATCATATCATTTACAAAGAGTGAAAGTTTTGTTTTGATTTAACATTCTTAAAACAAAACTTAGGTGCTGAAACAGTCCTGCCTTCCATCAGTGAATGTTTGTGGGGCTTTGTCCTTGGATTTCTTTTCTTTAATTACCATCTCTTTTAATAATCTCAGCAAGTTGAACTGATTCAACTATCATTTCTATACTGATGACACCTATATTTGTTTATTTTTCTCTGGACTTGGGTCCCTTATCACTAATTGCCTACTGCATATCTCTAACTGAATTTCCCATATGTGTCTGAAATCCAGTGTGTCCAAAATAGAATTCAGCATTTTTTCTTAAACTATTCCTACTTCCCCAAATTCCAGTCAGCTAGCTTCATAACTTGGAGTTACCTTCAACAGCTCCACTCTCTTTTTTACTCCTTATAGGCAGTTAATTTAAAAACAAAAAATCCAGTATTGCCTCTAAAGTAGGGATGAGCAGAAAGGAACAAGCACATATTTAGCACCTGCTCTGTGTCAGTGTGCTAAGTGCTTTACAGATATTATTTCATTTGGTCCTCTAACAACTGTGGGAGATAGATACGATTAATACTTCCATTTTACAGTTGAGGAAACTGGGGTAAACAGAAGTTAAAAAACTTGCCCAGGGCTATATAGGTAGTAAATATTTGAAGCAGGATTTGAAGTTAAATCTTCCCTCCTCCGAGGCTAGGGCTCTATCTACTGGACCTTCTCTTTACCCCAGTTGAACACCCTAGTTTACTTACTGGATTTATCGCAAATTTTCTAATGACTCTTCTGCTTCAAGTCTTTCCCTTTACAATCCATCCACCGCAGTTACCAGATTGATATTCTTAAAGCACAGGTTTGATTGTGTCATTCCCCTACTCAAGAACCTTATGTAGCTCCCCCTTGTTTCTGTGTTCTATTAAGTCATTTGACATTTAAAGCCACTTAACAAGTTGGTTCCAGCTTGCCCTTCCACACTTATTTCACATTATTCTTATTCATACAAACACATTCTGTAGTCCTGTATTCCAACCAGACTGGCCTACTGGCAGTCATATTTATGTTACATTCTATCTCCTACATCTATGACTTTGCATAGTCAGAGTGTGTGAAGAGTAGTACATACATCTGAAGGTAGTCATTTAAAGGGCATAAGTATAATGCATATCAACTAGAAAGTATTGATGTGTGAGACAGAAGACCTATAGAAAGAACAACCATAAGCAGAAGAGCACAGAGTTAAGAATGAATATTTTTGTCTAACTTTCCAAATGCATGACATTATAAAATTGTCCACTGAAGTCTTCCAGATGCTCATTTGCAGATGTCATTGCATTATCAAGTACAGAAAACTGCAGAATCTCCTAAGTGGGATGGATAATCATCCAAGAGTTCAGCATAAGCATACCCACAGGAAAAACCTAGTGGATAAAAGTTGTCTGATTCAAATGGTGTGATGAAGTTGGGCAGATAGCCCAAAGGGCTGTTTTTTCAGTACCTATAACTTGGAAGGACACTGATGAAAGATGATGGCTTCAACTCAGAATTGAATAGAAGGAAAAAACAGACTGGAATGTAATTGCTAACAACCCAGTGTTTTTAACGACTCCAAGCTTCTCTATGAAACAAAATCTTGTCTTTTTAATACCAGTATTCTTTTTTTTTTTTTTTTTTGGCGAGGCAATTGGGGTTAAGTGATTTGCCCAGGGTCACACAGCTAGTAAGTGTCAAGTGTCTGAGGCTGGATATGAACTCATGTCCTCCTGAATCCAGGGTCGGTGCTCTATCCACTGCACCACCTAACTGCCCCTGAATACCAGTATTCTTTGGGTGATTCTTTATTGCTGCAAATCAAGGAATATCATAAACTCCAAGGAATCGAAAATGTGAGCCACACAAGGGACAGTGGAGACTGGTGGATTGTAACAGAATACCTGAGGCAATTTATACATAAAATATACCAGCAAAGGGATATAAATAATGAGACAAGGAAATGAGTTAGTCTATATAGCACGACTGACGGTCTTGATAATAGACTGAATGCTAGAAAAGACTTAGGTCAGCTGGTTCACACTTAGGTCATGTGGAAGCAGTGCAGTTTCCTATGTCATAGATACCCCTTACCCTGTTGAGGGGACTTGCGACCTGGATCTGGGAGTTAGCTCATGTAAAGAACTGAAGGCTCATAGCGAATATTGTAAAATAAAAAGATTTATTAGGAGAGAGGATTATATGACTGGGAAGCAGTCACTATGTAGACTGTCTCACTGAGTAAGAAAAGAACTGGTCACTTTGTATGTTTACAAAGAATTTCAACTCCTTTCTAGCCTGAATCCTCTGCTTCCTCTAGGCCATTCTTTCATAGTCCCCTAAATTTAGGCTGCTCGTTTATATTTCTATGCTGTTGTTCATTATATCTTTGTTGCCTTCTTTTATTCTCTTCCCTTTATATAGCAAAATTCTACTCATCCTAACAGATCCCAATTCCTTCATGAGTCTTTTCTTTATCACACCAACCCTCATGTTTCTTCCTTCTGAATATCTGTAGCATATATCTGTACCACTGATATAGCACCTTTCATAAATACCTTAAGGTTATTAGCAGGTACAGAGGCTGTAGCTTATGGTGCATATCCACTCATAATACGTAGCGTAACAGTGGGAATTGGTGAAATTGGTTTTATCACATGTCCAAAGATAACAAACAATATAATTTCATGAAACATTTGATGATTTCATAGTGTAGTGTTCATGGCAAGCAATTATAAGAGACACCACCATGAAAATAACTGTATCTCATGCACCACTATCTTTTGCAGAGGCTAAAGAGAAATTCTATGATAAGCATGAATATGCTGCAACATATTACATTGGATGGATGACCATCCCTGCGGTTGTGAAGGATTTATGGGAAGAGGTAGACAAGAGCTCCCACAGGACTGAAGGACAGTGATGAAATCTCAGATCCAGCCAAGTAGCCAAGATCTTTAATAACTTAGTCAAAATTCTGTTTGTGCTCATTCACACTGAACTAGTCAGTATGAATACTTCCCTTATCAGTTCATCCATGCTTTCTCATTCTACGTGATGCTTTTTGTCCATGTCTCCTCATAAATCCTTCCTAAAGGATCCATTCACTGTTCTAGAGGCCTTCCAACTTAGGGGATCAGTGCAGCAACATGTTGTCCCTCTTTTTCTTTCATATTTTATTGGTGCTTTTAAAAAACACAAAACAACATCACTGTCACTGACTCCTCTCTTCTTCCCATAGAACCCTCCCTCATAGCAAAAAAACCCGGCATCATTTGCTGGTGTATCCAAGGCCATCTTTATATGCATGGGCAGAGCCACTACCACAGAGTCCAGTGTTAGCATCTCTCAGCTCTTTTTTCACTTCTGTACAGAAGCCTATGATGCTAATTAGCTGTCCTAAGAGCATCTCCCTCCCCCTTGCCCCCATGGGTACTGGAAGCACACATTGTAGCTCTTTTCCCAGACTGCTATGAGAGTGCTGGTCATACAACACATGACCCAGAGGGCTGGCTGGAATATTATCAGTTTCTTCTCAGTGGAGCTGATAGTGAAACCAGCAGTACAGGAGACCACAATTTATCTGCCTTTGATATCAGCCTCACATTTGATAATGTGAGATTTGAGAGGCCGGAAGAACATGTCACTCTGCTTCACTGCTTCCTTTGTTATGGTGGGTGAGCTTCATACCTGACTTTCTGAGTGCAAAAACCAGGAGCAGGTCAACATTTGGAGAACTGGCCATTATCTTGTGAGAAGCCAGGATGCATGCTGATGAGAAGCCCCTGGCAGGGAACAAAGGCCAACTGACAGGCCCCAAGGGAGGCCACACTCATGGTCCTGGAGGCATGGTTGCCACACCAGCAGGTGGAACTAGTTTGAAAGAAAGGGGTAGGGAAGGCATTGTGAGGAAATCACCAGTGTGACTGCAGCTAAAGGACTGTTCTGCCTATAGACACTCAGCCATACCTCTCCTTCTTAAACATGGGCCAGCCACCTTTCTCAAACAAGCATACATTTCCCTGATGAGATCTTTCATACCGTCATTGGTAATGCATTGAAGTTTATTTATGGCCACTAGTTGTTCCTCCATGACCTTTTGGGTGACTGGTAGTGTAATTTTTAAGTCATTGATGCCTCTTGTTTGTACAGTATTCATTTCCAGTTATACCATCCATCTTTCCCATCCAGTGAGCCTTCCTTAGTCACAAAAAGAAATGGTTAAGAGAGCTAGCTGCCAAAGACTAACACTGCAGGCCACAGTTATATATGGCCAAGGAAAGGAGAGATGCCTTTCTTCATCTCTTCTAGAGTGCCAATGTTCAGCCTTATTTTAGTGTTCTTTTCATTTACATTATATAATGTCTTCAGAAGATCATAGGAAGACAGCTCAGAGACCATCTCACCCATCCTCTTCATTTCACAGATGAGGAAACTGAGGCCCTTTGAGGTTAAGCAATTTGTCTGTCATACAAGGGGATAAAAATCAAAGGTGGAATTTAAACCTAAGTCCTCTAACTTTGGGAGAGCTATTTTTTTCTGCTCTTCAGTTCATGAAATGGAAAAGCATTTTTTAAGTGCTGTGGGAATGGTGAGAATTCAGTGAACTGCAGTCCATCTTGTGACTCAATTCTGGATCTAGCTTGGTTCCCTTTCATTTTAATTATGGGTCTAGTCCAATTTCTGTCTTGTGAGAAAACTATTCAGTTATGGGAATTGTGAAAAAAATTTTATTTCATTGTTTGAACCTGTTCCTTCATGTCTGGCAAGCTGGACCACCTTAATTTGTTTCTTAGAGACCCTTAACTAAGGATGTAGGTTATGCTGACCAGAAACCTAGTCAGATCCAAAGATTGATGCAAAAAGTTTTCTTTTTTTTGCAAGACCCATGTGTCTTTCTTTTTGTAAGACCCATGTGTCTTGTCTGAAAAC
The DNA here is from genome assembly GCF_019393635.1 of Dromiciops gliroides. Classification (NCBI taxonomy): domain Eukaryota; kingdom Metazoa; phylum Chordata; class Mammalia; order Microbiotheria; family Microbiotheriidae; genus Dromiciops; species Dromiciops gliroides. The sequence goes on from NC_057861.1 coordinate 586,761,751, forward strand.
TGGACCCAGACTGGTCAATCAGTTATAGTTTCCTTGTTCCCTTTGATTAAATACAGACAACTCTTTTTCTGGTATCAGGGAATTGCAGCTATTTACTCTTCCCCCTCCAAACTTCGAAAACCCCTAATCTTTCCTTCAGTTAGAAATCATATTACCTAATATTATATCCTGGTTTATATTCTAATAGTTCTCTTTTAATGCATAGAAATCTGTCTCCCTCTTATATTCGGGGTCTAGTGCCAAACTGAGGAGACCTGGTCCCAATTTGTTATACAATTGGCATACATTGCATAATAAATCAATATGCTTGGAAGCTCCAACAGTTGTTTCCTCAGTGATTTCAGATTTTACCCGTCATAGTGCCTACTGGGTGACAAGTACTGCTAGGGATATAAATAGAAAAGTGAAACAATTTCTGATCTTAATGAGTTTACATTCTAATTGGAGGAAATAGCACATGAAGGAGAGATCACCTGCAGAATGGACAGAAAGACCTGGTGGTACCTAGGATGTAGTGGCAGTATAGATGGCAAGGCTGAGGGTGCTTAGGATTTAGTGGCAGGGCAGATAGGAAAACCTAACAGTCTTCTCTTACCAGAGGATTTGTAGTTGGAGATTGCCTATCCATCGAAGCAATGTCAATCGCCATGCCTTTCTCACAGCCAGGACACTAAGGGGCTCCAGACCTACTGGGAGGGGAAATGCTGTAGGATCTGGGCAGATTTGTCTTGGGGAATGGATACCTAGTAGCTACCATTGCCTCCATCCTCAAGGGCCCTGTGATATGGATTCTTGTTGGGCAGGAGTTGAGCAAAAAAGTGCTGCTGTGAATATTTTCCTGTACATGAAAGGAAACCCATCATTTCTGGTCTTTATAGTTTATGGTGGTCCATGATTTACAGCAATGTGAAATCACTTAAAAGTATACTGGTGTGACCTCCAAAGAAGGAACTGATTTTGATTGAACACAGAATGAAGCATGCTATTTTTCACTTTCTTTCATTTTTTAATTTTATTCAAATTTTCTTGTACAAAATGACTAATATAGGTAATATTTTACATAATTGCACATATATAACATACATCTCATTGCTTACCACCTTGGGAGGGGGGTAACAAGGGATAAAATTTGGAACTCAAAACTAAATAAAAATGTTTATTATTAGAAAAACAAAACAGAGACTATGTCCAAAGCCAGACTACTTTTTTCATCCTATGATCGGGGGTCCAGGTCAGTGCCTACTTTCTATGCTTGTTGATGGACTGCATGTTAATCTGAGCAATATTTATTCTTGTACTTGATTTTTTTAAAAAATCCCCTTTGTGGATTTTTACTCTTCCTGGAGGCAGCTAGGATAATGCTACATTTTGGAGTCTGGAAGACATGAGTTTGAATTCTGCCTCAAACTGGCTCTGTGACCCTGAGCAAATCATTTAGCCTCTCAACCTTAGTTCCCTCATCTGTAAAATTGGAATAATAATAGCACCTAATTCACAGAATTTTAGTAAGGTCAAATGAGATAATATGTGTAAAAACCTTTGCAAAACCTTAATATAAAAATTAATTTTATTGTTAATATCATTACACTTTTGGTTGCTTATGGCAGATGTTCTAGGTAAAGTACAAAGGGAAGAGGACTTTCCTATATATATGGCCCTGTAAACAGATGCTCCTTTTTACAGATAGTATTTTAAAATAAGCTTTTAAAAAATAAATATTTTTATTACAACTTTGCCAATATCAACAAACAATAACATTTCAAAATGCAAAGGACAAAAAAGATTGAATATGAAATTGTGAATTTCCCATGTCCTGGTTATTGTTTTTGTTTTATCTTTGGCATAGTAATACCATCACTGCCTTTCTTGTCTGTATCCCCTTCTGAGCATACTTCTGCTCTCTTCTCTGTGTATTTTGTGCTTAATTGATGCTCTTACCTTTTTTTTAAACCTTACCTCCTACTCACCCCCATAAAATTCCTCCCTTGTAACAAATGTGCAAATAACATTTTTTGACTATCCTGTTTGATGTCTTGTGGTCTAGGACTTGAAACTGTAAGATCTATAGCCATTCAAAAGTGATTAGCCAAACAGTTCACCAGCTTATTTTACTACTCTGAAAATTTTGTGATGGCTCCTGAAAGATATTATTTGCATTTTACTTAAAACTGGAGTGTAAAAGCCTCAGGGAATCAGATTTAGAACTGGTAAGCATTAAGAGAGAGGTAGCTGTGGAATAGTAGAGGCCAGAAGCCCAGGGTTATAGTCTCCCCTCTGATACTTATGACCCCAAACAAATGACTTAAGTTTTTGGTGCCTTCAGCTCCCTAAGATGCCTTTGCAAAGCAGCTGGTAATCTATATTGGAATTTTCCTCAACCAATCAGAAAATAAAGCAAGACATGGCAAGGATTTTTATAAACTTCATTTATCCTGATTGATTTAAAATTTTAGTGATATAATTTTATAGGACAATGGCAGTTCTATGATAAGTAGACTGGCTTTGGTTAACTCAGTTTTTCTCAGTAAATTTTTCTACTGTCTTTTTTCTCCCAGATTTAATTATGCCTTGCATCTCTTAAGAGTTTGAAATAGATATCTTCAGAGTATGGAATAATCTGGAAAAATATGGAAGACATACAGCTAATTGCGCCCAACATGACGAACACTGAAGAAGAAGAGCCCATCTCTGGTGTTAGTCGTCAGATATCTGTTAGTGAATTTTCCTGCCACTGCTGTTATGACATCCTGGTGAATCCTACCACCTTGAACTGCGGGCACAGTTTCTGTCGACATTGCCTGGCTCTGTGGTGGGTGTCCTCAAAGAAAACAGAATGTCCAGAGTGCCGAGAGAAATGGGAAGGTTTTCCTAAAGTAAATATTCTGCTCAGGTAATTCTCAATCAATATCCCTGCCATAGAGAGGAAGATTCTAGAATGATGTTCTTAGTAAGAGATACTGTTGCCCTGTCTGTTTAAAAAAGGCAAATTCAGAAGAGCTCTAACTGCTATTTTTCTTTTTCTTTTTTTGATCTGTGGTACATCCTTTTTTGGAGCTTTGAAACATAGGTGAAACAGAGCAAAACCTGAGTCTTTCCTACTGAGTATAAAGGATGATTCTGGTTATCAATTACTTGAAACAATTTGCCCTGTAATAATGACTTCCTGGATCATGTAGAATAATCTAGAATTTTCCTTTTCAGGGCAATTGGTTTAGCCATACAATTTTTAAAAGTAATTATGGGGTGAGGGGGAGGCAGCTAGGTGGCGCAGTGGATAGAGCACCGGCCCTGGATTCAGGAGGACCTGAGTTCAAATCTGGCCTCAGGCACTTTACACACTTACTAGCTGTGTGACCCTAGGCAAGTCACTTAGCCCCAATTGCCTCACCAAAAAAAAAAGTAATTATCGATATGATCATTTCTGCAACCTTTGAATAATCTCACAAAGGATAGAAAGTCTCACATTCTATACAGTATATAAAACAGTATGGGGCAGTTCAGATAATCATCAAGTACTTTCAGTTTCTATAGTATCATAATGTTATATATTAAATCTTGGGCAAAGTGGGACTGAAAAAACCTGGACTTTGCTTGTTTCTTTATTATTGAATTCACTACTAGTCACATCAACAAAATAACCCAACAAACAATTATGCATAAGTTAGTGAAAATGATGTTGAGTTATGTTTGAAAGGCCTTGTTTTTATCCTGAGAGGGCTTTGCTTTTTTACAAGATTTAATTTTCACTGAACTATTGTTGAGTTCTTTAGTCAGAGAAAGTTAAACCAACTGAGTCTATGACATCATGAGCTGTATACTAGTATTTTTCCTACTTCCAGACCTTAAATCACTTAGAGTTCAAGCTTTACTTTATATCCTTATGATAAACTTAGTTAAATGATTTTCTTGATTTTGTTTTCTCTGTAGAGATGCCATTGAAAAGCTATTTCCTGATGCCATCAAATTGAGATTAGAAGACATTCAGCAGAACAGTGATATAGTCCATAGTCTTGCAGCCTTTCATAAATACGGCAATGATCAGATTTCTATAGCTCCAAATGCAGGGCGAGCAAATCCTCAGAGAGGAGGGGGATTTTTTTCTGGAGTGTTGACAGCTTTAACTGGTGTTGCAGTAAGTTTATCTTTTGTCTAATTTCCTCTCCACATCATCTCATAATTTCAACATCTTTTTCTTTAAATATGGCTAGATCACTAAATGGCTTCATAAAGAGGTAGCCATATGTAGCAGATACAAGCAAAATGACCTGGGTTTGAATTCTGTTTTTATAGATTGACTGTGTGATCCTGGGCGTGTCACTTAATTCCTCAACGCCCCCAGCAGCTCTCTAAGATAGTAAAGTGCAAGGGAAGTGCTGATCTGCATAAATCGAGGGGGGCTTTCTCACCACCAGTTTCCTACACCAGTGAAATCACAGATCTCATCCAAAAAACAAACACAATGAAACAAAAAAAGACTTAAGTGAAGTTATACAGTAATTCACTGGTGAGCATTTAAAATTGCTCATTCCATCCAAGTTTCCCCAGACATCAAACTTTGGTATAGTAAAGCTTAACAGTATTTCCTTTTATGTTTCTTATTATAATAGCCTAAATAGTCCATATTCTGTTTAAAGTGAAAGACACCAGATTGTTGTTTTGTTTTGTTTTTTTGGTTGGGACCTGTGAATTTCATTGGTGTAAGGAGCTGCCAGTGAGGAAACACCCTCTGCCGATGCAGATTGACCAACTACCTGGCACTTTACAGTCTTGGAGATTTGCCTGGGGCCTGGAGAGGTTGTGACTTTGCAAGGATCACATGGTCTTGTGTAAAAACAACCCTTCAACCCAAGTCTTTCTGACTTTATCCACTCCACATTGCTACCTCTTCATGAATCCATATAACTGTCTACCCATATGGGATTAGTGCTACTTCTGGAGAGAGAATTCAGCCTTCAGCTGGTCCCAGTTAACTTGGTGCTTGTTTCAAGTTTATGAAAACAAACTGAGCTTTTACCAGTACTAGCACATAGTCTTGGTGTTTTCTTAAGAATCTATATGTGTCAGACACTGTGCTTTCTTAGGAAATCTGTTTCTTTTTCTTTTTCTGAAACTTCTATTTTCAGCAAATGAAGTATTCCAGTTATCTGTGCCTTAAACTTGCTGTTATTCTCTTTTCTAGGTGGTTCTACTTGTTTATCACTGGAGCAGTAGAGAGTCAGAGCATGACCTGCTCGTTCATAAATCTGTTGCAAAATGGACAGCTGAAGAAGTCATTTTCTGGCTAGAGCAGCTGGGTCCTTGGGCCTCTCTTTATAGAGAAAGATTTTTATCTGAAAGAGTTAACGGCAGGTAAATAAGACATAGATGCTTTTAAAGATAGCCTACTGTTGTGGTAGATCAGAGATTTCAGATGGAAAAAAATAATTATAATTAAATTAACCAGTAAATAAAATCTCTTTCCTCCACTTAAGTCATTCTGATATCTCATGGCATGAAAATGACCCTGAGTTCCCCCAAAGATTTTGCCAGGGAAGAGCTAGCTCTGGCAAGTCTAACCAAGCTGTAAAGGCTTTGATTATAGGCCTTGTAGTGAGTTACATGTCTGTGATCCAGAGACCAGCTTAGTGGAGGGCAGGAAGTCTGCCCAAATTTTTTTCAACCACAATACACTCAGAAAAAGACTTCATCAGCATGTGGAGGGGTTGTAGTCTGCATCAGAAGATAGAGTATGTACACTAAAGAAATCATGAATCCTTCAAGTGTTGAAGAATAAGTAAAACCTACATGTCATTTTGTGGGCAAAAAATTGTTAAGATGCTCCAAAATGGGGACAGACCTCAGCTGCTAAAATTTCACTTACCTTCTTGCCCACCCCAACATTATATTTGAAAGTCTTCTTAAATTTTTCAGCTTTTTCACAGTTGATGTTCCTGTAAATGTAACTGTATTCACAATTATATATAACTATAAATATAACACAATTGGGGAATATAAGATGGTCATTCTGAACCTGTACTGTTGTTACTTTGCCTTTTGCCTCTGTGACCTATCATAAAGTGTTTCTAAAATGAAACTAGACTTTAATACCACAAGGTGGTTCTTCCCTACCCCCCCTCACTCTACCCCCCAAAAAACCCCAAACCCCAAACAAACAAAAACCGGTGGAGCTAGAGAAGGTCCACAGAAGGTCATATACAATAATGAGTGAGACTGAAAAAGCTTTTGTCTGTAGATTAAAACAAGTAGGACTCTAGACCAGGGCTGAGATGAAATGTGTTTTAAGTCTATATGAAGTCAGATCGGCTTTGGCTAGAGTGGAACATGGAATTGTTCACCAAAACCCACAGCTAGAAAATATCTCTTAGAGTGTGAAAGGGAGTAGGACATCTATGAGGAAGGGTTACTTGAAGCCAACCGATAGTAAAACAGAAATTTGTAGCCCATGTTAAAGACTAAGGAAGTGTTTAGAGAAATGTATATATATGACTATACAGAAACAGACAGTAAGGGAAACTAGAAGTGTTTTGGAATACAAAACACTTACATGAACTGTTCTTTTCTATAAACCAGCCTTGATGCTAGCTAACTTCAAAGACTGAATTTTGTTTTGGATGAATTGTGAGGCTGACATGATATAGTGATTCTTTTGAATACAGCTGTTTCAGATGATTTGAAATCAGTTTCTATTTAATATGTACCTGTATACTGTTTAAAAGATTGTCTCTTGTTAAGGTTTGCTATTTTAAGTTACTGAAGTTGAGTAAGCTTATTAAATTTGACCAAATCATTTGACAGGTGGAGCATGAGCTAAACATTATGCTCTACCAAGAAAAGAGCCTCATCAAGTGACTCTGCTGTCCTGCTTGTCACATGCTGTTCCTGTATAACATTCATTTGTGTGCTTTTATTTCCCATTAAATTTCATTGCTGGGATTTGGAACTTCAATCACTTTGTGGGTTTTAAAGCAGTATTTTTTGTTTGTTTTTAATAGCTGGATTGGCCTCATGTTGAGAATTGTTTACCCGCATGCTAAGCGATTGCTATGGTAGCCTGTGTAGAACAGTATATATGTTGAGTTCCAGGTGTACTAAATGTTCTAGCTCTTTTACAAATTTGGGTTGATTTCCAAGAAGGAATTTTGAATATGGAAGGGGTGTTTTCAACACATGATCTCAAAGAACAGATTTTTTTTTTCTTTTCTGCTCCCCTACCATAGATTGCTTTTAACATTGACAGATGAAGACTTTTCAAAGGCTCCATATAACATAGAGAATAGTAGCCACAGAAAAGCCATCATAATGGAACTGGAGCGTGTCAGAACTTTAGGAGTAAAGCCCCCACAGAACCTTTGGGAATACAAGGTAAACTGTCATAGCCACTGATTCCCTTTGCATAGAGTAAACCATTTGGGAACATTTTCAGAGAAAGACTGAATTGGAACTTGGGTTTCCCTCCTGTGCTCAGTCCCAACTCTAGCACTACCAGATATATGACCCTAGATAAGTCATTTCTTGACCTCTGGGTCTCAGTTTCCTCATGTATAAAATTTAGGTGTATTGGAACAAGCCCTAAAATTCTATGAATGTGGTATAATTGTAATATGCTACAAAAGCCCCACAAGTCTGAGAGAGTTCGATCTATATAACTAGCTTCTAGGATTTATTAACCAAAATAAATGTTTTCCAATTCTGAACCCATCACTCCTAGGCAGCAACTAGCTCTTTAAGATGTTGACATTAATTTTAATAGTAACCTGAGAATATCTTAGTAAAAAAAATTTGTTGCAAGGGAAAATACTGTATTCCATAGCCAAATTGATTTATTTTTTTTTGTATAGCGAGTTCTGTTCCATCTGCATGAGAGGCAATGTAGCATAGTAGATAGTGAGCCAGTCTCCAACCCAGGAAGACCAGGCTGATCATTTCATTTCAGTGGCCTAAGCAATTCTCTAAGACTGCAAGTTGCAGAGAAGGTGCCAACCTACATTAGTAGGAGAAATTCCTCACCTGGTAGTTTGTTCCTATACCAATAAAATCATAGGTTCAGTTCCCCTCTCTCTCCATAAATAATTGAGGCTTGACTATATAAGGAAAGGAAACATAACCCTAACAGAATGACCAAATTTTAGACCTAGGAAGACTGAGAAATTATCTAGTTATAGATTCATGGAATCTATTAACTTATGTGTTTGAGGAAATGCAGGCTTAAAGAGGTTTCATGATTTGCATACGGTCACATAGTTATTGGCAGTGTCCTTTTGCTCGTTCTGTGGTATTTCTGTTATATAATAGGGTTCCTTAAGTTTCCCATTGGTGCTGATAATCAACTAAGTAATTTTTTCCATCAAACAAGTACTTTTGTGTTTTATGTTTCTATGTTAGGTCATTTGTATTTCAGTAGTTCTTCTTTCCTTATCTTATGGAAAGGAGCCAAGAACTTTTATCTTTTCAGGCTGATAGTTCCATCAATATGAATCTTAGAGTTGGCCTGAGTGCCCTTTCCTGAAGATTCATAATGGAATGAGCCTTGGCACTGTCAGATTCTTTTTTTTTTTTTTTTTAAGTGAGGCAATTGGGGTTAAGTGACTTGCCCAGGGTCACACAGCTAGTAAGTGTTAAGTGTCTGAGGCCAGATTTGAACTCAGGTACTCCTGACTCCAGGGCTGGTACTCTATCCACTGTGCCACCTAGCTGCCCCTGTCAGATTCTTTTTAAAAAAATAATTAATTGGGGCTGGCTAGGTGGCGCAGTGGATAAAGCACTGGCCCTGGATTCAGGAGTACCTGAGTTCAAATCCAGCCTCAGACACTTGACAGTTACTAGCTGTGTGACCCTGGGCAAGTCACTTAACCCCCATTGTCCCGCAAAAAACAACCAAACCAAACCAAACGATAATAATTAAATAAATAAATGACTGAATATTCTTTTTTTTTTTTTTTTTTTTGGTGAGGCAGTTGGGGTTAAGTGACTTGCCCAGAGTCACACAGCTAGTAAGTGTTAAGTGTCTGAGGCTGGATTTGAACTCGGGTCCTCCTGACTCCAGGGCTGGTGCTCTAACCACTGTGCCACCTAGCTGCCCCTCACTGTCAGATTCTTTAACTGGAATTTGCAGAACTATAGAATGTTTGCTCTTCAGATCTAGAAGAACTTTTATGTAGGGCTCCTAATTCTCTAATCTGGCATTGAAAGATTATTTTAGAAATTGGGACTTTATGTAATGTAAGTTACATTTTGTATGTTAATGATAAATACTAGTCTTTCTCACTGAATTATTTCATTTATTTAAGGCTGTCAGAAAAAAAGACTGCAAATTCTAGTTTATAAAATGATTTAAAGTGAGTTTTAAAGGATGATTCCCCATTTTTAATATCTTGTTGTTCACCTTCTAATGCATTTCAGGCTGTCAACCCAGGCAAGTCATTATTCCTGTTGTATGCCCTGAAGAGCTCCCCAAGACTCAGTATGTTGTATCTGTACTTGTTTGATTATGCAGAAACCTTCTTACCTTTCATGCACACAATATGCCCTGTGCAAGAAAAAGAAGATATCATCACAAAGTTTCTTGTAAGTTTAAAAAAAATCTTGATTTCAACTATATATGTATGTGTGCACACACATATATACATATACACATAGATATACATACATATATGCGTGTATCTACAAAACATTTGGTTCAGGCTCGTGTGTGTGCGTGCGTGTGTGTGTGTGTGTGAGAGAGAGGCTGCCCCAATATAGTGATTCTACATATATATCTATACACATATTTACATATATGTGCATGCATGCACACATACATATGCACGCACACGATATGTCATGTGTGTGTATCTCAAATGTTTTGACAAGAATAACTTAACTTGCCTTGATTTAACATTAATGCCCCACTTTAAGTTATACAGACTTCATCATAACAACCCTGAAAGATGGATAGTAAACATTTTTTTTTAATTAATTTATTTTTTTTTAGTGAGGCAATTGGGGTTAAGTGACTTGCCCAGGGTCACACAGCTAGTAAGTATTAAGTGTCTGAGGCCGGATTTGAACTCAGGTACTCCTGACTCCAGAGCCGGTGCTCTATCCACTGTGCCACCTAGCTGCCCCTGTAAACATTTTTTTTAAATGTGGACCTATGATTTCATTCATGTGGGAAACTATGGAGAGCTATTCTGTGCTAAGTGACATAGTGGATAGAGCACTGGGCCTGGAGTCAGAAAGACTGGAATTAAAATTCAACCCAAGATATGTACTGGCTGTGTGACCCTGGACAAGTCCTTTAATCTGTTTCCTCAATTCTAAAATAGGAATTATAATAGCACATACCTCCTAGGGTTGTGAGGGTCAAAGGAGATCATATTTGTTAAGTGCCTGGCACATGCTGGGCAATTGTGAAATGCTTATTTCCTTCCACCAGTGCCAATCAGCAGCTCATCTATAACTGGTAGTCTTAGAGATTGGTCTAGAGCACTGAGAAGTTAAGTAGTAACTTGCACATCTTGTAGTATATGTCAGAGATAGGACTTGAATCCAGATCTTCCCGACTTTGGAATTGGCCCTCTGTCCACTATGCTGTGATACCTCTAATGGCCAGTATTCTCTTAGATTTTACAAATGAGGAAAATAAAACTTTGAGATGGGATATGTCTGAGCCTTGGTATAGGTTGGCTAATGAATAATGAATATTTTGGCCACAGCAAAATGGTTGGGATAGTCATCAGTAGAGAATTCCTGTGCCAACAAAATTAGATTCTTGAATCATCATTGCCTTGTTTATGCAAAATGTTTATCTGGAAAGTAAAGAAGTTAGCAAATGTGACCTACAGTTCACAAGGAGTTATGTTTAGTTATCTTAATAGTGTGAAATAGTGTCTGAATCCTAAATTTTGACATTGTTTATATCATATAACAGGTTATATGCCATAAAAATAATATACTGAAAGCAGCGCCCAGTATCCTTTGCTCATATTAGACACTTAGAAGGTTGTCATGGTAACGAATAAACACAACACTAAATTGATATGGTATGTCAAATTTATGTCTACTCATAATATTCTGCCTTTGATATTGATGCTTGTCATCAAGGGAAATTTTGTGAGTTGGCTTGGTTGTCATCTAAGATGCTAAACTTAGAACATTAGGGATGTATCTAAAGTATCCCTAACTTTTCTGAATGAGTCACTGCAGGTCTATTTTTTAATAAATCTTATCTAAACTTTCCTTAATTCTATTTTTGTTTAATAAAATTATAATCTCCTTATAGATAGATACTATGTAAGACTTCAGTAAAAAATCCCACAAATCTGACAGTGACTTAATTGGGGGGGGGGCAATGAGGGTTAAGTGACTTACCCAGGTAAGTCACTTGACACACCTAGTAAGTGTCAAGTGCCTGAGGCTGGATTTGAACTCAGAGCCTCCTGAATCCAGGGCCTGTGCTTTATCCACTGTGCCACCTAGCTGCCCCAGTGACTTAATTTTTAAATTATTTTGGTATAGAGGCTGGTCAGTTTTTTAATGAAGTGGCATATATAAATTGCTATTCCTTCCCACTCTACTTATTCATATTCCTTTTTTACTCCCCTAAAAGCACTAATATATTAGTCAGGAATGAATTTTCCCTTTAGAAATCCTTTTGCCTTTTCCTCCAGTAGATTATATTTGTTTAAGGAATAGCAATCCTATACTTTAAATTTAATCCAACCACTTGACCCCATTTGGGTCTGGCCTGAGGACCTCATTGATAGGAGTCATATTAGCTGTTTACCAGCTGGGGTATGCCTCACAAGGAGAGACATTTCCTTTTTTCTCTTCTCCCTTGCTGCTAGATTCCCTCTACCTGCTTTCTTTCTTCTCACTCTCCATTTACCTACATTTGTGTGAATCTAGTGATGACTGCTAGCACACCTTTTTATTGTTTGAGTTAATACTTCCATCTTATCTTAATGGAAAGACCACAAATGCTTGATTTAAATATTCTTCTGTCTTCTTTTTTGTCCCAAGCCTTGCTTCTATACTTTAGGATCCAGAGCTCTGATGGATCACAATCATTTAGTCCAACGTCCTTATTTAGCAGATGAGGATCCTGAGGGTCTTGAGAGGATAAATAGCACAACTAGAGAGGAGGCAGACTGGGATTTGAATCCAAGTCTTCTGACCACTGATCCATTGTTCTTACCACAGTCCTTTCCTCTCCTTTCATTGTCTTAACTTTATGTGAAAGAATTTCATAATGGCTTTAAAATCAAGTGCTTCTAGAATTATCTTTTGGCCTACCTGATGTCTCACATTTGATTTTGTAGGCCTCTTTACTCTATTCAGTTGGGCAGTCTTTCCATTGGTTAAAGTCTTTTTTCTTTGTGTTATTAACCTTTTTGAATCTTACCAATTGGCTGTCTTTTTGCTTAGAATTTTGAATCAATAGCCCACATTTTTGGGGATTTCTAATAAGTTATTTTTAAATAATAGTCTTTAGACCTTTTACAAATTATTTTAACTAGTTCTTCATTTTTTAGCTTTTTTTTTTTTTTGGAACAGACTCATGGTTTAAAAAATTTTTTTTTTCACCGTTCTCCCTTTTTCTTCCTCCTCTCTACTGCGCATGTCTGAGTTACATATATGATAGAGAAAAATGAATGGACTTGATTATTTTAATTCACTCAAAATAATTTAATAAAAGATCTGTTGGAGAGCTTCAAAAATTATATATGGGGACAGCTAGGTGGAGTAGTGGATAAAGCATCTGCCCTGGATTCAGGAGGACCTGAGTTCAAATGTGACCTCAGACATTTGATACTTACTAGCTCTGTGACCCTGGGCAAGTCACTTAACCCCAATTGCCTCACCAAAAAACAAACAAACAAACAAAAAAATGTTTCTTCGGGGCAGCTAGGTGGCACAGTGGATAAAGCACCGGCCCTGGATTCAGGAGTACTTGAGTTCAAATCTGACCTTAGACACTTAACACTTACTAGCTGTGTGACCCTGGGCAAGTCACTTGACCCCCATTGTCCTGCAAGTAAAAAAAAAAATTATATATGAGTGCATTTATAATCAATACAATCTGGGTGATATTTTTAATTTGAAGATTAACTTCATAGGGGCAGCTAGGTGCCTCAGTGGATAAAGCACCAGCCCTGGATTCAGAAGGACCTGAGTTCAAATCTGGCCTCAGACACTAGACACTTGACACTTACTAGCTGTGTGACCCTGGGCAAGTCACTTAACCCTCATTGCCTTGCAAAAAAAAAAAGATTAACTTCAGTTTATATTATTTCAAAGAGGCATACAAAGTAAACTAGTCAGTACAGCCAAATAGTTCTTTAAAAACCATGTTGTTGTTTTTTTTTTCTTTTCCCCAAAGGATTTTAAAGAACCCACTTGGAAGCAGTGGAGAGAATTCCTTGTTAAATATTCTTTCCTTCCATATCAATTGATTGCTGAATTTGCCTGGGATTGGCTAGATGTGCACTACTGGACATCACGGTTTCTTATTGTTAATGCCATGTTGCTCTCTGTTCTGGAGTTATTTTCCTTTTGGAGGATTTGGTCAAGGAATGAATTGAAGTAAGTATAGAAATGGATGGAATAGCAGGGTTTGGAAAAGAAATATATTTCAAGACAAGTCTGAAATATTTTGAAGATTTCTTTTACTTGGAGGAGGACATTTAAGAAGTAATAAAAATCACTTATAAAATATTTCCCCCAGTACTATTTACATATAAACATTAGCATGCTGTTGGGAGAAGCCACCTTTTTAAAAAAGGATTAAAATAAAATATTTCCTTCTTGTCAAATTACACCATGACATAGTAGAAAAGGAACTGGACATAAGGCAATCCAGGTTTTCTTCCTAGTGTGTGACCTGAGAAGAAGAAAGTGGGGGGACAAGCATTTATTAAATGTCTACTATGTGCCACGAGCTTTATAAATATTGCTTCATTTGATAATTATCTCACTTGACTTACTGTCACTTAATCACTGTGGGCAGCAGTTTTCTCATCTGATAGTAGGATCACAGATTTGGATCTCTAAGATCTAAAATCTAAGATCTCGTAAGAGATCATTTATCCCAAACCCCACATTTTACAGATGAGGAAATTGAGACAGAGGTTACATGACTTGCCCAAACTTACATAGTATATATATCTAAGGGAGGATTTCAACTGTGGTCTCCCTGGGTCTTGAGTGCAAAGATCTTTTCAATATTCTACAGAGCTTCCTCTAAATGAGGGGCTTGGACTAAATGATCTTGAAGGTTTTTCCCAACTCTAATATCCTGTGATCCTATTATAAAATGATTCCTGGATGAATATTGATCAGAACTGGGGGAAAAGAAATTGTGTCTCTGTCATTTTACATTTTCTTCCCTTCCCATTCATGTGTGACCCCCAGAAGCCCAGTGTAGCCAAGAAAACAATCAGATTATAGCACCACTAGTTGAAGGTGTACTCTAAAGAAGAATGCAAATGTTTACTTGCACATGTTCAGTTAGACATCTTGGAAACTGATGACTCACTTGTAAACTGTAAAGTTTAGAAAGTTCTTTTCCAACAATTCTATGAAATTAGTACTGTGTGTATTATTTTTTCCATCTTACAAATGAGGAATCAGTTCTAGAAAGGTTAAGTCACTTACCCAGAGTAACAGAGTCAAAGCCAGGGATTTGAACCCAGGTCTCTCCTAATTTCAAGTCCAGTTCTCTTTCTATTACACCATGCTGCTTTACATATGGATTTAATAAGAGAGAAATACTTTTTTCAAGGAAAAAGATTTCACTTTGTAATGGCTTGCAAATCAAAAGTAACTACTGTGCACAATACTCTTTTCTACAAACCAGGACATTTGTATTAATCTGGGTCAGGGTCTTTGGAAATAGATGAGATGATTCTTCTCACTAGTTGAAAAAAGACATGTTAGTGCCCAATAGGAATTAACAGAAATTCTCCATAGATTTGCATTCTAATATAATCCTCTTCTTTTTTCAGAACTGTTCCTCACATAATGTGGAGCCATTTTTGGAAAGTATCAACACAGGGACTTTTTGTGGCCATTTTTTGGCCTATTATTCCTCAGTTTATTTGCAACTGTTTATTTTACTGGGCCCTGTACTTTAACCCAATTATCAACATTGATCTTGTGGTCAAAGAAGTACGCAGACTAGAAACTCAAGTGTTGTGAGTGTTGCTGTCCCAACTTTGAGTTAAGCCAACCTCCAGCAGGTCTGAGCTTTGAAATTTAAAGAGTGGTGGGGGCTGCAGTGGGAGTGAGGGTAAGGGGGGAGGGGGTCTGCTTTTCTATAAATAGTGATAAAAGGAGCTGCTTTTTTAAAAAGCTACACAAAGTTCATCTTGGCATGGGAAACAGGACCCATCGTTCCCAAACCAGTATTGGTTTATTCAGACTGTACAGTAGTGATACTTTCCACATACTATAACTACCTCACAGAGGTGTTGTGAGGCTCATTAAGATGATGGCTCTGAAGGACTGTTAAGAGCTCCTCAAAGAAGATGGGACAATACATTAAAGTATCATGGTATTAGGCTGTGTGTGTTTGCTTCTCAACAGGCCTTCTGAGGCCTCGTTTGATAGAGCTGCTAAGTGACAGAGAAGCTCACTTAGAGCACTGATGATGGGGAAATGAAATTCTACTAGGCAGGACCTCACCTTCCTAATGTGCTCAGTAAGTGAATTTGGAGTCACATGTGGCTGCAGACCAGAAGTGCAGTGTGGAAGGTGCTGTCCTGTTGGTGACATCTTGGGAAGCATCCTGGTGAAAACTCTGCAGTCACTGAGTTGCTGACATATTCCCTCCTAGTCAGTTTTAATAAATGTTTTGTGTCCTTTTATTTGAAAAGGGATATTGAACAACTTTGAGCAATTAATGAAGACTAATTTGCTGTCTCAATGCTTCCTAAAAATAATTTTTTCAAAAAGAATTGGATCTGTGACAAATTTCAAGATTGTACTTTTATTTAAGAAATATTTGATAATCGACCTCACACTGTATCATTGTCTTTGTGGTGTGATATCTGTACCAAGAGCTGTGATTTGTAAATATGGAATGGTATGAAGTTTGGCTTTTTATGTATGAAAACAACAGGTATGAAATATGGTATGTAAAAACAGGCCATAAAGAGATAGATGATTTATATCCAAAGAGAAGTGGTGGCTTCTTGAACCATTCTTTGACCCTTTGTATCTTGTCTTAGAAGTGAGGATTTCATATTTGCATCTGAAGGTTTCAAAGAACTACTTTAAACAAAAATAAAGGTTTTTTTTTAAAAGAACTTAAAGTCCTTATGAATTTAGAACTGGAATTTTGGAGATCACATGCTTACATATCACACTGACCTCACATACTAAACACACCCAAATTTCTAAGCATTTCTTAGTATCCTGTGTGTAATCTTTCCAGCCTCTAAGAACTTTGTCTCTGGGCTTCATCATTACCTATGTTAACAGAGGCAGTAAGATAGGGCAGAAACCAAACTGGATTGAGAAAAACAATACATTTGAGTTCTAGACCCTGTTTGGCCACTAACAACTAGCTTTGTGATCTTAGGCAAGACATAAAAGCATTCAAGGTCTTCATTTCTATATCTACAAAGATGGGACTAGATGACAAAGTTCCCATCTACCTCATATTCTGTTATTCTGGGGGAATTAAATAAATGAAAAGGCTAGCTGATAGCTAGCTTTTATCTTGCATGTTAAGGTTTACAACAACATATCTCATTTGATCTTCACAACAACCCTAGGAGGTAGTTACTATTATGATCCACCATAATTTTATAGTTGAGGAAACAAGACAGGCAGAGGTTAAGTGACTTGTTTGGGGTCCCACAGCTAATAAGTTTCTGAGGCTGGATTTGAACTCAAGTCCAACCACTACAGTGGATAGAGTGCCAGGCCTGGAGTCAGGAAGACCTTAGTTCAGATCTGGCCTCAGACGCTATGTTTGCCTCAGTTTCCTTATATGTAAAATTAACTGGAGAAGGAAATGGCAAACCACTTCAATATCTTTGCCAAGAAAGCCCCATGGACATGACTAAAAGCGACTGAACAACTTGCCTACCCCAGGCACAATGCTCTCTCCACTGCATTACCTAGCCTTTGTTGTTCAGTTGTGTCCAACTCTATGTGGTTTTCTTGACAAAGATACTAAAGTCGTTTGCTACTCTTTCTTTAATGTGTCCCTATTTTACAGATGAGGAACTGAGGTAAATAGGGGTTAAGTGACTTGATCAGGATCACACAGCTAGTAAGTGTCTGAGGCAGGATTTTAACTCAGATCTTCCTGGCTCCAGGTCTCATGCTCTATCCACTGTACCCAGCCTATGTGTGAAATATTATGTTAAGCCTGGGGATACAAGCAGGGGGGTGGGGGGAAGTCTCATCACTCAAGAAATAAACTTTCTAAGAGGGAGAGATAATGTAGGATGCTTTAGCAGCAATTGAGACCAGGTGATCCTTAGGGTGCAAAACAGATAAATGTACTATCTTTAATGTAATTTCCTTTGATAAAACCTTATCCAAATTAACCCTTCCCCCCCTGAAAGTAGCTCTAGGGTTATGGGTTATCTTGTTCAGTTGAATCACACTCTATTCATGACCCCATTTGGGGTTTTCTTGGCCATTTCCTTCTCCAATTCATTTTGCAGGTGAGAAAACCGAGGCAAACGTGGTTGTGATTTTCCCAAGGTTCCATAGCTCATGTCTGAGACTGGATTTGAACATGGATCCTCCTGACTCCAGTGCTAGCACTCTATCCACTGTGCCACCTAGTTAGTCCTATTAGATAAGAGTAAAGGTACTGTTGTCCACTTGAACCTTTCCTTTGTTTTGGTATGGGATAGGTGTAATGAAAGAACACTAGGCCGAGGGTTGACTTTGGTTCAGGACCTGCCTGTGACCATGGTAAATCTCAATCTCACTGAGCCCATTTCTTTATCTGAAATATGGTACTAATGATACTTAATACAGACTCATTGTAAGGGAGGTATTTTTTAAAATCTCAGGTTCTATATAATAATCATTAAAATAAATGACCAGGAGTAATTGAGTAATTTATAAACACAAAATGTGAACTCTTCATTAGAGTTGAATGACACCGATAATCTGGTGCAGTTTAAACACTTATTAAATGCCTTTTCTGTGCAGAGAATTAATGTTAGACACCAGGGAAAATGAAGGATTTAAGTAAAATATAGTTTATGGTTTGTACTTAAATGATTATAAATATAATAACAAGTCTGTAAAACAGTGTGTAATTTAAGATTCTAAATGTGGATTCTAATCTGTTCCCCCAGTTTTAGGGGAAACTGACTAAAATCACTGATAAAAACGAGTTTAGGTTTTTAAGGGTTTATTGGAAAATAGAAAGAAAAAGATTGAGAACAGAATTCCAACAGCCTGGCATTCCTATCTTTCCTCAAATTTCCTGTGAAGTCCTCTGCCACCACCACCATCAAGTCAGGAACCCAAAAAGCCCCAGAGCTCTCCGTGCAGTCTCCCTTTCCTCCTTCCTGTCTCCTCCCAGACCATAGGAGACTCCTCAAGTTGATTGGCTGGCACCCTTGATAGACAGCACCCATGAGCAAACGTCATTTCCTGACGCCAAGGAAAAGCCACAATGCCTCTGAGGCATTTTCCTCATGGCGGAGCTTTCCCACAGCAAGTCTCCAGTAGGTGGCATCATTCCAATTATTACAACAGGTAAAGGAGTTTTGATCTAGTTAGAAAAACTTAGAAATAAACAGAAGAGGTAGCCCTTGACCTATACCCTATCTCCACTTCTTATGTGGAGACTTCTTAGAGTTCTAATAGGAAACCATACTTGTAAATTAGTTTCTTTGACAGTACAATTCAATTCAAATAATAATAATAATAGCTAGCACTTACATAGCACCGCACTAATCACTTTATAAACATCTCATTTGATTCTCACAACAACCCTGGGGAGTAAGTGCTGTTATTGTCCCTATTTCACAGTTGGGGATATGGAAGCTGACAGAAATTAAGTGACTTGCCCAAGGTCTCACAGTTAGTAAGGGTCTGAGATCAAGTTTAAACTCAGGTCCAGGACCAGCACGCTATTCACCTAACCATCTAGTTGCTTGGGAGTTTTAGAGGGTTAAACAGGAAACCATATTTACCAGCTAAAATATCTTCTATCTGAAAAGTCTTTGATGACAAACATTCATTCTTTATTTCTTGTTCCCTTCCCCTCCCACCCCCGTTGGGGCAATGAGGGTTAAGTGACTTGCCCAAGGTCACACAGCTAGTGTCAAGTGTCTGAGGCTGGATTTGAACTCGGGTCCTCCTGAATCCAGGGCTAGTGTTTTATCCACTGTGCCATCTAGCTGCCTGCCCCGCCCCCCCCCCCATTTCTAAAGGTAAGAGAAATCCAGAAAACAATATTAGGGAATAGGGCCAGTTCATCAATATAAAAGCAGAACTTAAGAGATCATTAAACTTTCTTTTTATAAATGCCAGGTATTATTAGAACCCACGTCTTCTGAAATTTATTAGGCCTACTTTCCCTTAAGAAGCTTATCACCTCTGCCAGTTCCCTTTGATTTTAAACCCCCATCTCTAAGTTGTAGATGTCTTGACCTTGTCCCCAGAAGGCCACAGTTAACAATAGATGTGAAACTGGGAGAGTTCGATTTTCCTCCCATTTTCACAGTAGAACAAGTCCATTTCTTGGATCTGTCTGGGGTTGAAAGGAAGAAAATGGTCTCCAGCTAGCTTTCAGTGGAGACGAAGCATGGC
This sequence comes from Dromiciops gliroides, assembly GCF_019393635.1. Taxonomy (NCBI): domain Eukaryota; kingdom Metazoa; phylum Chordata; class Mammalia; order Microbiotheria; family Microbiotheriidae; genus Dromiciops; species Dromiciops gliroides. The sequence goes on from NC_057861.1 coordinate 586,781,524, forward strand.
AATAGATGGGCCCATGCCATAGGCTTATGGAGCTATGAAAGAGAGAAGTAGGTAAGAACCATTATTTTGCTACTGGGACACTAAAACTTTTTTGCTTAAGGAAAATTATTTTTATATACCCACAGTCAGAAAGAAAATTTCCAAGTTATGTCAGTCACATTTTGGCTTCTCATCTCCACAAAACACGTGGAGGAAGAAAATGTACTTTGAGTTATATTCTGCTGTGGCCAAGCAGTGGGCAATTTCCTTGTCACATTTGCACATCATTTCTTGGCACTTGTTCAGGTTGGCACCTGAAAGAGGCAGAAAGAATGCAAGTTATGGGATTAGATGTGGCAACTACACTGAACATGTTAGTAAGATTTGTAGAACACCCCAAGCATTGAAAGATTGACATTCCAACAACACTGCAGGATTTCAACAGTGTCTCTTGGTATTATTACAGTGTTTCAAGTTTAAATCTCTTCCCTGGATGTTTAGAACAATATAGGACCATCACAAGTCAAGTCAGTGGAATAGGCAGTCATTTATATGGTTCTGTTTTTACATGATTTGAGAGTGGTAGATGGAGCCACAAGACATCTGAAATTCCACTATTAAATGTTCCTTCCTTTTAGATCTTCCCATATTAACCTGTTCTGGGTGTCTGGCCAGCATAGATGTGCCTTAATTTTATTTTACTCTACTATGACTATGACAGGACTCAAAATCGATAAAGGTAGATAAAGGAGGGGCTGGTATTGAGATCCTAGAAAGACAGAAGGCCACTGGGAGGTTTCTAAGTGTGAATGACATGACTTGGAAATTTTCTTTTTTCACTGCAGGTATATAAAAATTATTTTCCCAAAGCAAAACCAGCACCAAATGCTTCAGTAAGGGCAAAATAAAGGTTCATAGAAAACTATACCTATTTCATAGTTTTGTTCAGGAATGACTGAGCTTGTCATTGGACATAAGAGCATCTACCCTACAGAATTATTTTCCAGATACTACCAAGTGGTAGCATTTAGGTTAGTGCTACCAGACAATTGAAAACTTAGAATCCTTGCCCTTGAGTACTATGATAGTTCATTCCCAGTCTCTTGAATCTGTCCATTAGATTGTGGGTCCCCCCCAAAAAAAGATTGTGGGTTCCTGGGGACAGGGACTTCTTTGTATCTACAATGCCTGGCATGCTGTAGGCACTTAATAAATGCTTATCTGTCTGACTGCCTAACACTGTTGTAAATCATCTCATTTTAAAATGTCTATCTATCAAAGAACCAACCCTTAACAGAAAGCAAACTTAGAATTGACTAGAGCAATAACTACTTATCGGTGTAGATGAGAAGCCTCGAGAATTTCAGTGCAAATAGAACCAGAAATAAACTGATTATTCATGGATAGTAATTTGACTATGATACAAAATCAAAAAGACCTATCTAAAAGAGAAAGACTTTCAAAAAGATGCTCATCTCTTGAATTTGCCTAGACCAATATAGAGACAGCTTAGCTAGAGATACCAAAGTTCTTTCTATGATGTATCATTTCCTTTGTCCATGTAGAGGCCCATTTTTGAGTCATCAGTCATGGAGTAGTGCATGGGTTAGCTTAGTTATACCATTAGTTCCTATTAAAAATTTCAAATCCCTAGAATTCTTAAGAGGAATCAAAGGGGATTAAGTCTCTCTATTGGACCATTGAGGCAGTAGTGGTTAGATGAAAAGGCTTAGAAGGTGTCCATTCAGCAGTATCTAACACCCAGATTCCATTAAGGTGAGGTCCTTAACAGCAGAAAGTTATAGTAAATACTTATGTATTTTAAGCATTCTGCTCAGCATGATTTACTCAAAAGAGTTCTATACTTGGAGTCAGAAGACCTGGGTTCAAATTCTGCCTCTCTATTAGATTAGTGACACTTCAAAACTCATTTAACCTCTCCGGTCCTCAGTTTCCTCGGCTGCAAAATGATGTACTTTAAACTTGTTGATCATAGGGATCCAGTTTTGAATAAATCTGGGAAGAGTTAAAAAATGACTATATTAACATTTTAGTGCAAATGAGCTCGTTATTTCCAGGACTCCATGTAGACAGAAGCATCAAGTAGGATGGAGGTTGGGGATCTAGGAGGCCCATGATAGAAAAGGTTGAAGGGATAGGCTAAAACAAATTCCAGCTACTGGAGAATTTGGTCTGGAACCCAGGCCTGGATCTAAGTGAAACTGGAACTAAGGTTGTGATCGTCCAGATCACTTAGTACAAAAAAATTCTATCATACTATTTACTACCTAGGTTTGTACAGATTTTCTTAGCAACTTTTTCTTAGGTTTGGGTTTTTTGTTTTGGGGTTTTTTTTGGTGAGGCAGTTGGGGTTAAGTGACTTGCTCAGGGTCACACAGCTAGTAAGTGTTAAGTGTCTGAGGCCAGATTTGAACTCAGGTTCTCCTGACTCCAGGGTCGGTGCTCTATCCACCCTGCCACCTAGCTGCCCCTTTTCCTTAGATTATTAAACAAATTCAGTTATGGTGGAAAGAGTTCTGGATTTGGAATCAGGGGATACAGGTTTAATTCCTCATGCTACCTATATCATGCCAATAAAGTTATGTGACACAACTCTCTGAACTTCAGTTTCCTTATGTGTAAAATGGGAGCGTTGAACTAATGGTAGGTAGACATTTTAGTGTAATGGGAAGAGCACTGAACTTGCTATATCTGTGTGACTCTGGACAAAGCACATAACCTTTCTGTTTCCTCATTTGAAATAAAGGGGGGGGCAGCTAGGTGGTGCAGTGGATAGAGCACTGGCCCTGGATTCAGGAGGACCTGAGTTCAAACCCCACCTCAGACACTTGACACTTACTGGCTGTGTGATCCTGGGCAAGTCACTTAACCCCAATTGCCTCACCAAAAAAAAAAAAAAAAGAAAGAAATAAAGGGGTTGGATTTAATGACATCCCTTCCAGCTCTCACTGTTATTTATGATTCCAAACCTCATGGCACTCAAAGCCTGTCTTGATATTCAATTCAAATGAGACAATTTCACAGAATCTCAAATATTGGGCATGTAAGTAGGGACCCAGATTTTTTCCTTTTAGAGGCTTTCTCCTGATCACCACGAGAGGCTACAGATCTAACAGCAGAGTGAATTTTACTTTTCAGTACATGGAGTAAGGATGGTTTGGTGTTGGGTGACTGGGTTGTTGAAAAGGAACAAACTATTCTTTGCCTTCTCTCAGTTTTCAGGTAGAAGCCAGAAAACCTACTGGATTTTTCTCAATCTCAACCATATTTAAAGAATCCTCTGAGTGTATAAATATTCCAACACTTGAATCTTCTCCTGAATTTCCAGAAATCTATTTTGATCTATTGCACTTTCTCAGGCTAAGAAAGTTTCAGAGGAGCCACACCATTAAATGTATTACTTTTTTCACTTTTATTTATTTTCACATTTATCTTTTTCCTCATCTTTCTTTGGGTTTAGTATAACTACAGGTTATCCTGCCTTGTCTTTGCCCAGGGGCTGGTGAAAACATGCTATGTGAAAGGCTTTGCTTTAGACCTCATTTTGCATAGTTCTGCTGAAGGAAATAAGGCAGATTTGTTGGGAGATTTGGAAAAGAGCCACTCTTGAATGTTGCACAACAAGCTCCCTAGGCAACATTGTTTGTATAAAGTTTTTTCCTTTTTAAAAAAAATGGAATTTAATTTTTTACAATTAACAAAATTTTATTTTTTCTCTCTCATTTCTTTACCCATTGGAACAACAACAAAAAAAACACAACCCAAATGCTTTGAAACAGATATACATAACCAATCAAAAATTCCTGCATGGTTTGGATAAGGTCAGAATTCTTCTGGAAGGGAAGAGGCCTCAGTAGAAAAGTCTCTACCCTCACATGCTAATAACTTCATATTTGTAAGTTTTTAGAATATTGCTGCTAAAAGTCACATGAGTTTTATATATGATTCAGTTGATAAAGTGTTCTTTCAAGCCTTGGAGTCTGGAAGACCCGGGTTCAAATCCTTGCACATTTGCTAGTTGTGTAGAAATTCGCTTCATCTCCTTGTGCCTCTCAGACTTATAGATAAGAGGATTTTATGTCCTGAATCATACAGGACCCAATATCCCATATTCCCATATATCAAATCACTTGTGTATGGTGAATTCAAGTGAATAATATGATCCTCATTTTGTCACCAAACCCTATTATCATTGATTTACCCTGAGAAAAACTTTTAGCCTCGGCTCTGAGAGACAGATAATTATGGAGGGTTGAAATCAGACAGTATTTACTAAGATCTCAGATCTTATGAAGTCCAAAGAAAACAAAAGCACCAGGAAGCAAACTCTAGATCTAACTAAGTAAAGTATGAGTTCTGAGTGGATCACATTCCAGGGTAGATTTTGAAAACAAGAATAAATGGATCTGCTTTATTAGGTATGACCACACTTAAGTGTCTGCTAATCAGGACTTGATACCTACTTCTGGTTTTTGTTATATGGACTCCAGTTAAATCTTAACCTTTTTTCCATCTCAATTTAATCTGTTCTCCAGGGATCATGATTGAAAATTTCACCAGAAAAAGAATGGAAATCTTGAGATTGCTTTGTTCTAGAGCTATTTCCAAATGAAACAACGTGCCTTATGAAGTAGTGATATCCCTATCACTAGAGATGTTGTAGCAAAGACTACATTACATGACTTCCTAGTATGGGGCTACTGTAAGAGGGATTTCTGCATTGGGGAAGTGGTTCCCACGACCGTAGTCTGAGTTGATGTTAAAAATTCTTTAATGATGTCTTATGTAGTAAATAATTGTAAAGAATATCATGAATAGTATATTGTTATCCAGGAAGTTTCATAAAACAAAAACAAAAAAAACCTATCATTAGGAATCCCTGGATTAGGTGACTTCTAAGATAACTTCCAATTCTAAAGTACTTTTCTCTCTCTCACCAACCCCACTTTTTGTTCTAAGTCATATTGTATTTTTACACATTTTTTGCCCTCTTGCCTACTTCTGACTCAGCACATTGAACTCTAGGAAATACACCAGGTTCCATCAAGTTTTAAAAAATTTTTATTTTACATAGTTATTGACACCCAAGATGTGAACTTCTCCATATATTTTGCTTTATAGGAAAACAAAGGATCATTTTTTTTTTTTTTGCAGGGCAGTGGGGGTTAAGTGACTTGCCCAGGGTCACACAGCTAGTAAGTGTCAAGTGTCTGAGGCCAGATTTGAACTCAGGTACTCCTGAATCCAGGGCCGGTGCTCTATCCACTGCACCACCTAGCTGCCCCCTAAGATCAAATTTACTATGTTGCAAATCTTAGTTATGACTGAGAGGAAAATGTTAGCTAATGGGACCAGAGATATTCCTGTGGAATGAGCAGAATGTAGGGGTCATTTTGATAATTTGCCAAATCCTGAGTTTGACTGGTTTTTCTGAGCCATGTTGCTGGGAAAGCAAGACATCAGGCATGCAGAGCTAGGGCACAGGGCAGGATAAAAGCCATGCCTCAGGCCCAGTCCAGTGCAAGGTGTGGTCTAATTTTTCTAAAACAAAAAATATTTTGGTTCAGCTTCTTGCTGGAGCCAGAGGCTGTGGGAACCAAATATTTCATAGAGTAATGAAAATAGGAGAGGGAAACCACCCCCAAAGAGAATCATCAATAAAGACTTAAAGAGCTAAGTGGTCTGCATACCACATTTTAAATTTTTGGAGGAGTATAAGTAAATATTGCCATGCTCCACTTTCTCTTACTTAATATATGAACTTGTCCCATAAATGGAAATTGGGCAAACATATAATTTAAATAAAAAGAATGCTATTTAGAGTATCTCCAAATAGGGTGAGGTGGGGGGGGGGGAAGGAAGGGCAGTGTGTACGTATTTAAATTCATAATGCATGACAAACATAAACCAAAGGTACGTAAACAAATATATTGAAAACAATTTTCATTCAGTTAAAACAGTATAACATGCGTCTTCAAGGTCAGTCAAGTCAATGGACATTTATCAACCATATACTATGTGCAGAATGGGGCAGCTAGGGAGTACAATAGATAGAGCACCAGGCCCAGAGTTAGGAAAATTTGAGTTCAAATCTGGCATCACACACTCACTAGCTGTTTGACCCTAGGCTAGTCATTTAACCCCTATTTGCCTCAGTTCCTCATCTATAAAATGGGGACACAGTGGAAAAGGAAATGCCCTCAAGGAACTCACAGTCCAGTGGAGAAGATAATGTATAAACGACTACAAATGAGATATACTTGACAGATAATCACAGAAGGAAGCACTAACATTAAGGAAATAGGAAAGGTACTCAAGTACCATTTCACTAAATGCTAGTGATATAGAAGAAACTACTCGTAGTAGAAACTATGCTGTCCTTTGGTTCTGGACTTGCCCCAAACTGTATGACCTTAGATAAATTGGTTGGTTAATTACTGGACTTCAGTTTCTTTTTCTGTAAAATGAGGGGTTAAGATTAGATGTTTTTCTAGAACGATAATGCTAGTACTGCTTCTGCTATGAAACAGCTTTGTGACAAGAGACAAGTTATTTAATCTCTCCAAGCCATATTAGATAATCATTTCCCTCTGTTTAAATTATTATAAAATTTGTATAACATAAACTTTTTTTTCCCTCTGTATGCTATCTTTATCTGACAAGTCTGCAAGGCTATCAGGTGTGTGTGTGGGGGGGGGTCCTGGGAGGGATAGAGATAATCAGAAGCCTGAAAGTCTTTTATAACTTGTTCCCCATCTTCTTCCTCAATATGCATACTAAAGGGGAACACCCCAGTAGAGTATTGCTTTATAATACTTTTTTAGTTTCTCTTCCTTGCTTCATTGAAACCCCCAAGGGAACTGTGTGGCACTGTGATTTCATCAGTCTAAAAAGGTCTTTGGTGAAAAAATTCCTATACCTGTGCCGCAGTTTATAGTCTAAAGTAATTTTCTGGGACACTTAGCAGTTAACTTAAAAGTTTATAGTAGGGGGTGCAGCTAGGTGGCACAGTGGATAAAGCAGCAACCCTGGATTCAGGAGGGCCTTAGTTCAAATCCAGCCTCAGACACTTGACACTTACTAGCTGTGTGACCCTGGGCAAGTCACTTAACCCTCATTACCCCCCCCCCCAAAGTTAATAGCAGGGTAGCTCAAAGTCAATCTCCAAGGAGGGGAGTAGAAGGTAAGAGGTCCCAAGGTTTAACAACCTTCCACTTGTGGTTCTCTTTACTCAGGAAGTTTTGATGATATGGGAATTCTCCCCATATTGAAAAGGTAATTATAGAAAACCTAAAATCCTTTCCATCTGATTAACTGGGGAGTACTATTGGGTCACTGAAATAGCTCACCCACAGATGGAACAAAAGCTATCTCCCCTAGCTTCCTTTGCTAATTTGACAACTGACATCTGTACTTTTCATCTCTTCCCAGTCTTGAATCCTTGAAGGGCAATTAGTCAGTGTTAGAGATAGAATTTAAACCCAAGTTTTCCTGCCTTCAAATCCAGCACCCTGCCCACTAGGCCAGCTGGCCTTGATGGGATATGTATAACAGGGTAGTTGTCAGAGGGAGGATTCAAACCCAGATGTTCCAGTCTCCAAGTCCAGTTGGTGTATCTGCTAGTTCTAACCTGCTATTATAATTCAATGAGTAGTTCAATATTCCACTTGAAAAAGAAAACTAGCATATCCCAGCTAACTCTCCTATATAGAGTAACTACCTAGAAGACCTGTTTAAGATTTGCTAAAGAGCCAGATTCATCCCAGGTTTTAGGACACAGGGTCCCAATAGACCCAACCAGGCTATGATCAGAGAAAAAGACATGATTGCAAGGGGTGGTCTAGGAACAAGCAATCTCTTGACTTACCACATTCTACCCTCTGGTCTAAACATTCCCAGTTATATCGTTCCATCTTTGGGCTACAACCAGCGTTTTCAACCTTGCTGTAACAGCAGTCATGTTTTTGGCAGCACCTGGAGACAATAAAGTTATGGATGCAGTTTATTTGAGGGGCTATGCTCTGGTCATAGTCTTGAGGGGACTTTAAAAAAACACCCAACAACTTGAATTTAAATGAGGAGGAAAGATGAAGAAAAAGTCAAGAAGTACTTGTAGCTCAGGTGTTCCTAGCCACATGATCTGAACAGGGTCAGTCCAGGCAAGCTCTTGGGGATACTGAGGGCTGGGATGATGCCTACCAGTCAGCTCGGTCCCGGGGCCACCCAGTTCCTCCAATGCCACAGTAGCAGCCATAGCTCATATATGCCAGTGACGAACGGCTTGTAGCACAGTTGATGGCTCCTGCCAGCTCCAAGAGTCCCCTCCGATGCACATGGGATTTCCCTGAAACTGAGAGGGAGAAAATGAAGTTAGAAAGGCACTATCAGAACCCTAGGAGGGTTTGATTATCAGCTTCCACCCCTCTCCTGCAATACACTTTTTTTTTTTTTTTTTAGAGAGGCAATTGGGGTTAAGTGACTTGCCCAGGGTCACACAGCTAGTAAGTGTCAAGTGTCTGAGGCCAGATTTGAACTCAGGTACTCCTGACTCCAGGACCGGTGCTCTATCCACTGTGCCATCTAGCTGCCCCTGCAATACACTTTTTAATAGATGACATGAAGTTAAAATCAACATCAAGGGCATTTTAGAAGAGTAAGGAAGGTACAGCAAGACTATTTCTGTGGCATATGGAAGAGGAGATTTGCTTTGGTGGTGATGGGGCAAGGGGTTATGGTCTACCTTCTCCCTCCTTGATTACCTCCTTTGTTATTGTTTGTACTTCACTGATTTGGATTTAAGGGAGGGAGGGCTGTGCAAAGTCACCAGCCTCACCCTCTCCTCCAGAGCCATCTGGGTCCAGCAGTAAAATCTATATCAGGACAACTGGAGATGACCCCAGATGTTTGAGACGATCAGGGTTAAGTGGCTTGCCCAGGGTCAAACAGCTAGTAAGTGTCAAGCAAATGAGGCTGGATTTGAACTTAGGTCCTACTGACTCCAAGACCAGTGCTCTATCCACTGCACCACATAACTGCCCCTTACCTCCTTTAATCACTGCCCAACAGTGCAGGACCTCATTTGAAGTGACTAAGAATAGCTATGGGGGGCAGCTAGATGGCGAAGTGGTTAAAGCACCGGACCTGGATTTGGGAGTACCTGGGTTCAAATCCGGCCTCAGACACTTGACACTTTCTAGTTGTGTGACCCTGGGCAAGTCACTTAACCCCCATTGCCTAAAAAAAAAAAAAAGAATAGCTCTGGAACTAGTGTCCCAAAACTCATTCTCCTCCAGGATTCCAAGGCTGAAAGGACCCTGTAGAAGTCCATGAGTTCATCATCCTGGTTTTATGCCTCAAAAATGAGACTTTCAAAGGAGGACGCCACTTGTCCATGGAACCCGTTTCAAGGTTTAACAAAACTCACTATAATGAAGTCCTCACTTGTATCTAACCTCAATCCTCCTTTCTGTGCTCTTTTGTTCTCAGTGAAGATGAAATAAAAATAATGCCAATGCTCCTCTATCCATTCCAAGATAATTTTTTAAAAATCCAATCAAGAGGCAGCTAGGTGGCACAGTGGATAGAGCACCGGCCCTGGAGTCAGGAGGACCTGAGTTCAAATCTGATCTCAGACACTTGACACTTACTAGCTGTGTGACCTTGGGCAAGTCACTTAAGCCCAACTGCCTCACCAAAAAACCCAAAAATCCAATCAAGTTCTTTATTGGGACATATAGTATAAAAATGGTGATTGTTTTATGCATCTCTTGGTTATCTTCTGCTGTGTGGGTGGAGAGTAGGGGAAATGGCAAAAAGAGCATTGTGGGTTTTGTTTTTAAAGCTACAAATAATCCAAAAACTTCATTTGAGCAAATTCTCCAAGAAAGGGGAGGCACTTACAATTTCTGCAAACAATCCCCTGGCTCAAGATAAAAGGAGTGAAAAGTATTTGAGCAAAGCCAATCTTATAAATAAGGGCAGCTGGGTAGATAGAGTTCTGGACTTGGAATCAGGAAGATGAGTCTTCCTGAGTTCAAATCTGGGCGAAGACACTTGGTAGCTTCATGACCCTGAGCAAGTCACTTAATCCTGTTTGCCTTAGTTTCTCATCTGTAAAATGAGAAGGAAATGGCAACCATTTTAGTATCTTTGCCAAGAAGACCCCAAATGGGGTCACAAAGAGTTGCATTTTTCTGAAATGACTCTGAATAACAACAAAAATCTTATAATGATTTAAGAAATACCAAAATGGCCCATTTTCATCCTCTCCTAAAATTTCACTTCCCAAAGGCTGAATAGAGATTCATTAAGAATTTTCATTTTTCTAGAGTCTTCCATTACAATACAAATTTCTCTCAAGTTTACTTATTAAGGGGTTAGTTATTAGTCATTAACCTCCTAAGATGCTGAAAGGAGTTCCTCACCACTTTGCTGTTCAAGGAGGTAGCTAAGTGAGATGGAATTAGGTTTGAGACTAAAATCAACGGAGGGAGAAGTGGGCAATGGGGAAGAAACCCAGATTTTGGGATGCTGCTCCAGAAAGGTAAGTGCTTAAGGGAAGGCACCCAGGATGGAAAAGGTCCCAAAAGAGTAGGTGAGCAGACTCAAAAACTAGCTTCAATTTATTTAAATTACATTGCATCCCCTATTAAGCGCAAAGCACTTAATTTTTCCTGCCTAGGAAGAAGTGACAAGCTGGTATCCAGCACCTGGCCCATTGGAAGCAATTACTAAACGCTTGTTGTTTAGTCCTAGATCAAGGCAGGGGTGGAGCTGATAAAGAGAAGTTCAAGTACCACGTATGTGTGGGGTGGGGGTGGGGGACTAATATAGAGATTTGAGCACTCACCCTGGTAGAACATTATGGGGGGGAGGGGGGAGGGGGGAGGGACTGGAGGGGGAAGAGAACAAGCATTTGTTATGGGCCTACTTTGTGCCAGGCAATATGCTAAATGCTTTCAAATATATAAATTGATCCTCACAACAACCCTATGAAGTAAGTACTATTACCATCCCCATTTCCAGTTGAAGAAACTGAGGCAGACAGAGGTCAAGTTGCTTGACCACAGTCACAAAACTACCAAATGTCCTTTCAGACTCCACTTACTTTTGTTTCCAACCCGGTCATTAGAAAATTACACACACACACACACACACACACACACACACTCCCTTCCCACTTTCCAATCCCTGTTGAACTGATCCTTGCTCCATCTACAAGAGCCATTCAGTTTGAATTTCTGTCTTCCGTCCCCGCTCTCCATGAAGTTGGCTCTCGCTAGACCCGAATACTTCCTAAGAACCAGGATGGGGTATATAGAGGGAGCAGTGTACGCTGACCAAAGAAAATACTCTAGCGGGCCCCTTTAAGGAAACTGTCTCATGTATATGTCTGACTCTGCTACACAGTAACAGCAGAGTCTAAGTATATTGGAAGCAAGCTGAAAAGTGCCTTCGCCGTAGAAAACAGAGCTCGCCTCAAGTTTCTTTTCTTGATTTATCCCCAGGAATCATCCCGTCCTCCTACCCTCTTCCAGCTCTGGCTAGCAGTCCGAGGTGATTACACCCTGTACTTTGGAAGTCTTCCTGTTAGGCATGTTTCAGTTGGTAGTTGGGGAGAAGCAGAGTCAGCTAAACCAGTGAACGCTAAAAAAGGATGGAAGGCTCAAGTACATACACGGAGAGCAACCCATCCATACCCCACACTATCACCACAAATAAAGCCGATGGCGCGCTTCTTCCCTCTTCCCGACGTCCACCCTGGGACTGCACTTCGTTCGACTCGTTTCTTTCCCTTTAAAGCACGCTTGAGGTTCATTTTCACCTGATGCCGCCGACATCAAAATGGACGAGGGGGTCACTGTGTGATGAGTTCGCCCCTACCCTTACTCCCTACACAGGGCAGCCCCCACCTACTCTCTGTTGGGGTTGAGATCCACTCCATTTCCCTGCCGAGTGATTTCAGGGATATTTAGGTTTCTTGCGTCTTCGCGTTCAGTTCAGAGAACTAGGCAATTCTCCAAATCCCCCTCTCCCCTAAAATCCCACAGCCCTTTCCGGAGCGCAACAGCTGGCGCCTCCCTGCCCTCTACTCCTCTTTCCCTCCACCCATTCAGATGGACTTCGAGAGAGAATCCGGAGAAGTGGGTGATTCCGTGACCAAAGGGACCAAAGGGAGCCGGTGTGGACGGAGTCTTTGATGGTGGGGGTGAGCAGAGCCCTAGGCCTCCCGCAATGGGTTTTCTCTACGGTTCCACATTTTCTTCCTCCGCTCCTCCGATCGGTCCGGCAGACTGGTCTTCGGAGTCGAAAGGAGGGCGCGCGCTCTGAGAGCCTTCACCACACTCACCAGTTGTGAAGAGCAGCAGTAGTAGCAAGGAGACAGACTCCATCTAGTCTGGGCTGCAGGTGTAAGTGCTTGTCTGGATGGCTGACCCCGGTACAGGCACCTACCCGCTCTAGTCACACCCCCCCCCCCCAACCGTCTCACCCCTACCACGCCCTGACCCCACCCCCACCCAGCTGACCAGTGCTGGAGGTTCACATTTGTTCAGGGGGCTGGATACCTGGGAGGAGTCACTGGGCTGGGGTAGCTGGGTTCCGGTTCAGACATTCCCGCCCTGGGCAGAGGGATCAGTCCTTAACACCTTGACCCCCATCAGTTGAACTCAAGATAAACCTAACTTTGGGGTGAGTGAGAAGAAAGCGCCTAGGTCTCAGAAGAACCTCCCTACAACTGCTTTTCTCCATCCTTTTCCTGGCTTGACCCCTCCCCTTCTTGGGAAAGGATCCCATTGAGTCAATATTTATAGAGCCCTTTTTTTTTAAACCTATGGCATACAAGCCATACCAGAGGGCGTGTTAGAATACCAAAGAGTAGAGAGTAAGGTTCAGAAAAGTAGTGAGAGGAGGTATCAGCTTTGGATAAGTGCCCCCTCCCCTTTCCCACACGAGTGTTTAGGGATGAAGCTCCTGATACCAGGGCCAGATTAGCATGTTGACTTCCTAATAGAAATAGCAAGTTTAAGAGGACTCATGACATCTTAAGTCTTAGCATAATGTGTGCTGAATATCTGCTTTTGAATTACCAAGCAAAAAAAAAAAAGAATTCTCATAGAAAGGACAAAGAAAGTAGAAATCATAGTTTTCTATATGTGTTTATAAGTGTATAGGGGAAAACAGATGAGACAATTCAATAAATATATATTAAGGGCCAGTTATCTATCAATCAGAGGCAGCTAGGTGGCACAAGGCCTTAGACCCGTACTAGCTGTGTGACCCTGGACAAGTTACTTAACCCTGTTTGCCTCAGTTTCCTCATCTGTAAAATGAGCTGGAGAAGGAAATGGCACACCAAATAGGGTCATGAAGAGTCAGACATGACTGAACACAACATCTATCAATCAATAATCATTGATTAAGCAATTACCATATACTAGGCACTTATAGAAATATAGAAGTAAAACAGTCTCTGACCTTAAGGATTTTACACTCTAACAGGGTGGTATACTACATAATGGGAGAATGGTGTGCAGGGAAGGGAGTTTAGGTCTGGGCAGTGATAGGGGTTTTGAGTGGAGGCATATGAAAGTGGATTGTTACACCTCTTCCAGTAGCAATTCCAGTATTTATTTGATTATTGTTGCCAGAACTACAGGAAAATGCTGAAGTGGGATTGAGAGAGGTGGCAGGAAAGGTTGGAAGGTATTTGTGTTGGATAGACCCTGGTATAATGGTGGATTACCGGATGGAATGTAAAGCATTGTCCATGCCCAGCTAATTAATATAGGTTAATTAATTTTTCATCCATTAATCAGAATAGCTCTATCCCAGGTAAGAACTCCCAAAATGAGTAGATTAACTCCTTCCTGATGGGAGGTAGAGGTGATTTCTGGAAGTCTGGGCTTAAAGAATTAATATATCTGGTTGGGAGAAGGACAGTGTCAGGGCAGATTTCCCGATACCTGTGCTTGGGAGGCATTGGTATTCTTGCAGATGGCTGTATGGAATATGAAACAGTTTGGCGACAGCTAGATATATTGGGTTAGGAGGGTTTTTATTCAGCCATAAACAAGCCAATTCAACCTTAGGATCTGGGTATAAGACCTTCTAATAAAGTCTTCCCCTGATGTCATTTCTTGGCATGAGAGTGGCCCTGTATTTTTATTTTGTGGTCCTGTATTCTTGAGGGCAATGCCAGTGGAGTAGAAACTTTGGCTTTGTTTGCTTCAGTGGTTGGTACTAATATTCACTGCTTCCTTTGCATGTAAACTTGAGGATTTCTTTTTGCCTTTTCCCTCTACCTCATACCTAATCCTTTACTGAGTTTTAACAGTTCTATTTGCATAATATTTAATATTTCTTCCCTTCCCCTCTATTCTTATTTCCACTATGCTAATACATCACTTTATTCCTCCATGGTTGGGCTATTGCAATAGCCTTCTAAGGCCTGGTGATCTTGAGACTGCCATAACCATCTCCCCTTAAGGGAGGCTGTAGCTTATGGAATCTATACATGGAAACCATTGCTCTAAGATTAGGCCATGGAAAAATACTGACATTAATACAGGTGTGTGTCCAAAAATAATATGTTGTCAACTACCATTTTGTCTTTTTCCTTGCACCTATGCACCTTAAAAAATCCCCCTATATGCCCTGAACCTTGACATGCAAATTGGCCAGCTGTAGGCCTTCACTAAGATCAGGGTTTAAGTATCCCACTCTCAGAAGAGTACTTTGGAGTATATCTCCTCTCCCTGGGAACATGCTACTCCCATGGCACCAAGCCTTCCCATCCAAATGGACCATTTGAATAGACCCATCTCTCTTTGATCACTAATGAGATGCTGCCCTTATGTGAATTTGACTCTATGTCAGTTTGTGTCTTAATTGTATTTAGACTCTCCCTCCTCTCCTCTTTTCCTTCTCCTCTTTTCTCAATAATCTTTCAATAAAACTTAACCTTGAAATGGTCCTAATTGATATGACATATTATTCATGGCATCTGAACCCATTAAAGGGTCTGTTTCCCCTGAAGTCTCTGGCAAGCCCATTGACCTTTCTCTAGACATAAACTGGGTCCCCCCCAAAAGGGACTTTCCCTTTTGACAATTGTACCTCTAGTGGGTGCTTGAGCTTTGTGAGCCTAGTTTTAGAAAGAATGGGTCAAAAGGGGAACCTCTGTCCTCCCAAGGGGAACTCCCTTATGCCAGAGGACTATCACAAGACACCTTCTAATAGCTCTCCCTACCTCTTTTCTTCCTCCTTAAATCCCTTAATCTTCTGCCAAAGTAATCTTCCATATTATACAGATTTGGTCATTTCCTCATCTTCTGAAATCCTTGGGTCCTTTATGTCTACTTAGCAAAGTTCAGAAGGGCACCTAGGGGGCACAATGGATAGAGCTCTAAGCTTGGAATCAGGATAACTCATCTTCCTGAATTCAAATCCAGCCTCAGACACTTACTAGCTATGTGACCCCGTTTTTAATTCTAAAAAGGATAAGAAGCCATTGGGGTTTACTGAGTCTCTGTATGTGTATTTGGGGGGACTTCTCTAAAGTACGATTTTTTATTGTGTATTGTAGTTAATAATGTAGCTAACATTGTAATGGTTTTCAAAGCATTTTATATTTTATCCTCAAAACAACGCTGGCATGTAAGGAGCTATTATTATCCTCATTTTATGGATATGGAAATTGAGGCAGGCAGAGGCTAAGTAGTTTACCAAGGTCATACAGAGCCTGAGGCTGGATTCGAACTCAGGTCTCCCTGACTCCAGCTCCCGTACTCTTTCTACTAAGTCACCTAACTACCTGTTTATCTGTACCTCTCTCCCTCTAAGTTGCATGAAGGCAGAGACAATTTTTCGACTAAATTTTGATTCTAGAACTATGTAAAAAAAAACAGCTTTATGCACAGTAGGTATAGAACAAATACTTGTTGAATTGAATTGTTGAATTACATTCAGGCACAAACATTTTTTGCCAGTCAGGTATCTGCTTTGAGTTCAATTCCATTAAATTTTCTAATGTTTCTTGGGAACTCTGAATGTGTACTGAGGACTCTTTGAAGATGGATTCCATTCTATTTAAAAAGTTAAAGAGGCATACTTTCTGGGTAATTAGTCATTTAATTAATTATGCCTAGTGAATAATTAATAAAAGGATTGGTCAGGGCCAGCTAGGTGGTGCAGTGGATAAAGTACCCACCCTGGATTCAGGAGGACCTGAGTTCAAATCCTGCCTTAGACACTTGACACACTAGCTGTGTGACCCTGGGCAAGTCACTTAACCCTTATTGCCCTGCAAAAACAAAACAAAAAACAAATAAAAGGATTGGTCATTTGGACATCTCTGGTGGACCAAAAGAGGGATCCTGGTGGCCTATATACCCTTAGAAGAATGGGTGTTGTACATTATTTAGACATAAAGGGTGATACCATAGGCAAATTAGGAGAGGAAGGAATAACTTACCTCAGATCTGTGGAGAGGAGAAGAATTTATGAACAAATAAGAGATAGAGAATATTATGAAATGCAAAATGGATCATTTTGATTATATTAAATTTAAAAGGTTTTGTACAAAAAGAAGCAATGCAGCTAATATAGAAGGAAAGCAGAAAGCTTAGAAACAATTTTACAGCCAGTGTTTCTGATAAAGGCTTCATTTTTTAAATATATAGGGAACTAAATCAAATTTATATGAATATAAGTCATTCCCCAATTGAGAAATTGTCAAAGGATATGAACAGATAGTTTTCAGATGAAGAAATCAAAGTTATCTATTGCCATATGAAAAAAAATGCTCTAAATCACTATCGATTAGAGAAATGCAAATTAAAACAACTCTGAGGTAC
Organism: Dromiciops gliroides; assembly: GCF_019393635.1. Taxonomy (NCBI): domain Eukaryota; kingdom Metazoa; phylum Chordata; class Mammalia; order Microbiotheria; family Microbiotheriidae; genus Dromiciops; species Dromiciops gliroides. The sequence goes on from NC_057861.1 coordinate 586,798,380, forward strand.
CACCTCACACCTATCAGATTGGCTAATATGACAAAAAAAGGAAAATAATAAATGTTGGAGAAACTGTGGAAAAATTGGAACCCTAACGTATTGTTTGAGTTGTGAACTGATCCAGTGATTCTGGAGAGCAATTTGGAACTATTCCCAAAAGGCTATGGGGCTGTGCATACCCTTTGACTCAGCAATACCACTACTAGGTCTGGATCCCAAAGAGATACAAAAGGGAAAAGGACCCACATGTACAAAAATATTTCTAGCAGCTCTCTTTGTGGTGGCAAAGCATTGAAAATTGAGGGAATGCCCATCAATTGGGGAATGGCCGAACAAGTAGTGGTTTATGAATGTAATGGAATACTATTGTGCTATAAGAAATGATAAGCAGGCAGATTTCAGAAAAAAACCTGCACTTCCATGGACTGATGCTAGAGTGAAGTGAGCAGAACCAGGAGAACATTGTACCCAAATAAGAGCAACTGTTGTGTGATGATCAACTGTGATAGACTTAGCTCTTCTCAGCAATACAATGATCCAAGAAAATTCCAAAGGAAAATGCTCTTCACATCCAGAAAAAAAGAACTGTGGAATCTGAATGCAGATTGAGCAAGACTATTTCTACTTTTTTTGTTTCTGTTTTTTGAGGTTTTTCCTTTTGTTCTGATTCTTTTTTCACAACATGACTAATGCAGAAATTTGTTTTTTGTTTTTTACAGGGCAATGAGGGTTAAGTGACTTGCCCAGGGTCACACAGCTAATAAGTATCAAGTGTCTGAGGCTGGATTTGAGCTCAGGTCCTCCTGAATCCAGGGCCACTGCTTTATCCACTGTGCCACCTAGCTGCCCCCAGAAATATGTTTAATGTGATTGTACATATATAACCTATATCAGATTGCTTTCTGTCTTGGGGAGAGGAGGGAGGAAGGGAGAAAAATTTGGAACTTAAAATCTTATAAAAACAAATGTTGAAAACTGTCTTTATGTAACTGGAAAAAATAAACTATTAAGATTGAAAAGAAAAGTGGGTGTTCCTGACAGATGGCAATCAACTTTGATTTGGTTAATGATTAATGAGAGAATGAATAGTATAATGAGAGGTGGACTGGGGACTTGACAGATTTTGTCACCCTTATTTCCAGGCCACCCCCAGCCTTGGGCAATCTAAACAAAGAATCTATGACTCACCCAAGCCTGAGTAGAACACAATGGGCTTTCCCACTTGGGTAGGGTCTGAACAAGATTGAGGAGAAAGTTAACCTAATCTCTTTATCAGCAATGTCCTTCAGCTGTTGGCTCAATAATTTACAGGGGAATGGTTTCCGAACGAGGAAACAAATCCAGGAAAAACTTAGTCCTAATTCAATAATTGCTTATTAATATGAGAGAAATTCTCTAGGGTCTTACTGATAAAGCACATGCACTAAGAAGACTTTCTCAACTTCTGACAAATCAGTTACCTAGAGCAAGGCTATCTCTGGTTCCTCAGGGGTTAGCCATGAGCAGTTGGAGGTGGTTTTCTAATGCTAGAGCTCACAAACCCCTACCTTTGTGCTTCCCAACATGATTTTCAGTTAATTATCAATTAGCTGGACTGAGTTAAATTTTAGAAATGGTCTCTTAATATGGCAGCATAGTTGGCAAATTTGGTACATACATTTGTTCACAAAATCTTTGACACATTCTTCCCCAGTTGCAGAGTATAGGAGAAAGTGGATTGAAGCTTAGAGTATGTGTAGTAAAGGGATAACTCATATTTTCAGTAAGTCCTCACCATGCCCCTCCTCAGTAGAGTGTAGTTTCTCTGCAGAGCTCTTCATAGAGCTATGAATCTGTATCTGGTTTGTCCATAGTTCCTGATGCAGATACTGCTGTCCATGGTCATTAGCTGATATGAGGATGTTAATGGGAAGATAGCAAGTCCTTTATACCACTGAGTTTCCCAAAGTCCTTTTCTGGTCAAGCAGTGTTTGGGAAGGAGACAGTTCCAAAGCCTGGAATTCTACCGTATAGGGATTTATCTGGAAACCACTTTCCACTTGATTAAATCTTTTCAGTTCTGTCACCAAATTTCCCCAGCCAACCTGAACACACTTCCCGTGCCAAAAAGTCACTCTGGCTGGTCAAGGATTTTTTCTTATTAATTCTAAAACTTCTGATCAATTGATTGACTTGTGTTCTCACCTTGTTAAGCATTTTAGCATTTACTTTAAGAGGGATGGGATGTCTTAATAGATTTACTCAATCAATCCTCACTCTTATACTGGGCTTTGTTGAACTGATCTGATGAATGATCCCAATAGTCTAGCATGAATTCAAATTAAAATGCTTCCATTTTAAAAAACTTGCCTCTTCTGTCCTTTGTATCATCCTTACTGTGCTGTCACTAGCAGAGATGTAAGAGCAGCAATATTTCATTTATTCAGTACATATATATCAAAGAACACTAATAGGCAGAGAAGTATGCTACATGTAGGGGAGATACAAAGACCTAGCTGCCACTTAGCTGCCTCTCTCATGGAATTTAACATCTAGTATTGGTATGAGACACAAGTATAGAATATGATAATATGGGGCAGCTAGGTGGTGCAGTAGATAAAGCACTGACCCTGGATTCAGGAGTACCTGAGTTCAAATCAGGCCTCAGACACTAGACACTTACTAGCTGTGTGACCCTGGGCAAGTCACTTAACCCCCATTGCCCCACCAAAAAAAAAAAAGTGGAAAAAAAAAAAGGACACATGCACCAGGGTCTCGCCACTAGTTTTGCCGCTGGTATTTTTTTTTTCTGCATGTCTCTGGTAACTGTGTGTCTCTGTTGAACTGCTTAAAATCAGAATTGCAATTGCACACCTTGTTAAAATTGTTTGTGTCCATTTGTATCTGTCTTGTTGTTTTGTCTGGGTGTCTTTGTAAAATGTAAACTGCTTGTCTTGTGAGCTACATTCTATTACCTTGAAAGATTTAAATGAAGCCAACCAGAAAATCTTCTAATAGCTAAAGAGTTTAGAACACTGGGGGAGACTAATGAACTTTCATACTTGAAGCAATTGTCCCAGTAAGCAGGACTAATTCCCACTTTAGGTTTTCTGCAGGAGATTAGGTTATAAGAAAAGAGAAAAAAACCCTGTAAAACATGTGTCCCCCCCCCCTCCGCCATCCCCCAGTCATTTCAACATTGGCTAGGTTTGCATCAGAGAAATAAAGTCAGATAATTAAAGTTTGTAGAGCCACTAAAAACATCTTTAGCAGATTCTGGAGATTTGGAGATTAATCATTTTTAAGATCGCAGGGGAGAGGGCAACTAGGTGGTACAGTGGCTAAAGCACCGGCCCTGGATTCAGGAGGACTTGAGTTCAAATCTGTCCTCAGACACTTGACACTAGCTGTGTTACCCTGGGCAAGTCACTTAACCCTCATTGCCCTGCCCTTCCCCCCCCCCACTCCCCGCAAAAAAAAAAAAAAAGATTGCAGGGGAGAACTCCTAGGATTTGGGGTAATTAAAGGGACTCACTCCCTTTCTGAAATATCTGATTAAGTTTTGATGTACCACTCTTTAGAACTTGTTTTAAGGAAAAATAAAGATTAAATTTTATAAAAGTTAAAAGTAGATGGAACTTCCTGGGGAGACTGATAGTTTCATTGTTCTAGGGCAATGAAGGAAGGCATCTAGTTTGGAAGTAATCCCAGAGTGAAGAAAAAGAAATAGGCAAATGGTTTGCACCTTATAGGAACCTCTTGTTAACCCTTCCTTGAATGATTGTTTAAACCAGAGATCCCTTGTGACTCCTCCAGTTCAGAGGCCCTCTCCCTCTTATTCTGTTAATACCTCTCATCTCAGATTCCCAAATAAAGGTGCCGAAAAAATGCTGGAAAAATATACATTTTGGTTGCAGAAATATATTAGCTGTGTAATCTTAGGCAAGTCATATTATCTCTATCTAGCCCGGTTTCTTGATCTGTAAAGAGAAAAATCATAATGGTACCCACCTCCCAGGATTGTTGTGGGGATCAACATAATATAGTGATTGTTGAGTTCTTAACACAGTGACTGGGATATGCTAAGCACTATATTATTATTATTATTCCTTTCATTGAATAAAATTGTTCCATTCCTGGTAACTTTAAAATGCCATGGGTAACAAGATCAATGATTTTTACATGTGATCATTTGGAAATGCAACTGATGTCATCTGAAGTTTTGTTTAATGTTTTTTTTTGTGTGTGGTTTTTTTTTTGTGGGGCAATGGGGGTTAAGTGACTTGCCCAGGGTCACACAGCTAGTAAGTGTCAAGTGTCTGAGGCCGGATTTGAACTCAGGTACTTCTGACTCCAGGGCCGGTGCTTTATCCACTGCGCCACCTAGCCACCCCCGTTTAATGTTTTAAATACATGATATTGTTTGTGTTATTATTGTATTCCTAAAGTTTCTTATATTGTGAAATTTGAGAGACCATTGTAACAGAAATGTTGTTAGACAAAACGTCTGTTCATAGCATGGCTTCATGTCTACACCTGTTGGTGCTTGCTGAAGCTCAGGGACTAGCTGGGCTTTAGTTCTGGAAAACAGGGTGTCTCCTAATAATATGTTGACAATAGGAAACCAGAATTTACAAGGGATCTGAGTACTATCAAACATTTTGTAAAGGCTCAAAAAAATGCATATTTGTGATATAACGCACACATATTTAATGCCTCCAGGTAACAGGCAACAATAGCACTGCCAAACAAAGAGGAAATACATGAGGTTACATGGTTTTCATTGTCTGATGGTAGGAAATAGATTCGTCTGCACAGATGAACTTACCTGGAAGGAAACTCAAGCAGGAAATCATATGGGTCCTTTGGTTTCACATTTTTAGGTACCTTCTTTCTGGTAGTTGCTGAAGATTCAGACAGAAATGAAACAGTCCTGGTCTTCAGGGTGCTTTCATTCTACTGGGAGATACTGGCCCTGGTATCAGGAACATTCTACACAGAATTACAGAATTTCAGAATCACAGACTACAGAGTGGACTGAAGAGTCAACCAGTCGATTTAGAGTCATGAAGTATATTTAATATGCTCTGGTGATAGCAAGGATAGAGTAAATGGTACTTTGCCTAGGAACATCAAAGATGTTGACAGCATTTCATGACTTATTTGTTATTGAGTTGAGTCTGACTCTTTGTGACCCCATTTGGGGATTTCTTGGCAAAGATACTGGAGTGGTTTGCCACTGGAAGAAAAACTCACCCAGGGTCACACAGCTTGTAAGTGTTTAAGGCAGGATTCAAAGTGAGTCTTCCTGATTCTAAGCCAGGTGCTCTATCTGCTGCACTACCTAGCTGCCCTGTTTCTTATACTATACCACTTCATGTCTTATACTTCAGCTTTATAAGTAAGAGAGTTTCACACCAAATTGGTGAAAAAATAGAATAGGAAGCTACCAAATGCTGAGTTGAAATGAGCTCCTCTTCTCCCCTCCTTCTTCTTCTAGCAATGGCCTTCATAGCAGAATTGGGTTCCCTGGTAGTTCTCACCTAAGGAGTAGGGTGCAGAGGGCATGTTTCATGCCATTGACCCAAGTACAATTGGTGGTGTTTTCCCTGGACACAAAGATTTCTAGTTATATCTCAAGTATACCTATTTTTCTGCAGGTTCTGCTACATGTTATAGTGTTTTATAATATTGGCTGCAGAACCTGCTAGTATAGTCAAATATTGGACTTGGAGACAGGAAGACCTGATTTAAAAGCTTCCTTTAGGTACTTACTAGCTGTTTGACTCTGGATAAGTCACTTTAGCTCTCTCAGCCTCAGTTTCTTCATCTATAAAATGGATATAATAATAGTGTTCTGAGGGTAAAATGAACAATATATGTAAAGTGTTTGCAAACCTTAAAGTACTACATTAATGCTAGCTATTATTATTGTTATTTTTATATTAAATATTAGGTCAAACATTTCTTCATTTCAAATCTGAACCAAATCTTCATTTGACCTAAAATGAGACCTTTTTTCCACTAATACTTTTGAGAGCTTATAGCTATCAGACCTAATGAAATTCCTATAGAAATGATAGTCATTCATACATGCTCTATTGGGTAGAGTAATCTCTCTAACCCTGCAGGAAAATAGGAGGCAAAGGGGATAAAGAGAGAGGGACAAAAGAAGGAAGGGCAGATTGGGGGAGGTGACAGACAGAAGCAAATTCCTTTTGAAGAGGGATAAGATGAAAGAAGATGGATAATGGAATAAATATCATGGGGAAGGGAATAGGATGGAAGGAAAACAGTTAACAATAGTAATCATGAAAAAGAGAAAAGGGGGGAAATTTGTACAAAAAATATTTATAGCAACTCTTTGTGGTGGCTAAGAATTGAAAATCAAGGGAATGTCCATCAATTGAGGAATGACAGAAGAAGCTGTGGTATATGATTGTGGTGGAATGGTCTTGTGCTATAGGAAATGACAAACAGGATGATAACAGAAAAACCTGGAAAGACTAATGAACATCAATGTATAGTGAAGTGAGCAGAGCTGGGAGGACATTGTGCATAGTGGCAGCAGTATTGTTCAATGAGCAATTGTGAATGACTTAACTACTCTCAGCAGTGCAATGATCCAAGACAATCCCAAGGGAATAATGATGAAGCTTACTATGCACCCCCATAGAAAGAACTGATAAAAAGAGCACTTGTGGATTGTACATATATGACCTGGTTGTGGTCTTGTGGAGGGGGGAGGAAAGGGAGGGAAAAATATTTGGAACTCTAAATCTTATGAAAATTAATGTTGAAAACTACCCTTACATGTAACTGGAAAAAATAAAATAAATGTTTGTTGAAGAAATGATAGTTATTTATGCAAAGGAATAGGAAATAGACCTGCAATTTCATTAGTGTAGGGAGTTAAAGCACTTTGACACCTGCTCTGAACCTTGTAGTCTTAGAGAGTTTTCTAGAAGACTGAGAGGTTGTGCTTGTCCTGAATTATAAAGCCAGTATGTATCAGATGCAGAATTTGAGCCCAGGGCTTTCTGATTTCAAGGCCAATGTAAAATGAGATATGTAAAAAGTGTTTAGCACAATGTATGGCATATAATGGTCACTTCATAAATGTGTATTCCTTTTTCTTTCCCTTCCTTTTGTTTATGAGGCCAAGCTGCTTTTCTATTTCTATACATATTTGTAAAAAGTTGTGAGAATCAGAGTGCCACCCCCCTTCTGGGAAAGACATTGTAAGAACCAGGGCAATACCCCCCTGAGGAGAAAGCATGTGACTAGCATCAGGAAGCTGCCTGGTGTCTGGCAGTTACATCTATTCATAGAACCGTCTGTAAGTCATGTCAGTCAATGCTACCAGCCAATTAGCTTGGAGCTGTGTGTGGGGACGGCCCCTCTTCCAGTCTGCAGGGAGCTTCCGCTCTAGGAGACTGAGAATCTTTCTTTCCATTGGAGGTTGAGGTAGGGGCAGCTGCGGGTGCAGGGAGCAAGAGTCTTTCCTTCTTTCTCCATGTGTTTTCTTTACTAACCCCTAATATGCTTTAATAAATACTTAATGGGGGCAGCTAGATGGCGTAGTACATAAGCACCGGCCCTGGATTCAGGAGTACCTGAGTTTGGATCCGGCCTTAGACACTTACTGGCTGTGTGACCCTGGGCAAGTCACTTAACCCCAATTGCCTCACCAAAAAACAAAAAACAAAAAATAAATAAATACTTAATGCCCAAAGATTGGTGCTATGAGTTTCTAATTTAAGATGACCACACATTAGATTTTTAGACATCACAATTAGATTTTTAAACATCACAAAGTAATATAGCAAATCACTGAATATCTATAAAATAAATTTCTCTCATATCAGAATGATGTTGGTTTTAGTATTTGCATTTCCTGTTTCCTTTGTCTTTAAAAATAATTCAAATTTTTCTGCCCTAATCTGTAATTTTCTAACATACATAAAACTCTAAACTGGCTGAGAAAGCAGCAGTTCCCAAATTTGCTCTCAGATACTTTAGTATTCTCCATAAGGCTTCTAGGTACTACTTAAGCAATAGTTAAGGCATGGAGATCTCTTTTGTCCTAATTTTTTTTTCCAATTACAAGCAAAAATTAAACATTCATTTTTTTGAAATTTTGAGTTTTAAATTCTCTCCTTAAGGGGGCAGCTAGATGGCACAGTGGTTAAGGCACTGGCCCTGGATTCAGGAGTACCTGAGTTCAGATCTGGCCTCAGACACTTGACACTTACTAGCTATGTAACCCTGGGCAAGTCACTTAACCCCCATTGCCTGCAAAAAAAAAAATTCTCTCCTTTGCTCCTTTTTCTCTTCCCTCCCTGAGTTGCAAGTACTTTTATATAGCTTATACATATGCAGTTACATAAAACCTTTCTAAATTAGTCATGTTGTAAAGAAAACAGACCAAAAAAAAATGACAACCAAGAAAAATAAAGTTTTTTTTTTTAAAAGGTATGCTTTGATCTGCATTCAGACTCTATCAGTTCTTTCTCTGGAGGTGGATTTTTCATCATAAATCTTTCAGATTTTAAATCATTGTATTGATGAGAATAGCTAAATCATTCAGTTAATTGTTGCATAATATTGCTATTGCTGTGTACCGTGTTCTCCTGGTTCTGCTCATTTCACTTTGCATCAGTTCATGTAAGTCTTTCCAGGTTTTTCTGAAAGCATCCTGCTCCTCATTTCTTATAGCACAATAGTATTTCATCACAATCATATACCATAACTTACTCAGACATTTCCCAATTGATAGTCATTTCTTCAAGTTCCAATTCTTTGCCACCACAAAAGAGCTGTTATAAATATTTTTGTATACATCCTTTTCCTTTTTTTATTTAAAAAAAAAGCTCTTTGGGGGCAGCTAGGTGGCACAGTGGATAAAGCACCGGCCCTGGATTCAGGAGGACCTGAGTTCAAATCTGGCTTCAGACACTTGACACTTAATAGCTGTGTGACCGGGGGCAAATCACTTAACCCTCATTGCTCTGCCAAAAAAACCCCCCCAAATCCCAACTCTTTGGTTTATAGACCTAGTAGAGATTGCACAGTTAGCTTTTAGGCATAGTTCCAAATTGCTCTCCAGAATGGTTGGATCAGTTCACAACTCCACCAATGATGAATTAGTGGCCCAAATTTCCCACATCCCCTTGCATGGAGATCTCTTAAGCAGTTCATTTCTTAGAATTCAGCACTACTTATATATCTGCTCATATAACTCATTACCTGGATTCTGAACCCTGCTTTTGAAAGGATAAAAACTAACTTTTAAATTCAGTATTGATCAAAACCTGAATTTTATATAGCAAAGCTCAGCTTTTATATATCTCCCCTCTCCCAACTTCTCTTTTACTTTTGAGGGCAACACCATTCTCCCATTTCTCCTGTGCTGGCAACCTAGATGTCATCTTCAATTCCTTACTATCTCCCCTACCCTTTTATATAATCTGTTTCCAAGGCCTGTCAGTTTCACCTTTGCAACATTTCCCAAATACACCCCTTTTTCTCTCTTCTCAAACATACCTACACAATCCTCTGTTTCATGTTCAAAGTCTTTCACAACCCAGCCCCACCTCACCTTTGCAGTCTTCTTATACCTTATTCCTCACCTAGTACTTTTCAATCCAGTGATGCTGGTTTCCTTGCTATTCCATAAATAAGACATTCCATCTCTCTGCTCTAGGCATTTTTTTCTGGCTGTCCCCCATGCCTGAAATACTCTCCCTCCTCATTTCTGCCTCCTGACTTTCCAGGCTTCTTTCAAGTCCCAAGTAAGATCTCATTTTCTACAGGAAGGTTTTTATCATCTCTCTTAATTCTATTGCCTTCTCTCTCTTAATTATTTCTTATTTATCCTGTATATAGCTTGTTTGTACATATTTGTTTGTTCGTTGTTTCCCCTACTAGTTTGAGCTCCCTGAGAGCAGGAACTGTCTTTTGCCTCTTTTTGCATCTCCCCCACCCCCCCCACACACCAGAGCTTAGTATAATACCTGGCACATAGTAGGGCTTAATGAATGTTTAATGACTTAAAGACTAATTACCAATTCCTCTGTGATCTCCTTGATGTGGCGATTCCCCCCTGTGATGCTGGTTTCAACCCATCCATGCTTTCCCATCCTGCAGCTTTTATCCATACCTTCTCACTAAATTGTGTGATGTTTGGTAATGACTCTAGAATAGATGTAGAAAGTATAGTCAGACCAGCTTTGTTCATCTTTAATGACCTTTCCTGAGGTCCTCAGATCTAGAAGCCTCCCCCTAGACAGTCAAGGTCTCTTTGCTTGTATTCCTAAGAAGGCAGTACCATTTCTTACTCTCAAGCAAGTCCTCATCTCCTGTCAGAGATACCAAGAAGTCTGTACCTTGTCCAGTTTATAACTTCTATTGGATTAACTTCTGCCTTTTTTCCCTTTCATTATGACTAGCTCCAAAGATGAAATGGGAGGAGGAAGAAGGGATTTCCTTTAAACTTAGGTGTTGGTATGAAGAGATCTTGATAGTTTAAAATTTTTGTTTTGGAGGGCTCTGGGAAGATGGCAGAGTAGGTCAGAAAACTTCAAGCTTTCACACACACACACACACACACACACACACACACACACGATAGAATATCACCTTAGAGAGAATGTAGAGCAACAGAAATAAAAAAGACTCCAGGAAAGACTCAACCTCCAGGGGTGGAGGTTTGGCCTGAGTGAAGTACAAGCACCTCAAGACTGACTCCTCAGACTCAACAAACTATAATCCCTGGGGGCAACTGGATTGGGAGGCAGTCTCAACCTCAGGAACCTTCACCTCATGTACTGTGTTGGGTTCAGACAGCTAAGCAGGAGAAGACTGAAGGACCTTCCACTGTCAAGGGATACCAGGCACAGTTATGCTGACCAGACGTGGTCCTGGGCTGTGGCTACTGGGGAGAAGGAGCTAGCATATGCCTGCTGGGTGTGGTAGCAGAAGGGCAGGGACTCTGCTAGCTGTAAGCATATTGAGGAGAGCAGAGTTCCTGGTTTTAGTTCCAGGGTGGAGAGTACAGTTGAAGTTGGCAGCCACTAGAGGGACCATAGGGAGCAAGAGTGTTTTCAGGGCAGTATGATTGGGAGCCCTAGCTGTGACTGAGGAGTGGAAAGGAGTACCCAAGGCTGGGCTTTTGAGCTCAGAAAATAATAGTAAGGAGGATCTGAGGCCCCGGGCATCATTCTCCTCACCTTGGAACTAGAACTTGATTATAATAAAAAGCTCCTAAAATAAAATAAAACAAAATAAAAATGAGTAAGCAAAGGAGAAAGAACCCAACCATAGATATCTACTATGAGAATCAAGAAGATATGGGTTCATAGTCAGAAGAAAATGGTTAAGCTAAAAAAGCCACTCCTTTTTCAAAGAGAAACATCAAATGGTCATGAGCCCAGAAAAAGTTCTTGGAAGAACTAAAAAAGGACTTTAAAAAACAAATAAGAAAGGGGGCATCTAGGCAGTGAAGTGGATAAAGCACTGGCTCTGGATTCAGGAGAACCTAAGTTCAAATTCGACTTCAGACACTTGACACTTACTAGCTGTGTGACCCTGTGCAAATCATTTAACCCTCATTGCCCCACAAACAAAAAAGAAAGAAAGAAAAAACAAATAAGAGAGACTGAGGAAACATTAGGGGAAAAAACAAGAGCAATCCAAGAAAATCAAGAAAATTATGAAAAGAAAGTCAACCAACTAGAAATAGAGAAAAAAGAAAGAAAATAATTCCTTGAAAACTAGAATTGGGGAAAGGGAAGCTAGTGACATAATAATACACCAAGAAATAAAACATAACCAAAAGAATGAAAAAATAGAAGATAATGTGAAACATCTCATCAGAAAAGCAACTGATCTGGAGAACAGATCGATGATAGACAATATAAGAATTGTAAGCCTACTTGAAAGTTATAATCAAAAAAAGAATCTTGATATAGTATTGCAAGAAATTATTAAGGAAAATTGTCCTGAAGTTCTAGGACAAAAAAGGTAAAGAAGAAATGGAAAAAATCCACTTGTTACCACATGAAAGAGATCCCAGGAGGTAAACTTACAGGAATATCATAGCCAAGTTTAAAGCTTCTAGATTATGTTTCATCAAGGAAATGCCCTGTTTCTTGAAGAAACAAAGTGGGGACTGTAATGATTGGAATGACACCACCTGCTGGAGACTTACTGTAGGAAAGCTCCAATATGAGGAGAGGGCCTCTGAGGGCAGGACCATGCATTTTTTCTTTGGCGTCAGGAAGTGATGTTTGCTTGTGAGAGGAAGAAGGGGGAGGCTGGTGCTCTGACTCTCTTTCCTGAAGACTCTGGTGGAGAAGGGAGCTAGGAATGCTCTCTCCCTTTAATAGATAGATGAATCTAGGCCTTTCTCTCTCTTTACCAAATTCTTATTCTCCTTAATAAATGCTTAAAAGCCTAACTCTTGCTAAAGCTTATAATTTATTGGCAACCACTCATTAGATATTTTAGACAGTATAGCTAGAATTTTAGCCCTTACAATTAAAAAGAAAATATTGCAAGCAACAAGAAAAAAAGACAACAAGAATTAAATATCTAGGAGCTACAATCAGGATTATACAAGACCTAGCAGCTTCTACACTGAAGGACCATGGGTCTCGGAACATCATGTTTCATAGAGCAAAAGAACTGGGGTTACTATCAAGGTAACTTAACCAGCAAAGTTAAGTATAATCCTGAATGGGAAAAAAAAAAAAAGGACATTTAAGCCTTTCAGGTATTTGTGACAAAAAAATCAGAATGTAATGGAAAGTTTGACATATAGGATGTAGGAGAAATATAAGGTAAACATTAAAGGCCAATTATAAGTGACTCAATAAAGTCAAACTGTTTACTTCTAGTATGTGAAAATGTTATCAATAGTCTTATGACAGTAATCATTTGGGTAGTTTAAGAAAAGTCTTGGATTGAGCTGTGTATGATGGGTAATTCTAAAAAATAAAACTACATAAAGAGATAAAAAGGGAGTAATTTCTCATACAAATGAGGCATGAAAGGAAGAATTAATAGAGGGCAGCTAGATGGCACAGTGGATAAAGCACTGGCCTTGGATTCAGAAGGACCTGAGTTCAAATCCAGCCTCAGACACTTGACAACTAGCTGTGTGACCCTGGGCAAGTCACTTAACCCTCATTGGCCTGAAAAAAAAAGAATTTCTAGAGAAGAAGCAAATGAGGTAGGGGAGGGCTGTAGTGCTGGAACCTTACTTTCTCATCAGAAATGGGTTAAAGAGGGAATAAGATATACATCTAGAAGGGTATAAAAGTCTTCTACATTTAGAAAGAAATAAGAGGACCAGGTGACAGGATAAGGGAGGGACTTTTAGAGGGATGGGTAGGTTAAGGAATAGAAAGGCTAGGTAGTAAATTAGAATGAGGAGGAATGGGGTAAATAGGGCAAAAAGGATTGGGAGGAAAAATAGGATGGACTAATGGCTAAATAAGCTAAGGTATATGATTGTGATGGAATACTGATGTGATAAAAGAAATGGTGATCTGGGGCAGCTAGGTGGCGCAGTGGATAGAGCACCAGCCCTGGAGTCAGGAAGACCTGAGTTCAAATCCGGCCTCAGATACTTGGTACTTACTAGCTGTGTGACCCTGGGCAAGTCACTTAACCCCAATTGCCTCAACAACAACAACAACAACAACAACAACAAAAACCAAAAAAAGCATTTGGGGCAGCTAGGTGGCATAGTGGATAAAGCACTGGCCTTGAATTCAGGAGGACCTGAGTTCAAATGTGGCCTCAGACACTTGACACTTACTAGTTGTGTGACCTTGGGCAAGTCACTTAACCCCCATTGCCCCCCCCCCACACACAAAAGAAATGGTGAGCTGGTTGATTTAGAAAAACAAGGAAAGACTTGGACCTATGAAAGAAAATGCTATATACATCCAGGGAAAGAAATGACAAATGGAAATATGCATAATATGGTCTTACATACATACATATTTGTATATGGATACAAATGTGTGTTTATGTATATATATCTATATATCTATATATATATATCTATAGATATCTGTGTGTATATCTATCTCTATCTCTCTATCCCTGTCTCTATCCCTGTCTTTATTCTTTTCTCTATCCCTGTCTCTATCCCTATCCCTATCCCTATCCCTATCCCTATCCCTATCCCTATCCCTATCCCTATCCCTATCCCTATCCCTATCCCTAGATCTATCTAAGCTTAATTGTAGCCTTTTGGGCATGGGGGGAGGGTAAAAAAAATGCACAGTAGAGAACAAAAGAAAGCCTAGAAGGAAGAGAGAAAAGCTTGGTTGCTTTGAAAACAACCTGTAGGATTTATTACATAGGTTTTTGTGAAATGGAAATAAGTTTTACATTGAATCCTCTCTTATGTTCTGCTGTGTACATGGAGATATTCTTTTTTCTTTTTTCATTTTGTATTTAAGTTTAAAGTGAATAAAAAATTAAAAAATTGTTTTAATGACTTGTTTGTAGCAAGATTTTCTTTTTTTCATCATTATTATGCCATATTCACCCTTGAATTATAAAAGGAAATAGTATGTTGGTTAGATGTGAAATTCGAGGGATGTTCAAAGAAGATTCCTTTATTGGGTAGGAAGTTGGATTGAGAAAGCAGTGTGGTATGGAGATGGGGGTGTCAAAGGATTGACTCTTCAGTCAGAGGATTTAAGTTTAAATCTTGACTTGGATTTGTAACACTAACCACCCTGGCCCTCACTGATTGAAAGCCAGGTGTGTTTGTGAAATGATTCATTAGACCCCTATTTTATTCCAATCAGTATAATCAGTGTAGTGTGATTCCATAGAGGTAGTGATTATTAGTAGTTATGAGTATTATACTTATCTATTAATATACAGTCATCCTGGTCAACTAATATCAGTATAGGAATTACCTATATTAACCTATATTTTACATATCTTGTATTTAGGTATAATTAAACTATGTTCTTCCTTATAACTGGCCCCAAACTACAAGATTATTAATTCACTTGCTTGTCATGAAGTTCATTTGTTTAAAAATAGGAAGCTAACTAGAAGACCTCCACCTTTCTTTCTGCCAATTGGGTGACCCAGTCCAGTGTAGCAAAGATGACCTAATGATATGGAAAGTCCCTCAACTATTTTTGATTGTGTCCCTACCCTTATCATCCCTTTGTGGGACAATAGGCCTATGAGCACTTGAACAATGGGTGACCTTGTTTTCTAATTGCCATATGGGTATCAATTGCCTAACATGGGACTAGTGAATGACCATCAACTCTGCCCATTTTTGAATATTCTCTAATGGTCATTGAGTGTAGGCATGAACTGAAGGTTCTCCTTGAGGTCAAGATATAGGTTTATCAACCAATAAGACTGCGTTTTCTGTTCCTTATCTGTACCATGTGGGTGTCAAGCACTATAAAACTAAGGCCCTGGAAGATGGGGGTGTTTCAAATTGTGAGGAAGATCTGAGGTCCTATTCATTAAAGGGGGTCATGTCCCTTTAATAAATGGTTATTGGCTCAGTTTCTTTTATCATAGATTGGGTGGCTTTTGGACCTTACAATTGGGGTTAAGTGACTTGCTCAGGGTCATATAGCTAGTAAGTGTCAAGTGTCGGAGGCTGGGTTTGAATCCAGGGCCAGTGCTTTACCCACTGCACCACCTAGCTGCCCCTTCTTTAGGACTCTTAAGGAGATTTAGGGGAGTCCAGGCTTTCTGCAAATGGTTGAGTTCATGGCTGAAAGTGAACTATGATTTCACCCTTTGGTTATAGTAGAAAGGAACAGAAAGAGAGGGATTGTGTCATTCTTTGTAATTTTAAAGACTCATACTTTTCCAGTTATGCAGTCAATCAAAGGAGGTCATACCCACCTATGTGGTAGGAGACATAGGAGCCTCCGTGCCTAGATATGCCTGAGTCACAAGTATGTACTTGTGTGATCTTGGAGCAAGTCACTTAACCTTTCTGGACCTCAATTCTTGCCCCTGCCTCCAAAGTTCTTTCTATCTCTCAATCTATAACCCTAGATGACTTTGAAGTTCCTTTCTAGATTCTCTGATTCTAGCTTCTCCCTGGAATAAAAGATATAGATGATCTAAGTTTGTTAGGGAATAAGCTATAGGCATCTGACCCATGCATCCGAATCTTTCCAGGAGGGATTCATCCACATAGCTGATAGATAGGTGGAAGAATACATGGGTACAGCATTAGACATTACCCATCTCCTCTGATGTATATACCATCATCGTAAGTCAATTCCCAATTTCCAAAAGGAGAGCTGTCAAGGGACTTAAACCATCTCATGGTATCAAAATACATTATAAACAGTTCCTTTAAATTGACTCCTTTTTGGTGACCTTAAAATGTTTACTTGCTCAAAATTTGTCCTGAAATACAAGACAGCTGAGTAAAGAAACATGCTGGGTGTATGAAAATTAACTTAATACTTGGAGTGTTCTGAACATTTTCTGAGAGTCAGCTGAGAGTCAGGAGACCTGGATTCTAGGTGAAGATTCTGCCACTTATAAACCTAGTGCTTTTAGGCAAGTCATCTAGTCATTCTTGAGCTTCTGTTTCTTTATCCAAGTAGGAACAGTCATCTGTGTTGACTTTACAGAGTAGTTGTAGGGATTATGAAGCATATTTAAAATCTCCTTTAAAATAAAACTTAAAATATTGAGAAATAGTATTTTCTCCTAAAGCTCTTTCCAGAAATCCTTGGAAGATGGGTAATAGGTTAGGATGAAATTGGGGAGAGGGAAGGAGGGAATTCTTTTTTTGGGTGAGTGGATAAAGAGATGATTTAACCAAATTTAACTCTTGTTTCCATCCTTGCCTTCCCACGTACCTGAAGGAATTGGTGCTAGGATCTGCTGAAGGTAAGTACTCTTTCCCAGTATTCTTTTTTTTTTTTTTTTTGCAGGGCAATGAGGGTTAAGTGACTTGCCCAAGGTCACACAGCTAGTGTGTCAAGTGTCTGAGGCTGGATTTGAACTCAGGTCCTTCTGAATCCAAGGCCAGTGCTTTATCCACTGCGCCACCTAGCTGCCCCCCCACCACTATTCTTGATAGGAATTTCTGGAAGGGACCCCATTGATTCCTTGGGAAGTGGTTCTGGGGGAATGAGATAAGGACTTGGTTGCTTAGTTCCAGAAGGTTAATTTAGACTGCATTCTAAGATAGTAATTTCTTTGCTCAAGATTGCTGTAAGGGAAAATGACCTACATGTACAAAAATATTTATAGTATCTCTTTTTGTGGTGGCAAAGAATTGGAAATTGAGGGAATGCCCATCATTTGGGAAATGGTTGAACAAGTTGTGGTATATGAATGTAATGGAATACTATTGTGCTATAAGAAATGATGAGCAGGAAGATTTCAGAAAAACCTGGAAAGACTTAAGTAGACTGATGCTGAGTGAAGTGAGCAGAACCAGGAGAACATTGTACACAGTAACAACAACATTGTGTGATGATCAACTATGATAGACTTAGCTCTTCTCAGCAATACAATAATTCAAGACAATTCCAAAAGACTCATAATTGAAAATGCTGTCCACATCCAGAAAATGAACTATGAAATCTGAATGCAGATCAAAGCATACTATTTTCACTTTTTTGTTTGGTGTGTGTGTGTGTTTTCCCTTTTGTTCTGTTTCTTCCTTCACAACATGATTAATGTGGAAATGTTTACATGATTGTATAAGTATAACTCATATCACATTGCTTTCCATGTTGAGGAAAAGAGATGAAAGGTAGAAGAAATTTGAAACTCAAAATCTTATAAAATGAATGTTGAAAATGTTCTTCACATGTAATTGGAAAAAATAAAATACTATTTACAAAAAAAAAAGATTTCTGTAAATGTTACCCAAAAATCTTCTTAGGGCAGAGAGTTATGTTGAGAAGCACAAAGGACAAATAGCAAGGGAGTGTACTTTAAAAACTCTACAGAATTCCCCTAATGTAAGGAATAATTATGTTTTTATTGGGGGGGAGAGCAGTGAGGGAAAGAACCTTTAAAAAAGTATTAATGATGCCTATTGATCTTACATTGTGCTTATTTCTGGAAATACCCCTTTCTGCCCAGGAATTGAACCCTTTCTTATAACAAAGAAAAACATCTGATATGTTGGTTACATCTGACAAAATATAAATACAGCATTCTAATGTTCTCTGCTTTAAGGAGGGAGACAGATTTCATTATTTGTTCTCTAGTGCCATTATTAGATTTTCATTTACTCAGTTTGGCTTCTTTTTAGTGTATGAGGTGTTCAGGAAGACTAGCACCTCTGGTATGAAGGCTTGCAGAGCCCTTTTCAGGGCTGCTCATTCACCTTTGGTGTCCACTTGGCACTGAATTCTCATCTTTGGCTGCAAGAAGCTGTAGCATTCACAGTGGCCACACCCAGGTAAAACTATCTCTGTAGATGGGCTAAACCAGGATGAGAGTAACTGACAAGACCTCAAATCCTTTGGTGAATTTGGGGGATGCCTACCCCAAGCATGTGAAGATTTGATCCATTGAAATAGGTGGATAAGAACAATTGTTCCTAAGGCCAAGAAGGCAGCGGAAGCAGGCACTATGGAGCACTTTGAACTTGGTCAGTGTTACTGGATCATAGAGTAAATGAAGAGGAGCAAGTTAGAAGGCAGGTTAGGTTGTGAAGGGTTTTTTTGTTTGTTTGGTTTTTTAGTGAGGCAATTGGGATTAAGTGACTTGTCCAGGGTCACACAGCTAGTAAGTGTTAAGTGTCTGAGGCCGGATTTGAACTCAGGTCCTCCTGACTCCAGGGCCAGTGCTTTATCCACTGCGCTACCTAGCTGCCCCTGGTTATGAAGGGTTTTAAAGTCTAATAGTAGGTTTTCTATTTGATCTTTGAGGTGATAGGGAGGCACTGAAATTGATCGAATAGGAGGTGACATGGTCAGACCTGAATTTTTGGAAGATCAGTTTGAGAACTGAGTGAAGGATGGACTGGAGTGAGGAAAGATTTAAGGCAGGGAGATCAGCAGGATATCAAAGTAGTCCAGGAGTGGGGTGACAATCTATATCACCTATATCTATATCTAGTTGTAATTATTGTGTCTATTGTTTTCATCATTTTACTGACTCTATCAGTTCATATAATTTTCCCCAGTTTTTTCTGAGGGAAAGTCTTATTCTAAACAGTAACTAACATGTTCATATTTCCATATGCAAAGAACAGTAAAAGAAGGTTTTATATGAAACGTTGACATTCTAGTAAATAAAACTTTTTTTATTATTATATTTAAATTTAACTAGTGGTATCAGCATTTCCCTGTACCCCTCTGAAGGAAAGATCCTTCCTAGAAAAAAATTAGCTTATACCGAATTTTCATCTTTGTACCTTCTACAAATAATAAACCATAAAGGCCAGTCTTTCAGAGATACCCCTTTACTCAAACATCTATTAGAGAAAGATAATGTGAGTGTGTTGAGGTTGTCCTCCCAACTGATTTCAAGTGTTTTTCAAATTTCCCTTGCCTCATGCTCACCAATTCCTTACCTATTTCTTTTGGCTCAAAAGTAACAAGTCATACAGCTTAAAACCTAATTCTTAATAAAAAGGGACAGCAGGGGGCAGCTAGGTGGCGCAGTGGATAGAGCACTGGCCCTGGAGTCAGGAGTACCTGAGTTCAAATCCAACCTCAGACACTTAACACTTACTAGCTGTGTGACCCTGGGCAAGTCACTTAACCCCAATTGCCTTGCTAAAAAAAAAAAAAAAAAAAAAAGGGACAGCAGTCCAAATGTCAACAGGAAGACTAAGGTTGACAAAAGCAAAATTAACAGCTTGTTGATACTGGTTGTTATAAGAGCCATGGTACTAGAGTGTATGCTTGGACCAAGATCCCAAAAGGTGGAGTTGAAATCAGACTCTCCTCAATGTCACTGTTTTGAGATATAGCTTTCTTTTCAAAACTAAAGCTAGAGAGCATGACACAATATTAATTACAGTAATTCTTACTTTATAGACAGCTATTAACACTGATGATTTTTTTTGTTTGTTTTTTTGTTTTTTTGCGGGGCAATGGGGGTTAAGTGACTTGCCCAGGGTCACACAGCTAGTAAGTGTCAAGTGTCTGAGGCCGGATTTGAACTCAGGTACTCCTGAGTCCAGGGCCGGTGCTTTATCCACTGTGCCACCTAGCCGCCCCTAACACTGATGATTTTTAAGCCAGGGAAGAGATGTGATCTGAATAATATTTCCTCAAAATCAATTGTTCCTTTTCTTTTTCCTTCTGCTTCTTCCTTCTGTTAATTCATCTTTCTATCTTGGGTTTGGTTTTTTTTTTTTTGATTCAGGGCATTTATTTTAATAAACAGTTGAATCCTCAAGATGAACTAGATGCTGCAACAGTTGCTCTCTTGGGTTTAGGTGTTGTTCCTTCACGGAATCCATTCCTGAATCGGCGGTAGACAATTTTTAGGTGCCTCATTCGACCAGTACCAGTAGTGTTGCGTCGCTTAGCCTTTGAACTCCAATTATACTTTCTCTTGCGTTTGGCAGGATCCCCGCATTTACTGCAGGTTGACTTCTGAAGACGGTAAGCCTTAGAGCCACAGCGACCGCACAAAGTGTGTATCATTTCGGCGCTTACCAAACGAAGACGTTCCCTTCGTCATCTTCCTCCTGCCGCCGGGACCAAAGAGAACGGACTTGGTTTGGTTTTTTTTTTCTGTTTTTGATCTAGCTTTCTCTTTTGATGAGAAGTCAGAAGACCTATGTTTGAATCTTGGCTCTGCCACTTAATAGTGACAAGAAACTCTCTGAGTCTTAGTTTTATCATCTGTAAAATGGAGATAACAATCCTTTGCTTTCTCTATGTCACTGGGTATTTGTAAGGACCCAAGGAGACAATATATTGTATATAAAAGTAGTTTATAAATTGAGCAATATAAACAAAAAAGATTTTTTGTTTCAATCAACCTACTGCCTACCCATAGGTAGAATTAACTAGACTAGCTGGAGGAAAGCAAGACAGAAGTGATGGAGAATCAAGGAGTAGGATAACTGCCAATAACGACACTATATACAAATGGATGAATGTTTTGTGATATACAATTGTAGCTATTTTCCCAGTGTGATTTTTAAAAAAATACAAATATTGGGGCAGCTAGGTGGCGCAGTGGATAGAGCACCGGCCCTGGAGTCAGGAGTGCCTGAGTTCAAATCCGACCTCAGTCACTTAACACTTACTAGCTGTGTGACCCTGGGCAAGTCACTTAACCCCAATTGCCTCACTAAAAACAAACAAACAAATATTTTTGTGGGTCAAGGAGTTGGAGGGAAATGTAGAAATATAAAGAAATAATATAGAGATTCTGAGAGGAAGGGATTGTATTTGTGCAAATTAATGGAGGTTTTATAAGGTTGTACACTGGGTGTATATATACACAACTATAATACAATTTTCAGGGACTATAAACTTGGGGGGTTGGTGGTAATAAAGGTAGCCAGCCATAACTGAGAAGAAAGGACCTTGGTTCTGTAGAGATAGAAATTATGAGAGACAAAGTTTTGAGCCATTTGTTAGTAATTATCAATAAATGGGGTCAGTGGCCTTTCTCAGTGACCAAAGACCTTGAGTGAAGCTGATGGGTTTTTTTTAAAGAACAATTAGCAAAATGACAGGGCAGCTAGGTAGTGCAGTGTGATGGGAGTTGCTACAATAGTTTAAATTGATGAGATTTGACCTTTTAAGTTTCTCTGGAAAGTAGGTAATAGATGGGTTGTACTCGTTTATACTCAACCTTTTTCTCAATTGAAAAATGAATTAATTTCATCTACCTCTGATAAAAACAAACTTACACAAATTGCTTTTTATTTGTAGATAACCTTCAGTAGTTTTTTTTCCCCTGGTAGGAAGGAAAAATTTCCCCACCCCTATTTTATAGCCTAGTCAATATTTGTAGTCACTCCCAGAACAGCAGGAAAGTGAGTTCCAGCACTAACAAAAGAACATGTAGGTACAAAGTTCTTGTAATTCAAAACTCTTTCCATGCCATACAGGAACTCTTTGGGAGATCGCTATATCTATAGATTTCATGGGAGGTAATTCAAACCCCACTTGCTATTCACATTTCAGCATAACATCTACTGCTAACACATATATTTGATATTTATTGATAAATTTATTCCTGTAAGGAAAAGACTTTCAATTTCTATGTCATAATCATCTGTCAAAAGAAAATCAGAAGTTTGCATTTATCTGCATAGTAGAGACTAAATTGGCCTACTGGGACCATTCCTTGAAACATGCTAAGTTGCCCTTCTTGATTCCATTTGGGAGTTCTGAGGACTGCTTCTAGCCATGTGATGACCACCCCTCCCCACCCCCACTGAAAGGACTTGGTGTGACTGGCATATTCTGAATCATTTGTAGGTCCTCCCAATTTCCTCCCCACCCCAGAAGCAAGGAGGAGGGGTGCTGCATCAGTTAAGAGAAGAAATAGCTTCCTTCCAGCACTGTCTTACATTTCTATATGCCAGAGTGTACCATCTAACTCTAAGATTTCCAATGAGGGATAAAGAAGGTCTGGTCCTTTCTACCCCAGCTGTCACATAGCAAGGGAACTCAACTAGACATGCTTATGTCTGGGTCCCTTCCTGCCTTTTCTGCTTTTGTGTTTTTTCTTTCCTGATCTTAGATGAATTAGTATATATCTGGAGATGGACATGTGCAAGTTGGGAGGTGATCTTATGTGTTCAAGAAATTCAGACTCCTAGATCCTATTGGGTCAGAGCTGAAAAAAGAAAAATATTGTTATTAAATACAGGAAGTGGGAGTAAGGTAGAAATTATAGACCCTGAGGAGTTCAAGTATGGCAAACCTTGTTGAGCTTTCTTACTCACAGTCTTGGGGTTCAGGAAGACTTGATGGCTGAAGGATTATATTTGTTTTGATTGACTTCACAGGGGAGTACTAGAAGGAAGTGTGGAAGTTGCAATGACAGATTTCAAATCAATACAAAGAAAAAATTTAGGATTGATGTTGTCTAAAAATGGAATGAGCTACCTTAGGAAGTAGTAAAATGCCTGCCAAAGTGAGGCCCTATGACAATGTAGATATATAGATGCATAAATAGACTGGTATACATGTCTACATAATAACAATATTCAAACAAGTTTGAAAGACGTGAGAACTCTAATGAACATAATGACTCACCATAATCTCAGAGGATTCATCGTGAAACAATAACCACCTCCTGGTAGAGGAGTGATGAACTCAGAATGCATATTAAGACGTTTTTTGGACTTGGCCCATGTGGGGATTTGTTTTGCTTGATTATACATGTTTATAAGAGAGTTTTGTTTTTGTTGTTTTCCTCCTCAAGAACCCTAACCCTTCCCTATCCGGAAGGGAGAGAAAGTGAGTCTTTAAAGATAGAGTACAATCATTTTTTTAAATCATAAAAGTATTTTATTATTTTCCAGTTACATGTAAAGATAGTTTTCAACATTTGTTTTCATAAGATTTTTAGTTCCAAATTTTTCTCCCTCCTTCACTTCCCTTCCCCCTCCCCAAGACAAAAAGCAATTTGATATAGGTTATATGTGTACAATCACATTAAACATATTTCTGCATCAGTCCTATTGTGAAAGAAGAATCAGAACACAAGGGAAAAACCTCAAAAAAGGAAAAAAACCAGCCAAAAGTGGAACAGTATGGTTCAATCTGCATTCAGAATCCGCAGTTCTTTTTTCTGGATGTGGAAGACATTTTTCATCATGAGTCTTTTGGAATTGTCTTGGATCATTGCTTTGCTGAGAAGAGCTAAGTCTATCACAGTTATCATCACACAATGTTGCTGTTACTGTGTATAATGTTTTCCTGGTTCTGCTCATCTCACTCATCATCAGTTCATGCAAGTCTTTCCAGGTTTTTCTGAAATCTTCCTGCTCATCATTTCTTACAGTACAATAGTATTCCATTACATTCATATACCACAACTTGTTCAGCCATTCCTCAATTGATGGGCAGGCATTCCCTCAATTTCCAATGCTTTGTCACCACAGAGAGCTGCTAGAAATATTTTTGTACGTGTGGGCCCTTTTCCCTTTTGTATGATCTCTTTGGGATACAGAACTAGTAGTGGTATTACTGGGTCAAAGGGTATACACAGCCCCATAGCCCTTTGGGTATAGTTCCAAATTGTTCTCCAGAATGCTTGGATCAGTTCACAATTCCACCAACAATGCACTTGTGTTCCAATTTTTCCACAGCTTCTCCAAATTTTATTATTTTCCTTTTTTGTCATATTAGCCAATCTGACAGGTGTGAGGTGGTACCTCAGAGTTGTTTTAATTTGCATTTCTCTAATCAATAGTGACAATCATCTTTTTTTTTATTATTATTATACTATGTTATAGAAATGCTTGTTTTGGGGCGGCTAGGTGGCGCAGTGGATAAGCACTGGCCCTGGATTCAGGAGTTCCTAAGTTCAAATCCGGCCTCAAACACTTGACACTTACTAGCTGTGTGACCTTGGGCAAGTCACTTAACCCCCACTGCCCCGCAAAAAAAAAAAAGAAAGAAAAAAGAAATGCTTGTTTTATTCCATGAGTTAAAAATAAAATAAAAAAAGAATTAGAGGAAAAAAAGAGGAGATGGATTAGGATACTCAACATACTCCTACTTCATTATTTTGCCTTTGACCTATCCTGGGAACTGTTTAGGGTGGTGCCAAAGAAGTCATTTTCCAAATAGTGATTTGCCTTTCCTCCCACCCCCACATCCTAGGACTGCTACTGTCAGGACTGATGAGATCTAAAACAGTCGAATATTTGAAGACTATTATAGCACTGACTGTGTTTAAATCTCTTTTCTTCATACTATGCACCTCCAAAGAAAGAATTGATGTTGATTGAACACAGACTGAAGCATGTTATTTTTCATTTTATTTCATTTTTTTCTTTTGAGTTTTCTTTTACAAAATGACTAATATGGTAATGTTTTACATAATTGCACTGTATAACCTATATCTGATTGTTTACTTCCTCATGTAGAGGGAAGGAGGGATAGAATTTGGGACTTAAAACTTTAAATGAAAATGTTTATTTTAAAAAATCTCCCTTCCTTTAAAGCAGGGGAAAGAATGACAATGTGAATATGGTCAAAGTGAATAAGATTATTACTTTATTATATAATATGGCACTTGGTGCCCTCTGATGTTACTACCTAAATTTCATGCAAAAATATTTTGAACCAAGAATCTTGGCACAGTAGTGTTTGTTTTTTTGTTTTGTCTTTTTTTTTTTTTTTTTTTTGCTTAATTCAAGACTGCAGCAGTGACTGGATTTCTCCCAAATGTCCTTGGCTGGCATTAACAGGCATGTTTATTCAGACTTGTTTCTCTAGGTCTTTTTATACCAAAAATGAAAGTTTCTGTATAGATTACAGGGTTCTCGTCTGCTTCTTTAAATTGAGAAAGCCAAACCAAATCAAAACAAAACCTACAAACTTTTAACCCTGGATACTGGGATAACCCAGTATAGCAGTAATAGAACATTTTTTAAAAATTTAATGTTTTCAATGAACAAAAATCTATTTTCTCTCCCACCTCCTCCCACTGGAAAAATATAATAGCTAGCATTTACACAGCACTTTAAGATTTGCAAAGTGCTTTACAAATATTCTTATTTTACTTTACTTTCACACTATCCCTCTGAGGAAGGTGCTATTATTACCCTTGTATTTGTATTTGAGGAAACTTAGGCAGGCAGACATTAAGTGACTCATTCAGGGTCATCCAGCTAAGTAAGTATCTAAGTCTGAATTTGAACTTAGGTCTTCTAGACTCCAGATCCAGCTCTCAATCCATAGCAACAACCCTTGTAATAAATATTCATGGAGGAGCAATACAAGTTCTTGCATTGACTATGTAAAAAACTATGTAAAATGAGGCATATAATATGCCTCATTTTGCACCCTGAGTCCATTACTTCTTGGTTAGTGAGTAGCATGGTTTCATCATTAGTCCTTTGGAATCATGGTTGGTCATTACACTGGTTAGAGTTCTTAAGGCTTTAAAAGTTATTGTCTTTGCAATGTTTTCTATTATTATTATTATTATTATTATTATTTTGGGGGGTGCAGGGCAATGGGGGTTAATTGACTTGCCCAGGGTCACACAGCTAGTGTCAAGTGTCTGAGGTCAGATTTGAACTCAGGTCCTCTTGAGTCCAGGGCTGGTGCTTTATCCACTGTGCCACCTAGCTGCCCCCTCATTATTTCTTTTTTTTTTTTTTTGGTGAGGCAATTGGGGTTAAGTGACTTGCCCAGGGTCACACAGCTAGTAAGTGTCAAGTGTCTGAGGCTAGATTTGAACTGAATCCAGGGCCAGTACTCTATCCACTGCACCACCTAGCTGCCCCGCCTCATTATTTCTTAAAGCACATTATAGTCATAAACAATGATAAAATGAGATGATGTTTATAAAGCACTTTGCAAACTTTAAAGTACTATATGAATGCTAGCTATTATTACTCTATACCATAATTTGTTCAGCCATTCCCCAATTCATGGGCAACCTCTTAGTTTCCAATTTTTTTTCTACTATAAAGAGAACTGCTATAATTTTTTTTTGCATATATGGATCCTTTCCCTTTCTTTGATGTCTTTTGGCATTTCTAGTTGTATACTGTTTTTGGTATATTTCCAAATTGCTTTCCAAAATGGCTGGACCAATTTATAGTTCCACCAAGAGTGCCTCTTTTACATTGCCCCTCCAATATTGTCATTGTCTTTTTTTGTCAGCTTTGCCAATATGAGGGTTATGAGGGAGGACCTCAGAGTTACTTTAATTTGCATTTTTCTAATTATTAGTGATTTGGAACTTTTTTAATAATAGGGCATTTGCATATAATTGCAAATTTGTCAATGAATATCCTAATTCTGATAAGTAAGATTAACTAATGTGAACTTTCTTAGATACAGAGATGGTTCTGTTTTCCTCAGAGTGAGTGCTGTCTCTGCAGCTACAGAGCCCATTTGAGTCTTTTTTCCTATGTGATTTTTGGCTTTTTTTTCTGTAAAATTTCCAAGAAGATCCTCCCAGTGAACTGGATGTGAATTCTTTCTCATTAATATCTCAGGGATACCCAACTAATACTCTGTCTACCTTTTGTCTCTCATTCTCTTTTTCTTCCTCTAAATCAACCCACATTTATTAGGGGTTTACTCAGTCATCTTGGGGATACAAAGAAAGGGAAAAAAGAGGTGATAGTCCTAGAATATGTCTAGGTTAGTTTGTTTTTTAGGCCATGAGGATAGAAGTTCTTTCTATTCTAATATTGGGGCCTGCCGTTATTCATACCCTAATATTCTTTTCCCAGTTATAGACTTGCTTTGTTTAACAAGTCCAATGGCAGAAGTCACTGTGCCTTGGGGTGCATTGGTCCACACCCCCAATTCTGGACTACTTTCTGTTGACTTGGGGAGGATTCAACAGTTCACCACACACAGTTCTTAATTGGCTCTCCCAGTGCAATGCGCTGAGTCAACAACACCTTTGATACACCGTTCTTAGATGCTCCCAAATTTAATGGGTTTTGTGAGGGTACAGACATTGTGGATAATCCATTCCAGCCCACTTAAGTCTTTTCTGTACCTCTCTTTCTTCTTTTTAAGAAGTTTGATTTCATTCCCCAAAGAGATCAAAGAGAGACAAAAATATGTATAGCAGCTTTATGTGATGACAAAGAATTGGAAACTGAGCAGGGTCCTTATCAATTGAGGAATGGCTGAACAAATCATGGTATATGAATGTGACGGAATGTTCTTGTTTATCCTTCCTTTTCTAAGAGGACCGATGACATTATGGGGTGATGTCTTGACTTTTGTGTGAATTGGATTTAAGTGAGGCCGAGTTGCATAAGGTTGCCAGCCTCACTCTCTCTTCCAGGGTAATTGAAGTCCAGTGGCAAAGCAAAAGTCAAGACAACTGCTGATGGCCCAGAATGCAGTAGATGGCCTTGGCATCTGTGATGCCTGACCAAGCACTAAGTGCTCCACATGGTCTGCTCAGCTGCCTTCATGGCCACATAGCCATGGAACAAATTGTTTTTCTCCACACATTCCACAGGGGGAAGTCTTCAGATGCTTGAGTTAGACATCTCCGTAACTTACCAAAAGATTTGAGGCCTTGTCAGTTACCCTCAACCTAGTTTAGTCCATCTGCAGAGACAGTTTTACCTGTGCATGGCCTCTGTGCATGGTATAGCTTCTTGGAGCCACAGGTGAGAGTTGGGTGACAGGTGGACACTAAAGGTGGATGAGTAGCCCTGAAAAAGGATCAGCAAACTTTCACACTAGAGGTGCTAGTCCTCCCTTAACACCCCCATGGTGGAACACTGCTGTGCTATAAGAAAAAATGAAGGGGATGATTTTAGAGAAACTTGGGAAGACTCAGAGTAATGCAAAGTAAAGTGAGCAGAACCAGAAGAATGATATATACAATAGTAATAGTGTCATAGAGACAAACAACTTTGAAAGACTTAGTAACTTTTTTATATAAATATATTTTCACTTAATATTTTTTCCTAATTACATGTAAAAACAATTCTAACATTCTTTTTTTCAAATTTTGTGTTTTAAATTCTCTCCCTCACTCTCCTACCCCTCCCCCTCATTGAGAAGGCAATTTGACATAGGTTATACATGTGTAGTCATGGAAAACACATTTCCAAGAACTTAGTAACTCTGATCAACAACAATGACCAAATACAATTCCAAAGATTTATGATGAAAAATGCTACCTTCTGGATAGAGAGCTACTAGATTCAGAATACAGATTAAAGTATATTTTCTTCTCTCTCTTTTTTTTGGGGGGGGTTGGGCATATCTAATGAGGGACTTTGTTTTGCAGGACTATACATATTTATAATTTTTTTTCTTGCCTTCTCAATGTGGGGAGGAAAAAAAAGAGAGAGAGAGAATTTGGAACAGAAAATAAAATAGCATTGAATTAGGAAAGCCAAAGTAATGAACTGCCCCCAAAAAATCAAGTTCATTTTATTTTCAGGTCCCATTCTCTTTCCCAGTACCTCGAGAAAATCCTTGACTCTAGGAAATTGAGATGACTAGCATTCAGGTCTTTGATTTCTTAAGTATGGAAAACTAGTGAGGAACTACCTCTTTTGATGCAGATCAACACTTTCTCTGAAACTTGTAGTCTTAGCAAAACTGCTGGGAAAATTGGAAGACAGTTTGGCAGAAACTAGGCATAAACCAACATCTTATACCACATACCAAAATAAGGTCAAAATGGGTACATGATTTAGACATAAAGGGTGATACCATAGGCAAATTAGGAGGGGAAGGAATAGTTTACCTCTAAGATGTATGGAGAAGAGAAGAATTTATGACCAGACAAGAGATAGAGAATATTATGAAATGCAAAATGAATCATTTTGATTGCATTAAATTAAAAATGTTTTGTTCAAAGAGAAGCAATGCAGCCAAGATTAGAAGGAAAGCAGAAAGCTGGGAAACAGTTTTTACAGCCAGTGATTCTGATTAAGGCCTCATTTCTAAAATATATAGGGAATTAAATCAAGTTTATAAGAATGCAAGTTATTCCCCAATTGAGAAATGGTCAGAGGATATGAACAGTCAGTTTTCAGATGAAGAAATTAAATCTATCTATTGCCATATGAAAAAATGCTCTAAGGGGCAGCTAGGTGGCACAGTGGATAGAGCACTGGCCCTGGATTCAGGAGGACCTGAATTCAAATCCGGCCTCAGACACTTAACACTTAGTAGCTGTGTGACCCTGGGCAAGTCACTTAACCCCAATTGCCTCACTAAAAAAAAATTTTTTTTTAAATGCTCTAAATCACTATTGATTAGAGAAATGAAAATTAAAACAACTCTGAGGTACCACTTCACACCTATCGGATTGGCTAATATGATAATAAAAGGAAAATAATGAAAGTTGGAGGAGCTGTGGAAAAATTGGAACACTAATGCATTGTTGGTGGAGTTGTGAACTGATCCAAGCATTCTGGAGAGCAATTTGGAGTTATGCCCAAAGGGCTATGGGGCTGTGTATACCCTTTGACCCAGCAATACCACTATTGGGTCTTTTTCCCAAAGACATCATAAAAAAGGGAAAAGGACCCACATGTACAAAAATATTTATAGCTGCTCTTTTTGTGGTGGCAAGGAATTGGAAATTGAGGGACTGCCCATCAATTGAGGAATTGCTGAATAAGTTGTGATATATGAATGTAATGGAATTCTATTGTGCTGTAAGAAACAATGAACAGGCAGAATTCAGAGAAACCTGGAAGGACTTGCATGAACTGATGATGAGTGAGATGAGCAGAACCAGGAGAACACTATACACAGTATCAACAACATTATGTGTTGATCAACTGTGATAGATTTGATTCTTCCCAGCAATACAATGGTACAACATAGTTCCAAAGGACTCATCATGGAAAAGGCTCTCCAAATCCAGAAAAATAAGAACTGTGGAATATGGATGCAGATTGAACCATTTATTTTGTCTTTGGTGCTGTTGTTTTTCTTTTTTGAGGTTTTTCCTCTTGCTCTGATTCTTCTCTTAAGACATGACTAATGCAGAAATATGATTAATGTTATTGTACATATATAACCTATATCAGATTACTTGCTGTCTTGGGGAGGGGAAAAGGGAGGGAGAAGAATTTGAAACTAGAAATCTTATAAAAACAAATGTTGGGGCAGCTAAGTGGCGCAGTGGATAGAGCACCGGCCCTGGATTCAGGAGTACCTGAGTTCAAATCCGGCCTCAGACACTTAACACTTACTAGCTGTGTGACCTTGGGCAAGTCACTTAACCCCAATTGCCTCACTAAAAAAAAAACAAAGAAAAAAAAAAGAAAAAAAAACAAATGTTGAAAACTATCTCTACATGTAACTGGAAAATAATAAAATACTTTTATAATAAAAAAAAGAAATGATGAACAGGAAGATTTCACAAAAACCTGGAAAGACTTAAGTGGACTGATGCTGAGTGAAGTGAGCAGGACCAGGAGAACATTGTATACAATAACAGCAACACTGTGTGATGATCAACTGTAATAGACTTAACTCTTCTCAGCAGGGGGGAGGGAAGTGAGGGAGGGAGAAAAATTTGGAACTAAAAATCTTACATAAACAAATGTTGAAAACTATTTTTACATGTAACTGGAAAAAAATACTATTAAGATTAGGTGGCCCAGTGGATAAAGCATTGGCCCTGGATTCAGGAGGACCTGAGTTCAAATTCGAACTCAAACACCTGACACTTACTAGCTGTGTGATCCTGGGCAAGTCACTTAACCCTCATTGCCCTGCAAAAAAAAAAATACTATTAAGATTGGAAAAAAAAAAAGAAAAGAAACTTTGCCTGGGGGTACTGAGAGGTTAGTAACCCTAGTATTGTGTTTAAAGCCTGATGTTTTTGTTTGTTGCTGTTGTTAGTAATGTCCCTAGATAAACTCTGAATTAATTACTTACTGATCTACAGGACAAAAACCAAACATACAAACCAAACAACACAAAATCCTACCTCATCACTGGGCTTGTACTTGAACATGCTCAAGTACCTTCAGACTGCATCTACCCCTTATGGACAAACAAGGTAAAGACTTTTATTATAGTGTCTGTCACATGATGGTAAAAGATCCTTATTCTCCATGATGACTCAAGAAGTCATCATTAAAGTTATCTAGGAAGCCATCTGTACCATTTAGTTGCTTGGCTCAAGCACTTGATATCTCAACCACATCTCAATGAGGGGAAGGAGGGGAGATAGTCAGATCTTGGGGAGAAACAATGAAGACCTAAGCAGACCATTTATGCTAGATAGATTGATGGGCTACAATTGTTCTTGCTGGTTGAGAAGGGAACGATTGATTTGGCTGCTCTTTCACCCTCAAAAATTGGAGTGGTTGTATCTGACTTTGATGCCCCTGTGGTGACTGATGCTGAGATGTTGTTTTCCATCTGTTGTCCAATAGATATCCAGCTGTTGTAGCTGGAAGATGAGATGATAAGCCAGCAGTTTTGGTGGCTGCTACAGCAGAAGCTCCTGTCCAGATGGAAAAGCAATGGATGATAGAGTGAGTACAACAATTCCATTGTTCAGGACTGCTCCAAAGAACATTGTTGTTTGGGTCCTCTATTTTTTTTTTTTGAGGCGATTGGGGTTAAGTGACTTCCCTGGGATCACACAGGATCCTCCTGACTCAAGGGTCAGTATTCTATCTACTGTGCCGCCTAGCTGCCTCTCTGATCCTCTATTAAAGTAGGTGTATACAACATAGTGGTCTGGCTGCTGTAGGGCCCAAGAAGATACACTCTAGAACACCAGCCTGAAGAAGATGGAAAGCTGAAATTCAGTTGAGAGTCTCATTTTTGGGAGGGAACCAAAGTGTTGTCCTTGTGAAGCACTATATCATAAGGAGGAAAACTCTGGAGCTGAAACGGAAGTCTTGTCTCTTTGGAGCTGGTACTTCTTTTGTCCAGTCCCCTGACTAGACTCATTTCCCCACATCCAAGGACCTGCTTGCTTGCATTTGGTGGTGCTAACTCATCCACGCAGAGGTCCTCCTCAAGAATTTGACTTGGAGATGAATTCTCTAGGACCGTTTGTCTTCTTAAGCTGTTGGAATCCAGAGCAGCTCATTTCCCCTCCCCCCTCCCCCCCCTTAAAATATTAAGTTGTTCTTTGCTAAATATGGTGCTTTTCCTCCTTGATGAGATAGATGCATAATCTGCAGCATAGTACAATGGAAAAAAACAGTGGCTCCAGGGTCAAAGGAGCTAGGTTCAAATCTGACCTGTGCTACTTCCTGTCTCTCCTCTTGTTTTCTAAATTTGATTCTTTGGAGATCATGGTATACTATTTATTATTATTATTATTATTATTATTATTATTATTATTTTGGAGGCAATCAGGGTTAAGGGACTTGCCCAGGGTCACACACTAGTGTGTGAGGTTGAATTTGAACTCAGGTTCCCCTGACTCCAGGGCTGATGATCTGTATACTGTGCCACCTGGCTGCCCCTTTATGCCATGACTTGGAGGCCTGAAGCCTGTTATTTCTTTTTTTTCCTTTTCTTTTCTTTTCTTTCTTTTTTTTTGCAGGGCAATGAGGATTAAGTGACTTGCTCAGGGTCACACAGCTAGTAAGTGCCAAATGTCTGAGGCCAGATTTGAACTCAGGTCCTCCTGACTCCAGGCCTGGTTGCTTTATCCACTGTGCCACCTAGCTGCCAAGAAGCTGCCTCCTGTGATTTCTTAAGGACGGGGAGCTGCTAGTGAGGAACCTCCTTTTCTGATGTAAGTCAACATTTTCTCTGAAACTTGTAGTCTTAGAAAGTTACCTGGGGCACTGAGAGGTTAATAAGTGTCCTGTTAGGTTTAAAGCCTGGTGTTTAAATTCTTTCACTGGGGGAATATTGATGTTAAAGAGGAAGGGAAAAAATAGAAAAAGTACATAGCAGAGAATAAAAGAAAATTTGGAAGGAAGCATAGAAAAAAAGAGTTGCTTCGAAAACAATGTGTAGTAGTTATTAGACAGTTTAAAAAAAAAATACAATGTGAGGGGAAGCTAGGTGGCACAGTGGATAAAACACCAGCCCTGGATTCAGGAGGACCTGAGTTCAAAGCCAGCCTCAGACACTTGACACTTACTAGCTGTGTGACCCTGGGCAAGTCACTTAACCCCCATTGCCCCACAAAAATTAAAAATTAAGAAAAAAACAATGTGAAATGTAAATTCATGGTTTTATAGTGAATCCTTTTTTATGTTGTGCTGTGTACATGGAAATACTTTTTTTGGGAGAGGGGGTTTTATGTATTTAAATTCAAAATTATTTTAAAAATATTCATTTTCGGGGGGCGGCTAGGTGGCGCAGTGGATAAAGCACCGGCCCTGGATTCAGGAGTACCTGAGTTCAAATCCGGCCTCAGACACTTGACACTTACTAGCTGTGTGACCCTGGGCAAGTCACTTAACCCCCATTGCCGTGCAAAAAAAAAATATTCATTTTGTTACTACCAACAAAAAAAAATACACCTCATCAAAATTAAAAAAAAATTTTTTTTTAATGAGGCAATTGGGGTTAATGATTAAGGCACAGCAGTGGGATTAAGTCATGCCCCAAATCAAAACAGACATAGTCATTTTCTAAACATTAATACTAAAAGAGACTATTGCACTGATATGCCTGAAGGACCTACAAAGACTATTAGTGGTCCATAGGCTATATTTTAAGAACTACTAAGCTAGTGATCAAATGAGTTAATGAATGCAATGTTCTCTGCACATTTTTTTTTTTTAGTGAGGCAATTGGGATTAAGTGACTTGCCTAGGGTCACACAGCTAGTAAGTGTTAAGTGTCTGAGGCCGGATTTGAACTCAGGTACTCCTGACTCCAGGGCGGGTGCTCTATCCACTACGCCACCTAGCAGCCCCTCTGCAAATGTTAAAGCAGTATATAACGATAAATAAATATCTATGTGAACCATTATCGATACAATTATTATTAATTTTTAAAGTTATTTATTGATATAAAATTTTCTCAATTACATGTAAAGGTATTTTTTGAGTTCCAAATTTTTTTCCACCCTTCCCTCTTGATTCCCAAAGCCAGTAAGCAATTTGATATAGGTTATACATTATAATCGTAATACAATTATTATTGTTAGTGGAGAGAGTTCTAGTCTGGATGTTCTACTATTGTGCATCACTATATTTTTTGCCTTCCGCTTTCCCAATTTGTCTTAGTTTTTCCACTTATGAAGGGAATGGGACAATAATATTTACCTCCCATACTTCAGAGGGTATAGGATAAATAAATGATTCCTGTTCAAGTGAAGTGTTCTTATAAAAATTCTTTCCTGGAGGAACACTGAAAGGGATTTCTTATATCATTTGAATGTAGTCACTATGTTCATTGGGCTAGTTTGGGTTTGGTATAATAGGGAATTTAAGCTATTTTCAGAGAGGCTTAAAATTATGTTAACCTTTTGCATCTTGAAACTTCTATTTTCATGGGGAAAATTGGTGACAAATTCAGAGTTGCTGATTTAGTTATAAATGCTATGTAAGTATTATTAGACTATAAACATTGAAGGGAAGAGATTATAAATATTACTCATTTCTGTAAATAAGGGTGGAAACAGGGAGCCATTCCAATAGTTGGCACTTGTAGGTGAGTATTTTTTCTTCCAGTAGGCATTTAACATAATCCAAAAAACATTTTTGAAATATTCATACCCTCAAATTCTAATAGTGGTGCTTGTTTGGAAATGAACTGGAAATAATACTTTTTCATGTGTTTATGTCTACTAGACTCAATTTCTGTTTTCGATTCAGAACGCAAGGGCAAGGAGCTTTGGCTACCCTCATACAAGGTAAGGTTAACCATACGGCTTTTTTTTTTAACCAGAAATACATTTACAGTGATTTAATTATTATAGAATTATGATTATTTTAGGGAGGGTTAAAAGTTGTTACGAAATACTTTGGTGGATTTTGTCTCTCATACAATTCAACAAATGTTTATTAAGTGACTACTATGTGAAAAGTATCATGCCTGGGGATACAGAGACCAAAAAAAATAGTTCTTCTCTTCAGGGATCTTACATTCTAATTGAGGATTTGGGTGGGTAACTACATGTACCCAGACAAGTCAATAAAAAGGAATTTTGCAGTGGAGTTGCTGTTCTAACAGTTGGGTGGATCAGAAAGGGTTGACCATAGGGTTAGGGGATTCTAGCTATAATCCTGGTTCTATTTAGCTTTTAAAGACTTTCATAGCTTAGTCCCAAACTATCTTTCCAATCTCATTGTACATTACCTTCTCCTCCCGTACTTAGAGCTTGAAAAACTGGTCTTCTCTCTGTTCTTCAAACACAGCCCCTCATCTTCCAACTTTGTGCCTTTGTACAGGTTGTCCACTAAGCCTGGAAAATTCCCCCTCCTCAATTCTACCTCACAGAAGGCCTCCCTTTCTTTAAGATTTAGCTCAGCTCTCAGTATGAAGCCTTTCCTGATTCACCGCCCTGCCATTGTTGGTCCTCTTACTCTCCACTATCTGGTGTTTACTTGTGTTTATTCTTTTTATATCTATTCTATACATGTATGTATGATCTCTCTGTTAGAATGTAAACTCCTCTTGTTTAGGGATTGTTTCATTTTTTTGTATTTGTATCCCTAGTGCCTAGCACAGTACCTGGTAGACTTGATAAATAGTCATTGATTAATTGATTGAACTAGGTATGTGACTTAGTCATCATTTAAAATTTCTGAGTCTCAATTTTTTTCATCTATAAAAGTGGGATTATAATTTTTGCACTACTTTCATCACTGGATTGTTCCCAGGTTGCCATCAGTGTTATAAACCTTAA
Organism: Dromiciops gliroides; assembly: GCF_019393635.1. Taxonomy (NCBI): domain Eukaryota; kingdom Metazoa; phylum Chordata; class Mammalia; order Microbiotheria; family Microbiotheriidae; genus Dromiciops; species Dromiciops gliroides. The sequence continues at coordinate 586,834,803 of NC_057861.1, forward strand.
AGCATCATATAAATGTGCTTAAAACAATGCCATTATCATTTAAAAGTATGCAACATGAAATGTCACTGTTTGCATCAATTCAGTAGCAATCAGCCTCTGAAACTGTGTGCAATTTAGCTAACCTAACATTGTTAAGGACAACATTCTTATAACCTATTAATGGTTCCTGTATCTTGCTACATGACTAGCTCTCCTCCTTTTTCTGACTAAATATCTCCTGGATAATAGTTTTATGACACTTCATGTATGAAAATTATAATCATTAAAATAATACCATTGATTAAGACCCAGAACTCATGAGTGGGGGAAGCATAAAACTGGGGCTTTGTCCCAGGATACTAATCTGGTGAGTGGAGAGATAATGATATTATCTAGGGAAGTGTTCAATTTGGTTATCATTCTTTATCCATTTTCATAAGAAAGGCCTTAGCTTTTGTTCTACCTACTTTCCTAAAGGGAAAAGTGTGGAAAGGGTTTTTGGAATAGAGATTTTATTTCTTACTTTTTCAATTTTACTAAAGAGGAGGTTTTAAATATGCTTCCATAACATATATATGTACAGTTGCCTCTTCTGATGGAATGTAAGTTACATATGAGCAGGTATTGGTTCATTAAAAAAATATTATTATTATTTTGGTGAGGCAATTGGGGTTAAGTGACTTGCCCAGGGTCACACAGCTAGTAAGTGTCAAGTGTCTAAAGCCAGATTTGAACTCAGGTCCTCCAGAATCCAGGGCTGGTGCTCCATCCACTGCGCCACCTAGCTGCCCCTAAAAATCTTTTTATACCTGACACTAGTGTACAGTGCCTGGAATGCTGCTGCTGTTGTTGTCATTTAGTCATGTCAGACTCCATGTTGTCCATGGGATTTTCTTGGCAAAGATACTGGAATGGTTTGTACTTTCTTTCCTACTGTGTTCCCATTTTACATTTGAGGAACTGAGGCAAATAGGGGTTAGATGACTTGTCTAGGTAACACAGCTAGTAAGTGTCTCAGGCTGGCTTTGAGCTGAGATCTTCCTGACTCCAGGATCAGTGCACTATCTTCTGTGCCACCTAGGCGCCTTGCTCAACACATAGTAGGTGCTTAATAAATAGTTATTTATTGATCTAGTTCCTTCCCCTCTCCTCTAGGAGATTGCCCCCATTCAAGCATCCCTTCTCTCTTTTTTCTTCATTTCTTTAGCTTTTTTCTTTTTTTATTATGAATTTAATAAACAACAAATCTGGACATTTCACTAGAAAAGTGAAAAAGGGTATTATTTATGAAACTGTAAACTTCTGTTATATACAGTGTAATGATTGGAATGACATCACCTGCTGGAGAGTTACTGTAGGAAAGCTCCGCCATAAGGAGAAGGCATCTGAGGGCAAGCCATGTGGCTTTCCTTGATGTGGGTACTGTCAATCAAGGCTACCAGCCAACTAGCTTGGAGATATGTGTGCAAGAGTGGATGGGATGTTCCCAGTTTCACAGGAGGCTTGTGGGATGAAGGAGGTGTGGCTCACTCTCTTTCCTGAGGACTCTTGTGGAGAGTGGAGCAGAAATGCGAGCTCCCTGAGATAGACAGCTGAATCTAGGCCTTTCTCTCTTCACCAAATTCTGATTCTCCTTAATAAATGCTTAAAAGTCTAAACTCTTGCTAAAGCTTCTAATTTAATGGCAACCGCTCATTAGATATTTTAGACAGTATAGCTGGAATTTTAGCCCCTTACAACAGCTTATTTTTCCCCTCACTGCAAACATTTTTCTTTTGCTGTTTCTTTGTATAATGCAAATTTAACATGATAGTTATGATACTGTCCTTCTCTGTATCCTTCCTTGAACTTCCTTCTGATCCCTTCTGTTTATTTATTTTTTTGTTTTTGTTTTTGTTTTTTTGGTGAGGCCATTGGGCTTAAGTGACTTGCCCAGGCTCACACAGCTAATAAGTGTCAAGGGATTGAGGCAGGATTTGAACCCAGGTCCTCTTGAATCCAGGTCCAGTGCTCTATCCACTGTGCCACCTAGCTGCCCCTTCTGTTTATTTTTAAATGAATATTTGCCACTCTTTTCTTCTTTTTAAAGTATCACTTTCACTAACTACTACTCCCTAAACCACTTCTTCTCCCCAAATTTAGAAAACTAAAAGCCCTTCCATAGAACAGATATAGTTGTGCAAAACAAATCTATACATTTGCAATATTCAAGAATGTATGCCACATTCTGCATCTTGAATCTTCATCTTGAATGCCAAGGATTGACAAGCATACTTTATTGTTAACTTCTATAACTATGATTGGCCAGTATATTAATTATAGTTCTTTATTTTATTTTATTTAATATTTTGGGGGGGGGCAATGAGGGTTAAGTGACTTGACCAGGGTCACACAGCTAGTAGGTGTCAAGTGTCTGAGACTGGATTTGAACTCAGGTCCTCCTGAATCCAGGGCTGGTGCTTTATCCACTGCACCACTTAGCTGCCCCTGGTTGTAGTTCTTAACTCTTCTACAATTTTTTTTTCTTTACACTGTTGTAGTCATTATATAAATTATTTTCCTGTTTCTGCTCCCTTAATTCTATATCAGTTCATAAAATCCTCAAAGGTTCCTGTGAGTGCATCAATTTGGGGATTATTTATGGTACAATAATATTAAACTACATTCTTATACCATAAATTGTTCAGCTATTCTCTGACTGATGGGCACTCAATTTCTTTCCAGTTCTTCACTACAGAAAAAAAAATGCTGCTATAAATATTTTTGTACTTGTGACTTTTCCTTTTTTGTTTTATTTCTTTGAAGTATAAGCCTAATATTGTTAAATGAAAAGGTATGCACGCTTAAATGAGTCTGGGAATATATTTCTAAACTGCTTTTCAAAACAGTCGTAGCATTTCACACTTCTATCAGCAATATATTCATGTGCTTGTACTTCAAACCTCCTCTAAGAATTGTAATTTTCCTTCTTTGTTTGTTTTTTAATGGTCTTTGCTAATCTGATGGGTTTGAGGTGGAGACTCAGAGATGTTTTAATTTGCACTTTTCTTATTATTAGTGACTTGGAACATTTCTTTACATAGTTGTGGATAGATTATTTTGAGATTTATCTGTTCATAATCATTGAACCATTATCTGTTGGGGAATGGCTCATGTTCTACTGTGTTTATTGGTGTATGGGTGTTCAAGGAGGACTAGCACCTTTTGTGTGAAGGCTTGCAGAGCTCATCCACCTTCAGTGTCCACCAGGCACTCAACTCTCACCTGTGGATCCAAAAAGCTGTAGCGTGCACAGTGGCCATACCCAGGTAAACTGTCTTGGCAGATAGGCTAAAATAGGTTAAGAGTGATAGATGGGCCACAATCCCATGGGTGAGTTAAGGGGGTGTCTACCCCAAATATGTAAAGGCTTCCCCTAGTGAAATGGGCAGAGAAGACCAATTTGTTTCATTGGTCATGAAGGCAGCTAAAGCAGAAGCTGTGAAGGGCTTAGAGCTTTGTCAGACAATGGTCAGAACCCCACCTTAATGAGGTAGTATGGTGGCATGGCCACTCAAGACACAAATGTAGAAAAAGAGAATGAATCTAAAATATCCATAAGCAATGACTCAAAGAAAAACATGGCTTGGGCACAAACTCACTTGAATTTCTGGAAGAAGTGAAGAAGAGTTTTTAAAAAGGGGTTAGAATACTTTTATAAATGAAATAAGAGTGCTTGAAGGGGAAAAACTGGAAAAGAAATGAGAGCTATGTATGGTATAAAGAATTGGTAAGAGAATTAAAAGCTTGGCACAAGAGGTACAAAATTTTACCCATGCAACAAACTTTCCAAAAATTAGAATGGATCAAATAGGAAACATGGGGCAATAAGAAATATTATATCTATTATATATGTGTGTGTGTGTGTGTGTGTGTGTGTATAATATGAAGAAATATTTAAAAATTTTAAAAGGCAAAAGGCTAAAAAAAAGATGAAAATGTAAGGTCATAGCAAAAACCATTATCCTGGAAAACTGATTGAAAAGAAAAATTTTGAGTCATTGGACTATCTGGATAACATTACAAAAAGAAAAGAAAAAGAAAAAAGAGCCTTAATATAATATTTCAAGAAATTTTAAAAGAAAACTGCCATTTCTTAGAACCAGTGGGCAAAGTAAAAATAGATCACCTTCTGAAAGAAACTCCCAAATGAAAACTCTGAGGGAAAACATAGTCAAAATCCATAGCTTCCAGGTCAAAAGAAAAGAATTCTCCAAGCAATGAGAAAGAATTTAAGTACTAAGGAGCCATAGTTAGGAGCACATTTAACTTAGACATCATAATTATTGAGGAGCAAAGAGCTTGAAATATGACATTCCAGTAGGTGAAGGTTATGGATTTACAGGCAAGAATAAATTACCCACCAAAACTGAATATGGTACTATAAGGGGTGAAATGGATCTTTAATGAAATAGAGGATTTCCAATCATTCCTGATGAAAAGACCAGAACTGCTGAGAAACTTCGAAATGAAAAGTAACACAAAAATATTAACATGAATGAACAATGATAAAGGACTTGGGGGCAGCTAGGTGGTGCAATGGATAAAGCACTGGCCCTAGATTAAGGAGGGCCTGAGTTAAAATCCAGACTCAGATACTTGACACTGTGTGTCCCTGGCAAATGACTTAACCCCAATTGCTCCACAAAAAACCTCACCAAACAAACAAACAAAAAAACAATGATAAAGGACTGAACAAAGATAAGCTATTTACATACAAATATAGGGGGATATCTGTCCCTTCAGAGCTCTATTATCATCAGGGTTCACAGAGGGAGGTCTAATTAGACAAGGTCTGGAAGTGGTTCTGTTATATATGAATGATCTTAAGAAAAAAAAAGAAGGTGCAGCTAGGTGGCAAGGTGGATAAAGCACTGGCCCTGGATTCAGAAGGACATGAGTTCAAACCTGGCCTCAGACACTTGACACTTACTAGCTGTGTGACCCTGGGCAAGTCACTTAACCCCCATTGCCCTGCAAAAAAAAAAAAGAAAGAAAAAAAAGAGAGTGCTCACTGTCATCATGTCAGGTGAGTTCCTGAGCACAGTGAAGAGTGATTTCTACATGTAGCTAGGCCAGTACCATGGCCAGCACTTCTGGACTGACAAGAAGGACCAAGACAAGTTATTGAAGAAAAGCTGTATGTTGGGAACCTGCCCTTTTGCACCACTGAGGTACAGATCTACAAAATCTTCAGCAAATGTGGCAACATAAAGATTATCATGGACCTAAATAAAGTAAAGAAAATTGCATGTTGGTTCTGCTTTGTGGTTTGCTACTTCAGAGCAGATGATGAAAATGTCACATGATACATTAATGGAACTTGCCTGTATGATCAAATCATCCACAGAGATTGGTGTGCAGATTCCAAAGAGAGCAGAGAGTGTGGATGGGGAAGATCTGTAGGCCGGGTATGAGATAAATATTGAAAAGACTATGATGCTGGTAGATGAGGCTATTGAAAAATATGTAAAATCAATTAGTGATGGAAACTCCTCTTTTATAAACAGATGATGTTGGCTGGTTGACAAATTCTGTGAAAAGCAATACTGAAGTCCTGAAAACAGCTTACTTAGAACAGGTTCTCATTGATTTTTCTGCCTCCATACAAGAATTAAGCCTCAAATTTCTACTTGGCTTTTCTGCTCTGAAAAGCATTAAATATCAGAAACCAAGAAAATGCCTTTTTTTTTCAGGGCAATGAGGGATAAGTGACTTGCCCAGGGTCACACACCTAGTAAGTGTCAAGTATCTGAGGTCAGATTTGAACTCTGGTCCTTCTAAATCCAGGGCCAGTGCTTTATCCACTGCGCCACCTAGCTACCCCCAAGAAAATGACTTTGGACCTAGTATTGGAGCTCTGAGGTCTTGTCAGCTTGTCAGTATGAATTCCTATCACCTAAGGAATAGTTAGTAACCAAGCAGACCTATTAATATATATTAGTCCAATATAGCACTCCTTTCCTTTAAGGAAGATTAGAAAAGTGTCACTGTGCGACTCTGTTACTCTTGACTTTAGGGTTCAGAATAGTCAGTTAGGAAAAAAGTCCTAATGAAATTTGTATGAAATGAGTTTAATGACTTGTGCTCTATATTGTATAAATTAGGAGTTTTCTTTCTAAACTTTTTGGAGATATCCTTTTTTCCAAGATGACTTCTAACTCATAAAGATGCAAAAGTTATTAAGGAATTCTTAAAACAGTTTTCCCTTGGTACTAGTGATCTGACAGTAAAAGGTATGTGAGGGGCAGCTAGGTGGCTCACTGGATAAAGCACCGGCCCTGAATTCAGGAGGACCTGAGTTCAAATACGGCCTCGGACACTTGACACTTACTAGCTGTGTGACCCTGGGAAAGTCACTTAACCCTCATTGCCCTGCAAAAGAAACTCAAACCAAAACGACAACAACAAAAAAACAGGTATGGTGTTTTCCTCTGATGCTCAGAATGGATAATCTAGAAAGAAATGTATATTTACAATGTTAGGGGGGTGACTCATGAAGCACATCCTTAATCTTTCACTGGGAAGTTGGTCCAAAGGATGCTATCCTATAAGATGAAGGAAACAGGATATACTAAGGGAAATTCCTAATAAAGATCCTGGGGATAAATTTGATGTATTTAGGAGGTGTTTGTTATAACTTCGAAATTGGGACAAGTAGATGCTAGACCTGTTAGACTTCTTTTTTGTTTATCAGAGTGAAAAGGTGACAGGGATGATTTAGAGGAGAGCCTGAAAATCAAGGAAACAAAACATTTGTGATGATTAAAAACATGAGAGACATAGTATCTGAGTAATTTAATCATTTTATTAATATGGCCAGTCGGTTATTAAAAAAATGAGGTCTATGGCCATTTCTCTCAGACCAAAGACCTCATGGTGTTGGGGCACAGAGCTTATATACTGTGGTAAAAATTATTTGTGGTAAAGATTAATATCGAAAGTTTTAGCTGAATCATTTGGGAGGGGCCACACCTGGCCCACCCTGAGATTGCACATGCTACTGAGCAGCTTTTGAAGGTCCTCTACTTTTGGGGGAGGAAAAAAATTGGAATGGGACCAGAAGGGAGGGAAATTCCGGTAGGAGGTGCGTGTTCTAGGAGTTGATGGTCTTTTCCGTGGGCAAGGGGTCTCTGGTGGTGGTTGGTTCAGTGGTGGCGTGTTTCGTGCTCTGTCTTGGGTCTGCTGGTTCTCGTTCTGGCTGGCAGTTTGGGGTTGGTGAGTTAATGATGGAAATAGGCTAAGCTTAGAGTTAAGACTATCTCTCTGTATGTCTACTTCCTTATTTCCTTAATTGGTTTCACCTTTGTGGTCTAATTAATTCCCAAGCAATAAAACCTGATCCTTTATGAACTAAAGCTCAGAGGCTCCTTTTCTTATTGGCCTGGGAGGAATATATAAAAGGGGAAGTTCAAAGGAGAAATTAATGCTCCATATATCCAATTTTGGCCTTCACAATACCCTTGACACAGTAAGTGGTCAATGGGGCCAAGAGTTGACATCTGCACAGAGAGATTATCTCCAACCTTGGGCTATCAATTCAAAGAATGTCCTCTTCTTCAATTGGGGGAAGGGGGGAGCAAGTTACCCCCACCCCGGAGGAAGAAGCCTTTGTGTATCTAGATAAATGTATCTGTCTCCATCCAAGATTTCTTGTGAGGTTGGATTTCTCCTGACCCTGATGGAGAGATTGATGAAATCTCTCAGGAGGCCTTGCCTTTGAGTGGAGGGAAGAGAGGACAAAAATAATTATTTCTCACAATTCCTCATCTGATTCTAATTGAAAAATAAAGTTTCCTCAATGAAACACTAACTGATATTACTTAATCAAACTTAATCAAAGGGCATTATTTATGGGGTTTATGATGGGTAACAATGTGAAGGGAAAAGGGGGAGCAATTGAGTGATACATTGACAAAACCAAAGGGGTAGTCCCCTTTAGTAAGTAGACTTTACACATTAATGTACGGAAAGGGAAAAAGTAAACAATGAAAAAATATCCATTTAAGTCTCCCAAAGTCTCATTTCATATAGATGTCTGATTCTCAGGATGTCATTTTGATGCATCTCTCTCTTCCAGGGGTGATCTCCCAGAAGTTCCTCCTAGCTGACTATCTTCTTTATATCCTCTTCCTCAGTTGAAAGTCTCCTACAAAATTGAGCTTAACACAATTTTAAATTACTTGCCAATAAGCAGGTCAGATCATGAAAGTTAGCTCAAAACCTTATGCCTCTATCATTAGAGACTGAAATTTGGAACCTTTTAGACTAGGGGCTTTTACACTTTGTTTCCAGCTGTTACAGAAAATTAGTACCCAATTTTTATGCTTTGCATTATTCAATTCCCCATCTGGAGGATGAGATTCCACTATGGAGTCTCAGAATCCTTTGTATGAGAAGATGGGCCCCAGTACAAGAATGAATTTATATAAAAGTTGCCAGATTAATTTCAGTTGTAATAAAAAGTTCAGTGATGATATAAAAAATATGATAAGTGGCTAATTTTATAACAATTCATATCATGTAAGTAAGTGATGGATAGTAAAACATTTTCAACTTCTATGTTCAAATGAATAACTCCTAACAAAAGTGGATGTCTCTTTAAGTCATTTGCAAAATACACCACACAAAGGTATGCTGATATTCCTTTCCTTAACACAGAACTGAGACAATTGTGATATGAACTAAATAACAAATCATATCATGATTTCAAAATCTTTGCATCAATTGCCTAATTATCCCAATACCATTATGAGAAATTAAAAGAACTTACCTTACAAAGAAATACATAACTAATAATACATGTCAAAGCTAAATATTTAATCACTAGTTGTTTGGAATATAGAAAAGATTAAAATTTCAGGTCAAATCATTCAAATCTTACAACCAGCATCTCAGATTATTAACATGGATTCAGTTCAGTATTTACCTGAGAGATTAGGATCCAATGTTGTGTTTATTAGTTAACATCTGATATGATTATAGGAAGTTACCATAAAAGAATAGGGAAATAATTATACAGTAAGGGAATACATTTTTCCCCTAACTTCATGATAATTCCAGGCAAAAGTTGTTCTCCCAGCCTTTCCCGTGACAATTCCACCTGCAGTTTATACATGTAAAACCTCACAGGGTTACTGGCATCAGGCTCATTGCTTAGTAAGCATTCCTCCATGATCATACCTGGAGTCATACTCAGAATAATATCACTTAACAGTCCCATAATGTCTTAAATAGTAAGTTCCAATAATCAGTGTTTTAAGTTAAATCACCTCTCAAGAATCATATATCCAAGATAAATGTTGACTATAATCTCACACTGGTGAAAATAAGAAATTCACTACAGAAAAAATCACATCTTATCTTGATATAACTAGTACTTATGCTAAGTAGATGCTTTTTCATCCCTGAGTTCAATATTACACAAATGATTTTGCTTTAAAATACTTAATAACAGACAATCTTAGGCCAGACACCCTCCCCTTCCCATATAGCCAGAAAACCTTTTCACACTTTGTAAAAGAATGATAGGGCATAGGCAAGTCTTTATTCTTTTTTTTTTTTACAAGGCAATGAGGGTTAAGGGAATTGCCCAGGGTCATACAGCCAGTAAGTGTCAAGTGCCTGAGGCTGGATTTGAACCCAGGTCCTCCTGAATCCAGGGTCAGTGATTTATCCACTGAGCCACCTGGTTGCCCCCTTTGCTCTTTCATTAGCATATAATAGCTCCTTACCTATTATTGACTCCTCAAAAACATTATTTTTAAAAAATAAAAGTAAAATTTTTTAAAAAGTACTTAATAACAAACAAAAAACTTGGGCTGAGACGTATAAAACTAATAGGCTCACTTCCTTTCCTCTGCCCCTTTCCATATTTCTAAAAAAATTTATTTTGAATTTAAAACATATTTACATCAGTCTTTTAGCAACTAAATTTCACTTAAGGGAGCCAAGATGGCAGAGGAAAGGCAGTGAGCTCCCAAACTCATGACAGGATCACTACAAAAAAACATCCAAATAAGGTCATAGGAAAATGACAGGAGCAGCAAAACTCACAGAAGAATGTGCTGAAATCATCTTCTAACCAAGAACGGCTTGGAAAGTCAGAAGGAGGGAGCTGCTGTGTTGATACAGGAGTCGGGCCCAACCCCACAGTCACCCTGACACAGATCCAGTCCCAGGAAGGCCTAACCAGAGAAAGAGATCCCCAGAGCCTCTGAATCAGCTGAAGCACCAGTGTTGTCTGGGACTAAGCTCACGGTCTGGTGAGAGGGCTGAGTCCTGAGCAGGGGGGAGACTACAGGGTTCTATGCTGGTGCTGAGGTAGAACTTGGATTTTTCACCTCTGCCAAGAACCAGGAGGTAGGCTTGAGTAGCAGTGGCCCAGGTGGGGGAGGGGCACAGGCTCACCACAGCTAACAACACACAAAGCTGGTTGATTAGCAAGTTGGCCTGGGGTCATCTACAGACCAGGGAACAGGCCAGGTCAGTGAAGAACCTGATCCTCCTTATATCATACCACCTGGGACCTCTTAAGCTTGGGATACTGCAGCCTGGAAACAGTGCCCCACTTTAAGGAGCTAAAAGTCAAGTAAAAGAAAAGCAAGATGAGCAGACAGAGAAAGGTGAGGACCATAGAAAGTTTCTTCAGTAACAAGGAAGACTGAGGTGCATCCTCAGAGGAAGATGTCAACATCAGGGCCCCTATATCTGAAGTTTCCAAGGAAAATATGTATTGGTCTCAGGCCATAGAGGTGCTCAAAAAGGACTTTGAAGATAAAGTTAGAGAGGTAGAGGAAAAAATGGAAAGAGAAATGAGGGTGATGCAGGAAAGACATGAGAAAAAAAATCAACAGCTTGAAAAGCCAAATGAAAAAGCTCTCTGATGAAAATAATTGCCTAAGAATGAGGATTGAACAAATGGAAGCCAGTGACTTTATGAGAAACCAAGACAAAATAAAGCAAATCCAAATGAATAAAAAAATAAAGGGCAATGTGAAATATCTTCTGGGAAAAACTGCTGACCTGGAAAATAGGTCCAGGAGAGACAATTTGAAAATTATTGGTCTACCTGAAAACCATGATCAAGGAAAGAGCTTAGACATCATCTTCCAAGATATTCTCAGGAAAAATTGCCCTGAAATTCTAGAAGCAGCAGCTAAAATAGAAATTGAAAGAATCCACCAATTACCTCCAGAAAGAGATCCCAAAAGGAAAACCTCCAGGAATATTATAGCCAAATTCCAGAGCTCCCAGGTCAAGAAGAAAATATTGCAAGTTGCCAAAAAGAAAGAATTCAAGTACTGTGGAGCCCCAGTCAGGATAGCACAGGATCTAGCAGCTTCTACATTAAAGGACCGGAGGGCATGGGATATGATATTCCAAAAGGCAAAGGAAATGGGATTACAACCAAGAATCACCTACCCAACAAAACTCAGCATAATCTTTCAGAGGAAAAAATGGGACTTTAATGAAAAAGAGGACTTTCAGATATTTGTGATGAAAAGACCTGAACTGAATGGCAAATTTGACTTTCAAATATAAGACCCTAGAGACCCATAAAAAATTGGAGTTGGGGGACATACCTGGGATTGTACAGTGGGTGACTGTCTTGTGTCTCAGACCAGGTTTTGGCTGGGATCCTCCTTGGTCCAGGGGTGATGCTTTGTCAACTGTGTCACCTAGCTGCCCCATGATGACATCTTTAGGGTTAAATTGAGGGGTGAGGGGAATGCACTGAGGGAGGGGGATGGGCAGAGGTGAAATCCTATATGAAATAAATAGGAAAAGGTTTATGGAGTGGGGGAAGTGATGGGAGAGGAGTAGGGCAGTAAATGAATTTTATACTCATCAGAAAAGGCTCAAAGACCTTAAACTCATCAGAGTTGCCTCAAACAGGGACTAACACACACACCCAAATGGAAGGAGTAATCTATTTAATATGGGCAGTAAATGAGCCTAACACTCATCAGAATTGGCTCAAAGACCTCAATCTCATTAGAATTGGCTCAAGGAATTTGGAATTATGCCCAAAGGGCGATAAAGCTGTGCATACCCTTTGACCCAGCAATCCCACTTTTAGGTCTTCTGCCCAAAGAAATCATGGAAGGGGGAAAGGGACCCACATGTACAAAAATATTTATAGCTGCTCTTTACGTGGTAGCAAGGAATTGGAAGTTGAGGGGGTGCCCATCAATTGGGGAATGGCTGGACAAGTTGTGGTATATGAATACAATGGAATACTATTGTGCTGTAAGAAATGATGAGCAGGAAGAGTTCAGAGAAACCTGGAGGGTCTTACGTGAGCTGATGATGAGTGAGATGAGCAGAACCAGAAGAACATTGTACACAGTATCATCAACATTGAGTGTTGACCTACTGTGATGGACTATATTCTTCTCACCAATGCAATGGTACAGAAGAGTTCCAGGGAACTCATGATAGAAGAGGATCTCCAAATCCAAGAAAAAAAAAGAAAGAAAGAACTGTGGAGTATAGATGCTGATTGAACCATATTATTTCTTTTGTTTTGGGTGCTGTTGGTTTTTTTTTTTCTTTCTAATTTGAGGTTTTGCATCACTGCTCTGATTCTTTCTCTTGTAACAGGATTAATGCAGAAATAGGATTAATGTTATTATGTGTATATATATGTGTGTGTGTATATATATATCTATATGTATATGTATAGAGATATATAGATATAACCTATATCAGATTACCTGCTGTCTAGGGGAGGGGGGAGGGAGGGGAGGGAGGGAGAAAAATCTGAAATTGTAAAGCATGTATAAACAAAAGTTGAGAACTATCTTTACATGTAACGGAAAAAATAAAATATCTCATAAGAAAAAAAAAAAAGAATTGGCTCAAGGAGGGAATAATGTACACACTCAATTTGGTGGAGTAATCTCTATAACCTTGCAGGAAAATAAGAGGGGAAGGGGATAAAGAGAGAGGGGCAAAAGAAGGAAGGGCAGAGTGGGGGAGGGGACAGACAGAAGCAAATCCCTTTTGAAGAGTGATAGGATGAAAGAAGAGGGATAATAGAATAAATATTATGGGGAAGGGAATAGGATGGAAGGGAAACAGTTAACAATAGTAAACATGAAAAAGAGAAAAGGGGAAAAAATTGTACAAAAAATATTTATAGCAACTCTTGGTGGAGGCTAAGAATTGAGAATCAAGGGAATGTCCATCAATTGAGGAATGATGGAAAAAGCTGTGTTATATGATTGTAGTGGAATGGTCTTGTGCTACAGGAAATGACAAACAGGATGATCCCAGAAAAACCTGGAAAGACTAATGAACTTTGGTGTATAGTGAAGTGAACAGAGCTGGGAGGACATTGTGTATAGTGACAGCAGTATTGTTCAATGAGCAATTGTGAATGACTTAACTACTCTCACCAATGCAATGATTCAAGACAATCCCAAGGAAGGAATGAGGAAGCTTACTATGCACCCCCATAGAAAGAACTGATAAAAAGAACACTTGTGGATTGTACATATATGTGAAGGCCAAAATTTGATATATGGAGTGTTATTTGGGTGACTCACCTTAATACTGGGGTCCTGGAAATATGAGGGACCCTTTTAGATATTTCTCCCAGGCAAATAAGAAAGGAACCTCTAAGCTTTAGTTCACAAAAGGATCAGATTTTATTACTTGGGAATTAATTAAACAACAAAGGTGAAACTAATAAAAATCAAAGATAAGGAAATAGGAAAATAGAAATACAGATAGATATTCTTAACTCTAAACTTAGCCTGTGCAATCTCAGACCGTTTCTAGTTTAGGTAGTTCAAAGGAATTTAGGGTTTTCCGTAAGTAACTCACCCAACACCTGAACAGCCTGCCGGTCTAAGGTTGCTTCGAACGCTACCAGGACAGCAGTCCCCAGACAGAGAGGACAAACTCGAGTTTTAGAAGTGACTCGAGAGCTAGCATTCCAGAAGTGCCCTCCAACCTCCCTTCAGGGAGCCTTCAATCCTTTCTCCCCCAAAAGGGGAGGTCCTTCAAAAGCTGCCTATACCACAAATAATTTTTACCACATTCATAACCTGGTTGTGATCTTATGGAGGGGGGAGGAAAGAAAGGGGGGAGGAAAGGGAGGGAGGGAGGGAGAAAAATTTGGAACTCTAAATTTTATGAAAATGAATGTTGAAAACTACCCTTACATGTAACTGGAAAAAATAAAATAAATGTTTGTTGCTTAATTTCACTTAAAATGAGATCAGAATTAATTCAATTATACCTGGATCTATATTCCAAGTGATATCACATAAAACCTTAATTTATAATTTTAATTATTTAGTATTTTATTTTACAAAGGAACTATTTATTTGAATCATTTGATATTATGGGATTTCCTGACTTTAAACTATTCCACTACAAAAGATTTTTAAAGTGGCAGTATATAACAGATTTTAACTATAATAAATCTAATTGTACTTAAGAACCATTTGTAATCAAATACCTCCTATCCCCTATAGCAGAAACTGCCTTGTGAAAAGAGAGAGGCATAGGACATGTGGCAGCCTCCATTTTGATCCTAGCCCCCTGTAACTTTGTCTAGTGGCTTTTAAATCAAGCTACAAAATTTTCATTCTCAATCTTTTTACTTAAAACAAACTTCTTCACACTCTCTCAACATGCTTAAATCATCTGACACTGGCAAAAGGGGAATTAAGCCAATATTTTACTAAAGACCTGTTTTTCCAAAGTTAAATCCAGGGGATTCTCTTCATTAATTTGCCTATTACAAAATTTGGGTGTTTCCTAGGAAATCCTTGATTGTCTACTTAACAGTTTTGGAAAATTAAAAAAAAAAAACACACATACATATTCACCCTTCTCATTACCTAGAAGCTCTTAACCTTGTAGGGTTGGTAGAGTTAATTTATGGATCAAAAGAGCCTTCGCCAACATTAATTACTTTAAAAAAACCAGGTTTTACAATGTTCACTTAAGGCTATGATAAGAAAAAAAATCCATGATCAAAGTATCTTTAAAAACTTAGTTTTGAGGGCAGCTAGGTGGCACAGTGGATAAAACACTGGCCTTGGATTCAGGAGGACCTGAGTTCAAATCTGGGGCAATGCAAGTTAGCCCCACAGAAGCAGCGAATTTTCCAGAAGGCTCCCTGTTATCTTGTTACCTTCATACTTGCTCTGAGAAGGCTACATCAAACAGTATGAAAGTGAAGTTCACCAAATTCTTAGACAGAAACAGACATAAAAATAAATGTGAAAACTTAGGCAGAGAAAGGCATATAACAAAACACATGAATGCTTACCCAGGTAAGTCAGATTATAGCCATTGTCCTGGCAGGAAGTTCCTCTGAAGGAGAAACTCTCCAAGTGAGCCCATGAAAGGGAGCTTTTTTTTTAAGAATCTGGAGTGAGCTGAGGTAATGGTGTGGCATGAAATTTGGGGTCAAATTGATTGTGAGTCGTCCCAAAAGAATTACAAGACTCAGTGACTCAGTTTCTGAAGTTTTATTGCAATATTGTGGGTGACCACAGGGAGAGAACCAGAAAAGTAGAAAGGTATCTCTCAAATAAGGAAAGGAAAGACAGGTATATTTATAGTATGAATAAATTGATTATCAGTCTCATTATAATAAACACCTTTGGGAGGTATAGGGGAGGGCCTATCCTTCTCATTATAATATTCTCCACCTAGGGGTGTTACAGGGGAGGGCTTATCCTAATTTGGAGTTCCTGGGGTCCTAAACCAATCCCTGAGGCGGGTACCTTTTTCAGTGGAGGTGTGTTTTGGGGGTTTTGGGGGTCATAAGTTGAATATGGGGACAAATTTGGCCTTTTCTGCGCATGTCTCTTTCTGATTCCATTGGCTAGTTTCAAAATATAATCATTTTTCTTTAGAATATCTATAGCCTTATCTTTTCCTTTATTGTTATTTTGACCTGATCCATTTTGGTCCATTATGGATGTTGATCACTGTGGGTATGAGAACCTAGCATTTTGACTTGTAAGTTATCCATTAACTGGGATCTAACTCCCTTTTAGAGCTCATATCTGAATTAAAGCTTGGATCTTAGGTTTTTCTATTAACCCCTTTTTGCCTCCTACATCAGTACGACCTGACGCCTATCAGAGTGGCAAATATAATAAAAAAGAAAAATGTTGGATGTTAGAAAGGATGTGGGAAAACTGGGACACTAATCCACTGTTGGGGGAGTTGTGAATGCATCCAACTGATGTGGGATGTAATTAGGGTCAAATTGATTGTAAGTCATCCCCAAAAAATTACAAGGCTCAATGTGAGAAACTGGGGGGAGGGGTTGTCCCCTCTCAGGTAATAGTTAGACTGAGAATAAACCTACTGGGGATTGTGTATGCAGATTGAGGGATCTTGTCTGGGAAAGTGGATTGGATGGTACTCAAATGCTAATATACACAAATGGGGGGTGGGCCTCTCTCCTAGTCTGGGAGAGGTCTGCCTCTCCTCTTTCCCCCTGCCTAGTGAACAAAATCACATGATTGGGGAAACCCTGGGCTGATCACATGAGGGAGGAGTTTGAAGGGCTGTTCCTGTGTTAACTCCCCCATTGACAATACTGCATTCTTATTGGCTAGTTTTTGTCGCCAGTGTTTGGCAGACTGCAGCTGGGGAAGAAGGGAGGGGCCAGTCCACTAAGGGACAAAAGGGCTCCTGAGCCCTATGCTCACCACCATTTTCCACTAGGGAACAGGCCTATTCTTGTGGGAATGTAAATAAAGGTTTTTTTAAACTTCTCCAACTCTGGGGTCCCAGAAATTCTTAAATGCTTTTTCTTACACTCAGTGACTCAGTTTCCCAAGTTTTATTGCGATACTGTGAGTGAACACAGGGAGAGAACCAGAAAAGTGGAAAGGTATCTCTCGAATAAGAAAAGAAAATAGTTATCTTTATAGTATAGATAAATTGACTATCAGTCTCATTATCATAATCTCCATCTTAGGGAGGTACAGGGGAGGGCCTATCCTAATTTGGAGTTCTTGGGGTCCTTAGGTACCTTTTTCCATGGAAGTGTTTTTGGGGTTTATACGCCATAAGGTGAATCTAGGGACAAATTTGGCCTTTTCTGAGCATGTCACTTTTTGATTCCCATGCTTAGTTTCAAAATATCTTCATTTATCAGTAGAATTTCTATGCCTTGTCAGTGTATCATTGTTATAGTTAAGGTCTCTATGACTTGCCTCTGTATGTTCTTGTTATGGGTACTGATGAACCTAGGCTCTGACTTTTATTAATGAAGACTCAAGTCTTAAGTTATCCATTAACTGGGGTCTGAATCCCTCTTAGAGCTCAGATCTAAATTAGACCTTGGGTCTTAATCTTTTCTGTTGACCCCATTTTTGCCTCCTATATCACAACCATTCTGGAGAGCAATTTGGAACTATGCCCAAAGAGCTATAGAATTGTGCATACCCTTTGATCTAGCAATACCACTGCTAAGCTTATATCCCAAAGACATCTTCAAAAAAGAGAAAAAGACCTATTTATACAAATTTTTTTTAGTAACTCTTTTTGTGGTGGTGGCTAAAAATTGGAAATTGAAGGCAACTAGGGGGGTGGCTAAACAAGCTGTGGTATATTATTGTAATGGAATATTATTGTGCTGTAAGAAATGATAAACAGGATGGTTTCAGAAAGTCTTGTCTTAACTCATTTAAAGAATTTTTATCAAAAGGGAAAAATTAAGAAGTGCTAAAGTTGATCAGTAACTCTTGCTATCTCTTCAGTGACCTGTGGCTTAGGATAATTGTGGATGAAAGCCCTTACATGAGAACTTTCTTTTGCATGTAAAAATAATACAAAGTGATTAGTTGTGGAATTGTTTCAAGTAACCCTAATTTGTATTTTGTGATCTTGTCCAAATTATATCTATGTCTTAACTATTAATAGGACTTTGGAATTACAAACTCAATAACATCCTAGCAAGTAACAAAGTTAACATCTAGGGTAAAAAAAAAAAAGATGACTTTGTAACAGGGAGAACTTTGCCTTTTTTCCCCAGTGGTTTTCTTCACAGGATAGTTTTAGATGTATATTTTATTTCATTCTCTAATAAATAGAATGATTGGATTTAATTTAGTCTTTAAGAAGAATTTTGGAAGGGACCATGCTTTCTCTAATGAGCTACCTAGTTAGATCACCTTCCAGTAAAGCTGCAACCATGCATCCTAAAAAAAAGAGAAAAGAATGGAGAGGGGAAGAGGGCTAAATTGGGCAGAGAAAGGAAATTTAGGGAAAATTATCTCAAATACTCAAGGTGCACAAGTAGATATCTATACAGAAAAAGAGGAGGAGGTGGGAGGGAGCAGCTGACACTTGAACCTCACACTCATCTAAACTGGTCAAAAGAGGGAAGAATACATAGGCACACACACATATGCATCTCAATGAGGAATAGGAGAGAAAGTTGAGAAAAGGGTTTTTTGAGAGAGGTAGTTTAAAGATTAGAGTTAGTCCTAAACAAAACAAATTCTAAGGATATACAAAATATTTATAGCTCTTTTTTAGGTAACAAAGAATGGGAATCTGAGGAACTGCCTATAAAGTGGAGAATGGTTGAACAAGTTGTGTTATATAAATGTGATGGAATACTGCTGTGTTGCAATGACTAAACACAGTTGCAAAGGACTCGTGATGAAATGTGCTATCCACTAAGAAAAGGCAGTTTTCAGATGAAGAAATCAAAGCTATTTATAGTAATTTGAAAAAATTCTCTAAATCACTATTGATTAGAGAAATGCAAATTAAAACTACTGCTTATTATTTTAAGGAAAGCTCTCTAGTGTTTTTATTAGGAATGGGTGCTGTATTTTGTCAAAAGCTTTCTCTGCATCCATTGAGATAATCATGATTTTGGTAGTTTTCTTATTGATATAGTTGATTATGTTAATAGTATTCCTAATGTTGAATCAGCCCTGCATTCCTGGTATAAATCCCACCTGGTCATAGTGTATTTTCCTGGTGATCACTTGCTGTAATCTCCTTGCTAATATCTTATTTAAGATTTTTGCATCAATATTCATTAGGGAAATTGGTCTATAATTTTCTTTCTCTGTTTTTGCTTTGCCTGGTTTTGGTATCAACACCATGTTTGTGTCATAAAGGGAGTTTGGTAGAACTCCAACTGTTTGTCCAAATAATTAGAATAATATTGGAATTAATTGTTCTTTAAATGTTTGGTAGAATTCACTTGAAAACCCATCTGGCCCTGGAGATTTTTTCTTAGGGAGTTCATTAATGGCATGTTCAATTTCTTTTTCTGATATGGCCTTATTTAAGGATTTTATTTCCTCTTCAGTTAACCTGGGCAGTTTGTATTTTTGTAAATACTTATTCATTTCATTTAGATTGTCAAATTTATTGGCATACAGTTGGGCAAAATAGTTCCTAATTATTGCTTTAACTTCCACTTCATTGGTGGTGAAATCACCCCTTTCATTTTTGATACTGGTAATTTGTTTTTCTTTCTTTCTTTTAATCAAACTAACCAATGGTTTATCTATTTTATTGTTTTTTTCATAAAACCAGCTCTTAGCTTTATTAATTCTATAGTTTTCTAGCTTTCAATTTTATTAATTTCTCCTTTAATTTTCAGAATTTCTAATTTAGTATTTAATTGGAGATTTAAAATTTGTTCTTTTTCTAGCTTTTTAAGTTGCATGCCCAATTCATTGATCTCCTCTTTCTCTTTTTTATTGATGTAAGCAGTTAGAGATATAAGATTTCACTGCTTTGGCTGCATCCCATAGATTTTGGTATGTTGTCAAATTATTGTCATTCTCTTGGATAAAGTTATTGATTATTTCTATGATTTGTTGTTTGACCCACTCATTCTTTAGAATGAAATTAATTTTCAGTCTACCTTTCCATGGCTCTTTATTACATGTAATTTTTATTGCATCATGATCTGAGAAGGATGCATTTACTATTTCTTCCTTTCTACATTTAACTATGAGGTTTTTGTGCCCTAATACATGGTCAATTTTTGAAAATGTGCCATGTACTGCTGAAAAAGGTATATTCCCTTCTATCCCCATTCAGTTTTCTCCAGACATCTATCATATCTAACTTTTCTAACACTCTATTCACATCTTTAACTTCTTTCTTATTTATTTTGTGGCTAGATTTATCTAATTCTAAGAGAGGGAGATTCAGATCCCCCCACTAGTATAGTTTTGCTGTCTATTTCCTCTTGTGTGGGGACCAATTTTCAATTGGGGAGTGTTAGCTAAGCGGCTCTCCGCAATATTGGGGCAAGGAAGGAGACTGGCAGCCTCCCTCAAAACAGAATAGGATTTATTTTAACAAGAATGAACTTAAAAAACACAAACAGGATCAGTTAGATCAAGGGAAAGGAAATAAAATGGAGAAAGGGAAATTATAAAACCTGAAGAAATACCTCCGCCCAGTAATCAGCTGAGAATACACAGCAGAGCTCCTGTCACCTTCCAGCTTCCAGCTAGAATGCTGGGAAAAAACCAACTTCCTTCCTCCCCACAAACTCCACACAGCCCCAGCCAATTGGGTGGCTGCTCTGACAGTCACATGACTGCCCTCACTAGGCTTCCAATCATTATAATTTTGCCAGGCCCATGTAGGCATCGGCAAGTGGTGATGACATGAGGTGCTAGCACCATGGCAACGGCTACAACCAGTTTGTGGAGCCCCAGGCCAGTGCGTGCCGAGGCATAAAAACCTCAAATAACAATTAATTCTTTACACTTGTAACCCATTTAACTTCTCCTCTAAGAATTTGGATGCTATACCACTTGTCGCATACATGTTTAGTATCGATATTTCATTTTCTATAGTACCTTTTAGCAAGATGTAGTTTCCTTCCTTATCTCTTTTAATTAGATCTATTTTTGCCTGCGCTTTGTCTGAGATAAGGATTGCTACCCCTGCTTTTTTGACTTCAGCTGAAGCATAATATATTCTGCTCCAACCTTTTACCTTTACTCTGTGTGTATTTCTCTGCTTCAAATGTATTTCCTGTAAACATTCATCATTTTTATTACCAGCTGTCTATTTCCCTCCATTCTATTTACCCCCTTTGTACTTTTTCCCCCTCTTTCCCCCTATTCCTCCTCATCAAAGTTTTGCTTCTTACCCCTGCCTCCCCCAATGTGCCCTCCCTTTTATCAGCCCCCCCTTTCTTTACCCTTTTCTCCCCTGCTTCTGCCCTCCCTTCTATTAGCCCCCCTTTTCTCCTTTCCCTTTTACTTCCCTCAAGAATATGCTAAGTTTCTTTATCCAAATAAACATATATATTATTCCCTCTTTCAATCAAATCTAGTGAGAGTAAGGTTGAAACAATGTTCCCCCTCCCTTATTTCCCTCTATTGTAATAGGTTTTTTGCACCTCTTCATATGATGTAATTCACCCCATTCCACCTCCCCTTTCCCCTTCTCCCCACAAACTACTTTTTAACCCCTTAATTTTCTTTATATCATCACATCAAAGACAATGTATATTTATACCCTCTGTATATAATCCTTCTGTCTGCCCACCCCCATATATATACATATATATACATATATGTATGTATGTATGTATGTATGTATGTATGTATACACACACATATAGTTCTTAAGAGTTATAGGTATTATTTTCCCATGTAGGAATGTAAACAGTTTAACCTTATTGAATGACTTTTTCCCCCCCTTGTTTACCTTTTTAAACTTCTCTTGAGTCTTGTATGTTAAGATCAAATTTTCTATTCAGTTCTGGTCTTTTCATCAGGAAACTTTGAAAGTCCCCTATTTCATTGAATCTTTTCCCCTGAAAGAGAATGCTCAGGTTTGCTGGTTAATAGATTCTTGGCTGCAATCCAAGCTTCTTTCTGGCTGCTTGGAGTATTTTCTCCTTCACCTGGTAATTCTGGAATTTGGCTACAATATTCTTTGGAGTTTTCCTTTTGGGGGTCTCTTTTAGGAGGTGATCAGTGGATTCTTTCAATGATGATTTTATCCTTTGATTCTATAATATCAGGGCAGTTCTCCTTAATAATTTCTTGGAATATGGTGTCTAGACTCTTTTTCTGATCATGGCTTTCAGGCAGTCCAATGATTCTCAAATTGTCTCTCCTGGATCCGTTTTCCAGGTCGGGTGTCTTTCCAATGAGGTATTTAACATTTTCTTCTATTTTTTTTTTTATTCTTTTGATTTTGTTTGACTGATTCCTGGTGTCTCATGGAGTCCTTAGTTTCCAATTGTCTAATTCAAATTTTTAAGGCATTATTTTCTTCAGTCAGATTATGCACCTCCTTTTCCATTTGGCCAAACGAACTTTTTAAGGAATTGTTTTCTTCAGTCAACCTTTGTGCTTCCTTTTCCAAGCTGCTGATTCTTTTTTCATAATTTTCTTGCATTGCTTTCATTTTTTCTTCTACTTCTCTCAATTGATTTTTTAAATCAAGAAGGCTTTTTGTTCTTGAGACCAATTTATCTTCCCTCTTGAGGCTTCACATGTAGGCAATTTGGGAGTATTGTCTTCATCTGAGTTTGTGTTTGCCTCTTCCCTGTTGATACAGAAGCTCTCAATGGTGAGAGCTCTTTTTTGTTTCTTACTCATATTGCAGCTTATTACTTTTTGCTTGTGACTTTCTGCTCTGAGGCCTCTATGGCTTGCAGATTTCTCACCGCCCTGGGCTTGCACAGGGATAGACAGGCCTGGTTGCACCCGTAATGTGGGTGGCCCCCTAGCTGGAAGCCTGCCCTCTCAGCTGGTGCTTGGTGGATCTCACCACTTGTCTGCTGTGCCACTAGCCCACTGAGCCAGGATCAAGGGGCCTCAGTTGCTTCCCACTGACTTTTTCCAATCCAATCCATGCTCTGCTGTGCTGAGGTGCGCTGGACTTCTCCCCTGCCCAAGTGAGAATGACCTTTCCTGAAGTCTTTTAAATCATCTCCATTTGGAAATTGTGATCCTCTTTCTTTTTGTGGGTTCTGTAATTTCAGAATCTGTTTAGAGGCTTGATTTAATGTTTTTAAGGGAAATTTGAGAGAGCCCGGGGAGTTTACTGACTTCTCCACCATCTTGGCTCTGCTCCCCTCCTCCTACTTGCTTTTGTCAAATATTAAAATATAGCTTTTGTATCTGCCTGTCTCCTACAAACAGATCAGAGAAACAATGTTTAATCTCTCCTACACATTAATAAACAGATCAGAGAAATAATGCTTAATTTCTCCTACAAATCAGAGACAGAAAAAACATACCTGTCCTCCTATGAAAATAGATCAGAGACTGACAGAAAAAACATATCAATTTAATATTTTATTGCCCCATGAAGAAAGTTAACAAAACACATGATCATGTGGAGACTTCCCTCCTAAGAGAGAAGCTCAGAGGACTCCCCATTTCTGAGGGTATATAAGGTTTTAGTCCACTAATTACAGGGCGTTGTCAGTTTCAATAGTATGATACAGAAATCAAGCCAGAAGCAAAAAGTAGTTTAACAATTTCAATTAAAATACAGAAGCATCATGATAAGACTACAGGATTCCAAAAAAGCATTTGGCAAGGATGAGGATACCCAGATGTTACCATAAGATAGGGACTTACTATCCTGAGGGAAAAGAAGTCACTAGGTAAGGTCTTTTATCTACTAGTTATCTGGGTTCAGGTTTGGTGTTCAGTTGAAGGACATCTTGCTCCTATTAATCCTATTAATCCAGGGTTTTATAAAACTCCCCTTGGATAATAAGGTACCTTCATCAAATCCAGGTGATCCATATATTCATATTAACACTTTGTAATTCCCTCCCCTTTTTTTGTTTTGTAAACATACAAAAAACCCACATCGGTTTTTTTTACCCAGTGGGATAGTTTTCCATAGTGATCCATTCCCCAGCCATATATTCCTCTCTCCTAATAAATCATTTTATTTTACTAGATTCATGAAGAACTTTCAATTCTTTGGATGAGCTAGCCTTCTCCCCCCCCCCCCCAATCCAGATCCTAAGTCCACTCAATAGATCAATGATATCAGGAAGGTGATGTCATGACTTGCAAGTGAATTGATTTAAGTGAGGCACTGCTGTGCAAAATCAGGAGCCATCTGGGATGACTGGAGATGTCGGATGCAGTGGGAGACCTTTGCCTTTTTAAGCTAAGGTCTCAGTTTCTCTGAGGCAAGAGTGATTAAGGCTAGGTAAGAAATGTAGAAAAAATGGCCTCTATTACCTAGTCAAAAAACAAAACAAAACAGTCTGTGAAGCAAGACTTGCAAGGTTTCTGGATGTGGAAAAAGGTGGGCTCCTCTCAGTGGATTGGAGCTTTCCGGGGGAACAATTACAGGTGATTTAATGTCAGGGAAGTGGACTCAGGTTCAGCTGGGGAATTGATTAGAATTGAAGCAGGATAGGGCAGCTAGGTGGCGCAGTGGATAGAGCACCGGCCCTGGAGTCAGGAGTACCTGGGTTCAAATCCAGCCTCAGACACTTAACACTTACTAGCTGTGTGACCCTGGGCAAGTCACTTAACCCCAATTGCCTCACTAAAAAAAAAATAAAGAATTGAAGCAGGTACTCAAATGTTAATATCCACAAATGGGGGTTGGGTTTCTCTCAGTTGCATTAAAGGTCTGTCATTCCCTCCCCCCCCCCCCCCCCCAGCAAACAAAATCACATAATTCAGGGAAACCCTAGACTGGTCATGTGGGGGAGGAGTTTGAAGGGTTGTCCCTGTGTCACCTCCCCCATTGGTTACACTGCATTCCAATTGGCTAGTTTTTGGCTCCAGTTTTTGGCAGGCAGATTGTAATCCTTGAGTAATTGGGGAAGAAAGGGAGGGGCCAGTCTCATTAAGAGATAAAAAGGCTTGGGAGCCTCCATTTTGTTGCCATTCCACTAGGGGATGGCCCTTCTTGTGAGAATAAAAATAAAGAAGCTTTTTGACATACCTCCAATGCTGAGTTCCAGAAGATTTTTTTTTTTTGGAGTGCTATTTCTCACTATGGCCAAAAAAACCCAATTATTATTTACACTCACTCGGATTCATCAAAAACCAGACAATGACCAAGTGAGGCTTTTGCTCAAACCTCTTGTTGACCAATCTGTGAGAACCAGAGTGATTTGGCTTCCTTTCTTTCTTCCTTCCTTCTAATCAGAAGTGTGAACTAAATGTGAAAGAGGCCCAACATCAAGCAATGAAAAATGAGTTTTACACTAAGTGCAAAAAGTTGTTGATCAATTTAGGAGTATTTGAAAGGCAGTACATTTGGATTATTTGAGAGTACAAACCCCAAGGAGTTTTAATAAAACCAGCAATCTACTCAGTAATCAGTGATTTGCATATCTGGTAGCCTAGAGGAAAGAGTGTCAAACTCTGGAGAAGTAATCACTCCAGGGGAAGGAGAATATCTATAGAGCTTAAATAAAACCAGCAAGCTATTTTGTAATCAAGGATTTGCATATCTGGTAGCCTATAGGGATAGGAGATTATTTCTGGCTTCAACCTTTGTTTCAGTCTCTTCTCAATTCCTTTGACTGGAGGAACAACATATAAACTTTGGAAGATTGGAAAATTTGGACTTTTCATCACTATCTAAGCAGCATCTCTGGGACAGCAATGGCTATGGGAAGTGTCTACATCAAGAGCTGTGGAAAAACTAAAAGCACTGGGGAAAGACAGCTTCAGTACTCTTCAAAAAGCATAAAAGCTACACTAGGCCTAAAGGGAATTTCATGAGGATCACTCTGTACAAAGAGCAACCAGAAACTGTGAATCACTCCTTTGCCCCATGTGTTCTCTATATTTCAACCTACTTTACCTATGTACAATACGTACAGAATTTTAGGGGATTTTTTGGTACCACTTGATCTTACTGTTATGGGGATGCAGTGGGACCCCAAGAAACCTAAAGACCCCAACTTCCAAGGCCAATGGAAAAACATCTCTCCTACCTCAGATATGAGGTGTGGCAAGACATGACCCCAGCATGCTAATAAGCTAAATCAAGGTCTACAACTAAATTAAGAACACCTGATTGGTAATTAATTGGTTTTGTTTCAAGTTTTAAGAAAAAATTCTAATATTGTTTTAAGGTAATATGTTTTTCAATTTTCTTATAATATATAATTTGGTTACTGTTAAAAAGGGAATGAATGGGTTAGGAAGCTGTTGGTCTGCTGACCACATGTTCTGAAGCACTATGATTGAGAATCTTATATTATTAACTAAGCTATTTGGAGTTACATAGATATTTTTTAAAAAGAGAAACAGAGTCTTTTTCTCTCTCTTTCTCTCCATCCTTCCCTCCCTGATGCTGACTGCAGAGGTATCAGGGAGGTGAGTGAGAGAGGGAATAAGTACAGAGAATTTTATATGATTGGTAAAATCAAGTAGAAAGAAAGTTGTAGGAGGCAGAGCCAAGATGGTGGAGGAAAGGCTATAACTTTTGGTGCTCTCAACCAATCCATACACATACCTTAAAAAAAAAATGCCATAAGACAATTCTTGGGGCAGCAGAGCCTACAGGGGAACAGAGAGAGGTCATTTTCCAGCCAAAGACAGCTTAAAAAGAATGGCAGGGTAGGCAACTAGGTGGTGCAGTGGATAGAGCACTGGCCCTGGAGTCAGGAGTACCTGTGTTCAAATCCGGCCTCAGACACTTGACACTTACTAGCTGTGTGATCCTGGGCAAGTCACTTAAGACTCATTGCCCAGTAAAAACAAAACAAAACAAAGCAAAACAAAACAAAAAAGGTGGCAGGGAAGTTTTGCCCTACTGGGGTAAGAGAGGCACACAGCACATGGCACAGATCCAGCCCCTGGCAGGCCATACCTCCAAGAGCCTCAAAATCATCAGTATTAGCAGCTGCTTCTGAAACTCAGCTCATGGACTGGTGAAGGGGTCCAGAGGTTGGCCTGGGGGAAATAGTGAGGGTCTCTGCAGGAGCAGAGGCAGAGTACTGCTGTGTTTTTCAGGAAGCAGACATGAGTGGCAGTGACCTAGTGGAGGAAGGGCCCAGGCATGCCAACTTTGTGACCATAGAGAATCAGATTTCAAACAGATTTCTGCTTCTGGGTTAAAGAGCAAGTGGGCTTATGGTTACTTACAGACTGGGAGGGCTGAGAAGAAGCCTCTACTTAAATTGTTCCACCTGGGACCTCCTGAAGCTTGGGACAGTGCATCCTGGAAGCAGTGCTCCACTTTAAGAAGGAGTTAAAAGCCAAGAAACAGGTGGGCAAGATGAACAGGGAGAAAAAGCAGTGGACAATTGAAAGTTTCTTTGGTGACAAGGTAGATCAAAATATACCTTCAGAAGAAGATAACAAAGTCAAAGCTCCTACATCCAAAGCTTCCAAGAGAAATATGAATTGGTCTCAGGCCATGGAAGTGCTCAAAAAGGACTTTGAAGATAAAGTAAGAGAGGTAGAGGAAAAAATGGAAAGAGAAATGAGAGAGATGCAGGAGGGTCATGAAAAAAAATTCAACAGCTTGAAAGGTCAAATTGGCCAAATGGAAAAGGAGATACAAAACTCTCTGAAGAAAATCACTGCTTAAGAATTAGGATAGAGCAAATAGAAGCTAAGGAGTTTATGAGAAATCAAGACACAATAAAGCAAATCCAAATGAATAAAAAAAGATAGAGGGCAATAAAAAATATCTCCTTGGATAAACAGCTGACCTGAAAAATAAATCCAGGAGGGATAATTTGAAAATCATTGGACTACCTGAAAACCATAATCAAAAAAAGAACTTAGACATCATCTTCCAAGAAATTGTCATGGAAAATTGCCCTGATATTCTAGAATCAGAAGGTAAAATAGAAATTGAAAGTATCCACTTATCACCTCCTGAAAGAGATCCCAAAAGGAAAACCTCCAGAAATACTATAGCCAAATTCCAGAGCTCCCAAGTCAAGCATAAAATATTGTAAGCAGCCAGAAAAAAAGAATTCAAGTACTATGGAGCCACAGTCAGGATAGCTCAAGATCTAGCAGCTTCTACATTAAAGGACTGGAAGACATGGAATATGATATTCCAGAAGGCAAAAGAACTGGAATTACAACCAAGAATCACTTACCCAGAAAACTGTGTATAATCTTTCAGGGGAAAAATGGGACTTCAATGAAAAGAGGACTTTCAGCCATTTGTGATGAAAAGACCTGAACTGAATAGAAAATTTTACCTTCAAATATAATACCCTAAAGAAGCATAAAAAGGTAAACAGGAAAAAGAAATCATGAGGGATATTAAAAGGTTAAACTGTCTACATTCCTACATGGGAAGATGATACTTCTAACCCATAAGAACTTTCTCAGAATTAGGACAGCTGAAAGGAATGTATTTAGACAGAGGGCACAAGTGTGAATTGAATATGAAGGGATGACATCTGTGAAGCATTTTTTTGTTTATCCTTTTTTTTTTTTTTGTGGGGTAGGCAGGGTGGGGTGGCTTATGTCTGGGACCAAATTTGGGCTCAGAGCCTCCTGGGTCCAGGGCTGGTGCTTTGTCAACTGTGTCACCTAGCTTCCCCATGATGACAGCTTTAAAATAAAGTTAAGGAGTAAGAGGAATACACTGGAAGAAAGGGAGAGGTAGAATGGAGTAAAGTAGTTCACATAAAAGAAACAAGAAAAAGTTTGAGTGGAGAAGAGGGGGAAAAATCAGGGGAGTGAGTGAACCTTACTCTCGTCAAAGTTGGCTCAAAGAGGGGATAACATACACACTCAAGTGGGTATAGTAATATATCTTGCCCTGAGGGAAAATGGGAGGGGAGGGGGATAAGTGGGGAGAGGTGAGGGAAGGGAGGGCAGATTGGGGGAGGGGGCAGTAAAAAGCAAAACACTTTTTTTTTTTGGTGAGGCAATTGGGGTTAAGTGACTTGCCCAGGGTCACACAGCCAGTAAGTGTCAAGTGTCTGAGGCTGGATTTGAACTCAGATCCTCCTGAATCCAGGGCCATTGCTCTATCCACTGCACCACCTAGCTGCCCCAAAGCAAAACACTTCTGAGGAGGGATAGGATGAAAGAAGATAGAAAATAGAGTAAATATCAAGGGGAGGGAATAGAATGGAGGGTAATACAGTTAGCAATAGTAACTGTGAAAGAAATGAGCAGGATGCTATCAGGACTTAGGAAAAATGCAATCCATCTACAGAGAAAAAACTGATGGCATCTGAATACAGATTGAAGTATAATTTTTTTAATTAGTTCCTCTTTCTAAAGTTATTTTTTCTGTTTTCTTTTACAATCTGACTAATGTGGAGATATTTTGCATGACTGCACATGTATAACTTATATTGAATTACTTGATTTCTTAGGGAGGGGCAGGGAAGGAGGGAGGAAGGAAATTTGGATCACAAAGTTTTAAAAATCCATGTGAAAAGAATTTGGTTTTTGACATGTAACTTGGAGAAAATTCTAAATAGATAAATTTAAAAACAAAACAAAACAAATGAAACAATAAAAATTGTACCCTGTTTGCACTGACAGTGTGAAAAGAGAATCTAAAAGTAAAGTTCGGAAACTTTTGAGGGAAAGGGAAAAAAAACATATTGTCACTTTAAGTGCCTACCTGCAATTAAAACTGTTTCTCTCTAAGACAAAGAGGAAAGCACTGGAAGAATGTTGGGACCAAGGGTAAATTACTATTATTAAGTTGGTAAATTATTGTATGGGAAAGGATACAGAAAAAGAGATTTTCTAGACTCCCCTTAAGTTGTAAACTTGTGAAATTCCTAGACAAGGAATGGTCTTACTGAGAATTTGAGATTGCTTAATTTCTTTCTTTTTTTTTTTCTTTGAGGTTGCTTAATTTCTAATGATTGATTTTTTTTTTGGTTGAGGCAATTGGGGTTAAGTGACTTGCCCAGGGTCACACAGCTAGTAAGTGTCAAGTGTCTGAGGTAAAATTTGAATTCATGTCCTCATGAATCCAGGGCCAGTACTCTATCCACTGAGCCACCTAGCTGCCCTTCTAATGATTGATTTTTACACCAGGATAAGTTTAAACTAAGGAAAAGGAAAAACCAAGTGAAAAATGCTATGTAAAACATGTGTACATTTCCTGGTAAACTTTTTTGCTCATTGCAACTCCATGAGAGTAGAGATTTGCTATTTAAGATAAAATATTTTGGATTGTAATCAATGTTTTTAAAAAAAAATTTTTTTTGTGGGACAATGAGGGTTAAGTGACTTGTCCAGGGTCACACAGCTAGTAAGTGTCAGGTGTCTGAGGCCGGATTTGAACTCAGATCCTCCCGAATCCAGGACCAGTACTTTACCACTGTGCCATCTAGCTGCCCCATCAATATTGTTTTGAGTTTTGAATTCAGGTATAGTTCTCTGGATCATTAAGTTAGTAATCTACCACTTGACTGAATGCCACATTAGTCAGAAAGAATGTGCTGTTACAGGTGGAGGTATCTGGGAAAAAGCCAAGAGGCCAGTCTTGGTTTCATCTAAGGTAGGATCCTTCTGTCTCAGCTTCCCCATTGTGTTCCTGTTGAACAGAAAATGTTTCCCACCTGGATATTTTTGAATCTATCTGGCTACTGGTTGTTGTTTGTGACTCTTACCTGAAATTGATGGAGGTGGCTAAAAGGGTTAACAGATAACCTAAGACTTGAGTTATCAATAGTAGCTAAAAGGGTTAACAGAGAAACTAAGGTTTGTGTTCTTACCAATATGACAGTAACAGAGGGTTCAGTCCCCATTAACCAATACTATATCAACAGAAGCTTATACAGTAACCAGGGACCATTAACCGTTAATAACCATTAATTTTCCTAGATGACAGGACACCTAGAAACCAGATCTTAAAGTAAAGAGACACCATAAACAGAGAGACCCTCTGGCTCTGACAATTTTGAACTTGTCTTTAGGAACATGTGCAGAAAGGACAATATGTGTCCTTAGGTTCATCTTATGACATTTAAACCCTAAAAACACATCCCTAGGGAAAAAGGTACCTGCCTTGGAGGGCGTCTTAGGACCCCAGGTAGTCCAAATTAGGATATGAACCTCCCTAAGGAGGAGATTAAGATAATGAGGAGATAACCTACTTTTCTCACTATAAATATAATCATTTCCATCTCCCAAACTGAGACACCTATCTCCTTTGGGTGATTCTCCCTGTGGCCTCACAGTCTTTTTCTAAATTAATTTTTTTTGGGGGGGTGAGGCAATTGGGGTTAAGTGACTTGACTTGCCCAGGATCACACAGCTAGTAAGTGTCAAGTGTCTGAGGCTGGATTTGAACTCAGGTCCTCCTGAATCCAGGGCCGGTGCCCTATCCACTGTGCCACCTAGCTGCCCCAGCCTCACAGTCTTTTAATAAAACTTGGGAAACTGAGTCACTGAGTCTTGTGATTCTTTGGGATGCCTCATGATAAATTTGATCAATTAAATCCATCCCCATGTCAAAATCACTGGTGACTCTTACCTGAAATCAAACAGAGCTAAGTATGTTTTATCCTGGCTGTTATAATCATGTCCCTGATTTTACTTTTATAGAAAGATTTCTAGAATCAGAGCAAGCAGTCAGAAAATATGAGCACAATGCAAGTTTGTAAGATCTTACTGTTTTCCATATAGATGTGTGGTCACTTGATACGCCAAACAACTAGCTATATTAATACTCAGGGTTGCTATCTGCATGCTAATGCTTATGTGGTATTATGATAAGGCTAAATTAACTGAGTATCTTTTTGGTTTAGAAGAAACTGAAATTCCTCCCCGTTGCAAACACATCAGAGGGGGGGATGGTAGCTAGGAGGATTTATTTAGGCTAAAGATAGTTATGTATTTCATGTTTTCCATTTGGAAAGAAGTCAAAGTATTCTCCTGGAAAGGAGATTCTGGGCCTACTTGAGGCTATGAACCTGCCCAGTCAGGTTTCTGTTACACACTGCGAAGGGCACCAAGCTGTCAACTCCTCCATATCACAAGGGTGCTAAATTGTGTTTTGTTTTGTTTTTTGTTGTTTTTTTTTTGTGAGGCAATTGGGGTTAAGTGACTTGCCCAGGGTCACACAGCTAGTAAGTGTCAAGTGTCTGAGGCCAGATCTGAACTCAGGTCCTCCTGAATCCAGGGCCAGTGCTTTATCCACTGCGCCACCCAGTTGCCCCTCAGGGTGCTAAATTGTCTGCAAAGTCTATTCACCCACCCTAGCCCTGGCCCCTAGCACCGTACTGTGACCCAAGGTATCTCCAAGGAGGAGACCAAATGGGTTAAAAATTCAAGGTTTTGTTCCTGAGAATACAGGATTGTGGTGCTTTCCTTTTGGTTTACTGCTTCTCCCCAAGAATATGACATGGAAATTTGCAGTGGGCCT
Source organism: Dromiciops gliroides (assembly GCF_019393635.1). NCBI lineage: Eukaryota > Metazoa > Chordata > Mammalia > Microbiotheria > Microbiotheriidae > Dromiciops > Dromiciops gliroides. Next base: position 586,867,128 of record NC_057861.1, read on the forward strand.
CCACAATTCACTCACCTGGGTAGGGAAGTTCTAACCTAAAGTCCCTCTTTATGAGCAGGAGCATCTCTAAGATCATCTGAGATATCTGCAATTCCTGTGCCCTCTGCACCCAAACTAATACCACTGGGGCCCTCAAACTTCTCCCTCCTTAAGCCAATCCAAAGACAGGGGAACTACCAGGGGAAGATTGGCAGATAGATTTTACTCACTTACCACTTGTAAAAGGTATAAAGTACTTTTAGTCTTTGTAGATCTTTATTGGATGGGTAGAAGCCTTTCCCAGCAAAACAGAAAAAGGGCAGGATAAAACAAAAGCCCTTCTCAAGTAATAATTCCTAGGTTTGGTTTTCCCAAATCTCTCCAGGGTCATCCTCTCAGCTCCCATAGCTATAAAGCTTATGGGGCAGAATACATGGATTCATGTTTCTTACATTAAACCCCTTGTCCCCTTAGAATCAAACAGTGGGAAAAAGAAGGGCATATATTCCTGTGTACTGGTGGGAGATCTCAAAGTTTCACTTCTGCCAACAGACACCCTGGAATGAGTATTCCTTCTTTGTACTCTCATTTTTAACTTTTGACTCTTCTGCTCCTTGGGCCTATTGTTCCCACACTGTCTACTGACCCAGGGACCGAACCATCCCGCCTATGGCCACTACCCTTACCATCCTCTGGGCTCTCCCATTACTTTTGAATTAGGTACTCTTTGCTACCTGGAGTATTATTATGGAGCATTATTATGCCCTGATTCAATTAGGAGAAGCAGTATCTAAAGCAGAGCCTTTTGGTTTTTTTTTTTATCATAAAAGCATTTTATTATTTTCCAGTTACATGTAAAAATAGTTTTCAACATTTGTTTTAAAAAGATTTTTAGTTTCAAAATTTTCTCCCACCCTCCCTTCCCTCCCCCCTCCCCAAGACATCAAGTAATCTGATATAGGCTATATATGTACAATCACATTTCTACATTAGTCATGTTGTGAAAGAAGAATCAGAACAAAAGGGGAAAACCTCAAAAAAAGAGGGAAAAAAATGACAAAAAAGTAGAAACAGCATAACATTATGGTTCAATCTACATTCAGAATCCACAGCTCTTTTTTCTGGATGTGGAGAACATTTTTCATCATGAATTCTCTGGAATTGTCTTGGATCATTGCATTGCTGAGAAGAGCCAAGTCTTTCACAGCTGATCATCACACAATGTTGCTGTTACTGTGCACAATGTTCTCCTGGTTCTAAAGCAGACCCTTTTGACTGCTGGGTATGTAAGAGACACCCACAGAGCAGAAGAGAACTCTTGGCCCCTAGCTCATGGTTTTAATGCCTCCTGTGACAATTTTTCTGAATGGGGGGGCTAATGTTATTTGATTGTCAAGGTCAATCAAGCAACCTATCTGCTCCTCTAGGATATAAGTTTATTTGTGTGACACCCCTGGCGTCTTGGGCAGAGACTCCTGAAGAAGCTTTTTATGTCCATGGTCCTAATCACTTCTTGCCTCAGACCCTACATCCATTATGGTCAGTGCACCTTGGGTTTTAATGATCCTCATGTAACCCTATACAATTTCCTGTGGTGGATCTGTAAAACTGCAGTGCTTGCCATTCCTTTGGTGAGCTACCTAGAACATGAGGCAGTCCTGACTAATCTGACCTTAGCAATTGAAAAGATTTCTAACAAAACTTCTTTGAGCCTTGATGACCTCCAATAGGACAATAGGATATCCTTAGACTATTTACTTGCTGCCAAAGGTGGGGTATACAAGGTTCAGAATACTTAGTGCTGCATATATGTGAGAAAAACAACTCCTGCTTAATAAATCTCTGGAACTGAGTGGCAGTGATGTGTCAAAGGCTCATTTATTGTCATTCTCGTGAGAATGGGCAACCCAGTGTGCAGCTGGTGGGTGCAAAGAATGGGGCCTTGCAGGCCCTAGTCCCTGACCTGAATGGCCCCTCCCCTTTTTCATCACTGGTCTGATTACTCAAGGGTTACAATCTACATGCAAAAATCAGCTAACCAGAATGCAGTATTCCTAACCCTAATTTCCATAATTATTCTTTGGGTTCTTAGCTAATGGTGGAAGTGATACAGGGACAATTCTTCAATCCTCCCTTATATGGACATAGCTCAGGAGCAAACCTAATTGAGACCATCTCAGGGCTTCCCTGAATCATATGATTTTGTTTGCCAGGGTTGGGGTGGGGGAGGGGAAGGAGACCTTTTTCCTCAAACAGGTCTGGAGGAGTGTAATTTGAATGGTGACTATTCTTATCGAGAGGAGCGCATTCCCCATTTCCTTACAATAATATATCGTGGCAGATATAGCCAATTGATCTCCAGCTCTCTGTACTGGACTTCGTGGTTGTTTTTATACCTATAATTTTTATCATTGTATGCATCTTGCTGTGTAGACCTTGTATTTGTTTTTTGTTTGTTTTTTGGCAGGGCAATGGGTGTTAAGTGACTTGCCCAGGGTCACACAGTTAGTGTCAAGTGTCTGAGACCTGATTTGAACTCAGGTACTCCTGAATCCAGGGTCAGTGCTTTATCTACTGCACCACCTAGCTGCCCCTAGACCTTGTATTTGTAATACTGTCACTTCTTCAGTTGCTTCTGAGATTAAAGCCTTCACTGAAGCTACAATGATGCCCTTGGGACCCTTGGACTACACCCACCAAACTTTTCACTCCCTTTCTCCTTAATTGACAAGGACATTTCTATGCCCCATTTTTCAGCCTTGAAGAAGTTACAGAAGATGGACCATTGCCCCCCTTCTCCCCAGAAATAAGGAGAAGGGGAATATTATGGGAATGCAGTGGGACCCCCAAAAACCTAAAGATCCCAACCCCCAAGGCCAAGAGAAAAACAGCTCTTTCTCCTACCTCAGGTATGAGATGTTGCAGGACATGACCCCAGCATGCTAATAAGCTATATCAAAGTCTGCAAGATGATATGCAGGATATGGATGGATGCTGCATATCCTACTGATCCCTTCAGAGTTATCTTGCCCTTCCTTCCCCTTTCTTTGTTTTGTAAAGATACAAAAGACCAGGTCTTCTCTTACTCCAGCTGGACAGTCACCATGGTGATCTGTTCCCAGCCATATATTCCTCTCCTAATAAATTTCTTTTTATTTCATAAGATTCATGATGAGCTTCTAGTTCTTTGAGTGAGCTAGCCCCGCTGATCCAGATCTCAAGTCTCTCCCAAACATTAATACTCCCTTAGTAAATACCCCTTTCTAAAAGTTAGGTCTGACTGATTAGTTGATATTAACTATAATCATAGGGGAAGCACATGGGTAAGGGCTCATGAACTATAGCATTAGAAAAATATTCTCCTGCCCATCAGAGCCACTGTGAGACTCTGAGGGGACAAGTATCAGCTATGGGGACCTGATCTGCCAATGAAAGTGGGGTTTGGGGGAGTAGCTTGAGAGTTCTCTATAGTGACACCTGCTTTACATTAGCACTGAAAGGTGCCAAGGAAAAGTTGAAAAAGGGCAGAGAAAGCACATAGGCCCATACGCAGGATGGTAACCAGTACTTTGTGTGGATCCTAGGAGGTGGGGCTGGAATAGCCACTCAGAGTTCCACATAAAAGTAAGGCTTCAGGTGGTACACTGAGCTCAAGCTACTCCAACTCCCTCCAGCGATGCAGGCACCTGTAGGACTTCACCTGAGTATAGGTACAAAATCCCTTTGCACATGTACAGACAAGATATGCCAAAGTTCATTGACTTTCAGCCTTTCCCCCTTAATACTTTGGCATACATTCAACCTAGTTTAGGATAAAAAAATTCCCCCAAATAATTCAAAACCTATTTGACTCATCTTGTGCCCATTCCCATAGGATTCTTTCCTAACTTCCCATGACTTGAAAGGAGTATGTTATAGTTTAGAGTACAATTACTGAGTGGAATTGTACTCAATTGTACAATGTTAAAACTCCTAATAAGGTCTGGAATCTCAGCTTCCCCCAGTCATAGTTATTCAGTGTTGACATAAATATGACCTAATTCTGCTGCTTCAGGTCTCAATGGTAGACTGAATCTATCGTCCAAGGACCAAATTATCTTCAAAGAGAGAGGCTCACCTCTTACAAATTGGCCATTAGGTGGGTGATTAATACTTTGTCCATGGCAACCTATTAACACAAACATTTTATATAACCCTCTGTCTCAAGGAACACCACTTCTGTTGTGACAGTTGAGAAATGGTAGGAAAGTGGGAGCTAAGAATTGCACAGTTTTTAGATCATTTATAAATACTAACAATTACTGGCATTCTCAATGTGAGATTTTTGTTAGTTGTCTAATCATTAATGTATTGGGCAAATAGGTGGCGTAGTGGATAGAGTACTGGGCTTGGAGTTAAGAAGACTTGTCTTTCTTACTTCAAATCTGGCCTCACATACTTACTGTGTGACGCTGGGCAAGTCACTTAACCATACTTGCCTCAGTTTTATCATCTGAAAAATGAGCTGGAGAAGGAAATGGCAATAAACTCCAGGATCTTTGCCAAGAAAACCCCAAATGGAGACATAAATATTCTTACATGACTGAACAACAATGAATGTATTGCTGGAAGAATTGAACTATGTCAATATTTATATTCTTGTAAAAAAAACCAGCAACAAACAAACCTGGAAGACAAAAAAAGGTCATTGCTTAAGGAAAGGATGATTTTTCAAGTTCCTTTTGGAGAGACACATATGTTGGAAGAGTTGGTTTTACTGTGTGCCCAAATGCAATAAGAAACATCATTTCATGGGACATTTGGTCTTCTTGCTTTTCAGTGCTTATGATGATCGTATGCCAAAAAAGCCACCATAAAGATATTTGCAGCTTATGTACCAACATGCTTCAGAAAAAGAAGTAGAGAAAGTATGAAGAACTTCACAAGTTGATTCAAAGCAATTCAACATACTCTCTGATAGTTGACTACTTTAAGGCAAAGATAAACATAGGAGAAAATGGAGAATATGTCCTGGAAACAATGATTCAGGACTTTGTTTTGTTTTGTTTTTAAAGACTAAAGGTGTGTAGAAAACTCAAAAGCATTATACTTATATATCATAAATCCCTTATTCAGTTAGGGAGCCAGATAATAAATGCATTTTAAAAGTTCATTCATTCATTCATTTATCTATCATCTATCGATCTATCCATTCATTCATTTATCTATCTATCTATCATCTATCTCTTTATTTTCGGGGTAATGAGGGCTAAGTGACTTGCCCAGGATCATACAGCTAGTAAGCGTCAAGTGTCTAAGGCAAGATTTGAACTCAGGTCCTCCTGAATCCAGGCCTGGTGCTTTAGCTACTGTGCCACCTAGCTGCCCCTAAAAGTTAATTTAAATAAATTTTTTAAAATTTAAGAAATAAAGAAGGGAGTCAGAAAGAAGTGGCCATAGAAAGCATTAAACAACATAACAAAAGGTGAACCTGATTATCTTTACAGACAGGAAATGATTATAGTTATCCCTTGGGGTGGGGAGAAGCATGGCACCCTGAGATTTGGAAAATCCAAGTAAAACTTTTTTTGGCCCTCCCTTTGTACCAGAGAAAAGTCTGAATTATTATAGTATTAAAAGATAAAATATGTTGCTATCATACAATACGGTACATACATTTTAAGCATTTCTGAGTTCCTAAACTTTTTCTGTGTTATCTGCTAGCCTTTTGTAAGGGCTAAAATTCTAGCTAGTCTGTCTAAAATATCTAATGAGTAGTTGCCAATAAATTATAAGCTTTAGCAAGAGTTAGGCTTTTAAGCACTTATTAAGGAGAATAAGAATTTGGTAAAGAGAGAGGGAAAGGCCTAGATTCATCTATCTATTAAAGGGAGAGATCATTCCTAACTCCCTTCTCCACCAGAGTCCCCAGGAAAGAGAGCGAGACAGAGCACCAGCCTCCCCCTTCTTCCTCCCACAAGCAAACATCACTTCCTGACGCCAAAGAAAAGACGCATGGTCCTGTCCTCAGAGGCCCTCTCCTCATGTTGGAGCTTTCCCACAGTAAGTCTCCAGGGGGTGGCATCATTCCAATCGTTACACTTTGCATGCCATCTGGGGCTTCCACAAAACTCCCCCCAAAATTCCCATTTAATTTCTTATGCAGACCCACAATATATTGAAACTTCAATGGGGAAAGATGAGATGTGGAAGGAACTGTAGTTTCTGATGTCTAAGTCTCATAAGAATTAGCTTTCTATGAATAGTCTGACCATCAAGTAGTCAGAGCAAAGGTCAAAATTAAAATCAAATTTGAAGACAAAGAAAAACCGATTCTGGATCTCATTCCAATGGCCTATTCAATTAAACCATTCATAGGATCAGAGATTTAGGGCTACAAGGGACCTTTTCTTGTTGATGTTGTTGTATCCAGTTCTTCAAGACCTTATGATCCATGGGGTTTTCTTGGCAAAGATACTGGAGTACTTTGCCATTTCCTTCTCTAGTGGACTAAGGCAAACAGAGGTTAAGCAACTTGGCCAGAGTCACACAGCTAGATTTGAGTTCAGGTTTTCCTGGCTCCAGGTGCAGTATTCAATCCACCGAGCTACCTAACTGCCTCCTATAAGGGACATTAGAGGCAATTAAGTCCAAACCCAAACTTTATAGATGAGGAACCTGGTTCAGATCATAGAAGAATAAGTACAATAGGAAATGAACAGTACAGTTGTGCATTCACAGCTACAAGCTTGCTAGATGAAAAAGAGAGACCGAGGACCTTCCCCATCCCAGAGGATTCTAGCAATTCTTGCCTAATTGCCATCAGGGAAATCTCTATTTGAGATTTTTGTTTTGTTTTCATACTCAATCTTTTTACAACAGCAAACTAAAAGTCTTTTTGTCATTATGTGTTAAGTCAACAAGAAACATTCAAGACACCTGCATATGCTCTGAATTGGGGAAAAGGGTCCAGAAATAGGCTTGCCAGGACTGCATGTGGATATATAACAGACAGAAAATATTTTGCATGATCTAAGGGTGGGCCTTCATTGACTGTCCAGTCATTAGAATGTATTTTGTATTTATCTATGTTCATGAATCCCTCGCACTCTGCTATAGACTGTTTCATGCTTCATCTTTGTGTTCCTGGTGCCTAAAACTGTGCTTTACAATTAATAGGTTCTTTTTTTTTTTTTGCAGGGCAATGAGGGTTAAGTGACTTGCCTAGGGTCACACAGCTAGTAAGTGTTAAGTGTTAAGTGTCTGAGGCTGCATTTGAACTCAGGTACTCCTGACTCCAGGGGCGGTGCTCTATCCACTGTGCCACCTAGCTGCCCAATAGGTTCTTTTTTCTTTTTTTTTTTTTTTTTTTTTAGGCAATGGGGGTTAAGTGACTTGCCCATGGTCACACAGCTAGTAAGTGTCAAGTGTCTGAGGCCGGATTTGAACTCAGGTACTCCTGAATCCAGGGCCGGTGTTTTAACCACTGCGCCATCTAGCTGCCCCCTGCCCAATAGGTTCTTAATAAATGTTTACTGAGTGATATTTGAGTACACACAAGGGAAATCCATGCTGGTGATATCATTTTTCAAATTCAATTTTATTTTTATTTTATTTTCCAACTTCTTTCTCCCCCCATACATTGGAAAGTCAAGAATTACAATATCCTCTCACAGTGTTGTTGTTTGTCCTTCTTTCTCGAAGAGGACCATGACATTAGGAGGTGTTGTCATGACTTGTAGTGAATTGGATTTAAGTGAGGGAGGGTTATGCAGCCTCACCAGCCTCACTCTCTCCTCCGAAGAAATCTGAATCCAATAACAAGATATATATATATATATATATATATATATATATATATATATCAATCAGGATGACTGGAGATGGCCCTGGATGTTTGAGGCAATTGGGCTTAAGTGACTTGCCTAGGGTCACACAGTCAGTAAGTATCAAGTGTCTGAGGCTGGATTTGAAATCAGGTCCTCCTAACTCTAGAGTCAGTACTCTATCCACTTTGCCACCTAACTGCCCTACAATATCCATCATACATATGAAGTCATGCAAAATATATTTCTATATTAGTTATGTTCTGAATACAAAAACAAATGTTCAATATGCACTTTGTTCTCTATCTGGAGGTGAATAGCATTTTTTATCATGAGTCCTTTGAAATTGTGGTGGATCATTGTATTGATCAGAGTTGCTATCTTTCACAGTTGATTATCTTGACAGTATTGTTCTTATTGTATAAATTGTTCTCCTTACTTCAATTTGCCTCAGTTCATATAAATCTAACCAGGCTTTTCTGAAACCATCCCCTTCATCATTTCTTATAGCACAATAGTATTCTAGCACAATCATATAGAAAACCTGTTCATCCATTTCCCCAATTAATGGGTATCCCCTCTGTTTCAATTCTTTGCCACCACAAAAAGAACTACTATAAATATTTTTGTACATATGGGTCCTTTTCATGGTTTTTGAAAACAATAATGAGATGTTTCATAAAATATTTTAGAAAGAAGAAAATACCAAAAGAATGGGGTTGAGTAGTCATAATCCAAAAAGGTGATCAAAAGACTAATAACTAATGCTGTTAAACATTTTAAAATAAAATCTTTATTAAAAATTATATATATACATATGTATATATATATACATATCATAAGCATCCTTGATTTTAAAAATAAGAAAAGAGAACATGCAGGCTTTTGCATAAAGCTTTCTATAGCATACTACATCTTTATATTCACATGTGACTGAAATTTCTTTTCTTTTTTTTTTTAAGTGAGGCAATTGGGGTAAAGTGACTTGCCCAGGGTCACACAGCTATTAAGTGTTAAGTGTCTGAGGCCAGATTTGAACTCAGGTATTCCTGACTCCAGGGCCGGTGCTCTATCCACTGTGCCACCTAGCTGCCCCATGACTGAAATTTAAAGAGACTACATGAACTCTGTTGCATTTTTGTGTTTATTGGTTTTTGCTTAAAAGCAACTCCACAGAGCAAAATATAAAATGAATCCTTTAAGGCTTTCTTTCATCAAGGAGTCTCATAATGCTATGTTAATACCTTACAAGTTTCCTTTATAAATACAATATCATAGATAACTTTGTTCAGTTAAGCTATTATCATTAGTGTCTAACAAGGTATAAAATGGCAAGAAATATACTCACCGAAGGTATTCACTGTCATGAAGACTGATCTGCACAGGCTTCTAATGGTAGAGATGGTGAAGTCTCCTAGATGCTCCTGTTTGCACATTCCATTGTGCTGATTGCTTCAAATCCCACATTACTATGCCAACTCAGTGAAATCCATGATAATTTAAGAGATTATCCTAGAAATCCATATCAGTAAAACCAAACGAGGGAAAGATGTCCAGAATGTGATATGCAGTAGATGCTAGTACACAGAGTTAGTACATCAGTACATATATTGAGGCCAGGAACTACCGGCCCATGTCCTGAGTCAATAATGTACTAAGAAAAAGAAGCAGAGTATTTGGAAAATTATGCAGAGCTTTTAACGATGCCAGGTCACTCACTGACACAGAAAACCAACAACCATACGCACGTGCACACACACACACACACACACACACACACACACACATACAGATACATAAAACCCTCATAAAAACAAATGTTCTCCTAGTGAGGCTATTTGAAGAATAATTGTGGGTAATATAAAGACCAACAGAGAAGTGCATAGTGGGATATGAATATGTTAAAGCATAATTCCAGCAATGACAAACATCCAAGATGTAGTGTAAGGAATATTATTGATTAAATGTCTGATCAGAAAAGGAGGCAAGCTAGTCATATAATAAGAAAAAAGCATAAAATAAGAAGAGTTTAAGCAGAATTGTTATCTGGACAGGGCAAATGTTGCCTAGTCCTAGGGTGCTTTTCTTTCTTTCTTTCTCTCTTTCTTTCTTTCTTTCTTTCTTTCCAGAGCAATGAGGGTTAAGTGACTTGCCCAGGGTATGGGAGCCAAATTTAATATAGGGAGAGTTTATTGAGTCGCTCACTGTAATATTGGGGTCCCAGAAACTATGGACCTTTGGACCTCTAGGTCCAAAGCTCCCTCACCTCTGAACTGCCTTTTTAGATATTTCTCCCAGGCCAATAAGAAAGGAGCCTAACAGCCTCTTTTCCACAAACAAATCAGGTTTTATTAATGGGAATAAAATAAACAGCAAAGGTGAAATTAATAAAATCAAAGATAAGAGAATAGGGAAAAAGAAATACAGATAATCCCCCTAACTCTAACCTAAGTCTATACAGTCCCCAAACTCTCTTCCAGTTCAGCTAATTCAAAAGAGCAGGGCTCATATGTTAACTCACCACCTGGGGTCCATAGCTTCAATGGAAAAACAGCTTTGCATCCAGGGCCCACAGGACTCGTCTGCTCCTACAACTCGCACCACCGGAAAGAAAGTGACTCTGGAAAAAAACTGAGCTTCCCTCAGAGAGCATTTACTTTCCCTCCCCCAAAAGGGGAGGTACTTCAAACTGCCTGTGGAGAGTGGTTTCTCCTGCTGACATCAGCAGCATATGTCACTCAGGACAGGACAGGTGTGGCCCATCCCAATCAGTCTGCCAAATTCCATTACCTTACCACAAGGGTCACACAGCTAATAAGTGTCAAGTTTCTGAGGTCAGATTTGAACTCAGGTCCTCCTGAATCCAGGGACATTGCTTTATCCACTATGCCATCTAGCCACCTCCTATTGTGCTTTTCAATCCATCAGAATAAAAAAAAAAAAAGTAAAGAGTACCTATTTAGCAAGATTAGGTATTTAAATAGTGCTTCAAGTTGGTGCTTTACCCCTTGCCCATGGCAAACTTTCTCCCCCACCTCACTCCAGTCTATTTTGTGCTGTTTGCCACAGGCACCAAAATGACTGGTTATGCCTCTGAGACTAAGTATTGTACTGGTAGCCACAAAATTCAAGAAGATCTAGGCGGAAGTTCTTAACTGAGGGATCCATGAACTTGTTTTCTCAATTACTCTGATGGTTCTACTCAATATAATTGGTTTCCTTTGTGATTCTATGTGTTTTATTTTATGATTTAAAAATAGCATTTTGAGAAGAGGCCTATAGGCTTCAGTAGGTCCATGACCTTCAGCCAAAGGGGTCCATGGAACAAAAAAGGCTAAGAATACCTGATCTAAAGGAATAGAACCTTTCCAGAGGATTAATGGTACAACATGAACAAGAATTATAGGATGTGAAAATGTATGGATGGGCTACAATTTTAAACAATGGAAAGACTATACACAAAGATGAGATAACAGATAGATTGACAGATATTTCTTTGGGATTTCTCATATTTCTTTGCACATTGCTGGGCACTTGGCTAATGCTCTTAAAAATTCAAAATGAATTGAAACAAACAGTTTGATTAGATAGAGATTATCTAGAACCTAGCTTCTTAAACTATGGGTTGCAATCCCATGTGGGGTCATGTAACTGAATATGGGGTCATATAACTGAATGTGGGGGCCACAAAAAATTGGCAACAGTAAAATGTTTTGTATATCTATTTTATATATCTATATACCTGGGATATAATAATTTCTCAGGCAAAAAGGGATCATGATTGGAAAAAATTTAAGAAGTCCTGTTCTAGAGCATTACCTGGAATTGCTTGCCCAGATTATTTCATTAGTATAATGCACTTTCAAATGTCTGGGGAACATACTTTAAAATGTAAAAAGTAACAACAAAAGAAGAGGAATTCCCAGTTGCTTGCCAGATAAAATAAATAGAAGAAAATCTACATACTCACATTAATATTTATTTGGGTTAATTCTGAAGTGTCTAATGTAAAAAACCTGCATTCAGGAAAGAGGCTTAAGCAAGAGATTCCCAAGTTCCCTAAGTTTACATGTAAGAAGGCAACCCTCCCCCTCAATAGCTGGCCAGCTACAAGTGAAAACAATTTTGTGGTGATATTCAAAGCACAGCTCATATAAGCAAAGAATCTAGCAAAATGATATGGTGATTCAAATCTGGAAACAAACTATAGCATTAAACATGATTTGGCTGCACATCATTTACAAAAATAAAAGCTGAGATCCTGTTTTGTTGAATTATATATGTGGACCAAATTCATTTTTGTTGTTAATGAAAGGCTTTCTTAGGAAAAGAGCTTACAATTAAGTGTGTCATTATGTCTTAACTAAACTTTTTAATTTAAGGAGAATTTCTGAATCATCTATCATATACTCATCAACTTATAAAGTATGGTGGGAGATTCATATTTTAGTATAAATTAAGTCAATATTTTACCTCTCCTAGGGACCTTTGCATTTAAAACCTTACCTCTAATTTTAGGATGAAAGATTTTATCTCTTTATTAAGAAGAATTTCTGGGGCAGCTAGGTGGCACAGTGGATAAAGCTCCAGCCCTGGATTCAGGAGGACCTGGGTTCAAATCCAGTCTCAGACACTTGATACTAGCTGTATGACCCTGGGCAAGTCACTTAACCCTCATTGCCCCAGAAGAAGAAGAAGAAGAAGAAGAAGAAGAAGAAGAAGAAGAAGAATTTCAGACATCAGTGAAGGAATGTGTGGAGACATTTATGAGGTAGAAAACACTACAATAAATCAGGCCCTTAAAGGGATACTTGGCTTATGCTTCTCTTGCATGTCAGTGGTATTATGGATGGGTGGAAGGTTCAGTGGGAAAGAATCTGAAGTTGGAGTAAGATTTGAATGTTGGTTCAAATCCCAGTCCTGCCACTTGCTATTTTGCTGCCATTTTCGGGCCAGTCAATTAACTTCTCTGAGCCACAGTTTCTTCATCTGTTAATTGAAGTTTTGTACTACATGGCTAATAAGGTCACTTTCACAGTACAAAGTCTCTGGCCCTATGTCTCTAATAAGATGAAATTAGACACATACAAATGGAAAGTGTTATTTAACAGTAAAAATTTTAAATTGGGGACAGTTTAATGATAACTTGATTTTGCTTTTAAGTAAAAAATGCAAACTATGTGTATACAATGACCTGGTTGAAAAGTAAAATATTCACTAAATCAGCCAATCATTTTTTCTACGTTAGGAGTGGTGAAACTAGAGAACTGTTGTTCCTTTTGGCCACATCTAACCTTCTACTTCATGCCAACCAACAGGAGACTGTTACAAAAAGGTCCTCAAATAGAACTTTCTAGAATTGTGTAATAAGGCAGCCCTAATCTCTCAAAGAACTAAGGTAAGCCAAACGGATATGTTTTTAATGGCAAAGAAACTTTTAAGCCAGTACAACTGATCTACCAAGTGATTTCTCAAAAGTATGTAGGTGTACCAGGAAGTAGCTTTCTGTTTTCTGTTTAAGATTTATTTTCCCATGTAGTTTTGAAGGGTTTACATGGGACTTAGGTTGCAGAACTTAACTTTGCAATTCAAGTAGTGTCAGTTTACTAGCTATACATGAAAAACACTTGCTTCTACTACCATGAAATTAAAATAAGGCTACATCTAGACTGAGCAGTAGAGGTTTCCACCTTGCTTTTCAGTCACAGATATGGATAGGGCAGTGGGCTTAGAATCAGGAAGATCCTAGTTCAAATGCTGCCTTTAATACTTAACAAGCTGTGGACTATGGGGCAAGTTACTTAACCTCTCTCACTCTTAGTTGGACTTGGTGAACTCCAAGGTCCCTTCCCGTCCAAAAATCTATGATCCTATGACAGGATTTCTAATGGAATACAAGTTGTTTAAATTCCACCTGTCAGCAAAATGGACAATAATCATCTCCCAAAAATATAGACTAAGTAAAATTCAGGGAATTCAGGGAACGTATAGGTAGAGCCCAAACTAGCAGGTCTTTGCCTTACATGTTTATCCTGGGATTGGTGGGATACTTCTCATTCCCTACACCAAATCCCAGGAATGAATAGGGGTTTCAGTGGTGAAAGTGGCTCTTAAACATAAGAGTAAATTCAGTCCTGGCCATCCTATCTCTATGTGTCTCAGCCCTGCTTTCTACTGCCCCCACTTGGAAACTATCCTCTTTTGTTTTGTTTTAACAAACTTCATTCTAACTTCATTTAACAATCTTCATTCTAAATTTCTTCTCATCTTCTTTTCATTTTCTGCTGCATACTGAAACTGAGCTTTCTCTTGAAGATATCACATTTCTTAGCACCCTCTCCGAGGCTGACTGCTTCTGCTCTTAAAATCCTCTGACACAAAGACCAAGAAGAAGAATTGGCATACATCTTGCTCCCCAATGCCACTTTCAGACCCTCACTCAGCAACCACCTTTAAATTTCATTCCATCCTGTCAAGATCCTTGCTGGTGTCATCTCTGGATACTTAGATAATTCTCTCATGTCCCCTCAAAAAATACCTAGCTCACAGTATTTTCTTCTCTACCCTAATCCTTAGGCATAACTAAACCTGAGGTTTCATTGTTATAGAGGAATTTTTAGGTTAAGTGCTAAGGAGACACAGACAAAAGTAAAACTTTTTCTACCCTGAAGGAGTTTACATTTTGTTGGATGAAATAACATGTACACGAATACCTAAATAAAATATAAGATAAGAGACTTGACTAGGGTCAAACAACCAATATGTTTCAGATGCAGGACTTGAACCCAGGTCTTCCTGGCTTCAAGGCCACCTCTCTATCCACTATGCCATCCTCTCTCTCCCTCAATCCTTGCCCCCTTCGAATACTCTGACATTGCAGTTCCTTATCCTCCTGAACATCCATGATCTCTGCCTATCATGTTACCTTAACATGTAACAGTAATGGTCACACCTTTAGAAATTCCATATTGGAGATATTTTTAACCTTTTCCCCTCAGCACATAATTCCTCTCACCCTTTTAAAAAAACTCATTCACCAGAATCTCTAGTATATCAAGAATGTTTGGATATGGACCAAGAAAAATACAGTAAACTCCTCTTAGCTGCTAAACCTTGGACAAGATATAAATACTCAGGACAAGGAATCACGGAATCATACAATTGAAGAGTTGGAAGGTACTTCATGGGTCAAAGGATCATGTAAATCTAGAGCTGGAAGGAGCTTCAGAGGCCATATGCTTCTACCTTCTCATTTTACAGATAAAGAAACTGAGGTTGAGGGAGGCTGGGTGATTTGCTCAAGGTTATCTAGTCCAACCATTTCCTCTATCACTTACCTAACAAGTGATGGCATACACACATCAAAGAAGGGACTGTCCTCTATGAGCAAAGCAGAATTGATGTAGCTCAAAAGAAACATGAGATGCACAAATTTAGAGAATCCAACCCAAATGTTCAAATGGACTATTTGTGCCTGACCTGTAGTGGAGCATTCCAATCTTCTATTGCTTTGAGCAGCAAGTCAGACACTGTGACTTGAGGCTACTGTAGTGATGCCATTATTTTGTTCCTCTTTGAAAACAAAGGACAACAACAAATAGATGATCAAGGCTTCACAAAAGAACTCTAATGCCAGGGAATTTGATACTCTTTAAGGCATACCATCACAATTTTAGATATTTCTAAATATTGGTAAGTTGTTTATACTGAGTCAAAATCTGCCTCTCTGCAATTTCTACCCTTTGGTCTTTGTTGTGCTGTCTAGGACCAAGGAAAACACATCTAATTTCTTTTCTACAAGACAACTCTTTAGATTTTTGAAGAGAGAAATGACATTTCCCCCAAGTTTTGTCTTCTCTGGGCATCCAATTCAGCAAGTATTTATTAAGCAACTATTTTGTGCCAGACACTGTGTTAAGTGCTAAGGAGACACAGACAAAAGTAAAACCTTTTCCAACCTGAAGGAGTTTATGTTTTGTTGGATGAGATAACTTGTACACAATTACCTAAATAAAATATGGAACGTAAATGCAAAATCATTTCAGGAGAAGGGAGAGCACTAAAGAAGAGGTAGGGGAAGGATCAGTAAAGGCCTTATACAGTAAGTAATAAGCACTTAGCTTATAAGGAAAAGAGGGATCTCAAGAAGCAGAGGTGAGCAGGGAGAGCATTCTAGATATGAGGGACAACATGTTAAACAATGAAAAATTAAGTGATTTGCCCAGGATCACACAACCAGTATGTGTCAGAAGAGGGACTTGGACCCAGACGTGTTTTCCTGATTTAGTAGCTGGCTCTCTTTCTACTATGCCATGTACTTTCTTCCTTGTACTCACTAGGTACTTAAATATTTTCTGAATTAAATAATTTGTTGAACCAAACAATTACATAAAAATAGAACCAATCCATTAAGAAAAATAGACTGTTATAGCAACTATATAATTTTTGTATTTCAGTCTCTACTTTGAGAATGTAGCAGCAGTGATCTTGCTTTAAAAAAAAATGTCTTTATAATACCAAATTTCAAACCTGTAGAATGTACCTTAAAATTAAAGCAAAAATATCATTAATATATTATCAGCTGATTAAACTTATGGAGAAATGTTCCAATAGGTTCCAATAGTAATTATTTATAATCTCCTCCTATTCTGTTGCATCAGTTTCCACTTGTCATTATTATGATATTAGAAGAAAAAAATTAACAGATATTTTCATTGAAGAGTGGGATATTATTGTTTTGGTCCTCTTTGAAAATGAAAGATGAACAACAACAATAGTCTGCAACAATAATAGTAGCATAATAGTTGACATGGGGAAATGCAACTCGTCTCGCCCTCCAAACCTCTCATTCTATAATGGTAGCATTGTTAACACCAATTAAGAGCATCTGTGTAGTAGCTATCTATTGGACCCTGATAGTGAAGATAAGAATAGAAGTTTTCCTTTTATCTCTAGTGTTTCTAAATCCTCAGGGAAGCAGTCTTTCAGTTACCTCTGTCTATTTCTTTTTTCACTTAAAATTAAAAAAAATTATTTTGTTAAGTATCTCCTAATTATACATAAAAAGTTTTTAACAATCATTAAAAAAAGATTTTAGTTTCAAAATCTTTCCCTCCCTCAAATCCCTCCTTTTTTTCTGTGACAGCAAGCAAATTGATATAGATTATGCATGTGCAGTCATGCAAAACATATTTCCATATTAGCCATGTTGCAAAAGAAAACAGACAAAAAAGAAGAATAAAGTTAAAAAAAAAGTATGCTTCAATTTGCATTCAGACTCCATTAATTCTTTCTCTGGAGGTGGATAGCATTTTTCATTATAAGTCCTTCAGAATTGTCTTGGATCATTGTGTTGCTAAGAAGAGCTGTCCTTCATAGTTGATCCTCCTTACAATATTACTATATACAATGTTCTCTTGGTTCTGCTTATTTCACTTTGCATCAGTTCATGTAAGTCTTTACAGGTTTTTCTGAAACCATCCTGCTTGTCATTTCTTATAGCACAATAGTTTTCTTACAATCATATATCAAAATTTGTTCAGTCATTCCCAATTGATGGGGATCCCCTCAATTTTCAATTCTTTGCCACCACAAAAAGAACTACTATAAGTATTTTTGTACAAATAGGTTCATTCCCCTTTTCTTTGATAACTTTGGAATACAGACCTAGTAGTGGTATTATTAGTTTAAAGGCTGTACAGTTTTATAACCCTTTGAGCATAGTTACAAATTGTTCTCCAGAATTGTTGGACTAGTTCATAATTCCCCCAACAGTGTCCCAATTTTCCACATCCCCTCCAGCATTTGTCATTTTCCTTTTCAGTCATGTTAGTCAATCTGATAGGTGTGAAGTGATATCTCAGAATTGTTTTATTTTGCATGTCACTAATCAGTAGTTATTTAGAACATTTTAAAAAAATAATAAACATTTTTATTTATAGTTTTAGGTTCTAATTTTTATCCCTCTTTCCCTCTCTCCCCTCTCCCCTCCCTGAGGCAGCAAACAATCAGATATAGGTTATACATGCCTGATTATGTAAAACATTACGATATTTGTCATTTTGTACAAGAAAACTTGATTAAAAGGAAAAAAAAGAAAGTGAAAAATAGCATGCTTCAGTCTGTTCCATCAATATTAGTTCTTTCTTTGGAGGTGGATAGTATGTTTCATCAATAGTTCTTTGGGATTGTCTTGGATCATTGTATTATTGTGACTAGTCAAGTCATTCACAGTTCTTCATCAAACAATATTGCTGTCTCTCTGTGTACAATGTTTTCTTGATTCTGCTCACTTCACAATACTTCATTTCATACATGTCTTTCCAGGCCTTTCTGAAGTCACCCTGTTTGTCATTTCTTAGATCACAATAATATTCCATCACCATCACGTATCACAGTTTGTTTAGTCATTCCCCAATGGTGGGCATTCCTTTGATTTCTAATTCTTAGCCACCACAAAAAAGAGCTGCTATAAATATTTTTGTACAAATAGGTCTTTTGATTTAGAACATTTTAAAACGTGACTATTGATAGCTTTGATTTCTTCTTCTAAAAATTACCTCTTCATATGCTTTGACTGTTTATCAACTGGGAAATGGCTCTTTTTTAAATAAAATTGGCTCATTTTCCTGTGTATTTGAGAAATGAGGCCTTTACCTGAAAAACTTCTTGTAACTACACCCACCCAGTTTCCTGTTTTCTTTCTAATTTTGGCTTCATTCGTTTTGTTTATGCAAAAGATTTTTAATTTCATGTAATCAAAATTATCAGGGGGCAGCTAGGTAGTGCAGTGGATAAAGCACAGGCCTTGGATTCAGGAGGACCTGAGTTCAAATCCGACCTCAGACATTTGACACTTACTAGCTGTATGACCCTGGGCAAGTCAGGTAACCGTCATTGCCCTGTCCCCCCCAAAAAAAAATTAAAAAGAAATTAACTATTTTACTTCTCATAATTCTATCCCTTATTTGATCATAAATCCTTCTTCTCTACATAAATCTAACAGGCACATTTTTTCCATGCTCCCATAATTTATTATATATTCCTTTATGTCTAAATCATTCATATATTTTGACTTTATCTTGGTATACAGTGTGAGATTTTGGTCTCTGCCTAATTTCTGCCAAACTACTCTCCAGTTTTCCCAGCAAATTTTTTGGTCAAATGTTGGATTCTTATCCCCAAAGTTTACATCTTTGGATTTATCAAACGCTAGATTACTATGATCATTTACTACTGTGTATTTTGTACCTAATCTATTCCACTGATCCACCACTCTATTTCTTAGCCAGCATCAGATTGCTTTAATATAGTTTGTAATATAGTTTGAAATCTGGAATTGGTAGGCTGCCTTCCTTAACAATTTTTTCATTGATTCTGTTGATATTCTTGACCTTTTGTTGATATTTTTTCTACCTCATAAAAATAATTCTCTGGTGGCTTGATTGGCATAGTACTGAATAAGTAAATTAACTTAGGTAGGATTGTTATTTTTATTATGTTAACTCAGTCTACCCATGAGCAATTAATATTTTTCCAGTTGTTTAGATCTTTGTTTGTGTGAAAAATGTTTTGTAATTGTGTGCATCTAATCCCTGAGTTTGCCTTGGTAGGTCTCTATTTCTTAACAAAAAATAGAACAAGAGGTCCCAATTTCAGTTTTTGAATTAGTATGGAGTGTTTTGAGAGTACAAAGAATCAGAAGTAATAAAAGTTTTTTGTGTCTCTGGGTAGTCAATTAACATTTAACTTTCAATGTCTCTTTTCTAATTTTGAAAACCTAAGAGGACACTTGAAATCTCTGGTCACTATTTAACTTTACCAGGATTTATATGATATTACTTAGAACTTAAAAAGACTTATGATACTCTTGTAGTATCTTATAGACACTGACTGGCTGTGTGATCATGGGCAAGTCGGCCTTAGTTTCCTCATTTGTAAAATTGAGATGATAATAATAGTACCCTTGGGTTGTAGTGAGAATCAACTAAGATAGTACATGCAAAGTTCTTTGCAAATTTTAAAGCTCAACATAAATGTTAGCTATTATTATTTTATTTTAACTTTTCTCAGTAGCTAGGGTTAAAATTTTATCTAATGGATATGCACAAGATATTTCTCAAAGTAGACATTGCTAACTGAATAACTGTTTTTACTATAAATATTTTTCATTCTTCGTTTTTATTTATTTATTTTGAATATAATTTTATTTTCCAAAATATATGTAAAAACAAAATTTTAACATCAATTTTTAAAAAACTTTGTGTTCCAACTTCTCTTCCCCCCCCTCCATTTGCACCCCCCACCCACAAGAACTCAAGCAATTCAAAATAAGTTATACATGAATAGTCATGGAAAAATTCCCATATTAGCTAGTTGTGAGAGAAAACAGTCAAAAAACCCCCAAACTTCAGATTAAGGAATTGTCAAAGAGGAAAAGAAAAAAAAACTTTTAAAATGTGTTTCCATCTGTTTTCAGATACTATCAGTTCTTTCTCTGCAGATGGGTTGCTATCTTCATAAGTCTTTCAGGGTTATATTGGATCATTGCCTTGCTAAAAATAACCACATGCTTCCCAGCAGATCATCCCCCACTATTGCTGTTATTTTGTATACAGTACATTTCACTTGGCTTCAGTTCATGTAGGTCTTTCCAGGTTTTTTTGATAGTGTCCTGTTCATCATAACCTGTATATAGTACCTTAAGCTTGACAGAGAATTTTCTTCATAAAAGCCCAGCAAAGTAGGTACCATATGTTTTGCCATTATAATCAATCATCATAACTATTTCCCTCCATTCCACTCCCTTCCCATGACATTTACTCTATCTTCTTTTTACCTATTCCTCCTCAGAAGTGTTTTACTTCTGACTATACTCTCCCTCACTCTGCACTCCTTTTTTTCACCCTTCCTTCCTTATCCTCTTCCCCTCCTATTTTCCTGCAGGGTTAAATAGATTGCTCCTCCCAATTGGGTATGAAAGCTATTCCCTCCATGAGCCCACTCCAATGAGATCAGGGTCCCTGAGGTAATTCTGTGTTCTAAATTTTTCTTCCTCCCTCCCTCCTCAACCCTCCCTATGAGATCAAGCAATTCAATATGTCATACTGGTGCAGTAATGCAGAACATCTTCATCTTCCTTGAAAGTGTTTTGCTTTTTACTGCTCTCTCTCCCAATCTGCCCTTTCCTCCTTCCCCTCTCCCCCAAACCTTATCTCCCTCCCCTCCCTCAGGGCAGAAATATATTACTATATCTACTTGAGTATGTATGTTAGTCCTTCTTTGAGTCAATTCTGATGACATTAAGGTTCACTCATTCCCCAACTCCTTTCCCCTCTTCTACTCTCCTCCACAAACTTTCTTCTTGTTTCCTTCATGTGAACTACCTCTCCCCAGACCATCTCTCCCCTTCTCCCTCCCCCAGTTTATTCCTCCTACACCTCACCCCTATTTTAATGATGTCATCATGGATTAGTTAGGTGGCACAGTGGACAAAGCACCAGCCCTGGACCCAGGAGGCTGCCCAAGCCCAAATCCAGCCCCAGACATAAGACACCCCTCCCTGTCTGCCCTACAAAGAACAAAACATAAATGCTTTATAGATATCATCCCTTCAGCCCTGTCTTCTGTGAATTTCTTACCGAAATAGTTTTTATGATTTCAAAGTATTATCTGCCCTTGTATGAATGTAAATGGTTTGATCTTTTAATATCCCTCATGAAGTCTTTTTCCGGTTTACCTTTTTATGCTTCTCCAGGGTCTTATATTTGAAAGTCAAATTTTCTATTCAGTTCAGGTATTTTCATCACAAATGCTTGAAAGACCTCTTTCTCATTGAAATCCCATTTTTGCCTTAGAAAGATTATACTCAGTTTTGCTGGGTACGTGATTTTTGGCTGAAATCCCAGTTCCTTTGCCCTCTGGAATATCATATTCCATGCCCTCCGGTCCTTTAATGTAGAAGCTGCTAGATCTTGCTTATCCTTATTGGAGCTCCACAGTATTTGAATTCCTTTTTTTCTAGCTGCTTGCAATATTTTCTCCTTGACCTGTGAGTTCTGGAATTTGGCCATAATATTCCTGGAGGTTTTCCTTTTGGGATCTCTTTCAGGAGATGATTGGTGGATTCTTTCAATTTCTATTTTAGCTTCTGCTTCTAGAATATTAGGGCAATTTTCCCTCACAGTCTCTTGGAAGATGGTGTCTAAGCTCTTGTTTTGGTCATGATTTTCAGGTAGCCCAATGATTTTCAAATTATCTCTCCTAGATTTATTTCTAGGTCAGCTGTTTTACCAAGGAGATATTTCCCATTGCCCTCTATTTTTTCATTTAATTGGATTTACTTTACTGTGTCTTGGTTTCTCATAAGGTTACTAGCTTCCATTTGTTCAATCCTAATTCTTAGGTAGTTATTTTCATCAGACAGTTTTTTAATCTCCTTTTCCATTTGGCTTTTCAAACTGTTGACTTTTTTCTCATGACTTTCCTGCATTGCTCTCATTTCCCTTTCCATTCTTTCCTCCTTTTCTCTACATCTTCTTTCTATTTCTCCTACTTTCTCTTCAAAGTCCCTTTTGAGAGCTTCCATGGCCTGAGACCAGTTCATATTTTTCTTGGAAGCTTTGGATGTTGGAGTTTTGACCCTGTTATTTTCTTCTTCTTCTGAGGTTGTATTGTGGTCTCCCTTACCCCCAAAGAAGTTTTCGATGGTCTTCTGCTTTCTCTGCCTGCTCATCCTGGCTTACTATTTCTTGGCTTTTAACTCCTTCTTAAAGTGTGGCGCTGCTTCCAGGACATACTGTTCAAGCTGCAGCATGGCCCAGGTGACGGTTGGGCTTCTTCTCAGCCTGCCTGGCCTCATTTTCATTTGATTTTAAACTCTCCACTGGGGGTTGGGGGGGGCTGCTTCTTGGCTCCACTCCTGTTCTCAGCTTCAGAGGGTCCCAGGTGTTTTGGGTTGAGGGTGGGCAGGCTTTAATCTCACCTAGCCTGTTTTCAGGTCCGGAGATAACCTCAGGCCTACTTTACTAAGCAACCAACCAGCAAAGCTTTCTGTGGTGTGGTTCTCAGCTTCCGATGAGACTGCTCCCCTGCTCCCCTCTCCCACCTGGGTCTCCCGCCACTCAGGATTTCTTCCTGGTTGCCCGCTGAGTTGGGACAGTTGAATCCTTCCCCCCCAGTCCACTGGTACCCCTGCACTTACTCCCCCCCCCCCCCAGCCCAGCCATT
Organism: Dromiciops gliroides; assembly: GCF_019393635.1. Taxonomy (NCBI): domain Eukaryota; kingdom Metazoa; phylum Chordata; class Mammalia; order Microbiotheria; family Microbiotheriidae; genus Dromiciops; species Dromiciops gliroides. The sequence continues at coordinate 586,890,140 of NC_057861.1, forward strand.
CAGCCGGACCATGCACTCGGTTTCAGAAGATGCAGGTGCTGTAGCCAATTCAGAGGCACTGGGGCAAATTTGTCTGGCAGGTGTCCCCTGAAATCTATCTATAGCTGGAGAAAACTCTCAGCCCATATTTTTGTGTGTTTTTCTGCCCCAAGGGTTCTTTTATTGCTATTTTTGGGGTGATTGTATCAGGAGCCCTGTGGGTTTAATGTCTTTCCTCTGCCATCTTGGCTCCGCCCTCCATTCTTCATTTTTTAAGAGGACAAATGACACCATGGTATGATGTCTTGACTTGCAAGTGAATTGGATTTAAGTGAGGTAGAGTTGTACAAAGTCATTCAGTCCACTCTCTGTTCCAGAGTTATTGAAGTCCAGTGGCAAGACAAAAGTCAGGATGACTGGCGATGACCCAGGATGCAGTGGACAGTGGATGACCTTGGTGTTTTTTATGTCCAACCAAGCTTTAAGTGCTCCATAGTCCCAGCTTCAGCCACCTTTATGGTCATTGGAACAATTGTTCTCAATCTGCCCATTCTTTCAGGGGAAGTCTTCATATGCTTGGGGTAGACATCCCCCTAACTCACCAAAAGGTTTGAGGCCTATTAATAATGCTCAACCTGGTTTAGTCCATCTGCAGAGAAGATTTTGCTGTGGTGTGGCAGCTGTGCATGCTACAGCTTCTTGGAGATACAGATGTTAGTAGGGTGACAGGTAGGCACCAAGATGGATAAGCAATCTTGAAAAGGGCTCAGGAAGCTCTTGTACTGAGGTGCTAGTCCTCCTTGAATATACCATACCCTCTTACTATAAACAGAACTGTTATTGGTCACTTGAAAACTACTAAAGACAATATAAATGCACATTTAAACATCAATACCTAGAAAGTATGAATTAAATAACAAGGCTCAAGGTTGTATAAATCCATAAATCCAATGGTTTTTAGAAATATTAAATATATGTTGTATCATCAAAAGAATTATATAGAATTCCCGGTTGGTTATTGAACTCAGTGCTAAATACTCACTATAAGCAAAGGATTTTCCTGTACATTTTAGATCTGAGGTGCTGAATTCCCCAGTTAAAATTCTGAGAACTAACTTTGAATTAGCAGTATATAGCCACAGGGTGTCACTACTAGATTGTATCTCATCAAAAACTTAAAGCAAAAGAAACAAACAAAACCCAAACCAAACTTTCTTTGGATCTAGAAATATATATATATATTTTAAATAATGTAATTTTCATTTGCAAATTACCATATTCAGAGTAGGGATTTTAAGGGGGGCAGGAGAGGAGTGGTAGTAAAGGAGAGATTTGAAAATAGAAAACTACTTAAGGAAGAAAAAGGAAAGTGGAAAGCCAGGTAAATGAGAAGCAAGGAATTTTAGAAAGAAAAGGAAAGTAAGACAAATGGGAAATCAGAGTATCTGTGAACATATTTACTTCATACTTCAATGGATCTGTGCTCTTATCAATGAGAGAGAAGCTTATTCCTTCTAACAATGTATCTACAGCATCTCATTTTCCCCATAACTTTCCATAAATCCTTTACAGAGGCTACAGTCACCCTTCTGAGCTTTGCTTCTAAATATCTTGACCTTGGGTGCATATTAATACAGCATTCAGACTTTCCAGTAGTAATCTTTTATGAATAGAATCCTCATATTAGGACCGGTTGAAGGAACTGGTCATGTTTAACCTGTTGAAAAGCTTGGGAATGGGAAGAGGGTGAAAACTCTCTTGAAGTATTTAAAGGATTGTCATGTGGATGGGAGATCAGATTTGTTCTGATTGGCTCCAGGAGGCAGGACCAGGAGCAATGGGTAGAAAATTGCAAAGAGCCAAATTGAGACTTGCTGTCAGGAAAATCTTCCTAACATTTGGAACTATCCAAAAGTAAATGGTCAGCCTTGAGAAGTACTCCACTTCATTAGAGGTCTTTAAACAGAGTCTGGATGACAGTCATCTGTCAGAGTTGTAGTGGGGATTCCATTTGTGTATACATGAGCCTGGATGATTGCTGATGTCCCTTCCAACCCACAAATACTGTGATTCTGTGACATAGAGGTGAGATTTAAACCTAGGTCTGTTTGTGAGTAGGCAAATCATTTAACTTTTCTGGACCTCAGTTTCCTCATCTGTTAAAAAAATCTATATATCTTCACAGAGTTGCCGGGAGGCTCTAATGATACAATGTATGTGTTTTGCAAAACTAAAAATACTATGTAAATATTAGTTGAAATATTACAAAACTTTATTACTTTCTATTCTAATAAACTCAGGGGAATATATTGACCAATTTGCTGAGTTTACTGGAAGGTGAGCCTTTGTTTGAAACTTTATCCATAATACTTCTATCTCTGTAGCAAGAACTCCTAGTAATTCAACCCAATCTATTTGAGTCTAGAACTTGGGGCCCTTATGCTGTAGGTTACACACTGATTTTGCTGAGCATTGGCACCTTGTTAGGAAGATAAAAAAATTATTTTGGGGGGCAGCTAGGTAGCACAGTAGATAGAGCACTGGCCCTGGATTCAGGAGGACCTGAGTTCAAATCTAACCTCAGACACTTGACACTTACTGGCTGTGTGACCCTGGGCAAGTCACTTAACCCTCATTGCCCCACCTACCCCCCCAAAAAAACCCCAAACCCCAAAACAAAAGATTACTCTTAAATTTCAGTGATGGGGGAAGCCCCAAGATTAATTAGGGTCCCACCTGGGCTTCTCCTAGGAGATGAATTTTAATGAGTGGGATTACCCTCAGTATGAAATGGTTTGCTCATACATTTAGGAGGAAAGATACTGTTAATAATAATAATAATAAGCCACCAATCTTATTGGCCTGTAAAAGTGAGCTGGTAGCTGTTTAGCCCCATCCTCCCTTTAAATTTCTTTTCCCTTTACCTTTCAATTTTCTCCCAGAGTACAGTCATAATGGCTGCAATAAATCCAAAGAACATGGGAACTACATTTGTCTACAGAGCCTGAGGACAACTCCTAAGAGTAGACTTTCACAGTCTAAGAGAGGGCAGCACCCAAAGTAATGGTGGAAAACGTGGTTGCTCCATCATGGATTAAGTTCCTGATACCCGGACTTCAGTACGACAGAGTTTAAATTTCCTACACAGTAAGATTCCAGAGTCTAAATTCTGGCTAGAGAAGGGAGGTTTCTTGGACAATGCCAGCCTTATGGGTTGCCTCAAAGGGAACCCCATTTTTTTTTACTAATCTGTCCTAGAGAGAGGGCAGTTCTTGAGCAGTAACCTCTTGAAGAGAGAAGAGGAGCACCCACATGTCTCCTGAAGCTGGAGAAACAGGAAAAGATACAACATGGGGAAACAAAAGACCTGTACTTTGTACCTCATTAATATTATGGATTATTTGTATAGTATAGGTCATATAGGATGAGGATTATCCATATAATAACTAGTAGCATGTTTGCCTTCTGGGTAGGAATCCAAACCATGGGGTAATATTGGGTCAGAAGGACTCTAGGACTGAAGTGAAAAAGTGAGACCAATCAGAAAAGGAGAAAAATTTTGTTGATAACTTATGGGCTTCTCTATCTAAGTGTTTTATAGACATTTTGCATCTGTTTATGGTCTGGCAAAAGTCTGTCATCTTCTACATTTTTTTTTGTATGATGAAATAAAAGTTGTCCTTTATTATTTGTTATCTTCAGTTTGTTCAGAAGTTGCATGTATCACAGGTATAGAAACCTCAATGAGTTATACATGAGCTATTTCAGTGATTCCTCATGATAAACTCTGAGTAAGAGCAATAGCAAGCCTCCAAAAGAAATTGATATTTTAGTGACAAATCTAGTCTATGTGAGCTCAGGTTACATACTCATTCAGCTGAGCAGGGTAGGATGGAAATTTATCATAGATTGAAAGGATTTAACATATATAATTATATTCACATACATATATCTATTCAATGATCCAATGTTTAATTAGCATACAGATTATAATTATTCTATGTCTTAGTGAGCTCTTTTAATATTTTGCTATTATGTAGTGACCAATCTTCTGGCAGTGAGCATCCCCACACATAGACTCATCCTTAGATGACACATACAAATCCATTGCTGGGTGCATTTCAGTTTGGTGGGGCTTGTCAGAGTTCATACTTTGCTAGTTTAGCCTTTGAGAAATTTGAAGGTAGTAATGCTGCTGATTCTGCAGAAACCAACTGAAGCTCTTTTCTTTCTCAAGGTGAGGGCAATTTGAAATGAGTTCATTACAAATTAATTCTGAGCCTATGTCTTAAAAAGTTTTTTTTTGATCACTAATATGTGTGTATGCAGATTTTAGTGCAAATTTAATATGACTTGAATGTGACACAACAGCAAAAAAAAATTTTTTTAAAGCTCTGGATCCAAAATTTAAGAATATTGACAAGCTAGAATTTATGCAGTCAATGGCACCCAGGAAAGGGAGGGTATTAGAGACATGCATACAAAAACAGATTGAAGAAACAGTGGACATATAGTCTGAAGAAGAGAATACTTAGGGAGGATATAATACTTGTAGTTGTTGCCCAGTGGCAAAATTAGGAGTGATGGGTAGAAGTTTCAGAAAGGCAAAGAGGTAAATTTAGGCTTCAGTTAGTAAGGAAAACTTACTATCAGAACCATTAAAAAATGGAATGGGTTGCCTGGGGAAGTAGTCGGCTTTATTTCACTGAATACCTTCAAGAGAAAGTGGCTCCCAGTCTGTTGAGGTTATTATAGAGGGGATTTTTCATTAGGTAGACGCTCTGGCCTTCCTAAATAGAAGATGTAAAACTCCTCTACAACTTCATATGTTGTCCTGTTTTTTTAAAGTCAGGCCAGATCATATTCTAAACACTTCTATATGCTGTTACCACAGTACGAGTTTTTGTATTCTTATGTATATATAATCTAGAGTCATAGATTTACAATTCATAGGACCTTAAGTGGTCCTCTAACACAACTTTATTTTATAGTTGGGATTAAGTGACTTGCCCAGGATCATACAGGTAATGAATGACAAAGCTAGACTTTGAACTCAAGTCCTCAGATTCCATATATAGCACCCTTTCCATTGTACTACACTCCCTCTATACATGTCATATAAAGAAGAACGACAATAACAATAGCTAACCTTTTTTTCTAGTACTTTAAGTTTTGCCAAGTACTTTACATGTTTAACATTTAGAAACATGTTAAGGATTCAGAGGCTGGAGTATTATCTCTGTTCTGTACTCAGGCTTTCGTCTTTTTAAGACTAATGGTTAGGCCAAAGTCTGTGCAAGCTCGGGAGAAAGTCATGTGTCAGAGTGCTATGTCGCCTCCATCGATACACATCGGTAGCTACCAGTTGGATGTCGTAAGCCAATTCTCCTATCTTGGCTCTATTGTCAGTGACAATTTGTCACTTGACTCTGACTGAGATCAATCAGAGGATTGGGAAAGCTATTTCAAACATGTCTAAGCTTGCCAAGCATGTCTGGGCAAACAGTAAACTGACAAGATGAACCAAATTTGCCGTCTATAGAGCATGCGTCCCGAGTACCTTACTGTATGGCAGCGAAACATGGACTACATACGCTAGACAAGAGAAGAAGCTTAACAGCTTCCACATGCACTGCCTTCGGCACATCCTTGGCATGTCTTGGTCAGATAGGATCACCAACACAGAAGTGCTCTAATGCAGGCAACTTCTGAGTATCTACACGCTACTGAAACAAAGACGGCTGCGCTGGCTAGGTCATGTGCACCGCATGCAAGGTGTGCGCATTCCTTAAGACTTACTCTATGGCGAGTTAGCCCCAGGCCGTCTTTGGCCTGGATGCCCCCAGCTTCGCTACAGAGATGTATGCAAGCGAGACTTGAGAGCTCTGGGAATAGACACCGGCAGCTGGGAGGAGATGGCCAAGGACTGTGTCTGATGGAGTTCAGTACTCAGGAGCAGCTTGCGTGCAGCTGAGGTGGGCCTCCAAGCTCTGGAGGAAGAAAAACAAATGAGACGCAGGAATCAATGGGAAACAGAGAGCACAGTTTTCTGATGTCCTTGTTGCGGCAGGAGCTACAGCTCCCGTATTGGACTGCACAGCCACACTATGGCCTGTGGCTCTTCAAGGTGCTGATCCATGGTTGTCTGTGACTGGTGGAAGCCTACTACTACTACTATGTACTCATGCATGCAACTTAGACTGGGTTCTGGATCCCAAACCTCACTAAAACTGCATTAAGAGACAGGAACTATAATAAGCCATGGGGATACAAAGAAAGGCAAAAATACTGTCTCTACTCACCAGGGAACTCACATTCCAATGGAGGAGTTAATATGACAAAAAAATATATATATACAAGATTTTTACAGTGTAATTGGAAAGTAATTTTTAAGGGAAAGCACTATCAACGGGGATAGAAAAACCTTGGGAATAGAATATTAAACAGAAACACATTACAGGAATTTACCATTTTTCTTTCCTCTGAGAAGTTATCAATAGTCATGGCATATATATGTAATGTAATGTATGTGTGCATACACATACACATCTGTATACACATACCCATGTATTTATCACACAATGCAATATGTGCACATGTGTGTATATATGTACATGCATGCATATTATATGCACACGTAATCATATGTGCACACACATAGAGACATATACAGCCTATCTTCTAGGTAGTGTAACGATTGGAATGACGCCACCTGCTGGAGACTTACTGTAGAAGAGTTCCGCCCATGAAACGAAGGTCTTTGAGGGCAAGACCAGGAGTCTTTTCTTTGGCGTTAGGAAGTGACGCGGACTAGTAGGAGGAGGAAGGAAGAGACTGGCGTTCAGTCTCGCTCTCTTTCCTGAGGACTCTGGTGGAGAGCGGAGCTAGAAATGTGCTCTCCCTTTAATAGATAGGAATCTAGGCCTTTCTCTCTCTTTACCAAATTCTTATTCTCCTTAATAAATGCTTAAAAGTCTAACTCTTGCTAAAGCTTATAATTTATTGACGACCACTCATTAGATATTTTAGACAGTTTAGCTAGAATTTTAGCCCTTAACAGAAGTTATAAATTAAAAACTTAAATATTATCATGGTAATATCTGAAATTTAACCTAGTAATGTTCACCGTGAAATGTACATGCAAACTGGATTGCATATTGATTGGTGACCTTAATATAACACATTTAGGGGGCGGCTAGGTGGCACAGTGGATAAAGCACCGGCCCTGGATTCAGGAGTACCTGAGTTCAAATCCAGCCTCAGACACTTGACACTTACTAGCTGTGTGACCCTGGGCAAGTCACTTAACCCCCATTGCCCCGCAAAAAAAACCCAAACCCTGCCCCCCCCCAAATATAACACATTTATAGGGTATTCATATCATCATGATTTATATAGAAATTATTTGTATAGAAACCATAGAAATGCTCATTAAAAATACTACTCATACAAAAGGATCCTGTAACTTTCGGTAAACATAAGTTTCAATACGTAGAGACTATGATTTGGAAAATGTAGGTACGCCTTCAACCATTGTAGATTGCATCCCTTCTATAGCTTAGTAGATGGTCTCTGAGAGCTATAAGGATGATCATTCAACACTGCATTGATGAGGACCTCTGAAATTAATGAGACTGAGTCACAAACAACAGGCATTTAGACTGTCATTGTGACTGTGTTCAAACCTTTTCTAGCTTGGTAGACTTTTCCAGACTTTCAGCTTCATAGATATGGTCTGAGGCAGAGCCAAGATGGCGGAGAGGAAGCAGCAAGCTGCCTGAGCTCTCCTTCTGTTCCCTCAAAAAGAACATTAAATCAAGCCTCTGGACGGATTCTGAAACTACAGAACCTGCAAAGAGACAGAGAGACACAGTCTTCCAACCAGAGATAATTTAGAAGACTTCAGGAAAAGGTCGGTCTGGTTCGGGAAAAAGGGAGGCCCAGCGCAGGGCAGCAGCCCAGCGCCGAGGGGGTCGGGGAAAGTCAGCAGGAGCTGCGGGCCACAGCCGAACAACTGAGGCCCCTGGAACCTGGCTCAAAAGTCTGGTGGCCAAGAAGGACAGTGGGAAAATCTACCTGCACTGGCTGGGAGGGCAGGCTGCCTGTGGGGCTGCGAGCAGGACAGACAGGATCGGGCGCCTGGCTGAGTGCACTCAGACAAGAAGTGGTGCAGGGGGGCGAACTACACACACTATAAAGGCCTCAGAGTAAAATGCCGGTCACACAGCACCTATACCCCTGCACAAGAAACCCAAAACAGGGACCCTGGTGCTCCCAGAGCAGACCTCAACTTAAAAAATAAATAAATAAGCTGCAATAATGAGTAAGAAGCAAAAAAGGGCCCTCTCCATTGAAAGCTTCTGTATCAGTAGGGAAGAAGCCAACACAAACTCAGATGAGGACAATACCCTCAAATTGCCTACATGTGAAGCCTCACGAGGGAAGGTGAATTGGTCTCAATAACAAAAAGCCTTCCTGGAAGAGCTCAAAAAGGATTTAAAAAATCAATTGAGGGGCAGCTAGGTGGCACAGTGGATAGAGCACCGGTCCTGGAGTCAGGAGGACCTGAGTTCAAATCCGGCCTCAGACACTTAACACTTATTAGCTGTATGACCCTGGGCAAGTCACTTAACCCCAATTGCCTCACTTAAAAAAAAATCAATTGAGAGAGGTAGAAGAAAAAATGGGGAGAGAAATGAAAGCAAAACAAGAAAACTATGAAAAAAGAATCAGCAGCTTGGAAAAGGAAGCACAAAGATTGACTGGCCAAATGGAAAAAAAAGGTGCATAATCTTACTGAAGAAAACAATGCCTTAAAAATTAAAATTGGACAGTTGGAAGACAAGGAATCCATGAGACACCGGGAATCAGTCAAGCAGAATCAAAAGAATGAAAAAATAGAAGAAAATGTGAAATACCTCATTGGAAAGACAACTGATCTGGAAAACAGATCCAGGAGAGACAATTTAAGAATCATTGGACTGCCTGAAAGCCATCACCAGAAAAAGAATCTAGACACCATATTCCAGGAAATTATTAAGGAGAACTGCCCTGATATCATAGAATCAGAGGATAAAATCATTATTGAAAGAATCCACCGATCACCTCCTGGAAGAGACTCCAAAAGGAAAACTCCAAGGAATATTGTAGACAAATTCCAGAATTATCAGGTGAAGGAGAAAATACTCCAAAGCAGCCAGAAAGAAGCAATTTAAGTATCATGCAGCCACAGTCAGGATTGCTCAGGATCTGGCAGCTTCAACATTAAAGGACCGCAAGGCTTGGAATATGATATTCTGGAAGGCAAAGGAGCTTGGATTGCTGCCAAGAATCTATTACACAGCAAACCTTATCATTCTCTTTCAGGGGAAAAGATGGACATTTAATGACATTGGGGACTTACAATCTTTCCTGGTGAAAAGACCAGAACTGGATAGAAAATTCGATCTCAACATACAAGACTCAAGAGAAGTTTAAAAAGGTAAACAGAGGGGAAAAAAAAAGGTTACCATATTAGGTTAAACTGTTTATATCCCTACATGGGAAGATAATACTCATAACTCTTAAGAATTGTAAATGTATTTGGGCAGAGAGAAGGAGTGTACACAGAGGGTATAAATATAAATTGTCTTTGATGTGATGATACAAAAAAAAATTAAGGGGTTAAACAGGGAGTCTATGGGGAGGAGAGGAAAGGGGAGGTGGAATGGGATGAATTATATCATATGAAGAGGTAAAAAAAAAAACCTATTACAATAGAGGGAAAGAAAGGAGGGGTGAACATTGTTTCAACCCTACTCTGATTAGATTTGATTCAAAGAGGTAATAACATATATGTTCATTGGGATAAAGAAACTTAACTCATTCTTTAGGGAAGCAAAAGGGGAAGGGAAAGGGGGGGGACTGATAGAAGGAAGGACAAAAGCAAGGGAGAAAAGGGTAAAGAAAAGAGAAGGGGGTGATAAAAAGGGAGGGCAGATTGGGGGAGGCAGGGGTAAGAAGTAAAACATCGGTGAGGAGAAATAGGGTGAAAGAAGGGGAGAAAAGTACAAAGGGGGTAAATAGAATGGAGGGGAATAGACAGTCAGTAATAATAACTGTGAATGTGAATGGGATGAACTCTGCTATAAAACGGAAGCGAATTGCAGAGTGGATTAAAAACCAGAACCCTACAATATGCTGTTTACAAGAAACACATTTGAAGCAGAGAGATACACACAGAGTAAAGGTAAAAGGCTGGAGCAGAATATATTATGCTTCAGCTAAAGTAAAAAAAGCAGGGGTAGCAATCCTTATCTCAGACAAAGTGCAGGCAAAAATATATCTCATTAAAAGAGATAAGGAAGGAAATTACATCTTGCTTAAAGGTACTATAGATAATAAAGTAATATCAATATATATATATATATATTTTTAGTGAGGCAATTGGGGTTAAGTGACTTGCCCAGGGTCACACAGCTAGTAAGTGTTAAGTGTCTGAGGCCGGATTTGAACTCAGGTACTCCTGACTCCAGGGCCGGTGCTCTATCCACTGTGCCACCTAGCTGCCCCGAAGTAATATCAATATTAAATATGTATGCGCCAAGTGGTATAGCATCCAAGTTCTTAGAGGAGAAGTTAAATGAGTTACAAGAGGAATTAGACAGTAATACTGTACTAGTGGGGGATCTGAATCTCCCCCTCTCAGAATTAGATAAATCTAGCCGAAAAATAAATAAGAAAGAAGTGAAAGAGGTGAATAGATTACTAGAAAAGTTAGACATGATAGATGTCTGGAGAAAATTGAATAGGGACAAAAAGGAATATGCCTTTTTCTCAGCAGTACATGGCACATTTTCAAAAATTGACCATGTATTAGGGCACAAAAACATCATAGTCAAATGTAGAAAGGCAGAAATAGTAAATGCATCCTTCTCAGATCATGATGCAATAAAAATTACATGTAAGAAAGAGCCAGGGAAAAGTAGAATGAAAATCAATTGGAAACTAAAGAATGAATGGGCCAAACAACAAATCATAGAAACAATCAATAACTATATCCAAGAGAATGACAATAATAGACAACCTGCCAAAATCTATGGGATGCAGCCAAAGCAGTGCTTAGCTCTAAATGCCTACATGAATAAAAAAGAGAAAGAGGAGATTAATGAATTGGGCTTGCAACTTAAAAAGCTACAAAAAGAACAAATTAGAAATCCCCAATTAGATACTAAATTAGAGATCCTGAAAATTAAAGGAGAAATTAATAAGATTGAAAGCAAAAAAACTATAGAATTAATCAATAAAACTAAGAGCTGGTTTTATGAAAAAACCAATAAAATAGATAAAATATTGGTTAATTTGATTAAAAAAAAGAAAGAAGAAAACCAAATTACCAGTATCAAAAATTAAAAGGGTGATATTACCACCAATGAAGTGGAAATTAAATCAATAATTAGGAATTATTTTGCCCAACTGTATGCCAATAAATTTGACAATCTAAATGAAATGGATGAATATTTACAAAAATACAAACTGCCCAGGTTAACTGAAGAAGAAATGAAATCCTTAAATAAACCCATATTAGAAAAAGAAATTGAACAAGCCATTAATAAACTCCCTAAGAAAAAATCCCCAGGGCCAGATGGGTTTACGTGTGAATTTTACCAAACATTTAAAGAACAATTAATTCCAATATTATACAAATTATTTGGAAAAATAGGTGAAGAAGGAGTTCTACCAAATTCGTTTTATGACACAAATATGGTGGTGATACCAAAACCAGGCAAAGCAAAAACAGAGAAAGAAAATTATAGACCAATTTCCCTAATGAATATTGATGCTAAAATCTTTTTTTTTTTTTTTTAGTAAGGCAATGGGGGTTAAGTGACTTGCCCAGGGTCACACAGCTAGTAAGTGTTAAGTGTCTGAGGCCAGATTTGAACTCAGGTACTCCTGAATCCAAGGCCAGTGCTCTATCCACTGCGCCATCTAGCTGCCCCGATGCTAAAATCTTAAATAAGATATTAGCAAGGAGATTACAGCAAGTGATCACCAGGATAATACGTTATGACCAGGTGGGATTTATACCAGGAATGCAGGGCTGGTTCAACATTAGGAAAACTATTAACATAATCAACCACATCAATAAGAAAACCAACCAAAATCATATGATTATCTCAACAGATGCAGAGAAAGCTTTTGACAAAATACAATACCCATTCCTAATAAAAAACACTAGAGAGTTTAGGAATAGGTGAATCTTTCCTTAAAATAATAAATAGTATCTACCTAAAGCCATCAGCAAGTATTATATGCAATAGAGATAAATTAGAGGCCATTCCAATAAGATCAGGGGTGGAACAGGGATGTCCATTATCACCCCTATTATTTAATATTGTACTAGAAATGTTAGCTTTAGCAATCAGAGAAGAAAAAGGAATTAAAGGAATTAGAATAGGCAAGGAGGAAACAAAACTATAACTCTTTGCAGATGATATGATGGTATACTTAAAGAATCCTAGAGAATCAACTCAAAAATTACTTGAAACAATTAACAACTTTAGCAAAGTAGCAGGATATAAAATAAATCCACATAAATCATCAGCATTTCTTTACATGACCAACAAAGCCCAGCAGCAAGAGATAGAAAGAGAAATTCCATTTAAAGTAACGGTAGATAATATAAAATACTTGGGAGTCTACTTGCCAAGACAAACCCAGGAACTCTATGAACACAACTACCAAACACTCTTCACACAAATCAAATCAGATCTAAATAATTGGAAAGATATCAATTGCTCATGGATAGGCAGAGCTAATATAGTAAAAATGACAATATTACCTAAATTAGTTTACTTATTCAGTGCCATACCAATCAGACTACCTAAAATTTATTTTATAGAGCTAGAAAAAATAATAACAAAATTCATCTGGAAAAACAAAAAATTAAGAATATCCAGGGAAATAATGAAAAAAATTCACAGGAAGGTGGGTTAGCGGTACCAAACCTGGAGCTTTACTATAAAGTGGCAGTCATCAAAACTATCTGGCACTGGCCAAGAAATACAGTGGAGGATCAATGGAATAGGCTAGGCACAGGAAACACAGTAGTAAATGACACTAGTAATGTAGTGTTTGATAAACCCAAAGACTCCAGCTTCTGGGATAGGAACTCAGTATTTGACAAAAACTGCTGGGAAAACTGTAAGATAGTATGGCAGAAATTAGGCATAGACCAACATCTTACACCTTATACTAAAATAAGGTCAAAATGGATACATGATTTAGACATAAGAGGTGATACCATAGGTAAATTAGGAGACAAAGGAATAGTCTACCTATCAGATCTTTGGAAAGGAAAACAGTTTATGACCAAACAAGAGATAGAATATATTATAAAATGCAAAATGGATGATTTTGATTACATTAAATTAAAAATTTTTGTACAAACAGAAACAATGCATCCAAAATTAGAAGGGAGGCAGAAAGCTGGGGAACAATTTTTATGGCCAGTACTTGTGATAGAGGCCTCATTTCTAAAATATATAGGGAACTAAATCAAATTTATAAGAATCCAAGTCATTCTCCAATTGAGAAATGGTCAAAGGATATGAACAGGCAGTTTTCTGATGAAGAAACCAAAGCTACCTATTCCCATATGAAAAAATGCTCTAAATCTCTAATGATTAGAGAGATGCAAATGAAAACAACTCTGAGGTACCACCTGACACCTATCAGGTTGGCTAAAATGACAAAGAAGGAAAATAAGAAATGTTGGAGAAGCTGTGGAAAAATTGGAACACTAATGCATTGTTGGTGGAGCTGTGAACTGATCCAACCATTCTGGAGAGCAATTTGGAATTATGCTCAAAGGGCGATAAAGCTGTGCATACCCTTTGACCCAGCAATACCACTTTTGGGTCTTTTTCCCAAAGAGATCATGGAAAGGGGAGAGGGACCCACATGTACAAAAATATTTATAGCTGCTCTGTGTGTGGTGGCAAGGAATTGGAAGTTGAGGGGATGCCCATCAATTGGGGAATGGCTGGACAAGTTGTGATATATGAATACAATGGAATACTATTGTGCTGTAAGAAACGATGAGCAGGAGGAGTTCAGAGAAACCTGGAGGGTCTTGCGTGGACTGATGATGAGTGAGATGAGCAGAACCAGAAGAACATTGTACACAGTATCATCAACATTGTGTGTTGATCTACTGCGATGGACTGGATTCTTCTCACCAATGCAATGGTACAGAAGAGTTCCAGGGGACTCACGATGGAAGAGGATCTCCAAATCCAGGGGAAAAAAAAAAGAACTGTGGAGTATAGATGCTGAATGAACCATACTACTTCTTTTATTTTTGGTGCTGATGTTTATATATTTTGAGGTTTGTCGTCATTGCTGATTTTTCTCTTATAGCATGACTAATGCAGAAATGTTTAATGTTATTGTGTATATATATATATATGTGTGTGTGTGTATATATATATGTGTGTGTGTGTGTGTGTGTGTGTGTATATATATATAACCTATGTCAGATTGCCTGCTGTCTAGGGGAGGGGGGAGGGAGGGGAGGGAGGGAGAAAAAATCTGAAATTGGGGAGCTTGTATAGACAAAGGTTGAGAACTATCTTTACATGTAACGGGAAAAAAATACTTTATTAATTAAAAACAAACAAACAAACAAAACCATAGATATGGTCTTCAAAATCCAGGATTATCTTTATACCACAATTAAACATTGAATTATATCTTTAATAAAGTTTATTATACCAAATACATATGATGTTACATTTTAAATTCTTTGAATTTAATAATTCATTAGGTAAATACGTTGATAGATATAGGAGTTGTGTTTTTTATGTTATATATCAGGCCATAAATTAACCATTTTGTAACAAGCTAAAACTACATACCAACAAAAAAAAAGTTTAAAGATTAAAAAAATCAGTTAGACATGATTTTTATGAATTGATCCAAAGTAAAGTGAACATAACAAAGATAACAATTTATACAATACCAACACCATCATAATGTAAGGTGTATGCATTGTACAAATGTCCACCTGGATCTGTCTAGATGTGTCTCACAAAGAAGCATGAATAAATCTCTCGAGTCTCTTCTACCTGCCTTTCTCCAAGAGAGACTGATTCTTTTTTTTTTTTTGGATGGGGCAATGGGGGTTAAGTGACTTACCGAGGGTCACACAGCTAGTAAGTGTCAAGTGTCTGAGGTCGAATTTGAACTCAGGACCTCCTGAATCCAGGGCTAGTGCTCTATCCACTGCGCCATCTAGATGCCCTGAGACTGATTCTTGCCAGGAGAAAGGCAAGAGATTGGTGCCACAATACTGAATACTTTACTCTCCTCAGAGTAAGTTATTGGGCTAAGATAATATTTATGTAACCCCCTAAATATTATCTAGAAGGAAGTTTTTTTAGGTTAAAACCACTTTCCTTATCCCTTAACACAGGAGTCCTCAAAGCTATTGTATTCAAAGGCTTGACTTCCTTTTCGCTAAATTTGAGAGAGAGAGAGAGAGAGAGAGAGAGAGAGAGAGAGAGAGAGAGAGAGAGAGAGAGAGAGAGAGAATTTGGAGTTTCTGGTGAGGATAGCCACTTGATCAAGTTGCCAGAAATCTTTGTCTCCTTCCAAGAGTCTTCTCTCAGAAGATAACCTGTCTCCTCTCCAAGCTGGAAACCAAAAGAACTAGGATCTCTTTTCTCTCAGGTTCTGTCAGTTCCACACTTTATACAGGCATGGAACACTGAGCGATCATTTTCTATAGTTGAAGAAGGGCTAATGCAAATAAGTTGAGTTCCAGGTTACAATAAAAACCAACAACAATTTTGAATATTTGAGGATTCTGATCAATGCAATGACCAAGGATGATTCCAGAGGATCAGTGATGAAGCTACCCCTCTTGCAGAGAGGTGATAGAATTGGGCTGCAGAGTGAAACATACTGAAACATGTACATATATATATATATGTGTGTGTGTGTGTGTGTGTGTGTGTGTGTGTGTAGATATGAGAATGTGTATATATGTATGTATACCCTTCTTATTTTTCTTTGTGAAAACCCCCAAAGTTCTTCACGGTTGGACAACACACAGGAAAGCGTTGCTCTTTAAAATTGCTTCCTCTCAAAGGCAGAGGCTGCTCCTACTTTAATTAGCTGTTCAGATCCCTCTCTTCCTCTGGGGTTTAGCTTTTATAGCCTATTCCCAGGGCTCCTCTGTTCCTCTGGCTCTCTTCCCAGGGGAAGTGTCTGTTTATCTGTACCTAGAAGTTCAATCTAGCTGATATACTCCTAGAATGGAGACACATATTTGAAAATGGCCAATGAAGGAATTTGTTTTCTTTGGCTATGCATATTTGTAATGAGGAAGAGGCAGAGAAAATCAATTTTTATTAATTAAAAAAATCAATGAGAATTGTTAACTTATAGAAGTCAATAAAGACTAAATCAACTGCTTTATAGGAACAAGCTAGGGTTTGTTTTATGTTTCTGAAATAGCTCTTCACAGGAACTATTTAAAAGCAGTGCGTAATAGATCTATGGTGGTCAGTAGCTAGGGTGGGTGGTTTTTTTGTTGTTGTTGTAATTTAGTACCATTTATCAGGATCTGACTTAATGTCTCTCTGCTATACAAAAGATTTAAAAGAATAATTTTGATAAAGGATCCAAAAATGAGCATTCTTTTTTTTTTAAGGGCAACGGGGGTTAAGTGACTTGCCCAGGGTCACACAGCTAGTAAGTAAAAATGAGCATTCTTACTGATCACTGTAGTAAGACATATAGGAGTAAGATAACTGCTTGGTTTCAGCTCTAGATGCTAAATTGATCTTTCCCCATTAATGCTAAGGGGATTTTGTTTTGACAGTTGCTAATTAATTTCAGTAGTAAGAAATAAATGTTGTTGCTGGGAAAGAGGATCTCTCACCCATATGAAAATGATGGTTAAGTATGATAAGTTAGTGGCAGTGGCAGTAATGGTTAGGTCATCTTTAGGATTTTCAAGCTTTTCATCCTCATGTCATTGTCATTTCAGTTGTGTTTGACTCTTCACGAACCCATTTGGGGTTTTCTTGGCAAACATACTGGAATTGTTTGCCATGTTCTTCTCCAGTTCATTTTACAGATGAAGAAACTGAGGTAAATAGGGTTAAGTGACTTGCCCAGGATCACATAGCTAGTGTCTGAGGTCAGGTTTGAATTCTAGTCTTTGACTCCAGGCCCAGGACTCTTATTCATTGTGCCACCCTGCTGCCCCTAATGTTTTCATAGTTCAGTTCTAATACTGTCTTACATTGTTTTTACAGTGGCTTTATTGTCTTGTGCACCTTTGTCCATAGTTCTTCAGGCACTCTACTAGATCTCTTAATATCTATCACTTCCACTTCATATTTTTTTTTTTGGTAGGGCAATGAGGGTTAAGTGACTTACCCAAGGTCACACAGCTAGTGTCAAGTGTTTGAGGCTGGATTTGAACTCAGGTCCTCCTGGATCCAAGGCCAGTGCTTTATCCACTGCACCACCTAGCCGCCCCCCCCACTTCATATATATAAAGGCTGTTATTTAGGTCATACTGATAGTCAGATGGTTTTCCCTACTTAAATTTATGTTTGAATCTTGCAATAAGAAGCTCATCATCTGAGCCATAGTCAACTCCAGGTATTGTTTTAACTGATTGTTAAGAGCTTTTTGACCTTTGGTTTCAAAGTATATAATCAATCTGATTGATATTGACCATGTATAGACTCACATTTTGGGTTAATGAAAAAGAATGTTTGCTATGACCAGCATGTTATCTTGACATAACTCTATTAGTCTTTAGCCTACTTCATTTTGTACTCCAAAGCCAAGCTTGCCTGTTGTTTCAATTATCTTTTGATTTCCTACTTTAGCATTCCAATCTCCTATGATGAATGTGTTATCTTGTGTGTGTGTTATTTCTAGATGATGTTGTAAGGTCTTCATAGAATTGAGCAACTTTGGCCTCTTTGGCATAAGTGTTTGGAGCATGGACTTCAATTATTATGAGGTTAAATGGTTTGTCTTGAATTCAAACAGATATAGTAATTTTTGAGATTATACCCCAGTATGCCTTTTCCTCACCCTTTTATTGACTATGAGGGCTATTGCATTTCTTCTAAGGGATTCTTGCCCACAATATTTTATGTACAGTTGAGGAAACTGAGGCATATAGAGGTTAAGTGACTTGTGTAGGGTTTCATAGCTAGTAAGTATATGGAGCCAGATTTGAACTTTGGTCTTCCTGACTGCAGCCCCAGCACTGTGCCACTGGCATATTCTTCTAATTTAATATATGCACTCATATATCATGCGCCCATATATATCTAAACTTTACATTGAATACTTCTTTTTGTATCTTTTAGCATACTTATTTCCTTTAAATATATTTTAGTGGTTTTTTTTAACTTTGAATTCAATATTGTCTGATGTCATTGGTGTTATCCTTTTCAGTTTGGGAGTTGCATGGAAAATTTTGTTTCATGTTTTCATTTTGTATCTATTTAGATATTTCAAGATTTCTAGTTAGAAAGCATTATTGGTTCTGCTTTGGTGATTCATTATTTTTTATTGGAGAGTTTTGTCCATTTACATTTAATATTACATCAAGTAGATTTTGCTTCAAAGGAAACACATTTTCTTATGTTTATTATTAATGCAAGTGAAAGCCACTGTAAGCAAAGTTCTAGGGGGCAACTAGGTGGCACAGTGTATAGAGCACCTGGACTAAAGTCAGGAAGACCTGAGTTCAATTGTGGCCTCAGACACTTACTAGCTGTGGGTACCCGGGCAAGTCACTTAACCCTGTTTGCCTCAGTTCCTCATCTGTAAAATGAGCTGGAGAAGGAAAAGTTAAACTACTCCAGTATCTTTGCTAAGAAAATCCCAAATGGGGTCATGAAGAGACAGAACTGAAATACTAAATAACTAAGTAACACTAAATAACTAACAAAATAACACCAAATAACATAAGCAAAGTTCCTCTATATATTACTGAAACAGTGATTTAGCAAAACTCAGGACTCTGAGGTTAGCAACTGGTTTGTCTTAATTTGAGTTGTTTTATTTAATTTTTGTTAGAAAGGCATGTTTATTGTTCCAAAACTTCCTTGAAATTATTTCTCTTTCCAAGCTTTTAAATGTTTCTCAAATGTCTTTTTTTCTCACTTTGAATTCTCCATTGTCCCTCTTGATAAGTTCAAGTTGATAATCATTTTAATTCCTTAGCAGCAAATGATGGGCAACTGGGTGACATAGTGGATAGAGTACTGGCCAGGAAGACATCTTCCTGAGTGCAAATCTGGCCCAAGACACTTACTAGCTGTGTGACCCTGGGCAAGTCACTTAACCCTATTCAACCTTAGTTTCCTAAGCTGTAAAATGATATGGAGAAGGTAATGGGAAAACACTGCGGTATCTTTGCCAATAAAACTCCAAATGAGGTCACAAAGAGGTAGACATGACTGAAATGACTGAACAAGAAGAATACTTCTATGTAGCTGCTTTTTTTTAGCTTAGCTTCCCCCCCTCCCCATCAAGTGTAGGAATTTAACCATGATGCATCTGGGCATATTGCATCTTAGGCTTGCTTTGTTATGGTCTTAGGGATTATTCTTAGTTGTATTTTTCTAGTTTTTTCCCCCCAATTCTGGGAAACTTTTGACAATTTCCAGAAATGTAATATTCCAATTATTTTCCTCCTGCTAAATCTTCTGGACTACAGATTTATAAACATGCTCTAGAGATCATCTAGTCCAGTCCTCTCCTTGTATGGATGAAGAAACTAAGTCCTGGAGTGATGAAGAAGTGTCCTTGCTCCCTAAGGCCACACAGGTAGTAACAGGGCTGGGATTTGAACTTAGATTCTTTGACTTCAGATCCAGTACTCTTGACACAAAATCAGTCAGCTTATCTTTATGCTTGCACCATTTGGATACCCTTCGTTTTCCTATTCTGGGAGAACCAATTTTTAAATTTCTAAAATGAAAGTGAAATTGCATATTGGGGACTTCTACCTTGTTTCCACCTATGATTTTCCTATAGGATCTCAGTTGTAGAATATAGATTTTTGTATTGTAAGCTGTTCTCCAGGTTTATCACTTGGATCTGCATGTTTTTCATAGTTTAGAAAATTTGTTATTGTCTTTTTGCTTTGTTTATGTTTTTGTTTTTTGTTTTTGTGGGGCAATGAGGGTTAAGTGACTTGCCCAGGGTCACACAGCTAGTAAGTGTTAAGTGTCTGAGGCTGGATTTGAACTCAGGTCCTGCTGAATCCAAGGTGGTGCTTTATCCACTATGCCACCCAGCTGCCTCGTTATTGTCTTTTTAAAAAATTGTATTTCCAACTGCTCAGTATTGTGTTTACTTCTATTTTCCAGTGTACTAAATCTGCTGCTGGTTGTCTCTGTAGAATATTTTTTTAGTTTTTCTACTGTATTCTCTATTCTCTGCCTTGGTAATTTTCATTATTTCCTCTCAATCCTTTTATGATATTTGAACTTCCTCTGTGATATTTAAAAACTCTCTTCACACTTTTACTGGTCTAGTACATTTTTTAAAAAAACTGGTGTCAGTTGGTGCTTAATTTCTTTGAAAATGCCACATCCATTTGAAGAGGTCTCTTTTGGATTCTTACATGGTTAGTTTTTTCATTTAGTACTGTGAGAAAATAATGGGTTTGGGAACACCCAGAGCTGCTCCCCGCCGCCCCCCCCCCCCAGAAGATATTGAGATTGATTGAATTGACTTTGCTGATTAACTCACTTAAAGTTGACTTGATTGAAACTACACCTACCTGAGAGCCTGGCCCTCAGGGGGTGTGTTCTCTGAACTCTGACCTCAGCATGTTTTGCTCATGGACTGCCCTCAAATCCATTGGTTCACTTCAGTACTTTAATTGATTCAGTTGCTCTATTAAAAAAAAAAAATTGTACTGGCATTTGGCTTTGCTCATTTAAAAACTTTGGTTGAGTTTTATTGTGTTTTTTTTAAACACGTTTCTCTTCTTTTTGGTCTATTTTTTAAAAAAGGGTATGTGAGAAAGCCTTCTTCCATTTGATCCTCCTACTTCTATCCTGTATCCATATTTCCCTTAAGTCCTGAGATGCCATACTTCTCTGGTTCTTTTCTGTATGGGACAATTGCCTCAGTTTACCCAAATAATTCCAGGAGACCACCAAGTCAAGCAGAGACAGATTTATTTCATTTTCATGAGAATGGGCAACTCCATGAAAATGATGAGGAGCACACTGATGAGCTCATAAGTTGGGTTTTTATGGAAGTTTTGAGGGGGCAATCCCCTTGTGCACAGGGTGAGCTCACAATCTAACATCCAATCCTGTCTCACCCAGTATGTATGTTCAGCGCATGATCATGGTATGGATGCATGCTCAGCTATGTCTGAGAGCTGGGGCAGGGCAAGGGGAAGGGGAAAGGGCGAAACCACTCCACCTGTGTAAGGAGGGGGCAAGGGTGAAGGGAGAGATGGTACCAGGAGCTAGGGCTTAGGAATGCAAGAAGGGAGAGGTAGTATCAGGATGGGTCTGCACTAACAGGAGACAGCTCTCCTGCTTGGCCACAGAACAAGGGGGGGGGGGGTAAGAGGTGTGTTGTAGCAACAGGATGACTAACAATAACAGGGACTGGGGGCTTTGGAATGCAAGCAGGGAGGGAGGGATGGTACCAGTGTACACCAAGTTCAGCGAAGCTAGATACATGATTACTACAATATTCTGGTATTAGCAATGGGATGAAACATGGACAGAATGATCTGGTAATAAGCTTCAGAGTCTAAACTGACTCAAGTCCACCATATCCCACTCAATTTCTCTAATGGTTTCTGCTTGCTTGTTTTCACTAGTGCCTCTTTTTCTTCCCGATCTCTTAAGGTGGATGGATGTTCCCTAAAATTGTGTTTTCAGTTTTACTTTCTCGATCTACACTCTTTGCTTTGTCAATCTCATTTACTCCCACATTTTCAACTATTATCTCTGCATAGATGACTCCAAATCTATTTTTAAAGCTCCAACTTCTCTTTCAAGTTCTACACCCACATTTCCAAAGATTAAAAGAACATCTTTACCTGGATTTCTGATATCACACAAAACATTTCAAATCTGAACTACTTTACTCCCAAATCTGTTCCTTTTCAACAGTAGGACCATTTAGTTTCCTATTATTTTTAGCCCTTCTTTTTCTCCTATATCTTCTCTAGTAAGTATCACATCCTCTTGTTTATATCACTACAGTATTTCTTGCACCTGTCCTTTTCTCTTTATTCCTACTGTCACTACCTGAGTACATACCCTATTGTGGCTATTTCAATAGCCAAACAGGTCTTCCAGTCTTTAATCTCTTCCCTCCAATCTATTCCTGATACAACAGTCAGACAAATTTTGTGTTCACAATATTTTATTCACTTTCTATTACCTACTGAATAAAGTTTAAAAATTTTGTCCATGTTTTCAAGTTCTTCCACAATCTACTACTACTCTACATATCTCTTTTTTTATGAACTTAATCATCATCAACAAACATTTCAATATACAAGGAACTACCTGTGTGATCTTGGGCAAGTTATTTAACTTCTGTAGTCTTCAATTTCCTCATCCATAAAAAAGTTCACCATTCCAAAGGTCTAAAAATGAATCTTGTTACCCATTTCTTGTAACAAATCCAAAATGCAGAATGAGACAGTTTGGACATGACCAATGAGGAAATTTGCTTCAGTTCGCTACTAATATTAGGGATTTAATTTTGTTTTATGGGGGGGGGGGGAGATGGAATGGGGGAGAAAATGCTTAATTGAAAAGAACAGATTTTAAAATGAGGGGTTAGACTAGGTTATCTTCCAGTGAAAATCCCTTTAATAAAACCCTCCCTGATAAGCAAAATGAACTGAAAAACTGACCATGTCTGATAACTTTTGTTTCATTTAGCATCCGTGGTCTTTTAGCACTCTACTAAAAGATGTAGTTCATCATTAGTCCTCTGGAGTCAAAACTGACCATTCCATTATTCTGATTTTGAGGTCTTTTAGTTTTTCCCTCTGTATATTATGGCTATTATGTATATTTCATCTTGGTTCTGCTTTCTTCACTCTCCATAAGTTCATACAAATTTCTCTGTATACCACATTTTCATAGCTTCATATGGAGCAACAATATTTTCAAATATATGTATATTTGTATGTATGTGTGTATACAAGTGAATGTATATATATGTGTGTGTATGTATGTGTATATAGCTATATCTATGTATACCTCCTGTTTTCTGGGGTAAATCAAAGAACCTTCTCCTTGAGAAACTAAACCAAAGGACAGACATACCTAAAGAGATAAGTGGCACCCGATCTGGACCGAGTTAGCTCCAGGACCACGAGCCTTCATTCTAGTCTCCCCCACCCCTTGGGGAGATAAGATTAGGTATGGCTGCTGTCTTTGTGGTGTGAGGGGGAGAGAGATCTCTTGAGAGACCCAGAGCAGACCTTCACCCAATTACCCCAGCCTCAACCAGTGGGGGATGGTCCTCCCCCATAAGGGGACTTTCCACAGTCAGATGATCACTCCATTGGACCACCATCAATCCTTTATAAAAGTATCTGTCTGGGGGCAGCTGGGTGGCACAGTGGATAGAGCACTGGCCCTGGATTCAGGAGGACCTGATTTCAAATCCAGCCTCAGACACTTGACACTTACTAGCTGTGTGACCCTGGGCAAGTCACTTAACCCCAATTGCCTAACCAAAAAAAAAATTAAAAAAAAGTATCTGCCTGTCTCCTGCTCAGGGAGAGAGGTATCTCAGAAAGCCACGCCTTCTCCCCATGAGAAGTAGCCCAAGGAATTCTCTCTTGGTTTCCTTTCCCTAGCACCTAATTAACTATTTTATTCTAATTGGATTTGTGTGCAAGAGGGTGTAATTTTTTGTTTTGTTTTGGCTGGCAATGGGGGTTAAGTGACTTGCCCAGGGTCACACAGTAAGTGTCAAGTGTCTGAGGCAGGAGTTGAATTCAGGCACTTCTGAATCCAGGACTGGTGACTGACCTGGCTACCCCGAGGGTGTAATTCTTTGAGGAGGAATTCTTAAAAACCCTATTCCAAACTGCCATCACTTTCCCCCATAACATCTTCCCTCTCCAATATACCCTTTATAATTAAGGAATATGTCCAGTAACCATCTTGGGAATTGTATATCCCTTTTTGGTCAACTTGGTTTCTATGACTAAGCATAGTGCTAAATACTGGTGATACGAGCACAAAACTGAGGAGTCCCCTTCCTCTATAAGCTTACATTCCAATAGGGGGATGCACATGTATGGGATTGGGACCCAGAAAAAAGTTGTTTTTTTTTTTTTTTTATCAGGGGAGGCACTGGGATTATGAACCAAAGGGCAGTAGAGACTCTCACCCTTTCTAGTAGCAATGGTAGGATTGATTTCTACAGTAAAAGCCATAGGTGGAAAGGAAAATGGTCATGGTGGCAAGGCAAGGCAGGATGTTCATGTTTGTTAGGCCCTGGTTAGTTACCTGTGAATGGTAGAATGATATGTGAAGTGGGTTCAGGGTTGGGCTAGATAGATATATAATGCCCGAAGTATTTTATTTTCTTATCTCTTAAGTGTCTACATTTGTATAGTCCTTTAATGCAAAGTATTTTGCATTTGAGCATCACAGCTTCACTTTAAGTTTTCATATTGGTTACCTTCACAATAGTCCACACTGTCTAACCTCTTGCTCTATTAAAATAGCCTGCTAACTGCACTTCCTCCCCCACCCGCAAAGTCCTCCCTACTGCTACCTGATATTCCTACAGTCTATGTTGCTTTTCTGTTCAAAACCCTTTGGTGGCCCCCTATTTCCCCTAAGACAAAATATAAACTCCTTCGCAGACACTTAAGGTCCTGGGAAATCCGGTTTCCACGCACATTTCCACTTATTTGCTATTACACCCTTTCATTCACTTTACTTTCCGGCCAAACTAGCCTCGAAGCTGGAACTTGAAAACCCAGCCTCCACGCCAGCAGGCCCTTCCTCATTTTTGCCTCCTGTATTCCTAGCTTCTCGGCATCCTACCCCCATCATCTCAGATCAGGTGCCACCCACTGCAAACTGGGAATTACTTTGTATTTACTCTGTATACATATCTATTAGTATCCGTGTACAAGTTTCCACTTCCAGAACAATGTAAAGTCCTATAGGGCATAAACTGTTTCTTGTTTCTTTCTTTTTGTCTTTGCATCCCCAGGGCCTATCAGCTCGCCCAGGACGCGGTAGGCATTTAGTAAGACGTAGTTTCAGTCAGTTGATTAACAAATATTGAGCTTCCACTACGTGCCAGGTGGAATGAATGAAGAAGCGGAGGCTCACATAGGCGGTGCGTGGCAGACTCCGAATTTGAACCCAGGTCTCTTCTGAGTAGAAATCTTAGCCCGTTTTCCTCTCCCCGCACTGGGACCCAGGGCAGCGGCAGTTTGCGCGTCTCTTAACCCCTCATCTCGCATTATTTGGTGTTGCAGGTTATTTGTGTATACGGGTCCTCTCCCCTCCCCCCTCCCTGCGTCCCAGTCTCTCCCAGAGCGAGCACAGGCCTTGGAGGCAAGCGCCGGTTGAAGTGGCCGGAGACGGGGGAGAGGGAGCTGGGAAGGGGCCGGGCTTTCCCTACGGGCCTGGCTCGTCTCTGTCGGGCCGCCGCGCGCCCTCGTAAGTGGGGCCAGAACACCACAACATGGCGGCGGCGCCTCTCCAGGGCTCGGTCGTTCCCTCGGTTCCCGTCGTCGTCCCTTCAACCAATGAGGTGGCGTCTCGGTTGGCGGGAAGCGGCCTCCTGCCGCCAGAGGGCGTCTTGGCAGGGAAGCCAAAGGAGAGGAGTCGTAGTCGCCGCCACCGCCGCTGGGGTGGGAGAAGACACCTAGGTGTCCTGCAGCGCTACGCCCGATCCTTCACCGTCTCGGTCTCCGGCTCCATCCGTGGGCCGGCCCGCTCGAACGCAGCAGGTACGGTACCCCGGCTGCGGATCTGAGGGTTAGGGGGAAACGGAGGGGGCGGGGGCGGCCTAGACCCTCTCCCCGGGACCCCTCTGCCCCCACCACGCCTTTTAGGCCGGGGCCGACGTTTCCCGTCGTCCGGTGAGCTGCGATTCCAGCCTCTCCCTCCTGCCGCCGGCGCGTGCCCGCGGGCAGCCGTTAACCGCCGCTCCCTCTCTCCTCCGCCCTTCCCCCTCCCCGCCCCAGTCTCGATCTGGGATGGGCGCGCGAGCGCCGGAGGGGGTGGGATTCGGGAGCCGGCGGCCGGAGGCTTCGGTTCATATTTATTAAATGTCTGCTGCGGGCGAGGCGGGGGTGGGGGGATTACAAAGAGAGATGCCTCGGGCCCTGCTCCTTAAGCAGCTTTCGATTTCTCTGTGTGTGTGTGTGTGTCAGGGGCGGGGTGTGTGTGTGTGGGGGGGGGTTACTTGTGCTCACATCTGTGTGTCCTGTGTGTCTCCCGGGAAAGAGTCTGACCGGCTATGTGTGAAGGAGAGGGAGCTGTGAGAAATTGGGAGGAGCCAGAAATAAAGTTTAAAGTCAAGTTAACCAGCATTTATCATACGCCTACTACGTGCCACGCACTGTGCTAATCGTTTGGAGATACAAAGAAAAGCGAAAAGCAGGGCCCCTGCCTTCTGGGAGCCCACTGTGGGGGGGGGGGGCGGAGGATGGACGGGGGGAGGCGGCCCGCGAGGAGCTACACCAGGACAACAATGTGTAAACAAGAGAGACGCAGGATAAATAAACTGGGGATCCCTTTTTTAGCGGGTCCTGGAGGGCCTAGACGAAGAGGAAGTAGTCCTGTTGCCTCTTGAACGTGGGGAAGGGATTTGTGCGTGAGGAGGGTTAGTTACCTACCTGGTATGAAGGATGGATTCCAAAGAGAAGGGGTTGGAGTCAGGGGGACTGATTATTACAGAGAAGTAATCAACAAGCGTTTATTAATCACTCCCTTTGTGCCTGTCGCTGGGAGAGGGACAGAAATGAAAATTGGCTCTGAAAGTTAACATTCTGTGAGGGTAGGAGAGCCACAACATGCACGTTAATAATACAAAAAAAAAAAATGGAAGGTAATTTGGGGTGGAAGAGCACTAGTACTAGGAGGGGCTTTATATACACATATGCTTATATATGTATGTATATGTACGATACATAAGGTGAACCAATAAAGGACTGATTGATTACATGGAAGTGGAAAGGAAGGAGATAGATGAGAGAAATAATTGCCTGGAAGATTCAACAGGACTTAGTAATAATAACTATGTTGCATGTTAGGGATGAGGGCTCACTCCAGCTTCCTCTAGCCTGGAGAACCTGTTATTGAATTTGGGTGGATTCACTTCATCCTTCCCCTTTCCTCTTTACCCTCTTCACTTTTTGATTAAGAAGTAATTTGCTACAAACCAAAGGTCACAGGATTATGCACTTTCTGGTTGGAAGGAGCCTCAGGGCGGGGAGTCATTTACCTCAAGCTCCTCCTTTTACAGAGGAAGAAACTGAGGCGTACAGGGGTAAAAGTATTTGCCTAGTTTCATAAGAGTCATTAATGTGATTTGAACTAATTTCCTCTGATTCCACATATTTTCTGTTTCATTATACCAGGCTGAAAAGTGTTTAGAGTTACACATTCACAGGGAGAGGGGTAGGAAGGAAAACAGTAAAGGGGTAAGGGTCTTGAAAACTAGAGATCCTAGAAAGGTTGAGGTGCTGTCTGGACAAAAGTGACGCTCCCCTAGATTTTTTGAGGCCTTTGCTCTGATTTTCCTTGAATTTTAGGGCTTGTCCCTTTAATTTTTTAAAAATTGTTTTTCATTAGTTGTAATCCTACTTGACTAATCACGTTTGTGTCTAAAAGATGCAAAGTCTCTTTGGAGTTTGTTTGCCAGTTATTTTGTGGCACCTTCCTGGCTTTTCATTGAGGATCCATTTTTCTATGCTTAATGCATACTGCTCTTACATGTTTGTAGTTTGGGTGATCATACTAGATTTTTTCTTTTTACATTTTTACAACTATTTTCCTGACCTGCATTCAGTTATAGATAGTCATGTATTTTGGAAAGGCCACACAAAGGAAATTTAAAAGTTGTTACATGTAGTGAAATTACTATATGTGGAATTGAAGATGGGTTCTAAAGAGACTTTGTCACTAGCTTTGTGACATTTGGCAAATAACTTTTCTAAGCTTCAGTTTTCTTATTCATCAAAATCCTATTTAGTTTGTCATGAGGAACACAGAAGACTATGTGTGTGTGTATATCTATCTATATCTATATATCTTTTATTAAATAACAAGACCTGCTATGATTAATGTTAAGAAAAGTTTCCTGAATAGTCAGATCAGTGTGATTGGGATTGTTTTCTCTCAAGTTAAAGACATTCAGCTTAGAGATGATCTGAATGTGTGGTTTCCCCCCTTTCCTTCCATTTCCATTTGTATTTCTTTGCCAGAAAACAGGGAAGATAGGTGTTATGACAAAATTTGTAAAAAAAAAAATAGGATAAAAAACTATTGTGAAATTAAAAAAATAATATTATTCATCAGTATGTAAGACTAGACTTGAACTTGACTTTCCATTTTGGTATTTTTTATGAACCAATAACATTTAAAAAAATATTTCAAATGGTAAAAATAAGACAGAATAGCAAGTTGTTCAATTCAATTTTTTGGGGTTTTTTGCCTATATGGATTGTTAGGACAGTTTCTTTTGAGTGAATTTGGATTTCAGTGAGGAAGTACTAAAGTATTCTGGTATTTGATGTAATCATCAAAATATTATCTCTATAAAATCTTTCTAAAAATGGTCTGTGTCTACATCAAGGATTTAGAGGAAAAGGGCAATGGATTTAGAGTCAACAAATCTGGATTTGAATCTTTGTCTCTGCTGCTCACTACTGGTTGTGTGGTCTTAGGCAAGGCATAACCTCTCAGGGCTTCAGTTTTCTCATTGGTAAAATGAGATGTTTATCTATCCTTGCATTTCTAACTATGATCATAAGGATGAAGTTCCTAATGCAGGGTAGTAAATGTTTTAATCTGCTGAAAAGATCAAATTGAATGAGTTTTATACAGGTAGATTTTCTTTTTTTCCTATGTGAAAAGAGAACAGGACAATCATTTGTCTTTCTAAACTTGTCCAGAAAGAAATTTATGTTTTACTCTAGAAAAATCAAACAAGCCAGGAAATGAGCGGTCACATTTCTATTCTCCTTAATTCATATTGATAGCTGGAGGCTTAGTTCAAAGTTGTGGAAAGTGACTCACATTTATTCTCATAGTACTTTGTGAGATTAAAAAAAAGTTACAAAATAAATATGGTTGTCAGTACAAGAAAGATGGAAAGTTTTGCAGTGCCCTTTGTTTCCTACATAGAAAAATAATTTTAGTTATATATTTTTTAGTCTTAGATATAGTTGAGCCTTCTATAATGTAGTTTTGAGAAATAAAATTAAAATCTGACTTAAGTTGTTATATGGTAATTTATCAATGATTTAAACATTATTAACGTTTTAAAATCTATATGAAAACATGGTGTATTGGATAGAGAGCAAGCCATTTGGTGTTCAAAGTCCCACATTTGAAGCAACCTCTCTTTGCCTTTAAGATTTAAGTTGTGAAGAAGGTGCTGATTGGCATTGGTAGAAGGAATTTGCTTTTTTGGGAGTTTCCTATATCAATAGTCACCAGTCTAGCCCCTACCCTAAGTGATTATAAATCATATTTTTGTTTTGTTTGGGGGCAGTGAGGGTTAAGTGACTTGCCTGGGGTCACACAGCTAGTGTCAAGTGTTTGAGGCTGAATTTGAACTCAGGTCCTCCTGAATCCAGGGCTGGTGCTTTATCCACTGCACCACCTAGCTGCCCTCAATCACCTTTTTTTGTTGTTTTTTGTTTTTTGGTGAGGCAATGGGGGTTAAGTGACTTGCCCAGGGTCACACAGCTAGTAAGTGTTAAATGTCTGAGGCTGGATTTGAACTCAGGTCCTCCTGAATCCAGGACCAGTGCTCTATCCACTGTGCCTCCTAGCTGCCCCTCAATCACCTTTTTTAAAAAACCTAACCATTTTTATTTATAGTTTTGAGTTCCAAATTTTATCCCTCCTTCCTTCCTCCCTCCCAGAGGCAGTAAGCAATCAGATGTGGTTTATACATACATGTGCAATTATGTAAGACATTACCAGATTGGCCAATTTGTATAAGAAAACTTGAATAAAAGGAAAATATGAAAGTGAAAATAGCATACTTCAGTCTGTGCTCAATCAATATCAGTTCTTTCTTTGGAGGTGGATAGTGTGCGTTATCATTAGTTTTTTGGGATTGTCTTGGATCATTGTATAGCTGAGATTAGTTCAGTCATTCACAAGTCTTCATCCAACAATATCGCTGTCACTGTGCACAACATTCTCTTGGTTCTGCTCACTTTACTTTACATCAGTTCATACAAGTCTTTCCAGGCCTTTCTAAAATTGTCCTGCTTGTCATTTCTTATGGCACAATAATATTCCATCACCATCATATACCACAACTTTTTTGGCCATTCCCCAATTGATGGGCATTTCTTTGATTTCCTATTCTTAGCCACTACAAAAAGAGTTGCTATAAATATTTTTGTACAAAATTGTATTTTTGTAGGTCTTTTTCTCTTTTTTGGGATGTCTTTGTGTTAATAAACCTAGCAGTGGTGTTGCTGGATCAAAGGGCATGCACAGTTCTATAGCTCTTTGGGCATAGTTCCAAATTGCTCTCCAGAATGGTTGGATCTTTTCACAACTCATGAACTGTGGTGGATTAGTGTCCCAGTTTTCCCACATTCCCTCCAACACCCAATTAAATCACGTTTTCTTAGTTTTTTTCAAAAGAAGGGGGAAATCATACATAGTATCTGTTAGTATCTTGAATTGTTGCAAACAAAACACTTCTGTTTGATGTCAGTGTCTTGCTATAATACCTGCTTTGTATTCTCAATTTTTTTTCTTGTAAAGGTTACATTATGTCCCAAAAGTACTTTGATAGTGTTACTAGAATAAACTAGCAACAGTTGCAAGGCTTAATGCTACTTTTGAATTTTTTGCATTTTAACACTTTTTATTTTTAAAATGTGCAAATGAAGCTTGAGTATAGAAAAATATTTATAGAACAAGTAAAACTTAGATTAAGCTTTATTTTTTTTTTCACTTGGGGCTTATTATGAATACCTTTTTTGGACAAGTAGTAGTCTTAGTTTTTGTTTTTGCTGCCCAAAAACATTACACCAGAGCTGTTCTGGGTTAGCTCTTTTGGTTATAAGGTCATTTAAACTTCCTTGGATGGGATCAGAGGGAGGCAGGTTTTTATATTAACTCTTGCTATGCAGATTGTGTTGTGGAAAGATCACTGATTTGGAGTCAGAGGGCATATGTTAAAATTTTTAACTCTGCCACTTCATACCTGTATGACCTTAATTTCTCAGGGCCTCAGTTTCTTCATCTGTAAAATGAGAGGTCTAAGTTAGATGATCTTTTAATCTGTAATGCTATTGCATATAGAGAATGGTATTTGTTGCTTGTAATGTCCAATTCTTTAGTCTGAAATTTACATAAGTCCCTTTACAGTTTAGCACCTGCCTACTTTTTCAGCCTTCACTTTCCACCATCATCCCACCTGAACTTCCCATACAGCCAAATTTGTCTATCTACTTTCTTTTTTCCTTTTTTTAAAAATATTTTTTTCCAATTAAATGTAGATTTTTTTTGAGTTCCAAATTTTTCTCCCACTTTCTCTTCCCTCCCTCTTCCCCAAGCCAGCAAGCAATCTGATATAGATTATACATTACAATCATGTTAAACATATTTCAACATTAGTCATGTTTATCCACTCTTGATATATTTTATTCTACCTTTCCATCTTTGTTCCTTCCTTCAGCAATCCTATTTATTGAAACTGGCTATCCTTCAAGCCTCAGCTTTAAATGTCACTTTGTGGAAGCCATTCCTGATCAGTCCAAGCCAGAAACGATCTTATTGTTTGAAACACTTAAATTATTGCTATTTCATCTAGGTGGCTCTGTATTTGACATTTGTTTGCTTTCATTGGGGATAGATGAGATTCATTATTGCAAGACTTTAGTGTTTTCCCATTGCTCTCTGACTCAAGTACCACCTTATAATCATTGCCTTCAAACTGTGTTCCAATATAGGTCTGATCCCAATACTTGTTATTCTGTTTACAGCATCATTAGTTAACCTCATTTTGGGGACAACTCTGGACCTTAATTCTTAGGTTTCTCAGCCTTTGCACAAGCTATTCCATGCATAAAATATTCTGCCCTTTACCTTCCATTCAACCAACAAGAAATTTTTTCTGATCAACCCTGACATGCCTGTCTGACTACTACTACCCCTTGCCCAATTGCCCTTCCTAACTCCTGTAAATACTATACTAATAAATTGCAGAGTTAAGCTGAAGCAAACCTCTGCAGTCATCCAATCAATCACCTTTATTATTATTATTATTATTATTAGTGAGGCAATTGGGGTTAAGTGACTTGCCCAGGGTCACACAGCTAGTAAGTGTTAAGTGTCTGAGGCCACATTTGAACTCAGGTACTCCAGACTCCACCTAGCTGACCCAATCCCCTTTTATTTTAAAAATGAAAAAAAAGAAGGGACAGCTAGGTGATGCAGTGGATAAAGTACCTGCCCTGAGTTCAAATGCGGCCTCAGATACTTGACACTTACTAGCTGTGTGACCCTGAGCAAATCTGTTAACCCTCATTGCCCCCTCCCCCCACACAAAATAGAAAAAAAAAACCCAACCCTCCAACAAACCAGACAAGGAGACATGAGGAGATAGATATATGAACTGAAGCAAAGTGAAGTAAGCAGAATGAGGAAAGCAATATACATGATTCCAGTAATGTAAATGGAAAGAACAACAACGAACATTTAATTTAACCAAACACTGTTATGTGTAATGACTAAACCTGAAAGTGAAGAAAAGGTGTGAGAATGTTCCTCCTTCTCTTCTTTGCAAAGGTAGGGGATTGCAGGTTGCATACAGCATGCATATACTGCAGGACTTAATTGATGTCAGTTTTGCTATTTTTTTCTTTCTATTCTTTGTCACAAGAGGGGTACTTTTCGTAGGGTAATATGTTGGGAAATTAAGGTGTAAAAACAAAAGATATCAATTTTTTAAATGAAGAAACAGGTCTGCACAGGTGACTTGCCTAAGCTCACATGGGGAGTCAGAGCTGGGATTTGACTCTACATGTACTAATTCCATTCCATTCAATTATGTTTCTTTTTTTTAAAAAAAGGTATTTATTGATATTTTTCTGTTTATTACACAGTATCTTATATTTGTCCCCCCATTCCTCTCCTCAACATTCATCACATGATAAATAGTATTTTTAGAGAGGATAAAAAGTCAACACAACTGCTGATATATTGAAAAAGTAAAAAAAAAAAAAATGCAACACGTAGCACCTGTGGACCTCCTACCTCCACCAAGGTAGGTCCTGTCATATCTCTTTATAGTCTGTTATATTTTCTTTTGATTTTTTGGCAAGTTTTTTCCATTTACCTTATTGAAGTTACTGTGTGTTGTTTTCTGGATATGCTTATTTCACTCTACGTCAGTTCATATAGATCTTTCTCTAATTCATCATATATCATTTCTTAAAGCACAGTAATATTCCATTACATTTATGTACTGCAATTTATTTACCTATTCCCTAATTGATGGGCATCTATTTTATTTACAATTCATAGGTATTGCAAAAAGTGCTGCTTAGAAACATTTGAAGTATATAGGGGAATTTTTTCTCTTATTGATGGCTTCCTTGGGGCATAAGCCAAAAAATGTAGTCACTTTATTTGCGTAATTTCAAATTGCTTTCCAAAATGTTTTGTAACCCTTCACAGTTTTATCACACAGGGTATCAGAGCTGGAATTTAAACCAAAGTTTCTTGACACTACATGCAGTCCTCATTCCTTTCCACTATAGTTCATGTTTGTTTATAGGCACTTATAAAGGAGTTATATGTTTCCAGTACCTATTGCATTTTTTTGTATCTAGTGTGGGCTCATTAAATACTTGTATGACTGACATAAAAATAATAGTGCTGTAAAAAAGAGAACAGAAAACCCATAATATAAAAATTCTCTGAATAATTCAGTAATTGGTCTTAAATATAAAATGATTCAAGTGGCCTTAATCAGCTACAATCAATAATGACTATAGGCGGTTGGAATTTTCAAAGATGCTTTTTTCTTTTAAAGAAAAAAAATTATTGTTTAGATCTCATTAATTCCTCTGATTTCTTCTTTAGTCACCTGAGTTAAGATTTTTCCCCCCTAATGAACTGTTCAGAGTGTCTATAAGAAATAACATTTCCAGGTTTACTTGAACATTTTCTGCAAAAATCCATTGGTTTGTTATTCAATAACTTAGGCTTCAGATTTGCTTTGGTAGTGAACTGATTTCTCAGTGATGGGAGGATGGTTTATGATTGAAGGGAATGTAGAATTTTTAATTTAGACTTTCTTTTCTCCCAAATGTTGGGCCTTGACTGCCACTGTTACCTCCTCAGGGTGTTGCCTCTCTGCCCCTAATGAAGTTAGTTCCTAAATAAATAATATTTATTGATACAGTTGTTTTTACACAACAGACACTCCTGACCCAAATGAGCCCCCTCACAAAATGCTTGCCTAGGATCACACAGCTAGTAAGTGTCAAGTGTCTGAATTCGGATTTGAACTCAGGTCCTCCTGAATCCAGGGCCAGTGCTTTAGCCACTGTGCCACCTAGCCGCCCCCAAATACTTTCTTTGAGAAAAGCAATGATTGATTATTCTGAGAGGAAAGATAAATCCTTTAACTGTGGCAATTAGGATTAGTATTGACTATTATATTTGACCAGCATTTTGTTGCCTTTTCATATTAACTTTACGTGAAGGCTGTGGAACATATTTCCCTCTCTACCCCTGCAAAAACCTGTTCCTTTTTCTCACTGGACACTGTGCTTCTCCCATATACCTTATTTTGACATTTAAATGTTTTTCTTGGTTTCTGTTTTTTCCCCCTATTGTTGCAATCATGTAAATTGTTTATTTGGCTCTGCTTTCTTCTTGCATCACTTCATAGCACTCCTTCCCATGAATTTATTAGTCTGTTCTTTAAATGTAGTAGTAGTCTAATACATTGATACATATTTTTCTCGCTGTTTTTGGCAATATGGCTAATATGGAAGTATGTTTTGCATGATTTCACATGTATAATTGATTGATTTCGTTTTGTTGGCCTTCTCAGTGGGTGGGGTAGGGGTGGGATGAGGGAGAGAATTTGGAACACAATTTATTGTGGGTTTTTTTTTTTCCCGGTAAGGCAATTGGGGTTAAGTGACTTGCCCAGGGTCACACAGTTAGTAAGTGTTAAGTGTCTGAGGTCAGATTTGAACTCAGGTACTCCTGACTCCAGGGCCGGTGCTTTATCCACTGCGCCACCTAGCTGCCCCTGGAACACAATTCAAAAAGAAAAGAATGTTAAAAATAAATTTAAAAAGACAATATCAGTCAAATGAGATACATTTTGATGAACTATATATGTTGGCTTTAGGGAAATGTAGGGGAGAAATTACAATATAAATATAATTCTTCTTAAAAAACAAACAAACACCCTAACTAGCAGCAAAAATAAGGAAACTGGGAAGGTGGTCTGGGAACTGAATTATGTTCCTAGAGGGTTACATTGTTGTTTGTCCTTCATTCTGGAAGAGGACATTGGGGTGATATCATGACTTACACTGAATTGGATTTTTAAGTGAGGGAGGGTTGTGTAAGGTCACCAACCTCACTCTATCCTTTGGAGCCATCTGGGTCCAGTGGCAAGATATACATCAGGACAACTGGAGATGGCCCCAGATGTTTAAGACATTGGGGTTAAGTGACTTTCTCAGGGTCACACAGCTAGTAAGTATCTGAGGTGAGATTTGAACTCAGGTCCTCTTGACTCCAGGGCCAGTGCTTTATCTACTGCATTGCCTACCTGCCCCAAAAGTTTACATTAGTCAAAGGTGAGTGAGTTTCCTGTGTCAGGGCTCCTTCAACTTTGTCCACTTGGGATCCTATTTGGCTCAAGAAATTTTTGCACGACCCCTGGTACCCTGGGTATGTATACCTACATATATATAACCTTTTACTGTTGCCAAGTTTTTCGAGACCCCATATGGGGTTGAGACTCACAGTTTAAGAAGCTGGGCTCAATCTCACTGAGGCTGAAAGTGCAATCAATGGCCACTCACAGGCCTTATCCCAGTGTTACTGTACGAGAGCTTTAACCTGATCCATTTTTCTGACCTGAGCTGCTTTGCTCCTCAGGCAGCCTGATGGCCCTTCCCCCTTCCTCCACCATATTAGTACCAGATTTAGTGTGGACACTCAATTGACTTTAACTGCTAAAGCACAGAATTCCTAAACTCAAAGTGACCTACCATCCTAGCCTCCTCCAGTAACAGGGAATTATAGGTATGTACTACTATACCAACATCCATCAGATTATTTGTAAAGGTTACTAGTTAGTGTTTTAAGTAAATAAGTTAAATGTTGGAATTATTTTTAAAAAGATATTGTGTTGATATCTTTTGTTTTTATATTGCTTAGATTTCTCCTCTATCCCTTCCCCACTCCCCAGCCAGAGAACTATTCTTTATAGCAAAGGATGTTTAAAAAAAAAAGACAAAGAGGAAAAAACCAATCAGCAAAGCCAATCAATACATAAAAATATTTGACTTTCTATGTAATGTTTTACACCTGTGAACCTTCTTCTAACTCCACAGTATTTGGGGCTGGGGGAGTATTGGTACTTTTAATGGAATTTTCTCTAGTGACCAATTTTATAAGTACAAGATGAGGGAGGCATGACTAGATAACACCTTCACTGCAAAGGGATCTGGGTATTAGCAGACTATATTCTAAATGAGTCAGGTGCATTACAAATGAATGCAGTC
Organism: Dromiciops gliroides; assembly: GCF_019393635.1. Classification (NCBI taxonomy): domain Eukaryota; kingdom Metazoa; phylum Chordata; class Mammalia; order Microbiotheria; family Microbiotheriidae; genus Dromiciops; species Dromiciops gliroides. Next base: position 586,927,146 of record NC_057861.1, read on the forward strand.
TCTGCATTAAGAAAGGCATAGTGTCCAGTACCACATCTAGAGAATTGTGTTTAGTACCAAATTTTAAGAAGGTAGACTGTGGAGATCATGTCATATGAAGACTGGCTGAAGGAACTGAGGATTTGGGGCCTGAAGAAAACTTAGGGGCAATGAGAAAGCTGTTTTCAAGAATTTGAAGTACTGTCATTTAGAAGAAGAATTAGACTTGATCCAGAGGGTAAAACTAGGAGTAATGAGTGGAAATTGCAGAAAAACATCCTAACAATTAGAGCTGTATAAAAATGGAATGAATGGTCCTGGAAACCAAAGAAGTCCAAAATGAGTGCAGCCAGGTGGGAAATGAGTTTCCCTTAGTTGTCTGAAACAAACACTACTTTATTTCCTTAAAAAGCACTCTCAAAACTGCCATAAAAGAATTGCTCTAAATATTTTGGTATTTATAAGCAACTTCCCCTCATTGACATATGGTCAGCAATAGAAATTCTTTGTTAAAGGGTATGGGCATTTTTTAGTCATTTTAGTTCCTTATTAAGGAGATACTTAAGGTGCAAACTTTGATAGAAGGAATTTCTTCACTCAGGAGTTCCCTATACCAGTGAAATCACAAGTCCAGTCCTTATCCCTTTTTCTTTGCCAAGAAGAATGATCTTTAGAGGGAAGACAAAACAAAAATGGCTAACAGGAAATTGATAGACAAAATAAACAAGGAAATAACAGAGTGCCTAGCTCCCTTTGACTTAAAGATACTGGCCCTGATGAATTACACTGTTAAATACTGAAAAAACTGGCTGATGTGATTATGAAGAATAGTGATGTGGGATGGATTTAGGGTCAAATTGATCAGATGGATTGTGAGTCGTCCCAAAAGAATTACAAGACTCAGTGACTCAAATTTCCCAAGTTTTGTTGCAATACTGCGAGTGACCACAGGGAATGAACCATAGAGGTGTCTCTCAAATAGGGAAAGAAAAGACAGTTATATTTATAGTATGGATAAATTGATGATCAATCTCATTATAATAATCTCCACTTTAGGGAGGTAAATGGGATGGTTTATCCTAATTTGGACTGCCTGGGGGCTTAAACCAACCCCGAGGCAGGTACCTTTTTCTGTGAAGGTGTGTTTTAGGGGTTTACATGTCATAAGGTGAGCTGGGGACAAATTTGGCCTTTTCTGCGCATGTTACCTCAACTCGCCACGGTCAGAATGTTTCATTCCCAGGCCTAGCTTCAAAATATTTTCATTTATCAGTTAGAATTTCTATAGGCTGTCTCTTATGTTTTTGTTATAGTTAATGTCTCCATGACCTGCCTCCTTATGTTCATTTTATGAGTGGTGATTAATGTGGGTAACAAGAACCTAGGCCCTGACTTGTTTCCCAAGTTTTAAGTTATCTATGAATCTCTTTTGGAGCTGGGGTCTGTAAGTTATAGCCCCTCTTGGAACTCAGATCTAAATTAGAGCTCGGGTCTTAGGTTTTTCTGTTAACCCCTTTTTTGCCTCCTATATCAATAGGAGTAAAGAATTAAAGAATTGTAGAAGGACATATGTCATGATTTTTAAAAAAGAGAAGAGTTTTCAAGCTATAGGTCAGGTAGCTTAACTTCAATTTCTAGCAAAATCCTAAAATTATTAAAGGTAAAGCGAACATCTAGAAAAGGAAGCAGGGAACATAAACAACTGTTTGTATGGCTTTTTTTTTTTTTTTTAGTGAGGCAGTTGGGGTTAAGTGACTTGCCCAGGGTCAAACAGCTAGTAAGTGTTAAGTGTCTGAGGCCAGATTGGAACTCAGGTACTCCTGACTCCAAGGCCAGTGCTCTATCCACTGTGCCATCTAGTTGCCCCTTGTATGGCTTTTTTAAGAACAACTCATGCCAGACTAATTTATTTCCTTTTTGACATGGTTAGTAAGCTGATTCATCAGGGGGACAGTAGAGTTATAGTTTATCTAGATTTTCTCAAAGCATTTTTATAAAATAAATATCTCATGCTGTTATGGAAAATAGGGAAAGATTTGGGATACATGATGGATTTGGAACTAATTGAATGGTTGGATTCTTAGATTAGTTGTTATTTGTTCTGTGTCAGCTTGGAATAAGATCTCCGTTGGAGTCTCAGGTATTTGTGTTTGGTCACTCTTCTATTAACATTCTTCTATTTTTATTTTTTAGCTAACATTCTTATCAGTGATTTGGATAAAGGCATATGTGGCACGTTTATCAAATTTTCAGATGACAAAGTTAGGAGGGATATATAGCTAACACTGGATAATGGGATCCAAACATTTTTTGACAGTCTCGTTAGGTTCCATCTAATGAAAATGAATAATAAAGATCAATGTACAATCCTGAGTTTAAACAAACAGCTTTGCAGTAAGATATAGGAGTTTAAAAATTATTTAAAGTTCTTTTGATTGAAGCCTTTAAAAAATATCACATTGATTTCCAAATCTGTCCCCTTCCCCTCACCCACCAAAGGAACCTTCCTTTGTAACAAAGACTTTGAAAAAAGCAGTTTAGCAAAAACAACCAATGGAATCAGACATCTGATATCAGATGCTAACATTCCATACTATGGTATACCCCACCTCTTCAAGGAAAATAGGAAAGTGTCTCTTTTTCATCACTTCTTTGAGGTTAAGCTCTTTCATTATAAGAGGTGTAGTTTCATTTTATTTTTGTTTATATGTAATCATTGTATATTTGCATTTCCTAAGGCTGCTTACTTCACCAGGTCATCCAGTCCAGCCTCATCACTTTACAGATGAAGAAACTGAGGCTGAGAGCTGAAGTGATTTGCTTACTACATGGGTAGTAAGTGGCAGAATTAGGATTTTACCACTGGACAATGATGCCTCCATGTTTCTCTGAGTTCCTTATATTTGTAGTCTCTATAGAGTAACAATGTTCCATTATATCCCTGTATCAAAATTTATCTGTTTCCCAAATCAATACTTACCTACTTTCATTTCCTTTTTTTAAACTACCACAGAAGTATTGCTCTAAATATTTTGGTACTTATGGGACCTTTTTTCTTCCTTCTTCTTTAACCGCATCATATTCTCAGTAGTGAAATCTCTGTGTCAGAAGTTATGGGCATTTTAGTCAAGTTAAGTCAGTAAATATTAAGTGCTTTCTATAAGACAGGCACTATTCTAAGCACTGGGAATACAAATACAAGTTAAAAGACAATCTGGTTCCTGAAGAAGACAATAAAAGGAAGTTGAAAAGGTAAGAGGGAAGGAATTGGGGCCAGGTTTGGTGGAGAAAAGTCTATCAGTAGTGAAGGACAGCAGATTACAAAAAGTTTAGAAATTCAGAAATGCATAAAATATATGTATAGTATTGTATATCATCAACCCAGATTTTACAATAAGATACCCCATAAAGGAAAAAGAAAAAATTCAGACTTCTTCTCTGGTATGAAGGGAGGGCTAAAGAATTTTACTTGTTTTTTCCAGAGTAGGGGAGGGGTGCCCCATGCCCCTAACCCCCTTGATGTGGAAGGGAAAACTGTATAATACTTTCACTTTCTTTTTCTGAACTTTTATTGTTTTTGTTTTTGCAGCATATCTAATGTGGAAGAATGTGTTGCATGATTTTGTTTTGGGCCTGGAGTACCTCAGAACTTTTCTGGGGGAAATCAAGGAACCTTCTCCTTGAGAAACTAAACCAAAGAACAGACACACCTAAAGAGATAAGTGGCACCAGATCTGAACTGAGTTAGCTCCAGGACCACCACCCTTCATTCCAGTCTCTCCCACCCCTCAGGGTGATAAGATTAGGTGTGGCTGCTGCCTTTGTGGCATGAGAGATGGCTTGAGAGATTGGGGGCTGCCCCTCACCCAGCCACCACCAGTGGGGGATGGTCCTCCCCCATAAAGGAACTTTCCACAGTCAGGTGATCAACCCTGTCTGACCACCATCAGTCCTGTATAAAAGTATTTGTCTGTCTTTGGTATCTCAGAGAACCACGCCTCTATACCATGCCTTCTCCCCATTAGAAGAAGTGATTTCCTTTCCCTAGCACCTAAATAAAATATTATCTTATTGTAATTGGATTTGTGTGCAAGAGGGTGTAATTCTTTAAAGAGGAATTCCTAAGAACCCCACATAATTGATATCATATTGCTTGCCTTCTCAAAGGGTAAGGGAGCAGTTAGAGGGAGGGAAGGAACTCGAAACTAAAAATTGTTTTAAATAAAAATAAATGATGGATTTATGAAAAATAGTGTTTTCAGAAGGAACTGTTCAATTAGAGAAAAGGGCTACAGGAGCAGAGGAATCTTTCAGGATGCTGGGGCATGATTGTATAATTGCCTTTCTTTAAGCATGATTCCAGATTGTTTTTTAAGAATCATCAGAATCATAGTTTAGTGTCTGAACATGTTTGTCTTCCCACAGTCTTTCCAACATTGACCATTTTCATTTTCTTGTTACCATTGCCAATTTTCTGGCTGTAAGATGAAATGAGTTATTGAATTTGTATTCATCTTACTAATGATTTGAAACAATCTTTCATATGATCATTAGTAGTTGGCATCTCATCTTCTGAGAACTATTCATATGCCTTGGCCATTTATTTGTTTGGAACTGACTTTTGCTCATCTATTTAATTCTCTACATACCTCGACTATGATATATCCTTTATCAGACATGTGATGCATATTTTTTCCCACCATTTGACAGCTCCTTTGTTGGATATGCCTTTGAATCTTCAAGGCCTAGTATTAGTGCCTTGTAAATCATTGGTACTCAATAAGTGAACTTTTAGTTCTCTGGAAAGCAGCCATTTTTGTAGGCTTCAACTCCAGCACAGTTCCTGGAACTGGAACACCCTACTTTGAAAACCACTGGTATAGAGGGTTGAGAAAGACTATACGAAGACTAGTCATGAAGCTTTAAAAATGATCCAGATTGGTGGTCCTTACTGTTCATAATAAGTGTGGCAGTGGGAATTATTTGAAGGAGAATAGAAACAATAGGACTTGATAAAGAGATATATGGGGGGGAGGGAGGGAGGGAGGGAGGGGGAGGGAGGGAGGGAGAGAGAGAGAGAGAGAGAGAGAGAGAGAGAGAGAGAGAGAGAGAGAGAGAGAGAGAAGTCATGGGTAAAACCAAAGTTTTCAAATACAAGGATCTGACAGAAATTAGAAAATTGGAAGGAATAATAAGCTTTGGTGGAGAGGTACTAAATTTTATTTGAAACGTTGAATTTGAGCCTTAGGTGAGGCATGCAGATAGGCCCTATAGCCAATGTATGGTACTGTAGCAGCCTTGGAGCACAGTTTATTTGATCTAGAAAGGCAAGGACCTTATCTCATTTGTTGCCACAAATGGTCGAATCCTTTTCTTTCATCTCTTGTCTTAACTTTAGTCAATCAACAAACATTTATCAAGTCCCTACTGTATATCAGATACTATGCCAGGTGCTGGGTATACAAGATGAAAATGAAGCAGTTCTTGTTCTTAGGAAGCTTACAACCTAGTGAAGTGGGACAACACATAAATATGGTTTTATTTGCAAAACATATACTTGGTAACAGGACTGGGCGAGGCATTAGCATCTGAGGTCAGGAAAGACTTCAAATAAAAGGTGGCACTTGGGCTGAGCCTTTAAAGGAAATAGGGATTCTGAGAAGTGGAGATGAAGAGAATGCATTCCAGCCATGAGGATAACCAGGACAAAGGCATGAAGACAAGAAATTTAACACCATGTGTAAAGAAGCAAATTTTGCTGGACCACAGTTTGTGTGAAGGGGAGTATTGTGTATTTAGGGTGAAAGGTAGGATGGGTACAGGTTGTGAATGCTTAACTGAGAAGTTTATATTAGATCCTACAGATAATAGGGGGCCATTGGACTTTATTAAATAGGAGAGTGACATGGCCTGACCTATGCTTTGGCAGGTGGGTAAGAGTGTGAAGAGACTTGAAGGAAGGAGACCACTTAGAAATCAGGCAAGAGATGAATAAGGCCTGAAATAGGGTGGTGATTGTATAAGTAGAGAGTGTAGAGGGAAGGGGAAAGATGGGAGAGATGTTGTAGAGGTAGTCATTATAAGATTTGGCAACTTACTGGATATATGGAGTCTGTGAGTGAGTGGTTGAGGATGACAGCAAGGTTGTGAACCTGGGTAACTGGAAGGATGGTTGTGCCCTTGACTGAAACAGGGATGCCTGGGAGTGGGGTGGGGTTAGGAGAAAAGATAATGAATTATATTTTGTATGGATTGAGTTTGAGGTGCCTATGGAAGATCCAGGTCAAGATGTACAACAGTTTGTGATGCATGCTTAGAGCTCAGGAGAGAGAATTATTATGGATATATAGATCTGTGAATCATATCCATAAAGATAATTAAGCCCATGTGAGCTGATGAGGTCACCAAGTAATAAGAGTATATAGCCAGAAGAGAATAGGTTCCAGCATAGAATCTTAGGGTATACCCACAGTTAGAGGCTGTGGTATGAATGACAATCTTTGGCAAAGAAGACTGAGAATGAGTAAGTCAGATAGTTAGGAGAACAAAGAGAGAACAGGGTAATGGAACCTAAAGAGATGAAAATATATAGGAGATTGGAGTGATCAGCAGTGTCATGTTACAGAGAGGTTAAGAAAAGGATGAGGATTGTGAAAAAGCTGCTGGATTTGGCAATGAAGACATCATTGGTAATTTTGGAGAGAGCAATTTCAGTTGTGTTGGGACTAGAAGTCAGAAACGGGTTGAGATGAGAGGAGAGGAAACTGTATACATAAAGAATAAATGCAAAATAAATACTGCTTAGTTTGGACAGGGAGGGCAATATCAGTTATGTGAGGGGGTGTGTGTATGGGAGGAATAAGGAAAATCTTGATGGAGAAGGTGGTACTTGGACCAAGTCTTAAGAGGATGTAAGAGATTCTTTGAGGTGGGAGAAGAGGGAGTACATTTCAGGTTTGGGACATAGCCAGTATGAAGGTCATATGTAAGAAACAGAATTGTAGAGTACAGGAAGGGGAGTAATGTATAATTAGGCTGGAAAGATAAATTGGAACAAGGTTGTAAAGGTCTTTAAAAGCCAAATAGAGAAGCTTATATTTTATCCTAGATGTAACAGGGAACACTGCAGGTTTATTCAGTGGGGGCAGGATGTAATCAGACTTGCAATAAGAAAATACTGATATATAGGTTTTATTTGCTTTTTAAAAAGATTTCAAACAAAAAACTTTGTTATAAGAAATGGTTTGATGGATAAGCAAGGGGGAAGGATTTATTTGGAAATGAAGGTGATGTAAATAAAAAAATAGCAAGGATGCAGGTTTTTTTTGCCATATTAGTTAATTCTTTTTTATTTCTGGATAATTTAATCACTTTATTAATAGGCTGGCAGATTATTAATAAAAGAATAATCATTGGCCATCTCTCTCAGACCAAAGACCCCCTAATGGAAGTGGGTTGACAGTTTATATACCCTTCTAACTGTAGGGCGTCCATCATGTAGTAATCAAATCTAATTGGTTGACACGATTTGTAGGTGTGTTTATAGTAAAATGAAGTCTTGGATACATGACTTAGGTCACTCAATCTTTTTAGAATGATACCAGAGCATAGCAGTCAATTCTTAATAAATACTTCCCATTGTAGTGCCTTCCACTTAAACAAAAATGAAGCATAATCAGTAGTTGTCTAAATGGTAATTGCAAGTGATAATATAGACTTTTATTCTTAGAGTTTACCATTTGTAATAGCAAGAAAAAATATTTTTACTTCAGTACTACAGAATCAACATTTGCCATTGTATTTTATTTAAATTAAATTTTAGTGTTTTCACGTACACTATTATACTTGTGTATATTATAGCACCTAGATGGCACAGTGGAGAAAGTGCTGGGCCTGAAGTTTGGCTTCATTTATTAGCTGTGTGACCCTGGGCAAGTCATTTTAACCCTGTTTGCCTCAGTTTCTTCATCTGTAAATAAGCTGGAGAAGGAAATGGCAAGCTACTATGCTATGTCTGCCAGGAAAAGCCTAAATGGAATCAGGAAGAGTCAGACACAACTGAACAATAATACAGTATCCTGGTCTTTTCTTGACTAGCAGTTCATATAAACCTTTCCGTATTTTTCTGAATTATTTTTATTTATTATTTCTTGCAGAATGTATATTTCATTACATTCATATACTACAATTTTTTAGCCATTGGACATATAAATTGTTTACATTTTGGGGGGGGGGGTTTGGCTATTAAAAATAGTACTGTTAGGAATATTTTGCCACACTTTGGATTTGTCTGACACTGACCTCCTTCTAGTATAAACCCAATAATGTTTTCACTGGCCCAATTTAGGAATTCTATTTATCTATTTCCAAATTGTACGTCAGGGTGGTTGAACTGATTCATAGCTCTGCTGGTAGTAAATTAGTGTTGTTGAATGAAAGAGTGCGAAAGGATTTATTAACTGTTCATGGAGATATAGATACAAGCAAATAAGACAATTTCTGCTCTTAAGTGGCTTACATTGTAACAGGAAAAGACAAAAAACATCAAGTTCTAGTCAATGGGTACACAATTCTGGTTTTACTCATTTCACTTTCCATCATTTCATATGGGCCTTTCTGTATTTCCTTGTATTTGTTTCTCTCTCTTAAATTGTAAATTCGAATTTGTCATTTAACTTACGATTAGAAGATCTATTGGTTTTAATACTTTATCCCATAATCTTTTAATTTGACTATGAATAATTAGATCTATTAATCAAGCCCTGATGACCTATGTGATTATATGTATTCATTTTCATTTCAGAGGGTGAGTTTAGAAATTGGATGTGCAGGATAACATGTCCAATGTTTCTGAAGACAGAAGAAACAGGCAACAGGATATTAAGAAAGGACTGCTCTTTATACAGTAAGATCTTAAGCCTTAATATGATTTTGAAAGGCAACCTATGATACATACATGTTATAATTGTAGTGCTTCTGATAATATGCATATATTTCTTCATAAGAAGTAAATGTAAAATCTGGGTTTATTCTGTGACTTCAGGGGCAGCTAGGTGGTGCAGTGGATAGAACACTGGCCCTGTGGTCAGGAGTACCTGAGTTCAAATCGGGCCTCAGACACTTGACACTTGCTAGCTGTGTGACCCTGGGCAAGTCACTTAACCCCAATTGCCTCACAAAACAAACAAACAAACAAAAAAACCTATATTATTCTGTGACTTCATATTATAATTTTTCAGTGACTGACACTTAAAAAAATTTTTTTCCATTTCATCTCTCAGTATCATGGGAAATCATAGGACTTAGAGTACCTTAAAGATCAATCATCATTTAACCCATCATTTTACAAATGAGGAAACTAAAGCCCAGAGAACATTAAATGGCTTCCCTGAGGTTATACAGGTAGTGAGTAGCAGAAGCAGGATTTGACCTCAGTTCCTCTGACTCGTAATACATTTTTCTGTAGTTTTTACCATCACCATTCATGACTTCAGTATCCATATTTATGAACCTCCTAACACCTTGGCCTTATGGTTCTTTGATCTAAATTCTAGTTACATCTTTCTTTGCTCTTGTCCTGCTTTAGTAGAGAACCACTAGGAAAGCCTCATTTTAGACCTTATTTATTATTCCTTGAGTTTCCATCTCCTCAAAAATTTTGAATGCTGAAATTTATTACTCTTGTCAGTCTTCTGTTCTACCTTTTCTATTTTGACTGCTACTGAATCTGCTTATCATCTTTAATATGATCACAAAATATATTTAACTTTTTTCTATTCTTCTAGATCATCACCCCTATTCTAGCTTTACTTGTTTTCTTACTAAGTTGATTCAATTGTCAGACTTTTCAAAAGATAAAAGTTGCTTCAATTCATGAGTCCTGTACTACTTACCGTATCCTTGCTGCTAATCTCCACATCTGGGTAGCCTTCACCATTAGCTTTATTCACTCCTGCTACCAGACCATTGAACACTTCAGGAGAAAAGTTACCAGACTATGCTCTTTGGGCTTATTATAGATTCATGTTTTCCAGCTTCATGAGTCCCTCATTGGGTGTCAGGACAATTTTTTTTTTAACTCCCTGTTTGCATTCTCCACAACAACTATCCCAAACCCTTTTCTCTCTTCTCATATTCTTAATTGCAGCCCTGGTAATCTTCCTCTTCTCTGACCTCTCCTTTCTTTTGCTAAGTTACTTTTCCCCCAACCCCCTAGATGGAGGCATTCTCCAAAACTCTGTCCTTGATGTTTTCCTACTCTCTGTGCTTCCTCCTTTGGAAATTTCATCTCTTTTCAATGCATCAGTGATTGCTCAGTTCTTTTTCCAGATATACATTTCAAACTACTCCATGGTCATCTCTAAATCGAACACATCTTTTTCTCATAGCCTCTGTCACGCTTACTTCACTATTTCTGCTAATGGCACTACCATTTTCCTAGGCATCCAACTTCAGAACTTTGAAATTATCATTGATTCCTCCCTCACTGTTACCCTCCATAGCTAACCAATTGCAAAGTCCTGTTAAGCCTTTCATGATATCATTTGCATCCATCTCTTCCTGGTTTTGTTCTTGCTATTAGCACCTTAACTTAGGTGCTTATTACTTTTTGGGGGGGTGGCAATGGGGGTTAAGTGACTAGCCCAGGGCCACACAGCTAGTAAGTGTCAAGTGTCTGAGGCTAGATTTGAACTCAGGTCCTCCTGAATCCAGGGCCAGTGCTTTATCCACTGCGCCACCTAGCTGCCCCTGGTGCTTATTACTTTTATTGTCTCTAGCTGGTCTCCTATCTCTAGTCTCCCTTCTTCAGTCCTTCTTAAATACTACTACCAGAGTAATTTTCCAAATAGCCAACTCTGATCAAGTTATTGTCTGTCAGAAAGAATGCAGTGGTTCCTCTAGCACTGTTTCATACATTTGGGGAATCTTAGCATTAGAAGGGATATTAGATATCTTTAGGTCCACCTTTTATCCACGATATGAATCCCTTTTACAGCATCCCTTATAAATGGGCATCCAACCTTGGTTCAGTCACTTTCATTAGTGAAAAACTATTATATCACAAAGGAAAGAGAGAATAAGCATTTATATAATAGTACCTACCATTTGACACAGGCACTGTGGTAAGCATTTTTATTTTTACAGATATTATCTAATTATTTCAGATGGTTCTCTATTCCATTTTTTAACAACTCTAGTTGTTGGGAAGTTCTGTTTTTGTGCTAAAATTTGCCTCCCTGTAATTTCTGTTCATTGATCCTTGTTCTGTCTTCCAGAACCACGTATTTAAATATGTAATTTGTAAATGCTTTACAGATAACTCATTTGATCCTCACAATAGTCTTGGGAGCTAAGTGCTATTATTATCCCTGTTTTACAGTTGAGGATACTGAAGCAAACAGAGGTAAAGTGTTTTGTCAGGGGTCACACAGGTAGTATCTGAGGCTGGATTGATTGAATGTCTGAAACTATTTACTGAACCACCTAGTGTTTTCAGCAGTAAATGAATTTGCAATAAGCCCTAATGATGTAGTCTAGAATTAGAGGCTCTCCGTGTTCTGATTCCACCCTGTATTTCCAGACTTGTTGCACATTATGCTTCATATATTCTATTCTCTGGGTATAATGGACTGTTCAGCCATTGCTTGAACTTGATTTGTCCTCTCCTACCTCTATGTGTTTGCTTACATTATCTGCCCCCTACTAGTCTAACTTAGGTAATATTTCATTTATTTGTGTGAAATCTACCTAGTTAGATTGTAAATTACTTGACGGAAAGAACTGTATCTCTATGTCTTATCAGAATATCTTGCTTATGGTAGATGTATGTGTGCTTGAGTTGGGTGTTTGTCCTTTTATAAATTGTAGTTTTAGACATTATTGTCCTTCCTATTATTTACTTTCTGTACTCTCATATCAATTTTAAGTTGACACAGATCCTTGCTTTCCTATTTGTGTTTGGAATTAGTCTTTTTGTATTTTCTAAAACATTGGATTAAAGAATGTAAAGATGCTCTAGTTAACTCATGAAAACAGTTTTACTGAATGAAATTTTTTTTTTTTAGTGAGGCAATTGGGGTTAAGTGACTTGTCCAGGGTCACACAGCTAGTAAGTGTTAAGTGTCTGAGGCCAGATTTGAACTCAGGTACTCCTGATTCCAGGGCTGGTGCTCCATCCACTGCACCACCTAGCTGCCCCCATTGAATGAATTTTGATGAAAAAATATTTTGAGGTTATTTTTTTCATTTATTTTCTCTTCACTTGCTAGAGCAAAAGTCTTATTCATATAATGATACTTGTCAAAACGTAGGCAACTGAGTTGTTCTCTGAAAGCAACCAGATTAGTGTAATGAATTACAGAGTGATGGACTCTTGTAGTCTTCTAAAGTTAAAATCTCAGATTTAGAAATTAATTTAAAACCTCTTGCTTCCAAACATTGAATCAGATAAAAATAAGTGTATGATTTTATGTTGTCTTTAAATTTTTTCTTTACATTTACATTTTCTTTACATTTTGAAAACTATCCTTTTCTTTTTTTCTTTTTTCATAAAAGTATTTTATTGTTTTCCAGTTACATGTAGAGATGGTTTTCCACATTTTTTTTTTTTTAAGATTTCTAGTTTCAAATTTTTCTCCCTTCCCCCTCCCCAAGACAGCAAGCAATCTGATATAGGTTTTATATGTACTATCACATTAAACATATTTTCTGCATTAGTCATGCTGTGAAAGAAGAATCAGAACACAAGGGGAAAACCTCAAAAAAGAAGAAGAACAACAAAAACAATAGAAATAGTATGATTCAGTCTGCATCTAGATTCCACAGTTTTTTTTCCTGGATTTGGAGAGCATTTTCCATCATGAGTCCCTTTAGACTTTTTTTTTTCTTCTTTTTTTTTGGTGGGGCAATGGGGGTTAAATGACTTGCCTAAGGTCACACAGCTAGTAAGTGTCAAGTGTCTGAGGCCATATTTGAACTGAGGTCCTCCTGAATCCGGGACCGGTGCTTTATCTACTGCGCCTTAGCTGCCCCATGCCTTTTCTTTTAATAGTTGCTTCCAGTATATTTTGAAAGACACAAATTCTACATTTTTAGAATTTTTGGCTATAGGAGTGAAATGTGAGTAGTGATTTTAAAAAATAATTCAATGTAATTGTTTTCTTAACATAGAAATAAGCTTAGTAACTTTAATGTAAAATTGAAGACTAGCAAAGTAAATTCTGGAACAGACTGGTAATGAAACCTATGGGGAAATTAATTTTGTTTCTCTTTCTTAGGTCACCTTTGCCATACCGAGGAACACAGGAACAGTATGAGGTAATAGCTGCTTGAAAACTTCAAAGTTTGATTGCTTTGTACATCAGTGTTGATATGAGGGAACAAATTTTTTTTCATACCTGATACTTTTTTATTTCTGTATTTTGTCCTTTCTAATATTCTTTCTTTCTTTCTTTTTTTTAATTTTTAAAATTGTTTTTGCTGGGCAATTGGGGTTAAGTGACTTGCCCAGGGTCACACAGCTAGTAAGTGTTAAGTGTCTGAGGCCAGATTTGAACTCAAGTCCTCCTGAATCCAGGGCCAGTGCTCTATCCACTGCACCACCTAGCTGCCCCTAATATTATTTCTTTTTATAAAATCTTTGAAAACTAATTAAAGACTGCCACATCTAGCATTTCAGTTTTTTACTAAAAACAAATGTGACAGCATTTTAAAATATCTTTTTAGAAGTAAGGTAGAATTTTTTTCTTATTTTATTCAGATATAAATAGGAGGTAAATTAAGGAAGATGCTAAGAGGGGAGGAGGAAAAGGCTATCAAGAAAGGGGACTTCACAGTTAGAAAAAAGAAGAAAGCAGTGATAGAAGGGAGCCCAGTATCTACACATACTGCCTTTAAAGTCCAAATGTGGATTTTTCTGTTTTTGAAGTTCTTGATCTCTTTAAGTACCATGTATTTTTTAGTCGTAGGAACTATTCATAAGAATGTATTAGCACATCTAGATTAATAGACTTTTAGGGCTCATTGCTTTTTTTTTTTTTGACTTAGAATTTTATTTTTCCCAAATTACATGTAAAAACAAATTTCAACATCAATTTTCAAAACTTTGTGTTCCAAATTCTCTTTCCCCCTCAAGAACTCAAGCAATTCAATATAAGTTATACATATGTACTCATAGGGCTCGTTGCTAAAGCAATGATTATTCATTTCCATTTTATTAATTTTGTAGATTAGAGAACAGACAGGTAGAAGCTGAGTGACCAAAGTTGCTTATAGTCTCACTTATAAGCCAGATTTCCTTGCTGTCCTGCTATCAATAATTCACTTGGATGATCTTGTACTTTTTGGCTGTTAATAAAGTTCCTGTAATAATTTTTGCATAAATGATCAATTTTATCAAGTTGTGCCTCCTAAAATATTAATCATTATATAATATTGCCTTTTGAAATTTTCTCCTTTTTTAGGTGTTTTTATGGACACTTATAAGAAATCTCTTTAATGAAGGAAATGATATATATCAAGAATGTGACTGGAATGGTTCTTTAAGTCAGTATACAGAAGCTTTAAACATAGCTGATTATGCAAGGTCTGAAGAAATTTCAATTTCTAATGAAATATTAGAAAAGCTGCATATAAATCGAATTGCATGCTATTCAAATATGGTAAGTTGTTAAATTTTTTAAGGTGAGGAAAAAAATATTCCTGTGGAAAGCTGATACAGTATAAAATACTTTCAGAAGTAATGCAGGATGTGATCCTGGGCAAGTCACTTAACCCCAATTGCCTCACCAAAAAAAAGAAGAGGACAGAAGTAATGCAGGAGCTATGAAAGCCAATTTCTCCCATTTTCCTTATTTACTTTCTTCTCAGGGGAATCATACTAGTTTTTATAAGTAAACAAGCTTAGGGGGCAGCTAGGTGGTGCAGTGGATAAAGCACGGGCCCTGGATTTAGGAGGACCTGAGTTCAAATCCGGCCTCTGACACTTAACACTTACTAGCTGTGTGACCCTGGGCAAGTCACTTAACCCCCATTGCCCTGCCAAAAACAAAACAAAACAAAACAAAAAATAAGTAAACAAACTTAAAAGAAAGTTTTGACCATAATGTTGAAATATTTTATAATATAAATGCCTCAATTATTATTTCACTCTGGAAATGGCCCATATGTAGGGATTTTGAGGATGTATTTGTATGGGGAGAAACTTTATTAGAACATGCTCCTATAGTTCAGCACTGATTATTTTATTTTGTACCTGATTGAGATTTCATTTAACTTAATGATCTGTTTGGTCATCTCTCCTCATTAGGAGCTCTTAGCACATCAACAAACATACCAGAAAGACAACAACACAAAAACAAAGCACAATTAATCTCATAAATTAAACTGTCACCATACAAAGAATAATTAGTCTCATAAATAATTAGTCATAAAATGTCACCATTTTGGTATATAGCCTCCTTTTTATGTGTGTGTGTGTGTGTGTGTGTGTGTGTGTGTGTGTGTGTGTGTGTGTGTTTTAAATTAATTAAATAATTCTTTAACTAGTTCTGTTATGCAGTGTATATAAAGTGTTAGAATTGGATTAAGGAAGATATGAGTTTGAATCTTGTTTTAGACATGTCCTACATGTGTGACCCTGGGCAAATCATTTGACC
This sequence comes from Dromiciops gliroides, assembly GCF_019393635.1. Lineage (NCBI taxonomy): Eukaryota > Metazoa > Chordata > Mammalia > Microbiotheria > Microbiotheriidae > Dromiciops > Dromiciops gliroides. The sequence continues at coordinate 586,942,781 of NC_057861.1, forward strand.
TCTCTATTTCCTTATGAGTAAAATAGGATTAATCATAGCATCTCTCTAACAGGGTTGTTTGGGGGATCACATGGGACAACATATATATGTAAAGCAATTTTTAAGTTTTAAATTAATACATAAATATTAGTTATTAACCAAACCATGAATTTTATAAAAAAAAATGTGACTAAACTTATTTTCTGGTGTCAATGGACATTGGTCAATAGATGAAAAATATTTAATATAATGGAATAAGCACTGGATTAGAATCTGAAGGCCAGGATACAAGTTCTAACTGCCATGGCCTACCCCTATGATTTTTGCCAAATCCCTTAACCTTTTTGGCCCTTAGTTTGCTTATCTATAAGTGGTGAGGAAGTTAGATTAGTTGGCCTGATTAAGTGCCTTCCAGCTCTAAATCTATGATTCTTTGTTTATTATCGAAATACATACTTAATGATTTTCTTAGTTTTATAAATAGATCAGCAAGTGGATCCATCATTTCTTTTGTTTTGATATTCAATCCCTGCAAAGAATAAAAAAATAACTTTGAAGGAAAAAAAGCATGTGGTAGATTCAGACATTTTAAAAATGTAAATTTGTAGTTGACTGACTTTGTAGTACTTAGTAATTTAGCATTTTATAGATTTAGTGTTTTATGAATATTTTGATATAAGTGCATGATTAATTTTAAATGTTCTTATCTTGTCATTTAGGGATTGAATGATAAAGTTCTAGAAGACTGTGATAAAGTTTTAAGTTTAAATCTTAATAACTGTAGAGCCCTCTATCGGAAAGCTAAAGCCTTAAGTGATTTAGGAAGATATAAAGAAGCTTATGATGCTATAGCAAAATGTTCCTTGGCAGTGCCTCAGGTATGGAATTAAAAAAAAATTATTTGTTTATAATAGAAAGATTCATTTCTCATAAAAATTTTTGTCACAATCCAGACTACTTAAATAATTTAAATGTTGAGTTCATCCAGTTTTAGTTGGTTATAAGTATTAAAGCAAGCATATTGCTGGAAAATGGTTTCCAGTTATTTTTCATGTTTCTCATCATCTTCTGTTGTTTCCACTCCTTTCTTTCTTCTCTCAGTTTACCTCTTGTCTTTTCAGGATGAGTGTGTAATAAAACTAACTCAAGAATTAGCCCAGAAATTAGGATTTAAAATAAGGAAAGCATATGTAAGAGCAAAGGTAAGGTAAAGGATTCTATTTTTGATACATTGGCTTTTATTTTCTAACTTTTAAGTCAATTTTGTTTTAAATTTAGTATATTTAATTTATTTCAGCTCTCAAATGCAACTCCGGGGGAAGTAGCAACCAAGGTAAAGTTAAAGCTTATTCCAAAAATAAAATGATAAAATTTTCCTTTAATTTGAAATAGCAATTAGTATTTTCACCTGCAATATTTTTAGTGTCTTTTCTTACAATACAATATTCCAGAATTTTATTTTCCAATTGTTTTCCTATGACAGGTTCATTAAATAATGCCCAATACCATAAATTGTACACAAAAAACCTTCAAGTAATGAATGAATACTCTAAAATATTAACATATTATTTGCTTTATTTTCTAGGGTTCAAAGAGCTCTATAGAAGATATAGAGTTAGGTAAGCTTTGAGCTATTGTACCAAAAAGAAAGCATAAATTTTACAAGTCATATGAACTATAAAGTATTATCAAATTAAATTGCTATGTTCATCCTTATGTGTAAGTTCCATAAAACTTTCTCTTTATATCTATATCTATACGTGTATATATGCATATATATATATTTGGTGGTGGTACTAGGAAACACTTGGCTATATGTTGAAAACGTAGGTTATTCACAAGTGAAATAACCAACCTTTCAATAATTAAGAAATATCTTTTTAATTATACCTCCCCTTCCCCTCCCCCCCATTCCATTTGTCTTTTGGCACTTGTCTGTTAGGATGAATGGTATGGAATATTAGGAATATTTACTGATAAACAGCAAATGAGATGAGATTTTTAAAAAAACAACAAACAACTCTTTTACTGTTACAGATTTATCAGATCCAAAACAAGAAGCTGCTCCTGTTATTTCTCTACTCCCTCCTGACTTTGTTCCTGAATTATCAAATGAATTGGCTTCAATTCCTATTACACCTTTAACTCCAGTTTTACCATTACAAATGGAAAAGAGTCCTTTGCCTTCTGCCATGTTGGCAAATGGGGGAAAGATTTCCTTTACTTTGCCTGAAACATATTTAGATGATGGAGATATTGTCCTTGGTGATGAAATAGATGAACTACTTGATTCTGCACCAGAAGCTGATGAAGCTATTTTGGTAAATTTAAAAATTCTGCTTACTTTCTTTCTGTAAAGGTGGGATCAGTAACATTTTAAAAATAATATAAATTAGCAAGAATCTGTACATTTTGTAGGTTAAGCTTTAGGTTTCTTTTCTTTAAAATTAGTTCTCTTTAATAATAACACTTGGATGATTTTAGTATTTTTCCACTTTTGCAAAAGACATATTACCTATTATAGTCATGTTTCCAAGCCATGTGATATTTGACAAGGTCACACTGGTTGAAAGGTAAGGATCAAAACAGTATGAACACGCAGTATGAACAGTATGAAAACACAGTTTTATTGGTAACACCCCATTAACCTCAATCAGAAGTGCCCAAGAGATAGGTTTGTTAATCTTAAACTTTTCATTTAAAAACTTTTACCTTTCTTCTTCTTTCCATCTTCTGGCGTTACACCCTTTCCAATACTAATTGTCCTTTCATTCATACCACCTGACTCATTGAAGGATTTGGAATACCCTGTTACTTTTTCCAGATTCTTCCTCTATTACCATCAGTTAGTAATCTTTTCTCTTTTAAGGTTCACACTATTCAAATTCATCACCCAATTCAGATCCTGGCAGTCCTTATCTACTGATCTGCTCATAATCTTCCCTCTCAACTGAACCTTCCCCTCCCCCCCTTGGATTAAGGACTTCAACATATATTGTTATACTCTTTCAAATACCCATACCTTCTAATTTCCTAGTATACTCAATTCTTATGACCTGCGGTCCTCCACTTTAGCCACACAGAGACAATTTACCCTTGATCTTACCATCATCCACAAGTATTCTACTTCCATATTTATAAACTGAAATTCCTTTATGTGATCAAAATCTTTTATTATTCCATCTTTTCCTTTGCTTTACAATGCCTTATCCTGTTACTCAAACTTAGTGTTGTTTTAGTCTTTCCACCCCTCAATTCTTTCCCAAGCTATCACCTCTGCATTGATTATATTGTCCTCTGTATTGACCACTTTGGTGAATCACTTCAACTCTACAGTATCCTCTACTTTAGACTGATTAGGTTCGCTTTAAATATGTTACATAATCTTATCTGGACCCTCAGTGCAGCAAGGTAAACTTTTGGACCTCCCTGATCAATTTGCTATCCTATTCATTTATGGGAGCTGTTCTAAGTGTTCTTCTCTCTCCTCAGTTTCCCCACAGCATTCCCTTTACCTGCCCTCTCAGTGGAGGAGCTCACCTCATACTTCACTGAAAAAGCTCTTTCTTCTATCTCCATCCTTATATTGTGTCATTCAGACTTTTTCGTCCCTGTCTCACATGAAAAGGTGGCTCTTTTCCTTGTCAGTATTCTAAACTCTTTAGGCAGCTAGCTGACACAGTAGATAAAATGCTGGTCCTGAAATCAGGAAGACCTAAAGTTCAAATGCAGCCTCAGATACTCATGAGCTGTGTGACTCTTGGCAAGTCATATGATTTCTGATGGCCTTAATTTCCTCAACTATAAAATGGTAATAATAATAGCATCTACCTCTCAGGGTTGTTATGAGACTCAAATGCAATAAAGCACTTCCCTGGATCTTCATCCAGGTGATGTCCACTAACTGTGGTTATCCCTTGAGATTCTGTCCTGGTCCCACTTCTCTCCTCCCTCTGTATCAGGGGATCTTAACCTGGGGGTCCATGAACTGGTTTTTAAAAAATACATTGATGTCAATATAATAAAATTCCTTTGTAATCCTATGTGTTTTTATATTTTTTGCATATTTCTTAGAAGGAATCCATAGACTTTACTAGACAGCCAAAGGAGTCCATGACAAAAATGAGGTTAAGATCTCCTCTTATATTCCTTTACTCTTAGTGATCTGATTGACACCTATGGCTTCAATGATTTATCTCTATGCAGGTGTTTCTCTTAGCTATATATCCATCCCTATTCTCTTTCTTAAGGTAGTCCTGTATTACCATTTGCCTTTTGGACATCTGGATGTCCTGTTGGCTTCTCAAACTTAATGTGTCCCAAACAATGAATTATTTTTCTCCCCTAAACTTTCTCCTCTTCACAGCTTGCCTATTTATTTTTTTTTTGTTAATGTATGAGGTATTTTATTTTTTCACAGCTTGCCTATTAATTCTGAGGATAAAAACATTGTCATCCTCAATTCCTCATTTGTCTTGTCATTTGAACCTGTACAGCATGTCTCATATAACCTATTCTCTCAGGGCAGCTAGGTGGTGCAGTGGATAGAGCACTGGCCCTGGAGCCAGGAGGACCTGAGTTCAAATGTGGCCTCAGACACTTAACACTTACTAGCTGTGTGACCCTGGGCAAGTCACTTAACCCCAATTGCCTCACTAAAAAAACAAAAACAAAAAACAAACAAAAAAACCCCCCAAATAACCTATTCTCTCTATTGACATATCCATCACACTGGTTCAGGTCCTCATTGTCCCACTTCAAGTCTCTTCCCCACTTTCACTCTCTTCCTAAAATGCAGGTCTGATCTTGTCTCCATTACCCTCTCACTTGTAACTCTAGTAGAACTTTATTATCTTTAGGATCAAATATAAAATCCACTGTTTGGCATCTAAAGCCTTCTTGTTATTCCTTGATCATGACACTTCATTTCCTGACTCTAAGTTTTTTCACTTTTTATCCTTCATTCCTAGAATGTCCTTCCTCCTCACTTCAACCTGCTGTTTTTTCTGACCTTTTTCAAGATTAAACTACCATTTTCTACAGGAAACCTTTCTTGGTCTCCATTGCTAGTGTCTTCCCATTGAGATTATGTTCCACTTACAATGTACATGTTATGTTTGTACATAGTAATTTATATATTGTCTCCCTCATTAGAATGTGAGTGCTTTGAAGATAGGGACTATATTCTTGCTTTACTTTGTATTTCCTGGGTTTGGCTCATAGCTTAAGAAATGTTTAATGAAGGACTATTGCTTATAACAAATTATCCAGGATAGTAGCTCTTATCTCCAGAGTTCATAGTCTTATATAAATCCACATCATCTCATCTCCATTTATATTTCTTTTTTTTCTGGTTATCTTTCAAATGATCAAGGCCTTCTCGGTCTCTCTCATAAATTAAGATTAAAATCCATGTTGGCTAGGGAGGGATGCCATGGAGGCCTCTGGGAAACAAAGGGAAAAATATCAAGCAATGGATCTCTTGAGAATGGGAGTTTAAGGACTTATATTTTGTGTCTTTTTCCTAGGGTCTCATTTACTTTACAACCATTCTAGAAATAAATTGGGGATGGCAAACTATTTAGAATATAATCCCAAAGTGTAGTTACAGTAATAAACATAGAATCTTTACATAAAACATAGACTTAGAACTAAATCCATCTAAATGGGTATTTTCCTCAAATGTTGCCTCTTTACATGACAGTCAGATTTTAATACTGCATGTTATTAGTACTTCCTGACCTTATGGGCCTTATTCAACTTCATAGAACTGTTCCCAGAAGACTTTTTCCCCCTCACATGAGCACTTTGGGGATATATAAATAACCCTACATAAATGTTGTTGTTATTACAGGCAAAAATGAATTGAACTTTTGGATAAAATAACATTTACATTGGGGCAGCTAGGTGGCACAGTGGATAGAGCACTGGCCCTGGATTCAGGAGGACCTGAGTTCAAATTTGGCCTCAGACACTTAACACTTATTAGCTGTATGACCCTGGGCAAGTCACTTAACCCCAATTGCCTCACCAAAAAAAAAAATAACATTTGCATTCCATTAGATAGTCCCATAAATCCTTTTTTATCTTGCCTGTAGATTTACTGATATTTTAAATCTGCATTTCAAAAACCTCCAACTTGGTCAGATGATTTCTAGTTATTCTTTGATTTAAGCTTTGTATCATGTATACTTAATATAATGACTTTTCTAAATGTTATCCCTTTTATATTCAAAATTATATGCTATAAAGTATATGTAAGCACATAAATATAATGGTATTCGTAATTCCTTTCAAATCCTCTTCTGATCTACTTGGATAGAGTATCTCAAACTATTCTTGTGGAAAAGATGGAGATGAATAAATTAGACAATGATACAATTAAATGTATTAAAAACTAGTTAGATGGCAGAACTCAAAGAATAGTTGTTAATGTTTCAGTGTCAGTGTGACAGTAGGTCTCCATTGGAATACCCTAAGGATCTGTGCTTGGCCTTGTTCTGTTTTATATTTTTATTAATTACTTGGATAAATGCAATTTGTAGGTGACAGAAAGTTGGATGAGGTAGGAAACATATTGGATGAGAGTTGGAATCCAAAAACATTGGCATCAGGCAGAATCTAATAAGATAAAATTAAATTAGTGATAAATGTAGAATCTTGCACTTGGGTACAAAAAAATTAATTTCACACATACAAGGTGGGGAAGACATAGTTAGATAGCAGTTAAAGATATAGGATTTTAGTAACCTGCAAGCTATTTGGGTCAGCAGAATGATGTGGCAGCCAAAATAAATGTGGTCTTATAAGGCATTAAGAGAATCATAGGTTTCAAGAATAGGAAGAGGGGCAGCTAGGTGGCGCAGTGGATAGAGCACTGGCCCTGGAGTCAGGAGTACCTGAGTTCAAATCCGGCCTCAGACACTTAACACTTACTAGCTGTGTGACCCTGGGCAAGTCACTTAACCCCAATTTCCTCACTAAAAAAAAAAAATAGGAAGATAAAAGTGTCACTGTATTCTGTCCTCATCAGGCCTCATCTGGAGTATTATGTTCAGTTCAGGGTACAACACTTTAATAAAAACATTAATGGGGCAGCTAGGTGGCGCAGTAGATAGAGCACCGGCCCTGGAGTCAGGAGTACCTGAGTTCAAATCTCACCTCAGACACTTATCACTTACCAGCTGTGTGACCCTGGGCAAGTCACTTAACCCCAATTGCCTCACTAAAAACAAAAACAAAAACAAAAACAAAAACATTAATTAACTATATGTATACTTATAGTTAACTATTATAGGATTGTTAGGATGTACCCCCAAATTTCTTCATATTTATTATTTGTCATTATCCATATACCATGGTCTACTCATTTCCTTTCTGTTGCCTAGGAAATAAATAGGCTACAGATTAACAGCTTTTCTATTTAGATAAAACAGCTTGAGACAGACTTTTATTTGAAATTATATCCCTGGGATATGTTTCTAATAGTAAAATTAGTAGGACAAATCTGTGATCAGTTTGGTAACTCTTATTCTGTTACCAGGTTGATGCATGTCATTGCAATCGTTTTGTAAAGCAATCTTTTTGTAGAGCAATCTTCTTTTCTCATAGCCTCACCACCGTTGACTTTTGTCATTTGTATTTGTTTTTGTCAGTTAATTTTATTGGTGTAAAGTATTATTTCATGATAATTTAAATTTGATTTCTTTGTTTTTGTGAGAGTGAACACTTTCATATGTTGTATATCACATCTCAAACAGTTTTAAGTCTTAAGTATTTTTCTTTGTGAGTATTTTGTAAAAATCCTTTTTTATTTTTGTTTTCTCCTTTAGACAGCCACAGTAGTCAGAGGAGCCATTCCAACATCTAGTGTAACTCCTAGCATACCTTTTTCTGCACCTTTATTAGGAACGTGTGCAGGGTATGTTCCTGCATCTTCCTTTTCAGAAATATATCCACAGCCTTTGACTTCATCATTGGAAGATTTTTGTTCTTCTTTAAATACATTTTCAATGAGTGACTCCAAAAGAGGTAAACATTGAGTCATATTTCAAATATTTCAAGTTTATTTTCAAAACAATGAAATTGTTATTTGGTAGCTTTTTAAAAAAAAACCAAAATACTTTCCTCCTGGTACTAGATACTAGGAAGACTTTTATTATTAGAGATTTAGATTTAAGTTTTAAAGTTATCTTTGCTTAAAATAGAAATTTTTATTGTAATTATCTGGATTAAGTTATTATATAGCTAATATTTTGTTTTTTGTCATTTCTGCCTCATTTCCCCAGAATGATTTATTCTGAAAATTGAATATAATATAGAAGTAGTTTAATAATATATGTATGTTGATTTGAATTAATCCCAAAAAAATCACTTTAATTTTAAATTTCATTCAAAGAAAAAGGGTGGGTCAGCTAGGTGGTATAGTGGATAAAGCACTGGCCCTGGATTCAGGAGGACCTGAGTTCAAATCTGGCCTCAGACACTTGACACTTACTAGCTGTGTGACCCTGGGCAAGTCACTTAACCCTCATTGCCCCACAAAAAACAAACAAACAAACAAAAACCCATAAAGAAAAAGGATGAGACAAACTAGAAAAATCAGAATAACAGAAATAAAGAAAGGTCTGTTTCACTTGTTTAGGAGAGAAAAATTTGAAAGCTTTTGTATTGTGTTTAGAAACACAGTGAACTTTTAGATTTTTCCCTTCAAGCAAGACTATAGTGAGTTTTATAAGTGTTATATGTACTATAGGCAATTTAATAAGTGCCAAATTGGATTACTAAATTAGATATCACTAATAGAGAGAAAAACTTATTAAATGAAAACATTGTATTTTATACTTCATTTGTGTCTAGCCAGCAAATCAACCATGGAATTAGCTGCTATGGTGGCTGCTTATATTTTCAGGGACCCACTTAGTATTTGTCCTAACTGGGATTGTATGAATATAGGATTTAGAATTGGAAGAAAACTTAATGAACATCTCATCCAGTCCCTTCATTTTATAGAAGAAGAAAGCAAGTACTTGCCTAGGTTACTTTAAAAAGACATCAGTTATAATATTTTTATTTATAGATAGATGGCAAAACTAAACTGACCAGGCAACAGGTTTTGGAGAAGGGGAGAAAGGGAACAGGGCTTCACCATTAATGAGAGAAAGAAAAGGAAAACAACCACAAACTTTATGCATTGTTTATTATAAAATACACTTACATGCTTAATGGTTTTTAGAGAGGCACTCTTGTACTTTCCACGTTTGCCATTTTGGTGTTGTAATTCTTGATGGTATATCAGGCACATCTGGAAATTGCTACTCATTCATAAACTATTGGCATGATTTTTACGTGATTGGGTTCTGGAGGAAAGAACATATCCATTATAACAAGACGATTTATTACTTAGAATTTTGTAAAATTCAGTTTGCCTTGGAATTGAGATCTAAGAAGGCAAGTATGAAAAGAGATGCCTGCACTGAGTTACTAAATCACTGTTCTTATTGCATGATAGGAATAAAAAGTCCGTTGAAGCTTTTTTATTGTTATTTTTAGATCTGCCCACATCAACTTCTAGAGAGGGAGCACTGCTTAACAACAATAATTCTTCCATTTTACTTGTAAGTGCCTTTTATAAATGTGTTTATTGTAGAAGAATAGAAGGAGCTTAAGTAGTTGAATAAGTTGTCAAACAGTGGAGTTTGTTTATAGTGTGAACAACAATGTTCAAAACATGTTCTTTGGGGATTTTGGTTGTAAATCCCTTAAGTGTAGAATGGTCCTATCATACCGAATCATGCACTTTACTAGGCGGAATTCTTTAAGCATACATAAACTTTAAAGTATATAAAGACTTTATTATTAACAGGAAATTACTTTTTTATTTTTCAAAGAGAATGAAAAAATTAAAGTAATTATTCTAAAACAAACATTAAAAAAAACCATACCCCTAGAAATGGGAGTTTGAAGTCTAATTTTTTAAGTTTCAGGGGCTGAGTAGTAATCAGCATGAAGCATCAACATGTGCACTATTTATAGGGAGTTTGGTGTATTTTAGTGTTTTTTTTACAGTGATATTGAAATAATAAGCAGATGACAATATATCCTTAAATCCCTTATTTCTCTCACAGATGAATGGACCAGCTAGTTTGTTTGCATCTGAGAGTTTCCTGGGAATTTCAAGTCAACCTAGAAATGATTTTGGAAGTGTTTTTAGTAGTGGGTCTCCTAAAGTATCTCCATCTGTAGCTGGAAGAAATCCTCTTGAAGGATCTCATGAATTACGGCAAGCATGTCAGCTCTGTTTTATAAAATCAGGTAAGGATCAGACTATAGAAGAGATGGTATTCTCATAGAGGAATTAAAACTTGCTGTTGAAAACTGAGCTGATTTGATTAATATGTAGTAAAAAGCACTGAAACTGCTCTCTCCAAAGGTACCGTTGACACCTTACCAAATTCAATGGCTTTATCCTCAGTCCTCCTTGTTCTTGACCTCTCTGCAGCCTTTTCACCCTATTTTCCTTGATACGTATGTCTCTAGATTTTTTGGACACCACATTCTCCTGGTCCTCCTCTTCTCTATCAGACTGCTTCTTCTTAGTTTCCTTTGCTTGCTTCTTATCCAGGTCTGGACTTCTAGCACTAGGTGTCCCACCTGTTTCTGTCATGGATCCTCTTTTTCCTCTATACTATTTTATTTGGTAATTTCATCAACTCCCATGAATTTAATTAACCGTCTCTATGGTGATGATTCTCAAATCTACATTTCCTACCCCAATCTCTCTACTGACACCAATGTGGCATTTCCAAACTGCCTTTCAGACATCTCATGCTAGATGATCTGTATACATCTTAAACTCAACATGTCCAAAACAGAGCTTATTTTTCCCTCTAAATCCTCTCTTCCTCCTAACTTCCCTATTACTGTTGAGGGCAACACCATCCTTCAGGTCCCTTAGGCTGGCAACTTAGGTGTCATCATTGACTCCTCACTATCTCTCCCCATTTCCAAGGTTTGTTAATTTTTACCTTTGCAACATCTCTCAACTGTGCATGCACCCCCTTCCCCTAGCTTTCCTCTGATATTGCTACCATTTTGCTGCATGCCCTTATTGTCTCATGCCTGGACTTTTGAAATAGCCTACTGGTGGGTCCACCTGTCTCAAGTCTCTCTTCTTATTCCAGTCCATCCTCCCTTCAGCCACCAGTGATTTTCCTAAAGCATAGATCCAACCTTGTCACTCCCCCTACTCAGTAAACTCCTGTGGCTCCTCTTGCCTCTAGGGTCAAATGCAAAATCCTCTGTTTTGCATTCAAAACCCTTCTTGACATAGGCCCCACCTACCTTTTCAGTCTTCTTCTACCATACTCACAAACTCTTCAATCCAGTGACACTGCCCTCCTTGCTGTTCCGGAAGTGAGACATTCCATTTGAGAATTTTCTTTGGCTGTTCCCCATTCCCAGAATGCTCTCCCTCCTCAGCTCTGCCTCCTAGCTTCCCTGGTTTCTTTCAAGTCCCAACTAAAATCTCTTCTTCCTAAACCTTCTTAATTCTAATGCTTTTCTTCTTTTAATTGTTCTCCTACTTTTCCTGAATATAGCTTGTTTGTGCATATTTGTTTGCTTGTTTCCCCAGATGTTAAGCTTCTTGAAGGCAGGGACTGTCTTTTGCTTCTTTTTGTATCCCAAGCCCTTGGCTAATAATGTTTGCTGACTGACTGTAGTATAATTTGGAATAACCAGTAATCTTGAAAGAAGTTAGGGATCCTAACAGTTGGAAGTGAGCAAGAGAGTGTGTCCTAGGTATGGGAGAAAGGCTTTATGTACAAAGCCATTAAAATGGGTGTTGGGAACAGGAAGTCCATCTGACTAGAACACAAAGTTCAGGAAGGGTAGTAATGGCTACAGCAAAGCTTGAAAGGTACATTGAGGCAGGCTTGTGAAGGTCTTTAAGTACCAAACAGAGCACTTTATATTTGATACTAAAGGCAGTAGAGAGCCATTGAGGTTTTTTTTTTGGGGGGGGGTGGCAATGAGGGTTAAGTGACTTGCCCAGTGTCACATAGCTAGTAAGTGTCAAGTGTCTGAGGCTGGATTTGAACTCAGGTCCTCCTGAATCCAGGGCCAGTGCTTTATCTACTGTGCCACCTAGCTGCCCCTGGGGTTGTTTTAATATCAGAGTTACATGATTAGAACAAAACTTTAAGAAATTCACTTTGGTAGCTCTGTGGATGATGAATCGGAGTGCGAGAGACTTAAGGGAGAAAGACCACTTAGGAAGCTATTGCAGTGATCATGGTGAGAAGTGATGAGATTCTGAACTTGGGAGGCATCTCTGTGCATAGAAAAAAGGGGATGGATGCAAGAGCTTTTGTGTAGGTAGAAACAAAAATATTTGGAAGCTGATTAGACATATAGGGAGAGAAATTGAAGATAATGTCAATTGTGAGCTTGGGTGACCAGAAAGATGGTAGAAGATAAAAACAGTGAAATTTAGAAGATGGGTACAATTTGGGGAAAAGATTTGAATTGTTTTGGTCATGTTAGTGTGAGATGCTTACCAGAACATCTATAGTGTCCAGTAGGTAGTTGGAGATGTTCCATTGAAGCTCAGGAGAGAGACTTGGTGTGTGTGTGTGTGTGTGTGTGTGTGTGTGTGTGTGTGTGTGTGTGTGTGTGTAAATCTTGGTGTCATCTACATAGAGGTAAATTAACTTCATGGTAGCTGATGAGAACAGGTGAACAGGTATAGAGAAAAAAGAAAAGAGAGCCCAGGATGGACATATATGTGTATACCAAATATACAAAATTAAAAAGAAGGTCGTTGTGGGGGGCACTACCAGCTGGAGGTGTGCAATCAGAGCAGGTTTCATGTAGAAGGCAGCACTCAGGTTGGGACTTCAGAGAAGCTAGGGATTCTAAGAGTTGGCGGTGAGGAAGGAGTACATTACAGGTACGATGGAAAGCCTGCTGTACAGAAAGGTATACCCACAGTGGGGTGTTATATGGATGATATTCCAGGAAAGAAGATTTTGTAGGAGTCACCTGAAAGGAGAGCCAAGAGAAACTTGTCATGAACATTCAGAGAAGAGAGTATCCAGCAAGAAAAGGTGGACAACAACGCTGAATGCTGCAAATAGGTTGAGATATATATGTATAAGAAGAGAATATATATGTATAAGAAGAGAATAATGTCACAGGTTATTTTGAAATAAAGCATAACCTAAAAAGTAGTATATGCACTAAAAGGCAATCCTGGATATATAACTGGTCTCCTGCCATAACCACATTACATATTGCTGTGAACTTCTTGTTCCTACTTTTTTGGCAGAATAAGGTAGTATAGTTACTGTATTTCTTGGATTGGAAGTTTTTGTCACCAAGAAAAATATGGGCAGATGTATATATTTCATTTTACTTGTTTCTAATTATATCAGGTGTATGAATTACTTGTTAATTTTTCATGTCATAGGATCATATACTTAAAGCTAGAAGGGACCTGAAAGGCTATCTACATCTAGTTCAACCTCCTTCATTTTACAGATGAGGAAACTGAGGCCCAGAAGAGTTTAAGTGACTTGCTGAAGTTCATATAGTAAGTGGTAGTGCAGGATTTATGGCTGCATCACGAAGTGATGATCAGTAAATTTACCTTGTTTAAAGGAGTGAGTTTGAAGGGATATAAGCAGAACTTTATACTTCATCTGATAACATTCCATAACCTAGTTTAATATAGATCTATTACTTTAAAAAATTATTTGACCAAAATTGTGTACCAGACCTAGTCTCATAGACATTGTACAAAATAAAACCCATGTCCATGATCAAATTTATTTTTTAAAATTTTTCTTTCTTTCTTTCCTTCTTTCTTTCTTTCTTTCTTTCTTTCTTTCCTTCTTTCTTTCTTTCTTTCTTTCACTTGGACAATGAGGGTTAAGTGACTTGCCCAGGGTCAAACAGCTAGTAAGTGTCAAGTGTCTGAGGCCAGATTTGAACTTAGGTACTCCTGAATCCAGGGCCGGTGCTTTATCCACTGCGCCACCTAGCTGCCCCCTCCATGATCAAATTTAAGATCTGTGTGCCCATTTTCAAATTTAGGGGTGTGTGTGTGTGTTTTTATCATTTAATAAAAACCTATTTTTCTCCCTCCTACCTCCTCTCCTAAAAAGTCCCCGTTACCCCTCCCTCTCCCCCGATCCTTGTAACAAATGTGTATGGACCTGTTGGTGGACTTGGGAACTGATCCAGTCATTCTGGAGAGCAATTTGGAACTCTATCCACAGGGCTATAAAACTGTGCATTGCTTATCACCTCAGTGAGGGGGGAGGGAAGAGAGGGATAGAATTTGGAGCTCAAAACCTTAAATAAAAATGTTAGAAAAATGTTTAAAAAAGAAGAAAATTTATAGAAAAAAATCCCAAATATGCATAGTCTAGTAAAATGAATTCTCACCATATCCCAAAAATATATATCTCAATCTGCCCACAATTCTTTGACACTTCTGTCAGGAAGTAGGTAGCATATTTCACCTTGTTTCCTCTGGAATTGTTTTTGGTCACAATGTGCCCATTTTCATATATTACATCACATAAGGTTTAAACCCAGTCTCTGAACTAAGCAAATGTGAAAAGCACTTGTGTACTTTGCTGATAATCAGTTACATGAGAGGTTTATTTATTTATTTATTTTTTTGGTGGGGCAATGGGGGTTAAGTTAGTTTGGTTGAATTTGAATTAAATTCAGAATAGTTAATTTTAAATAGTTGCACTGGTATGTCCATTTATTTTTTACCTTAGTCTGGGTAGTAGATCTCTTTGTAGGAATATTATTTTTATAGTTTATATTTTGGTTATCTTTTTTTTTTGTTTTGTTTTTGGTTTGGTTTTTTTGGGCAATGGGGGTTAAGTCACTTGCCCAGGGTCACACAGCTAGTAAGTGTCAAGTGTCTGAGGCTGGATTTGAACTCAGGTACTCCTGAATCCAGGGCTGGTGCTTTAGCCACTGTGCCACCTAGATGCCCCTTAGTTATCTTTTAATAGCATACTTCTCTTTTTTTATCATAAAAGTATTTTATTATTTTCTAGTTACATGTAGAGATAGTTTTCAGCATGTTTTTATAAGATTTCTAGTTCCAAATTTTTCTCCCTCCCTTCCCTTTCCCCTCCCCAAAACAGCAAGCAATCTGATATAGGTTATATATGTACAATCACATTAAACATATCTGCATTAGTCAAATAACATACTTCTCATACAAGGATTTGTATACTGTGTTTAGGAATAATTTTAAAGGATTAGAATGTTGATGAATTGTTTACTTCATCTGTATGAATTTAAATTCCTTTGGTACAATCCAGCAAACACTGATTGTATACAATTCACTGTGCTGGGCCCCAGACAGTGGCACAAAGGTTAGATAAGTTAGTGTTTCTGCCCTCAAGGATCTTACCATCCACCAGGTGCTTGTGATGCTTATTATTTTGTATGGTAGTTATTCTATCATATTTATTATTGGGTAAGCAGCATTATATGGATTCTGATGTGATTATTGTTTGTTACCAACTGGAGAAATCAGAAAGTCAGTCCTGGCAGAGCTGGCATTTAGGTTGGGCTTTAAAGGAGGATGATTAGAAATAAAAGTCAAGGGTTCTTAACCTGGGGTCTGTGAATTTGTCTAAAGATTGGGAAACAGAATCCAAATTAAGTGTAGAGGATGCTTGGTTCCAAGCAATTGGGGGATGTATTTAGGAAGTTTTGTGAATGCTTTTTCATGGTCTAAGGCTATTTGGTCAATTCCATATAATTCCTTTCCTTTATAATCCTATGTGTTTTATTTTATGCATTTAAAAAATTATTCCATGACGTTCCTAGGATTTACTAGACTTCTAAAAGGTTAAGAACTCCTGTTTTAGGGGCAGCTAGATGGCACAGTGGATAGAGCACCGGCCCTGGAGTCAGGAGTACCTGAGTTCAAATCCGGCCTCAGACACTTAACACTTGCTAGCTGTGTGACCCTGGGCAAGTCACTTAACCCCAATTGCCTCACAAAAAAAAAAAAAAGAACTCCTGTTTTAGACTGAAAGTAGGGGATTAAGACAAAAGAACAGTCAGGAAAATGGAGGTTGCTTTGTGATGGGGATTAGGTGTTTCAGTTTGAATGGAAAGTGGAAGGGAAATAATACTAGAGAAGACTAAAAATTCAGGGTGCTATCAGATTGTGAGAAAATTTTGAATGCCTGGCTAAGAAACTTATACTTACTTGACAGGCATGAGAATCCATTGTAGGGATTTGAACTGAGGAGTTGCATAACCAGATCAATGCAAAAAGTAGATAAGGAGAAAATTCCATCTGGTGGGTTAAGCAAGCCTATTTTGAAAGAGAAGCATAAACAGTGGGTAGAGAAGTGGGAAGAAGACTCCTGGTAGAGAATATTTCATACACAGCCTGACTCACCCATTGGTTTTACATAACACTTTTTCTTCATTCAGAGAGATAGTTCACTGATTTGGGGGATGGGATGAATATCTGGAGACAAAAAATATCATATAACCTCATTTTTTTGTGTGTGTGTGAGGCAGTTGGGGTTAAGTGACTTGCCTAGGGTCACACAGCTAGTAATTGTTAAGTGTCTGAGGCTGGATTTGAATTCAGGTACTCCTGACTCCAGGGCCAGTGCTCTATCCACTGTGCCACCTAGCTGCCCAGCCTCATTGTTTTGTTTTGTTTTGTTTTTGTTTTTTGTTTTTTGTTTTTGTTTTTTTAGTGAGGCAATTGGGGTTAAGTGACTTGCCCAGGGTCACACAGCTAGTAAGTGTCAAGTGTCTGAGGCTGGATTTGAACTCAGGTCCTCCTGACTCCAGGGCCGGTGCTCTATCCACTGTGCCACCTAGCTGCCCCCTCATTGTTTTTTAAGGAAGATCTGGGGACCTGCTTCCCACCCCATCATCCCAACCATGTACAATTGTGTACAATTCACTGTGTTCACTTGTGCTTAACACATAGTAAGCATTGAATAAATGCATTTTATTCATTCACTCAGAGACCCCAGATGCTGATAATGGGGCTAATAATTTTATTTTTAGCCTTAGTATAGATACTGTGAAAGAGAACATACAAAGTGAAATATGCCTCCCCAAGCTCCCAGAGGGAAGAGCAAGTGAATGGCAGCTTGGTGAGGATCAAGTAGAGGGAGCTGTGTGGCACCAAAATTGAACAAGTAGAAAACTGACAAGTATACAACAATATATTTGGGAAGTATAGAGGATGATTGTTTCCAAGCTATCAGGGGACATATTTAGGAAGTTTTGTGAATGCTTTTTCATGGTCTAAGGCATTGTTCTGTCAAACAGTACAAAAAAATACTTGGCTATCTCCAAAAGAATATTGAAAATAAAATAAAACAAAAACCTAGGCTATCTCTTTTTAAAAGATGCTGTGGGAATTTCATTGTTTTGTATCTTAAGAAAAGCTATGTAATTGGAGAAAATTAAAAGGACAATTTAAATAATCAGTGAGATGGTGGTGCTGTTGTGTGAGGGTCTACTTGGATTTTTGGATAACAGATTCATATTGAGTTTTTTTATCTGTTTCCTTTTCCTTTTTTTTCCTTTTAGTCTGTTTAAAGTGTTGAGTATTATAAAACATGAACATTTTAATTAGTTCTTTCCTTATAAGGAAGGTGGAATGGTGTTGAAAGGTGTCTTGAGTAATCTGACATATTGCATTGTTACACTTTAGTTTGAGAGCTGTTTTTTAAAATTTCCATTTGGGAATAGATAATTTGAATATTTTCAGTGGGAATTAACAGTTGACATGCATTCTACTTTTATGTCAATTTATGATTGTAACTGGCTGAAAGCATTTAAAATTTTATATTTCTTTTTGTTTCTTTAGGTCCTAAATTAATGGATTATACCTACCTCCCTACTTTAGATCATAAATGTAAGAAAGACATTTTAATTGGTAGAATAAAGAATGTTGAAGATAAATCATGGAAAAAAATACGTCCACGACCAACAAAGACAAATTATGAAGGGCCTTATTATATATGTAAAGGTATTTTATTGTTATTATTATTCATTTGGTTGAATAAAGATAAGTGTTTAGTTACTGATAAAAATGGTATTGTATTTCAGAGTAAGCAATCTAAACATCTTGATTATACTTTTTTTTTTTTTATGTGGGGCAATGAGGGTTGAGTGACTTGCCCAAGGTCACACAGCTTTTAAGTGTCAAGTGTCTGAGGCTGGATTTGAACTCAGGTCCTCCTGAATCCAAGGCCAGTGCTTTATCGACTGTGCCATCTAGTTGCCCATCCCTTGATTATACTCTTAATGAGCAAAAAGAGAAATAAAAATAGCTGTGAGGTAGTGCAGTGGATAAAGCATCAGGCTTGGAATCAGGAAGACCTGAGTTCAAGTTTTGCCTTGTCTACTCAATAGTTGTGTGATTCTGGGCAAGTCACTTAATCTCTGTCTGCTTCAGTATCCTCATCTGTAAACTGAGAATAATAATAGCACCTACTTCCCAGGGTTGTTGTAGGAATCAAATGAGATAGTGATTTTTTAAAACTCTAAGCACTATGTAAGTGCTATAGATTATAATTACTATTACTACTACTAATTATTATATCCATCCTTTGGTGGCAGAAAATCACCTTTGTCACTCTTTTAAAGTTAGTAACTAGAAAAAGTTATTTGGAGTGAGTTCTTAATATTTTATTATGTTTGCCATGGTGTTTAGGTTCTTTTGTATGTGTTTTATAGTCCATATATAGTAGGCTTCTGCCAGTCATGGACGACCATGGATCAGCGCCTTGAAGAGCCACAGGCCACAGTGTGGCTTTGCAGTCTGATACGGGAGCCACAGCTCCTGCTGCAACGAGGACATCGGAAAACTGCGCTCTCTGTTGCCCGTCGGTTCCTGCGTCTCATTCGTTTTTCTTCCTCCAGAGCTTGGAGGCCCACCTCAGCTGCAAGCAAACTGCTCCTGAGTACTGAACTCCATTGGGCGAGGTCCTTGGCCATCTCCTCCCAGCTGCCAGT
This sequence comes from Dromiciops gliroides, assembly GCF_019393635.1. NCBI lineage: Eukaryota > Metazoa > Chordata > Mammalia > Microbiotheria > Microbiotheriidae > Dromiciops > Dromiciops gliroides. Next base: position 586,961,801 of record NC_057861.1, read on the forward strand.
GTCTATTCCCAGAGCCCTCAAGTCTTGCTTGCATTCATTTCTGTATCGAAGCTGAGGGTATCCAGCAGGTCTTTGGCCTGAGGCTAACTCTCCATAGAGTAGGTCTTTAGGAATGTGCCTATCTTGCATGCGGTGCACATGACCGAGCCAGCGCAGCTGTCTTTGTTTCAGTAGCGTGTGGATGCTCGGAAGTTGCCTGTGTTGGAGCACTTCTGTGTTGGTGATCCTATCTGACCAAGATATGCCAAGGATGTGCCGAAGGCAGTGCATGTGGAAGTTGTTAAGCTTCTTCTCTTGTCTAGTGTATGTAGTTCATGTTTCGCTGCCATACAGTAAGGTACTCAGGACGAATGCTCTATAGATGGCAAATTTGGTTCGTCTTGTCAGTTTACTGTTTGCCCGGACACGCTTGGAAAGCTTAGACATGTTTGAAGTAGCTTTCCCAATCCTCTGATTGATCTCAAATTGTCACTGACAATAGAGCCGATACGAGAATTGGCTTACAACATCCAACTGGTAGCTACTGATGTGTATCAATGGAGGTGACATAGCACTCTAACACATGACTTTCATCTTTTTAAGATTAATGGTTAGGCCAAAGTCTGTGCAAGTTTGGGAGAAGTGATCCATCAGGGTCTGCAATTCATGCTCTGAGTGACAGGCAAGTGCAGCATCATCGGCGAAAAGCAGGTCTCTAAGGGTGCTACCTCTCACTCTGGTTTTGGATCTCAGACGTGAAACGTTGAACAGACCTCCGTCCGACTGGGAATGCAGATAGATGCCATCAGTTAACGAACCAAAAGCATGATGTAACAGCATGGAGAAGAAAATTCCAAACAGCATGGGAGCAAGCACACATCCTTGCTTGACTCCGCTATTTATGCTGAATGCTTCAGAGGTGTTGCCTTTGAACTGTACGACACCCTGCATGTTGCAATGAAAGGAGTGAATCAGGCCATGGAGTTTAGGAGGGCAACCAATTCTCAAGAGAATTTCGAAAAGACCTTCTCTATTAACCGTATCAAATGCTTTGGTCAGATCTATGAAGGCAATGAAGAGGGGTTTTCTTTGTTCTCTGCACTTTTCTTGCAGTTGGTGAAGCAAGAAAATCATATCAATAGTTGACCTCCCTGCTCGAAAGCTTATGCAGTCTAAGCAAGATGACCTTGGCAAACATCTTCCCAAAGACGCTGAGAAGAGAAATTCCTCTGTAGTTGTTACAGTCACTCCTGTCTCCACTGTTCTTATAAAGAGTAACTATACGGCATCGCACATATCTTGTGGCACTTTACCTTCTTTCCAACACAGGCACAACAATTCATGCAGGGGTTTTAAGAGAACGTTTTTAGAGCATTTGATCAATTCAGCTGCGATACTGTCTCCACCAGGAGCTTTTCCACATTTTAGGATTTGTTGACCACAAAGGGATCTTAAGGACCCTCCCACCCTCCCTAGTTTGGCCAGCTAATTTGGTGGACTTTCTCTTACCCCCCACCCCCTTCCCTCATTTGCCTCATCTCCCTTGCTTTAAAGAGAAAAGCCGGCCCAGTTTAAAGGGCAACATGCTTGGATATTCTGCTTTCCCTTTGATTTCCATATATAAATGAGTCCCTGATGTACTTCAAGAATTATCTTGGAGGAGCTGGGTGTGGTAGTACATGGCTGTAATCCCAGATATTGATGAGGCTGATGCTAGTGAATGTCCTGAGCTCAGGAGTCCTGAGTTTCAGTGAACTAAGCCAATCAGATGTCTGCAGTAGAGAATAAATATAGTGAGCCTCTAGGAGTCGGGGAGCAGCAACTGGATTGTCTTAGGAGGGGAGAACCAGCCTGGGTCAGACAAAGAGGTCAAAGCTCCCATACTGATGATCATCATGAGACTGGGCTTGGGAGTAAGGTTCTTACATGTCCATGCAATATGAGATAGGGAGACCTAGCCCTCTAAAATAAATAAATAAACAAACAAAAAGAACTATCTCAATCCTATTGCCTCTGACTGGAGCTAAGCTGAATAATACCAGTGAAATGATCGAGGTATTGCTGAAACTCAGTAGCTTTGAGACCTTTGTTGTCCAGTGTTTAGAGATAAACACTCCTTTCAGAATGTTGATTTCAGGGGGCAGCTAGGTGGCACAGTGGATAAAGCACCGGCCCTACATTCAAGAGGACCTGAGTTCAAATTCAGTCTCAGACACTTGACACTAGCTGTGTGACCCTGGGCAAGTCACTTAACCCTCGTTGCCCCACAAAACAAACAAACAACAACAACAACAAAATGTTGATTTCAGAGAGAACTTGACTTTTCTTGTCAGCCCTCTTTTGAAATGTATTATTCATTCATATCAAATGACCCTGAATAATTCTTTGAATTTACATAGGGCCGGCTACATTTAGGCTACAGAGACTTTCCTCCATGGACAGCATTTTAAAAAACTTGTTAATATCATGCCTGTGAAATGTGTGTGTAGGTTTAAACTGTCTCTGGACTATTCCTGCAGAGTAAAAAGGATGATGGTGTTATATTAGAAATTTGTCCTAAATTATGCTAAACTTCAATAAATTGTTTTATAACCCTAACTCTTCCAATTCAATGTTTTTATCATAGATGTTGCTGCTGAGGAAGAGTGTAGATATCCAGGCCACTGCACTTTTGCCTATTGCCAAGAAGAGATTGATGTGTGGACATTGGAACGAAAAGGTGCATTTAGTCGAGAGGCTCTTTTTGGTGGCAGTGGAAAGATAAACTTCACGGTGTTCAAACTTCTTCAAGAACATCATGGAGAATTTATATTCCTTTGTGAGGTACATTTTCCAAGTTTTCTTCTGTTACAAAACTTGCTTTTTGGCAATCAAAAATTTACATTTTTGTTGTAGGCTTTTATACAATCGAATCTTTTTTTAAAAAACAAACTATATTTTAAATGGAAAAATTAGTGAATGTCTACAGTGGGTCATTGGAATACTGTGCTGATAAAATAAAAATTCTGGGTATGAAATTTTTATTTTATATTTTGTCTTTATGATAAATTTTATTGTGTTGTCTGTTCCAGAAATGCTTTGATCATAAGCCCAGAATAATAAGCAGGAGAAATAAAGATATTTCTTCTTCTTGTTCTCATCCGGTTACAAAGCACGAATTTGAAGACAACAAGTATGTTGGCAGTTTTTCTTCTTTTTTTCTGTCATGGAAAAGTAGAAAGTACATAAAGTTTCTTTTCTCAATACCAAGTAGAAGCAGTGGTATTGTCACCCTATTTTGGTTTCTGTTGTTATTATTCTGAATAGTACATAGGAAGGAATTTTTTAGTGGCCTTCCCAGGTGAAGAAAAAATTAAGTTGATGTTTCACTAATGCAAAAGAATCTTGTTATAAGTGCATTAAGTGGGACATAATGTGAGTCTGATCATATTCTTTAACCTAACTATTGCGACATATTGCCTAAGGGGTTCCATCAAACAGTTATTTCTAAATTTACTTTTTTGTTTTTATAATGACTTAAATGCATTCTTAATAGAGACCTTTAATTTTGCTTATGATCTATTTTTCAAATATACAAACTTTTTGCAGAAAATTGAAATATTGCCTCCCTTTTCACATTAGGTGCCTCGTTCACATTTTGCGAGAAACTTCAGTCAAGTATTCTAAAATCCGTGCTTTCCATAGTCAGTGTCAACTTGATCTGTGTCGGCATGAGGTTCGCTACGGCTGCTTAAGAGAAGATGAGTGTTACTATGCACACAGCCTTGTGGAACTAAAAGTTTGGATAATACAAAAGGAAACAGGTACGTGAGAACTGGAAGTATGTTTCATCAGAAACAGTAAGGGTGCCTTATAAAGCATTATGTAAACATCTGTATCATTGTAGGTTAGAATTTAAGAATTGCAGAAGCTGTCATTTTAGTAAGTTATATATGATTGAGTTAATTTTAAAAAAATGCCTGCATTGAATCCAATTTAAAATTGTTGCTACAATTGAATGTGGTATGAATTTCTTGGGAGGAAAAGTTGCTTAGGAATTCAGAATGATTGCTGAATGTTTCCCCCCCCAAATATATTACTACCTTGTTCAGTAAGCATTATTATAATAATTTATTCATTAAGTATTAGATGAGGAAGTAAATATAAATGAACATTTATTTGGTTGATGTTGTCTGCTAAATAAGTGGGAGTTATTATGGAAATAATTAAAATTAAGGCTTTTGTACTTCCTAGGTATAACACATGATGCCATTGCTCAAGAATCTAAGCAATACTGGCAAAACATAGAAGCCAAAGCACATGGAGGACAGGTATTTTCATTTGAATGTTCTTCATTTGACATCCTATTTGGGACTAACATTTCAGAAATCACTTGTTAAATTGATGTCAATATAGGATAGAATGGGAGATGGGATGCTACAGTGGAAGGAGCATTAACTCTAAAGTTGGAGGACCTGAGTCCATCTGCCTCTTCTGATGCTTACTACCTGTGTGACCTTGGGTAGTGAATGAACAAATGAATGAAATGTGCTAATAAGTACCGGAGATAAAAATTCATGTAATAAAGGCAATTCCTTGGGGGAAAATCATTTATAGGACGGCTAGAGTTGGAAAGTGGGCAACAAATTGGGCCTTTTGTGTTAGGAAGGAGGACAGCAGATAGTAGAACACCACCTCCTTGGCTCACAGTTTCCTCATGTGTAAAATGAGGGAGTTGGACAAGATCACTCTGAGTATCCTAGTTCTGGAGCTATGATGACATGATCCTACATGCAGTAACATTCTGTTTAATATTAAAGTCAAGGCAAAAATTAATGTGAAAAAAGATGTTTGTAGTTCATTACCACCCAGAGTGTTTCTTGAGCATCTGCTTCTGTTTGTTGCATTAGTAATTGCTGCATTAGTTGTATTTCCTTATAAATGATGATGCCTCTTCTATGTCTCAGAAATGTGGGTAAGGGTTGTATTTGTGGTTACTTATAAATAAATATATTTTACTTTGGTAAAGAAAGAGTCAGGCTAGGTGGCACAGTGGATAGGTTGCTGGACCTGAAATCCAGAAGACCTAGTTAAAATCCAGTCTTAGATACTTAATGGCTGTATGGCCTTGGACAAGTCACATAATGTCTTTGCCTCAATTTCTTTAGTTGTAAAATGGATATAATAGCACCCAACTCTCAAAGTTGTTTGGAAGATCAGATGAGATTAAATGCTTAGCACAATGTCTGGCATATAGTAAGGTCTATATAAATACAAACCAATTTTTTTTGTTATTACTGCTATTATTTTAATACAGTGGTTTGTCCTGTCTAAATGTTTTTCTTTATTTTAGGGTAGTATAGATAGTATCAGTGCCACTAAAACAGATGTGTTATTTAAATACTTTGCATGTATTTGTAGTGGCATCTTTTTTATTTGGGAGTAAATACCTTCTAATTTTAATATAATTTTTTTGTTTATTTTTATTTAATTTTTTTTCTTATTTAAGGTACCTGGGAACCAAATAAAATATGGATCTCTTAATTTAAAGATAAAGTTTGTATGTGCCCAGTGTTTGAGAAACGGTCAAGTCATCGAACCAGATAAAAACAGAAAATATTGTAGTGCTAAAGCAAGGCACTCGTAAGTAACGTACAAAACAAATGTTAGTTTTATTATTATCCCCTTTATAGGTTGGAAGATATGTTATTAAGAAATTATGATAGCTATACCATAGGAAGAAAAGTTAAGCATGGAAGAGGGCAAGGGGAAAGTAAATAATTTACGAAGTCAGAAGCAAAGAATTAATTTTTAGGATTCAGTCACTTTAAAATTCTTAAATTTGATTTTTTGTGACTAATTTTTTTCCCTTTAATTTTAAATGCTCAGTAGCAAAAGTCTTAACATAAATATCAGTATAAAATGAGGTATTATTTCTAACATTGTGAAATATCACTTATCATAGACTTAAGCAAAATCAATTAAATCTCTGATGGCCCTTGAGGTACAAACTTTGTATCTATTCCTATATGTTGTACCTATTGCCAGTGTGTCTTTGTTTTTCTGAACTCCATTTTTCTTAGGTGGACCAAAGATCGTCGAGCGATGAGAGTGATGTCTAATGAACGTAAGAAGTGGATGAACATCCGTCCTCTTCCCACAAAGAAACAAATGCCTTTACAGTTTGATGTACATACGTAATTTTTAAGCCACTTTTTTTTATTAGGCACCTCAAATAATTGCAAAATGACATTAATTTGAGGGAAACTCAAACCTTTTAAATAGTAATCTTTCTTAGTGAAATTACAGTGAAATTAAAAGCTAACATTATTGTTATTCCTTTTTAATATTTATATTAAAACATCTTTAAATGATATCTTAAATATTATTTAATTAGTTTACTTAATTTATTAAGTAGTTAAATACTTTGACAGTGTGTTTGGTAATAAGCCATTGGCTCAAAAAAATTAGTTTGATTAGTCAGCTACAAAAAACTCATAAGATAAGATGTGTATAAGAACATTTTGTTTATAGACAGGCAGCATAGCATAGTATATACAGGGCTGGTCTTGGAGTCAGGTAGACTTGGTTTCAAGTTCTGCCTTTGATACACATTGGTTGTGTGACCCTGAGCAAGTCACTTAACCTCTCAGTGCCCCAGGCAACCAATGTTGCAGATTTATACCTATCCATGTCTCCCCTTCTCTTCCCTCCCTACCCCCATTTAAAAAAATTCCAATAATCAAAAAAACCACAAATTTTTGAGAGGGATAATTGAGAGGCAGCATATTATAGTGGCTGGAGAGCTGGGCTTGAGAGTCAAAATGTTTACTCTGTGCCTCTAGTAGAAAATTTCTTCACTGTGAGTTCTCTCTAACAATGAAATCAGAGATCTGGTTTCTTCTCCTTGCTCTCTGCCTCCCACCAAAGAAAGACAGATGGAAAGAGATATCAAAGTCTTGGAGGCAAAGTTATCAGATAGCCTTCCCATATTAACTATGACTAACTTTAAAGGAATTGCTTATGTATTTTGTTCTCACCTGGAGGCAATGGGTATTTGCTTAAAGATACCCCACATTAGGACTTTGAAACTTTATCCTTTGGGTTTTGTGATTTGGGGTTTTTTTTAATATCAGAAACATAATTATTTAAATTATACCAAAAAACCAATTTGAGCTAAATAGAGCTAAGTTAATATTCATTCATATTATTGCTAATATCTCTTTCAACTTAAAAACAACTTTTAAGCTCTTACTCTTTGTGGTTTTAATTCGTCAGTGTTGTTTCTATTAAACAAGAGCTTTTTGTCTTTAGGATAATTAAAAAAATTTTTTTTGAAAATATATATATATATATTTTCAGAATCAGATTTCAAGCATAGTTTATGATTAAATTACAGATACCATACCATTTTGGCTATTTGAGTTGTGTGGTTTTTAATCTAAAAAGATTAGGCATGGTCCAATTTTGTGACAATCTGTGTAGTTTGGAAAAGAATTTCTAGTAATAAGAGAGGAATGCTGTCTGAGCTTGAGAAAATATATTATGGAGTAAACTGATATCTCTGGGATTCTAGGTACGTAGCTTACATTTGAAAGGGAACTTTGTAATCATCTAATCCAACACCGTCATTTTATAAATGAGGAACCTGAGGCCAATTGAACCTCAGAAAGGTTAGAGGACTTGCCTAATATCAGGCAAATGTTAAGTGGCATACCTGCACCTGATATTTGAACTCAGGTCTTCTGACTCCAAATGCAGTACCCTTCCTTTGGCATCATACAATTTTCAGTATACTGTGGCCGTAGTAAGAGCCCTTTCCACAGTACAGATGAACTGGAGATGCTTTTAGCAAATAAGTTGTAGTCTTTGTTTAAATAGGCAATAGGTGTTGAAGAAGATATAGACTGACTTTTCATTGTTTTATAGAACTTTGCAGTTCTGCAAAATTTATACTTTGCAAATTATGATGTAAATCAGTTTAGATTTTTATTGAACTTTTTTGGTGTTTTACCTTGAACCATTCTATGCCTATAGATACCCAATGAATGACTACTTAATATTACCAGTTTGAGATATTCATTGAATTATACTTAATATGGGAGGAAAAACCCTAAACATTTGCCTATGCTTATAAAGGATAATGGCTATGGGATAACTCTTGGGTAGAAAAGAGTGATTGGACTCATAACTGTCCCAAGTTCCTGTGACAGCTAACTGGAAGAACTTAGGAAAGGTGTTCCCTCATTCAACATTTATTGCTAATCTTTCCTTCTCTTGTAATAAACAGACAGTTCACCATTCTTATTGGAGTAGAAATAATTCTGTGTGTATGTGTGTGTGTATACACACACACATATACATAATACACCAATGTTTATATGTGTGTAAATATAAACAAATAATTATATACATGCATGTGTATATACACATAAATTATGGTAAAAGTGTACATCATAGTTCAAAGTCTGATCCTTTTGTGAGCACATTTTGGTATGTTTTATTAGGCAGTTACATCTGTAATTAGAGGTTGTAAAACTGAAGGTCTTATCTATCTGGTTGTATAATAAAGGAAAAGATAAGATATAGACCGATGTTAAAGGCACACTTGTGCTTGTTACCATGTTCTGTCTTCAGATAAACACAAACCTATATAGTAGGAGGTGTTGAAAGGCAGTTTATCTTTAGTTGTACTCTGTTGTAGGTGGGCTTGAAATGAATGAACTTGTTTTCTCTTATACCATGGGTTTGTTCATTTTCAGCCCATAATCAGTGAGGTCATTAGGTTTGTAGTCTTCAATAACATAAATGTGGCTAATGATACCTTATTTGCCTGAAGGCAGGAGATTGGACTGATTCCTTGAGGGCCTATCCAGCAGCTCTGAGATATCCTTAGGAGTCTCTCCTTATCCCTCTGAATATCACCATCCCTGAAATGTTTTTCCTCCTCATTGTTTCTGTTGGTAATCTTGAAAACAAACTGTTAAGACACACCCCATGTGGCATCTGCCCATATTATTTATTTATAAACAATGATAGAATGTAATATGGAACATGAGAATGATGATAACTCTGTATGGAAAGGTAGTTTTTTTGTCGAATAATATGTCCATGTTTATTTTAATAAGTACTTATTAACTGCCCTTGATTCAAGTGAGTGGGCATAAACAGTTCATAGTTTGAAAACAGAAAGCACTTTTAAAATTCCATATAAGCAAGTAATACACTTTTTTAATTACTTAGGTTAAGTAATATGTTGAGTGATGTCAGCCTGAAATAAATTGGCATAAACTTACCAGTAGTTGTATTGGAATGTATGACATAGAAAAATGAGTATAATTATTTGATACAGTTTTAATTTAGGTTTTTAAATAATGCCAAATGTTTTCTTGTTTCTTGACAGACATGATTCTAAGGCAAGTCTTTAGATTTGTACCTGTCAGTATAGCACCTTTATGTTCTACAAAATAACAGGAAATGGTATTATAGGAAAGCTATAATGTCCTAATTAATGTAATAATTATCTTCAGATAATGTACATCTAGTGAGATGGAGGTCATCTGCTATCATTTTAAGTAAGTTAGTTGGTAAGGGTTTTCTGAAATCTTATTATTTAGTAATTTGGGGGCTAGTATATTAGTATTTCTTCACCACCCTGATGTATCCAGTTTATATACTAACAAGCTGAATTTTCTCATTGTTCAAATAAAGTCAGAAAAAGTAGTATATCCTAAGGTGGAGACTTGGAGCTAATAAAACCCAAATGGCCAGATTGTATTAATTGTTAAAGTGATCTGCTTTGTGGAATATTAAAACAACAAATTTGAGTATTTAGATACTTGCATGTAAGAATAAGTCCTACAATTTTTGGCATATTTCTTTTAAAAAACTGGAAACTTAATTGTACATTTTAGATTGCTATTGCTTTCATGTTTGGAATATTGTTTCTGAGTCTTGAGTAGAATATGTAGTCATCCTATCCTGACTAAATGAAAAAAAAATTAGGTAGTTTCACTTAGAGCTTCAGGCTTAAGTAATATTTTTTCTTTCACATAGCTGTGCAATCATATTGCTTCTGGCAAGAAATGTCAGTACGTTGGAAATTGTTCCTTTGCACATAGTCCTGAGGAGAGAGAAGTTTGGACTTATATGAAAGAGAATGGAAGTGAGTAAAAATTAAATTTATCTTTAATATGGCCTCAGAAGTAAGGTTTCATTTCATCTTGAGTTTTTTAAAGTATACGTTTTCTTCTTTATAATATTGTAGTTTATTTCCTGTTGCATATAGCAGGTTACTAATGTTTCTTCTTGGGCAGCTAGGTGGCGCAGTGGATAGAGCACCGGCCTTGGAGTCAGAAGTACCTGAGTTCAAATCCAGCCTCAGACACTTAACACTTACTAGCTGTGTGACCCTGGGCAAGTCACTTAACCCTAATTGCCTCACTAAAAAAACAAAAAACAAACAAAAAAACCTGTTTCTTCTTTTCTATCATTTTTCTCTTGTGAGGTCTTATATTAAGTACAAATGGGAAGAAACTCATCATTTAAAGGATACCTACCAGCAGTGAATTTTTCAGTAAATCAAAAGATCTAAATACATTGTTCTGTAACTTTGGATTTTTATATATTAGAATTTCTTAAATCAAAGCATTCTTTTAATACACCAGGAGTAAGATGTAATGGTCTGTAATGGTCACAATTTAGTTTTCATAATTAATTTCAACATATATTTATGGAACACTTACTTAATGTGCAAGACTATACCAAGTCTGGGGACAGATGCAGTGACAAAAAGAAACCCTTCTCTTTTTGATAAGAATGTTTGAGAGAAAACTCAGGCTGTATTTGAATATATAACTACAAAAGTTTTAACCATGAGGTTCACCCTATTAAGAAAAAATCCTCCAGTAAGTGGTTAGAATTTTATCAAATACTGAAGTCCAACAGTCTACAGGCCACCATGTTTACTTCATTTAAAATATGTTAACTATTCCATTTCAGTTCTCTTTGACTGCAGGAAAGTACTGAAATCATTCCTACCAACTCTTTGTAGAAGAATGTGTTTAGAAGGAAGTATTTACTAAGGAATTAAATCCAGAAATAGAATTCTGGACTTTATAAGAGACACTTCTTCATATACTTAAGAATTCTTATACTACTTCCTTCTGTTTTTAAGAAAAAAGCTATTCCTAGGTTGCCTGTGGGCAGCTAGGTGGTGCAGTGTGGATAGAGCACCAGGCCTGGAGTCAGCAAGATCTGAGTTCAGATCTGGCCTCAGACACTTACTAGCTGTGTGACCCTGGGCAAGTCACTTGGCTCCTATTTGCCTCAGTTCAATTCTAAGTTGCCCCTGTAAAAGGAGTCACACCAGAGAAGGAAATTACAAACTATTCCATTATCTTTGCTAAGAAAACACCTTGGACAAAGTTTATGGGTTCACACAGAGTTGGATTCAACTGAACAACAACAAATTTGTCTGACCTTAGTCTGTCAAACCACTCGGGAGAATGACTTTATGAAATTCTACCAACTCATTGTCACTAGATTGTATAGCATTTGGCAGTAATGCCAAATATATATTTTTTTCCCCAGAGAAAGTAACTTTTAGCTACTGCCCAAGATCATTGCTCATGGTTATGCTGTTAAAAGATGCATTTCAGCTTTTTGTCCCTTCTGGGAATATTTGTTTGATTTTTGGACTTCAGTCAAGTTCAGAATATTGATCATAATTGTAAAATACTTCTTATCTTCATGAGAAAAGTGTCAGATTTCAAACCATGTTAAATTAATTTGCATGGGTATGGTGGTGATAAGAACTTTTAATATCAACAAACATGATATAACACTGAAATTGTCACTTAGAGTAGTACCTCTTGATATTTTATGATTTTAAGTTCAATTAATTATAGGAAAGTATCTTGTAAATGCAAGGAGGATCCATAATATTGGAAGCTAAATTTAAAAGTTCTGACAGTCTCAGATTTGTTTTTAAGCCTGTTAGCTTATTTACTACTTTTTTTTATATACTTCTAAAAGTAGTCCATTATCAATTCACATATGCTTAAAATTGAATGTATTTCCACTGTGGTCTGATTGGTGAATATGTGTTTTTTTTCTTCAGTACAAGATATGGAGCAATTTTATGATATTTGGCTAAAGAGTCAAAAACCTGAAAAAACTGATGATGTAGCTGGCCAGTCAAACAAGGAAAATGGGAAACAAATTCACATGCCAACAGATTATGCTGAAATTACTGTAAGAATGACTTAATTATAAGCTTTCTAAGGGTGTGTGGGGGTCTGAATCTGTGATTTCATCCATATGGAGAGCTTCTAGTATGTATGACAACTCCTTTAAACAATATAAATCACCAGCTCATCTATAATTTGGAGTTTTAGAGTACTACTGGGGATGTTGAAAGGTTAAATGTTCACATACACAGCAAGTCTGTATCAGCGATGTGACTGAAACCAAGTCTTCCTTTTTACCTATTCCCTTATACCATGCTGCTCTGTAATGATAAACTCATATAAAAACCCCATTATATTAATTATAGCTTCAATTTAAAATTATTTGCATTACTCTTAAATTGAAACATAAATCTAGTATTGGCAGAATTGGAAACATACTGGGTGAGCAATCAGGAGACTTTGGCTCCTAGTACTAATGCTATAATACTATTACCTCACTTTCTGATTTCAGGCCAGACACAATCTCTTTGATGCTGAGAGTTTCTTTAACTGTAAAAATGTGGGCAAACCATTACAGCTCTCAGAGGTATATTTGTGAAGGCTGTGTGACTATGACCTTTCCTTTAAAGTCCTATTTGATGCCTCATTGTAGCAAGAAAGTAAACCTGCATATTCTAAGACTTTGTGCAGAGTACACAAACTTGGCAGCTGGAAAGTATCAAACATGGGCCTAATAACTGACTCAGCTGAGAACTAGTTAAGTTAGGAGAAAAAGCTCATCCCCAGACAGTTGGCTAAAGGGGACCTTTTTTTACGGGGCTATGGGGGTTAAGTGACTTGCCCAGGGTCACACAGCTAGTAAGTGTCAAGTGTCTGAGGCTGGATTTGAACTCAGGTCCTCCTGAATCCAGGGGCGGCTAGGTGGCACAGTGGATAGAGCACTGGCCCTGGATTCAGGAGGACTTGAGTTCAAATCCGGCCTCAGACACTTGACACTTACTAGCTGTGTGACCCTGGGCAAGTCACTTAACCCTCATTGCTCCACAAAAAAAAAAAAAGAAAGAAAAAAGAAAAATGCCTATTCAAGTACAGAAAGGTTGCTTTTAGCTCGCATTAATGTGTCTGCATTGATAAAAACATAAATCCTTGAAATATTGAAATATCATTATGGTACTTCAATGATACCTGAAAGGTTAAGAGTCAGGAAATCAGGGGCAGCTAGATGGCGCAGTGGATAGAGCACCGGCCCTGGAGTCAGGAGTACCTGAGTTCAAATCCAGCCTCAGACACTTAACACTTACTAGCTGTGTGACCCTGGGAAAGTCACTTAACCCCAATTGCCTCACTTTAAAAAAAAAAAAAAGAGTCAGGAAATCAAATGGTAACTTAGAAAAGAAACTGGCATATGTTTCTTTCTAGTGCCAAATTTTTTCTGCTTGAATTCTCTCAAATAAATAAACATTTAAAAATGGTATTTTTACTCATAAATCATAAAATAACCTTTTCTGTCTTATTTTCTTAGAATTTCCCCTTTGTCGTTCAGTTGTTATGAGTAGTATTGATCTTTCTAGTCAATTTAAAATTTCTTACTTTTTATTAAGCTGGTATTTTGTATATTTTTCCCCTCTGTCTTTAGGAAAACATTTTTATTCTAGGACTTTTTGGATGGTTGGGGGCAAAAAGTACTTTTAAAAGTCTATACTGTTTATCTTTGTTACTGTCATTGTTTTATAAAGACTAGGAATTGACTTTCTTTTGTTGGAAGAAATGTATTGCTTTTGCTTGAATCCTTTTCACTCTCCTATTTCATGTTCTAAAATACTGTTGTATATAGTAGCTGCATGGCTTTTACTATAAATTGGCTCACGTTGGAAAAGGAGGGCGCATAGTAGAGATATTTCAATTGGACCTTACTCTAGGGTCTAGTTTATCATTAAATCATCAGTCTGTATAGTGTTTCAAGTCCCTAATATGAGTAGTCTTCCAAAGTTCAGTAGGGTTCTAGGTTGGAGTAGACAACATACTATACTTAAAAGTCTTTGAAAACTGTTTCTTACTTTCCTTGCATTTAGTACCTTCTTTTTCAACAGGATCCCCTCTCATAATTGATGGATTGTAGTAATTGACCATGTGTGCTTTATAAGTTGGAGATGAAGTGTCAAATAACTTTCAGACATAGGGGTTGAAATGATTGAATATCTATAGCTTTTCAGAACATGCCTAATTCATTCTTAACTTAAAAGCTACTTAAGATTTGATAATATATCTTAGAGTATTTTCTTAAAGTAACACTTTTTCTTAATGCTTTAAGGAAGGCAGAAGTTGGGAGGTAGATTTAAATAAACCAAATGCATTAAATGATCATGAAAGGAAAAAAGTATTCATCATCATCATCATTTTTGCTTGGGATAATCAATATAAAGCCTATTTGAATGGATCCCAATAAGTTTAAACTTTTTAAAAAGCTTTTATATTATTGAGTTTAATTGTAATTGGGTAATAACTTTCATTATTTTTATGTCACTAGGTAGACTTTCATTGCTGGATGTGTGGGAAAAATTGTAATAGTGAGAAACAGTGGCAAGGTCACATTTCTTCAGAAAAGCACAAAGAGAAGGTTTTCCACACAGAAGATGACCAGTACTGTTGGCAGCACCGTTTCCCAACAGGATATTTTAGTATTTGTGATAGGTATGTAAGTTTAAAAAATTTCAGACCTGAAAATTATTCATATCATATTTTCTTTTTTAATTTTCTTTTTATTTTCATATCACCTTCATTTCTCAATAAATACTTTCCTCTCCTCCTACCCAACAAACTATCTTTTGCAACAATGACTAATAAAGAAGGGGGGAAACACTTCAGCTGAAGTGACCAACACATCAGTTGAGTCTGATAGTAGATGTGGTTTTCCACAGCACTGCAAAGAAGGAAGGGAAGTGTATTTTTTCAGCTTTTCTGGGCTAAACCTTGTCATTATAATTATATAACATTCAGTTTTGTTTTGTTGTTCTTTCCATTTATATTGTTGTTCACGTATATATTATTTCCTGTTTCTGCTTACTTCACCTTGCACCAATTCATATATCTTCCCAGGCTTCTCTGAATTTTTCAGTCATCATTTTTTTCAACAACATAATATTCCATAACATTATTATACCATAATTTATTCTTCCATTCTTCAGTTTATGGGCGTTTACTTTTCCATTTTTTTCTACCATAAAATAATCATGTTATGAATATTTTGGCATATATAGGTCCTTTCTATCTTTGACCCCCTCCAGTATATGTTGAACCATGGGATCCCTTGGTAAAAGGGTATGGACATTGTGTCACATTTTTTTTAAAGGGATAATTTCAAATTGCTTTCCAGAGAGGTTGGGCTAATTCCTCGTTCTCCCAATAGCATATTAATCAATAAGCATTAAGCACTGTGCTAGGTACTAGAGCTTGAGAGAGAGAGAGAGAGAAAATCACTTAAAGGTTAAGGAGTCCATGTTTTGTTACAGGAGATAACTAAGAAATATATAAATATAGATAGAACAAAGTCTGCATATGCAGAATAAATACAGAATAAAAATGAGGCAATTAAATAGAGCTCTAGTAGTTGGAGGAATCAAGAAAAGCATCTTGTTGAAAGTGGTATTTGGACTGAGTCTTAAATGAAGTTAGGGATTCTGTGAGGCAGAGGTAAGGAGGGAGTACATTCCAGACATGGGAACTGGTCAGTGCAAAGGAATGACAATTGAGAAAAGAGTATAATGTATGAGAAACAAAAAGACCAGTTTTTCTGGACTGTAAATTTCAGGAATGAGAATAATGTATAACGAGGCTGAAAACAAGTTGGAATCAAGTTGTGAAGTGTTTTAAAAGTCAAACAAAGGAGTTTATATTTAATTCAAGAGGCAACGGAAAACCACTGGAAAGTAAAATAGATCTGTGCTTTAAAAAAATCACTTTGTCAGTTGTGTAGAGTACAAGCAAATTATAGTGAGAGACTTGAGACATGGAGAACCATAGGATTCCATTGTAATAGTTCAGGTGAAATGAAATGAGGGCCTGAGCCAAGCTGTTTAAGGAAAGAGAAAGGACTGGATGCAAGAGATATGGAAGTAAAAACAGCAAGATTTGGTGACTGATTAAATATATGGAGCAAGGGATAGTGAGGAGTTAATGATCATGCTGAGATTATGAACCTGAGAGACTGGAATAGTGGTTGTCCCTTCCACAGAAATAGGAAAGTTCTATAAATGTGGAGGTTTTGAAAGAAAGATGAGTTCTGTTTGGACATATTGAATTTTTTAAACGGATTTGGAACATCCAGTCTGAAATGTCTAATAAGTAATTGGTGATATGGAACCCAATGGACCTCAGCAGACATTTGACCTGGTTATATAGATCTGTTAGTCATTTGCATAGAAATGCTCATTAAACACATAGGAGTTGATGAGGTCACCAAGAATATAAAACAAGAGAAACAGTGTGCCTGTATTTCTCCAGCCCCTCTATCATTAAGCATTTCCCTTTTTGTTGTTGTTTTTGCTTATTTTCTGAGTGTGAAGTAAAATATTATAATTTTTTTGATTTGTGTTTCTCTTTTAGTCATTTAATCTTTCATGTGGTTATTAATAGTATGCAATTCTTTGGACCATTATTCATATCCTTTGACTTATCCATTGGTGGTCCTTGGTCTTATATATTTATATTGATATCTTTGACATCAGATCCTATCAGAGCTATTTAATGAAAACATTTTCTCCCCGAGTAACAGCTTCTCTTATCCTAGTTGCATTGATTTTCTTAATGGACAAGATTTTCAACTTCATGTAATTGAAATGATCAACAATATTTAACAATAGAGAAGAAATGATTAAGAATTCAGAAGAACTTGGGACCATTTACATGGACTAATTGATATAGAGTGAAGCAGAACTAGCAGAATAATATGTACAGTGACTACAACTGTAAACAGAAAGAACAAAAATCCCAAACTGAGCATGGTGTAATTGTAGTGACCAACTTTGGCCCGACAGAAGAATTCAGAAAAATGCTCATGCCTCCCTTTGTAGAAGTGGGGGACTATGGTTGTGTAACTTCATATATAGTGTCATGCCTGGTGGATATATTGGTTGTTTTTCTGAACTAGTTTTTTTCCCCCCCTGCATTTTAATTCTTTGGTGTATAGGATGGATTGTTGGATGATGAAGGGGAAGGAGAGATACATTAAATATGTTGTAAAAATAAGAGTTATTAATTAAGATGCCAGGAAATATAAGCAGATTATCTTTTTTTAATGTTTTATTCTTTAGCCATGTTTATCTAGAAGATTCTCCAGGATAAATATATGTATTTTATTAAGCATTCTTTGGGGTGACTATATACAGTTTCAAAAAAGTAGAATCTTATAGTATAGATACAATAGAAAATTTAACCAGTTTAACTATTTTATATTTAATGCCACCTTTAGTTTTTATGTCCCTTCACTGAACAGTGCCCAGTTATCTTTCAGTCTATATTATTATCTTTGTTTGAATTCAAAGTCACAATAATTCTCAAGCAATTCATTACTTTTTGAGCATTAAGAGTCTCTATCAACAGTCTTGTATAAAGAAATAAGTTTAATTATAATTTGATATTAGAACAACAGATTGATTAAGCTTCATGTCTAAATTTCTCATAATAGATATGTGGCTGGTACTTGCACAGAAGGAAACAGCTGTAAATTTGCCCATGGAAATGCTGAACTTCACGAATGGCAAGAACGAAGAGATGTTCTAAAGATGAAGCTCAGCAAAGCCAGAAAAGACCACTTGATTGCACCAAATGATAATGACTTTGGAAAATATAGTTTTTTGTTTAAAGATTTAAACTAATACTAAAAGGGATATGTATGTTTCCTAATCAAAGCATCAACCTGAAAATTGCAAAGTATTCCAAAGCATGGAGCAGAGAAGCTGCAAGTTTTCTGCTTGTATTGGCATATATATTGTTCCTCCTGAACAACATTCTACAGTGGTTATGAAAATGGGGTGTTTAACAGATCTGGCTGAGCCGTCATGAAACCAGATGGTAAAGTGACAGGCTGCCATAAAGTATACCCGATTTGCCATCTGTTGAACATAATTTTGGATGGAAGGTTGTTAGGGGGGAAAAGGATGAGGAAAAGGAAAACCTCTCTTGAGTTGGTCCTTAAGCTGAGACCTTTAAGGTAAGATAATAAACAAAAGTTCTGGAATAAGAAGAAAATGATGGATAAAATTCTTTAAGTGTTTTAATGGAAAGAGTTTGTTTAAAAAGAAATAAAGTTTGCTACTTATCTGTATGTAGGTTGCTAAAAAGGATTTTCTTAATAAAGATTTTAAGCAAAATAACCATTTAACACTAGTATATGTTGAATGGGGTATTTTTTTCTCTATTTGTATGTTTCACTATCACTTACTGAAAAGAATCTTGAAGAAAATGTGCACTAAGAATTTTTGGAGAATCAATTGGCTGAAATTTTGATTTTTTTGGTCTTTGCTGTTAAATGATGATTTTGAAAGATTTTACTTGTATTGTTGGTATTGTGTATTGTATGGACCAATATTGCCTGTAATAAAACTTTATATAGATGCCTTTTTGGGGGGAGGGGGGCCAGTCCTTTTTAATGAAAGAAGTATTGATGAAACATTTTATTTTCCTATTCAACATTAAGGTTCCTCAATTTTTTTTGTAGTCAGGAAATTATGTACTAAATGCTTAAACATTTAGCATCCTTTTTGAATGGATACTTTTCCTTTTTCTGTACGCTTTCCTTTTGGATTAATAAGAATCTTGTGTGTTATTGACTTACATACTATTTCTTATATTAGCTTTAGTGCTGTCCCATGTTTTATCCTAAAAGGAGTGCATGATGTCTTCTAAGGAAGTGAAACCCAATATCCATAGCTTTTTACAGTACCAACTTTCATATCGCTTTATGAGGCCATCCTATATCCATGCTATTTTGAAATAAAGCAGTAATGTAATTAAAGGAATAAACTACTTCTCACTGCTAAACTGCTATTCTCTTCCTTTAAAAATAGATGATCCTTGTATGTTCATGATTATGTGTGTGTGTGTTTTTAGTTAATGTTTTGAACTTGATAGTTTCTTTTAGTCTTTCTGTCAGCAGCCATCCATTTTGAAGTTCAGAGATTAAAATTACTTTAATTGAGGCTACTGAAGAAAAATTTAACCATTATATGCACTTTCTGTTGAAATTATTTGTTCATTAGAACAACACTTGTTACCGAGACAGATATAAGTCTAGTATTAATTTTTCCAGAGGCTGGACAACAGGGGCAGATTTTTGCCAACGACTTTTTGCAATGATTACAAAATCTTTTGGAATTGAATTCAATTAATGTGATATCCTTGTTTCAGGTTCCCATTTTAAAACTTTTTCCATTAAGTATTTATATTTATTTTCTGTGAAGAAAGTCTAGAAGATGCTTTGAAATCCTTATAAGAAGTATGCCACATAAATAAAGCATTTCTCTTGAACCAAACAGAATAATCTAGTCCAATCCAAAGCAGCTAGGTTGTGTAGCGGATACTGTGCTGGACCTGGAGTCAGGAAAACCTGAATTCAAATGTTGCCTCAAACATTTACTAGGTATGTGACTGTTTAGCCAGCCAACCTCTGTCTGCTTCAGTTTCTTCATCTGCAAACTGGGGATAACAGCAACTATCTCCTAGGGAGGGCTGTTGTAAGGATCAAATGAGATAATAATTGTGAAGTGCTTTGCAAACTTTAAATTTCTACATTATAATTATTATGCCATTAGTTTTGTCCTCATTCTCATGATAAATGCATGCCTCCCAGGAGAGTTATGCAATAGTGGTGTCAGGCTCAAAACATTTCTGTCAGAAATAATACTTTTTTCTTTTGGGGGGGGGCGTTAAGTGACTTGCCCAGGGTCACACAGCTAGTAAGTGTCAAGTGCCTAAGGTCGGATTTGAACTCAGGTCCTCCTGAATCCAGGGCCAGTGCTCTATCCACTGCGCCACCTAGCTGCCCCCAGAAATAATACTTTCTTAGTGATTAAGCAGAGAAATGTACAGATCAAGCACAAATGAGAAAATAAGGTATTTTGAAAGCAATGGTATGATTTGATATGGAAAATAGTTCATTCCCAATTTAGTTGTGTCACAGGGAAAAGTGGTGGTTCTTAGATATTCCTCAATAAAGAATTACACTCTCTCACACAGTCCAATTAGAATTAAAGTGGTCTTTTATTTGGTGCTAGAGAAAGTGACCCAGTGGGAAGCCAAATACTTCACCTCTCAGGGAGGAGGTGGCTTAGAAATATTCTTCTCTTCCCAGAACAAAAGGAAGGCAAAAACTTTTATAGAGGATAGATGGGGTATTCACTTGAAAACTGGAAAATTCTCTTTTGGAGTGGGGAAAACTTGTATTCTTGTCATATTCCTGAGAGCCGAGGGGGATTTTTTTGAAATGATGGTCCTGACTTTTGGGGTTATCGATCTTAGCTCTGGTCAGGTAGCAGTCACGACTCATTGACTTTCCTGCTATAGAATTTTATCTCCCCATACTTCTTAGGTGTGTCTGTACTGATATCTAGTTGTTTAGTCTAAATTTTAATAGTCCCTTGATTCCTCTATATGTCTGTCTTGTTATCTTGTCATCTTTGGTTTTGCTTCTCACAGAGAAACTTCTGATTTATCCTAAGTCCCATGTCAGTTGTTTGGTAATAATTCCAGTGACTATTGAGGGGGTATGATGAAGCTATTACATAATGCTGGAATGTAGTAAAGTGTATATATTGCCATTAATGTTTTTTGGTATCAGAAAAATCTCAGGAACTGTTATCTCATTTAAGGTTAGGGGTCCTCTGCCTTTCAACATGACTGTCTCTCATTGTTCTAAGTCTTGAGGGAACTGTATAGTAGTTTGATGTTTGATAGTGAATTGATCACTATGTGCCTTTATATCAAATATAGTCATTATGGGTACATTTTTAGTAATATCTCAGTTTCAATATTAAATCTTTAAAGTAGTCAGCGGACCTCACTTCAAATCCTAGTTTTGCTACTTAATACACCGGTGTGAAATTACCTCTCTGGACCTCAGTTTCCTCATCTGTAAAAAGGGATTAATGAGACTAGACTTTTGTCATCTCTTCCAGCTTTAAATAGTGACCGATCCTTCAGTATATTTGTGATCTCATCCATGTGGAGTACTTTTTCCACCAAAGCAGATTGCAACCAACCCATGAACTCATGTGTTGTCCTTCAGTGGCTATTCCTAAATCTTGCTTACTACTTTCCTTTCTGATTGTATGTCTTAAATATTTTGCACTGCTTCCCCTATGTGCAATTCATTGTGTATTTTCATCAGACAGTTTTTTAATCTCCTTTTCCATTGTTTATAATATGTTATATTTTATTCATGCTTACTGGGTGTCTCCATTATCCTTTGAGTGACCCTCAACCTTAATACTTTGTGGACTATGGTAGTCCCCATCACTGTGGAAGTCATAAAGCATCACAGGGAGAATATTATGAAAAATAGATGGGTCTTTGTTATAATGCATAGTTAACAGTATATTCCAAGTCACGATTATACCTCCACCAAGAGAAATTTCTGTTGTATTGAAGTGACTGGTAGGGGAAGTAGGGTTAAGGAAAATCAAAATACTAAAACTCATAAAGTAGTACTTTAATTAAAGGGCACAAGCAATAGCCTACTTACATGGTAGCTTTGACATTTAGCCCTTCTAGCAGAGCCATGGATAGTGCAACTTGAATTGGGCCTAAGGCAAATGGTTGAGACAACTCCATGAATTGATGCTTTAAAAAAAAAAAAAAGACTGCAGCCCCTATACAGTTTCCCATTTCTCCTGTTATTATCAGTCACGTAGGTAGAATTGCCCCTTCCTACTTTTCACACATACCTAGCAGGATGTGTGCTGTCCCCTTGTAACTCTCTTTAAGTAAGTTTTATCTTTAATCTTATTTTACTTGGATACTAATAATGGTTGGAAGATATAATAGTTCTTTCAATAAAATTAATCAAGAATTAAGTGCTTATTTTCCAGGCACAAATATCAGATACACACACATTATAAAGTTAGTAATACCTTAAATAGTTAAATACAAGCAAGTTTGTAATTGAAGCAATTGTACTTGGGATCTGCATTTGGATTTGGGATCAGGAGAGGGTTCAGGCAAAGGTTGTTTTTAAGCTGCATCCCAAAGGAAAAGACTAACCCAAGTATTTGTAAGAAGGGAGTACATTCCGGATAAAGGAATGGCTAGAACAAAGGCACAGCCAGGCAAGTTGTAGAGGGACAACCTTGAAGAGGAATGAAGAGAGAAATTTGGCTAGTTCATCAATTTTAGGAGGGAGAGTAACTACCAGTGAAGTTGGGAAAGATAGGTTAGAGCCAAGACATGTAGGACTTTAGAAGGTAAACAGTTTGTATTGTTTCCTAGAGACATTAGGAAATCATTGGAGTTGATTGAATAGGAGAGTCACAGATCTGTACTTAATAGAATTTACTCTGCAGCAAAGGATTGGAGTGGTGATTAAAAGTTGGAAGACCAATTAAAAGGTTATTGAAATAATCTGGGTGAGAGGTTATGAGGGCTAGAGCCAAAGTGGTCCCAATGGGAGGGGGAGAAAGGGGGCATCTGATCTGATATGAGAAGATGTGAAAGTGGAAATGGCAAGATTTGGCAAACTGTTTGGATATGTGGGGTCAGAGATAGTGAAAAGAGCAGGATAATGCTGAAATTATGATTCAGAGATACTGGAAAGATAGTGGTGCCTTTGAGAGAAATAGGTTTGTTGAGTTCAGTTTTAGACAGTTTAAATTCAATTTTAGACTTTAAGTTTCTAGGAATACATGAGAATAATATGTGCCCTACTACCTCACAATAAAGTAGTAAGGGTCAGATGCTATAAAGGTTTGAAAATGCATTAAAAAGTGTATTATTTTTTGAAACCGGTAAATACAGCAACTAAATGTGAATCTTTTTACCACCTTTGTTAGAGTATTGTAAAAAGGGCCCAGGAATAAGTCACTTCCCCTTTGTTCATTTGCAGAATTGAAGTAAATACTTATCCTCACTACACAGAATTTTTGAGTGCTGGGTATTTAACAAGATGAGATAATGTGTATAAAAGAACTTTGTAATTTAAAAATGCTTTATAAATGTGAATTGATCTTATTTCCTTAGAGCCACACATTTATCATGCTTTTTCCATTTTATTTCCAATGGAATTTGAATCATAAAATTTAAGGCATCCTGTTGTAGTTTGTTACTATATGCATATGTATGTTACTATAGTCAGTTGCTATGATCTCTGCCCCCTCAGGGAATATACTCCTTTACACTTGTGAACAATATAAACTTGTTTTTAAAAATCGATGTGTATTTCTCATTTGATCACGTGGATTTTTTCTGATCTTTTTTTGTTGTTTGTAATTTAACAATTTTAATAGAAAATGCGGGTGGGGCATGAGTTCACACCTGAGCTCTCCCAAGATTACTTAGCTTTATGACTCAGGGATCGGGCAGGTGCGGTTGTGCTAGATGATCTATAAGGTCCCTTTCAGCTCTGACATTTTATGATTTTTCAGTAATAAATCTTAAACATTTTTTGTTGTTGTTGTTTGGACCACTGGTGTAGGAAACTTCCCCAACCAATGTAGGTCGATTAGCAACTCCTGTGCTACATAGTCCCAGATTGTTAGGGGCGCGGCACTGAGAAATTAGGCAACTGGCCCATAATCACTCCAAGACTTCATCCATCATGTCCTGCTGATTAATATATTTCTCTTTGAAAGCTTTGTTCTGATATGCCTGACGCCTAAATATATCTGCATTTCTATGCACCTCATTTACGCAGAGAACGGAAAAGCGAGACGACTTTGTGCCACGTGTTAAATTGGCTCGATAATGATCTGGGTCAGTTATGGTGAAATTCCTTTTGGCTATGGGCAGTGCTATTTCTACTTCTCCTGCCAACTCTGCTTCCATTTGAGTTCATCGGGATTAACTTTCCAGCCAATCTCCAGGGAGAGATTTAAAGATCTACGCAAATTTGTCGGACAGAAAACATCCGTTGGTTGTGTAAAATGTAATCCGCCAGCAGCGTGGAGCATTGGTCATGGAATGACCCTGCCATATGGTGTGCCTACCTTCGTTAATAGGACTTAAGGGAAACTTGAACGGGTTGATCAGTTTATAAACCAAATACCCGGGCTTTAAAAAAAAACATTTTTAATACCCAGTCTTTTTTTTTAAATACCCAGTCTTAACATTTCCCTTTACCCATTTATACAAAACACTATCCCACTGAATACTATACTATTCAACTTTCTCGCTACAAAACTATCCTTTTGTCCTCTGAAATTGCAGAGGTCTTCAATTGTAATTGTAAAAGGTAATGCCGATGTGTATTAGTAGCGAGAATTACTTCTTTCAGAGAAACCACTGGCTCAGTCCCTCTTCCTGTTGCTCTAATGCCTATAGCTTTGAGTCTGTAGCATCTGGTTAAGAACTTGATTTAATGTTTGCTTGTATTCTCTAGTGTTCAGGGCTTCTGTGAAAATCTTCTCACGAATACTGTGCATCCCAAAAGTTTTAGTACATTTTTAAGCTAAAAAAGAACTAACTTGTGGGAGGACGCCCTGGATAGGTGTATTTAGGGAAAATCACTTAAGTGATTAAGGGGACTGGACCATAGACTTCCGAGGGCCTTTCCCCGCGATGTTTTCCAGCTCGCTCCAATTTCTTTTCCTAAAGGCCAACGAGCTTCTGACAGTGGGTCCCTCTCCTCTCCCCTGGGCATCCCGGCTAAGAAAGAAACGGAAACGAACCCGAGGAAGGAGTGAGCCTCCGTGCACAGCCGAGCATTGGTCATAGAACCGAGCTCCGAAAATCCGTGCACAGACTGGGACAAAGAAACCCCTGAGACGAAGGGGTTAAGTGGGAGGGACCCGAGCATCCCGCATCCCACATACACCGAAGCAACCCCGAGGCAAGCTCGGGACCCTCACTACCTGCCGCGCGATACAAAGAACCCGGGTTATCACACCGCTCTTTCCTTGCTGGGGGACTCTGGGCTAAGGCACCATACCTCTCTGGGCCTACCCGTCCTTATGTTAAATTGACGCCTGAACTGGCCCCAAATTCCATCTAGGACTCTGTCGTTCCACAGTGAACGCCGCCTGGACCCGGTGCCCGCTCGTTGGGGGCGGAGCTGGGCCGCAGCCTTGTTGGGGGCCGAGCCGGATTTAGGTGGTGCTGGGGTGGAGCCGAGCTCGGGGCGCAGGTTCACTGGGAGCGGGGCCCAGGATCAGGAGTAGCAGAGGTTAGGTCTGGGTATAGATTCTGTTGGGGCGGGGCTGTGACTCAGGGTAGTTCAAGGCGGAACCGGGGCATCAGTTCGTTGGGGGCGGGTCCCGAGCATAAATTTAGGGCGGAGCAGGACTCAGTGCGCAGGCTCAGTGGAAGAGGGACCCAGGTTCAGGCGGGGCCCGGGTCTAGATTCTGTTGGGGCGGAGCCGCAGCACCGGCTCGTTGTGGGCGGGGCCCGTGCATAGGTTTCCGTTAGGGCGGGGCCAGGCGCAGGCTCGGTGGGGGCGGGACCCGGTGCGGGCGTGATGGCGGGGCTGACGTGGCGGCCCCCGGTTAGTGAGCGCTAGCCTCTGCGCGATAGGGGAGCGGAAGGCCGGGCTCGGCCCTCCCTGCCCGGCCCCTGGCGGCGGCGGCTGAGCTGTATAAAGCCGGCGGCAGGGAGAATGTAATGTCGTTATGCGGAGGCCGCGGTGGCGGCAGCGGCGACCAAGACGGCGGGGACGGTGGGGAGGGCTCCGAGGGCTCCGGTGGCGGCAGCAGCGGC
This sequence comes from Dromiciops gliroides, assembly GCF_019393635.1. Classification (NCBI taxonomy): domain Eukaryota; kingdom Metazoa; phylum Chordata; class Mammalia; order Microbiotheria; family Microbiotheriidae; genus Dromiciops; species Dromiciops gliroides. Next base: position 586,987,847 of record NC_057861.1, read on the forward strand.
GGCTCCTCCAGCCCAGCCCCTCCCGGCCCCGCGGGTCTCCTCTGCCGGCGGCTGCGCGGCGCCTCCCTGATGGCCCGGCGGAGGCCCGAGCTGCTGTGCGGGGTTGTGGCCGTGGGCTGCGCGCTGCTCCTGGCCCTCAAGTTCACCTGCAGGTGAGGCCCGAGAAGGGAGCTGCCCCGGCGGCTCCCGTGACAGCCGGACCGGGGAGGCAGAGCGAGCCACAGAGGCGCTGCCTCCCTCTCGTGCCCCTTCACCTGGGAGCATGTGGCAGGAAGGCTGGGGTGGGTCGTGAATGACAGTGACCAACAGGCAGTTCAGGCCGGCCGTGGGGAGCTGGACCGGCTCGGGGCAGCGGTCTGTTAACCAGACCATCCCCAGCGGGAGGGAGGGGTTAACCCCTAGGGTCATTCCGGCCCTGGTCACCTGCCTGACTCTGAGAGTCCTTCTGTCTGCCCCTCTCTTTCGCTCCGTCCCTCTCTCTGTTGCCTCCCTCTTTCTGACACCCCCCCCGCCCCGCTCCTTGCCTTACCTCCCTCTGTCTCCTATTGCTGTCTCCCCCATCTCTGTCTCCCTCTTACCCTCTTCTGTTACTCTCCTGTTTCTCTGTTTCTATTTCTTAGTTTTTTCTCTATTGCTTTCCTAGGTTGCCCTGCTCCCTGTTGTCCTTCCTTCTATTGCCACCTGTCTGTCTTTATTGCCTGTCTTCTCCCTTTATTGCCTCCCTCTCTCTTTTGACCCCCTTCCTGTTGTCCCCACTCTTTTACCCCCTATTTCTGTTACTCTCTCATTCTCTCTCTGGCCTCCCTCCTGTTTTCCCCATCTCTGTCTCCCTGTTGTCCCTCCTCTGTTACCCACCTTTTCTGTCTCTCTATTGCCCTTGTCTCTTTCGCTCTCTATTGCCTTCCTTCATCTGTTCCCCGATCGCTGTCCCCTGTTGCACCCTCCCTATTGTCCCCCTTCTGTTACCCCCATCTGTCTCTTTTTTGGCCTCCTCTCTGTTGCTTGACTTTTTTTCCTCTTGCCTTCCCTATTCTGTTCTCCCCCCCCCCCCAACTCTATCTTCCTGTTGTCTTCCTCTCTTGAGCCCTGTCTTTCTGGTGCCCTCAGTTTATCTGTTTGTTACCCACCTCTGTCTCAGGAACAAACAGGATCCCTCTTCCCCTTCCCACTTCTCCTTGTCACTGGTACCCCCAATTAAGATTGCTATCACTTGATTTTCCTCCCTTTCCTGGACTTTTCTTTCCATATGGTGAGTTAAGACTTGGATGAAGGAAATAGGAGTTCTCAAATTTGGGGAAGTAGAAATCCTGTACTTTGTGCCCTAGGTTTCTTGTAATAGTGAGGCTGTCAGACGTCTATTCAGCACTTGGTCTAGTACATTTGAGGTGGATGAGGATGCCTTTCTAGTGGGTTGGGATGCTTCTCTAGTCTTTTTTCTATGTCAAATACCAAGTATTCCTAGGTCCATTCTTCTCTCCACTATCATGCCTTCAGTACCCACTGAAGGATAGAGAACAGCAAGAAAGGGCTCTTGAAGAAGATAGGATTTGAACTGAACCTTTAAGGAAGCCAAGTTACTTAACTTCTCTTTGCTTCCTGTTGACAAAAATAAAGTTTAAGAATGCTTCCCCCCTTTTAGCTGAAGATGTATTTTGAAATAATTGTGTGCTACAGTGGAAAAGAACCTTTGGACTCAGAAGACCTCAGGTTCAAATACTGAGGGTCAGAACTAATACTTATATATGACCTTGAGTATGTCAGCTAACCTCCCTGGGTCTCAATTTCTTCTGTAAAATGAGGAAGTAAGCCCAGGTGGCATCTGAAGTCCCTTCTAGGTCTCATTGTATGATTTGATGAAAGCACTTTAAAATAGGGAGAGGAAAGGTGCTATGTAAATTTGAGGTAATATGTCATAATAGGCAAGGTCTGTATTTTAAAAAATGCATTGATACCTAATCAGTTTTTATAATAAAAAATTAGAATAAACAAATTTAATTCTTTTTTATTTTGGAAATAAATTCAGTAATGCTTCATTTGCCAGCATAATTCGAGAATATGTGTACACAAATTGTTTAGGGAACTGAACATCTCATTTAAACACCAATTTTAAAGAAATATATGATTTAACCATTTTTGATGGAAATCCTCTGCTAAAGTTCTTCTCCAAAGCTGGTTCTCAGGCCATGTCAGCATAACAAAAACTCTGTCAAGCCTTACCAGGCTGCAACAGCTTTGAGTATGGGCCCAGTGATGTACTATATTTATACTTGTGTTTCAAGGCGCAACCTAGCTAGGTGCAAAAAAATTACTTTATCAAATTGGTTTCAGAACAATAAATTTTGCCCAACTACAACTCTTGAAGACCATAGACTTAGTTATGGAGCTTTTGAGACCTGCCTTGTTGTTGTTGTTTTTGGTTTTTTTGGAGGGCAATGAGGGTTAAGTCACTTGCCCAGAGTCACACAGCTAGTAAGTGTCAAGTGTCTGAGGCCGGATTTGAATCCAGGGCCAGTGCTTTATCCTCTGTGCAATCTAGCTGCCCTGAGACCTGCGTTCTTGAAGGCATTACTGATACAGAAGAAATATCAGATCTTAGAAGTACTGATTTAAATACCTTACAAATGTAGGAATATATTTCCCTGCCTCCTTAAACAGAGTATACTAAATGTAACCAACCAGGGTAACATCAGTTATTTTACTGTGCATAGAATTGGTGTGTGTGGAACATTTGTTTGTATTCTAACAGACATACTGAGCCTTTTGAGTTTTTGTAACCCCTTTCTTACAGTTTTTCTATATTTTCTCTTGATTTCTGGCTGTTATTTCTCATTTTTTCAGGGAGTCTACCTTCTCATTGTCTAAGTATGGACTTGTAAGCTACATGATCAAATTTGTCATAATTGTAAAATAAAGATAGCATCTGGAGGGCTTGAAAGGGATACTTCTGGGAGTAAAGTACAGATAGGAGGCTTTGTAACACTTATTTTGACTACCCATAAACCATTTTGAAATTTTGGAATTGAGAATGAATAATTGGCAAATGTTTATTAAATATATATATTACTACTAGGCACAGTGCTAAAAGCTGGGGAACTTAAGTCTGAGTTCTGTGTAAGTAGAGGGTTCCTGTCCATTGAAAATAGCCTTTTCATTCTTAAAACACAATATCTTGTATCTGGAATGTTGTATATTCCAATGTAATTTTACCACTAATCTCCTAATACTCGGTGTAAATGGGTTCTATATACTGAACTTCTTCAGGTTTCACAAGTATATTGTTTTCTTCCTTTCTTTCTTTTTTTTTTTTTTGGTGGGGCAAGGAGGGTTAAGTGACTTGCCCAGGGTCACACAGCTAGTAAGTGTCAAGTGTCTGAGGCTGGATTTGAACTCAGGTCCTCCTGAATCCAGGGCCAGTGCTTTATCCACTGCGCCAGCCAGCTGCCCCCTCACAGGTATATTGTTTTAAAGATGAACATTTATTATATAAATGATAGTTCTTTTGTTGTATACTAGCATTTTGTAGTTAATTGACCTTATTCGATTTTCTGGGATAGTGTCTCCTCAAGCTGTCTTCATTGTCAACCTCGATTCTGATTAGCACGTGTGAGAGGGAGGGCATGGGTTAACCATTAAAAACTTTCTAGCTTCCTAGAATTTATGGAGAAAGGAGTGGAATGTTAATTGTATTACTTAATTCCAAAGAATCATTTAATGATATGATTGACATAACATGTTGCCAGTATTGACATTAGAAGATTTATGATGAAGTACACCTCCTTTTTCTTTACAGAGAGTAGTAGAATATAGGTATAGAATGAGACGTATATTGTTAAGCTTAGCCAATATGTTTGTTGTGCATGGCTGTAAACCTTTGTTATAAAGAAAGTTCTCTTGTAGGAGAGAGTCATTTAGAAGTGAGAACAATATTGTTGGTTTTTTAAAAGTATCAACAAAACATTAATTTTTAAAAAGTAACATACTATCTCAATTACTGTTTCAGTATAAAATATTAGACTGTTAGTGACAGTACCCCTTCATGACCTCATTTACTTATCCCAATTGAAGGCACCTTTTAAAAGATTTAATTTATTTAAAAATTTTTTGAAGCAAAAAGTTTATTAAAAGGAAATGTTCTAATTGTTTTTTTGTTTGTGGGGCTTTTTTTTAGTCGTGCAAAAGATGTGATAATACCGGCAAAACCACCAGTAAATTTCTTCTCTTCGAGATCTCCTGTCCTTGACCTCTTCCAAGGACAGCTGGACTATGCAGAATATATTCGTCGAGATTCAGAAGTGGTGTTGTTGTTTTTCTATGCTCCATGGTGTGGACAGTCCATTGCTGCAAAGGGAGAAATTGAACAAGTTGCAAGCAGGCTTGCAGATCAGGTAATGCCAATGAAAGTACTTTGGGGAAAATAACTATTCTAAAATCATAGAATTTTAAAATTTGAACTATAGAAGAAGAAAAATTTGAACTATAAAAAGACCTTAGAGACTTGAAAGACCTTAGACATAACTTTGCCTTCACTTTAAAAAAAAATGTTAAATCATATATTTCTTTAAAAATGGTTACAGCCTTGGAGGACAGAGACACTATTGAATAGTTGTGTTGGAAGAAGGAAAGGGAGATATACCACAAGTAAATTAAAGATTTTCTGTAGCTCTCTAGATTTGCATTCCCTCGGTGTTCTAAATGAGAGGGGGAAAATGGCATTTTCCATAAGGAAAGAAAGCTCTGTTTTGGGACCATTCCTACTGCCTGTTTAAATTGTTTGCAAGTTAAATATTAAAAACAAAAAACAAGCAAGTTAAATATTCATATATAAAAGACTTCTGTGCCTCCAAAGTCCCCTCACATGGCTGTAATGATTCTTGAAACATTGTTAAAACTTTTTTGGAATTGTCTTCAGGGTCTTGGGAACATTGTTTGGAATACTCAGTGGTAGCAATTTGTTGTCTTTCAAGGATAGATTCAATATTTGGAAAGTCAAAAGCCATTTAGGAATCAGTCAGTGAGCATTCAATTGTGCTAAGTGTTGGAGATAAAAAACCCAATTATTAGGGTGATGATGTCTGTATATATGTATGTGTGTTGTAATATGGGGAGAAGGCTGGAGAGATCAGGGCAGGCTTCATGTAGAAGAGATTCTGAGAGGCAGAGGTGATGAAGGAAGTATATCCAGAAATGAGGGGAGGGGAAGGTGGATGGACAGCTTGGAGATGGGCATGGAGCATCCTTTGAAAGGGATTAATACATAATAAGGCTAGAAAGGTAAAGGTTGGAACAAGCTGGTGCCAACCTGGTGACTGAGGTTAGGTGATTACCCTGAGTAATAGTATTCCCCATTGGTGAGTTCTAAAACCTCCATTTTTGGGAAAGGACCTCAGGGGAAGGGGAATGAGCCATTCTTCATTCTCTTGACTTAACCATTATCCTTTCAGCTGGGTATCTTCCCCTCTCTTCCCCTTTCCTTTTATATATTGCCTTTCCTCTTTAGAATGTAAGCTCCTTGAGGTCAGGAATTGTTTATTTTTTCTTATATTTGTGTCTCCAGCATTTAGCAAAGTGCCTGGCATATAGTAAATGTTTAACAAATGCTTGCTAGCTGACTGACTTTTGGGCCAAAAAATGAATTTGATAAAGCAATGAGACAGATTTTTTAATGGGCAAAAAAATTCCCTTTTTAAATGTGTTCCTAGTAGAACTTTTTTCTAATCTCAAATGCCAAATTTACTTATGTTCTAATTATGTCCTTCATATGAGATGTATGAGATGTATTCCTGTTTTATATATGCATATATTTAGAAAAACTGAACAGAACTAGTGTAGCTTTTAAAGATAAGGCCAGTGGTTTATTAAAAACAGTAATAATTTTTCTCTGAGCTGCCAGTCTTGAAAATAAATGCTCTTTGAGTGCTCAGTTAGATTATGCATGTTTCATTAATTTCCCATTAATATATATGGTCATTGAACTTTTTTATCCCCGGTCATTTGAGAGGCAGAATATTTTCATTTTTCCAACTTTGTCTTTAAAGACTTTCTTTTCAGATGTTCTAATTTATAGTTACTTGAAAACTGTCATTGTTCTACAGGTGCTGTTTGTGGCAGTTAACTGCTGGTGGAACCAAGGGAAATGCAGAAAACAGAAACACTTCTTTTACTTTCCTGTAATATATCTGTATCATCGGAGGTAAGATTTTCATGCAAAGTTCGATTGGAATTAGTTTTGTAAATATCAAGGTTAGCTTTGATGATGTTTTGAGACAGTAAAATATATGGGCATATTCCTGCATAATGTTACCCTGACAACCTTTCATAATAACATCATTGGTACATTATTCAGTTTCTTGTGCATAATATATTATTAACAGTTGTTTAATATAATTATAACCAAAGCTATCTATAATATTTTGAAACTCTCTTGTAATGTCATTTGGCCACTTGTCCATGATACAAATCTGACGGTAAGAGACAATCTAAGACAATGCTTGAGCCCAGTGACATTACCTTCCATGAATGTAATGCTTACCATCCCATTTATAACAGTTTCTTTGCAACTAACTGTCCTTGTAACATTGTCGGGGCGGCTAGGTGGCACAGTGGATAAAGCACCGGCCCTGGATTCAGGAGTACCTGAGTTCAAATCCGGCCTCAGACACTTGACACTTACTAGCTGTGTGACCCTGGGCAAGTCACTTAACCCCATTGCCCTGCCAAAAAAACAAACAAAAAAAAAAACCATTGTCTATGACATTTTGTTTTTTGAAAGGCAAGTAATGTTATATCTTTATGGAAATTCTAATCCTATTTGGGAGTGCTGTTGTGAAAGTGTTGTTATACCTTCAAATGTAATGCTTTCTGTTATAATTACTAAAGGTTCAACTGGTGTGAAGCTTATTGTTGAAGGTGGTATGCTTAAAAGTAAAATTGAATTGGCAAATCTTTTTACTTTTGTCCTGATTTTTTTCCACTAGTGATAGTTTGCTATATCTTATAAGCAGAGTCTCTTTTAAAAACACTGAATGTTGGTTTGGTATTTTTCATATTTGTATATTATAGGTTCAAGCATAACTTTTTGTTTTTAAAGAAGAATTTTCTGTGGAACAATAATTTTTTCTGAAGAACATTAATAATTGATAGGTGGTTTCATTACCTCTTTCATCATTTCTCTTTGGTTATTCATGCAATTAAATTTCTAATATGGTTTGGCTACAATTTTATTTCGAGACTGTTAGCCAACTTTATTTTTCTGGTCCAGTGTTTTGAGTCCTGCTGCCTAAACTTTCAGATTAAAGTGCAAATAAGGAATGCTTTCTTAGGGCAAAGTTAATCAATTGGTTAACAAGCCTTTATTAAGAGCTTTGTGTCAGGCATTGTGCTAAGAGCATGCCAACAACTAGGTACATATAAGATAAAAGGTAACCTTAGAGGGAAGGCGCTAGCAGTGGGTGGATGCCAGGACTAAGGGGAATGAATAGGGACAGGAAGCCCAGGAAAGGTCTCCTGTAAAAGGTAGCATGTGAATGGAGTCTTGAATGAAACCCGAAGGCAGAAGGAGGGGAGCCCTGGTCAGGCCTGTCCTTTGGCATCTGATGGATAGGAGAGAAAAGAGAATTGAAGTAGGAAGACAAGTCAGAAGACTATTGTGATAATTCAGCTGTGGAGAAATGAAGGTCTGTATGAGGATGGTGGCAAGGTCAGTGGAGAGAAGGGGATATATGGGAAATAATGTATGAACAGAAAAATGACAAGTCTTGATAACAGATTGTATTTGTGGAATAAATGGGAGAGAGGAGTTGAAGTTGACACTGAAATTGCAAGCCTAGGTGGCTGGCATTATGGTGGTGCCTAAACTTCTGTGAGGAAGTTTGGAAGAGGGAAGAACTTTAGGGGAAAGATGAGTTCTCTTTTGGACATGTAGAGTTTTAGATGCCTATAGGATCTCCACTTCAAGATGTTCAAAAGGTGATTGGGTGATATGGGACTTCAGCTCAGGATAAAGGCTAGGGTTGGCTCGATAGATTTGGGAATCACTTGCATAAAAATTATTGGTGAGATCAGCAAACCAGAGTGAGAAGAGAAGAGGACCCAAGATGGAGCTTTGGGGGATACCCACAATTATTATATGTGACCTAGATGAAGATCCATCAGAGTGTATCAGATCTTTTTTTTTTTTTAATTGAGGGGCAATGAATGTTAAGTGACTTGCCCAGGGTCACACAGCTAGTTAAGTGTCAAGTGTCTGAAGTTAGATTTGAACTCAGATCCTCCTGAATCCAGGGTCGGTGCTTTATCCACTGCGCCACCTAGCTGCCCCCGTGTATCAGGTCTTAAAGGTAAAATCCAAGGTCTAATACTTAGACTACTAAGTAATTATAGCTTAATCAAGGCTTACCAATAAAAATGAATTGTATAGCTGTGTAAATCTTTCATGTCAGAGCTATATGTGAGTTTCTATAGCAAGATTAATGACTTAACCTGTTAAGTATTGTATTGTAATAGCTAATATTTACATGGCACTTTTTTTTGGCAGGGCAGTGAGAGTTAAGTGACTTGCCCAGGGTCACACAGCTAGTAAGTGTCAAGTGTCTGAGGCCAGATTTGAATTCAGGTCCTCCTGACTCCAGGGCCAGTGCTCTATCCACTGCGCCACCTAGCTTCCCCTATGTAGTTACTTTTACAAGTAACCTGCAACTCAAGATCTCAGGCTTGTTTATTTGAAACTAGATTGTTCAGGGCAGGGTTGGCTGATAGCATTTGTTCCTGAGTAGGTAAGAGTATTGGTGTCAATATTTATAATGCATGTTGTTGCAACAAGTGCTATGTTATATATAGTGGAGAAATTTTCTGTTTTATTACAGCAGAAGAGCACATTGCTAACTTTGAAGGTGCTCTATAAATGCCACTTACCTGGTTTTCTTGTCTGTAAAGTGGGGATCATAATACCTCTGGTACCTACCTCACAGGGTCATTGTGCAATTGATGGTGCCAGCACACAGAAATTTAAGTTGGGGGCAGCTAGGTGGCCCAGTATATAGAGCACTGGCCCTGGATTCAGGAGGACCTGAATTCAAATCTGGCCTCAGAAACTTGACACTTATAGCTGTGTAACCCTGGGCAAGTCACTTAACCCTCATTGCCCTGACACCCCCCCCCCAAAAAAAAAGATTTAAGTTGGACTGAAGCATGGATTGTTTTTCAAATTATTTCCTGTGAGAATTGCGCTTGGAGACAGTTGGTCTCATGGTGTGGTAAATTTTGTAGAACATACCATACATACCTTGCATTCTGGGAGTTCTCTCAGTTTTGCAATGAAGTATCCAGATTGTTCTTCTATACTGTTAGACACCCCCCCCACCCAAATTTTTAAAAAATCTATTAACTTGAAAAGTTGTTCCTAGATTAAATGGTAACTTGGTGGTGTTAGAGCTTGCTATTTCATTTTAATATTTCACATTTTAAAAATTGCTCTTTTGAAGGCTGAACCATAAATTTATCCAGCTTATATGAAAGCAGTTAATAGGTCTTCATATTTGTAAATTCATGTTTAAAGTAAATATTGGAAATCTTCCTATGGTACACTTGGAATGGTATTTTCATTTTAAAAAATTCTTGATGCACAGAATATATTTAATATGACATTTTGTCTAATGATAGTAATGGTCTGTGTATTCACTGAATAGGTAGAATTCATGTTGCATTAGTAAATTACTTTGTTTTCTGGTGATGAGTTTTGGTGTGATTTCATCATATAACAGTGTGTACACTAATACATCAATTTGTTTTGTTCCTTTTAACCTAGTAACTTTTCCTTCCTAATTTAGTCAGTGGAAGGCCTATGGAACTGCTGATTTTAAATATTCAGTCTTTAGTTTCATTAGATGAGTGTATAAAATTTATGAAAGCTGTGTGAAGAGCCCGACTATAGTCTAGGAAAGCAGTAGTTGAGTACTTGAGTACATGCATGTTAAGTCCCTTCATAATGCTAAAAAATAATGAGAAAAAAATGAAAGTCATTAAACTTCCATGATTGATTGCCAGCATTAATTTAACTTTTTTTTGTTTGTTTCAGCAAAACTTTAAATAGATGGTAGGCCGTAAATATCTTGGCCATTCTATGTATGTAGTTGTAGAAATAAATATCAACTGGGGCAGCTAGGTGGCGCAGCAGATAGAGCACCGGACCTGGAGTCAGGAGTACCTGAGTTCAAATCCGGCCTCAGACACTTAACACTTACTAGCTGTGTGACCCTGGGCAAGTCACTTAACCCCAATTGCCTCACTAAAAAAAAAAAAAAAAGAAAGAAATATCAACTAAGTGCTACTATTTATTAGTTTATCTGCTGACTTTATTATTTAGTTCAAAATCTGTTGTAAAAGGAAGATTTGTGTCTTTTTTATTGAGCTTTGTACTTTAAAAATATATGTATATTTCAAAATCTTTGTTAGTGTGTACTGTGTTGCACAATAGCTAGGATTCCTTAAAGAGGGAACATGGCATGATGGATAAAGTGTTGAATTTGGGATTAGGAATACCTAGGTTTAAATCCTGCCTCAGATACTACATACTTAGGTGACCTTGGGGAAATCTTTTAATCACTCTCAGCCCGTTTCTTTGTCTCTACAATAGGTATGATAAGAATACCTACCTTCTGAGGTGGTTGCAAATCAAATGAGAAAATATGTGGAAAATGTTATGCAAACCCTTCATGTGCTATAGAAATGTGAACTGCTCTTATTTCTAGGTTGTGTGAAGTAACTTGTGTTTTGTGTGTGTGTGTGTGTGTGTGTGTGTGTGTGTGTGTGTGTAGCTTTTGTTTTGTTACAGTAATATGAAAACATTTTAAATAACATTTCTGAAAGGGTGTTATAAAATCCTTCCTTAGAACAATTAGTTAGTTATTTGTGGGTACTATATTTCTTTAAAGATGAAATATTTTCATAATTACTTAACTATGTTTGGAGAATAGAATAAACATTTTTTCATTAAAGTTCAATCTCCATTAGTCCATTTCGTAGTAGAGTCATAGCAATCTCAGTGGAGCAGTCAATACCTTCTCTTATACATAATTTTCATTATTTATAAGCTCTACATCTCCTGGGATAATGCAGGTTGCCTCTCTAATATATGCCTGCACCTCAAAGTAAGAGCTTTTCATTTGATGTTAGTGATTTTATTTGTGCTTTACAAGCTTAATGCATGGTATGGTTTTTTCTTCCTTCTTGGCACTAGTTTTGGACCAATTGAATACAAAGGCCCCTTGCGTGCTGTTTACATTGAGAAGTTTGTTCGCCGGGTGATGACGCCACTTCTCTACATCCCCTCTCGGTCAGAATTGCTAGATTTTCTCTCAAATTATGAGGTATCTATTTCATATTGATTTTTTTCCCTCTAATTTCAAAAGTCTTTACTTTTTCTTGTTATCTAATAATGATGTCTGTTCATAGCTCTTGATTTGCAGCAATTAGAAAATAAAACTGTATTCAAAGTAGATAAATAAAACCCCATTTTGATTATTCCAGAAGTGCTACTTTTTAAGATTTTTTTCCAATGCTAAACTAGTTGGTGTTTCATAATAAAATAGTTGTAAAATCTGATCAGAATTTATTTCTGAATGTAAGAATTCTGACAACTTTTAGCTTGTTGACATCTGGAAGTAAAGTAGATTATATAAAAATTAACTTGTAATTGTCATGCAGCCTAAAATTTTGTTAATTTTACTCTATGGGGTTTTGTTATATACCTAGGTTTCTATGTGTGAATTATATATTAGCTGCAATTTTCCATGAAAATGCTTTTATTGCATTTTTATACTGGAGAGGTTTACCTCTACTTAAAAAATTCCTAGTGTGGTTGGCATTTATGATTTTATCCCTCCATTCCCCCTTTACATAAACACTTTCTATCACTGTTGAATTAACATTATCTCTTTGATAATTAACTATTGGGAGACTACTCTACTAACAAGAAATTGATTAAGTACCTACTTTGTGCCCTGCCCTCAGGGACCCAACATTCTCTTGAAGTAAACAACACATACACATATAAGTAAATGCAAAATGAAGACAAAGTAAATGTAAGGTATCGTTGAGGGTGGGGGGAAATCAAGAAGGGCTTTGTGTAGGAAGTGGTCATTGAACCGAGTTTTGAAGGAAGCTGGGGATCCTGAGAGTTGGAAATGAGGAAGAAGTAGAGTGCATTGAAGGCATGAGGGAGAGCCAGAGCCCAGCTATCAAGGCAGAAGGTGGAATATTTTGGGTTTTGTGAGAATTGGAATGACACCCCCTGCTGGGAGGATATAATGAGCTCTGGCCTGAGAAGAAACCATGTGATTTTAGTGTCCAGAAGTGACCTTTTCTGGAGTTTCAAAGGTTAGTTCAGCATCAAGAAGTAATGTTTGCTTGTGGGTCCTGTCAATCAAAGTTACCAGCCAGTTAGCTTGGAGCTGTGTGTGTGGACGGCCCTGTTTCCGGTTTCTCAGGAAGCTTTGGGGAGAAGCCAAGGAGTGAGAGGGCCTTCCGGTTGGAGACATCGGCAGGGGAGCAAGGGACAGGCAGGATAGGGAGAGCAAGCAAATTTCATACTTGATCCATGTGTTTCTCTTTACTTACCCCTAATATACTTTAATAAATACTTAATGCCCAAAGACTGGTGGTATACTTTTTCTAATTTAAGGTGAACACTCATTAGATTTTAGACATCATAGCTAGAATTTTAGCCCCTTACAGTTTGTAGAACATCAAGAAGGTCAGTTTGATTGGAGCATAGAGTAGGTGAAAGGAGTAACATGTAATAAGCCTGGAAAAGTACACTGGGGCCAGATTGTGAAAAGGAGTTTGTATTTGTCCCTAGGATCAGTAGCAACCCATCTGAGCTTTTTGAGCAGGAGAGTGATATGGTCAGACGTCTGCTTTAAAGTAGTATCAGTTGTGTGGAAGATTGATTAGAGAGGGAAGAGGCTTGAAGCAGAAGTGTCATTTAGGAGGTTAATGCAATACTTCTGACCTTAGGTGATAAGGACCTGAACTAGGTGGCCATGTGAATGGAGAGAAGGAAACTGGTGTGTGAGATTTTGTGAGGTGAAACAGAAGCTGGCAACTGATTATATATGTGGAGGTAAGGTTGATGGAGAAGTCAAGGATGATTATGAGGTTGGGAACCTTGGTGATGAGAAGGATCGTGGTAGCCCTGACAGAAACAGGAATGGTCGGAAGGACGAATTTGGAGGAGGAGTTCCATTTTAGATGGGTTGAGTTTGAAATACTCGAGGCCATCAGATTTTAAATGTTTTGTAGGCACTTGGTAATGTATGCCTGAAGCTCAGGGGAGAAGCTACATATGTATTTCTAGGAGTCATCTGCACAGAGATGATAATTAAACTCCTGGGACCTGATGAAGTTACCAAATGAGAGTGTAGAGAGAGAAGAGAAAAGGGCCTTGAATAGAACCTTGAAGTTCACCCATAGTTGGGTGGCAGGACATGAATGAGACCAGGAAGAAGTGGCGAGGCAGGTTAGAGAAATAGCAATGTCATGAAAACTCTTGAGTGAGTGTCCAAGAGGAAAGGATGATCAGTCGTGTCAAATGCTCCAGAGAGGTCAAGAAGGATGAGAACCGAAAAAGTCCTATTAGATTTGGCAAAGAAGAGATAATTGTTACAGATTTGGTGAGAGCAGTTTCATTGACTAATGAGGTTGGAGTCAAATTACTTGGAATTGATAAATGATTGTGAGAAATGGAGACCAAAATAGAGATAAATAATTTTACAGAAATTAGGTGAAGTTCATTAAAGAAGTATTAATTGGGGAAAAAAAAGTATTAATTATAGGGTAATGGAAAAAGCATTGGATTTGGAGTCAGAACACTGGATTAGAATCCTGCTTGTGACTTGTGTAATCTTGGCTAAGTTACTTAGTCTCTTTATGCCTCAGTTTCCTTTTGTATAAAAATTAGGGTGTTAGATTAGATGATCTCCAAGGACTCCCAACTTTAAAATCCTATGATCCTGTCCTAAATACAAATAGTAGATATACTTACATACAAGAAATATGCAGAAATGTAGGATGATAAAAACGTACAAAGTGCCATAAAGCCTCATAAGTCAGACCCCCTACTAATTTATAATATATGAGAATTTATTTTCTTCATACTACCTGTGAAAAAATGAGTTTGCTAAGAATATTAATCATTTTTTCTGAAATTTCCTGTTTTCAAACATATATTATAAATCATTATCTCTTCATTAAAATAGTTACCCTAAGTAACTATCTTAATAGTTACCCAGTTGTTAGTTACTCAGTGCTTATTTTAAAAATTAAAGATAAGATTCTGTAATAAAAAATTTCATTAATTCATGTTTGCTTTTCCCCATTGATATAGTGGAAGGATTTTTGCTTTAGGATCCAGAGATTCTTTAGTATTTTACCACTGAAAGGAACTTTAAAGATCACCACCTCATTTTATAGATAAGAAAAACAAGGGCCAGAGGGGTTGTGAATTGCCCAAGATCACACAACTAGTTAGTTGGTGGTGGAATGATTCACAGTCAAGTGCTCTTTCCTCTACAGTGTCTAAAGAGCAAAAATGATCAAAGTGAGAAGAAACAGGCTCTATCAGGAAAGGTTAAAGAAATTAGGATTATTTAGCCTAAAGAAGAGAAGACTAAAGGGTGAGTGACATCATTACAATCTTAAAGTATGTGAGGGACCTGTATGAAGATGATACATGCTTTTATACTCTGTCCACAGAAATAGAAGGAGCATTAGACTCTAAAGTGACCTGGATTCTACTCCTAGCTCTGTCATCTTCTTGTTGTGCACCCATGAGCAAGTCACTTATCTTCTATCTATTTTATCTATAAAATGAGAAGACTTGACTAAATGAATTCTAATATCCCTTGCAGGTCTAAGGATCTGTAACTTTGTGATTCCAAGTGTAATTAAAGCAGGAGATATTTTGGTGGCACATATGATGAAATTCCTTCATGATGAAACACTGGGGTAAGCAATGGAGGAAAGTGGTAGAGTCACCCTCCCTACACACCTTCTGGAAGAGAATATACAATATTCTGTTTTGATTATTTAGCCTTTAACTTGCTTGAGCATAATCAGACTAGACCAGAGGTGTTAAATATGTAGTTCACAACACTCCCAAGTGCTGCTATAACCAGATTAAAATGTTAATTGGGAAATATTTAGCAAAATAAAAAAAAATAAAAAAACATTGATTAAAAACGTAAATATATGTTTTTCCAAGATAGTATCATTTATTTCATCTTTTGGTAAAACAAAAGCTTAATTACATGATCTATAAAGTTGCTTCCAGTTTTAAAGTTTAATAACAGGCTTGAGCTACTATGGAGATTAGAAGGAAGTAAAGGTAGGGAGGTTCATGAGTACCACCTAAAGAGAATTAGTAGGAGGAATGGACTGCCAGCCCTAAATACCAACAGAGCAAAAGTCTTAGATGTGTTTAAGGAATTTCCTGGAGGACTTCAAACTTTTGAAGACTTTCTCATAAATTTGAATTTGGCATATTGATTATATTTCTGTTATCCCTAGATGTTGATGAAAGACACAGCTAGTATGTTTTTTATAATAAATTTTACCAAAGGAAAAATATTCTTTTGCCTTTATTTTTTACATTTAATTTTAATTTATTTTTTTTCTCAATTACATGTAAGCGAAAATAATTAACATTTGTTGGGTTTTGGGTTTTTTTTGTTTTTGTTTTTGTGGGGCAATGGGGGTTAAGTGACTTGCCCAGGGTCACACAGCTAGTAAGTGTCAAGTGTCTGAGGCCGGATTTGAACTCAGGTACTCCTGAATCCAGGGCCAGTGCTCTATCCACTGTGCCACCTAGCTGCCCCAACATTTGTTTTTAAAAATTTTGAGTTCCAAATTCTTTTCCTCCCTCTCTGTTCCTTCCCCCTGGGGCAGGTAGGTAGTACAGTGGATAGAGCACTGGCCCTGGAATCAGGAGGACCTGAGTTCAAATCTGGCCTCAGACACTTTATACTTACTAGCTGTGTGACCCTGGGCAAGTCACTTAACCCCAATTGCCTCAAATATCCAGGGCCATCTCCAGTCATCCTAATATATATCTTGCCATTAGACCCAGGTAGCTCTAGAGGAGAGAGTGAGACTGGTGACTTTGCACAGCTGTCCCTCACTTAAATTCAATTCAGTGCAAGTCATGACATTACCTCCTGATGTCATGGTCTTCTTCAAGATGGAAGGACAAGAAACAATAGCCCTTCCCACTCCTTGAGAAGGCAAGCAGTTTAATATAGATTATATATGTAGAGTCATTTTTTCCTTTGCTATTAATGATTTACTTTTCAATAGTGCTTTCAAATGTTGATTTAAAAATTTGATGCAGTTGAGGACAGCTAGGTGGCACAGTAGATAAAGCACCAGCCCTGGATTCAGGAGGACCTGAGTTCAAATCCAGCCTCAGACACTTGACACTTATTAGCTGTGTGACCCTGGGCAAGTCACTTAACCCTCATTGCCCTGCAAAACAAACAAACAGAAAAAGAATATATAGGATCTCACAATCATGGAAGTTGGTAGTAAATGCTTCTGGACATCCTTCATAGTGTGCCACATTATAGTCTGACTGTATTGAAGATGATCTGATGAAAGGCATGACCAAGAGAATGGTGCTTAGACAGATATCTCTAGGTCTGTGGATTCAAAAGTATGTTATTATTAAAGGAACTACTCTGTGTCTAAATCTTTGATTTCCTTCTGTTTTATGATGATATTCAGAGTAGCTGTATTATCTGTTTGACATATATTTTTTCATTGACTGAGATGAAATTGCTTGTATGGATCCAGCTTTCAGCAAATCAGACTAGTTTTATTGAATACCTGAGTAACTCTTTACACAGTGTTCCTGAGAGGTTATGGGTGAATAAATTGTTTTTCTCCATGAAAGAGATAGTCTATTCTAGTATTTAAAGTTCTGGACTTGGAGTCAGGAGGACCCAGATTCAGATTCTTACATTCATATTTATTTCCTGTGGGACCAGGGACAAATCACTTAACCTCTTTGATCCTTGATTTCCCTCATTTGTAAAATAGGGCTTAATACCTATCATAACCTACCTGATAGGGTTATGAAGTATAAATGAAATAATATATGTAACTTACTTTTTAAACTTTAAAGCCTTACATAAATATTGATGATAGTTCTTGGTAAATTGATTTGTTTTAAATTCACTAGGGAGCTTGCTATTTAAAGCTACCCTCTTAACTTTTCGTTGTGCCTAAACACTGTCTAATTTCTTTTTTGTAAATATGGATCTTTATGAGGTATGCTTAAATTTAGGCATACTGGAAAATAAAAACGAACTCTTTTGTTAATAGTGTATACTCTTGTGGTTTGTCATGGTAACAAAATGGTTTCTGCTTTTGGCATTAATTTGCATTTGTAGTTATATATAATACATTCAGGAATACTTTTGGTCTCATTTCTTATTTTTAGAAGATATCTTATTTGCCCATGACAGCTTTTAAACAGTTTTTGAAAGTAAAATTATTCAACCATATCTTTATTACATTGAGAAGGAAAATAATCCAAACTAAATAATTTTAATCATATCAGGTTTTTATTTTAAGTGCATACAAACTGACAGGTGTTCATTGATATTGTTTTAAAGTAGATTGTTATTAATTGAACTCATAAAATTTCTTTGAATTCATTTTATACTTTTGAAAACAGAAATCAAGAAAAAATATTTTAATTGACCTTTAATGCTTCTCTACGTTGGAAGAGGGTGTTCCTTATAGCCACTAAAAGCATAGGTCTGGACCAATACTTCACTTTAATGGTAGACTCACAAACATTTACCCAAATCAGTTTTCTAAGCATAGACTTTTGTTTTTCAACTATGATCAGGAATTCAGATCCAGTTTATGATAATTAGATCTTTAACTTATTTAAATATTATAGAAACAATCACCAAGTATTTGTTAAGCACTTGCTCTGGGTCAAGCACTGATATCAAAGAGTGGGTACTGCTCTCAATACCCTGCTTTGCTGCGTAGAGACTCTTAGATAATTTTATGATGGGTACTAGTTGTCAAGGACATTGTATTAGGACCTTCAATAGCAATACAGAAACTTCAAACCTTGTACATTTTATATAGTTTTCAGTTTTACATATTTCATGCATAGAAAGTTAAACAGTGACCGTTTTCTAAACTTTGACCTGTTAATTATCATTTAGGTAGTATAGTAGGTCAAGTGTTGGACTTGGAAACAGGAAGACCTGAGCTGAAATCCTGCCTCAAACATTTACTAGCAATGTGACCCTGGGCAGCTTAACTTCTAGTCTCAGCTTCCTTGATATAAAATGGCATCTACCTCACAAGAGTTGTTGTGAGGATAATATGAGATAACATGTATAAAACTCTTTGCAAAAATTAAAGTGCTATATATATGTTAATGATCACTTGATCTTTGCATTTTCACAAAATTATTTTTATGTTGGATTCAAATATTTTTTTGGAAAATCAATGAGGTACATGATGCAGCTGGTGATAAACATACAGGTTCTTAATTAGTCTAGTTTTGGTAAGACAAATATTTTCTTCCTCATTGGGACAGTTGGAATTGCTGTCAATGACAATAACATAGCATCCTGAAAGGTAGGAGAAAGAATTTTTCTTTGTTCCTATCCATTGATATAAGTGCCTTACAAAATATGTACATATCTATAAAGTGGAGTGTAACTCTCAGGGTACTGCAAATGTAGGTATTATTGATTGTAGTCCTCTTTCAAAACCATGCAAGAAATTTGTCTTCCTTGGATTGAAAAACATTTCTTTTGCTGTTGCTTTTCCTAACTAATTAAAACAAAAATGGACAAATTTTCTTTGGATTGAGGAAAGAGCCCTCAAATATAGAATATCTTAGCTTTCAAAGACATGAAGAAGGAAAAATTCAAAGACAGTGTTTTGTAGTAGGGCATTAGTTAACCAACTTCACACAGCCCCAAATTAGATTCACTGTGGGGCAAAAAGAATACTGGAAAGGCTCAAAGAAGAAAATGAACATATCTAGAACCAAGGTTATATTGTGCCTTGGTATAGAGCAGGTTGAACCTCCCCTAAAGACCTGTGATTCTTCCTGCCATCCTTTTCCTCTTGTAGATAGGTCATAGAAGCTGATCTGAAAATTTAAATGGACTTAACAATTTTATTTTATTTGAAAAAGAGGCTTTGGCTATTATTTTGCCTTAAGAGTTAGGTAATTTAATTTAATGATGAGAAATTTAAGTTTTTGAACAAAACCTACTGGAGTTTTTCTTTTCTTTTCTTTTTTTGGCAGGGCAGTGAGAGTTAAGTGACTTGCCCAGGGTCACACAGCTAGTAAGTGTCAAGTGTCTGAAGCTGTATTTGAATGCAGGTCCTCCTGAATCCAGGGCCAGTGCTTTATCCACTGTGCCACCTAGCTACTCACACCCCCACCCCACCCCCTTCCACTGGAGTTTCTTAACCCTTTAGTCCATCTTACACATGGATTCCAAAGTGGTATTCCTCATCTGTAAGTCTCCTCTGCAGTAGCTCCCTATTGGTTTTTTTGTTTGTTTTGTGTGTATGAGGCAGTTGGGGTTAAGGGACTTGCCCAGGGTCACATAGCTAGTAAGTATCAAGTGAAGAGACTGGATTTGAGCTCAGGTCCTCCTGACTCCAGGGCCAGTACTCTATCCACTTTGCCATCTAGCTGCCCCTTCCCTATTGTTTTTAAGATCAAATACAAACTCCTTTCTTTGTCATCAAAAGTTTTAATCTGTTTCTATCCTACCTTCATTGACTTACTACACATTACTCCTCTTTAGACACAGCTAGGTGGTGCAGTGGATAGAGAACTGGCCCTGAAGGACCTGAGTTCAAATCTCACTTCAGACACTTAGCAGCTGTGTGACCTTGGGCAAGTCACTTAACCCCAATTGCCTCAAACATCCAAGGCCATCTCTAGTCATCCTGAGGTATATCTTGCCACTGGACCCAGATGGCTCTGGAGGGGAGAGTGAGGCTGGTGACTTTGCACAGCTCTGTTTCACTTAAATCCAGTTCAGTGCAAGTCATGACATCACCTCCCAATGTCCTGGTCGTCTTCAGGAATGAAGGAAAACAATAACACATTACTCCCCTTACACACTCTGTGGTCTACTCTCTGTTCCTTGCACATATCTTTTGTTCCCATGCCTTTGCTTAGGTTGTCCCCCACTTTTGGAATACTCTTCCTCTTCAGTTCCACCTGTTAGAATTCCTCACTTCCTTTAATGTTCAGTTTAATTGCTCCCTTCTACATGAGGCCTTTCTTGAGTTCCTTTTTCTTCTCTCCCTTCCCATTAGTGCCTTCTCCTCCAGAGCTTATTTTGTCTATATTTTTGTGTTTTCTAACATGTATATGTGTTGCTTTACCCCAACAGAATATTTGGCCCAGGAGATAGATATATGTGTTTATTTATATGTATGGTTTACATCCACATACACACATATTTATCTGTTTATCTTGTTACTTGAGGTTAGGGACTGTTATTTTTTAAATTTTTATACTGAATGCCTGGCACATAGTCAACATTTAACAAATACTTGTTAATTGAAATAAACTAGTATGCTGTACTTATACATTGTCTGTCAGTGTAATATTGCTATAAATGCTGCACAGAGCATCGTGGGATAGTTACCCAAATTTAAAGTTACAGTTTAGTAGTGTTGGTGAATAAAATGACTTAATTTTTAAAAAATGTGATGCATAACTTTAGTTAGGAATGACAAATACTGAAGGTAGAGCCAAAAGAAAGGCCAGGAAAGGGGGATCTATTCCTAGAACCACAAGAGGGTGCAGAAACCATCTGCTAACATTTACAGATAGCTCCGAGAACTATGCATTCAAGAGCTGTTTTTTGCTAAGCTATTAATGAACATTTGTTGTCCTGCCAAGCTTTAATCCCTATAACACAACCTATGCATAATAGTGGCTATTTTCCATCATGTAGAAGTTAAATTTTTAAGAATTTTAAATATGAAAAGTTTTACATAAATTTGAGTCAATATATAGAGTGGATATTTTGGAAGTTGAAAGACTTCTTTACCTGTATTTTTAGCAGCTACTAAAGCAACTGTTAATGGACGAATGAATAGAACTGGGGGGACAGAAGCCAGGTATAGATGATTTTGACCCATTAGTACAAAATTAGGATGAAGGTCAATCCATAGCTAGTATAGCCAAAAGCCTAACTTTTTTTTTTTTTTTGATGAAGAAAACAGTATATTGATGTGTATTGGGTACAAGCATATACCTGAGTAATCTGGTTTGTTCTTAGACTAATGTTCTAAAATATAATTATTATGGAATTGAGAATGAATTAATTTTGTTTGTTTTTAATTCATCCGTTTCTAGATAATTTGCAATTGAGCATATAGGAGTCATAGAATAATCTGTGTGTTTTGTGGGTGGGTGTATTTGCTTTCTTTCACATCCTCCTTTTCTCCAGGGCGATGATTTAAAAAAGAGCATTTGCCAGAATCTGTAATGTATGTTTTGAAGCTGTCATTTTCATTTCTCAAAAATAATCTAGCCCCTTGAGAGGGGCATATTTAAATCTGACAGAGAATGTTGCAAAATATAGATTTCCCCCAAAGTCCATCCAGAACAAACTCAGAAACTTTTTTTTTTGTTTTCTTTAGGTTTATTTTTTTTAAGTTTCATTATGGGTATATCTATTTGATTTCCTTGATCTTTTTCACTACCACACCCAAACAGGTAGTTTTGATGATTCATTGTTGTTGTTGTTGTTTCAGATGTATCTAACTTTTTTCTTATAAATAGTATTTTTTTCCAATTACATGTAAAGACAACCTTTAACATTCATTTTTAAAATTAAATTTTAAGTTCTAAATGCTTCCCTTTGTAACGATTGGAATGACGCCACCTGCTAGAGACTTACTATAGAAGAGCTCCACCCATGAGGTAAAGGTCTTTGAGGGCAAGACCATGTGCCTTTTCTTTGGCGTCAGGAAGTGATGTTTGCTTGTGGGAGGAAGAAGGGGGAGCCTGGCACTCTGACTCGCCCTCTTTCCTGTGGACTTGGGCAGAGAGGGGAGCTAGAAATGCGCTCTCCCTTTAATAGATAGAGGAATCTAGGCCTTTCTCTTTCTCTTTACCAAATTCTTATTCTCCTTAATAAATGCTTAAAAGCCTAACTCTTCCTAAAGCTTATAATTTATTGGCGACCACTCATTAGATATTTTAGACAGTTTAGCTAGAATTTTAGCCTTTAACACCTTCTTCCCCAAAGATGGTAAGCAATTTACACACACATATATGTAATCATGTAAAAGACATATTTTCATATTAGTCATGTTGTGAAAGAAGAAATAGAACAAAAGGAAAAAACTATGAAAAATTTAAAGTGAAAATAATATGCTTTAATCTGCATTTAGACACTATCAGTTTTTTCTCTGGGTGTGGATAGCATCTTCCATCTTTTGGAATTCTCTTGAATCATTGTATTGCTGAGAAGAGCTAAGTCAGTCATAGTTGCTGTTACTGTGTATAGTGGTCTCCTTGTTCTGCTCATTTCACTTTTCATCAGTTCATGTAAATCTTTCCTGGTTTTTCTGAAACCATCCTGCTTATGATTTCTTATAGCACAAGAGTATTCCCTTACATTCATATACCACAACTCGTTCAACCATTCCCCAGTTGATGGGTATCCAATTCTTTGCCACCACAAAAAGAGCTGCTATAAAAATTTTTTGTACATATAAGTCATTTTCCTTTTTTTAGTGGTATTACTGGATCAAATGAGATGCAGTTTGATTGCCTTTGCCATAGTTCCAAATTGCTCTCCAGAATAGTTGGATTAGTTCACAACTCCACAAATAGTGCATTAGCATTCTAATTTTCCCACATTTTCTCCAACATTTATCATTTTATTTTTCTGTCATCTTAGCTAATATGATAGTTATGAGGTGGTACATCAGGTCATTTTAATTTGCATTTTTCTAATCAACAGTAATTTAGAGCATTTTTTTAATGTGATTGTAGATAGCTTTAATTTCTTCATTTGAAAACTGCATGTTCAATCCTTTGACCATTTATCAATTGGGGAATGACTTGTATTCTTATAAATTTGACTCAATTCTCTATATCTTTGAGAAATGAAGCCTTTGTCAGAGACACTTCTTGTAAAAATTGTTTCTCAGTGTGAGAATTAGAGTGCTACCAACATGCTGAGAAAGATATTGCAGGGAAGCTCCACCATGAGGAGAAAGCATGTGACTTGGCATCCACATGTGACTTAGTGTCCAGAAGGTACCACCTATTAGTGGGAGAAGGAGGGGAGAGCAAGGCCTTTTTATTTCTGGACTTGAGCTTGGCGGCAGAGGCAGCAGGGACAGGCAGAATAGGGATACTTTATCCACATATTTCTCTTTACTAACCCCTAACATACTTTAATAAATACTTAATGCCCAAAGATTGGTGCTATACATTTTCTAATTTAAGGCAACCACGCATTAGATTTTAAACATCACAGCTAGAATTTTAGGCCCTTACACCAGCTTCAAAACTTTTAATGTTGAATTACTAGGAAAATAAACAGACCTTTGTGTTCCCACCTCTTGTATTATCCTGTTTTGTGTCTTTTTGAAAGTAATATGTTTTGGGGGCGGCTGGGTGGCGCAGTGGATAAAGCACCGGCCCTGGATTCAGGAGTACCTGAGTTCAAATCCGGCCTCAGACACTTGACACTTACTAGTTGTGTGACCCTGGGCAAGTCACTTAACTCCCATTGCCCGGCAAAATAAAAAAAGAAAGTAATATGTTTTAATCCCCAAACTGCTATGCTTTAAAGCTATATACAACTATGACATTATCATGAATGTTTGCAAACAGTACAGTTAGCATTATTAGTTATTAACATTTTTTAATCTTGCTAATTATTGTGATGATTTAAAATATGAGGGGCAACTAGGTGGCACAGTGGATAAAGCACCAGCCCTGGATTCAGGAGGACTTGAATGTGTGACCTTGGACAAGTCACTTAACCCTCTTTGCCCTGCCCCCCCCCCCAAAATGAGAGATATAGTTTCTGGGTAATTTAATCATTTTATTAATGTGTCATCAGAATTCTTTTTTTTTTTTAATTTTTTTTTTTTTTTTAGTGAGGCAATTGGGGTTAAGTGACTTGCCCAGGGTCACACAGCTAGTAAGTGTTAAGTGTCTGAGGCTGGATTTGAACTCAGGTACTCCCGACTCCAAGGCCAGTGCTCTATCCACTGCGCCACCTAGCTGCCCCTCAGAATTCTTAATAAAAGGAGGCCTTTGGGCCCTCTCGATTCATATCCCCTTCCACCTATAAGAGGTCTATCACATAGAAATCAAATCTAATTGGTTAACATCATTCAAATCTAATTGGTTGACATGATGGGAGGTGGGTTTTTTTGTTTTTGTTTTTGTTTTGCAGGGCAATGAGAGTTAAGTAACTTGCCCCAGGATCACACAGTTAAGTGTCAAGTGTCTGAGGTTGGATTTGAACTCAGATCCTGAATCCAGGACCAGTGCTTTATCCACTGTGCCCATCTAGCTGCCCCTGGAGGTGGGCTATATTAAAATAAAAGAATGTAAGACCCTCACTCAAGCTGATCAGGGCAAAATAGTTTCCGTCTATGTGTGGTTTAATCTCATCAGTCCTTCAGCAATCCAGAGAAAAGGATCTATCTCTACCCAAGATTCTTCATAAGCTTGGGTTGGGTTGGGTTTGACTCAGATGAGGAGATTTGATGGAATCTCTCTAGGAGAGCTTGCCTTTAAGTGGGGCTGGTGGGAGTGGGGGGGAGGGAGGGAGAAAGGACTGAGAAAAAAGGGGAGATCACTGGGTCCCCCAAGATATCAATTCTTTTTTTTTCCTTTTTTTCTTTTTTTGTGTGTGAGGCAATTGGAGTTAAGTGACTTGCCCAGGGTCACACAGCTAGTAAGTGTTAAGTGTCTAAGGCCAGATTTGAACTCAGGTCCTCCTGAATCCAGGGCCAGTGCTCTATCCACTGTGCCATCTAGCTGTCCCCAAGATATCAATTATTAATAATTATTTCTCACAATATCTTCATTTCTTTGGCAGTGAAGAGAATATGTCTGAGGTACTTATTGCATGTATTAGCTGCTGAATTTTTAATATTCATTAATTGTAAAGTTTTAGTCCCACCTGGAGATGGATTCAACCAAGATATGAAATGTTGTTGAATAATAAATGTATTACCTATCTAGAACTATAGCAGTTATTTCAGTCATGAGTACCTCTCAAGCTTTGCATTGAAGCAGTACACCTGTAAAAATCTGTTCATTTTTCATTTAACAAAGAGTAATGGAGTGGTCTCTTTAAAGTTTTACTTGGGACTTAGTAATGAAATGTTTTCACATGAATATAAGGAAATAAACAGCATTATAATGCTTTGTTTGGTAATAGTCATATTGATGATATAAAGGAGATAGCTGTAACAATAATCTTGTTTAAGGTCTAATCATGCTATTTTCATCATTATTTAGAATGAATTTGATGGTTTGGGTAGAGGTGTAAAATGAAGGCATAATAGTTTTGAATTTGAGGGTTGTCAGAATTTTGAAGAAACTTTATTGTATCTTGCTGGATTTAAAGGTTTTAAGATCTCCCTAGGTTTAAAATAGATTTCTCTTCTCTTTCATAATGAGTACTAGCAATAATTGTTTACATTTAAGTGGATAGAGGGCAGGACAACTCAGGTTAAAGTCCTACCTCTGCCATGTGCTGGCTGTGCAATTGAATAACTCCCTGAATCTCTCGGTGCTCCTTATAGCACTCCTTGGACTGTAAGTGGCAGAACAGCTGTTGGTCTGCATTGACAGAAGTAATTTGCTCACCTGGAGCAATACCAGTGAAATTGCAGGTCTGATAAAAAGAAATTCCCCAAATACTTTTAGATTGCTGTCCTGAATCTGCCAAACTGGAAAACTCTGCTAACCATTACTTCCGATTTCCACTGAACAGTGATAACTGATGTCTAACCTTGAGTGTCCTGTGAGTCAAAGAATAAATTATATAACTTTACTTTTAGTGAGAGTCAGCATTGCCTGGTGTGTAGAAAGCTGCCCTCAGTCAGGAGGTGTGTGTGTGTTCAGGTCTCACTTGTGCTATGTGCTGACTGTGTAACCCTTGCCAGGACACCTGAACTTTTAAGGTTCCTCCTCCCCTACAATTTTACAGATAAGGCAACTAAGACTTATAGAACTTAAGGAAGTGATTTGCCCAAGTACAGGTAGCCCTCAAACCTAGGAATTCTGCTTGTGAATCCATAATTCTTTCTATTCTGCCATGTCATTCTGCTGACCTGTGGCTAGTACACAAACAGCACAGGGCCGTACTATGGAATTTACTATATTAAATCAGTGCCTGATAACTTTATATGACTAGAGATCCCTTGGTTTCCTTTTTCCCTTTCACATGTCTTCGTAGTCTGGTGTACCGTTGATGGAGGAGGCAAAAAGGGGTTAATAGATAAACTGAGCCTTTAGTCCTTATTAATAGTACCTAAGAGGGTTAACAGAGAAACTAAGGTTTGTGTTCTTACAGTAACCAAGAGGGTTTGTCCCTGTCAACCCTCACCATCAACAGAAACAGTAACTAGGGACCATTAACCATTAATAGCCATAATATTCCTAGATGACAGGACACCTAGAAACCAGATCTTAAGTAAAGAGATTCTCATCAAAAACACAGACCCTCTGAGTCTGACAAGTTTAAGCAGGTCTTTAGGAACATGCACAGAGGAGGCCAAATGTGTCCTTAGGTTCACCTTATGATGTGTAAACCTCAAAAACACCTCCAAGGAAAAAGGTACCTGCCTGTCTGGGGGGTTGTCTTAGGAAGTCCAAATTAGGATAAGACCTCCCATGAACTTCCCACAAGGAGGAGATTAAGATAGATAACCTACTTTTTCTTACTATAAATATAACCATTTTTTCTCTCCCTATTCGAGACACCTATCTCCATGGTGCTCTCCCTGTGGTCAACAGTCTTTCATTAAACTTGGGAAACTGAGTCACTGAGTCTTGTAATCCTTTGGGATGCCTCGTGATCAATCTGATCAATCAAACCCATCCCCCACTTCACCATGATGTTAGGAGGCAATAGGTGGTGCATTGCATCGAGTACAGGAACAGAAATCCAGAACACCTATGTTTAAATCTTTCTTCAGATACTTAATACCTGTGTAATTCTGGGCAGATCATTTCATCTTATTTAGCCTCAGTATGTCCATCTGTGCCTACCTTGCAGGGTTGTTGTGGGGATCAAAAGAGAGAACACAGGAAAAGTGCTTTGCAAACCTTAAAGTACTATATAAATGCTAGCTATTTTTATGATCATTATTTATTCAAATCCTTCCTCTGATATATAGCTATTTAGATGCTATTATTACTAGTACTGCTACTTCTGGACAGCTAGGTACACAGCTAGTGGATATTACCAGTCATGGAGTCAAAAGGATGCCTCAGACATGTACTAGCTGTGTGACCCTTGGTCAAGTCACTTAACCCTGTTTGCCTCAGTTGCTCATAAAATGAGCTGGAGAAGGACATGGTAAACCACTCCAATGTTTTTGCCAAGAAAACCCCAAATGGGGTTGATGTAGGAGGTGAAAAAAGGGTTAACGGAAAAACCTAAGACCCAAGCTTTAATTCAGATATTAGCTCCAAAAGGGAGTCAGACTCCAGTTAATGGATAACTTACCAGGTTCTCATACCTACAGTGATCAGTACGCATAAAAACGGGTCAGGTCAAATAACAATAAAGGAAACGACAAGGGTATAGACTTTCTAAAGAAAAATGATTATATTTTGAAACTAGCCAATGGAATCCGAAAGAGACATGCGCAGAAAAGGACAAATTTGTCCCCATATTCACCTTATGACATGTAAACCCCCAAAACACACCTCCACTGAAAAAGGTACCTACCTTGGGGGTTGGCTTAGGACCCTAGGAACTCCAAATTAGGATAAACCCTCCCTTGTACCTCCACAAGGTGGTGATTATTATAATGAGATTGATAATCAATTTATCTATACTATAAATATAACTGTCTTTTCTTTCACTATTCAAGAGATACTTTTCTACTTTTCTGGTTCTGTCCCTGTGATCACTCACAGCATTGCAATAAAACTTGGGAAACTGAGTCACTGAGTCTCATAATTCTTTTGGGATGAATCATGATCAGTTTGACTCAACATTTCCTGCCCACATCAGGGTCACAAAGAGTTGGATAGGACTGAGAACAATTGAACACCACCACCACAGCCATCACTACTAATACTACATAATTTTTAAATTGATTTGTGAGCTCCATTAAGGTATTAATCCTAATGAAAACTTCTCCCCCAGGTTCTGGCATAGTGACTATAGTAGCATAGCATTGTATGTCATAGATAATAAATATATACTTAAATTAATTGAATTTAGAGCCCAGGCATGGGCATTTAATCCTAATCCAATACCAGGTTTGCTCTTTGGGATTTTTGGGGGGGTGAGGAGACATGAGAAGTTAATGATGCCATTCTTTGAATGTCAGTATATCTTCCTAATTCCTTTAGCTCATCTGGAAATTCATTTGATAGATTTCTAGACATTTTTGATTGCTTGTATTTGCATGAAAATATGTATGCAAACCTTAATCTATTTAAAAGAAGCACATGGTTTGCATTAGAAATGGTAGTGGGCTCTGTTAAAATCAGAATTTTAAATCATTTGTAAAGTAGGTCAACAAGTGCTAAATTGTGTGCTGTGGCTGATTTTTACCAGAATTCATTTGAGCTAGGAGGAATAAATACTGCATGAGTTGGAAGAGAAGGGGGAAACATTATAAATTGGAAGAATCAGTTTGAGCAAAGGTACAGAGAGGTGGGAATAAATGTGATGAAACTCGGATTTAAATTCATTCCCTGATACTTAACACTTCGGTGATCTTGAGCAAGGCCCTCCCTGGGCCTTGTTTTTTTCCTCAGTCATTTAGCATTTATTAAGTGAATACTATGTGCCACGCACTGTGCTAAGTGCTGGGGACTCAAAGAAAGGCAAAACACAGTTCTTGCTCTTGAGGAGATGGGAGAAAACCTGCAACTACTGATGTACTAACAAGATCTAGATAGGATAAATTGGGGGTAGTTTCAGAGGGAAGGCACTGAGTTTAATAAGAAAGACTTCTTGCTTCTAAGGTGGGACTTTAGCTTAGACTTGAAGGAAACAAGGAGGTAGAGATGAGGGGGGAGAGTATTCTAGGCATGGGGAGACAGCCAGTGAAAATCCACAGTCTGGAAATGGAGCAAGGAGTCCAGTGTGGCTATATTGCATAGTACTGGAAAGGTAGGAAGAGACCAGGATATGAAGGACTTTTGAAAGCCAAACAGCAGGTTTTATATTTAATCCTGGAGATAATAGGGGAACTACTGGAGTTTTATTAAATGGGAGAGGAGAAAGGTAACATAGTTGGACCAGCAATTTAAAATTACCTTGGCAGCTGAGTAGAGAATGGATTGGAGTGGGGAGAGACTTGAATCAGCCAAACAACAAGCTATTTTAGTAGTCCAGGCATGAGATGATGAGGGCTTACACCAGGATGATGATAGTGTTAGAGGGAGGAGAGGTATAGGAGATATGTTACAAAAGAAAAATCAGGACTTGACAACTGATTGGATATGGGGGAGGTGAGAGAGAGTGAGGAGTTGAGGATGATACTTAGTGTTATAGAGAAAATAGGTAGGGGTTTGGAATAGGGATAAGGGTAGGGGTCCTTAGGAATTCCTCTTTAAAGAATTACATTCTCTTGCACACAAATCCAATTAGAATAAAATAATAGTTTATTTAGGGGCTGGGGAAGGGAAACCAAGAGAGAAATCCTTGGACTTCTTCTCATGGAGAGAAGGCATAGCACAGAGGCATGGCTCTGAAATACCTATCTCCTTGAGCAGGAGACAGGCAAATACTTTTTATAGAGGTCTGATGGTGGTCTGATGAAGTGATCATCTGAATGTACAAAGTTCCCCTATTGAGGGAGGACCATCCCGAACTGGTGGTGGCTGGGGGAGTTGGGTGAGGGGTGGCTGCAGGATCTCTCAAGCCATCTCTCTCCTCCTCCAGCCACTAAGGCAGTGCCACACCTAATCTTATTTCCCCAGGGGTAGGGGAGACTGGAATGAAGGGTGGTGGTCCTGGAGCTAGCTCAGTCCTGATCTGGTGTCACTTATCTCATTAGGTGTGTCTGTCCTTTGGTTTAGTTTCTCAAGGAGAAGGTTCTTTGATGTACCCCAGAAAACTTTTGAGGTGCTAGGCCCATAACACTTGGGTTATGGGAGTGGGAGGATGGTTGTACCCTTGATAATACTGGGGAAGTTTAGAAGGGAGAAGAGGGTTTGGGGAAAAGATAAATAAATTCAGTTTTGGACTTGTTGAGTTGAAGATGTCTATGGGACATACAGTTTGGGATGTGCAGTTAGCAGCTGGAGGCAGGAGGCCTCACGTTAGGAACAAGTTTAGGGCTGGACAAGTAAATCTGAGAGTCATCGACATAAAGATGATAATATAAACCATAAGAACTGATGAGATCAAGTCAAAAAGTATAGCTGGAGAAGAGGATCCAGGACAGAGCCTTGGGAGACTCCCATAGTTAATGGACATGAAGTGGATAAAGATCTCCCAAAGGAGACAAAAAAAAGAGCTGTCAGATGGGTCAGGACAGAGCCAGGACAGAGCAGTGTCACATAAACCCAGAGAGAAGAGAGTATCAAGAAGAGTGACTGGCAATGGCAAAGACTGTAGAGAGGTCAAGAAAGAAGGTTAAGGACTGAGGAAAGGCCATTAGAAAAAAGATCATTTCATATGTAAAATGAAGAGGTTATACTTATCCTCTGAGGTCCCTTGCAAGTCTAGATCTATGATCTTCTGTAGGGGATGTAGAGCAAACTGGGGAACAGGATCACCAGGGGTCTTGGAGCAGAGGACTTCTATTGAAACATTGCACAGGAAGGAAGGCTGGATTGGACAGCACTATTTAGTGCATGAATTTCAGGAAGAAGAATTTTGTCTTGATTGAAAATAAAAAGTATCACTTTTTTTTAGTTAGGCAATTGGGGTTAAGTGACTTGCCCAGGGTCACACACCTAGTAAATGTTAAGTGTCTGAGGCCGGATTTGAACTCAGGTACTCCTGACTTCAGGGCTGGTGCTCTATCCACTGCACCACCTAGCTGCCCCCAAAAGTATCACTTTTGATAGCATACCTATCTAGAGATGAAAATATTACAATTCAAAATGATCTTGGAATATTGGAGGATGAAACAATGATATATTTAAGCTTGGTAAAGGAGGTAATGATATAGTGGGGGGCAGAGAGGGGGAACCCAAGTAAATTGGAATTGGGATCAGAAAGCCCTGGATTAAAATACCGCTTCTGGTCCCTAATTACTGTATTACCTTTTAACTTCTCAGAGCCTCAGTTTCCTTATCTGTAAAAAATTGTATAAAAAGTACCATTTAAAATGATGATGTTGAGCAGCTAGGTGGTGCAGTAGATAAAGCACCAGCCCTAGATTCAGGAGGACCTGAGTTCAAATCCGGCCTCAGACACTTGACACTTATTAGCTGTGTGACCCTGGGCAAGTCGCTTAACCCTCATTGCCCTGCAAAAAATAAATTAATGAATGAATGAAATGATAGTGCCTTTGTTAATATTCAGATAAGATTATGGGTACAAAATGCCTTGTGACCCATAAAATGCTATTTAAAGGTCAATCATTAAAGAAGGAAGTTAATGTCAGGCTGAGGTATCTGTGTTTGAATTATTGCCCTTTGCAATAGGCTTTAGATTTATTCTGTGTTGCTAGAAGATAAGTGAAATATGATTTGGCTCTATATAAATAGGCATTTTCTTATGACTAGAGTTCTCCAACAGAAAAATAAACTGGCTTATTAATAAATGAATTCTCCAACATCCACATTTTGAAACAGACTTGATAGCTATCTGTCAGGAGTATTATGGAAAGAATAGCTTTCTTTATTGGGTGGATGATTGTACTAAGTGACATATAGACTCCTCCAATTCTCTGATTCTGTGATATTCATTAGTGAGATTCTTAAATCAGAGGAGTATCATGTTGAAGGAAAATTGATCTGGAGACTTCCAGGGTGGAGCCAAGGTGGTGGAGGAAAGGCAGTGAGCTCTTGAACTCACGATTGCTCCAAAAAACATCCAAATAATGCCATAGAACAATTCCTGGAGCAGCAAAACCCACAGAAGAATGTGCTGAAATCATCTTCCAACCATCTTGGAAAGTCAGAAGGAGGGAGCTGCTGTGCTGAGACAGGAGTGGAACCCAACCCCACAGTCACCCTGACACAGATCCAGTCCCAGGAAGGCCTCGCCAGAGAAAAAGACCCCCAGAGCTTCTGAATCAGCTGCAGCGCCAGTGTTGTCTGGAACTAAGCTCACAATCTGGTGAGAGGGCTGAGCCCTTGGCAGGAGAGAGATTACAGGGGTCTCTGATGGTGCTGAGGCAGAACTTGGGTTTTTCACCCCTGCTGGGAACAAGGAGATAGGCTTGAGTAGCAGTGGCCCAAGTGGGGGAGGGGCACAGGCTCCTCAGCACTGACAACCACAACACACAAACCTGTTTGATTAGCAAGTTGGTCTGGGGTCATCTACAGACCAGGGAACAGACCAAGCAAGTGAAGAACCTGCTCCTCCTTAAATCATACCACCCGGGACCTTCTGAAGTTTAGGATAGTGCAGCCTAGAAACAGTGCCCCACTTTAAGGAGCCAAAAGTCAAGTAAAAGAAAGGCAAGATGAGCAGACACAGAAAGGTGAGGACCATAGAAAGTTTCTTTAGTGACAAGGAAGATTGAGGTGTACCCTCGGAGGAAGATGTCAATGTCAGGGCCCCTATATCTAAAGCTTCCAAGAAAAATATGAATTGCTCTCAGGCCATAGAGGCGCTCAAAAAGGATTTTGAAGATAAAGTTAGGTAGTGGAAAAAATGGAAAAAGAAATGAGAGTGATGCCGGAAAGACATGAGAAAAAAGTCAACAGCTTGAAAAGCCAAATGGAAAAGCTCTCTGGCAAAAATAATTACCTAAGAATTAGGATTAAACAAATAGAAACCAGTGACTTTATGAGAAACCAAGACACAAAGCAAATCCAAATGAATAAAAAAAAAAATAGAGGGCAATGTGAAATATCTTCTGGGAAAAACTGCTGACCTGGAAAATAGACCCAGGGGAGATAATTTGAAAATTATTGGTCTACCTGAAAACCATGATCAAGGAAAGAGCTTAGACATCATCTTCCAAGAAATTGTCAGGGAAAACTGCCCTGATATTCTAGAAGCAGAAGGTAAAATAGAAATTGAAAGAATCCACCTATCACCTCCTGAAAGAGATCCCAAAAGGAAAACTCCCAGGAATATTATAGCCAAATTCCAGAGCTCCCAGGTCAAGGAGAAAATATTGCAAGCTGCCAAAAAAAAAAAAAAAAAGAATTCAAGTACTGTGGAGCCCCAGTCAGGATAGTACAATATCTAGCAGCTTCTACATTAAAGGACTGGAGGGCATGCAATATGATATTTCAAAAGGCAAAGGAAATGGGATTACAACCAAGAATCACCTACCCAGCAAAACTCATCATAATCTTTCAAAGGAAAAAATGGAACTTCAGTGAAAAAGAGGACTTTTGGGTATTCATGATGAAAAGAACTGAATGTAAAATTTGACTTTCAAATATAAGACCCTAGAGAACCATAAAAAATTGGAGTTGGGGGACATACCTGGGATTGTACAGTGGGTGACTGTCTTGTGTCTGAGGCCGGGTTTTGGCTGGGGCCCCTCTGGGTCAGGGGTGACTGCTTTGTCCACTGTGTCACCTAGCTGCACCATGGTGACATCTTTAGTGTAAAATTGAAGGGTGAAAGGAATGCAGTGGGGGGAGGGGGAAGGACAGAGGTAGAATGAAGTGAAATCCCACATGAAAGAAACAGGAAAGGGTTTATGGAATGGGGGAATAGATGGAGGAGGAGCAGGGGAGTAAATGAACTTTACACTCATCGGAATAGGCTCAAAGACCTTAATCTCATCAGAGTTGGCTCAAGGAGGGATTAACACACACGCCCAATTGAATGGCATAATCTATCTAAACCTACAGGAAAGTAGGAGGGGAGGGGGATAAAGAGAGTGGGGCAAAAGAAGGGAGGGCAGATTGGGGGAGGGGACAGACAGAAGCAAATCCCTTCTGAAGAGGGATAGGGTGAAAGAATATAGATAATAGAGTAAATATCATGGGGAAGGGAATAGGATAGAGGGAAACAGTTAACAATAGTAATTGTGAAAAAGAGAAAAGGGGGGAAATTGTACAAAAAACATTAATAGCAACTCTTTGTGGTGGCTAAGAATTGAGAATCAAGGGAATATCCATCAATTGAGGAATGACTGAAGAAGCTGTGGTATATGATTGTAGTGGAATGGTATTATGCTATAGGAAATGACAAATAGGATGGTCCCAGAAAAACCTGGAGAGACTCATATGAACTGATGTATAGTGAAATGAGCAGAACTGGGAGAACATTGCACATAGTGACAGCAGTATTGTTCAATGAGCAAATGTGAATGACTTAACTACTCTCAGCAATACAGTGATCCAAGACAATCCCAAGGGACTAATGATGAAGCATACTATCCACTCCCATAGAAAGAACTGATAAAAAAAGAGCACTTGTAGATTGAACATATATAACCTATACAAGATTGGTTCCTGTCTTGTGGAGGGGGGAAGAAAGGGAGGGAAGGAGAAAAATTTGGAACGCTAAATCTTATGAAAATGAATGTTGAAAACTACCCTTACATGTAACTAGAAAAAATAAAATAAATGTTTGTTGCAAAAAAAAGAAAAAAAAATCTGCAAGCCATGTACAGGAAGAACTGAAAAGGTAGAGAGACCAGGGAGAGGAGTTAGGACTGTATTGAAGTAATTCCGAGATGAGAAGATAAAGAACTGGACAAAGAGGGATGGAACTAGGAATGAGGAGTAAGGTATGACTTACCTTAGATACCTGTGTCAGATTCACTGCTGCAGTCCCTATCCAGAGAGGGACAGGATCCAGATTAAAATGTAAATGGAGGCAGCTAGGTGGCACAGTGGATAGAACACTGGCCCTGGATTCAGGAGAACCTGAGTTCAAAACTGGCCTTGGATACTTAACATTTACTAGCTGTGTGACCCTGGGCAAGTCACTTAACCCCAATTGCCTCACCAAAAAAACCCAAAACAAACAAAGAAAATATAAGTGGGAAATGTATGACAAAATAAATAAAAATACAATACAAGATAGATATTGTTCATTTGTGGTTTTCTAAGTCAATATGTGGACTCCTCTCCAAGGTTCCTTTTCTATTTAAATTTGACACTAGTGCTCTAAGACACATTGCAGGAGGAAATACGAAAGGAGCTTGGTGACTGAAAGTTGTGAGACTGGAGAGAAAATTCAGAGTTCTACCCCACCCCCAAAGTTTTTGAGCTTGTGGGATTATGAAAAAGTTTGTCAGTAGGGAAGCTGGTAAGGGAAAACTATTTGGGGGTAAAGGCAGAGTTCAGTTTGGATGTGGCACGATTTTGTAACCACTGATCTTTTAGCATGAGAAGTAAATGGTTACTCAGATATGTTTTGCAACTCTTATCTTTTCTGGACCTAGGTTTCAATTATATTTTAAATTGTAACATCTTTCTTTTTTTTTTTAAAGAAAATTAGATCAGTGATTCCATTGTTATACATGAAATAGCCTTTGAGCAAACTCCCTCTACCAGTCTGCTTTGCAACTTAAAGTCTTAGAGTTGCCTAAAATATTAACTAATATATTAAGTAACTTGCTCAGAATCACACAGACAGTATGTGTCAGAAGAAGGACCTGAAGCCAGGTCTTCCTGATTCCAGAGACAGCTATCTACCTACTAGACTATGCCCTTTTTCTATTAAGTTACATAATTTTAAAAGAGTATTTCCATGATAGAGGCAATAAACACACACACACACACACACACACACACACACTATTTTTGCTTACATTATGAAATACAATCACATCCTGGCATTTAAGGTTTTCTACAATCTGGCTCTAAACTGTCTTTCTGGCTTTATTTCACATGATCCCGGCCAAGCTGTTGCATAATTTTGGCATGCTATTTCTTGCCTTCATAGGTATACAGAGGCTCTCCTCCATGCTTAGAGCAAAGCTTTTTAAACTGTGGGTCACAACCCCATATAGGGTCATGTAACTGAATATAAGGGTCATGAAAAAATTGGCAGTAAATGTTTGATTTGTATATATGTTTTATGTACCTATATACCTGGGTTCACATAAAAATTTCTCAGGTGAGAAAAGGGGTCGCAAATGGGAAAAAGTTTTGCTCTTGCCTAGTGTACCTCATCCTTATTTTTCTTTAAAGTTAAACTCAAGTATAAGTCTTTCTATACCCCATTCTCCTGCATGCAAATGGTTTTTTCTTCTTTAAATTTTTTAGGGG
Organism: Dromiciops gliroides; assembly: GCF_019393635.1. Lineage (NCBI taxonomy): Eukaryota > Metazoa > Chordata > Mammalia > Microbiotheria > Microbiotheriidae > Dromiciops > Dromiciops gliroides. The sequence goes on from NC_057861.1 coordinate 587,024,457, forward strand.
GCAGCTAGGTGGTACAGTGGATAAAGCACTGACCCTGGATTCAGGAGGACCTGAATTCAAATCTGGCCTCAAACACTTGACACTTACTAGCTGTGTGACCCTGGGCAAGTCACTTAACCCTCATTGCCCTGCAAAAAAAAGAAAGAAAGAAAAAAGAGAAGAAATTTTTTGGAGCACTTTGTCTCCTTTTGCCTGTATTATTACTCTGTGTTCCACTTCTAAGATTCCCTGTTACCTCCAAGATCTTATATAAGGTCCTCTGGCATTTCAAACCCTTTACAATCTGATCCCTTTTCTTTCTAGGCTTCTTTCACCTTCATCCTCTCTCCGTCACCCCCAGTCCTCTAGGATCCAGCTATACCGGCCTATTTGCTTGATATAAGACCCTGGCTGTTCTTGCATCCCAGGAATACTCTCCTTTCTTACCTTGATCTCCTAGCTTCTTTGATTTTCTACCCAGACTCAATCCTACCTTCAGCAGAAGCCGTTTCCTAGTCCCCTCTCCCCAACCATTCCATTCCATCTATCCATATATACCTTGTTTGTACATAGTTATTTCTATGTTATGTCTCCCCTTATATAATGTGAGATGTGCTCTTGAGAACAGGAACTATGTTGTTGTTTTTTTCTTTTTTTGTATGCCCAGGACTTAACAGTGCCTAACACACTATGTTTAATTAAATGCATGTGGACTGATTAACCATTCTAGGTATGAGTAACAGTGCTAAACAGCCCCCTCACCTTTCAGCTCACAGGCTCATTTTCTTTTCTTTTTTTTTTAATTATATTTTATTATTTTCCAGTTACATGTAGAGATAGTTTTCAACATTTGTTTTTATAAGATTTCTAGTTTCAAATTTTTCTCCCTCCCTTCCCCCTCCCCAAGACAGCAAGCAATCTGGTAGAGGTTATATATGTACAATCACATTAAACATATTTCTGCATTAGTCATTCTGTGAAAGAAGAATCAGAGCAAAAAGGAAAAACCTCAAAAAAACCCCAACAACAACAGCACCAAAAAGATAAGAAATAGTATGGTTCAGTCTGCATCCCAATTCCACAGTTCTTTTCTGGTTTTGGAGAGCATTTTCCATCACGAGTCCTTTGGAACTATCTTTTACCATTGTATTGCTGAGAAGAATCAAGTCTATCACAGTTGATCAACACATAATGTTGATGATACTGTGTACAATGTTCTCCTGGTTCTGCTCATCTCACTTATCATCAGTTCATGCGAGTCCTTCCAGGTTTCTCTGAAATCTGCACAGGCTCATTTTCTTGATAAGTTTTTCTCTGAGTTCAAAAACAGTAAAACAGGTTTGGCTATTCCCAAAAGACCAAAACTGCAGAAAGTCTCTGATCAGTTTGGCCCTGCCTGAGTTTGAAATTGACCGACTTCCCTTCTCTTAATCCTGAGTTACTGCATGTGTATAATTGCCCAGAAATCATTGTTAATGGCTGTGTAGTTTAGTTGCAGGGCAGCTAGGTGGTGCACTGGCCCTGGAATCATGAGGACCTGAGTTCAAATCTCACCTCAGACACTAGGTGTGTGATCCTGGACAAGTCACTTAACTCCAATTGCCTTAAACATTCAGGGCCATTAAGGGTGGACAAGCTAGGTGGCACAGTGGATAAAGCACCAGCCCTAGATTCAGGAGGACCTGAGTTCAAATCCTGCCTCAGACACTTGACACTAGCTGTGTGACCCTAGGCAAGTCACTTAACCCTCATTGCCCTGCCAAAAAAACCCCAAAAACATCAGGGGCCATCTCCAGTCATCCTGATGTATACCTTGCCACTGGACCCAGATGGCTCTGGAGGTGCCTCCCTTAAATCCAATTCAGTGCAAGTCATGACATCTGTCATGATCCTCTTTGATAACGAAGGACAAACAACAGCTTTAATTGCAGCATCAAATGGTACAGCTGCTCAGATAGATGTTAAACCAAGATGTAGCAGCCTGAAGTGTGACTTGAATCTGAGGGGTTGAATTCTTTCTTTCACAGTCCCCCAGCCTTTCTCCTCACCAATCAGAAAGGAGGAATGGGGGGGGAACCCCAAAACAAAACAAAATATATTTGGACAGGTAGAAGGGATTGGGAGTTTCCCTGGATACCTCTCAAGGAAGAAGGGGAAGCAAAGGGATTATGTGCTTCATTTTGCCAACTATGTGCCGCTGTTTTGGGTTCATCTCCTCTTGCCTGTTCCAGTCGGTCCATGCACATTTAATAAAGCATCTTTTCTCAGTGCTCACTATGTTCTTTTCAGTGCCTTGCTTCTGATATGGGTTTGATCATTTCTTCTGGGTTTGGCAAGAGAAGCAAGGAACCTGAATGTGGCCAAATGTCTTTATTCGCTACCTTCCAGTCTCGCTTGACTTCCTCAAAGGAAGTACTTGAGAGGCCAAAAGCCTTGGAAACCTAGGGGATTTTAATAGTTATTATTCACATTCCACCAGCCCACCACATCTCCATAGCAATGTTTCTGGGGGATGAGCAGTCTAAAATCAGCATAATACTTTTGTATGTGTCACAGTCCTTCTAGTAAGTTTAAGGGGAAACACTATGCTGTGTTTTATCCCTAGGACTTAGCACAATGCCTTAGACATAGTAGGGTGCCTAATGAAAGATTGAATTCAATTGCACATGGTCCTTGCTTTAAAATACCAAGTTTCATATTAAATATATTCATGATACTGTATGAGCATTTAGCTAGCTGATTCTCTTATTTTTGCAGCCTGGAGTACTTGGATATTTTGAATTCAGTGGTTCTCCCCAGCCTCCTGGTTATTTGACATTCTTCACTTCAGCATTACATTCGTTAAAGAAAGGTAAAAAGTTTTAATATAAGACATCAAAACACTATAAATAAAAATTTACTCAGAGTGATGCCACTGTCCTTTTTAAGATGTGTTCTGATTATTTGTTTTTGAAAATTTGATGGATGATTATTACTTCAAATAATTAACTGGATCTAAATGTGTCTATCAAATAAACAGCTATTTTGTATCTCTAGTGAGAGGGGACTCCCCTCTTAAGGCAGCCGATTGCACTGTTGAATAGCTCTGAATGTTAGGACGTTTTTCCTGATAGCAAGTCTTTGTAGCTTCAAACATTGCTCTTGGTTCTGCTGTCTGGGGCCAGAGAGCAAGTCTAACCCCTCTTTCCTATGACAGCCCTTTATATAATTGAATATAGCTATAGGGTTCTCTTTTCCAAGTGAAATATTCCCAGTTCCTTCAGCTTATGACATGGACTCAAAGCCTTTCATTCTTTTGTTTGCTGTCCTTTGCAGCTTATCAATATCCTTCTTAAATGTGGCATTTAATACCGAGCACAGTGTTCCATATGTGTTCTGTCTACTGCATACTACAGAGGGACTGTTCTTGCCTTATTCCTGGGAACTTAATTAAGCCTTTTGTACTACAGCCCAAGGTGATGTACTTTTGTTTGGCTGCCCATATCACATTGACTCATGTTGTGCTTATGGTCCACTAAAACTCCCACATGTGTTTCAGGCAAAATTCTCCTTAAGTAGCCCTTCCCCCTTCCTATACTTGGGAAGCTAACTTTTTTACCTTAACTAACAGACTTTATGTTGATACATCTCAAATTTCATCCTATCAGTCAGCCCCATGTTCTAGGCTGCAAAGATCTTTTTGGTTCTTTCCTCTTTCAACCAGTATGTTCTTTTTCCCTTTTGGCTTTGTGTCATCTGCAAATTGGGTAAGCTTGCTATCAATGCTTCTAATCAGGTCATTGATAAAGATTTTAAATGGCCCATAGTCAAGGATAGAAGATGGCTATAGCACCCCACTGATGACTTTCTGCTACATCAATACTGAACCATTGCTACTTTTTGACAGTCGAGTCCTACTGACATTGCTACTGTTTGAGTTCAGCTGCTCAGCCAGTTCAGAATCCTATCTAATTTTATTTCTTATCACCTAGTTGGCATCTCTCCATCATCTCCACAAGAACTGTGTAAGGATATTTTATCAAATGCTTTGCAGAATTCTAGGTAACCTATATATACAACATTCCCCTATTAGTTTTGTAAGCCTGTTAAAAAGATCATAAAAGTTAGTCTGACATGACCAGATGAAAATAATCTGTTCAAGAATTTTCCCAAGAACAGAAGTCAAGTTCACTGGCCTATAGTTTGTTTGGTTTTTTATTGCTATTTTTAAAAATGAGGATAATTTGTTGTTGTTGTTGTTGTTGTTGTTGTTGAGGCAACTGGGGTTAAGTGACTTGCTCAGGGTCACACAGCTAGTAAGTGTTAAATGTCTTCGGCCGGATTTGAACTCAGGTCCTCCTGAATCCAGGGCCGGGGCTCTATCCATTGCACCACCTAGCTGCCCCAAAATGAGGATAATTTTTATCCTCTAATTCCATTTTACCTATCCTGTTTTCTGTGATCTTTTAAATATTGCTAACAGTGGTTCATCAATCATATCCACTAATTCTTTCAATACCTGAGGATGTAGTTCATTTGGGCCAGATGCTTTGAAGTCATCAAGAGCAACTAGATTTTAGTGTAACTAGCAAAGCAAAATCATAACAAAAAAATCAATAATAATGATGATGATGATGATATGTTTGTTCAGGCCACCTCCTGTCCCTTTGATTTCCCTCCACTATTGAACTATACTACTTGTGTATGCAGGGTATGGAGTCAGAGGATCAGGATTTGAATCCTGGCTATCAAAATTTGACAGTACTTATTATACTTATTGTACATACTCAGCCTGTATGTGTCAGAGGTGGGACTCCTACCCAGGCCTACATGACTGCTTGCCTCTCACTAAAACTGAACTGAACAAAATTTATTCTTTTATTCAGAGGGTACTTAATGTTCTTAGAGTGCCTCAGAGTTATCTTTATGAACATCATTTATCACTGAAAGGAAACAAATTGTTAATAAAATTTCAGAGTAGCAAAGTTTACTGCTAACTTTTTTGTCTTATCTTCAGGCTTTTAATATGGATAAATGACTATAATCAAGGAATTGGGCACTTTTTTCTGATGGATTTGATATTTATATTTTAAATTTTTTTCAAAAAACCAGCTGTATTAAAATATTGAGGCTTCCTTATTTTCTGAACTGAATAGCTTACTCTGTTGGTTATAAAGCCCCTATTGTTTTAAAGCCTTGGAGCCCTACTCAACTGAGTGAATATTAAGAATATGAAAATGTACAATGATGTTTATTGGTATCGTTCTTCTTCATTTAAGAATATCCTGTACTAAGCTGAAAACTATTCACGTAGGATTTTTCAAATTTGAATTTTCTTCTCCAGTAAAATTTTTATTGAAGATATTCTAAACCATATTTTGGGACTTGCTGGAGTTTATTAATTTCTCAATATGTGGGGAAACAAAAAGTCTTTGCATAGATAACATAGCTGAGCATCCTGAATTTGGCCTAATTTAAATGAACTATAAGAGTTAATTAATAGAATTAAGTTGTTGTTTAGTTGTTTGCAGGTATGTCCAGTTCCTAATGACCTCTTGGGATTTTCTTGGCAAAAGATACTGGAATGCTTTGCCATTTCTTTCTCCAGCTCCTTTTACGGATGAGGAAAGTGAGGCAAACAGGGTTAAGTGACACTTGCCTCAGGGTCATACAGCTACCTAGTAAGTGTCTGAGGCCATATTTGAACTCAGGAAGATGAGTCTTCCTGAATCCAGGTCTGACCCTCTATCCACTGTGCTATCTAGCTGCCCTAACATTGTTATTGTTCTGTCACGTCCACCTAATAAATTATTTAGTTCAGATTGTTTCCTCAGTTATTATCAAGTGTACGGTGTAAAATTGAAGTGGTTAACTTCAGCCCTAGGAAGGTAATTTCATGAGGCCAGAACAGGGAAGAATAGAGCCTCTGAAGGTTTAGAAAAGGGGAGGCACAGGGAGAGCTTGAGAGAGCCAGGTAGTTATGGTCAGAGAGAAGCAGTGTTATCAAGCCTTTGCTGTCTTTGAGATAACCCTCTTTCTTGTCCCTTTAGGCTTGAAATTTTGTAATATTTGTTATTCTCTGTTTTTATGTCCTCCCTCCAGACCTTTCAGTAAATTATTGAATGCTACTAATTATTCCTCCACAACATTTTTTAGATTTTACCTTCCTTTTTATTGCTACTGTCCTAGTTGCAGACCATCATTACCTCACACTTGGATTATTGTAACAATTTCTTAGCTGGTCTTACTTCCTCCACTTTCTCTTTATTTCAGGTTATTCTCCACATACCTGACAAATTGGCCAACTGGAAAAACATCTTTTGTTACACTAAGAACTTAGTGTTTCCTTCATGTCCATTTCTGTTTTATCCTGCTCCTAAGCTCTTTGTGCATTTTTTTGCTAGAGGACTGGACTTATTTGAGAATGCCATATTTCAGAAACTCACATCTGGCATACTAATATTTACATCTGCACATTTGGACATCATGTAATTTACAACATGATTAACAGTGTTATAAAATATAGTTTCTATTGGTCTCATCTCAAAATGGCGGGTTAAAAATGGGGCTAAGAAAATAAAATGGTTCATGCCTCCTTTTTTTCCTTTCTAAGTGTGTCTGCCTATGTTTCAGAGTGAGAATTTGAACTAAGAATTGCCTCAACTTGGGAACCAAAATTCGTATAGTGCAATTTCCAAAAGTGTAAGACATTTTAAAGCATATGGATAAGGATAATAACCAAATGAGAAAAAAATAATCAAAGTGCTTTGAAAACTTCAGAGAATAAGTTCAACCAAAAAGCAATACTGTCACTTTTCCATCTGAGAAGAGAGTGACAGTAATTTAGAGATGAAATTTAAATGCCATTTCCTTAATAGATACAATGGGGTATTTTTGTAGCACATTTTAAATTACAGTATGGCTTACTTTTTCCTTTTTATTCCAGTGATTTTGGAAGGCCAAAAGAGAAAGACAGGAGGAAAGAGGAGGAGCATTATATTCCACTTTAGTTATTAAATAGTAATTACTTGTCTTAATTTTCTTCTTGAGATTTAAATTTTGAAATTGGCCTAGGAGCTCTTAATCATACTTTAAATATACACACATGTATGTATATATTCATCTCATTTAAACATATAGACATTTAAATATGTGTGTACTTATATGCATGAATAAAATCATATTGCATAATAAAAACTTTAAAATGTGAACAATTATTATCCAGCTTTCCACACAATGCTATTTCTATTAAACTATAGCTCATTTTTGCCTTGGTGGTTTGTTTACTTTTTAAACATTAAAAAAATTATACATGAGAAGGCAAACATGCTTGTTAAATTCAGTATACTTCTGTGCATATTTATATGTGTGTGTGTGTGTGTGTATATATATATATATATATACAGTATACCTGTTTACATATGTGTTTAATTGTTATACTGCATTTTTGCCTCTGTGGTTTACTTTTAAAATATTTAAAAATTTTATTATAAGAAGGAAAAACATAACTTTTAAATTTGTTAAATTCAGGAAATATTGGATATAGCCATAAAAACATTGTGGCTCTTTGTTTTTTTAAATATTTGTGAAATTTCATTTGGGTTTTTATTTTCTTGCTATAATTTTTTTCTTTCCTCAGCCAAAGCAACTGTGGTAATATATTTACTCTTTTAAAAAAATATGTATATTTACTCTTAATTGTTTAGAATTTAGATAAGATCACTAAATGTCAATTATTGTGATTATATAAGAAATAATACCTGGAATATATTCCAGTAGCCTATTTTGTTGTTAAAACTTACTTGCCAGAATTGGTCACATATGTAGATGTGTTTTTGGTTAAAGACTTCCTCTCTAGGCTGCCTGAAGTAAAAAAAAAAACAAACCCCAAACCTCTGTTGCCACTCTGGGATCTGCAGACTTCCTTTGAGCTCAGGCCAATTTTATTAAAAGAAGGTTTGTTTTTAAAGAATCCATTCATCAAGATGTCACTATTCTTTTTGGTCACTTTATTTTTTAATAAGCATTTTCTTTTAAACAAAAGAACATCTTCTGTTTCAGATTACCTAGGAACATTACGCTTTGGTGTTATTACAAATCAACATCTTGCCAAACTGGTGTCCTTGGTGCATTCTGGAAGTGTGTATTTACACAGGCATTTCAACACATCACTTGTAAGTATTCAGTATTCATTATTGATACATTGAGGTGCCTTGAATTTTTATTGAACTTTAGGGGTTTTTTTTGTTCTTGGATTTTCAAGAAGGCTTGTTTTTCATTTTGGGCATTAAATTGCAAAAAAAGCCTGTGAAACTCTTTGTGCTTAAATTCCCAGGAGTTATTCCCTACTTTTTATGCAGAGTAAACTTTGTGCCATTTATCAAGAACAATAAAATAACAAGCTTTTCTCCCAAGGTGATTGGATAGACTTTTAAGCCCTTTCAGTTCACTCTAGAGAGCATCTAGAGTTATGGCTACTTGATCTCTGGAGCACTTTAGGGAGCCCTTAAAGTTCCCTTAATGTTTCTCAGTTTTAGCTGTGTTTTAGAGAGACCACCTCAGGGCAGAGTTATTCCAGAGCTTTGACATAATCTTTCCCAGCTATTATTTTATTTTTATTTGCTACTTTATTTAGTCTTCTTACTCTGTAGATAGTATGGGTTTCATTTTATTTTTCTTAGAACTGTATAGTTCTATTAGCTCTATTGACATTTTCACCTTAGGGCATAAAGATATTTCCCTGTATTTGTCACCCTATGTGTTTCACCAGATGTATACTTTTCTTTCTCTATAGTAACCTTTGTTTCTATCACTTACTATTTTTGTATAACAGTATAGATTAGATTATTTTTCTACCAAAGGATTCTGGTTTAAAAAGTCATTATTGGGGCAGCTAGGTGGTGCAGTGGTAAAGCACCGGCCCTGGATTCAGGAGGACCTGAGTTCAAATCCAGCCTCAGACACTTGACACTTACTAGCTGTATGATCCTGGGCAAGTCACTTAACCCTCATTGCCCTGAAAAACAAAACAAAACAAAAAGAAGGTAATGACACCTGCAGAATTGAGAATAGCACTGAAAAAACTGAACTGATAGAGTAAAGCTTTCATCACTCAGACTATTTTAATTTAGTTATTTCAAATGAATACTTTTTTGTTCTGAAAAAGAATCCCAGAACACTCTCTCATCACATAAACATTTTCTATAATGAATATTCTCACATGAGCAGTATGTCTTAATTCTGTACCCTGTGAATCACAAAGCCATTTCCATCTTCACTGCAGCCAAACTCTGCTGTATGTGTTGTCTCCTCCAGTTAGAATATGAGCTTTTGGGGGCAGCTAGGTGGCACAGTGGATAAAGTACCAGTCCTGGATTCAGGAGGACCTGAGTTTAAATCTGGCCTCAGACACTTGACACTTACTAGCTTGTGTGACCCTGGGCAAGTCACTTAACCCTCATTGCCCTGGGGAAAAAAAAAAGAATATGAGCTCTTGGGATCACTGATTGTCTGGCTTTTTTGTTTGTATCCCCAGTGCTTGCCACATAGTGAGATTTAATAAATGCTTTTTCTTTCAATCATTCAGTATAATCAACCCTCCACATGCAAATGCTTTGATGTTATTTGGTCTATTTATAACACCGTTCATATGAAATTAACTTGCCACTGTAATGTTGTTTTCTCTAAAGTTTTATTGTTGTGGAACAATAAAATTAGAAAAAATAGTACAATTAGTTTTATTTTCTTAGACTTATACTGGCATAGATGTAATAGAGGTGCTTATTGGTTCACTGTGCATATCTGACTGTGAAAATTGCTTCTAGGTAAGGTGTTGGAATAGTTATTTGTAATATCAATGATAAAAATATTTTAATCTAAGAATCAAAAGTAAGATAATCAGTACATAGCCCTATCAAATTTACATTTTCAACTTTTGAGATAAGATTTAGTCTTATATATAGTTTCCATAATACCTGTAATGATATTGTTTTGGTTTTATTTCATGTGTCTTTTTATACAAAGGTCTTTCCCAGAGAGGTAATAAACTACACAGCTGAAAATATTTATAAATGGGCTTTAGAAAATCGAGAAATGCTTGTTCAATGGCTGCGACCACATGGAGGGAAAAGTCTTCTCCTGAATAATGAACTCAAAAAAGGACCAGCACTTTTTTTATTTATACCTTTTAATCCCCTTGCAGAAAGTCATCCTCTATTAGATGAGGTAAGATTCCTCATATGAAAGTCTAACTCAGAATTATTTATTGTGTAGCAAAACATTATTTGTACTTGTATTTGTAAATTTGTTATTTGTGCTTGTTTATTAACTAATTAGTTAAGAATTTGTACTTGTTTATTCATAATAATTCAGTGAAACAGTTCCATCAGTGCCAGTAACAGTGTCCCTGGGTTTCCTTTCTCCAGTTAAAAGGCCAGGGATAAACCTGAACCTGAGGCCAATGAGTAGCACTTCTTGAGTCAGAAATACAGAACTACTTGGTAGTGGATGAGGGTGAAGGAAAGCAACACCCTTCCTAATTTCCCTCCAGGGGAAAAACTTAAGCTACGTAAAGTGGTTGAGATTATTCTTTCCTTTCTTTATTAATCATCACTAACATTATTGCTGTTATGGCTGAGAAGATGGAAGCACAAGCACAGAATAGTGGAATTCACAAGAGAAGCCAACACAGCAAAGCCAGAGTAGACTTGTTTCAGTTCCCCTTGTACACCCAGGAGGAAAAGTAAAATGCTAGCACCAGCAACAACAGCATTTTTCTGGCTTTTCTGTTTTCATGTCAAACACCCAAGCCAGTTTTCAGGTGACTGCCCACCAGCAGCAGGGTTAGTTTTCCACTCTCCCACTTGCTCAACTTCACTCAGTTTATTCCCTTTTTCTGTAAGTTTATTTTATACTTGGTTCATTTTCAGTCAGTTATAGGGAACAATAACAAGTTGTAGAAAGCCTGGGGATAGTTACTAAATTGGATTTAATGTCTGTTTTATTTCCCTCTTGCAGAAGGATGGCTTAATTGGTTAAACAGATTTCAGAGTCAGTATACTTTACTCTAAGCTAACTACTACTTTTGTCCCTTCACAGTGAACCTAACTCATCCCTCCAAGAAAAACAGAACTTAATACTTCTTGTCCAGCTAAGACCATCATTTTGTTGTTGGAATTTTCTCATGTAGACATTTGTAGAGATTATTCCATTATGTGGCACTACTTTGGATTGTGTGGAAAATGAGAGAGAGATGAGTGCAAATGGAAAGCTTCCTTGTTGTTCATGCCACTCTGATGGGAAGATCTGTGAAGAATAAAATTTAATTTCTTTTAAATATTTTGGCCATTCGAACTTCATCTGCTCAGCTATATGCTCCCACTTTCTAAATTAACTGAGATTTTATTCATTTAGAGCATCAATAGCACTTTAGAGCACTGTGTAGAAAAAAGTTATGTTCATCTAAGGCAGTAGTAGTAGTTCTAGGTGTAAATACTTATGTAACCGTTAATTTTCAACGTTTAATGCTTTTAACGTTTTAAGTTTCTATTCAAATTAGGTGTGGTTTGGTTGCTGTGACAGAGGGGTAGAAGCTGTGTTTCTCTGGTGAAATGGAATATGGATGTACCTAATGACACAGTAGAGAATGTATTGACTAGTAATATTTTTCCTTAGACAAGCACCCCGTCTCTATGTATTTGCCTTATATTCTCATCACTTTTCCTATCAAATTTTTATTTTGAGCCCACGACATTCCTGTGAATTTTAAATTAATCCCATTTGGGGTTTTTCCAAACTATTTGGAAAAACAGGCTTAGAACAGTTGTGACTTACCCAAAGTAATGCAGTGCATCATGGGTAAAACTGAGACTAGACTCCAAATTTTGTGAATCCCAATCTAAAGTGTCATCTATTCAACTCTACTGCTCTGTTCTCATAGTGTCAGTCACGTAAGCAGATTTGATTGAAAAAGGCTAATGTCTAAAAGGGGTTAGTTCTTAAATTTCTTAGCCCTTATAGATGAGACTTTCCCCTTCAGTTTTAAGGAGCCAAAAATTACCATCTTCATGTTTTCCTACCTTGTCAAAGGCTTAGCCTAATCCATTCTAGTAATTAACAATAAAAAATGTTTTTGGTATATTTTGTTTTTGATATTACCTTCACTTTGAAATATTTACCTCCTTACTCTCCTACCCAGTGACTCATGCTTTATTATAAAAAATAAAAAAGGGGGGGCAGCTAGGTGGCGCAGTGAATAAAGCACCGGCCCTGGATTCAGGAGGACCTGAGTTCAAATCCAGCCTCAGACACTTGACACTTACTAGCTGTGTGACCCTGGGCAAGTCACTTAACCCTCACTGGCCCTGCAAAACAAAATATAAATAAATAAATTAATTAAAATTTAAAAAGTAAAAATAAAAAAGGAAGAGGGGGGAAAAGAATTCAGCAAAATTAAGACATATCAATGACCTCTGACAGTGTATGCAATATTCTACATTCATAGTCCTTCTCCCCCCTTACAAAGAAGGGAGGGTGGGGCATTTATTTTCTCAGTTCTTCTCCAGCACTGAATTTGGTTATTATAATTAGATAAAATTTAGCTTCCTTTGTTGGTCTTTCCATTTACATTGTTGTAGGAAATGTGTATATCATTTTTTTTGGTTTTCTTTTATTCACTCAGTATCAATTCATAAATCCTTAAGGTGATGTGATGATTCTTTTGGTCAGACCTACAAATTTTACTGATTAAAGTAAATAGAAAGCAATAATTACAGTGCTAACATTTTAAAGTTACCAAGCCTTCCTTATTTGTTCCTTTGTAATAAAATATGGCATTAGACACTAGACTTGTACATAACATTGTTTGATCAAGATTTTAAAAATACTGCTTGTAAAGTAAAAGGGCAAAAAATAATAATCTTTATTTTCATTTTCTTCAATTTTTAAAAGAAGAAATTCCATGTGATTTAACATCTTATTCATTCCTTTCCTATTACTGCAAATGATTTCCACTGTGCTGAGTTATTTCTCTTTCTTTTATAACTAAAGAAAAATAAGATTTATTGTGCTGTTATATCTTATCTAGAGTAGGATGCATTCAGGTTGAGGCAGCTCATCTAGCCTCAGTCACTTACTAGTTAACATTTTGTAAGTATGTGTGTATACATACAACACATGTATATATTATATATGTACACATATATATGTATAATTATTATAAATGAAACTGAGTGATCCTTAAGTCTAAATTTGCTAGCACATAGTATTATGGTGATGATAAACAAGGGATGTGATAGAAAAAGAAAAGAGGTAAAAATTACCCAATGCATTCATGCTCTTTGTGTGCATATGAATTGATTTGGAAACTAATTGACTTGCTAGTAATATTTCATTAGGAGTTGTGAAAATTTTCAGAATGAAGTTATTTTGGAGCATCAATGGCAGTTAAGATGAAGAATATAGCTATCTATCAGATTGTAAAATATCCTATATAGCTTGAAGCTTAACAATACCATGTGAAGAGCTTGGACAGGAGATTTGCTGCTAATTTCTCCTATGACCCTGGGCAAGCCACTTAAACTCTCTGGGCATTGATTTTCACACCTGTAAATTGAGAAGGTTGGAGTGGGTCTATTTTAAGTCAGTAGCATACGTCTTACTGATCCTGTTTCCCCTATGACTTTTTCTTTAGATTACCGAAGTGGCCTTGGAATACAACAACTGTAATAAAAGTCAGGTAGTTGAACAACTACTTCAACACCTGAGACACGTGGATTCATCAACATTGGATTCTCTGGTATCCAACCCCCCAATCCAACTGGCAGAAGCATCTTCAATAACTGAGTCCCCATGCTGCAATACTGTGGTGCTTCCTCAGTGGCATTCCATCTCAAGAACCCACAATGTCTGTGAGCTTTGTGTCAACCAGTCAGTTGGGATTAAGCCAAGTAAAGTCAATGTGCCACAGTGCAGTTTTTTTGAGATAGCAGCAGCTTTGGACTCATTCTACCTCAAGGAACACACCTTCTATCAAGTTACATCAGATAGCATAGAATGCAGCAATTTTTTAAGTTTCTATAGTCCTTTTAGCTACTACACTGCATGTTGCAGGACCATGAATAGGGGCTTGACTAATTCTGAAGAGGATATCTTTCAGTCCCCTACCATTGCATTTTCTTCCCATGAGAAGAAATGCGAGGTTGATAACCCAAGTTCTGTTCCTCACATTGAGGAGAACATCCCTCTCTTTCCTGATGTTGATATTAATAGCACAAGTATCACAGGCCTGAGCTGCAGGACCAACAAGACCTTGAACCTTTACCTATTGGATTCAAATTTGTTCTGGTTGTATGCAGAAAGACTGGGTGCATCAAGTTCCACTCAGGTTAAAGAGTTTGCCGCTATCGTTGATGTAAAAGAAGAATCTCATTATATCTTGGACCCCAAACAAGCTCTTGTAAAGCCCACTCTAGGTACTGTAGGTAGTTTTGCTTCTGCAAATATTATATATAATGATAACTCCTGAATTAGAGGTGCCTTCTTAATGTTGTTGGTAATAGGTAATATACTGACTTAAATCTGTTGTGCTAATAATGTTGGTTAAAAGGATGCTGTCAGTCTTTATGTAACTTTTCGGTTTTATTTTTTTTTACCTGTAGTATGTTGTCTTTCTAAATGACTAAATTAGATTAATACCTGGATGATAGGATTTAGTATTGATGTTAGAGATATTACAGGTCTTATAGTCCAGACCCTTCTTTTAATGATGGGAAACAAATCCAGAGATATTAAGTGACATGCCCATAGTCATGGAAAGCCAAGGTTTGAGGCCAGGCTAATCTGAGGCCTAATCCAGTGTTGTTTCCATTGTTCTATAGTGCTTTCTGGCCCCCAATTTCTGGACCTATTTGTTACCAATGTTTTGTTAAAAATCAAACCAATACATTTTCAGTGATTTTGAAGGAAGGTTTTGTGAAAATATTTCTAAAATTATATCCAGTGGGAAGAGAATACCTTCATGAATTAAGAGATACCAAGGTATTTGACTGGCAAAATAAACAGAACCTGTTTTGGTGGGTATATCTCAGATAAATGAGAAATGTCACCATCTACATCAACCTCATTCCTCAAAAGAATAACATAAGTACTTTGAGGTTATTTTTTATCTCCCTTTGGCCCAAAAATTCAATTTCCAACAGTCCATATCAATATGCCTGTTTTGACCAGTTGCTAAGTTTATATCATCGCATTGGAGATATTTTCTTGGTATTAAGTACCCACATCACAAGAATAAACTATTCTCCTGGCAAGCAGACAAACAAATAACAGTCATCCTTTTCAAAGAACTTAAAAAAGAAGAAATACTTAAACCTAGCTTGTCTCTGGCAACAGTGAATTCTTCAGGCCCTGTGAATAGGACATCATTATTACTAATTTTCAAACCTATGAGTTTCAAAACTACGTTAATTCAGCTTTATAGGAAACAGGAAAATCAAGTTTTGTTTTTGTTTTTTTGTGGAGTTTTTTGCAGGGCAATGGGGGTTAAGTGACTTGCCCAGGGTCACACAGCTAGTAAGTGTCAAGTGTCTGAGGCCGGATTTGAACCCAGGTACTCCTGAATCCAGGGCCGGTGCTTTATCCACTGCACCACCTAGCCACCCCCAAAAATCAACTTTTTCCCCTGAATAGACAGGAATTCGTTAAAGAAAACTTTTAAAGTTTGGTATTCAAGTGTTAGAAAAATTAAATTAAAATTAAGCCCTCTTCCCCCACAGAGTATCCATTTATAGTAATTTTCTTTAGGCATGTTCAAGACAAGGTATATATGTTGAACTTCTTTCTAAGCAAAATATAGTTTACATGCATTTAGGAATCTACTTAAAGAAACCCTATAATCAAATACTTTGTAAAGGGCTTAAAATCCATTAGTAATGAAAATAGTTATCCACTAATTAATGTTTTCTAAAATATGTTGGCATATGAGGTTTTATTAGAGTAAGGAACACCCATATATTTTTAAGAATAAGGTGGTTTGGGGCAGCTAGGTGGCGCAGTGGATAGAGCACTGGCCCTGGAATCAGGAAGGACCTGAGTTCAAATCCAGTCTCAGACACTTAAAACTTAAGCTGTGTGACCCTGGGCAAGTCACTTAACCCCAATTGCCTCACTAAAGAAGAAGAAGAAGAAAATGAAGAGGAAGAAGGAGGAAGAAGAATAACGTGGTTTAAAAAATGTTTCCCGGGGCAGCTAGGTGGCACAGTGGATAGAGCACTGGCCCTGGATTCAGGAGGACCTGAGTTCAAATTTGGCCTCAGACACTTGACACTTACTAGCTGTGTGACCCTGGGCAAGTCACTTAATCCCAATTGCCTCACCAAAAAAAACCCCCAAAACCACACACACACACACACACACACACAAAATGTTTCCCACAAAATGGTGTTCATTTATTCAATGAGATGATAATGTGCTAACTTTGAAACAGGTTTTTGGACAGAATCCTTAGCCTGTTGCTTCTTTTTTTTCTTGCATCCAACCTAAACCTGCCAGGTGATTGCTGACTCAACATTGTTGACAAAAATCAGTAGTGAATTATGGGAAGTCACCTATTGCACAACAACAGTATTACATACTCAGAGAAGTTATTTGGGACTTGTAGAATTTGTGTTTCATTCAGATTAAAGTGATCCTCTTTTTTGTTTAAGTATAGTCATTCAGTTTCTGGTAAACTAATCTATGGAGTATTCATTCTTTGGTCTTCATCTTCTTCCTCCTATAGCTTGCTTTTGGATATTTTCACCAGAATATCCAGCAAAATGGATATTTGACTCTCAAAATGAAGGAGAATATTGTAAATAGGAGAAAAAGATGTGAATCTGCTGCTACATTGTAGCAAAACAATATTAAATGATGAGTTAATAGGGTGGCTACTATTAACTAAACTTAGGCTTTTGAATACTTGTGATTTCATTTACCCATTTTATTTTTGAATCCTGTTTCAGTAAGCCATAGGCTAGGGAGGGGGGAAAAAGTCCCTTACTTTAAAAAAACAATTAACCCTCAAAAGCCATGACTAGAATGCTTGATTTTATTCATTGTCATTGGAATGCATTTGAAAGTCATTGTATTGTAGCTTGACATCTCTTAGAGATTGTGCTATTTTAGAAATTCTTTTATGCAACCCCACTTTTGAATTTGCGGATTGGCCCTATTAAGAAAATGGCAAAATTTCTACTTGAAATGGACAATTTATGATATTATGGAAAGTGACCATAATATTGTGCTACCCGGTAAGCTTGGTATAATTCATTCAAGATTACTTTGTGAATTTTCAGGGTGGGATAGTTTTAAAATATAAGCCTAGAAATATATTTCAAAAATTCATTTTCTTTAATGTAAACATTAAAATAGACCAGCTACTGATATGCAAACTGTGAAAGAGAATAATCTTGTTGTTTCTTTTTATAGAGTCTTTTATTCAGAATTTCAGCGTTCTCTACAGTCCATTGAAAAGGCACCTTATTGGAAGCAACACTATCCATTTTCCTTCTCAGCACCTAATCTCTGAAGTAACAACTGACACCTTTTGGGAAGTAGTCCTTAGGAAAAAGGTATTTTCTGTGAAAAAGCAAATCAAGCCTCCTTTCCCATTACAAAAAGTTTTCCTCTCAAAATACCTTTGTGTGAATGAGTGGTGTTTAGCTTTTGAACATAAAACAGCTGTTAGTATGATATCTCTTTATTGAACCCAGTGACTTTTTTTTTAAGTGCAGCATTAATTTTCTGTTTTCTCTTCTATTGATCTCCATAAAAAATAGAAATTACTTCATTTTCCCCAAAGGTTGAGATGTCTGATTTGGGATGACTTCATGAAGGAGCTATGGTCTGTATGTCTTTGGTTTTAGTAAATTCTGTATTTCCTTTTCTTAGGATGTTTTGTTGCTGTATTACACACGTTGGTGTGGGTTCTGTGCATCTCTCAATCATGTTTTCATCCAGCTTTCTCGTCTCCTGCCTCCAGATAAATTCACTGTGGCCAGGTAAATAAAATAAACCTATTTCCCACCCATGTGCTTTGCTAGTATGCCTCTTGAGTTTTCCTTTTCAATGTTTGTATATTAAGTTGTAGATTCTGTTCATTTTCCACTAAGTTTATGCTAACTTATCTATTTAACTGTAGTTCTGAGTACAAATTTATTGTCACCAAGGTTATTATAACAAAATATGCTTGGTTTCTAATACTGTACATTTATGTGTCACTTTACCATATTGTTTAATGTATTTAGGAAAAAAAATCCAATTTGGACAGATCAGTTCCAAGTTATCCACCCTGCCATATTGTAAACATCATGAGGGCATGAACCAGGACCTTTGTAGTTCCCCCAGCACCTAGTATAGTGCTTTGCACATAGTAGGTGCTTAATAATGGTTATTATGAACTAATGAATAAACATCAAAGGGATTGAAAAGAAGCTTTGCTAACATATAATACCCTAGTTTACCTTTTAAAAACAAAAGATAGCTTGAACATTTTATTCTCTGTTAAATTAGGAATACATCATTTAGTTTATATTATTTTGCAGATCTTGACCCCCTTTTTAAAATGATATACTTTTAGACTAAAATGTGAGGCCCATTTCTATTTAATATACTTTATAAAACTTATGGAGATGCTACCTCAAAAATTTTGCTGTGTATGCACTGTGGAAACTAATGGACTAAAAAGCTTGTCTTTACAAAAGGAAGGCACTTTTTGGATTTTTCTTGATGTGCTGTCCCTGTTGCATTTACTTCATTTATTCACCAAATACCTGTGAACTATCTGGTACATGCATAGCTCTGTCATGAATACAAATAAGCTTAGTTCAAGATTGTGTGGTTTTGGTGGTATGGATACCACCAAATTACTACCAGATACTACCAGAGCCTACTTCAGCTCATCATCAGATCTACTAGACAATCTCTTAGGGTTTTTGTGACTGAAAATGACATTATTCTGCAGTTAAACTGGTGTAAAGCACGTCTCCAAATTCACTAGGCTTGCCTTAAATGGAAGATGTGGAACATATCACCAGGGCCATCTACAAAGCCTTTTAGCTTGGTAAAGAACCTGCCAGAAGTTGATAATGGTCTTTTTATATGCCACAAGAAAGCATTAAGTGGGACAAAAAAAGGACAAAAAGGACAGTTCTATTTAATTACGTTAAAGAACATTTTAAATGCTTTAGTAATAATGAGAGCTAGCATTTACAGCTAACTACATTTGGCAGCTAGGTGGCGCAGTGGATAGCATGCAGGGCCTGGAGTCAGGAAGACTTATCTTCTTGTGCTCAAATCTGGCTTCAGACACTTAACTAGCTGTGTCACACAGGGCAAGTCACTTAACCCTGTTTGCCTCAGTTTCTTCATCTGGAAAATGAGCTGGAGAAGGAAATGGCAAACCATTTTGGTATCTTTGCCAAGAAAAACCCAAATGGCATCATTTTAGACAAGACTGAAAACAACTGAACAAAAGCATTTACTTAGTGATTTTTCCATGTCTGTTTTCACCTTGACCTTTAGTTCCAAATTAATTTCTTTATAAGAAAATGAATCTGGAAATAACTGATAAAGAAATGATTTTGCCATCCTATTTAGATTTATCAAGTATATTGTAATTTTGCTTTCTAGATTTCCTTAAATTGCTAAATTACACTATTTTAGAGGTATTTAATGTGGCAGAATATTGTGCCAGATCATACCAAGTGGATGATCTACTTTATAGGTTTAAGAAAAGCCTTGATGTAAGTTCATCTACACTTATGTAGCAATAGGATCCTTCCTAAATTAGGTTTTTATGGACACGCAATAGTAACAACTGATCCTAAAGTATTATTGCCTAACTTGTATCTAGTTGTATTCTCACTCAGAAGGATCTGGCACAGCCTTTTTAATTTTCCATATTCTTAAGGCATGTTAGGTGCTTTTTGTTGTCTTTTTTTTTCTGTTCTTTCATTATTTTCCTATTCTGTTTCCCCTTCTCTTATCACTAACAGGATTGATATAGCTCAGAATGATCTTCCCTGGGAATTTATGGTTGACCATCTCCCTACCATTTTGTTTTTTCCATGCAACAGGTAATTTTGGATTTTTTTTTTATTACTTAGGGGTGACTTGTTTGGTGTAGTCTAAAAATTGAATGTCAAGATACTTTTGAAGAAGTTAAATGAATAGCAATAAATAGTTTTTATGACTGTTTATGTAGATATGGTGGTATTCATAAAATACACCTTAGAAAAAAACAGGAATTGAGCTAAAATCTCATCTTTTGAGCGCGCGCGCGTGTGTGTGTGTGTGTGTGTGTGTGTGTGTGTGTGTGTGTGTGTGTGTGTGTAGTTAAAACAACTCATTTTTTCATACTTTCATGGCAATGTTAGGAAGTTAAGATACAAAAATTATAATTTTATATGCACAGTCTCTGCAGTTATAAATTAAAAATTTATCTGTATTTGAATAGTCCATTTTCTCCAAATGTACCTGGGCTTTTCAATGTGCTTCCATATTGAAGTTGTTAATCCTGGTTTTGTGACATTGCCCTATGTGGGATAGTAATAAGACCCTAAAAGAAACAGCTTGATTCCATTGTGGAGTTTCAAGGAAGGGAATCTTTGAAGGGAAAGCAGTAAACACATCTTACAGAATTAGCAAATGTCAATATAGTGTGGCTCATGTAAAGACTAGTTGAACCAACAGTCTCTTACTCTTTCCTACTCTTATTGTTGTTTTTATAAGTTATAAGCATTTTAGTGTAAATTAGTAGTCTTGTATATGGAGTCAAATTACAGGGCAGCATTTTATTTGTAGAATAAAGATAGTGTTATTTTGGGTCAGATGTGCTAGTGAAACTCACATGTGTGAACCATTATAATTTCCTGTGCTCTTAATGTAGTAGTAGAAGTGGTTATCTCAGCTATTCTCATCCTAATATTTTCAAACATAGCAAAGTTATCATATTTTTGTAGAATCATTTCCTTGCTTTGCTCATGTACTTTTTTATTCTGAATCCTTCTGGGGGAGTTAAGCTCATCAGGATAAAATCTGCATAAAGTCACTTAAAGGAACTTCTGGAAAATATGTGAAAAGAACATTTCTTTCCAAGGAGTTTTTATATTGTGACCTATTCAAAATTAAAATGGTATTAACTGGAAAATCTTTCAGTAATTTGAATTGACCGGCTCTTATAGTGCTTTGCTACATACTAAAACTACATAAACATTTATTGGAATGAATGCATGAATGAATGAATGAATGAATGAATAAATAAATATGTAGAAAAACTAAGAAAAGAATTGTTTCGAACCTATGAGTCTGGAATAAATGGCTTTCAACTAAAGATCCTTTAATAAAATATTTATATAATATAAATCTCTAGTCATATAAATATTTTTGTCTGTAATAAGTGAATGTGAGAAGGCTGTCAAGTTCTTTTGCAAACCTAAAAAGTTTAATGTGGCAGAATGATTTTATTACAGTAATGGTCATAGGAGTTAGTTTTTTTTTTAATTCTCCTAAAGAAAACAAGTGAACCTTAATAATGATAAACTGATATAAGGAAATTCAAAATGAATGAGTTTATAACATTAATGAGGCAAGTGTACTTGTAGCTCTGGCTGTACTGGAGTTAAGGTTTCTCTCTCCTTAAACTTTGAATGAATATGATTCTTAAGCAGAAGATTGCACTTTTTTATGCTTTTTGAACATCCTTATTGTGACAATCATAAGTTATCACTTTAAATTGTTTTAAGGTTTACAAAAACTTAACATATTTTCTCTTCTCATTCTCCTGTGATCCTTGTGAAGTAGGTGCTATTATTATCCCCATTTTAAGAGATGAGGAAAGTGAAGCTGAGAAAGAAGTTAAGTGATTTGCCAAGGGTCACCTAGCCATTAAGTATCTGAGGCAGAATTTGAACTCAGCTTTTCCTTTCTCTAAGTTAAACACTCTGGGTTTACTCATTTCAGAAATTGTTTGCAGGTTTGCTTACTATTCCTCGAAGTGGGTATTTAGATAACATTAGTAAAGTCTCTTTCATATACAGCTTTATTCATTCTAGGAATGCATTAGGATGATATATGATAAATTTGTCAGTCTGAGATATACAGAGTCTTTTAGATGAAATTTCCGTGATGTTGGTTAGGCCTTATCACTCACTGCTTTCCTAGGAGAATGAATTAGCTTTAACAGGAAACTCAATGGGGGCCCGGGCAGGGTAGGGGTGGGAGTGGGGGGTCATTAGACTATATAGTAAATATGGCAGGAATGCCCTACTTTAAGAAAAACCTTTTTAAAGTCACACACTTACAAAAGAACTATAAGTGAATATCCTACTAATCTTTTAATAAATGCTATGCCAAATCCTTTTATAATGATGCCATTCATTTAAAAATTTATTTTACATACAACTCTTCAGGAATGCATTGGGCAAAGTGAGACAGTCCTTTTTGGCTTCTAATTTTTATTTATATAGTAGGCTGAAGAGTTTATCTTATATGATGTCTCCTTATGATGCATTGAATTTTTCATTTCTTGTGAGGTTGTTTTAATAGTAATTGGCATTTGACATTTCTTTAGGACCTTGTGTGAATATCATTTGATAAACAGTACAGTTTGGCTAGAACTAACAGTTTTATAGAGTGTGGATAACTTTTACAATGATTTGACTAATCAAAGTGCTGAAGTTAAATACATATTTATTAGAAATGGTGATTGGCAAAAAGGTCTAAAAAGGAACCTTCTAGCAAGTTTGTAGAAAATCTCAATGGAAAGGGAACTTTATTGGGTATGTCATTATTTATTTGCTATTCTAAAAAGAGAATAGCTTTACGACATCATGGTTTGTTTTAGCCCACTGAGACAAAGATAGCACTCACCTAGCACATTTTAAATGACAGAAGCTTGAGGCCCCAGCTGCCTTAACTAATACTTATTTGTATAATTGTTGCTTACTTTAGAGTTCTGAAGTATCATAGTCATCCCTCTGGGCAAATGATTTAACCACCTTTCAGAAAACATTATATTCTCGTCTACCAAAAGAGAATTGGGGATGAGATCAATAGATGTTAATGATTTTTAAAAGTAATGAATATGTCACAGTGGATAAAGCACTGGCCTTGGATTCAGGAGTACCCGAGTTTAAATCCAGCCTCAGACACTTGATACTTAACTAGCTGTGTGACCCTGGGCAAGTCACTTAACCCTCATTGCCCTGCAAAAAAAAAAAAAGTTAAAAGTAATGAATAGGGGCAGGTAGGTGGTGCGGTGGATAGAGCACTGGCCCTGGATTTAGGAGGACCTGAATTCAAATTCAACCTCAGACACTTGACACTTACTAGCTGTGTAACCCTGGGCAAGTCACTTAACCCCAATTGCCTCACCAAAAAAAAAGAAAGAAAGAAAGAAAGAAAGAAAAAGTAATGAATAGATCTCTTCATTCTCAGAATATGTGTGGTTGGAGCCAGAAGATTCTAAGGTGTAGACTTGAAAACTTGTAACACTGGTACTCCATGATTGGTCTAGAAAAAGAATGGGAAGTCTTTTCCTATTAAAGCTTTTCTGAGCTAACTTCTTGAGCAATTTATTTATTTATTTTTTTTAGTGAGGCAATTGGGGTTAAGTGACTTGCCCAGGGTCACACAGCTAATAAGTCTTGTGTCTGAGGCTGGATTTGAACTCAGGTACTCCTGACTCCAGGGCCAGTGCTCTATCCACTGCACCATCTAGCTGCCCCTTGAGCAATTTTTAAAAAACCTCCTAGCTTTATCTGAAACCATAAACTCCTCAGTTCCATTGGAAAGATAGAGTACCACACTTAATGGGTCATGTGCCTCGTGCTGCTTAAATGCATTTCTGAAAAGTTACATCTAAATCATTGTACTAGGAGAAATTTTTCTAAAAAGAATGCTGTAGCATCAAATAATCTTTTATTTTTTTAATTCTAATTTTCATATATTCAGTGCTCTTTTACTTTATCTAAAAAAAACCCAGTAGATTAATTACTGCATGATTCTGATCTTGCAGTATTTATGAACTGTTCAAGGATTGTCCTAAAGAGATCTGATTAACCACCAATCTCTCTATTCCAATGAAACAGTTTAGGCTTTTTAAGTCAAAGCCAACTGCACTAATTCCATTATTCATAGGAGCAAGATTATAAATATGTGGTGTATAGAAATGTCATAGAGTAGACACAGACATTTCAGAGAAAATTAAAATTGTTCTGTTGTATTAACTCACTGCTGTCTAGCAGCATCTGCAACCTTTATCATTAATAAATTGTATGCTTTGGTTTTGTAACCTATACAAACAACTTTGTTGGATAAGCTTATATCATAATTTTTTTGCTTATGTAATAATTAATAGCACAGTAGTCATGCTGTGGAGGGTCAGAACCTTAAGGATTCTTGCCCTCAGTTATCAAATGTCGACAAGAAAAAGAGTTAAGTTCCTTAAGTCATGTAAGTAAATTTATGTATGTCAGCTCTAACCCAAATACTTCCTTCTTTTCTAGGAAGGACATGAGTGTGAAGTTTCCTGAGGATTCTCCCATCACCCTTCCCAATCTGCTGAAGTTCATTTTGCATTATTCAGACCCTGTTTCTGTTGTTGGGAGCTCAGCTGACCCCCAAACCAAAGAACGTCTTCAGAATGAGGCAGTATTACAGAAAGGACACATATCCCACTTAGAGAAAGAGATCCATAAATTAAGAGCAGAAATCACTACTCTTCACCGGGCTCAAGCCCAAGTGGAATCCCAACTTTCAGATGCCAGGAGAGATAAACACAGACTGCAAAAGCAAAAACAAACACTGGAAAAGCAACATAGTGTTCTTCAGCTCCACAGTGAGCAGTTAGAGGCCCTCTATGAGCAGAAAACCAGAGAGCTGGAGGAGATGGCACTGAAGCTTCAAGAATTAGCAGATGCATCAGAAAACCTTTTAACTGAGAATGCTTTACTGAAAATACTGGTAGCAACAATGGAAGGAAAATTAGAAAATAAGGAAGAATCTGAAAAATCTAATACCCTGCAAGAGACACTTTC
This sequence comes from Dromiciops gliroides, assembly GCF_019393635.1. NCBI lineage: Eukaryota > Metazoa > Chordata > Mammalia > Microbiotheria > Microbiotheriidae > Dromiciops > Dromiciops gliroides. The sequence continues at coordinate 587,049,491 of NC_057861.1, forward strand.
TCATGAAACTGAACTCCAGTCACGAGACAACAGAAAACTTGCCACTAATATGAGTTCTCTTATGGCTTCTGAACAGAATAATGAAAATAGGACAGATTGATTTTTAAGATAATATGAAGAAATCAGACGGGACAGTTGTATACTGGGAAGATAATTTATGCAAATTTTATTGAAATTCATTGTAAATAAAAATTTTTCTCAGTGGTCTAGAAAATCAAAGTGAATGATCATTCAACTTGGGGAAACATTCCCTATATAGTTTATTGCACAAACTTGGTAGGTTTGAGACCAAAACAGTAGTACAGATCCTTGAGGATAAGAATCTGAAAAAACAAGTCTATATTTATGTGACAATAACAATTCTTGCATTTCCCCTATTATAGTTTTCTAATCATTCTTTGTCACCTGTTCAGCAAGTTTGAAGGTGATAAACCATTTAGAATTGCTCTGAGGGGTTAGTAAATCTTCAGACTATACAAGTGATTGAAGGGCTTAGAAGCTAAATATTTATTGATTGGTATGCTTGGTAAAAGCTGCTTTTTTGCTGGCCAGTTTTATTGATATTTTCATCTTAAACAGAGCTTCAATCTAGTAAGTAAGTAGTAATGCCACTATTCACCAAATATTGCCTGCCTTTAAGAAGTTTGATTTTAAAAAATAAAAAAGCAAAGTTAAAAGTTCTCCCTGGTGACCAAGTGGAAGAAAAAATATTTTCCTAAAATTTGGATAAACTGTATTTTAAAAATTATTAGCTCTATAAAAAGCCAGGCATGGTTCTAAAAAATAGGGCAGTTAAAAGAATATTTGATGATCTCAGCATACTCCATAAAATGCAAATGTGGCATTGCCTTTGGATTACTTTGCTGGCTACCTGAATCTAGGGACTGTTTTCCCTACAGAGCAAAATGATGGAAGTAGAGAGCTTCAGAAATTTTTCATGTCATTTAAGTAAATGGTTGTCCATCTTAGGATCTGCTTATCTTATCTTTAGGGTGTGCAACCCTCCCCCACCTCCAATCCCCCTTTTCCTTTCATCCTTGGGCTTGGACCTTGGTTCTCCTTTTAACTCCTTAGCTTTAAGCAGTCATTAGATTTGCACTTAATAATCGTCTCTCTAAACCTAGAGTATTTTCCAGCATCCCCAACTTGGGACCCTACGCGTGACTTTATTAACTACAATTTCACTGGTATCCCCAAAATGCCAGATAAAGCCTTTATGGTAAAGCAGGGGTTCTTAAACTAGGGACCATGAACTTTAAAAAAAAATTATTTTTATAATTGTATTTCTGTACAATTGGTTTCCTTTGTAATCTTATGTATTTTATCTTATCCATTTAAAAAGTTTCACCAGACTGCCACAGGAGGCCATGACAAACAAAAAAAGGTAAAGAATCCCTGCTGTAAAATCTAAATCTCTCCCTTCAAAACAATTTTAATAATAAGAAGGAATGATGGAAACCCATTTTAGTTTTGTTTTTTTTTAAACATTAATATTATTTGCTTAGTACATACTTAGCCTTCCCCACCACAGTTCTGTGCTCAGGTCACTTTCATGTTTTTGTTAGCTCAGTTCACATTGGCTAATGATTCTTACAAAATAAAGTTAGGCACTGATATCCTTCTAATCACTAATGCTTAAATTGACACTAACATGAAGATTCTCACTGTGCCTTGTTAGATCTATATTCTATTGCAAAATTCATACCAGTGTACGTAAAGTGACTTTATGGTTTTTCCTTTTTGCTTTTTGAGGTGAGACGCTGGCTAGATTGTGATTAAAGTCATTATTTTGAAAATACAAATCCTTACCTCCTAAACGTCATGAGCTATTCCTATAGTACTTGATAAGTATTAAACTGCATGTACACACACAAAAAGTGGTTTCTGAATGAACATTAGGCTGTTTGTCTATAGTTTACCACATGCTTGTTGAATGTTTTTGAAGCCTGATTAGAGAATTCCAGTCATGCTTTTACAGATTTGCTGAGGATGGTAAAATTCAATACCTATTAGTGGGACAGTAACTAGAAATTTTGTTTCTGAAAAGAAAAAAAAAGACTTAAGCCTCTTTTGCCATTCCCTTCCAGTTCAGAAAACATTCAATAGCGGGAAAAAGTCTGTTGCTGTCTATATTGTGACAGTTGGGTTTGTTTAGACTAAAGTAGATTTCATATATTCACATGTAAATCATAGCAATTACAGCAAGCTAGCACTAAGTAATGCCAGTTGTAGAGAAAAGACACTTCTATACTTTTAACATGCTTTAAAAAGACATAGGAAAAAACTGCTCTGCTGCTATAAATTAGCCTGGCAACCTTCTGGACTATCCCTGTGTACGTTACACATCCTTCACTGGCTCCCAGATAGTACAGCAGCTTCCTTGCAATAGTTATGCAGTTAATGTTAACAATATTCATAGTTAACAGCCTAATCTACCTAATAAAGGAGAGAGGCATGTTTCTTTTTTTTCTTTTCTTTCTTTCTTTTTTTTTTTTTTGGCCTATTGCTTCCTGCAATAGAAGCCAAATTCTAATAAGCATCATCTCTTGTTTTCTATAAAGTTACCCACAGGACTTAAAAACAACAGCTCTTTTCTATACATATTTACATCTGTGAATACTAACTAGCCAGCTGATGGCAACTTGGGCTTTCCACGATTAGAACTTTTTCCATGGTCATGGGACTCAGTCTTTAGTTCTGAGTTTACCATTACAATAACTTCAGACCAGCAGCTCCATGTGCTATATTATTTTTTTTTAAAAGGAAAAAAAAAACAAACAAGTGCTTCTGGTGCCTATTTACAGTTCACAGTTTTGTTAGCTAGTTCACATTACAGTAGTAGCTCCATCTAAAACAGGCTCAGCTAAACATTCAAGTAACAAAAATGCTTTGATTCCTTTTACACCAGCAGGGCCTGGTCCGTCCATTGCCTGCAATGGACAGTACCACCAGAAAGGTCAGCCAACTCCCAGGGCCAAGGAGTTTAGGTTCAGGACACAGGTCTCAGTGCATGCAATAACAAAACCCAACAAGACCATAATGTGAAATTTAAACTCAGTTCTTCTTAGAGAGCAGCATATCCAAATTGTTCTTCTCCAGTTCTTCTGCTGGTTGCACACAAGGTTTAGTACCCATGAGCATCTGTGCCAAGGGTTAGCTTAGCCATGGACTTCTGTGCCATTAGGAGTCAGTTTAGCTTTTCTCTCCACACAAGGACCTTTAGCCGAATACTGGACTAAAAGGAAGGGTTCTTTGGTTTCTCCATCACCCACAATGCTCTCTTCATCTTCTGATTGGCTGATACGCTGTAGGCGCAAGTAACACCAACAGCCAAGGATCAAGGCCCCCAGGGCTGCGATGGCAATGAGAATGACAATAACGGTAACCACTCCAGTGGTGGGGCTGTGGTCCATAATAGACATGGTCAGTTCTTTGGGACAGCTCACAAGTTACAATGGTGGTCCTACCACTTCTGTGGACTTAACGTGGTGCTGTCTGCATATGCATGTCCTGAAACAGAAAGCAAGATGTGAGTGAACAGAGCTACATTTGCATCCCATTAATTTCCAAATGGTAGCAAAAACTCTCTATAACAACTACCACTTAATTACTCCAGGATTCTTGGTTTGAGTCAAGCTTTATAAAGTAACTTAACCATTTCCTATTCTTGGCTATTCGTCCATAGTAGGCTGCCCTCACTGTGGGTATCAGATGAGTTGAGATTCTAGTCTTTAAATGACTGGATTTTTCACTCTAACCAAATGCCATTTCCCCCGCTTCACTCCTATCTTTTTAGTCTAAGGTGGAAAACCAGCTATTTGTCATTATAAACAAGAATGTTAGATCTACTTGGTAACTTAACCATCTTCAGCTAAATGACAGACCCTTAAAAACCAGATAAATGGAAAGTTCCAATAGTTGTATAAGTTTTCTGTGACTTAATGCAGCCTTGTAGATTTAATAAATGGAGATAGTGATGATTTTACATTAGACATAAATAAAACTTTGATTTAGTAGCATTTAATTTTAAAAAGAGAGAAGGTGAAACTTCTGCCTTTGGTCCTAAAATAAAACTACATGTAAAATTTTGTTTTTGCAGATCAGCCAACAAGTATCTGAGTGTCTGGTACAGGATACAACAGTAAAAAATATAGTAGCCTCCAACAAGGCACTTTTAGTCTGACTACAAACACTAGGCTTGCAAAGTCAAACGTTTATCGGACACAACTGTACACAATTGACCTGACACATTATCACATTTATAGTAACATAAGAGTAATATAAAACAGGATGGTAAGGAAAGGCTTCCAAAGGAGTGGGGCTAAGAACTTTGACTTTGAAAGATTGGTGGGCTTTGGATAAGCAAAAAGAAGATGAGAAAATTATAGCACAGGGAGTGACAATGTCTGAGAAGAAAAGATAATCAGCTTTACTAGAACAGAAGGTTCTTACTGGAGTATGGAAAATAGGTTTGGCAGAATTTTTTATGTGGTAGTGGATAGAGATCTGGGCTTACACCAGAAGAACTAAATTCAAAACCTCCTGATACTGTGTGACTCTGGGCAAGTCAATTAACTCTCTCTGAGCAAAGAGTTTTGTCTCCTAAGAATGAGGAAGTGAAAACATGGGTCCATTACCCATCCCCTTGTTTTTACTGTTGGAATGGAAGCAAGCTGGGAAGCAGTTTCCAATCATTCAACATGAAATTTCCCCTTAACCAGGAAGGAAAATTAACCAGAAGTAATCTGTTCTAGACCTTTGAGAAATCACAACCAAGAACAGCACAATCAATCAGTTGCTATTAAGTACCTTTCTATGTGCCTGGTTCATTGCTAAGTACTGAGAATAGAATCCTCCCCCCCCCCCCATGAAAGCCCCTTGCTTCAAAGAGCTTATAGTCTATCAGTTGAAATAACACATACAGGGGGCAGCTAGGTGGCACAGTGGATAGAGCACTGGCCCTGGAGTCAGGAATACCTGAGTTCAAATCTGGCCTCAGACACTTAACACTTACTAGTTGTGTGACCCTGGGCAAGTCACTTAACCCCAATTGCCCAGCAAAAAAAAAAAAAAGAAATAACACATACACATAATTAAGTACCAAAGTAAATACAAGTAATTTTCCAGAAGAGGATGTTAGAAATAAGGGAAAGCCTCATGTAGGAGATGACAACTAAGTTGAACTTTGAAGGAAGCTAGGTAGACTAGCAGGATGGAAAGCATTCAAGGGATCTATGTAATATTGTGTGTGAGGTTTAAGACAGCCAATTTTAGCTAGTCCTTAGTGAGCAAAGGGGCAGAAGTCTGAAAAAGTGGGCTAGCAACAAATGGTGACAGGCTATGGATGCTACAAAGGGATTTCTCTTTTATCTGTTTAGGTAAGAGAGAGCCCATGGAGTTTTTAGTCAAGAGTGACGTAGACCTGTGCTTTAGAAATACCACTTTGTGGGGCAGCTAGGTGGCACAGTGGATAGAGTACCGGCCCTGGATTCAGGAGGACTGGAGTTCAAATCCAGCCTCAGATACTTGAAATTCACTAGATGTGTGACCCTGGGCAAGTCACTTAACCCTCACTGCCCCTTGGTTCCCCGCCCCCACCCCCACCTCCCACCCCCGCAAAAAAAAACCCCACCAAAAACCAAAACAAAAAAACACTTTGGCAGCCATGTGGAGAATGGATTGGAGAGAAAGTGATGTGAGGATTAAACTAGGGTGGTGTCCGTGTGAGCAGAAAGAAGAGGATGCATTTGAGACAGATGCCATGAAGGTAGAATCAACAAGGCCTGGCAATTGATTAGATGGAGGAAAGAGTTGAAGATAATGAGTTACAGACCAGAGGTAACTAAGTCAGTAAGAAGTCAGGAAGAGGAATGTTTCTTGAAATAACAGCAAAAGTTGATATTTAAGGCTTAACTCCAAGGAACTCCTGCTGTAAGGTATTCAGTATTTTAATAAAATGATCTTCACATACCCCAAAAAAATCAAAGAAAAAGGAAAAAAAGGACCCATATGTACAAAAATATTTTAGCAGCTTTCTGCATAGTAGCCCCAAACGGGAAACTCTGGGGTGTTTGCCTACTAAGGAATGACTAAGCAAATTATCATCTGTAATGTTATACTATTACACCATAAGAAATGATGAAATGGACAGTTTTAGAGGAAACAGAATATTTGTATGACCCGTTGGAGAGTGAAGTGAGTAAAACAATTTATACAGTGACAACATCACAAAGAAAAACAACAATTACAAAGAAAAACAACTTTGAGAGACTTTAGGACTGTGATCAATGCAATGAAAAAATACAAGTACTAAGAACTGAATATGAAACATCCTACCTATCTCCTACCAGAGAGGTGATGGGTTTAAAATTCAGAACAAGCATGTTTTTTTAACAAGGCCAATGTGATAATTTGCTTTGATGGATTATGCATACTTGTTATGAGGATTTTATTTTCATTTTTTAACTGAGTTAACAGTGAGACAGAGGTAACAAGTGCTCATATAAATATTTAAAAAACAACCCCAAAAAATCATTTTCGTGTATATCATCCCCATTTGATCCTCACAACTACACTGAGGGGAAAAAAAAAAAGATTGTTGCAAAAGGAATGTCTAAACCACTTGCAAATTTAGGGCTTTTTAAAAAGCACTTAAAACAACTTGAGGGGGCAGCTAGGTGGTGCAGTGGATAAAGCACTGGCCCTGGATTCAGGAGGACCCGAGTTCAAATCCGGCCTCAGACACTTGACACTAACTGTGTGACCCTGGGCAAGTCATTTAACTCTCATTGCCCAGCAACACTGCCCCCCCCAAAAAAAAGTGGGGAAAAAAAAAGAACTTGAGCATTAATTAGAGCACAATGATCGTGTCTGGTATGTAGTACAATAATTAGCCAAGTATTTCTAAGTAGAGATTCTGTAGGATCAGCTTGAGGGAATAGTTGTTTTGTAATCAACATCATTTTAAGTAAAAAAAAAATACGCATAATTTTAAAAGAAAACAATTTTTAAAATGAATTCTAGGGGGCAGCTAGATGACACAGTGGATAGAGCACTGGCCCTGGAGTCAGGAGTACCTGAGTTCAAATCCGGCCTCAGACACTTAACACTTACTAGCTGTGTGACCCTGGGCAAGTCACTTAACCCCAATTGCCTCACTAAAAAAGAAAAAAAAATGAATTATACATGACAAAACTATAAAAACAGAATTGTAGTTCTTCACCTTTGAGAAAGGGGGCAGAAAAGGGCCTGGGATTTGGGAAGGCCAGAATTCAAGTTCTATCTCAATTGATTGATCACTAGTTATGTAATCCTAGGTCACAAATTTTAGGTCTAATTCTATCAAGGGAAATGGGATAATGGGGCTTACATTTCTCTAATGCCCTCAATATTTACAGTGGGCTTCCCCACAAGGACCCTGTGAAGGTAATCTGTGTGGTTTATTTAGTCCATTTTGCAGAGGGGAAACTGAGGCGGCGACTAGTCAAGGATGAGACAAGTGAGTATCTAAACTCAAGCTCAAACCTGATTCAGTCTGATGCTCTTTCCACACTATACCATACTGCCTTGATTTCCAACCTGCCACACGGGGTTGTTTTAAGCATCAAATGAGATAAGAAATATGAAAGCATGAGATAAATATAAGCTGGTGTTTCTTTACCAAGTGCCTAGGGCTATGGGATAATTGCTGCTTTCAAGGAACTCATTCTACTAGGGAAAAACAGTATGAAGACAGGTAGAAATAAGACATATTATTTAATAGTAGAGCGACATAATCTAGGAACACGAGGGAAAAAGTAGTAACAACTGTTGGGCTAGGGACATGGGAAAAGATGGCATCTGAACGGAGGCTTGGAGGAAGAAAAGGGAAATCCAAATGACAGATGAGAAGGGGATTGAAATGTTAAGTCAAACAGTGCAGTTTAACTAAAAATGTAATGAGCAGGAAAGGGAATAGGGATTGAGACCACACTGCAAAGCGCCTTCTATGCCAGGCTGAGGACTTGTATTAGTTCCTAGAAGCAACATGGGAACAAAGGAGGTTTTTGAGCAGGGAAACTCCATGCTTAGACGTAATATTAGGGAGGTTCCTTTTGTTGATGGTCCTTTGCTTTTCAAAGAGGACCAATGATATCACAGGTTGATGTCTTGACTCGTGAGTGAATCGGATTGGAGTGAGGCAGAGCTGCACTACGCATCAGCCTCACTCTTTCTTCCAGAGGCATTGAAGTCCACGGCAGGACAAAAGTCTTGGTAATGGCCCGGGATGCATCTTCACATGATGCCTGTGGCATCTTCAATGTCTGACCAAGCTCTAATGGCACCACAGCACCTGCTTCTGTTGCTTTCGTCGCCGTTGGAACAAATTGTTTTTATCCATCCATGCCACCAGAGAAGTCTTCACATGCTTCGGGTAGACACTCTCCCTCAACTCAATGAGGGGTTTGAGGCCTGTCAGTTACAACTTGTTTTGAGACTGTCTGCAGAGACAACTTACCAGGCTGGGGCAACTTGGCATGCTACAGGCTTCTTGGAGCCAGGGGTGAGAGTTGTGTGCCAGGTAGACACCAAAGGTGGACGAGCAGCTCTAAAAAGGACTCAGCGAGCCCTCACGCTAGAGCTGCTAGTCCTTCCCTAGCACCCCATACACCCTGCATTGAAGAAAGTTACTTTATGAGCTGCATGAAAGATGGACCACAGAGGGGCATGCTCTACTAACAAAAAAACTTGTTAATCATTTGATTCTATTCTTTTTTTGGGGGGGGGTGAGGCAATTGGGGTTAAGTGACTTGCCCAGGGTCACACAGCTAGTAAGTGTTAAGTGTCTGAGGTCAAATTTGAATTCAGGTCCTCCTGAATCCAGGGCCAGTGCTCTATCCACTGCACCACCTAGCTGCCCCCTATTTATTTGATGAGGAGTTAGTGGTGGTGGTATGTTTTCCCTTTCTCCCCTGCAAATTGGAGGAAGGCTTTCCATTTCCGCATCATTGTATATAATAATCCAAACACCATTTTAAAAGCATCCCCTAATCAAAGGCACTATGGATAACAAAGAAAAAAAAGGTTTACAAAAGCTACTATCCCTCAAGGTGCTCAGCTTGAGTGGGGTCCTTCCTAAAAGTATGATATCAGCTTAGAAGCAATAGAAGGAATTATGTAGGGGGAAAGTTTTGATGCTATTGATTTCCACAATTGTGGAGAGACCTAGTTTTGGAGGCAGGAAGACCTGGTACAGTCATTTTTCATTATAAAAAAGCTTACTTTCTTCTGTTTTGTCCTAAAATGTCCTTGACCCCTTTTTATTCCAGGGAATATGCCATCCTTCCCCTCCCCAAGCATTTATGGGTTCTGTCTGTATATTTCAAGCCCAAGGATTCTGAGGCCAAATTAGTTTTGGAAATGCTGAGCTGCATAAACCTTTCTGGGTAGCTGGTAACAATACTTACCACAAAAATCCAATTTGGAGCTCACTTAACTCCTCAAGTCAAAAGTATCAAGGGCATCAACTATTACACAACAGATAGGAGAGTATCTGTAGTCCATGAAGTTTAAGAAAAAATGGCCAAATTTAAATTAGAAATGAGGCAGGACTTCTCAAGGGGGGTTATCAAACAAGAGAATGGATAAGGGAGGGAAGTTATAGTCTTCTTCATCAATATTTGAAAGACCGGTGATTTCAGGGTAGGGTACTCTCTACCAAGACAATTTAATTTGCTTTAAAGTATAGAAAGAATAATAAGACACTGAACTAGGCAATAGGCATATATAGCCTGGGGGGAAAAGCCTCTGGAGTCAAAGAGCTTACAGTCTTTTGGAGGAAAGAAAGGAAGGAATACAATTTGTAAATAGGTAAGAAAAAATGATTAAAGGAGGGAGAGAGGGGCAGCTAGGTGGCACAGTGGATAAAGCACTGGCCCTAGATTCAAGAGGACCTGAGTTCAAATTTGGCCTCATACACTTGACACTTACTAGCTGTATGACCCTGGGCAAGTCACTTAACCCTCACTGCCCCACCAAAAAAAAAAAAAAGAGGGAGAGACCATTAGGGAGAGTGAGAAAAGAAGATGTCACATAAACAGAATCTTTACAGAAAATTCTTCCTTTGCCACCAGCTGCTCAACTTGGTTTCAACTCCATCATCATCTTCATCATGCTCCACCCAGGATAAACTCATTACCACCATCACGGAGATTGTTTCAGTTTTGCCATTCATGTTTCATCTGTAGCCTATTGTTTCAGCCTCTCTGACAGGAGGGCTGGATCGTAGAGCAAAAACAATCCTTTCATAGCCTCCCTTTATAGAAGGCTTAAGGGACAGCTAGGTGGTGCAGTGGATAAAGCACCAGCCCTGGATTCAGGAGTACCCGAGTTCGAATGTGACCTCAGACAGTAGACATTTACTAGCTGTGTGACCTTGGGCAAGTCACTTAACCCTCATTGCCCCACAAAAAATAAGTAAATAAATAAATAAATTGAAGGCTTAAAATCCCAGCCTTCATTTGCAACCAACTACTCTGCTTGGTGTCTCCCAACCTCTACCATTATCTTCATCCTGGGTACACAGCCTCTGGCACCCTTCTCCTCCCCCCCAACTTCTTTTTGTCTATGCTCTTCCCCCATTAGACTGTAAGCTCCTTGAAGTCAGGGGCTCTTTTTCATTTTCATGTTTGCATCCCCAGTGCTTGACATAGTGCCTGGTAAATAGCAGGCGCTTAATAAATGTCTACAGTATATGAGACGAAGGATTCTAAGAGGTGCAGGTGATGCAGGAGCACATTCTAGGCACAGAGGAAGGCCTGAGAGAAGGTTCAGAGCTGGGAGAGGGCAGTACTATTCAGAGGAACAGCAAACAGGCTAGTTTGGTTGTAATGGAGAATGCCTGAAAAGGAGTCACGGGCACTACATTTGGAAAGGTAAGCTTGAGCCAGCTTCTGAAAGACTTTAAGCGCCAAGCCAAGGAATTTGTGTTTTATTCTATTTTTTTAGAGATTTTTTTTTGGGGGGGGCAGGACAATGAAGGTTAAGTGACTTGCCCAGGGTCACACAGCTAGTAAGTGTCAAGTGTCTGAGACTGGTTTTGAATTCAGGTCCTCCTGAATCTAGGGCCTGTGCTTTATCCACTGCACCACCTAGCTGCCCCAGTGTTTTATTCTAGATGGAGCAGGGAACCACTGAAGATTCTCAAGCAGGGGGTGGAGTCAACATGTTCACACTTGCACTTTAGGAATATTTTTGTAGCAGTCTGGAAGATGGATTAGAGGAGAGAGACCAAAAGTAAAGACAGCGCTGTTGCTTTTGCAATAGTGTATATGGAAGGGGATAGCTGTGTGAGCTGAGAAAAGATGACAGACAGAAATTGTAGAGGCACAAGTAACAAGATTTTAAATGTGGTGGTGGGGGAGAACAATTCAGGGAACCTGGGTGTCTAAAAGGATGGTGGTGTCTTCAACAAAAGAATGAAAGGTTGGAAATTTGGAGGGAAGGAGGAGCAAGGTAAAATGCTGAATTTGAAACACCTATAAGACACCAAGAAGCCAGCTAGGAATGCAGAATTACAGTGCAGGAGAAAGATTAGAATTAGATATATAGATTTGACTATCAGACCAGCAAACTCATGGGACCTGACGAAATCACTAAAATGCAGGGGGCAGCTAGGTGGAGCAGTGGATAAATAACCGGTCCTGGATTCAGGAGGACCTGAGTTCAAATCTGGCCTCAGACACTTGACACTTACTAGCTGTGTGACCCTGGGCAAGTCACTTAACCCTCATTGCCCTGCCAAAAAAAAATCACTAAAAGGTGTAGAGTCAAGTCAGATCAAGTTAACAGGCATTTGTTAAAGCACCTACTATAAGCCAGGCACTGTACTAAGTGTTAATGATACCAAAAATGGCAAAAAGCACTTGTAGCTCTTCTAGGAACTCACCATCTCATGAGGGAGACAGCATGCCAACAGCTCCATACAAACAGGGTAGAGATGCAAGAACTCAGAGATTACTTTGCAGGGAAGGCACTATGATTAAGGAGAACTGAGAAAAGGTTCTTTGAAGAATGTGGAACTTTAGTTGAGACTAGAGGGAAGGCAGGACATGGAGATCAGGAGGTAGAGTTACAGGCATAGGGAACAGAGAGCCAGTTAAAACGCTTGGAGTTGGGTAATGCAGTGCTGTGTTCAAGGAAAAGGTTGAGACCCAATTTTTAGAGGACCCATGACTAAGGATCAGGACATGGAAAATGACTCATCAAAAGAAACAGACAGGCAGGAAGACCAGGAGGGAAGACTGAGTCACAGAAACAGAAGGAACATAGAGAATCCAAAAGGTTAATGGCAACAAGGATGAGGAATGAGAAGAGGTCTTTGGATCTGGAGAGCAGTTTCATTCACGTGCCACCATCTGACTGGTCAGAAGGTCTATTATAAAGAGTCGAGGAGTAGGAGGTGAGAAAAAGCAGGCAATGAACATATAGCTTTCCGTACAAGGGAAGCAAAACACAGGACAAAAGTTTGAGTGGGTCAAGTGAACATTTAAGGACAGAGAAGATACAGTCATGTGTCTTGGCAACAGAGAAGGTGCCACTGGATGAGGAGGGACTAAAAATGAGAGTCAGAAGAAGAGAGTCAGGGTAGTGTCAAGGCTCCTACGAGGTTAAAACAAGAGGCTGAAGGACACAAGGAGAAGGCTCATCACCCAGGAAGATCTGTGTTTTCACTGATCTAATGGTTCTCTCCCACAATCCTGATTGCAATCTATTACTGTCTACAGACGATAACATCCATTTCATTAATCGATGCAGCCAAAAAACAAAACACCCAAAGGGTAGCCAATCTAAAATCACCATAATGCAAAATCCAAGATGGCAACAACCAAAGTGGTGTAACAGCATGAGAGCAGATAGGGTATAAGAGCTTAAGTCAGCAATCTGAAGCAGCTGGTCATCATTCTGTAAACATTTATTGGGCCTTCTATGTGCCAGGTACTGTGCTAAGTTCTGAGGATGCAAAGAATAAATGAAATAAATAGTCCTCCCCACTCGAGGAGCTTATATTTTGGGGGGGAGGGGTGGCATTTTGTTAGACTAGCTCAGTTTGGCTAGAGTGTAGCTTGTCTGAAAGGAGATAATAGGAAATCAGTCTAGAAAGATATACTACAGGGCAGCTAGATGGCACAGTGGATAGAGCACCAGCCCTGGAGTCAGGAGTACCTGAGTTCAAATCCGGCCTCAGACACTTAACACTTACTAGCTGTGTGACCCTGGGCAAGTCACTTAACCCCTATTGCCTCACTAAAAAAAGATATACTACAGTCAGATAGTGAAAGACTTTAAATGGGCAAAGGAATCTACATTTTTTCAAATAAGCAATAGGAATCCACTGGAGTTTTTTGAAGTGGGCAGTGACATGGTCAGGCCTATCTACACTTTAGGAATACCACTATGGCAGCTGAGTGGAATATGAATTGAGATAGGTGAGAGTATGAAGGCCAGGGAGACTAATTCGGAGGTTCTCACAGGAGTCCAGGCAAGGGGTGATGAACGCCTCAACTGAGATAACAGCTATGAGCAGAGAGTCTGGATGATGTGGGATGTTTGCAAATAGGATTTGGCAACCAGTTAGATGAGGGGACTGGGGGTGAGGGTCATGGATGACTCTAAAGCTGACAAGAAGGATGTCTGGGATATCAACAAAAACAGAGAAGTTAGAAAGAGGGGCAGGTGTCCAGGGAAGATGAGTTCTGTTCTGGATATGTCGAATTTAAGATGCCTGTATGACAGCCAGTTGGAAAAGTCCAATAGGGATAGTGATAGATGACCTGAGCAAAGACTGGGTATATAGATCCAGGTATTGTCTACATGGTGATAAGTGAAGCCATGAGAACTGATGAGGTCAGTAAGAGGGTATAAATAAAACACTGAGAGGGCCTAGAATAGGGCCTTCGGGATTGCAGGGTAACATATATAATTCCAAAGGACCCGTGATGAATGCTATCCACTTCCAGAAAGGAACTGATGAACTCTGAATGCAAACTGAAGAGCACTTTTAAAATTTTTCTCTATTTTTCTTGCTTTTGTCTGTTTTCTTTTGCAATGTGGCTAATATAGAAATACATTTTGCATGACTTCACATATGATATTGATATCAAATTGCTTGCCTTCTCAAGGAGGGGGGAGTGGCAAGAGGGAGGGAGAGAAATTGGAACTCAAAATTTTTAAAAAATGAATGTTAAAATGTTTTTACGTGTAATTGGGTAATATTTAATGGAATAAATAAAAATATACATATAAAATGCTTGTTGTGTGAGTGATGAGGCCAAATTTCCACGTGGACCATGAGGAAGTTAGAGAACAACTTTCAACAGATCTGTCTTCTCACTTGTGACAGGCAATTCTCTGTGGGAATCCCTTTTGGAACCTCTGCTTCTACAGTCCAGATGACAGCTGGGTCTAGAAACTGAGATGTTCAACCAATCATTGGCTAAATGGCACTCGGGGCTCAGAACCTCACTGCTCTGTTCAGTTATCACCTCTGTCCTCTTTCCCCGGGTCGATGGCCCTAAACCTCACAAACACAGCTCTAGACCTGGAATGACTTAAGACTAAACACCAGGTGCTTTGGAATCCTGGGATAAGAAAGGAACACCAAAAGGACACCTCTCTGTGGAGTTAACATCAAACTATGCAGAACAGCTTTCTGCCGATCTGTAGAGAACATTTTCCCTAGTGTCTAACCCAAGTCCCTCCCCCAGTTCATTACCCAACTTCCTCTTATCTCTTTTTTGTTGTTGGCCCCAAAGCAACTATGTCTTCAACATTTCATGGCCCCAGTCTTTCTTCTCCTTGCTGGGCTCACAAAAGCAGGGCCAAGCCTTGCCTTTTTTTTTTTTTTTTAAAGTGAAGCAATTGGGGTTAAGTGACTTGCCCAGAGTCACACAGCTAGTAAGTGTTAAGTGTCTGAGGCCAAATTTGAACTCCAGGGCCGGTGCTCTATCCACTGTGCCACCTAGCTGCCCCCAAGCCTTGCTTTTAATACCATGGCAGGGCATGCTACCCACACCCCTGGAAAGAGAAGCAAGTTAAGCACCAGTCTGTTTCTATTTGGGAGGGAAATGGAGCATCCCTCCCAGAGCCGGCAGGAAATGGGAAATCAAACAATAGAAATAAGATCAGCAAGGACAAGGGAAAACCTGACCAAAACTGCCTCCAATTAAACCAATGTCTGCCATGTCACTAGCAAGCAGCTGAAAGATGCAGTCACCATCCAAGGAGCTGGGGCATGGGGGAGGGAAAGGAAGGGACTCGCTGGAGGAGAAGGAAGGAGGGTATTCAGCCAGGTTTATACTGGCTTCCCTGGAGCCAGGAATAATACAGGCTCAAGCAGGGTTCAGAATAGGCAGGCGGATTCTCATTACATCAATTCTCACTGTGGCCTCCAATTTGGAGGGACAGAAAGGGAGTCTCCCATCATCCTGTAGGGGGCTGGCAGGTGAAACTTTTGAAAAATTTGTCCTGGCCCATCTGACAACCCATAGCAGCTCAGTAAAGATAAAGTCCTTCAAAGCAGGGATGGATCCCTTTTCAGAATGTTTTAAAACACCTAAAATAAAATACAGTTTTCTCTTTCACATCTCGACTTTCCCCGTCCAAGTTTTGATATGTTGGTATAAGAAATTAAATGAAAATTTGAGGGAAGTTTTTCAGAAGCCAAAGACAACAGGAGAAGGCTGGCAGATAACACAGAAAAAGTGTCAAAACTCAGAAATGCATAAAATATATGTATAGCATGCTATAATATCTACCCAAATTTTACAGTAAGATATTGTAAACACCCCACTAAAAAAAGAAATAATTCAGATTTCTTCTCTGGTATGAAGGGAGGGCCAAAAAATTTTATATGAATTTTTCAGATCTCAGGGGTGTCACACCCCTAACTCCCTGGATGTAGAAGAGATAACTGTTCATAGATTACAAAAGAAAGCAATTATAATTAGTTGTACAGGGTGGGTCAAAACTCATGATGTTTTTATAACTTTTTGAAAATTGTTTTATTTTTTGCCACTTATGAAACTTGAGTTTTCACATGCAATGTAAATTCATTTCCTATATACATACATATACTGTATATGATGTTATGGCATTATAAATTAAAAACAAAAATAAAGGAGTTATTAAATATAAAAACCCCTTTAAGACTTTGGCCTACCCTGTAGTTATTAAAATATATATTTTTTAAAGTTCATGGATCCCAGGTTAAGAACTCCTGCTTTAAAGATTCTCTTTACTATCATGATGTGCACCTGGCAAAACTCAAGCAAGACAGGATGGAGACAAAGAGAGCTCAGATTTGTGCAAAAATGACCCTCTGCCTTCTAAAACCAGGTAAGCACACAGGGCAGACATTTGTAGCCCAATGCAGGTCCCAGCTGACTTTTGGTTCCCTCCTACCAGAGAGCTGGGAGTGGTTTCCAGAACCTCTCTGATTTCTTCTCTGGACAAGGTCCCCTTGCTAAGTGGGCCTGTCTGTACTGGACCCCTTAACTCAGGGAGTGAGACAGCCATTAGAACTGTGCCTTGTTCACCCAGGGTCCTGTCAATCTTTTGCTACAGAGCATCTTAAAAGAGGAAGAAGGGTGTGAGGAGCTAACAGCTAAGCAGCCTTTTGGCAAATGGCTTCTTGAAGAGGCTGCCTGAACTGCAGGCACAGGAACTAACTGCAGGCAAAGCTAATTGGAAAGCTCAATCAGCTGTTTCTCCCAAGAGACTGAGAGCACATGGCTTTCTGTGAGAAGAACCTCTGAAAAAACCCTGACCCTTCAGAATAAAGATAGGGGGTAGGGAGGGGAAAGGGAAGTTGCAGAAGCAGTCACACCGAGGTCAGAAAGCCATGGTGGGCAAGGTGGCTCACTCTAGACTTCTAAATGCCACAGAGCTTATCTCAAAGGCTTGCTGGGTTTCAGGTCCTATCTGCCATCACCTAAAAGCCAAGGTGACCTTTCTCCCACCAGAGCTTAGTTTTGGAGTCAGAAGATGTGGGTTCAAATCCTGGCTGTCACTTACTACCTGTGTGACTCTGGGTAAGTCTCTTCATCTCTCTGGGTCTCAGTTTCCTGATTTGTCAAGTTAAATTATATGGTCCCTAAGGCCACTTTCCCAATCTAAAAAAAAAAAAAATAGGTAGCTTTTTTTTTTAAATTTTTTTTTTGCAGGGCAATGAGGGTTAAGTGACTTGCCCAGGGTCACACAGCTAGTTAAGTTTCAAGTGTCTGAGGCTGGATTTGAACTCAGGTCCTCCTGAATCCAAGGCCAGTGCTTTATCCACTGCGCCACCTAGCTGCCCCAATAGGTAGCTTTTTAATAGCATTTTTAAGATTTGCAAAGTGCTTTATATGTGTTATCTCATTTGATCTTCACAGTAACCCTGTGAGGGAGGTTTTACAGATGAGGAAACTGAGATAGACAAGTCAAATGACTTGTCCAAGATTACAGTAACTAGTGTCTAACTGAACTCAGATTGTTCCTGTAATCTATGCTCTCTCTATGCTGTGGAGCTGCCTGAATTCCCCAATGGTGAAATGTATCAGAGGACTCTGGTGAAAATCCCAATTTAGCCACAGTGTGACATTAGGCAAGTTACTTTTACCTCAGAACCATAATTTTCTCATTCACAAAGCGAGGCTTTGCGCTGCATGACTACTCCAGGCCTCTTCCACCTCTAAATCTCTGCCCCTGACCCAGCTGTCACTTGGTTACTACAAAAACCCTCATGGGGGCAGCTAGGTGGCGCAGTGGATAAAGCACTGGCCCTGAATTCAGGAGTACCCGAGTTCAAATCCGGCCTCAGACACTTGACACTTACTAGCTGTGTGACCCTGGGCAAGTCACTTAACCCCCCTTGCCCTGCAAAAACAAAAACAAAAACCCTCATAGAAGAAAGACTGGCCTTCAGGCTGCAAAGAGTTCATGTGGGCCCTGGAAATTTGGGGCCTTTTTTACGGAGAAATTCCAGGGATCAGACCCTGAGAAACGGAAAACAAAACTCTACACACAGGCCTGCTCAGAAAAAGGCATTACAGATTCTGACTAAGGTTGCATTAACTACAAATCCTGGGGCAGCTAGGTGGCACAGTGGATAGAGTACCGGCCCTGGAGTCAGGAGGACCTGAGTTCAAATCCGACCTCAGACACTTGACACCTACTACCTGTGTGACCCTGGGCAAGTCACTTAACCCCAATTGCCTCACGAGGGAAAAAAAAAAAAAGAAAGAAAGAAAAAAACCCTACAAATCCTGCAGGATTCTCTTGATGGGTTGTGGGTTTTTTTTAAAACTGTGAAATGTGCTGCCCTCTACCCAGAAGTTGATCTTCGTGAGTTGCAAAGGAAAGAAACAGGATTGCATCTATTTAAAAAATGTGAACTTTTAGCACCCGAGCTATTTGCATATTGTTGTTTCCTTCCCCCACCCCTCCCATGAGAATGTGAGCTCCTTGAGAACAGGAACTAGGTTTGGGGTTCTTTTCCCCTTTCTTCACATCTCAAAGAGGTTAGCAAAGTACCCGGGCACTTAACTAAGCTGTTGGCATGCCAATAGGGGCTTGGGAATTTAAGGATAGTGGTAAAACTCACCACCACAAAGCTGGAACAGGAAAAGTTGAATCTTTAAGGAACCCTTGATCAGGTACTCTGTGTCTCTAATGCCTTACTTCAGAGATCAGGCACCTCCCTCTTGAATGAAGGGGGTAGTCCCACTTCCCAACAAGCTCAGGACTGAGCCTATTCTCTGTAACTATGAACTCAGGACACTATTCCAGCAGAGGGGGATCGATTGGGGCAGGGAGAGAGCCCTTTTGCTCTCGTGAATATCTTCCAAGTTTCCTGATACTTTGGAAGAAGATAGCAGATGTGGTGGAGAGGAAGAGAGCCCAAAAGACTGGAGGTCTAGCTCTGGTGGCTTCAAAGGCCTAGTCCAATCCCCTCACTTTACAGATAAAGAAACTGAGGCCCAGGTAGTTTAAGGGGCCAACATGACACTGAAATGTCATAGGTGGGACTGAAACACACATCTTCTCAATCCAGAGTCGGCACTCTTTCCCACCATACTGCACTACCTCCAAGTATTTGGGTGAAGGAACCCCTGGGCAAGGAAAAGAAACAAGTATCAAATACAGAGGGGTTTCGGATAAAGTGTCCCTCTTTTCCCACTAATCAATTGGGTATTGTTCTTTTTAGAATGTTAAACTGTAAGATCTTTGAGGGCAAGGACTAGCTTTTGCCTCTTTTTGTGTACCCCCCCCCAAGTGCCAGGCACATCTTGTTGTCATTTTCAGTCATCTCCAACTCTTTTTGTGACTCCATATGGGGTTTTCTTTGATTGGCAAAGATACTGGAGTAGTTTGCTATTTCTTTCTCCAGCTTATATTCCAGATGAAGAAACTGAGACAAAGGGGTTAAGTGACTTGTCCAGGGTCATACAGCTAGTAAATGTCTGAGGCCAAATTTGAATTCAGGTCTTCCTGTCTCCAAGGCCTGGCTCTCTATATCCCCCTGGGTGCCCTCCAGGTACATAGGAAGCACTTAATAAATGTTTATTAACTGACTGCACTGCAGTAGCTATCAGGGTCTCCCTTTTCCCATAGGAATGGAAACCCAAGAAAGTCCAGGTAGTTAGGATGTAGGTGCATACAGAACATCACCAAATTTCATGCCTGTAAGACTCTTCTACAATAAACCTACCCAATGCGTGGCTATTCAACCAATGCATGACCTTTAGTGATTCTTCCACAAAAAGAGCATTAAACTTTAAGTAAAGCATGTGACAATCTAGGTAAATCCTTTCTCTAAAGCAAGGGGCTATGGGCATGGAATATTTTATATATTTTCAAATAGTACTGATGTTGATTGGTTTTGCAAAATTATTACCTCTATCCCACGGTCCATTATACCCCATCTACACTCCATTAAAAGAATGGCTCAGGGGCTGCTAGGTGGCGCAGTAGATAAAGCACCAGCCCTGGATTCAGGAGGACCTGAGTTCAAATCCAACCTCAGACACTTGACACTTACTAGCTGTGTGACCCTGGGCAAGTCACTTAACCCTAACTCCCCCCTCCCCCCCAAAATGACTCAGAAATAAAGGTAATAGAAAAACAAAAGATATCCAGGAAAATAAGATACACAGAAACTATCTACAGTATTCCCCTGACCTACCAGGTCAAAATGTTTGGCATGACTTGTTCTGGGTCAAGCCATGCAGGCTCTCTGTAATTACCTTATCTTATGCTAGATGTTGGAGCCGTTAGGTGGAGCACGCCTGGAGCCAGGAAGACTCATCTTCCTGAGTTCAAATCCTGTCTCGTACATTTACTAGCTGTGTGACCCTGGGAAAGTCACAACCCCATCTACCTCAAATTTCTCATCTGGAAAATGAGCTGGAAGAGGAAATGGCAAACCACACCAGAATCTTTGCCAAGAAAACCCAAAATGTGGTCACAGTCATACATGACTGAACAACAATGCTAGATGTTGATTACCATCCCTGTAATAATATATTCTAGAATTCTGTCAGGATTCAAAGTCAAGCTCAAGGACTATAGTCTAAAATGCCTTTTTTTTTCCCTACCCTGCTCTTCTCTTCCCCCTCTTAAAAATTATGAAAAGGAGTTATGGCTTTATTTGTCAGTCTCTATGAAGGCCTTCTGAAGAATTTACCAAGTCAATTGGGATGGGGAACAGAGTTTTGCAAGTCTCACCACATCTATTACAGTAGTGAGGGTTAGATTCCCCACATAACCTGGGAAGGGACCAGCAACAATGGAAAAATATATGTTTATATTTACCCACTTCATATGATTGTTGTGAAGAATAGCTTTTATTAAAAACTACAGCAAAGTTCTTTATCTATGTGAGCTAATATTAAGATATCTAATAATATCTGTTCAAATTCCCCAGAGAAGCTATAGATCAGGTCACAACAACCAAGAGGGAAGGAAAGGAGGCTTCTTCAAGCCAGGCCAAGACTGTCATAGTTTATTATTCCCTTCTCACTTACCCTAGTAAATTCCTGCTTAGCCCCTTGCCCCTCAACCTCTCTCCCCCCTCCCAATGTTCAGGACTTCTGAGGGTTATAAACACTTAATGTCCTTTATCCTATCTCTTCCAAGGCTTTAGAACTGGAATTGATTTTGTTAGGAAATGGATCCCTAACTGTGAAACATATTTACATTGTGTCTGGGGGCTCCAAGAGATGGAATAACTCATCCCCAAAGGAAAAAATGCCTTGAAGGCCAATGAAAGAAATAACTAGGAGAAGAGGTAGATCCAGACACCTTTAAATCACATAACCTCTTCCATTAACATACACATGACTATTCCTTTCCCCAAGGAACAATCTTCTGGATGGGCCATGGTATCTCCAGTCACAAGCTGCATAACCAGTGAGTTTGCAATTCACACTGGATACACCAGCGAAGGGCCTTTCTCCTCATTATCCTCTCTGGCAGCTTTTTCCTCTCTCTCCCCTTGGTGCTAGTTCATTAGGATTAATCCCCAGGAGGGTTCCAGAATGCTATCAGAGGCTAAGTTCTGCAAATAGAACTCTCCATCCCGGGAGCTTCCACTGTCATTTTAACTTAGCTCAGTCCCCACCAACAGGGTACAGGCTTGCAGCAGGGATCCAGGTTTCTCTCTCCCCTACTCTTCCTCCTGGGTTCTTAAGGGGCAAGGTCAGCCACAGGACTGGGTCAGGCCACTGTAAGCAAGCCATTTGGGGCTGGTTTTGCATTAAGTAGTTCACTCATTCATCCACAGAGGGGGGTGGGAGTGGTGGGGGTGCTGGTGCAGATTTTACAGTGAATAATCAGGAATTATTGTTACGTTTTAGCACATTCCAAAAATCAGATGTAATTTACCTACAGATTTTTTGCATTCTTTGAATGCACAAGTCTGACAACAGTAGGAAGTACAGAGAAAGAGGCTATGCATCCCGTTTTCCCCTAGAAAGTCCACAAAGTAAGTAATATAAAACTGAACAGGGAAAGTTATACAGAGATCCTCAACTCCATCACCTGCCCTCTTCCTAACTTTCTTCCTTTGCCTCTTCAAACACTTAAATCTGTAACAGAATGGATGAGAGGTATGGTAGCAAAGAATCGTCCCTTAAGACTACCTAAATGGGACCACTCAGTCATCCAGGGGGCAGCTTGACAGCATTTGGCAGTTACTGATCTAACATATTGCATCCTAGGTTTATTTTTCCTCATAAAAGCCTTATTATTCTGTATTTTATATCTTTAAAGGCAACAAGGCACTTACAGGCTAGAAGACTGCTACTGGAATCTGGAAGACATGGATTCAAAGTCTGCGACATACTGGCTGTGGGATCAGGAGCAAGTCGCTTAGCCTTTCAGGGCTCCAAGCAGAGAGGCCAACCTGCATCACGGGTAGGGAGTTTCCACACCAGGAAAGGAGGCCCCTACTGCGGTGAAATCACGGGTCTGGACTCACCACCTCCTCTAACGCAAGGAAGACAAGGGAATATTATCTTAAGCTACAGCAAACACCTTCAAACTTTCTCTTTCAAGTCAGCTCGGTTCCATCCCCAAAAACGTAACCTGAGACTTCCCACGCCAGAGTCATCTAGTAAATAAGAAGGGACCTGAGAGACCCATTTCTGACCCTAAAGTGAGTGTGCTGGGCCCCTGGTGCAAATCATGCTCAAAATCAGCCCCACTCAGAAGACAGGGAAGACTTGCTCTCCGGCAGCACTTCCTAGCCCTACAAAGCAGCGAGCATCTCCTAGTGTCTCTCCTCCCACCAACCTCTCCAGGGCTCATCATGGGAGAAACAGCCACACGCTCCAATTCAGCCGCTCAAGAGCCAACACCTCCTAGTCAAGCCTAGTCTAAGGATGGGCTCCCAGCTGCCTCTCCCTCCGTCTCTCCCTCCCCAGGAGGTTTGGGGAATTTTCAAAGTGTCCCATTAAGCCTCGGGAGAGGAGGGGTGAGCGCTGCGAGGAGCCACTACATCGGGAGCAAAAAGCAAGGCGCGTTTCCAGAGGGAGCGCAGCCTCTGTAGGAAGGGGGCATCTCTACTTGGGGGGGGGGGGCGCAGAACCGAACCGCTGCGCTCCAAAGAAGGGAGGGCCGAGGAGCTTTGGAGAAGTCTCCGAGAAGAGACAAGAGGATGGGAAAGAGCTCCGCGACCTGCCTCAGCCGGTTCCTCCGCTCAAACCCAGAAGCGAGATGGAGTGGGGAATCGGCCCCACGGAGACGCCCCCCGCCCCTCCCAGCCCGCGCAGCCCCCAGCCCCCTGGAGTCGGCTTTGCAGCCAGCGGCGTCGCAGCTCCCTCCCCCCCGTCGCGGCCGCTTCCTTTGTCCCGATCTCTCTGCAGCGGGGCCCGGGGCCGTAGAAACAAAGAAGACCACCTCCACCCGCCGCGATCGCTTCTTGCGCCGCAGGCACCTACCCACCCTACCCCGCCCCCATCCTTTGCACCCGCTTCGGGAGAGAGGCGCTCTCCCAGCCCGGCATCCCGCGTCGCAGCCCCCAAGCCGAAGGTGCCTGACTCCCCTCGCCCCAGCCCGAGCCCGTCATTAGGCACGGTTCCTCGCCTCCCCCGTCCACCTCGTTAGTGCGCGCGCGGTTCTCCCCAAGCCTGGCACCCTGTGCCGCCCTTCGCCCCCCTCCCCCCTGCAAGGCTGTGCCCTGCCACCACTCCCCCTCGAGTCCCCGCCGCCGTACTCTCCGTGGGACAGCCGCCGGAGCCCCCCCGCCCCCCCCCGCCACTCGCGCGATGCGCTCACCATGGCGCTGCTTAGACGCGGCCACCCCAGTGCTACCTCCGCCCCGGTGGCTCAGTCCCAGCCGTGCACCATCCCGGGAGGGGCGGGAGGCTGGGCGGGGGGGTGAGAAAGGAGGGACAAAGCTGACCGAAAACTGCTCTGCGGCGATGAAGCCGCCCAGCGCCGCCTTATAGAGGGGGGAGGGGCGGGGCGGGGCTGGGGCGTCTGCCAATGGGAGCGCGGTGCCTGTGACCGACCGCCGGAGAAGCCCGGCTGGGATGGCGATACCGGGTTAGCCGGTCACGTGGGCTCCGGGAGAGACGGGGTCTGAACCCCTGAGATGGAGTGTGTGAGCTGGGGGCGGGAGGCGGAGCTGGGATAGAGCCGAGAAGCTGGGGCTGGGGCTGGGGCTGGGGCTGGGGGAGCTCTGGAGGGAGGAGGGGCTGGGGCTGCAGGAACAATAGAGGAAAGAATTTCTGGGGAAGAGGAGGAGGAGAAAAGGGGTGGTGCTAAAGGTGGGGGCAAGATGAGGAGGAGGGACAAAAGACGAAATTGGACATTTTACTGGCCCCGGGCAAGGGGAGGCGTGGCTGATTATCAGGTGGTTAGCATACACATACACATACGGTACGCGCATACCGTTTGTATATATCTATGCAGACCTTCCTAATAACAAATAACTGGGAGGATGGAGGGTCCCTCCCGACCTCAGGCAGAAAGACGGGAGGGACTGTCTGCTCTGTGAGACAAGCCAAAATCTCCCCGTCACCGGGCCCCTAGGCTGAGTAATATACTTAGTTCCCTCTCATCCCCTTCCACAAAGGGATTGATTTTCTCTTAGTTCTACCCTCCTCAGCCCTTACATGCCTCGTGGAGAAGGAGAGAGGGACAGAAACCACAGTGGAGGTCACTGCGGGGTACTGTGGAGACAGGGGTAAAGTGAGATGTGGAGGGCTTTCGTATTTTCAGAATTTATGCCTTCGTGAGGAGTAGTCAGAGCTTAATTACCCGGATAACAAGATAATCAGGTGAAATTTTTTAGGCAGACGGCCCCAAGTTCCTCTCACACTTCCCTCCCCAACACTTGATTCATGAGATGCTAACTAATGTCGGGTCTGCAGCTAGCTCAGTGCATGACCTTGGAAAAGTCACTTATCTTCCCTAGGGACGGTTTCCACATCTCTAAAATGAGAGTACTGGATTGGATGATCGCAAAGGCTCCTTCCTGCTTTGCCTTTCTCTATAAATCCCAATGACTCAACCTTTATGCTTGACAGTTCCTGCCAGGTAGTGCTATCATCCTTTGTTCTTCCCTTGAGGATTGTATCATGTGAAAGATTTCCAGGCGGTTTGGACGTAGTTCCACCAAGCTTTCAGCTTCTGAGTGACTGGTTTCTCATCCCATCCTCTAATATAGATGGGGAGAGGTGAGTGTTATATGCAAAAAAAGGTCGAAAGGAATCATTAGGGACAACTTCTTCATTCCACCTGGGAAGTGGGAGTCAGGAAAGAATAGAAACCCACTTCTTTTTAGAAACGAAGGTACCTCCCCTTTTGAGGGAATTAAAGGCTTTAAATGGGGCCTTCTTTTCTTCTGAAAGTAGATCTGTATGGGGATAGGTAGAGTACAACTGTCTGGTGTAATTCATCAGGGGCCGTAGAAAAGAAGGTGGATGTTGAAGGAAGAGGGGAGATAGTAGTTGTTTAGAGAAATATTTATTTCCCTTGTTTGGAGAGTATTAATTTAGTCTGGATTCTAGTGAAACAAAAGGTTCCCGAAAGCCATTTTCCTCATATTGTATCTAGACAAGCTGAATATCTTTCAAGGGACTGGTACTCCAGAACCTCCTCATGCCCAGTATGAAAAGGAAACCCTTGGAGCCCAGTATGGATGGAAATAAGAGAGAGGCCCCAGGGCTGAGGTATTGCAGAGCATAGTGGAGCGACCCTAGGCAAAACCTCAAATGGAAAAGAACCATGGGGAGATCAGGAATTTCTAAAGAGTCCCCAGCCAGAGGGAAGAAGGAGGTTGGGGCCCCCTTGGCTCTAAATATCTCAGAACTAAAAGCAGAAGGAGGAGACAGACAGAAAGAAGAGAGCTTTTCAAAAATGAGAGAACCTCTTATCTGCCACTCACAAGGGTTGAAAACCCCTCACCATGCGAAGCAACCACTGCAGTAGAAGTTTCTAACTCCCTCATATCTTCCAATAGAAATCGTTTTGGGGGAAATCATCATGGGAAGGCAAGAATAATTTGTACTTCAGAGGACTGTCAGGCAAGTATACCTTTTGTGAGAGAAGTGGTAGCAGAATGTGACATCCTTTTGCAGGCATGATCAGCGTCATAGGATTATAGATTTAAATGAAGTCATTGGATCCAACTCCTTTATCTTAACAGATGAAGAAACAGGAAAGAAGTTGGGACTTGCCCAAGGTAACACAGGTGACAGAGACAAGTTTCAAACCCAGACCTGGCTTCAGACCTATAGGAGTATAATTTTAAAGAAAAGAGTATAGTTCCATCTTTATTTCCTCTTCCAAAATAAATCTGTGCTTGTGTATTTTGGTTGGCTCCCTTTTGTTATAAGGGAAGTTTCTTTGGGAAAAGTGGAGTTAGAGGAAATTGACAGTAATAGTAAGGGGGGAAAGAGCATTAAGACAATTTTTTTAAAAAAGAAAGAAACTGCTTTTGAAAGCATGAGCAGGAAGGTCTGTGCATCTGGATTTCAGGGGAGTAGAAAGAGTAGAACTCTCCAGACTTGAACAAATCCCATAGTTAACTTCAAAGTCTTCCAATTTCCTTTTCACCCTGGATTCCCCCCTCTCCTCCCTCTGGAGCTCCAGGAAGGAACTGAAACAGGTTCTTCCCACAAAGCCAGTTCTGTTTAAAAAGGCTTCTGAAGCACAAAACTTCCCCCAGGGTTAGGCCTACACTGGACTCAATCCTTTGCAGAGCCTTTATTAGTGGTGTGAGCACTAAGGTGCAATGCTTGCTGGGAAGATTCGGACAAGCATGACACAGTCACAGAAATCTCAGGTTTTTAAGCTGATTGGGACTTTAAAAATCATTCAGCCTACTCCTCTTATTTTACAGATGGGGAAAATGAGGCCAAGAGGCTAGAAGGGACTTGCTCAAATCACATAACTAGTTAGTTAGCAGAGCTAGTACCATAACCCAAGCCTCCTGATGCTCTCCTTGATATAGGGGATTGCCAAAAGCTAAGGAACAGAAGGATAGATCGCTTTGGTTCAACATAGCCTGTATCTTCACAACAACCTCATGAGTCAGGTACTTTGGGTATTATTATCCACAGTTTACAGACGAGAAAACTGAGGCTCAGAGAGTTTAACTGAGTTATCCAGGGCCACACAGTTGCTAAGTAACAGAGTCAGCATTTGAACCCAAGTTTTCCTGATTTCCAATCTAGCGCTCTACCTATTATGAAATAAATCTTGGAGGAATAATTAGTGGCCCACAGGACCTGGGGAAGTCTCTAGTCTTAAGACGGGAAGGGAGGGGGCAGCTAGGTGGTAGAGTGGTAAAGCACCGGCCCTGGAGTCAGGAGTACCTGAGTTCAGATCTGGCTTCAGACATTTAACACTTACTAGCTGTGTGACCCTGGGCAAGTCACTTGACCCCCATAACCCTGCAAACAAAAACAAAAACAAAAAAAAAGATGGGAAGGGGAGGTGGGAATTACAACCTTCCCACACACACCATCCTGGTCCATAGGACCTCACCAACCTTCCTTTGTGGTTCATTGCTATTTCATACGGACTGAGCAAACCAGCCTCTGTACAAAGGAGACTCAGGATACGGTGTCTAGCCTCAGAGGCAGCCATATATGTATCCTCTATATAAGTGCTTATGTCATCAGCCTACAAATCTGCCATGCCTAAGTCAGTGAGCTTTTCAAAATGAGTGCCCAGGGGCAGCTAGGTGGTGCAGTGGATAAAGCACTGGCCCTGGATTTGGGAGGACCTGAGTTCAAATCTGGCCTCAGATACTTGACCCATACCAGCTGTGTGACCTTGGGCAAGTCACTTAACCCTCCTTGCCCCACAAAAATTAAAAAAAAAAAAAGCGAGTGCCCAGTGGTGTTTGCAAACTGACACACACACACAAAACCCATGTCCCTTGGGAAGCATTGGTCTCAGCTTCAGCTGGGGAAAGGGCAGCAGGTCCCCGAGTCCTTTGTTTCCAGCATTCTCCATTCTCAGCAAAGGGAAGCAATTACTTCCCCTTCCCTTCCCCCCTCCCAGTCCCTGGGGACCCTCACCTCTCCTGTCCTCCTCTTTATACTTTTGGCTTTACACACTGGGTCACACGCATCTGGCATTCGGTGGCCAGAGCAGCTCTGGCTGCCAAACACAGTCACGAGGTCCTGATGAGCTGACAGGAATCAGTCACCAGGTCTTAGGGAAAGGCTGCCAGGAGGCTGGAATCTAATAGAAAGAAAGGATTGAAGCTCTGCATTTCCAGTTATGTTAGGACAAGAAAAGGAAGGAAGATAGGGTGGGATAGGAGGGAGGATGCATTTGCCTCCTCCCCTATCTAGATTTCTATGGAGCTGTTGACCAAATGCTTTCTCCTGTAGTGCAGTGCAGGGAGAGAAAACTCATGAGCCAAGGGAAGAAGAAGAAAGAAAAAATTCAGCAGCCGTGGTATATGGGGTAGGGGCAGGGAGAAGTGAAAGTGGGGGTGGGGGAAGATGGTGCGGCTCAGGTTTGGCCAACTGAACACAAGGAGAATTGATTTCAGAGGGAGACTCCAAAAGGCAGGCTGGACCAATTCCCAGGAAGCCAGACTCTCTCCTGCTGTTCTCCACCATTCCACCCCCATCCCCCATTGGAAAAAGGACAAAAAGTACCAGTTATCCCTCCAAGTTTCATTTCATAATAGATAAAACACAGGAATTGAGATCTGGAGAACCTGAATTCAAATTCTAGCTCTGACACTTACTAGCTGTGTGACCCTGGGCAAGTAACTTCACTTTAATGAGCCTCAGTTTTCTTATCTGTAAAATGGGAATAATTATGCCTGAAAATATCTTCCACACAGGGTTGGTGTGAGGATCAAATGAAGTGATTGTATAAGGTACTTTGCAGATTTTTAAAGGTCTCTATTAATGTCCATCATGATATTTTCCTCACTTTTTTGGGACCTTTCCAGATACATTTCCTAATACTAACAATTTTTGTTCAGTCATGTCTCTTTGTGACCGTATCTGAGGTGTTCTTGGCCAAGATACTGGAGTGGTTTTCCATTGCCTTCTCCTAATCATTTTGCAGATGAGGAAATTGAGGCAAACAGTTAAATGACTTGCCCAGAGTCACACAGCTAATAAGGGTCTGAGGCCAGATTTGAACTCAGAGGTCTTCCTTACTCCTGGGCTGGTGTTCTATCTACTGCACCACCTAACTACTCTAATACTAATAATACTAGCTAGCATTTCTATACCACTTTAATGTTTGCAAAGTACATTACATATATTACATCATTTGATCCTCATAGCAACCTTAAGGTATAGGTGCTATTATTTCCCCTATTTGATGGATGAGGAATATGAAGTAGCACTTTAACTCATGTCCTCCTCTCCAAATCCAGTGCTTGGAGTACATTGTACCACCTAGCTGTCCTTTTCTTTTCTCCTTTTGAGGGAGCCTCCCCCAGTTTCTACTCCTAAGGGCCTAACTCTGCCTTAGGAAGCTTTTCCTCCTTAGCCTTCCTATTTGTCCTTGATAAGAAAGAGGTTCCTGGATACCAGTTATTTGGAGAAGATAAATCTCATTATGGCTCCCTGGATGTTGGAGTTCTCAACAGGTAGTTTCTTTTTTTGTTTGTTTGTTTTGTTTTGCGGGGAAATGAGAATTAAGTGACTTGCCTAGGGTCACACAGCTAGGAAGTGTCAATGTGGTGAGAATGAGGTCAGATTTGAACTCAGATCTTCCTGAATCCAGGGCCTGGTCTTTATCCACTGAGCCACCCAGCTGCCCCCTCTACAGGTAGTTTCTTTTTTTTTCTTTTTTTTTTTTTTGGTTGGGCAATGAGGGTTAAGTGACTTGCCCAAGGTCACACAGCTAGTAAGTGTCAAGTGTCTGAGGAGAGATTTGAACTCAGTTCCTCCTGACTCCAGGGCCGGTGCTGTATCCACTGCGCCACCTAGCTGCCTCTACAAGTAGTTTCTTAACAGAAAATTGGAGACAACTCCTGTTTTGTTCTAAGCAGGTCTGAGGTGGTCATATGGTTATGGGTCTGGGCTAGGGTTAGAGTTAGAGGTGTCTAGATAGAAAGAAATGGGAGCAGCTAGGTGGTGCAGTGAATAGAACACTAAGCTTGGAATCAGAAAGACTCATCTTCCTGAGTTTAAACCTGGCCTCAGACACTTAACTACCTATGTGACCTTGGGTAAGTCACTTAGCCCCGATTGTCTGTCCACCCCTCAAGAAAAGGAAAGAAATGGGAACTATGCTAGGTTCATTCTCACCACATTGTCTGCTTGATGCCTTCCTTTACAGAGGGCAGAAACTAGATTTTGGGGCTCCCTTCACTCTGCATCACTTCTCTGCTTGATTTCAACTCCATGAAACCAGATGCCCCCTACCCCTCCACCTTTCTTGTCTCTTTTTCTGTGTTGTTCTCTCCACTCATTAGATTGCAAGCTCCCAGAGGGCAGGGACTGGCTTTTTATTGATTATATCCCTACAGGGGGCAGCTAGATGGGGCAGTGTATAAAGCCCAGGCCCCGGAATCAAGAGTGACTCTGGGCAAGTCACTTAACCTTCATTGCCCCCACAAAAATAAATAAATAAATAAAAATTCTATCCCTACCAGTTAGCATACTGGCTGGCACATAGAAGGAACTTAATAAATGTGTATTAGATTGGAGTTGTTAAACTTGCTGAACTCCAGTCTCTCTGACCCTTTGGAGAATGTACTAGACCCCTCCCTGAAGGTAGCAGAGCACATCCATATGATACCAGGTCTAGGAACTCAGTCTGCTACTGTTCCTTCCTTCCCTCCTAACCTCACACGTATAAAACATGCTGCTTTAGCTAGGTGACACAGTGGATAAAGCACCGGCCCTAGATTCAGGAGGACCTAAGATCAAATCTGGCCTTAGACACTTGACACTTACTAGCTGTGTGACCCTGGATAAGTCACTTAACCCTCATTGCCCCACCAAAAAAAAAAACAACACACAAAAACAAAAAAACCAAAACATGTTGCCTTTCATGAAAGAAGATGAGCCACCATTGTTAATCAATTGTTCTTTTCTAGTAGACATGATGGATTCAGATTGAGTCATCCACACACTCTCATTCTGTCCCCCTCGTGATGAATGACACATATTTGTAACATTGTGGATGAATTAGAAGTCATCCCAGAGTCATAGGTAGAACAGAGCTTTTCTCTGTGCATAGAGATCAAATCTACTCAACCTTAGCCTCATTAACACGGGCTCCAGCCATTTTGTTCATTTCCAAGTAAAAATAATGATTGAGAACCATGCTTGATGATTCCCATCCAGATCTCCCCTCCTCCCACCCCCAACATGAGGCTTATCTGGGCTTCTTTTATGATGAGGAAGAGAAAGGAATGGGAATAGGAATAAGCATTTAAATAGCTCTTCCTCTGTGCCAAGCACTGTGCTAAGTGTTTTTTCTCATTTGATCCTCATGGCAACTCAGAAGTATCTGCTATTTTTTAATCCTGATTTGATAGTTAAGGAAACTGAGGCAAACAGAGGTTAAGTTACTTGCCCAGGATAACATAGATAGTAAGTATCTAAGGCTGGATGGGGACAGCATTCATTCATTCCTTCTGGAAAAGAGTGATTAGCCTCAATGGACTGAGATAATATAAAGATGAAGAGTAAAGTGAGCAGGACCAGGGGGATGCTATATACTATAACATCAGTATTATGGAAATGAACAATTGAAGACTTTTATAAATTGAGGGAGAATGGATTGAGCAGAATGAGATCAGTTTATACAATAACACCATCAAGACAGTTTTGAAAGGTGCAAGAACTATAATCAATACCGAGTTTACCCATTCTCCTCCAGTGGACAAGGGCCCTGTCA
Organism: Dromiciops gliroides; assembly: GCF_019393635.1. Lineage (NCBI taxonomy): Eukaryota > Metazoa > Chordata > Mammalia > Microbiotheria > Microbiotheriidae > Dromiciops > Dromiciops gliroides. The sequence goes on from NC_057861.1 coordinate 587,081,351, forward strand.
CCCTTCCTAGATGCTACAACAACTATCTACAATTCCAGAGGACCTATGACAAAACATACTGTTCACCTCCCGCAATGGGGTTTAGGGTACATACTGAGACATGCGTACACACATACATATATATTAGTTATATGCATGTGTGTATATATGCATATGTAAATGTATAACAAATGTGTATAATCAAGGGGTGTACGGGGTGTTCAGGAAGGACAAGCACCTCTGGTGTTCAGGGCTGCTTATCCACCTTTGATGTCTACCTGGGACCCCACTCTCACCTGTGGCTTCAAGAAGCTGTAGAGTGAGGAGCAGCCACACCCTAGTAAGACTGTCTCCCCAGACAGGCTAAACCAGATTGAGAATAACGACAAGCCTCAAACTCATTGGAGAGTTAGGGGATGTCCACCCCAAGCACATGAAGACTTCCCCTGGCAGAATGGTCAGATGAGAACAAAGTCCATGGAGGCAGCTGAGCAGACACTGTAGAGCACTTAGTGCTTGGTCAGATAATGCAGATGCCAAGGTCGTCCGGGCTATCTCTAGTTGTCTTGATTTTTATCCTGCCACTGGACTTCAATGACTCTGGAAGACAGAGTGAAGCTGATGACTTTGTTCGACTCTACCTCACTTAAATCCAATTCACCTGTGAGTCAAGACATCACTCATGATGTCACTGGTCCTCTTTGAAAATGAAGGACAAACGACAACAGGTATAATCAAGCAAAAGAAAATCTCTCATTGTTTCCATATAGTAGTAGTCGTAGGCCTCCACCAGTCACGGACAACCATGGATCAGCGCCTTGAAGAGCCACAGGCCACAGTGTGGCTGTGCAGTCCGATGTGGGAGCCACAGCTCCTGAGTGACTTATAACCGGTAACTGCCGCATCCCGTTTTGTATCTACCCCATAAGGAGTAGCTGGAGTATCCTCTCCAGGGATGTTTCCATATACACATACACATACACGTATGTACATCTATACTGTCTGTGTACATGTATGTCCATGTGTGCATTTGTGTATATATATATATATATGTATATATATGTATATATATATATGTATGTGTGTATATGTATATATGGAGGGGAGAGAGTATGTGTGTGAGAGATGTATACAGCCAATGAGGGATTTTGTTTTGCTTGATAATGCATATTACAATGGATAGAGCACCGGCCCTGGATTCAGGAGGACCTGAGTTCAAATCTAGCCTCAGACATTTGACACTTACTACACTTACTAGCTGTGTGACCCTGGGCAAGTCACTTAACCCTCATTGCCCTGCCCACCCCCCAAAAAAGATAATGCATACTACCAGAAATTTGTTTTTCTTTTTTTTATTTTTTCAGTGGTTCAGAAGAATGGGAGTTAGAGAAAATAGCCTTATATTACTTATTTTAAATATAGAGAATGGGGGTGGGGCAGGTGGCTACAGATGTGGAATGTTCCTTAAACTCTCATCATGTTATAATTTTTGTTTAATTTCACTTTGTTACAAAAGAACTCTTACATGGGGAGTAATCTGTAAATGTTTGTAATATTAAAAACAAAACAGCAATTAAAAATGAAATAATAAAATTAAAATTAAAAATTAAAAAATAAAGACACAAGGACAGTCTATTGGCTTAGACCATTACATTAGTAATGCCTGTTAAGGTCCTCATCTTTTGCCTTCCTGTCCCCATACCCCAGTCCTAGCCCTGTTAAAGGAAACTCAGAAACCCGATTTCACTTCAATCCTTAGTCCATTTACCCCATTCCTAGTGGTGTTGGGTTGTTTCCCCTCCAGGGAGAGCTGGAAAATTTCTTAGAAGTTATTAAATCCACACCCCACTTTTTACGGAGGAAGAAATTGAGGGCCAGAGAGGTGAAGACTTGTCTAAGGTCACACTGGTCATCCACAGGAGAGCCAGAATTTCAACCTAGGTCTTCTAACACCAAGTCCTTCCATGCCAAGACACATCTTACCAGGTCTTTTTAATTTGTCTTCCTATGGCTGAGGGAAATAGAGCCCTGAGGTAATAAACCAGAATGTTCAGTTCCTGAGACCTGCCCCTCCCTTTAGGATTTTCCTTTCCTGGATATGTTTATGTTGTTGCTTCAGCCCTTTGCTTCCAGGGGGTCGGGGTGTGGCCAATCCTTGTCCATCCGTTTTCGCTGAGGATAATGGTGCTTACCTGACAAACTGGACAGCATCTAGGAAGGGTGACAGGGCCCTTGTCCACTGGAGGAAAATGGGTAAACTTGGTTCTCTCTTCCTCTCCAGCCTCAGGCTGATGGTCCCACTCCTCTCTTCCTTTCAAATGTAGCATGAAATTCCATGTCAGTTCTTGCCATGGAAAATGTCATGATTGATCACTGTGTCCCCAGGGCCTTCTCAAACCCAGTCTGTCCTTAGAGAAACCTGAAAAAAGCCTGTTGTCAGTGAGAGGGCAGCATTTCTGAAATCAGGGCTCCTGTGTCCAGCAGCTACCTTTAGATGAGAGGGCATGATTCAAACTACCTCTCTTAACTCTAGGCAGTGTGGTCTGATGAATAAGGTCAAGAAGACCTGGATTCAAATTTCACTGCTGACATTTACTAGGGGTGTGACTCTGGGCAAGTCATTTAGTTTCTCAGCCTCAGTTTCCTCTTGTGTAAAATGAAGGGGTTGGGGTCAGCTAGGTGGCGCAGTGGATAAAGCACCAGCCCTGAATTCAGGAGGACCTGAGTTCAAATCTGACCTCAGACACTTGACATTTATTAGTTGTGTGACCCTGGGTAAGTTACTTAACCCTCATTGCCCTTCCAAAAAAAAGGGGGGGTGGGGTTGGACGTGATGACTTCTAAAGACCCTTTCCATTTTAAATTATGATCTGGGCTCCCCTTCTGCTCTTGTACTTGGTTTGTGCTGTATTTACTTTGAGATTTTTTTAAAATAAAATCTTCTCTGATAAATCTTACATTCATTTCTCTTATCTTCCTAGGAGTTCTTGGAGGTGGAAGGGAGTCAAACTTCCCCCATAAGACTAGGAGCTTCCTGAAGGCTTGAACAACATCTCTTCTCCTTTCTGTATTCTCCTTACAGAGCCCAGGACAGCGCTCTTTTTGCTAGTGGGGAAGGGATAAGAGATGCTTTCCTTTAGATAAGATTGATGTTCAGAGGTAGTAAAGGCTGATCAGGGCTAGAAGAAGACTTGGATGTCAGAAGATTCCTCCCGATAATTTCCTGAGACCTTGAGAAAATTCTCGTCCCTAAGTGACTCAAGAGGCAAAGGAATTAGCCTGAGATCACCTGGAGATCTGTGGGCAACGGGAGAAGGAAAAGGGAGATTAATCTGATAAGCCCTTGTCTACACTTGGCAAGTGAAGAGGCTGGGTGTGTACATAGCTATCTTGGTTTTAAAAACAGCCTTGGAATCTCCTTGTTTTCCCAGGAGCCAAATCTTTCTTTAGGGTGACCTTAATGATGCTCCACAGACTTTGGCAGGGTAAAAGGCCTTGGCCCTTGAAAGGAAACTTGCCCCTCTAACAGACTTAGTAGGACCTACCCAGAGACAGGAGAGAGGAGATAGGTGGGGCCCCAGAAGAGTCAGTAAAGACCTGTGCAATGAGAGAGTTTGAAAGCTGAGCTAGGGGTGTCTAATGAGATTTTAGGACTAGCAATTCTATTCTTTCCCTACCCTGGGTAGGGTACAGCTTGGTAAAGAGATTAAAATAAATGTCTATGAGAATGGAAAAAGTCCTTGGGGAAGGTGACTTTGATGCATGAAACCTGGGATCAAATCACATCTTTGCCAGTGGGCACCTCAGAATTAGCAGACAATTTTTTTCCTCAGTCCCGGGGCCCCTCCTCATATACGTAGGGACTTATGGGTAATGATATTGATGTCTTTGGACCAAGCGGCATGGATGAATATCCTTGAAGAGAAATGAAACAGCAGTGATCCACCAGTGTTCATTTCTGTTTACAGATAAGTCCAGCTGGACTAGAGCCTCTGTAAAGAGAAGTCTCTTCATCTTGTATATATGTGTGTGCTCTGGAATATTTCTACAGATGACAGAATACTTTTTTTTTCTGTATACAAGGGTTTATAAGTGCTCATTTGACATAGGCAAGCCTTGGCCAAAACTCCATCTGTACTGGGTATTAGTGTTCTTGGGAGGGAGAGATCACCCTGTCTTTATTTCTTTGTGCATAAATCGACAGGTAGCATGGAGTGAAAAGATCATCAACCTTGAAGTCAGGAGAAACTTGGATTCAAATCCTGCCTGTGACACATACTAGTTTTTGTGATAATGGATAAGTCACATAGCCACCATCTGCCTCATTTCCTTGTTTGCAAAATGGGGATAATCGTACTTATGCAAAAGGGCTTCTGGTGTCTGTGAGGGTCAAATGAGATAAGGTATGTAATGCACTCTGTGAACCTGAGAATGCTAAATAAATTACAGTTTTGATATAAAAAGGATAATGATAGCTCATTTTTACATAGTGCTTGAAGGTTTGTGAGTCACTTACAGACATCTTATTTCATACTCATAAAAACCCTGGGAGGTAGGTGCTATTATCATTCCCTTCGTAGACGAGTAAACTGAGACCAGAGAGGTTGACTTGCCTAGGATCATATGCAACTAGCCATGTCTGAGGCAGGATTTGAACCTTCCTGACTCCAAGCAAGGGTTAGCACTCCATGTTTCATGCTCCACTGCTTCATGCAGGTCACCACCTAACTGCCTAAGCTATTACTATCTCCCCAATAGAATGAGAAATCCCTTAAAGATAGAGACCATTTCATTTTTGTCTTTTTATGCCCAGGACCCAACACAATGTTTTGTACACACTAGACATTTAATACATGTTTCTTTTTTTCCCCTTTTTTTTTCTTTTTGCGGGACAAAGAGGGTTAAGTGACTTGCCCAAGGTCACACAGCTAGTAAGTGTCAAATATCTGAGGCCATATTTGAACTCAGGTCCTCCTGAATCCAGGGCCGGTGCTTTATCCACCGCACCACCTAGCTGCCTTAATAAATGTTTCTTCATCTGAACTCGCTGTCTGTAAAGTTTATCTGTGTTAGAGGGTAATGGGTACATTATCAAAGCAGGATTAAACTCATCCCTGAAATTACACATTTAGAGTTTCATTCCTCTGCCTTAAGCCCAAACCCCTGAATAGAGGGGTCAGTGTCTACACTGTTCTCTGTTTCTGCATCAGAAGAGCTTCTAATGACAAAGTCTCTTCTCTTGCCAACATCAGCCTTCAGTTACCTCCACCATCAATCTTCTTTGTTTCTACTCAGAAGGCCACTGAACAAAGTTGGAGGAAGTCATACAACTGTGCTGGGTGGGTGCATTGCAAAGTCATGTTTTCAACTTGAACTGGAGTCTTCACTGCATCAAGGCAGTCCTTTCATTCTTTCCTTGCTTACTAACCACAGAAGTTCTTTCAAACCTCAAGCCCTTCCACACAGGGATGTGCTAGTAAATGTTTAAAAACCAGCTTTCAAAAAAACCACAAGGGGCAGCTAGGTGGTGCGGTGGATAAAGCACCAGCCCTGGATTCAGGAGGACCTGAGTTCAAATCCGGCCTCAGAAACTTGACACTTAGTAGCTGTGTGACCTTGGGCAAGTCACTTACCCCCCATTGCCCCACCAAAAAAAAAATACACATGACACATTTTAAAGTTTAATCTACATTATTAACATTTTCTCCATCACTTTCTCAAGTATAGTCTATACAATCAACAAAGAACAAATCAAGCCCTAATTTGTGGCATTTGCTGACTTTTGAGGGGTAAATGTTCATATTGAAAATTTAACAATTGGCTTTTGGGAGCCAGAACAAACTGGATCCAAAATACCCATGCTCCATACTTCTTCCTAATCCCCCTCTCTCAGCTGAAGACCTTGCCTCCTACTTTAATGAAGAAAAAAAAATTAAGGCCAATGTGAGCTTCTCTTTTATTCCATTCTCTTTATTTTAAACCATTTGGCATCTCCCATTCTCTTTTCCTTTCTCCTAGTTTCTTTCCATTCTTTCCTCCACCTCTCTAAATCTTCCTTCTATCTTTCCTACTTTCTCTTTAAAGTCCCTTTTGAGTGCTTCCATGGTCTGAGACCAATTCATATTTTTCTTGGAAGCTTTGAATGTAGGGGCCCTGGGGTTGTTATCCTCTTCTGAGGGTACACCTCAATCTTCCTTGTCACTAAAGAAACTTTCTATAGTTTTCAACTTTCTTTGCTTGCTCATCTTGCCATCTTTTACTTGACTTTTAACTCCCTCTTACAGAGGGGCCCTACTTCCAAGCTACACTAACCCAAGCTTCAAAGGGTCCCAGGTGTTTTAGTTTGAGAGAAGGCAGGTTTTTCTCTTGCCTGGCCTGTTCTCTGGTCCAAGGAAAACCTCAAGCCAACTTGCTAATTAATCAGCCAGCAGAACATTGTGTGCTGTGGTTCTTAGCTCCTACGAACCTGGTTCCCTGCTGAGGTGGGACAGCCGAATTCCTCCCGAGGTCCCACAGACACCCCTGCACTTTCCCCCCATCCCCTGGCCAGCTGCTCAGCCCTGTCACCAGACCACAAACTCAGCTCCAGAACACACGGGTGCTGCAGCTGATTCAGAGGCTCAGGGGTAAGTTTCTCTGGCGCAACCTGCCAGGGGACTGTGTTGGCGCATACTTGTGGGGTTAGACTCTTCTTGCAGCCCAGCATGGCCCCCTCTTGTCTGTCTTTGGCTGGAAAATAATCTCAACCTATCTTTTTGTGAGTTTTGCTGCTCCAGGGGTTGTTTTATTACTATGTTGGGGGTAATTGTGTCTGGAGCTCTGTGCATTTAATGTCTTTCCTCCACCATTTTGGCTTCCTTTTTCCTAGTCTCTAACAAAGAGACGACCCTTCTTGCCAAGGCCAACCTCTCTGAGTACAGATTGAAATGTAATTTTTCCATTTCTTTTTTTTTTTTTTTGGCTCTCTTCTCTTCTCCCTCTCTACCAAGTATTTTTAACTTGGGGTCCACAGACTCCCCATCCTCCAAGGTCTTTGATAGATTCATAGAAACCTATTAATTTAGATGGCAAAAAATTACATCTTTATTTTCAGGAATCCTGAACTGAAATTTAGCATTTCATTCAATCATGAATTTAAAAACAAATAACATGGGGCAGCTAGGTGGCACAGTGGATAGAGCACCAACCCTGGATTCAGGAGAACCTGAGTTCAAATCCGGCCTCAGACACTTTAACACTTACTAGCTGTGTGACCCTGGGCAAGTCACTTGACCCCAATTGCCCCCCCAAAAAAATAAATAAAAAAGCTAACAAAAAACAAATAACAAGTAATTATTTTGAGGCATTCATAAGTTTTACCAGACTGCCAAAGGAATCCATAGCACCAAAAAGTATAAGAAGCCATGCTGCTTTCTTGATAAACTCATCAGCTCCTATGGGTTTAACTATTATCTCTGTGGAGCTGACTCCCAGATCTATATTTCCAGAGCCACTCTTTTCTCCTAAGCTTATCCTGCATGACCAATTATTCAATTCAAACTGGATGTCCCAGAGATATCTTAAGCTCAACATGGCTAAAATTAAATTCATCATCTTTCTTCCTAAACCTTCTCCTGTTCCAAACTTCTCTATTTTTGTTGAAAGCACCTTTCCCCATCTCAGGTTCATAATCTCAGCATTATCCTGGATTTCTTACTCTCCCTTGGCCCCCATATCCAATCAATTGCCAAATTTTGTCGTTTTTACCTTCACAGCATCTCTCAAACATGATCCCCTCTCTCCATTCACATGGTTGCCACCTTAATTCAGGCCCTCACCACCTCTTACCTAGATAATTGCAACAGCCTCCTCCTTGTTTCTCCCCAACTCACCATCCCACACACTGCTGAGAAAGTAATTTTCCTTAAGTGCAGATCTGACCATGTGATTCCCTTCTCAACTAACTCCAATGCTTCCCATTGCCTCTAGGACAAAATATAAACTCTTCTGTTTAGTTTTTAAAACCCTGCACCAGGAGCAACTAGGTGGTGCAGTGGATGGAACACCGGCCCTGGATTCAGGAGGTCCTAAGTTCAAATCCAGCCTCAGACTTGATGCTTACTAGCTATGTAACCTTGGGCAAGTCACTTAACCCTCATTGCCCCACAAAAACAAACAAACAAAAAAACCCTGCACAACTTAGCCCCAACCTATCTTTCCAGGCTCAGTGTATACATTGGTATATCATTCCCCTTCCTACATTCTTCCATCCAGCCAGATCAGCCTTCCTTCTGTTCTTTAAACAAGACACTCTATTTCCCTGTCTTTGTTTTGGATATTTTCCGTACCTGGTACTTTATTAAGCACCTACTATGTGCCCTGTACTGTGTTAAGCACTGGAATTCATGAACCACTTTTTTATCTCTCCTTCATAGAGACCCTCTCTTTCACAGGTAACTCAGGGACTATCATCATGTTGACATGAAGCCTTTCCTGATTCCTCCGATTGTTGACACCCTCTCTCCCAAGCTACCTGGTATTTAACTACTTTCTATCTGTTTGTATTTACTCACTTTTTATTTGTGCTGTGTTTATGTGTGTACTTCTTTCCCTCATTAGAATGTGAACTCCTTTCAGGTAGGAATTACTTAATTCCATATATTCGTATCCCCAGCATCTAGTTCCTGGTGCTTAATAGATGCTGGTTGACTGATTCACTGGGAATAGGTTATGAGAACTTTTCTAAGGTTTTAAGGCAGGCTTTTATAGGACAGTCAAGAGGACAGAACATAGAGAGACTGAATATCTTGGGCAGAGGGCAGAAGGGAGGGGGAAGGTGGGAAGGAGGGGGAGAGAAACTTAAAGGGCAGGAAGGATGATTACAGAAGGCATAGAACTCTAGTGCAGCAGTTAATCTTCCGTAGGTCCATGCAATCACTGTTATAGGATCATCCATCATGAGCCCAGGCTCAAGCTCTTTTCAGACTATTTGTAGCCATTTTTTTTATATTCTGTGAAAAAAAACAACCCAAAACGATTTCACTTTTATAGAATACAGAAATAACCACTCCAGGGAGCAAACTGGCAAAAAAAAACCCCAATGCAGATGCATGTATAGTATAATGAAAATAGTTCTGGACTGGGAGTCAGGAGACTTGATAGCTTTGGTAGTGGCTAGCTGTGTGACCTTGGTTAGATTACCTAACCTCTCTGGGCCTCAGCTTTCTCATCTGTAATATGACAACAGAGTTGAAAAATTCTTTCCAGTTCTGAGACTTTTTCTGTTTACCAGATACTTTCTTTTTTTTCCTTTCTTTTTGCTTTCCATCATAGTTCCGCCTTTATTGATGCTAAAAGACTTTATTATTTATTTGTTTGTTTTTTTGGTGGGGTAGTGAGGGTTAACTGACTTGCCCAGGGTCACACAACTAGTAGGTATTGTGAGATTTAAAATTGGATATTAGATCATAAATCTCCCCTCTTTAACCTTTCCCTTAATTTAATCTTCCAGACTAGTAAATGGAAGAAGCTTCTGGTTTTCTAGATAGAGCTTTTATTGTATGGTAGTCACAAGGTGATGTTGATTAGAAGGATAGGAAAGTAGAAACACAATACAAATCGTCTCAAATCTAAGCTTAGTCTATATTCCGTATAAAACTCACCAAAACCGAAGGCCACCTTTGGGGAGAGAGAGACCGTGTGCTGCTGCTAACCTTGAGCTGGACCCGGTCGAAACTCTCATCAGCATCAGCCTGTGCAGCGCAGTCAGGAGACCAGCAGAGCAGGAAAAAACTCCCACTTCCGTTCTCTCCTTGCCTTTTAAGCTTGCACCCCGGAAGTGGAGTGCGTAGCAGGCAGTCTGACGTGCGCAGCAGGCGGACTGGCATGCGTAGCTCATGCCATTGGTCTCCTCCCCGAAAGGGTGGTCCTTAAAAAAAAACTGGCGTCTTTCAGTTATCCTAACTGACTGTTAAAAAACTTTCATATTTTTTACCACAGTATCAAGTGTCTGAGGCCAGATTTGAACTCAGGTCCTCCACTGTGCCACCTAGCTGCCCCCAACATTTTATTATTTTTGCAAAAAAACCAGACCAAAACCACTTTGCATTACAAAATCACAAAATGTTAGAGCCAACTTTAGAAATCACCTTGTCCAACCTGCCCATTTTACAGATGAGGAAAATGAGGTAAGTACAGAAGTAGAACCAGAACTACTCAGCCCAAGTCTCTTTCCACTCCACTGACTTTAAGTATTCCTGAAATGGTATTTATGTGTTCCTCTAAAACTGTTCATTCATTCAACAAATACATATTAAGCACCCAATATGTACATATCACCATTCTGAGCACTGAATTCTCATTCAGGGGAAATTTAGATAAGATACCATTCAAATCCTTCATGAAAGCAAGGTGTAAGATGTAAACATTCTGCTTGTTTCCAGACAAGAAAGAGGAACAAGAAAGTAGAATAAGTCAGGCGAAAAGGTCAGGAGGGTCTCTTTCCAACTATTCTAGCTTCACTTTGACACAGGGAAATTCTTTTCTTCAAAATTCTTTTCTCTGTGTGGCACTCTGATATAACTTCACCTTTCAATGCATTCAAAGAAGAAGAGAGACTGTCTCTGTCTGAAATTCACATCCTTTGACTGTCCTGAGTAGGAAGATGGAAAGAGTTCTGGAGTCAGGGGATCTTGGCCCAAATCCTGCCTCTGACACTGTCTACCTGTGTGCTTATGGAAAAGTCACTAAATCTCACTGTGTCTCAGTTTCTTCACCTGGAAAGATGAGTGGATTGGACTAGATGGCCTAGGGCCCTTGCTTCTCTAGTGCCATGTAACTATGACCCAGCCATTGACTAACAGGCTGGGATTTTGCTGCCTCTCTTTCCAAACATTTCTGATGACAGTGATCTAGGCCCCTGGTATTTGGCTGCTACCTTCCTTTGAGATAAGAGGATAGAATGTTGTGGGGGTGGGGGGAAGGGGAAAGAGGTTCAAATAGATGATGTAGAAACATTTACTGTTTTCTCCTTACCTGTTTTGGTTTGACGAAAGAGAAAGTGAAGATGGAGGAAGAGAGCCTGTAGTATAATTTCCAGTCTCTGGGGAAATTCTTCATTTCTAACCATATCGAAAGAATCGACCTGAACCACAGCAGGGATTTATTGTGTGAGGCAAGTCTCCATTGGTGCTATTAATTATTTACAGGCCTTCCTCTGAAGAGGTCTGGGTTTTATCAGGGCCTGGAATACATTATTCATAGAGGTCTGGTTCCTACAGGTTTTTATTATCAACTTGAGGCTAGAACTCAAAATCAGCTCCATCTACAGGGACAGGTTTCTGTTGTCATGGAGGGCATGCATCTTTGCATCTTCTCTCTAGGCTCCCTTCTCAACACCTGCTGACATTCTCTATAGATGTATGGAGATGACACAGATATTTAGGATGGGAAGACAAGGACCAAGAAGATGTTTTCAGTGGGTGGGGGTAATCAGGTGACTTCAGAGACAAAGGTATTTGGGGTTGAGATTGAAAGTCAGACTGGTCTCCGGCAGTGTGGAAGAATAGGAAATCACACTGAGTCCAAGGTTTCTATCCAAGGGAGAGAACAGTATAGAGCCTGGGGCTAAACATGGTAGGTCCTAGACTAATTCTTTTTTTCCCCCAAACATTTCAACTCATTATTTATTTATTAGCACATTTTTTTCTTTTTACATTTTGAGTTCCAAGTTATCTCTGCCCCTCCCACCCACTCCCCCACTCTGAGAGGGTAAGCAAAATGCTATCAATTATACATGTGAAGTCATGCAAAACATATTCCCATATTAGCCATATTTTTTTAAATCAAGAAAAATAAAGAAAGTGAGAAAATCATACTTCAATTTGCACTTAGAGTTAATCAGTTCACTTTCTGGAAGTGAATAGCATTTTTTCATCATAGGTCCTTTGGATCATTATATTGATCAGAGTAGCCAAGACTTTCACAGTGGATCATCATTAATTACAACATTGCTCTTATTGTGCAAAATGATCTTCTCGTTCTCCTCACTTCTTTTTACATCAGTTCATAAAGTTCTTGCCATGTTTTTCTGAAACCTCCCCCCTCATCATTTCTTATAGCATAATAGTACTCCATCACAAACACATGTCACAACTTGTTCAGTCATTTTCCAATTGATGGGTATCCTTCTGATTTCCAATCCTTTGCCACCCCAAAAAGAGCTGCTATAAATATTTTTATACAAATAGGTTTTCCTTTTTCTTTGTTCTTTTTGGGTTATACATTTAGTAGTGGTATTACTGGGTCAAAGGGTAGACACAGTTTTATAGGCCTTTGGGCATAGTTCCAAATTGTTCTCCAGAATGGTTGGCTCAGTTCACCGCTCCACCAGCAATTCACTAGTCTACCTATTTTTCACTGATGAGTATGAGGTAAAACAACTTCTGAGTTGTTTTAATTTGCATTTCTCTAATTGATAGTAATTTAGAGCATTTTTTCATATGAAAGCTTTGATTTCTTCTTCTGAAAACTGCCTGTTCATATCATTTGACCATTTATCAATTGGGGAATGACTCTTATTTTTATAAATTTGATCCAGGGCAGCTAGGTGGTACAGTGGATAGAGCACTGGCCCTGGATTCAGGAGGACCTGAGTTCAAATCTGACCTCAGACACTTAACAATTACTAGCTGTGTGACCCTAGGCAAGTCACTTAACCCCAATTGCCTCACAAAAAAATTTTTTTGGATCCACTTCTATACTCAATATAAATTTTAGAAATGAAGTCTTTATCAGAGAAACTTGCTATAAAAATTTTTGATATTACTTCATTGTCTATGGCAGGGCTTCTTAAACTTTTTCCACTCTCAACCCTCAACCCCTTTTTGCCTGAGAAATTTTTACTCAACCCCGGGTATGTAGGTAAATAAAATAGGTACACAAATAAAACATTTACTGCCAAATTTTTTGTGACCCCCCTCCCCATTCAGTTACACAACCCGATATGGGGTCACAACCCATGGTTTAAGAAGCATTGGCCTAGAGTACCTTTTAGCCTAATGTAGTTTCCCTGATAGTCCCTTTTAATTAGGTCTCCTTTTTGCTTTTGCTTTGTCTACAATCATTCTGCCTTTTTTTTTTAACTTCAGCTGAAGCTTATTAGATTCTATTCCTGCCCTTTATTTTAATTGTGTCTTTCTGTTTCAAGTGTCTTTTGTAAAAAACATATGGTTGGATTCTAGTTTCTAATTCATCATCTCTTTTTGTCCTGTCCTTCCTACTCTGTTTCTAACCACTGCCTCCCTTAATCTTTTTTTTTTTTTTTTTAGTGAGGCAGTTGGGGTTAAGTGACTTGCCCAGGGTCACACAGCTAGTAAGTGTTAAGTGTCTGAGGCCAGATTTGAACTCAGGTACTCCTGACTCCAGGGCCGGTGCTCTATCCACTGCACCACCTAGCTGCCCTAGCCTCCCTTAATCTTAACCCTTAACTCTCCTTTTTATCATCCCTTCCTCCTTTCTCTTCTCCCCTTTTTCTCCTACTTCCCCTTTAGGTAAGATGGATTTTTATACATGGCAGAGTGTGTTTTGTCAATGAGACCAAACCAGCTCTAACCTGTGGGAGGCCAGAGCAGAAGAGAGCACGCTAGAGACAGGAGAGTCAGGTATCATACAGAAGTTTAATTTCAACGTGAGGAAAATGTCTTGTAAGCAAGGAGGCTAGACACATGTGCCAGACCCCACCCCTAGTGTGGGGACCCACTTTAGTGTGGCTGAACCTTGATTTATATGCTTGTGGCTAGACAAAGAGTCAAACAATGTAGTGTAGCAACAGTGGTGAGGCACAACAGCATTAGTGAAGAAAGGCTGTCTATTGACAAAAAGTCCATTCATAGCAGGGCTTCATGTCTGGGCCTGTTGGTGTTTGCCCAAGCTCAGGGACCATCAGTTTTGTGATTTAGTTGCGGCAGAGTTCATCCAGAGGGTGAGGGCATAGGATTGTGAGGTGAGGGCACGACTTTCTTGCTGGGTCTTAGCTCTGGAAAACAGGGTGTCTCCTAATAGTCTCTTGATGGTATACATATTCTTCCCTCTGAATTAATTCTGATGAGAGTGAGTTTCAAGCATTTCCTCTCCACACTTCTCCCTTCATTATAAAAACTCTTCCTTGTGAGCCTCTTTTATGTGAGAAATTTTTCTGGTCCTATATCTTCCTTTCCCTTTCTCCCAGTGCATCCCTCTTTCTCACTTTCATTATGGGGATCTGTTTTAGGAGGTGATCAGTGGATTATTTCAATTTATATTTTATCTTTTGGATCCAAGATATCAGGGCAGTTTTCCTTGATAATTTCTTAAAATATGATGCGTATACTTTTTCTCTGATCATAGCTTTCAGGTAGCCCAATAATTTTTTTTTTTTTTTTTTTTTAGTGAGGCAATTGGGGTTAAGTGACTTGCCCAGGGTCACACAGCTAAAAGTGTTAAGTGTCTGAGGCCGGATTTGAACTCAGGTACTCCTGAATCCAGGGCCAGTGCTCTATCCACTGCGCCACCTAGCTGCCCCTAGCCCAATAGTTCTTAAATTATCTCTCCTAGATCTATTTTTCAGGTCAGTTGTTTTTTCCAATGTTATATTTCACATTTTCTTCTTTTTTTTTTTCATTCTTTTGACCCTGTTTTATTTTTTGTTGATGTCTTATGGAGTTATTAGCTTCCACTTGACCAATCCTGATTTTTGTTTTCTTGAGTGAGTTTTTGTACCTTATTTTCCATTTGGCTAATTCTGCTTTTTAAGGAATTCTTCTCTTTAGTGGATTATTATGTCTCTTTTGCCATTTGACCAACTCTGGTTTTTTAAGGTGTTATTTTCTTCAGTATTTTTTGCGCCTCTTTTAGCAAGCTATTAATTCTATTTTCACAATTTTTTTATATTACTCTCATTTCTTTTTCCAATTTTTCCTCTCCCAGTCTTATCTCTTTTGATTCTTCTAGAAATTTGTGTGTGTGTGTGTGTGTGAGAGAGAGAGAGAGAGAGAGAGGCAATTGGGGTTAAGTGACTTGGCCAGGGTCACATAGCTAGTAAATGTCAAGTGTCTGAATCCATATTTGAACTCAGGTCCTCTCTTCTAGAAATTCTTATTGGCCTTAGGTTCAATTAGCTATTTTTGTAGCTGTTTTCACATTGCTATCTTCTTCTGCATTTATGTCTTGGTCTTCCCTGCCTCCACTATAGCTTATTATGGTCAAATTCTTTGTTGTTGTTTGCTTATTTTTCCAATCTATTTCTTGACTTTAAACTCTATGTTAAAATTGGACTGCTCACCTTGGTCTAGGGAGGCACTGTTCCAAGCTTCAAGCTTTTTCATGCTGCTAATTTCAGAGATAGTTCTAGTAGTGTGCAAGTTTTTTGATGCTTCCAAGGTTGTGAGATCCTGAGAAAGGTGGCCACTGCTCTCCTGGTCTGTGCTCTGGCCTTTATCCAGGAAAGGCCCCTGGTTCCCTATAGTCAGAAGTGCTAGAGGTCCTCTTTGCTTTGGAGCTGTGACCAGGGTCCCTGCTCCCTTGTGAGTTGCCACAATAACTCCTTTCTATCCTGGAGCTATGATCCAGAACTATGTATGAGCAATAGAGTTGCCAGGCAGCACCAGATGTACCCTGTGCCAGCAAAGGGTCCCATGTAATTTGTTTTTGACCAGTTGTCTGACCCCCTTACTGTTTCTGGGCTTAGAGTTCTCAAAACTGCTGCTGCTACTTCTGCAGCTACTCTTGTTGCTGTGTGTGTGTGTGTGTGTGTGTGTGTGTGTGTGTGTGTGTGTGTGTGTGTGTGTGTGCGCATGCATGCTCAGGGGACAGGCCCCCACTCCAATATCACAGACTTCTGCTGACTTCTTGTTTTTTTAGGCTGAAAAAAGTTCTCACCTCAACCTTTTGTTGGCTCTGCCACTCCAAAATTTTATTTGAAGCATTATTTTAAAGTTTTTCAGAAGGGAATGTTGGGAGAATTCAGCTGGGCAGGCCCCTATATCTACCATCTTGCCTCCACCAACCTAGTTAAAGTCCTAGGTGAATTCGGATGAAGTTCAATTTTGTCTTTGGAGCCACTCTTGGGTCATGGATGGAAATATATCTTATCCCTTTAATACTTCTGATAAATTAATTGGTGATTATATATAGTGATGGAAAAGAGAGCATCAAGGAAATAGCTGGCTCAATGGCTATAACCTCCCCCCCCCCCCCGCAATAAGTTGGCATCCTTCTTTCTCCCTTAGCCCAGGGAATGAAATATTTCCTCAGCTGAAAGACTAGACTAGACTAGAGTCAGAGGACCCTAGGCTCAAATTTACCTCTGGTGCTCATCACCCCTGTGAATGTCTTTTAACCTCTCTGGGCCTCAGTTTCCTCTGCTATAAAATGAAGGGGTTAGTTTAGATGGCCTTTGAGGTTTAATTGATCAATCAGTAAACATTTATTAAGCACCTACTATGTGCTAGGCACTGTGCTAAGTGCCAGGGATACAAAAAGTGGCAAAAGATAGTCCCTGTCTTCAAAGAGCCTACACTCTAATGGAGGGGACAGCAAATAAACAAATATGTACAATATGTACATGTTGGGTACAAATATGTTTCTTTGCCCTTGTGACCTATGTACTCCAAATCCTTCTAGGGGCAGCTAGGTGGATAGAGCACTGGCCCTGAAGTTGAGAGGAGCTGGGTTCAACTCTCACCTCAGATACCTACTAGCTGTGTGACCCTGGGCAAGTTACTTCATTCCAATTAAACAACCAGAGCCATCTCCAGTTGTCCTGATGTACATCTTGCACTGGATTCAGATAGCTCTGGAGGAGAGAGTGAGGTTGGTGCCCTTACACAGCCCCCCCCTCACTTAAATCCAATTCACTTTGAGTCATGACACACCCTGATGTCATGGTCCTCTTCTCCTTCTAGTCGAAAGGAATTTTGTGACCAACTATTCTGGATGGATGTTAATTCTTCCAGAGGAGCTTGTAATTTAAGAGGGCAATGAAAAATGAGATGGAATTTTGGGTATCAGTGAGGAAATACTGTTGGGTTTTTTCCCCAAGAGGGGGAATTATTATAGGATCATACATTTAGAGCTGGAAAGCCCACCCTCCACATTTGACACTCACTTACCTGAGTTCATACAGGTCACTTTTTTAGTGAGGCAATTGGGGTTAAGTGACTTGCCCAGGGTCACACAGCTAGTAAGTGTTAAGTGTCTGAGGCTGGATTTGAACTCAGGTATTCCTGACTCTAGGGCTGGTGCTCCATTCACTGCACCACCTAGCTGCCCCAAGGCTGCTTTTTGAATCCAGGTCTCCTCACTCCACGATCAATGTTCTCTTTTTCCTCCTCCACCTCTTGAATCACATGATCTAAGGGATCACACATTTTGCCTTTATCAGGTTGGTCCCACTAACGCATGCACCTGGAAAAGTACAAATATCCCTTCTCATCAGATTGGTTCCACTAATGCAACCACCTGGGAAAATACAAATATTTCCTCCCATCAAGTTGGTTCGGTTAATATGTGTACCTGGCAAAGCACAAATATTCCCTCTCTCTCTCTAATTCCAGCCCACGTGTCGGCTCCCATCTAAAAAAGGAACTCCTGCTCCCTTGTTCTCCTTCCTGCTGTTCTCTGGATGGCTTACTCCCCTCCCCCCATCCTGTAGAATACACCAGGCTGGCTAAGTGCCAATGTTAGTCAGCCCAATGTCAAAAGCAAGAGCTTTTTGCTTCCCAGTCTCCTTTCCCCACGTCTTCCCACCTTCCCACCCCTAGCAGTGCTAATATATGGGCTGTGCTGAGTATTCAAGGTAAAGCAAGCAGTAAGGAGGTGGGAGAGAAGAGGAGAAAGGTTGGTTTGGGGTCCAGGTGGCTAAATGGAACCAGAGGGTCTTAAGACCTATTGGGGACCAGGAACAATTTGTTCTTGTTCTGTCACTTCTCAGACAAGAGATTCCCAGGGGATCCCAGGTTCTCGGAATTTCCAACCTGGTCCTTCCCCCTTGAGTGGCCCTCTGGAGGTGGGTATATTCAGGACAGGCCCCAAGAGTAGATAGAGTCAGCAACTACCTCCATGGAATGTTCTCAGTGGAGAATGCTTCAGTTTAAACCCCAGCAGTCCCTCCCTGTATTTCTCTCTCTCCAGACTTTCGGGAAACTTGAAATCCCCTCTATTTGAATCACTCTTTTTGGTTAAGGCATTGTATCCAGAAAACCCCCTCAGTCAACTAACCTTCCTAGTTTTTGTATTGAGGAAGTTCTTCCTCATTTGAACTGGCTGAAGCAAAGTTATATCCTCAGAGAAGCTCCAGAACTTCCAGCCAGGTGGGGCTGGGCTATGATACTCGGCTGGTAGCCTGTGTCAGGCACGTGGGGCTGCTTTTAAAAGGCCAAGTAGAAACCTTCTCATTTGTGATCTATTGCTCACTCTGGGGACTGTATTTTAGTCTAGAAAGCAGATAATCTACCCATCCTCAAGTGCTGGGCCTGTCTCCGATTTTACTCTGCATTTCCACAGCTATTCTTTCAGTGGAAGGCTGATTAGGACAGCTTTGCTGGTCTTTCTGCCTGAAATGGAGTCTGTTCTAGAGACCAGCGGCCCCTTTCCCCTACTCTTCCCAGCAGTCCTATTGAATTCTCCCAAAGGGATCCCCTTTATTTCCCTAAGGTATTATATTGCCTTAGGCCTGTTTCCTGAGTATGTCACATTCCTTCCTACCTTGTCCTCTCAATCTTCTTAAAAGGAACTCCCTATTGTAACCCTATTCAGGAGGCTACCCTTGTTCAGGGGGCCCCTTCACACTCCACTCTGTGCCCAGCCTTTACTTGTTATAAATTGAATGCAATTCAGGTACTAACTTACAAATCTTTTCTCACCCAAAGAGACTGAGAAAGATACCTGATGCGGCATTAGACACAGGAGTCCTAGGTTAGAATCGTATCTTAGATACAGTGACCCTGGGCAAGTTACTCAACAACAAGCCATTTTTAAGAGCCTACTAGGTGCCAGACACTGGCAGCACAATGACAAAACAGAGAGTTCCTGCTCTTGATTAAAGAGTTTATTTTCTATTGGAGACAAATGCTACACAAATAAGGTAATTCGGAGGCCTGGGTGGAGGTACCAGTAACTGAAGAGGTAAAGAAAGGCTTCATTTAGAAAGTGATGCTTGAGTTAAGCCTTGAAGGGAACTAAGGCTTCTTAGGGTAAAGATGAGGAGGGAGTGAATTCCAGGAATGAGGAAGAGCTGGTACAAAAATGTAGGTAGAGGCAAAAGATGAAGAACAGAGAGAAGGTCCTTTTGGTTGTGCCTTAGATTATGTGAAAAGGAGTTAGGAGTGGTGAGGCTGCAAAGATAAATTGGGTTCAAGTTGAAAAGAGTTTTGAATGCCAAACAAGAATGAATATGGAGTCAAGAAGACCTGAATACAAATCCTGTCTCAGACAATTACTACCTGTGTGACCATGAGCAAGTCACTTAACTTCTGTGTGCCTCAGTTTCCTCATGTGTAAAATGGGAATGATAATAGCACTCCTAGGGTTGTTGTGAGGCTCAAGTGAGATAATAATTGTGAACCATTTATATTAGTAGTGTTTCTTTTTGCAGGGCAATGAGGGTTAAGTGACTTGCCCAGGGTCACACGGCTAGTAAGTGTAAAGTGTCTGAGGTCAGATTTGAACTCAGGTCCTCCTGAATCCAGGGCTGGTACTTTATCCACTGTGCCACCTAGCTGCCCCAATTGTGAAACATTTATCACAGTGCCTGGCATATAGTAAGTGCTATATAAATGTTAACTATCATCATCATCATCATCATCATCATCATCATTGCTACTACTATTATTATATTTGATCCTCAAAAGAAATAGGGAGCCACTGGAATTTATGGAGTAGGGGAGTGGCATAGTCAGAACCAAGCTCAGAGTTCCAGTTTTCTCATCTGTAAAATGGAGATAATAATACTTGCATTACCTGCTTCATGGAACTGTTGTGAAGAAAGTGCTGGGTAGACATTAAAACATTTGCTAAACATAGAATGTTCTTATTAAAATATTACCATCCTGGGGCAACTAGGTAGCACAATGGATAGAGCACTGGCCCTGGAGTCAGGAGGACCCGAGTTCAAATCTGGTCTCAGACACTTAACACTTACTAGCTTTGTGACCCTGGGCAAGTCACTTAACCCTGTTTGTCTCAGTTTCCTCATCTGTAAAATGAGCTGGAGAAGGAAAAGGCAAACCATTCCAGATTCTCAGCCATAAAAACCTCAAATGGGGTGACAGAGACATGACTGAAAACAACTGAACAACAACAACCTTGGGTAAGTTTCTTTACCACCCTTTAGAATGTGAGCTCTGCAATGGCAGAGACCATGTTTTTATCTTTCATTTTATCCTCAGTGCTTAGCATAATGCCTAATAAATGATGATTACTGACTAATTCAGGGCCTCAGGTATCTTATCTGCAAAGGGAAGAAGTTGGATTAAATTACCTCCAAGATGCCTTGGGGCTCCAAATTGTATGATCCTGTAAAGAATGTATTAATGATGATGTTGGCTAGCATTTGTATATAGTTTTTTGGTTTTTTTTTTGGTGAGGCAATTGGGGTTAAGTGACTTGCCCAGGGTCACACAGCTAGTAAGCGTCAAGTGTCTGAGGTCGGATTTGAATTCAGGTCCTCCTGAATCCAGGGCCGGTGCTCTATCCACTGTGCCACCTAGCTGCCCCCATATATAGCTTTAAGGTTTGCAAAGAGTTTTATAAAAATTATTTCATTTGATCCTTATAACAACCTTGGGTAAGTGCTATTGTTATCACCATTTTATAGATAAGGAAATTGAGGCAGACAGAGGTTAAATGACTTACCTAGGGTCACACAGCTAATAAATGTCTGAGGCCAAATTTGAACTGGCTCTGGGTCCAGTGCTTTCCACAGTGCTAAACTTACATATATGTAAATGAATAAAACTATAAATAATATCAAGTCCCTCAAGTTAACTGAAGTTTTAAGTGTAATGAGGGTAGAGTAGCCCAATTCTTGGCATATCCCGGTTATTCCCTGACTGGTTCCAGTCCAAATTACCAAACAGAAGCTAGGGGCAAGCTTACTTCAGGTCATGATGACTCAGGGATTTGTACTGTATGATGATGAAGAATTCTCTAATTGGCTTCTGAAGCCAGAAGAAATGATGACTCAGGGTCTGCTGGGGGTGTAAGAAGGGGTGGGGGAGGGCAGCTGCCCTGGCTCCTACTGAGCCTGGGCAACTGTGAGCATATGGTTGATTGCCTCTGTCTTTTTCTAGTTCTTCCTAATGTTATGTGAAAAAGTATTTCAAGATCAACCTTGAGTGTTCAGGAAATCTAGAAGTCCCATGTGTGGTCAGAGTAGAATGTCAGCAGGTGCCATGATATTCACCTCGAGTGGTTGTTTGGACTGGAACTAGACTGGGTATATCTTAGCATGCTATAAGAACTCTCCTCTTCCCCCACCCATTGGCCAGTACACTTCCATTACCTAAATAATGTTTAAAAACTGATGAAGTTTGTCAACAGTCCCCAGTCCTACAGTCTTTCTTTGGCATCTTCAGCAGCTCAGCTGAATGCTTACCAACCAAAGAAGTTTCAAGTTAGATGGTTCAGCACAACTGCTAAGGGATAATCCAGCTTCTATTCTGACATTTTCAATAACAAGGCAGCCCATTCAAGTTTTCATCACCACTTCCTCAGTGTGTATTGCACTGAGTACTACAATTTGTCCTTTTCTCTCTTGTTTTCCCATCTAAATATTTCCCCATTTCAAGAACCTGTAAAGTCATCATCAGTGTGCACACCCGATCCACTAATGAAGATCCAGATTGTAATCTTCGAGGATGTTGTGTCCTACAAATTAATGACGGTGTGGCCAAGCTGGTGATAAACCTCTCCAAACTTAGCTAGGCTGGTTCTAAGATAGCAGATTTACTCTTTTGCGGAGCCAGCCTTGGAAAACCTAGCATCACCTCCTTTCCAAGAAATAAAGTGTCCACCACAACCACCATAATGTAAAAGATATCTATAATGAAGAGACATCAAAAAACTAATCAAAACAATGACCAATTACCTCACAGTAAAGGTGACCAGGTGAGTTTGCTCATCAAACTTGATGGACTTAGGAGAGATGAGCCTTTGTTGTTTGAAATTTAGAGGGTGTGGATATTCCACTGGATATTGGGGATGAGCAGACTAGCACCGTATCTGGAACATAGGCAATTGAAAGTTTTCTTGAATTGACCAGGAAAGAAATCAAAATCTGGGAATATGTCCTCTGTGTCCTGGGAGAATCTCTGACATAAGGATTCTAGCTTAAGTCCTGCATCCCTGTAATCTCCATCTCTTGGCACCATTTCTGCCCTCTGGAATTACAGAAATAAATCTAATCCCTCTTTCACGTGTCAGCCCTTCAAATATTTGAAGACAGCTCTGTAGGGGGCAGCTGGATGGTGCAGTAGAGAGAGTGCTGGGGCCTGGAGTCAGGAAGACCTAAGTTCAAATCTGACCTCAGATACTATCTAGCTATAAATCTGGGCAAGTCTCTTGAACCCTTTTTTTCTTCAGTTTCCTAATCTCTACAATGGAGATAATAATTACCCCTTCCTCACAAGTTTATTATGAAGGTCAAATGAGATAATATTTGTAAAGTGCTTAGCACAGTGCCTGGCATATATTGTTGCGGTTGTTCAGTCATTTCAGTCATGTCCAACTCTCCAAGACCCTGTTTGGGGTTTTCTTGGCAGATACTGGAGTGGTTTGCCATTCATTCCCTTTTCCAGCTCATTTTACAGATGAGGAAACTGAGGCAAGCTGGGTCAAATGAATTGCCCAAGATCAAACCTCAGGTCTTCTTGACTCCAGGCTCATCACTCTATCCATTGTGCCATCTAACTGCCCTGCCGAATATTAATACAAATGTTACCATGATGATGATGACATCACCCTTACTCTTAGGGGTGACACCCTATATCCCTAGGGCTGTTAATGCAGTAGGCTTATTCAACACCAACCCTAGTATAATACACTAGGTTCAACCCCTTATTGTAGGGATGTTGACCTACTCCTTGGTCAACTTTCCTAGTACTTTTCATTGTTCCTACTAAAACATCATTTCATAGCTGGGGGGGGGGGTAGGAAGATTTCCTGAACTAGTCAAATTTCTTGGAGTGTCCTCTCATCATCTAGGTCATTCTCCTCTGGACAACCTCTTTTTTTGTCCATGTCCCCACTCAAATTTGCCTAAATTTGAGACTCCGGATGTAGTTTGACCAGGTCAATCAATTAATCAATCAATCAATATTTATTAAGCACCTATGGACCAGGCACTGTGCTAAGTGCTGGGGATTTAAAAAGAGGCAAAAGACAGTTCCTGCCCTCAAGGAGTGTACAATTGAATGGACAGGGGACAGGGACATGATTCTCTATCTCCCTTGTTCTGGGCACTTGATAGCATCATGAACTTTAAGCTTGTATGGACCTTTCTGGTAGTCATGTCTTACTATTGCTCTCCATCTCTAAGTGCCAGGCTCAGTCTACTCCAGGCCATACAGATGTGGAGTCTTTCTATGAACAGGAGAAACTCAGGAAGGCTATCCTAACTTTGTGGAGTGAAGAGGAAACAAATTCACCAAGTAATACTCGGGAATAAATCAAAGAAACTGGGAAGTAGGAGAGAGAGGAGGAGGAGAACATTTCTAAAACAGTTTGGCCACAGAATTCCCCAAGACCAAGTTGCTTAGATTTCTGCAAGTGTAGGCATAGCCTTGCCCTGGAGGGTAGGTGGGTAAGGGGAGCAGCTCTGTCTCTTTCCTGTTCTCTGGGCCTCCACCCACTTCCATCCAGTAGAATCTCTCCTTCAGCAGCTTTGAGGCCTGTCAATAGGCACTGCCTATGTCTGTGCTTCTTTTCTGTTAATGACACAAGGGAAATCAGGCTCAGACCTTGTCTTGTGCTGTGAGCTGAGTTGTGTAAAGTCATGTAGTATGGATAGAGCATTTTTTTTTTCGGGGCAATGAGGGTTAAGTGACTTGCCCAGGGTCACACAGCTAGTAAGTGTCAGGTATCTGAGGCTGGATTTGAACTCAGATCCTCCTGAATCCAGGGCCAGTGCTTTATCCACTGCGCCACCTAGCTGCCCTTGGATAGAGCATTGGAGCAGGCCTTGGGCAAGCACCTAAAACTCTCTGAGTCTCTATTTCTTCATCTACAAAACGGGAAGGATAGCATATACCTACCCAACAAGGTAGTCAGGGAGAGCCAGTGAGATAATGGATGTGAAAGTACTTTGTACACATATGTATGTGTATATACACACATATGTATGTATGTAGGTAAAGGCATCACTATTATTATTTTGAAAGATGGGAGGGGCCCCTTGATCAGTTTCATGAGGTCCCAGGTAGGTAAGCCTTTGTTTGGGACTTTGAATCTTGTCAGTGAGAGTTGAATTTAGAAGTAGAAAGAAGGCTAGATTTGGTGCCAAGAGAGTATGAGTTCAAATCTCAGTTCTGAAACTTCCAACAGTTCTGGGACCATGGGTAAGTTACTGAACCCCTTTTTAAAGGTAGCAAAACTTTCCTCTTTGGTGATGTTATTCTTTTAATGGTACCGAAACAGAAACAATTAAGGGTAGAAAGGGTTAAAAAAACCAACCCTGAATTCAAATCTGTCCTTAGACGCTTATTAACTGTATGACTCTGTTTTTTTGTTTTGCTTTGTTTTGTTTTTGCAGGCAATGGGGGTTAAGTGACTTGCCCAGAGTCATACAGCTAGTAAGTGTCAAGTGTCTGAGGCCGGATTTGAACTCAGGTACTCCTGAATCCAGGGCCGGTGCTTTAACCACTGCGCCATCTAGCTGCCCCTACTGTATAACTCTGGACAAGTCATTTAACCTCATCCTGCCTTAGTTTCCTTGTCTTTAAAATGGAGATAATAATAGTGCCTACCTCCCAGGGTTTTTATTGAGGATCAATGAGATATTTGTGAAGTGCTTAGTACAATGCCTGGCACCTAGTAGACGCTCCCTTGTTCTCTAAAAAAAACCCCCGCAATTGTCTGAAGGTGAGATACATTCCCAATTGTTTCATTAAAGAGATTGGACTATTATCCTTGTCTCTATTCATTATGGGCCAGGAATACATATTCCTGTATTTAATACATTTAATACATATTCTGTATTTAAATGCATAGTGAGCGCATTGAGTTTTGGGGTTTTTTTGTTTTTGTTTTTTTGTTTACAGGATTGGAATCTAAGACCCAAAGGGAAAGGCTAAAATGAGCTGGGTTGTGAATTTACTAGAGAGAAAATCTGGCAAAAGCTATGAAGAGCTCATAGAGAAAAGAGTCTTATTCAATGCTTCAATGCCTTCAAGATTGACTCTGGGGGACAGCTAGGTGGTACAGTGGATAAAGCACTGGCCCTGGATTCCGGAGGACCTGAGTTCAAATCCTGCCTCAGATACTGGACACTTAATAGCTGTGTGACCCTGGGCAAGTCACTTAACCCTCATTGCCCCACCAAAAAAAAAAAAGATTGACTGGATCCATGTCAGTTCAGCCCTGTGGTTCTGGGTAACTGATGAGAACTGCTATTTGTTTATATGTCATAACCTCTTTTTGAGGCAGCTAGGTGACATAGTGGATAGAGCTCTAGGCCTAGACTTGGGAAGACAGGAGTTCAAATTTGACGTCAGATACTTACTAGCTTCATGACCTTGGGCAAGTCACTTAACTTCTGCATGCTTTCATTTTCTCATCTGTAAAAAAAGAGATGATAATAGGACCTAATGTGATAGTAGGATCATGGTTGTGAGGATCAGTAAGATAGTATTTAGAAAGCACTTGACATAGCACCTGGCACATAGTAGGCCCTTAATAAATACTTATTCCCTCCCCTCCCCAATCCTCCTTAATTGTAAACTATGGTGACAGGAATGATGTAATAGCTAAATTTTGTATCTCACCCAGTATCTAGCACAGTGCTCTGCATGTCATAGTTACTTAACAAATTTTTAAAAATTGAATTAATATTTTAGAAATGAGATTCAGCAGGTCCTGGCCCCAAACTAGTTCTCTGTTTCATTCAGAGAAGCATCTAGGGTAGGAGATGTCATCATTGTTTCTGAGTAAGCCAGCCTGCTTCCTCAGGGCCACCTGAACTTCCTTATGTTTTATCTTCTTTAGAGCCATCCTTTGCTCTTATCACATGTTGCTGCCTGCACTATCTATCATCATTCATTACCCCTCCCTAGAAAGGGAATTGAACCCTTAGCCACCATCTTTAGAAATATATTTAAACTGTAGGAATAATTAATCTTCTCCCCAGATGCAGATTTCTATTCTTTGCTGCCTCAGGGGAGATGAATCTTTCTATCACTCTCAACAAGAGGTGGTAAGGAATAGGAGGAAGAAGAAGGAAGAGGTGTTGGCTTGGGTGTTGTAGAAAGAAATAAAAAAGAGATCAGGGATCTAGGTTCCATGTTTTCATCTCTGGGTTCCTGACTTGCTAGGGTCAGAGATTACCTGGCAAAATGCATTAACCCATCCTGCCTCAAAACCTGTTCTAACAGGACCTTCTGTAATCTCAATACTTTCCTTCTATCTAGACCAGTCCTAGGGAGGGCACATGGAGACCACTGGATATTCCTCCCCTTCCCTCACTAACTAATATCAGAACCAGTCTACCTGGGTGTTTATGCCCAGAGGCTGATTACAGGGTTGGCCAGGAGCCTGAGTCTCCCCTGGGATTTTTCTGTACAATGAATCATTGAGCTACTGAAGGACAGTCAGGAAAACATGAAATGATTGCCTGGGCCTGTGTTCCACCCTCCAATTTTTTTTTCTTTATTTCTTTTTAAATTTCAAACTTGACAAACATCAACAGGAACATTTCCATATGTAAAAAACAGAATAAAACCACTAATCTATATTACAAATAGATTGTTGCTTGACTAATGTGGAAATGGTTAACATAATTTTAATGTATAACCTATATCAGATTGCTTTCTGGCTTTGGGAGGGGGGAGGGAAGGTAGGAGAAAAATTTGGGACTCAAAAAATATCTACATGTAATTGGAGAAAAATGTTTTTAAAATTAAGTTAAATTAAATTTTAAAAAGAAAGAAAACCATATTTTGTTGCTTTTTAAAAAGTAGATATTAGATTTAACATGGTAATACTAATATTGCCCTCTTTATGTGTCCCCTTCTGAAATTCCTTTTGTTCTCTGCTGTGTATTTTAAAAATGTTTCATTGTCTCCTCCTCTTTTCCCCTCCCTTCCCCTCCCCTTTCTTATCCCTTACTCTGCCTTTTCGACTCCCTTCTCCTCTCCTCTCCTCTCCTCTCCTCTCCTCTCCTCTCCTCTCCTCTCCTCTCCTCTCCTCTCCTCTCCTCTCCTCTCCTCTCCTCTCCTCTTTCCTCTTTCCTCTTTCCTCTTTCCTCTTTCCTCTTTCCTCTTTCCTCTTTCCTCTTTCCTCTTTCCTCTTTCCTCTTTCCTCTTTCCTCTTTCCTCTTTCCTCTTTCCTCTTTCCTCTTTCCTCTTTCCTCTTTCCTCTTTCCTCTTTCCTCTTTCCTCTTTCCTCTTTCCTCTTTCCTCTTTCCTCTTTCCTCTTTCCTCTCCTCTCCTCTTTCCTCTCCTCTCCTCTTTCCTCTCCTCTCCTCTTTCCTCTCCTCTCCTCTCCTCTCCTCTTTCCTCTCCTCTCCTCTTTCCTCTCCTCTCCTCTCCTCTTTCCTCTCCTCTTTCCTCTCCTCTCCTCTCCTCTTTCCTCTCCTTTTGTCTTCTCTTCCCTCCTCTCTTCTCCCTTCATTCCTTCATTCCTGGGCCCCTTGGTGCTCTCTGATAAGGACTTGAACACATCATTCTGCCCGCCTCTACTGGAGGTTACTCTTCATTTAGGCATTCCCTTTTCCTGATATTCAAGCAGAATTTGCATGCCCACTTCTCCGGAATGCTGTAGAGAGAAATCCTGCAGTGTTTGGGAGGTCGGACTAGATTCAGTTCAGCCATGAAGTATTTATTATGCTTATATTATGTGCAATGCACAGTGTTAAGCAATGGGAATATAAGGATGAAAAAACCTCCATCCCTTGCCCTCAAGAACCTTGCAGTTTAATGGGGAGGGGAAAAGAAAATGTATACAAAAATAACTAAAGTATAAGGTAGAGTATTTTTAAATAGTGTTTTATTTTTTCCAATTACATGTAAGGACAAATTTTAACATTAATTTTAAAAATTTAAGTTTCAAATTTTCTCCCTCCCTAAGATGGTAAACAATTTGATATAGGTAATATATGTGCATATTAGTCATGTTGTGAAAGAAGAAACAGACCAAAGGGGAGAAAAGCCCACAAAAAATAAGGAAAATGAAAATAGTATGCTTCAATTTGCATTCAGACTCCATCAGTTCTTCCTCTGCACGTGAATAGCATTTTTCCTCACGAGTCCTATAAGGAAGCATAAGATGAAAGCAAGGAGAAGTTTAAAAAATTACTGTAAGAAATTTAAGTGGGGAAAGGTATCAGAAAAGGTTTTATGGAGAAGGGAGAATTTGAGCTGGGCTTTGAAGGGAGAAACCGATTTCACCAGCCAGAGATGTGGAGGGGAATGCATGCCAGGCATGGGAGAAAGTTTTTGGGGTATCCGTGGAGGTGGGAGAGGCAGTAGTAATGAAGGGAATAGTATGAAATAAAGCCAAGAAGGTAGGATAGAGTCTGACTGTGTAGGACCTCAAATGCTAAGCTAAGGAGTCTGTATTTTGTAGCCCAGAGCAAAAGGGAACTGTTGAAAGTTGTTAATGGCCTCTGAGGTCCTTTTTAGCACTCTGATTAAAAAATACTAGCTGGTGAGTAACCTCCTAGATGTTTTAGGCATAGCCCTTGTGTATCATCTCATTGTCATGGCAGAAAGCTTCCTATCACAAGAAAGACCAGAGTGCCTCTGATTTCTCCTATCCCAAGCATTGCTTGACTCTTCCTCTCATTTTGGAGTCTTCTTCTCTGCCCCCCCCCCCACAATGGCTTCTGACAATTTCACCCTGTTGCTTCCTGACATCAGGCTAGTTAGTTCTGATTCTTCTTTCCTTCATCTTTCCATAATGATATTTAAACAGCTTTTTTGAGTTGTAGAAAGATGTTCAAACTCCTCCTTTATATGTTTGTGTATTTTTTTAGATGCCCCTCTGAAATAATAATAATAATAAAAAAGTCAAACCATTTAGTTTTCAGGGTTTAATTCAATTTCCTTTATTTTTCATTTAATTCAATTTCTATAAGCAGTGTGGTTTAGTGGAGACATTATGTCATTATGTATTTTTATATACTGATGTCATCTTGTATTATGTCATTATGCATTTTCTCCACCAACAGATGCTAATAATACGAATACTATTATGTGGTGGTTCATGGACATTTTTAAGCTTAAAAAGGGATTCTTATAATCCCCTTATAAGAAAGTTGTGAACCACTGCTCTAGGTTGTTCCTTTGTCCTTTCCTTAATCA
Organism: Dromiciops gliroides; assembly: GCF_019393635.1. Classification (NCBI taxonomy): domain Eukaryota; kingdom Metazoa; phylum Chordata; class Mammalia; order Microbiotheria; family Microbiotheriidae; genus Dromiciops; species Dromiciops gliroides. The sequence continues at coordinate 587,110,858 of NC_057861.1, forward strand.
AAACTTGCCCACAGCCTGCCCCAATCCTTCCTAACACTCCTTTTCCCTATGCCCAGTGCTCAGTTGCTTCATGTGACCTTAGTGCTAATTCCACCAAGGTCCTGTAGTCTCATATTCTATATGCATGTCTCAACGTTTTTGGTCTCAGGATCCTTTTATACTCTTTGTTGTTGTTGTTGTTGTTGTTTTAGTGAGGCAATTGGGGTTAAGTGACTTGCCCAGGGTCACACAACTAGTAAGTGTCAAGGGTCTGAGGCCGGATTTGAACTTAGGTCCTCCTGAATCCAGGGCTGGTGCTCTATCCACTGCGCCACCTAGCTGCCCCCATTTAGTATTATTATGAAAATAGTTTTTTTTAAAAAGAAAGAAAATAGTTTTGACCTCATGGACCCCATGAAAGGTCTTAGGGGTCCCCCAACCCTACTTTGAGAACCTGTGAACACTAGACCTGTGGGCAAAGGACCTTTGGGGGCCTTCAAGTTTTTTCAAGTAGTGCAGAAATCCCTAAGTAAATAAACTTACCTCTTGAAGCTTGAAATGTATCTAACATTTTTAAAAAGTAAGTTTTGTTGATATTTTCTGTTTCTGACATCATCATAGTATCCCATGTATCCCTTCTTCTTCCTCTCCCAAAGGGCCATTGCATATGACAATATTTTTGCGGGGGAGGAAAAACCAAAAAACAACAACAACATAGAACAACTGACTGATAACATTGAAAAAGTTAGGAAACATGTGTAACACCTGTGAACCTCCCACCTCTAGGAAGGGGTAGGTGGGGTTGTCCTCTCATATCCCTTCGCTCTTTTTTTTTTTTTTTTTTGCAGGGCAATGAGGATTAAGTAACTTGCCCAGGGTCATACAGCTAGTAAGTGTCAAGTGTCTGAGGCTGGATTTGAACTCAGGTCCTCCTGAATCCAGGGCTGGTGCTTTATCCACTGTGCCACCTAGCTGCCCCCATATCCTTTCACTCTTTACATTTTCAAATGTATGTAGATATTATTGTGATGAGTAAAATTCAAGTGTATTTAAAAGTATTACTAAATTCGTAATAACTTTTGTCATCAGGTATTTTCCCCAGCAACAGATGCTGATAATAGGACTCTTTTTATGTCAGAGTACATGAAATTCTTTTTTTAAAGGGAATTCTCATATTCCAGAAATGTGTGAACTCCTACGCTAGAATAGATTGTTCCCCTCTGCTTTCCCAAACTCTGACCCATTCATTCCCTCAGAGCCCTGCTCTTTCCTAGGTAACAATGAGTAGTAATAGATTTTTCATGACAATAACCAACATTGATTTAGTGCTTTGTAAATTTCCAAAGCATTTCACAAACGTTATATAATTTTGCCCTCAGGACAATCTCATGAGGTAGGGTGCTACCATTGCTATTACTCCTATTGTACAGATAAGGAAACTGAGGCTCAGAGAGGTAACATGAGCCTGTGGTCATATAGCTAGGAAGTGCCAGAGACTTTCAAGATTTGCAGATCTCTCTCTTCCTGACTACAAGTTGAGGATTCTTTCCATTCTGCTACTGGATTCGTCAGTCAACCTTAGGCAAGTTACATAATAATTATTGTTGTTATTACATTAACAAAACCCAGGGCTGATCACACCAAGGCAGCTGTAGAAAGATGAACATTTCCTTGCCTAAAGGATAGAGGTTCCCAGAACATATGATAAACAGATTCAAAATTTACAGAAATGTTTCTGGAACAAGTATAACACTTCACAGAGTGATGGTAAAGGTTGAAAAGAGGTTTATAAACCACTGGTTTTTCAAAGGTAAATGAAACTGGGTGGTCAGAGTCTGTGAAACAGCAAAGATTTAAGAGTAGAATCAAAAGACCATTTTATGGGTAACATCTAGGTGAACTTAGCCAACAATATACTGATGGAGAAGCATTGATCAAAGGGCAGAGTCAAGAAGATTTTTTTTTTTTACAGAAACAGTGATTTCTAGAAGCAATTCAAGATTGGGTCACTGTCAAAGAAATTAGGGAGAAGTTATTCACAAGGATTTAATGACCAACCTGGATCATCAAAGGGGTGGGAAAAACTTGTTGTTGTTTGTCCTTCTCAAAGAGGACCAATGACAGCAGGAAGGTGGTGTCTTGACTTGTGCTGAATTGGATTTAAGTGAGGCAGAGCTGTGTAAGGTCACCAACCTCAGTCTCTCCTCCAGAACCATCTGGCTCCAGTGGCAAGATAAACATCAGGATGACTGGAGGTGGCCCCAGATACAGAAGACCACTGTCTTGACTAAACTAACAGACTACACATCCCTGTGCTACAAATGCAGAGTATAAAATATTTCTGACAATTGGACAAAGTGTTTTGGAACTGAAGCATGATCACAGACAAATCGCCTGGCCAGAACAATAATCCACATATATTTAAGAACCTCACTTTTAATAGATATTGCTCTATCAAGTACTCATAACTTTTAATCCAGGCAAAATGAAACACTTTTGAAATATCTAGAAGTCCAGCAGAAAAAAATCAAAATTAGAAGGGAACAGGATGAAATACACACCCTCCCCATCATCCTGTCTGCCATTAGAGTTGTTCTGTAGATGTTTTTACTGAGCCAATAGAACAGGGACTGATATTCTCATACTTTTATTCAATTACAGAAAGCAATCATATGATCCACTTGTAGAACAGTCTGTTGAACATTACAAGATTTCTAGGAAGGCAGTTTTGTCCCAGCACCACCTTTATCTGAGCCGCATCAAGAAAAGCAGAGAATGTGATAATAATAATAACTGAAATTCATATAGTGCTTTAAAGTTTACAAATAAATTTACATACATTCTCTCTGAGCTTCAGTTTTATCAACTCTAAAATTGGGTAAATCATCTACTTGCTGATAAGAGGTTAAATAGTTATTGTGTTATCCCTCTTATGTAGGGTGTTATTTAACCTAGGTAAGTGTCCCTAGAAAACTCTAGGGAGTAAATCTAAGATTGAAATTTCATGTTCTATGGCAAGCTTTGAAGGAATACTGTGGGGGGAGGAAGAGCATTTTCTGCTGCTTTTTTTATAAGAAACATTTTTATTTAAAGTTTTGAGTTCCAAATTCTATCCCTCCTTCCCTTCCTTCCCTCCCCAATCCCATAGGCAGTAAGCAAATATAGGTTATACATGTGCAATTATGTAAGAAATTACCATATTAGTCATTTTGTACAAGAAAACCAGAATAAAAAAAAAATGAAAGAAAGTGAAAAATAGCATGCTTCAGTATGTGTTCAATCAATACCAATTCTTTCTTTGGAGATGGATAATATGCTTCATCATTAGTCCTTTAGGATTGTCTTGGATCATTGTATTGCTGAGAATAGTTAAGTCATTCACAGTTCTTCAAATAATATTGCTGTCACTTCACAATGTTCTCCTGGTTCTTCTCACTTCACTATACAACAGTTCATATAAGTGTATGAATTTTCTTTCCCCAAAGTTGTCTCCATGGCTTATGGCATCATGTCCAGATGGTCAGGGGACGTGAACAGGGGTCATGACATACTGGCCTGCTTACAAATAGGTGAATAAAATCTCTGTGGAAAATGAACGAGTTCCTGGGATGTTTGATGAGCCAAACTGAAGGCCTTTAGCTCAGAAAAATCATCTAATTTGTGATGAGTTTCTGGGGGTAGGCATAGCCAACAAGGCCAAACACCTTAGTTACTGAGCTGGTCAGTACCAGGCAACTAGTTTCCATTCTGTGCCTAACTACTTCAGAATGTGAATAGTCTATGCTCTTCTCACTTCCTTCTTCTTCTTCTTCTTCTTCTTCTTCTTCTTTTTTTTTTTAGTGAGGCAATTGGGGTTAAGTGACTTGCCCAGGGTCACACAGCTAGTAAGTGTCAAGTGTCTGAGGCTGGATTTGAACTCAGGTCCTCTTGAATCCAGGGCTGTGCTCTATCCACTGCGCCACCTAGCTGCCCCTCACTTCCCTCTTCTAAGTAGAAAGGGAATCCACACAGATCGATCACTCCCCTACTGTGCCATCTCAGAAGTGGAACTTTCCAAGCTCCCCCATCCATTCCAGGAGACCTCAGCCCCCAGCTCTCTGAGTGAGCCTGATAATAACCCATGTTAACAACTATCTCATTCTTGGTTTGGAATCATTTTGTTGTCATGGCCCACTTTGGACCTCTTCTGATAATAATATTTTGAAATTCATAAAATAAAACACACAAGATTACAAAAGAAACAAATTCTATTGAGATACATTTTTTTTTTTTAAGTTCACGGATCTCACATTAAGAACCCCTGTTATAAGGGAAATGCAAATGAGCCCCAAGCTCATGTTTTTCAGGTTCTATGGCTTGAGGGAGTTGTAGAATCATTCATGAAACCAAACTGTAGTTCAGTGGGCTCCTGGGGAGTCTCTTAAGTGCCCCCCACCCCTCAAGAACTGGAGGGTCAAGAGACTGAGCTCTAGTTCCTCTTCTGATAATTCTGGACCTCTATTTCCTCTTCTTCAACATGAGGGGGTATAGAAGTTGCTCCCCAAGTTGCTCACCTCAGCTCAGCCTCAGTTTCAGTAAAAGTTGAATGAGTCATTTTCTGTGAACTTGGGCGGCACTTTTCCTTTCTGGGGCCTCAGTTTTCTCCTCTGCAGAATGAAGGACTAGATAGTTCCCCAAGGCCTCTCTTCCGGCTTTCACTTTCTATCATAACTCTTTAAAAAGTCTCTGGAATATTAGGTTCAAGCCCTCTTCAGGCCTCTTCCCCAAAGCAGCCATCTCTTAGCTATAGAGATTACCACTCCACTGCTCCCATCCCCCTAGTAATCAGGTTTCTTGGATGTCAAGTGTGGAAAAAACAAACAAACTGTCATGGGGTGCAGAGCACCCCAGAAGTTCTCTGGGGCACACCAAGGAATCTTCTCCTTGAGAAACTAAACCAGAGGACAGATAACGCCTAGAGAGATAAACTGAACCAAATTGGACTGAGCTAGCTTCGGATTCCTACCCTTCATTCTGGTCTCCCTTACCCTGGGGAGATAAATTTGGGTGTGGCTTCGGCCTTTGTGTTCTGAAGAGGGATCTGTAGCCACCCCACACCCAATTCCTTTAGTCACTACCAGTGGGGGATGGTCCTCCACTCCTCACCCAATTCCCCCAGCTACCACCAGTGGGGGATGGTCCACCTTCACTAAAGGAACTTTCCACAGGCAGATGGTCCACCCCCATCAGGCCTCTATAAAAGTACCTTCCAGTCTCTTGTTCGGGGAGATTTGGTACCTCTGAGCCATGTGCTTTATGCCAAATTTCCCCATGAAAAGTCCAAGGATTTCTTTCATGGTTTCCCTCCCCCCACCCTTCCCTTCCCTTCCCTTGCTCCTAAATAAACTATCACCTTATTCTAACTAAGTTTTGTGTGCAAGAGGGTGTAATTCTTTAAAGAGGAATTCCCAAGAACCCCAACCCCTACCCCATTTCCCCACCATATCAAAACCCATCAACAAACTACTAATCTTAGCACCTAGTTATTCACTATCACTAATTAAAATAGAAAGCTTTCTGATGTCTTGCTTCCTCTCCCAGGGGGATGGGAGGCCCCCTTACAGTGGCCTCCAGATTCTCAGTTTCCCCTCCAGGGGTGTTATCTGTTCTCCCCACCCCAAATGAGGAAACCTTTCATTGTTGTTTTTCCAGAGCAAAGTCTGTAGTGCTTGCTCAAGGGGCAAAAATTCCTAGTCACAGCTCTGTTTCCAGGAATTGGGTCTTTCATCCTGTGCTATTTTGATTAATGACTCTAATACAGGGATACCCAAAATTTGCAGATCACACAAAACTGGGAGGGAGAGCTATTGCATTGGGTGAGAGAGTCAGGATTCTGAAAGGATCTTGACAGGTTGGAACAAGGGCCAAATACAATCAGATGGGGGGCGGCTAGGTGGCAAAGTGGATAAAGCACTGGCCCTGGATTCAGGAGTACCTGAGTTCAAATCCGGCCTCAGACACTTGACACTTACTAGCTGTGTGACCCTGGGCAAGTCACTTAACCCCCGTTGCCCTGCAAAAAAACAAAAAACAACTACAATCAGATGAATTGGGGGGGGAGGGAAGGGGCAATGAGGGTTGAGTGACTTGCCTAGGGTCACACAGCTAGTAAGTGTCAAGTGTCTGAGGTCGGATTTGAACTCAAGTCCTCCTGAATCCAAGGCTGGTGCTTTATCCAACTGTCAAATGAAATTTAAGAGAGAAATGTAAGGTCTTTAATATGGGTTCAAAAAATTACCTTTGAAAATATAAGATAGTAGAGTTCATCTGAATCAGATCTGGGATGTTTTAATGGATTGTAAACTCACTATGAGTCTGACAATGTGATGTGAAAGCCACAAAACCTAATGCAATCTTAGGTCGCATTAAAAGGCATAGTATCCATGAAATAAAGAGTCTAGTAGTGGGTCAATAAATATTTATCATGTTCCTACTTTCTGATGGATGCTGTACTAAGCACTGGGAATAACAAAAAGACTATCTCTGCTCTCAGGGAGCTCTGCAAATAACTGTTTGCAAAAAAGCTATAGAGAGGATAAACTGGAAATAATCAACAGAGGGAAAGGGAGCTGGGATTTGAAGAAAGTCAGGAGGCAGAGATGAGGCGGGAGAGCATTCCAGGTATGGGGGACAGTCAGGAGACAGGAACGTCTTGTGAGAAGAATAAAAAGGAGGCCAGTGCCACCAGATCTCCTGGTATATGGTGGGAGGGTGAGGGGAAGAGAGGATGTGTAGGGTTCAAGAAAACTGAAAAGGTATCTGTAGGGGGAGGTTAGGAAGGACTTTGAATGCCAGAGAAAAATCCTCTGTCAGTGAGCATACATTACAACTTGTTTGGCTTGGCCCCAGAGGCTAGAATGGGGAACAACAGGTGATGAGTTGTAGGGGTAGATTTTGGCCACACTTAGGAAAACCCCAGCAATGGCCAGAACTTTCCTAAAGTGGATCGAATGAGTTGCCTTTTTGAAGTCCCCATCACTGAAGGTCCTACAGGGAATATTTTTTCAGGAATGAGTCATTCCCATTCCTCTCTGAGATTCTGTGTTTGAAAGTCTCTTTTCCTTTCTCTTTCTTTTTCTATCTCTTTCCCCCACCCCTGTACTTAGGTAAGAATCATTACCCTGCTGTCAACACTCACCCTTTTAACTCTCCCTCCCTCTTTCTGCATTTCAACAGATTTTCATAACATGTTCTAGTTCTCGAGTCTGCTCATTCTTTCTCTTTGATTCTGTTTGAGGGCGGTTGCTTCTTGATGACATATAAGGAAGCACCTTAATCTCCTCAGCAGGCTGGGTAATGGAAAGGCTATATGCCAAGAGCACACTTTGTTGTTATAAACTTTGTTAGCAGCGGAGGTTAAAAACAATAGCCCAGGTCTATATAACATTTTAAGAATAAGGAAACACTTTCTTCCTAATGATATGGGGAAACCGATAGGAGAAAGCACGTGGGTCCTTAATCCTCCCATGACACTAATAATTCTGGAAGACAGCTGTGGTTTAATGGTTAGTGAGCTGGCATCATATTAGGAAGGCCTGGGTTCAAATTCTACCTCAGACATACACTGCATGTATTTCCTTGGGCAAGTCACTTAACCTCTCACTGACCCCAGGCACCTTTCTAAGCCTATAAATTGCAGAGGGCTGTGGTTGTGATTATTCATTAGGCTTTTCCTAGTCCAGTGATATCCTGGTCCTGTCAAGACAAACAAAACTTGTGAGAAAGGCAGTGCTGCCAGCATTGTGTTCCTCATTTTAAGTAAAGTAAATAAGTTCAAGGGGGTAGATAGAACTGTGGGACCTAGGATCAGGAAGCCCTCAGTTAAAATTCTGCCTCAGACATTTAATAGCTAAGTGACTGTGGGCAAGTCACTTAAACGCAGAAAGAAAATAGACCAATATCCTTAATAAATATTGATGCAAAATTTAAAAATAAAATACCAGCAAGGAGGTTATAATAGTGTGTCACAAAGATCATATAGTATAAACTCTAGAAGGACTATAAAACTGTATATACCTTTTGACCCAGAAATACTCTTTGGTCTGTATCCCAAAGAGATTTTTTTAAAAAGGGAAAGAACCTATATGTACAAAAAAAAATTTTAGCAGCACTTTTTGTGGTGGCAAAGAATTGGAAACTAAGGGGATGTCCATTGATTGGGGAATGACTGAATGAGTTGTGGTATATGAATGTAATAGAATACTCTTGTGTTATAAGAAATGGTGAGCAGATTTCAGAAAAACCTGGGAAGACTTACATGAACTGATGCCAAGTAAAGTGAGCATAACCAGGAGAACATTGTATTCAATAACAGTTAATATTGTATGATGATCTACTATGAATGACTTAGCTATTCTCAGAAATATAATTATCCAAGACACTTTCAAAGGACTTATGATGAAAAATGTTATCTATTTCTAGAGAAAGAACTGACAGTCTAAATGCAGATTGAAGCATACTTTATAAAACTTTATTTTTCTTGGTTTTGAGGGGTTGTTTTGGTTTGTGTGTGTTTTATTTGCAATATGGCTAATATGGAAATATATTTGCATGACTACACACTTATAATCTATATCAAATTGCTTGCCTTCTTGGTGGGGAGGAGGGAAGGAAGGAGAGAATTTGAAACCCAAAATTTAAAATATATATATATGTTAAAATTGTTTTTACATGTAATTAGAAACAATAAAATATTTTAAAATGTTTATTAAACACCTATTCTATGTGCTTATTCATTCTCACTGTTATTACTTGGGTTCAGGTTTTCCTTGTTTCTCTCATCTGGACAATAGCCTCTCTCTAGGATCTTCTCTGTCTAATCTGTCCTATATCTCATTGCTAGATTAACCTTCATAATATACAATTCTCAGCATATCACTCCTCATTTCCCAAATCTTCAGTGGTTCCTAATGTTTACAAAATGAACCTTCAAGTTCCTCCACAATCTGTTTCCAACATACTTTTTCAGCCTCATTTCATACTACTCTCCTGTCAAATCTATAACCCAAGGGGCCACTACTTTAGACTTACTTTGGATGAGGCAAATTTAAATGGTCCCAAGGTGGCAATAATTCTGCCCTTAGAGTTATAGTTATGAAACATATGAATGGCTTTGGATTATGCCCTCAAAGAGCAAAAACTCATGAATATTAAGCTGAAGTGTGTATGTATGTGTTGCAGGGAGAGAGTTGGAATCCCAGTCCAGGGCTATGAAAGGTCACTCTCCCCTGTGTGGTTCCCAGAGCTATCCTGGGCCCTGGTTCCTCAAACAAAGAGACATCAGGAAATGCAAGGACAGTGTGTACCACAAATGTTTAACAGAAATGAGATTAGATCAGTCAGATGCCATTTTTAACAGGATAAAAGGATGTGATTAGAAGCATGTTCTAGTCATGCTCATCAGTTTCTCATGTCCATTTCTCTCCTTCATGTTCCAATTGTTTTTGTTGTTATTCAATTGTGCCCAACTCTTTGTGACCCCATTTGGGGTTTTCTTGGTAAAGATACTGGAGTGGTTGGCCATTTCCTTTTCCACTCATTTTCCAGATGAGAAAACTGAGGCAAACGGGGTTAAGTGACTTGCTCAGGGTCACATAGTTACTAAGTGACTGAAGTTAGTTTGAACTCAGCACTTCCTGACTCTGGGCCAGGTGTTTTATCCATTTCACCACCTGGCAGCCCATGTGTGCGATTACCCACAATTTAAAAAATCCAAATTGTCATAGGCCACTCCACTTATCCCTTTAGAGCTCATCTCTTATGGTCTCCTGTGAGGACCTGAAGACTGCAGGTATAGCTATGATGATCCATGCTGCTCTATATTGGGGACCTTCAACACTAGCCTCTTCTCTCTCTTGAGGGATCCTCATAAACTCCCCCTTGGGAAGAAAATCAGTCTCCAGTCCTGATATCATGCTACCTTCCTCTTTTCCCATTTTGGAACAAAATACAAGTCCTAGGGTCTTTGGCAATTTAGACCTCCTTGTTGGCAGCCAAACCAAGCCTTACATGTGAGGCTGTCTTCCAGCCAAACTGACTTATTTATTTTTCTAAAACACATTCTGCCTTTTCCTAGTCCTATGTTCACATATTTCCCAACATTTGTAATATTCTTCCCCTGTAACCTCGCAGGTTGAAATCCTATCTGTTCTTGAAGGTCAAGCTCAGATGTCACTTTTGCTTTAAAAAATAATTTTATTGATGCTTTTTGAAGAACATTGTTTTCCCTCCTCAAAATCATCATTCCAACAACCTCGTTTGTAGCAAAGTACAGTTAAGCAAAAACAAACATGACTGTGACCGTGAGAGTAGGCTTCATTAAACACCTGTAGTACTATACTTGCTGAAAGGAGGGAAGCTTATTTTATCAGTTCTCCTGAGTTAAGGTTGGTCATGGTACTGATCCAAGTTTTGATGACATTTAGCACTGTTTTCCTTTATATTATTATGGTGATTTAATCTTGGTTCTGCACACATTCTCCCAAGTTCTTCTGAATTTCTCATCATCTTCATTTCTTATGGCACAATAACATTCCATTTTACTCATATATAGCAATTTGTTCAACCATTTCCTAACTGATGGAAGCCCACTTAAGCCCTAGGGCAGCTAGGTAGTGCAGTGGATAGAGAACTGACCTGAAGTTCAGAAGACTCATATTCCTGATTTTAAATCCAGCCTCAGACGTTTAATAGTTGTGTGACTCTGGGAAAGTCATTTAACACTGTTTGCCTCAGTTTCCTCATCTATAAAATGAGTTGGAGAAGGAAATAGCAAACTGCTCCAGTCTCTTTGCCAAGAGAACCTCAGATGGGGTCATGAAGAGTTGGACATGACTGAAATCACTGAACAATAACAATACTTAACCCCCCCTTGTTTTAGACTACCACAAAAATGCTTCTATAAATATCTTGGCATATATAGGAATACAATGTTTTCATAGAGAAGTTTAACCAATGTAAATCAATTATTATAAGAAGACGACTAAAAGAGACTTTTGTCAGAAAAAAAACCTTGTCTTACTTGCCTACTAAAGAGATATGGTAGACTATGGAAAAACTACATTCCAATATAAGACTAATTTATAAAGTCTTACACAGATGAATACTATAGGGTTATAAACAATATTACTTAAAAACAGAGAGAAGCAGTAAGGAATAAAAACAGTTTAAAAGCAAGCTTGATAAAAAGAACCTGCAATGAAATGTCATTCCAAGGACATTTAAGGCTGAGAGTGAAATGGAGACAACAAACAGAAGAAAATGGAAAAGATCAGCCGAGTTTTTTTTTGTTTTGTTTTGTTTTTTTATAACAGACTCTTTTTGCCTTCAAGGAAAAAGGAGCCACTATACTTGGATACTATATTACAGTAGCAGAGAAGATAGTACAGTATAGAGAAGAAGATACAGTATAGAGAAGATAGAAAGAGAAGGAAGATGGGAAAAACAACCATCTTAGACCAAGTGTGCACAGAGGATGTCTCTGTTGGAGAATACACAATTGTGAATGTGTTGAAGGGTCAATTCTCAAAGTATCTGAACAATGGAAACATAGCAAAGGCAGGCGAAATCTTAAGCCTTATTACTACCAAATAAAAAGGAGACCCACAAAGGACATAAACAGCTATATTGAACTATGTGCCTGCTTTCCTAGCTATATAGAATTTTCATGAGAATAAACTATATGCCTGTCAAGATTATTCTTTTTTTGGGGGGTGGGACAATGAGGGTTAAGTGACTTGCCCAGGGTCACACAGCTAGTGTCAAGTGTCTGGGGCTGGATTTGAACTCAGGTCCTCCTGAATCCAGGGCTGGTTCTTTATCCACTGAACCACCTAGCTGCCCCCCAAGATTATTCTTGATGAGAGTATTAGAAAGGAACAGGCAAGCCTTTGCAAGTGATATTCCACACTAGGCAATATCCTAATTAGCATGCACATGACTAAAAGATGTAGAGAATAATTTTCTTTGCGCATTGTTTGTTGACATTTTGATTTTTTAGAGCAAAAATCCTACCTTAAAGGCTCTCCTTCAATAAGGTATCTCTCATGCATATATGAAAGTGATATAAGATTTCTTGAAATATATAACAACAGAGATCCTCTCAATGTCAAGATAAATCAAGGAAGGGCCTATATACATTAGGTAAATCCCCAGTGGAAGACACTGGAAAAAGGTCACACAGGATGTATGAGCATGTAAAGACCTCAATCTACAGCTCTGGAGGGCTTACAAAACATTGGTGAGATGGTCAGTCAATCAATAAACATTTATTAAATGCCTACTATGTGTTAGGTGCTGTGCTGGGGGCAAATGTGAAGGTACTATGGAGAAGTCCAAAAGCTGGTGGGAAATGGGGTGAAGGCTGTGTTGGTCCTCCTCCTTGAATGAAGGCTTTGGAATCCATGGCTCTTCCCTCCAGTGAAAGGGTCCAATCAGAAGGGCAGAGGATACTGATGAGATGTGAGTACCAAGGCTGACTAAATCTTGCAGGATAATGAGATTTCCCAATGATGAAATTCCTGGGGCATTAAGGTGTGATGGAGGATTCCAAAGAAGTCCAAAAGCTGGTGGGAAATGGATTAAAAATCTATTTACATATTTCAGTGTAAGTATCTATACATATATGGGACCTTCCTTACCCTGTCTTTAACCTTCTTGTGGTATACTCTCTAGAATGGAATCATTAGGGCAAAGGGAGTGAATAGTTTAGTCACTTTCCTATCATACATAGTTCCTATCAATTTAGTCACTCCCAAATTATTTTTTAGAACAATGGGACCAATCAATAGCTCCACCAACAGTGTATTAGTGTGCTTCCTTTCCCACAGCCCATCCACCATTAACAACTTCAATTTTTATCATCTTTGCCAGTTTGATAGTTATGAGTTGAAATATCAGAATTGTTTTAATTCACTGTTCTCATTATTAATGATTGGGGTTTTTTTCCAACTTGCTTTTAGTTTGCATATATCCTTTTCAAAATTGTTAATTTATATTTTTGACCACTTAACTAATAGAGGGTGAAACTTGGTCTTGCTTATTTGTATCAATCTCCTATATATTTTGTAGGTCATACTCATTGGAGATAAGACATTTTCCAAAAGTTTTTCCTTATCTTAGATTAGTACTAATTTCTCTTTCCTCTGAACTCTCATATTCTTTTGTTAACACTTCCCTTATGATATTTATCACATCCTGCTTTGTATAAGAATTTTTACTTGTCTGATTCCTCCCTACTAAATTATAACCTCCTTAAAATATATATTACACACAAAACATATATAATATATGATATTTCACATATATTATACATAAAACCTGGAGCTTCCTATCTTGTGCAAGTTATGAGTGCAGGAGCTATTTACTGGCCCAATCTCACCCTGATCATCAAAGAAGTTTTGACCTCCATTTCTAACCTGGGCTGGTTTGACCCTCCTTAGACAACCCAGTGGGTCCCTTCCTCCCTGATCCCTGGAGTTTGCCAAATTAATGTTGAACTTGGTTCATACTCTAATTAATTTAGCCCACTAGGTGTAAAACTCTGAGCTTGAGATCTGCTAACCTCAGCCTTCCTGGTAGGGATTACAGGTGTCTGCTACCTTGCCCAGCCTACATTATTACCTTCTTACACATCTATTTTTTTTTTTTTTGGTGGGGCAATGAGGGTTAAGTGATTTGCCCAGGGTCACATATCCAGTAAGTGTCAAGTGTCTGAGACCGGATTTGAACTCAGGTCCTCCTGAATCCAGGGCTGGTGCCTTATCCACTGTGCCTTTTAGTTGTCCCCACTCATTATTACTTTCTTAAAGGAAAAGACTCTGGATTTAAAAAAAAATCAGTTTAGCACTTGGCACAATGCCCTGCACAAAGTAGGTGTGCAAGAAATATTTACTAAATGAATAAATGAGCAAATGTTTTACATGGCTAATCTCATCCCTGTGTATTCTTGTTAGCTTCAGTCTCAGAGCCAACAAACTCTTCCTAACAAAAGAACCCAAACATCAAGGGAAAGTACTACTTTGGGAAAGCAATTATATTGAAATATGGTTATTAAAATATTTTTGAAACAAATTCACAGACCCCAGGTTAAAACCCCTATAACCTAATTCCTCAGACCAGAAAATCTGGCCCAGCTTTGATCTCTTGGATCAGGCATTGCAGAAATCCCCATTCCTTCTTCTGGTCCTCTTGGTACTTTCCTTCTTGGGTCAGAGATAGAAATACCCCTCATCTTCCCTTCCAGTAAAGCCCCTCATCCTGGGAGCTTGTAACATGAGGAGTGTTTCAGGTCCCCCTTCTTCCCATCGCTAGCTTGGCCCAGAAAGCTATTTCAGCAAATGACACGGTAATGTCATGGTTACAAAAATCCCTCCCTCCCTCCCAAATATGGAAGCAAGGAGCCTTTTCCAGATGTTAGCATATTCACAGGCAAGGAGGGCTGGGAACTCAACAGTAAATATGGGAAATGGGAGATGGGAGATGAAGGAGGGGAGAGACAAGTTGTTTAGGATGAGATGTCGCTTGTTTTAGTGGATGGGCTCTCATCCAAGTTTCCTGTCCTGATGAAGGACCAAGATGTTCTGACTCAACCTGTCCATCAGACTAGAAGTTTCCTTTCCATCTTCAGAGGCATGATGCTGCTATTCAAGCGTCCATGATCTCACCTGTCTTTGGGCTTTGTTTTCACTGAATAATGAGCTTTGCCAGCATGCTTTTTATCTGTGGCCATCAGAGCACTCAAACAAACAATCATTAATCTCCTAAGCCAGCCTCACTGGGGAAGTAGCTCATTGCCCAGTGTTCCATTTTACAGATGAGGCATCAGACACTGAGATTAAGCCAAAATAGCATAAGATGCCCAGCCCTGAAAAAGCATCTGTGATGTTTCAAGCAATCTGGATTTTGTCTTCTGATGTCTTCCCCATTCACCAACCTCACTTCCTGCAATCCTTGTAGCCTCATTTAGTGATATGTTAGCATATTCTACCCTGGTCTGGCCTGCCCTCTCTGGGCTACACTCTATGATCCAGATCTTTCTTTGTGAACTCTACCCCCACATCCCTTGAATCCATCATCTTCTCTTTACCCAGTGACACTTTTTTGTGGTTGTTGTTTAGTTGTTTCAATTGTGTCCAACTTTTCATGGCCCCAATTTGGAGTTTTCTTGGCAAAGATATTGGAGCAGTTTGCCATTTCCTTCTCCAGCTCATTTTACAGATAAGGAAACAGGGGTAAGTGACTTGCCCAGGCTCATATGCTAATAAGTGTCTGAGGCTGCATTTGAACTCAGGTCTTCCTGACTCTAGGCCCAGTGTTCTATTGCCTGCACCACTTAGCTGCCCCACTGACACTACAGTCAGCCTAGTTCAGATCACCATCTTCTTTCCCATGGATTATTACAATAATCTCCTAACTGTTCTCTGTGTCTCAAGTCTCTCCCCTCTACAACCCATCCTCCACATACAAAATATGTCAGGTTCACTATATCTAGTAGGCCTTAGATTCTGGCTATCTTCCCCTTTTTCTACCTCTAGTTCTGGCTCTGGGAACAGTAATCAGACTAACATAACTTTTCCTAGAAGGGAAATGTCAATCAATTGCTCCATGACTCCATTTATCATCCCTGTGACTTCCCAGTCCAAAACATCATTTTCTGGCTACCCATCCTCTTATTTATGTCATCTTCTTTTGTCACAATAGAAACTCCTTGAAGACAGGGGTTGTCTTGATTTTTTTGTATTTGTATCCTTAGCACTAAGCACAGTAAGCCCTTAATAAATACATTTTCACTTTCATTCATTCATTCATTCACTCACACATCTGTTAAAGTGATATTCCTAAAGTGCATCTACAATCATGATACTTTTCTGATCACTAAATTTCAGTGGTTCCCTATTACCTCTAGGAACAAATGAAAACCCCTGTTTTGGACACTTAAACCCACTTTTAACTTGGCTCCAACTTTCCAGCCTTATTATATGACTATTACTTCTCTTCATGTACTTTATGGTCCAGCCAAATTGGCCTTCTTGATGTTCCTCACACATATCATTCTGTGTTGTTGATGAGTCTTTTGGTCGTGTCTGACTCTTCATGAACCCATTTGGGTTTTTCTTGGCAAAAATACTGCAGTGGTTTGCCATTTCTTTCTCCAGTTCATTTTACAGATGAGGAAACTGAGGGTAATAGGGTTAAGTGACTTGTCCAGGGTCAAGATTTAAACTCAGGAAGATGAGTCTAGACTCCAGGACAGGTGCTCTACCAATTGTATCATCCAACTGCCCTCCATCTCTATATAGTTGAATAGATGTCCTTCATGTCTTCAATGCTTCTTTCTCTTTCTCACTTCCATTTCTTAGAATTCTGGATTTCCTTCAAAACTCAGCTCAAGATCCCCCTCCTGCATGAGGTCTTTGTTCGTTTTTTTGAATCTATATAAGCTTAGTTTATGAGACTAATCAGAATACCAATCTAACACTTCTGTGCCTGTGTTTAAGGATGTTGCTCCTACACAATGCTTTATCAAAGAAACCCTCAATGGGGCCTTTTTTTGATGCCCTCAGCAGCTAGTGCTACTCCACCTCCCAAAATTTCCTTCTACTCACTTTTCATATACTAATATGTGTACATGTTGCCTCCCTCCTACATTGTAAACTCCCTGAAAGCAGGGGCCATTTTTTTTTCTTGTATCTCTGGTACCAAGGACATTTAATAAAGATGAACAAAAACATATTAAAGAATTAGAACCTTGATCCCTTTTTCAGACTTACATAGATTACAAATAATACTGATAATTTTTAAAGGAAAGTTTAAGAATTAAGCTCCAAACTCTTACATTCATTTTAAATAAGTTTTTTTTTTTTTTTTAGTGAGGCAATTGGGGTTAAGTGACTTGCCCAGGGTCACACAGCTAGTCAGTGTTAAGTGTCTGAGGCCGGATTTGAACTCAGGTACTCCTGACTCCAGGGCCGGTGCTCTATCCACTGCGCCACCTAGCTGCCCCTCTTACATTCATTTTAAATTGTAACAACAGCAAAATCTGATTCTGTCTTTGTAACAAGTGGAAATCTCTAGTAATTGGCTCTAGAATAGAGAATGTGGTGGTGAATAAAGTTGATGAGGTTTATTCTTTGATGGTACAGAAACATCCTCCCCAGGTATATAATAACATAGGGAGTCTATGGGAATGTTCCAGGGTTTCTTCTAGCCAATGAAATATCTGAACAATGATATACTTAAACTGATCTAGGTTCTCACTTAATACCTGTGTGACCTAGGAAAGTTCCCTTCACTTCCCTGGATCTGGCTTCCCATAGCTGTCAAATGAAGGAATGTCCCTAGATAATGTTTAAATCACCTTTACTGATTTTTTTTTTTTTTTGCTCTTTTGTGAGGCATTATTGTTTATATCTGCTGCCCAGAACTAAACTAGCAGGGGAGGGATTAGCTAGGTGGCACAATGGTTAGAGCACCTGCCCTGGAGTCAGATCCAATTTCAGACACTTACTAGCTGTGTGACCCTGGGCAAGTCACTTAACCTCGATTGCCTCCCAAAAAAATAAAATAAAATAAAAACAAACTAGCAAGGGTGAACCCCAGGCCCTAACATCTGGTGGGTGAGGCGAGTTCTCCCTACCCTCATAGATTGCAATTTACCTGATGCTTCATCCTTCCCTGGGCTGCTGCAGTATTTATATTTCTTAGGTGCCTTCTCACCTAGAGCTGTAACTAGTGTGAGAGTGACTTGGTCTTTTTTCTAGAGCACCAAATTGAGAAGGAATTGGTAGCACTTGAAATTCTTTTGTAACGGTTTCTCCCAGGTCACCTTTCTACCAGGACAGCCTAACCCCATCTCACCTGCCTGGTCTGAGGCCCCACACCATCCCAAATGCCTACGATCAGAATGAGATTGGTGGGGGCAGCTAGGTGGCACAGTGGATAGAGCACCGGCCCTGGAGTCAGGAGTACCTGAGTTCAAATCCGGCCTCAGACACTTAAAACTTACTAGCTGTGTGACCTTAGGCAAGTCACTTGACCCCAATTGCCTCACTAAAAAAAAAAAAAAAAGAATGAGATTGGTGGTGAAGGCAGCACATACCAGCAACTTCCTGCTTTGTACCTTCATTAACTCTCTGAGTTCAGGCACTCACTGTGTTTCACATCTCTTACTGGTTCTCTCTCAGGATGGAATACAGCACCCTGCGCAGAGTAAAAACTCCATAATGTTTGTTGATGAGAATGTTACCATTTGATATTGTTTTATATCAAACAAATAATCTCCCCTTCCCCTCTACACACACCATAATCATCTGTGGGAGCTCCCTCCATCTCAGAATCAGGATCTTCAGAGCTATTAGCATACCGTTCTAATTAGAACCTTGTGGCTGATTCATCTTCTCGATTTATCACCCATACATCACAGCTAGCAAATTCCTATCTCCTGCTCCTTTCATCCCTGTGGTTTAGAATCATCTTCTGCTTAGATAAAAACCCTTTTCCCCTTCTATCTCTCCCTCCATTTTTGTCCCTAACCAGCTTTGCCCCAGCTGGCCTCGGCCTCCATCCCACTTTAATCTTCCCTTTCCACTGTGCTCTCTGGAATTTCCTCTACCCTTAACTGACTTCCCTTTAACCTGGGTCTCTTCCTTTCACATTCTTTCCATATTTTGACATTCATTGAAAACTAGTTTTCTCCTGATGGCCTCAGATCTTAGTTCTGAGACTCACTGTTCAAATCCCTGAATGAACAAGGCCAGGACGTAGTACTGGAAAGGAGTAGACCAGTACTCCTTTCTTACCCTTTCAGACCCTCGCTCTGTAATAGTCATTCAACAACCACTTTCTTTTCCTTCTTTGTTCTGTCCTGGCTAAATCCTTATTGCTGCCATTTATGGACCTCCCGGTGATTATCCCTCTTTTCCAATAAGCTCAGTACCTAGCGTACCATTTTCCTTTCTATCCCAGCCTCTGCCCCCTTTCTAATATATGGAAGTTCCCAGGTTCTCAACCTCAACCTTTGCCTCTAATCTAACATTACAGAAATGGTCATACCTTAGACAGTGTCTCCTTGCGCCACTGAATTTGCTGGGATTCCCAGTTATAGCTCTGTCTTCTACTATTGTCCTCTGCAATATTATGCAAATGAACTTGTACCCCAAACTGGTATTTCTGCTAGCTTTCATGTACAGATAGATGAGCTAGGAACAAGTTTATTTTTTTTTTTTTTGGTGGGGCAATGAGGGTTAAGTGACTCGCCCAGAGTCACACAGCTAGTAAGTGTCAAGTGTCTGAGGCCAACAAGTTTATTTCAAACATACTTCTGTATAGAATTCTCTGCCTGTTCCTTTAGAACTATGGATATGGTCCTGGGGAAGGACTTAGTGTAATTGACATGAATGATATTAAGCCATAGTTGTGGCCTTGAAGATTAGGAATCTGGTACTATCCCTACCATAGTCTTGCTTCTCTCTGTTCATTTTTCCTGATGCCTAAGGACATATATCAGCCATATGGTCCTGGAGATGTCTTCCATAGGATATTGGGGCCTCTTCCATTGGGCTGAAATCAAACAGAACAGAACAGGCGGGAAGGTGAGGCCCATGGGTGGGTTGGATGGCTTTTTATCTCCTGCCAACATGTTTTTTGTACCATGTAGGTTACATATGCTGAGGTCCTTCAGTAATAACGGGGAAAAGATGTCTTGGAGGAAGGAGGGAGAAGACTTCATTAGCTGAAATTGCATTGGTCTATGTGCAAACCCAAGAGCGTATTCCGGTCTCGAGCTTACATGTTCCATGGACAGGGAGGAGCTTTGAAAGATTTACAGAATGGCATCCTATCTCAGGGTTGACTTATACTTAAATCTTCCCACACAGCTAGGAGTCCTACCTCCATTTCAAGATATGTGGTGGGAATTTACACAAAGTAAGTGCCCTGCTGGAAGGGGCAGTCCTGAAAGCTATATATAGCACTTACAGCTGGTTGAACTAATGTAAAACATCAGCAGCAGTCAGCTCAGGCAAAGACTGACATCAAAGGAAGGCTTTCTGGACCATATCCAGATCTGGTTAGTCCTAAGCCCCACTATGGCAGCCCCTCAGATGAAAGGTCTCTCTGCCCAACTCCACATCTAGATGTCTAACTCAAGCCACCAAGATGCCTCTTGTAGATGTGAGGCTGTCATTCCACAAGACCCCCCACCCCCACCCCAGTTCCCCATCTTCATCCTAGATAGTCTGGGCCAGAAGTTACCAGTCTTCCCTTCACATTCTATAGTTGGTGGAGGGGCAGTTAGGTGGTGCAGTGGATAGAGCACTGGCCCTGGAGTCAGGAGGACCTGAGTTCAAATCCAGCCTCAGACACTTGACACTAGCTGTGTGACCTTGGGCAAGTCACTTAACCCCAATTGCCTCGCCAAAAAACAAAAAATTAAAAAAAATATATAGTTGGTGGAGATTGCAGAGACTGGAGCTCTGGGCCATCCCCTCTCGCCTCTCCTCTGTATTCATTTAGGGCTTGGCTCCACTAATTAGTTGTTGATGGTGTGGCAGATTGTTCCTATCAGCAAGTTTGGGCTACCGGAGGAGGAGTTCCTGACATCTATTAATTAGGACTCATCTGAGATGAACCTGGAGCAGCCCTAGCTTAGAGTCAGGTCTATGCCAGGAGCGAGCTGAGTTTGTGTCAGCTGCACTGGAAAATGGTTGATTGGTTAGCCGGCAACATAGAAGTTGCCAACAAGCAAAAGCTTAGGGTATGTTCCTTTGCTTCCAAGATGGGAAAAATATAGTTGACCTGATGTTCCTGATGACAGAACCATTCTTTGATTAATTCCCTCCATTTCTCCCAATACCATCTTTAACCTGACAGCTTTGCTCTAGAGTCCCAAGGGACTGCTCCAACTTGACTCCTGGCTTGAAAGTTCCTTTGTGTGGATGCTCTGATGCACTGGATACCTTTCTTTTTCATGATTTGACAGATGCTGGTCTCTGACTCAACTATGGAGATTTAGGTGTGGAGGGGTGTGTGTGTGTGTGTGTGTGTGTGTGTGTGTGTGTGTGTGTGTAGAGAGAGCGAGAGAGTGAGAGAGAGAGAGAGAGAGAGAGAGAGAGAGAGAGAGAGAGAGAGAGAGAGAGAATCTGGCAGTGTTAATCACTGTGGCCAAAGAGTCAAGCTGGTGAGGGCCAATCAATTCCTTCTTGGCTGGGGTCAGGTCTGTCTAGATGTTAATACTTACAGGCCGGGGCAGCTAGGTGGTACAGTGGATAGACCACCAGCCCTGGAGTCAGGAGGACCTGAGTTCAAATCTGGCCTGAGACACTTGACACTTACTAGCTGTGTGACCCTAGGCAAGTCAATTAACCCCAATTGCCCCCCCCACACACACACACACAAAATACTTATAGGCTGGTGTAGTGGGACACTCTGACAGATGTTGAGGTTGCACATCTTCCTTCATACTAATCCCACCTAGCACTTTTCTTAGATGGAAATCCTGGAAAGTGGATGGGGGGATAAGGGAAGGGGGAGAGAGAATGTTTTGGTGACAGATATCAATTCACAGAGTTATAGGTTTAAAGCTGGAAGGGACCTCAGAGACCATCTTGTGTAATTCCCTCATTTTACAGATGAGAAAACTGAGGAGGTGTAGGGACATTGAGTAACTTGCCCAGTGTCACATAGGTAGTAAGTTAAAGAGCCTAGACTTGAACTCAAGCTAGTGCTCTTCTAACCTCTAAAAACTTCTGCTGGATATACACAGGCTAAGATAATATGCCCACTCCCTGTTCTGTGCCTAGACACTTATGTGATTTACACGAGGTTAAATCCTGGAGAGCCTTCCTCAAATGCAGGGGTTCTTAAGCTTTTTGTGTCATAGATCCTCTTTGCAGTCTAGTAATGACTATGGCCTCCTCAGAATAAACATTTTTAATTTATAAAAATAGGAGTATAAAGGAAACCAATTTTATTGAAATATAATTATCACTATATTTTCAAAAATAGGTCACAAATCCCAAGATCTGAACTTTTGATCTAATTAATTTAAGGTGGGGCAACTAGGTAGCACAGTGGATAAAGCACTGGCCCTGGATTCAGGAGGACCTGAGTTCAAATCTGGTCTCAGACACTTGACACTTACTAGCTGTGTGACCCTGGGCAAGTCACTTAACTCTCATGGCCCCCACAAAAAACAAAAATTAATAATAATAATAATAATAATAATAATAATAATAAATTTAAGGGGTTAGACTTCTTTTCAGCCACTCTTAAACTTCCACCCATCAACTGAGTGATAAATTTACTTATGATTATGGCTCAGTCTAGTGTTTCCTTAGAAAGGAGGAGATAAAGGGGCAACTAGGTGGCACAGTGGATGGAGCACTGGCCCTGGAGTCAGGAGGACCTGAGTTCAAATCCGGCCTCAGACACTTGACACTAGCTGTGTGACCCTGGGCAAGTCACTTAAACCCAATTGCCTCACCAAAAAAAAAAAAGAAAGAAAGAAAGAAAGGAGGAGATAAAATGCAATCAATGTACAATATGAATCAGATATGGGACAGGTGATTTATTTCCTATAAAAAAGAAATGTTAAAGCTAAAGATTCACAATGGAACATTAATTACACCTCAAAATAGGATTCAGTAACTTAGTTACTGGGCAGCTAGGTATTATAGTGGATAGAGCACTGGGCCTCTAGTCAGGAAGAACTGAGTTCAAATTTGACTGTAGACACACTTACTAGCTCTGTATCTCTAGGCAAGTCACTTAACCTTGTTTGCCTCAGTTTCCTCATTTGTAATAATGAGCTGGAGAAGGAAATGACAAACTACTCCAGTATCTCTGGCAAGAAAACTTCAAATGAAATCATAGAGAGTCAGATACGACTGAAATGACTCAACAACAACGAATTAGCTTGCTATTATAGGTTTCTAGGAGACTGATCCTTAAAGCATATCAGAATATAAATCCATTTGTGGGATTGCTAACTAGTCATTGGATATTTCACAATAGCTCTCCACTGTCTAAACAATCCCTTGTACCTGTCTGCTGGTAAAATGGCCAGGCTTGGGCCAATGCTCTTTTTTGTAGTAGTCTAAGAGGATTGGAGTAGTTACCACGGACACTTTCCGGGCTACCATTTGGCTCTGACCTGAAAGGACTCTGATACTCCTGACCACTGGAACTTACAAAGTCATCTTCTTCAAGCCTGGATACATCTCTCCCAGCTAAATATTCTTTCATCTAAGATCAGGAAAGAACAAATGCAAAAACAGAAAATATGGTCAGGGTCCAGACCAAAAGCACATCTAAGGGGCGGCTAGGTGGCGCAGTGGATAAAGCACTGACCCTGTATTCAGGAGTACCTGAGTTCAAATCCGGCCTCAGACACTTAACACTTACTAGCTGTGTGACCCTGGGCAAGTCACTTAACCCCAATTGCCTCACTAAAAAACAAAAAACAAAAAACAAAAGCACATCTAATTGAATCCCTCCTGCTTTAGCTGACACATGGCAGAGGTTGCTATGATGCTGGGGTGGAGAGGGACAGTCCTTCCATACCCCTCACTAGAAGTCTGGGAGGTATATGATACCACCTGGAATATTGAAAAGAGAGAGAATCTCTTCTTTTAACTGATGCTACACCCAGTTCCCCAACATTGTCATGGGGCAAATATGGGGGAGGGGGAGAAGAGACCACTCAGGGTTTGCCACATCATACTCAAATGCCAAATCCTTGCACTGCTAGGCCAGCACTTGGTTAGAAACAGGCCCCAGTTTTTACATGATCACATAGCTTTCTCCATGGGATGGTCCCTATAGGTCAATTCAGCTTACCTACATCCTTTTTTGGGGGGGGGAGGGGCAATGAGGGTTAAGTGACTTGCCCAGGGTCACACAGCTAGTAAGTGTCAACTGTCTGAGGCTGGATTTGAACTCAGGTCCTCCTGAATTCAGGGCCAATGCTCTATCCACTGCATCACCTAGTTGCCCCACCTACATTCTTTTAATAACATTGTGCTCATTCATTCAACAACCATTTATTAAATGTTATTTGTGCCCCAGACACTTCTTGCCATTGGAGATATAAAGACAAAAGAAGAAACAATAGTATATAGATCAGTTTGGCCTGATATAGAGCGTGTCCCAGGGCAGGACTTGGGGGGGGGGGATTCAAGCTAGAAAGCCGTAGGCATTCGGCCCACTAACCCCTCTCCTTGCTGGGTTCTAATGGAAACTGCCTTGTCCATTAAAAAACAAATACAATTAGGGGGCAGCTAGGTGGTGCAGTGGATAAAGCACCGGCCCTGGAGTCAGGAGTACCTGAGTTCAAATCCAACTTCAGACACAACACTAACTGTGTGACCCTGGGCAAGTCACTTAAGCCCAATTGCCTCTCTAAAAAAAAAGAAAGAAAGAAAGAAAAGAAAAGAAATACAACTTAACTTCATGAAGTCATAGGAACCAGGAAGATATAAAGCTGGGAGGGTTTCACTAGGTTATTTCCCTGATGATAAACAACAAGGTTCTGAGTCACAGAGGATGCTGCTTTACTGTGAGCTTCCCCCACCTCCCCACCCCAAACCCTTCTGCTTCCCTCCCAGTTCCTCTCTGGGGCTACAGGATAACGCTCTCTGTACCAGCTTCTGCATATGAGTGTGACTCACTCCTCTGTATCGAGTGCCAGAACTCCACAATTGAGACCCCTCAGAGGGGTGGGCCCAGGAGAAGAAAACAGGTTCAGAGGAGAGGAGGTATATAGAAACAACAACTCCTTTGGGAGCCCGAATGTCATCCTCCCAGAGGTCTTGCTTCTGTAGAAAAATTCACTGCTTGCCTTAACTAGTTAGAGCTCAGACCTGTTTCATGAACCTATCTTTAGCTTTTAGATTCGGGTTTATGTGATGCTGGATATCCTACTTATTGACCCAGGTGGTAACTAGAGCCTAAGTCTTACCATATAAGGTGACCTGGTCTAGTAGAAAGCACAATGATTGTGTAATCAGAGGACCTGGGTTTAATCCCACCTCTGATATTTATTAGCTGAGTGACCTTGGACAAGTGACTTAACCACTCTGGGCCTCAGTAAACTCATTTGTCAAATTAGGAGACTGGAATAGACAGTCTCTGATCTTCTTTCCAGCACTAGGTCTATGATCCTGGGATCTAGATGGAGATAATCTACTCAGTGCTTCCTAGTTCTGACCTTACTTGTGTATTTAGCTTAACTAAGAAAAAAATCAGCCACACCAGTTATTGGCTTCTATGATAAAATACTAGCTGATACCGGAACACTGGCAACTCTACCTATGCCCTGAACTCTGTTGATTCTTTGTCAGGCCAAGCAGGTCAAACACCAGTTTGTTGGCAACCTTTCCTGAATTGGATTGGTACCTGTTACTGGGTGCCTGGGCTCTTGCTTCTGGCCTCATCCTCTTGTCCTAAATGATCAACCAGTAAGTATTTATTAAGTGCTTGCAATGTGCCAGGCACTGCACTAATTGCTAGGGATTCAAAAAATTAAAAAGCACAAAAAACAATCCCTGCTTTAGTTATCAGCTTATTGCATATTACTCTCCTTTATTTACTTGCCATTCCAGACAATCTGGCCCATCTTATATCCCCCAAATATCACTGTCTGTCTCTGGTTTCTGTATCTTTGCACTGGCTGTTTGTTAACGTCTGAAATGAATCCCTCACTCACCTTTGCCTCTTAGAATTCTTTGGTTGTTGTGTCCTTTTATAGAGAGTGGGAGCTTATCCCCACTCCCACCCCGGCATGACAAACCTTTGGAACTCTCTATAAAATGCTCCAATAGCGTGTGTCTCAAATAGCCTCTGACAACCGAAGCCCAACTCCTGGCCTTCTCTTGGCGGTAGTTTCCACTAACAGGAGAAGGGGCAAAGGCGAGTCACTGGCGCCTTAAAACCTGTCGTTTTGGGCAGGTGGGGCTCCTTAGCCTTGGCAGGCAACCCGCCTAGGGGAAGGAAACCCTGATTTTAAACCTCCACTGCCTTGCAGCTATACCCATATATAGGAAAGGCTTTGGGAGTTAACCCCAAGGAAAAATCAGGAGTCGGAATCCCTTAGGCAGTTGGATGTTGGACATCATATCCCTCTGGCAACTCCTGTGGCGGCACTGGTGCCAAACTGTATTGGCTCTGCCTCTCCTTTAGATCCACCAGTGTCGAGGAGAGGGAAAACCTGCTGCATGGGCAACAGCTTGTTTTCCATATTGATCCGCCCAGGCCAGCACCCTGGAGAGGACACTCCAGCTACTCCTCATGGGGTAGATACAGCACGGGATGCGGCAGTTACCGGTTATAAGTCACTCAGGAGCTGCGGCTCTTGTATCAGACTGTACAACCACACTGTGGCCTGTGGCTCTTCAAGGTGCTGATCCATGGTTGTCCTCTACTGGTGGAGGCCTATTACTAGTACTGTGTCCTTTTAGTAGTTTCTGACTCTCTGTGACCCCATTTGGAGTTTTCTTGGCAAAGATAGTGGAATGGTTTGCATTTTCTTTTCCAGCTAATTTTATGGATGGGGAAACTGAGACAGAGTTAAGTGATTGTCCAAGGTCACACAGCTAGTGTCTGAAGCTGGATTTGAAATCAGGTCTTCTAGATTCCGGGGCTGGGGGCAGATAGGTGGCGCAGTGGATAAAGCACCTGCCCTGGATTCAGGAAGACCTGAGTTCAAATCCGACCTCAGACACTTGACACTAGCTGTGTGACCCTGGGCAAGTCACTTAATCCTCATTGCTCCGCAAAACAAAAAACAAAAAGCAATTTAGATTCCAGGGCTGATGCTCTATCCACTGCTCTTCCTAGCTTTGTTCAAAGCTCAGTTTATGTTACTTCCTAGAGGAAGTCTCTCTAAATTCTTCCAGTCGCTTATGTCCTCCCCCTGGAAATCTCTTTTTATTTCTTTTGTATCTATTTTGTATATAATTCTCCTCTTCACCACCACCCCTCCCAGAATATAAGATCCTTGAGGGCGAGGATTGGTTTTTGTGTTTTTGTCTTTATGTCTCTTAGAGCCTACTATGTCGTAGGTTGTTTTTTGTTTGTTTTTTTGCAGGGCAATGAGGGTTAAGTGACTTGCCCAGAGTCATACAGCTAGTAAGTGTCAAGTGTCTGAGGTCGGATTTGAACTCAGGTCCTCCTGAATCCAGGGCTGGTGCTTTATCCACTGTGCCACCCAGCTGCCCCTACTATGTAGTATTTAATAAATGTTGTTGAATGAATGAATGACCATCGTGACCCTCTCCCTTGTCCTGTCAATGATACCAGACTCTTTAGTGCCCTAGAGAACCCTGGGTCTCATCTCTTTCTTTTCTAGTCCCCATCCTGGGTTCTATTCTCTTAGAGCTGTCACATCCAGCTCTCCTCTCTATCACCATGCAAACCTCCCATCTTGCTTGGAGTGTGGCTTGTTTTGATGCTCATTAATCACCAGTTTCCCAAGAATCTTTATCCCACCACGGTTCACAGTTCATGGTTCATGGTTATTGCTCCTCTGTACAAGGCAGTCCCCCAATCTACCCTCCACCCTGACTCTGCAGCAGCAGACTTCTATGTCTCTCTTTTCCCTTCTACAAATGCAAATCGTTTATCGACTTATTTTATTCTTTCTGCAGTTAGTAACCAGGGCAACAGAGGATAGGGGAGAAGCAGGATCAATGAGAATGGTACCAGGAAAAGCATATCCTGGGAAGATGGATGCAAAATCTTCAGGAAATTCGGTAGCTTGGTTCACTCATAAAGAAAGAAGGAAACAATGCCAAACAGATTAAAATGAAAGGGAGCCTGTGATTTGACCCCATATACCCAGAGGGACAAGCTGTCCTTTGACACAGGGTCCATATACATTTCCAAGTGACATAATATGCCCATCTACCCCACAGTCAATTCTGTTTCTGAAACTACAACCAAGGGTTTTGTTCCAGGCTGGGCTTGACTTAGGCCAGGCCTTGGGTGGTTTATGTTTGTAATTAGAACAGGATGAGACACTCAGACATCATTCTACAATTAACAAAGGGATTGGTTTTACCATAGGAGGGGAATAGGCACTGAAAGAGGAGGAGCTGATTCTGTTGAGGAAGGCTCCGTTCTCAGCCAACCATCAGAGAGAGTCTGGAGCTCCTCAACTAATCAAATCCTGAGGATGATTTTAATACCTCTTAAGGAAAAACTAGCCCAACTTGCCTGAGAGTGGGGGGATTAAGCTGTTGTTCCCACTACATATTCCTTAAATTGTGAGGAAATAGCTGTTGGCATCCAGGATTTATCCTTTCCACGGAAGGGAAAATTCAAGTAGATTCTTGGAAAAGACTTTCCATGGATTGAAAATTCACAGGAAATATATTGGGACAAAAATAATTTTCCAACCCAAGCTAGAGAAAAAAAGGGAACTTCTTAAACTTCTGAATCCAGCATAGTGGAGGACTTGTGGGTATGATGGTGTGGTATAGTGGAAAGAACTGAGCTGGAAAATAAAAAGGCTAGTTAACCTTAGCTCTGCCAATAACCAGCTATGTGACCCCGAGCAAGTCTTTCTCTTTCTGGGCCTCAGTTTCTTCATTTGCACATTGTCCATGGCCACTTCAAATTTTGTCCCCTGGAATCTGTACCTAGGTTCAAGGAAAGCTTTGGATTATCGTGACTCAAAACTACAGCCGATAAGCCCCATTAAAGTTTTTCTTTTATTGGACTAAAGTGAACAACACTTTAATTCAATGCAAAAAAATATTAAATTAAAACAGAACAGCAAGTTTAATGACAAGGAAACACCATTCATCCTCTATTCACAAAGGGGAAAACTTTCACAAGTTCCACAGGTAGGAATGGGAACTTACGTAGCCAGGGAACTCAGCTAACCTATACAACTCACGTTCCTAGATATGTACTACAGATGGAATACTTTTTTTGCCTCTGAATCTACACTTGTCTTTTCTCCAAAGAATGTCTAATATTATCTGTTAGTCTGGTGCTGTAATTTTCTGATCTAATTTCTCCACTAATCTCTAAGCTGCTTTCGCCACTGAACTGCATCTGCTGTTGTCCATCTGCTGGGCCATCTTCTCTGCTCTGCTGCCATATGTTGGTTCTCTATTGAATTGTAGCTACACTGTGGTCATTGCCTCACATGGGAGTGGTCATACCTCTTTTGTGAAATAGCCCCCGGGGCGATTTCAGCTCTTTTGTGAGAAGGAGAAGGAAATAAGCATGTGTCTACTCTGTGTCAGGCACTGTGCTGAGCACTTATAAATATTATCTCATTTGATCCTCACAACAACCCTGAGAGGTAGGTGTTATCATTATCCCCATTTTACATGGAAGGAAACTGAAGCAAACAGAGGGTGAGTGACTCACCCAGGATTGCACAGCTAATGAGGTCAGATTTGAACTCAGGTCAAAGGCCAGTTTTCCATCTACTCTGCTACCTTGCTGCCTCTGAAGATTCATTTTCTTAGCCACCCAACAAAAGCTCAGGTCAAGTCTGTTTTTGTTTTTGTTCTTAAATAGTTTTGTTTCTGCCTCAGCAATCAGGCCTGCCTACTATTTGAGTTAAGGTGAGAAAATTCCTTTTAATTCCTAATTTACCCCTAGTGGTCATGCAGATTGCTCTGTTAAACTACAGGAGTGAGGCTGGCACTGGCTACCCTGGTCTGTAAGCATCTGAAAATGGTTTCGAACTCAGGTTTTCCTAATCCATGCAGTTCCCAAGCACACTGCCATAATGCCAGATATAAAATGTATATTTGTTTGTTTGCGGGGCAATGAGGGTTAAGTGACTTGTCCAGGGTCACACAGCTAGCAAGTGTCAAGTGTCTGATGCCGGATTTGAACTCAGGTCCTCCTGAATTCAGGGCCAGTGCTCCATCCACTGCACCATCTAGCTGCCCCATCAAATGTATTTTGTACCAAGTTCTGACTTACCACTATTATCCTAATGGGAGAACACATCTCACTTTAAATGAGACCACATTATAATTTAATTTCAGGACAAACTTCAATGACTCTATTCTGTGCAAGGTCTTGTGTGAGACACCAAAGATATATAAACAAAGATATAACTGTCTTTCCTTTCACTATTCGAGAGATACCTTTCCACTTTTCTGGTTCTCTCCCTGTGATCACTCACAGTACTGCAATAAAACTTGGGAAACTGAGTCACTGAGTCTTGTAATTCTTTTGGGATGATCAATTTGACCCAAAAATTCTACCCACATCAACCTGGATGAAAGGGATAAACAGATGTAGTGAAAAGACGGGCCCACCAGTGGCAAGGAGAAGGCTGTCATTGTATGGCTCAAAGGGAGGCTGGATAGATACCTCTAGCCTTTTCTACCCCCATCCTTTTCCAGGGGAGACTTTCTTTCCTGCCAGTAGGGGAAACAGAAGGTTGGGACCAGAAAGGTGGCTACTCTGTCCTGCTCAGAGACAGAGGGTAACCAGGCTTGAAGTATATCCATCTGCTCCCTTCAATATTATTCATCTATGGTATATGATTGGGTTCCCTCTACCTTCTGACCACTTTTTCATTTTGGCAGCAAGACGGACCCCAAGACTTGATCCCTTTCCTACTAAATACCAGTTCTACAATGAATACATATAGTAAATAACAAGAAGTCCATTTATCATGCCACAAAGGCAGCAACCACACCTAATTTTATCTCCCCAAGGGGTGGGGGAGACTGGAATGAAGGCTGGTGGTCTGGGAGTTAGCTCAGTCCTGATCTGGTGCCACTTATCTCTTTAGGTATGTTTGTCCTTTGGTTTAGTTTCTCAAGGATGTTTTTTGATTTACCCCAGAAAACTTCTGAGGTACCCAGGCCCATTCAAATGGGGTATCCTGGTCCGTAACAACTTGATGCTTGAAGATTCTTGAGAAAGATTCAAAGCTTAATGAGACCACAACAGGGACTGAAGAAGGCTGGAACTCTCCCGATCGATCTCTCCACAATTCCACCTGCTCTTCACATAGGGATGTCTCTCAGTGAGGAGAGAGGCCTATACTAATGTTGTGGGCCCAAAGTTCCCCAGAAGTTCTCTGGGGCACATTGAGGAATCTTCTCCTTGAGAAACAAAACCAGAGGACAGATACATCTAGAGAGATAAGCAGAACCAAATTGAATTGAGCTAGCTTTGGGATCTCCACCCTTCATTCAGATCTCCCTTACCCCTGTAGAGATAACTTTGGGTATGGCTGTGGCCTTTCTGTCCTGAAGAGAAAGATGGCTTGAGAGATCTGTAGCCACCCCTCACCCAATTCCTCTAGTCACTACCAGTGGGGGATGGTCCTCCACTCCTCACCCAACTCCTCTAGCCATCACCAGTGAGGGATGGTCCTCCCTCATTAAAGGAACTTTCCACAAGCAGATGGTCACACCCCCATCAGTCCCATATAAAAGTACCTGCCCGTCTCCTGCTCGAGGAGATTGGTACCTCAGAGCCACGAGCTTTGTGCCTTTCTCCCCAAGAGAAGTCCAAGGATTTCTCTTGGTTTCCCTTTCCTTTCCTTCCTTTCTCTTCCCCCCACCTTCCCTTCCCTTGCCCCTAAATAAACTACCATCTTATTCTAACTGCTTTTGTGTGCAAGAGGGTGTAATTCTTTAAAAAAGAATTCCTAAGAACCCCTAACCCAAACCTGTACCCCATTTCCCCCCCATAACACTAATGGGCTTTGGGTCAGGGGTTACACAGATGATGGAGTTCTAAACAGATTCAGCAGAGTTCCCAAGTCTGTGTTACAGGACTTGTCAACCAGGGGCCGATTATTTGCTCCATGTACAGATTATCTTCTGGGCAAACCTTATCTTCCAACATCTTAAAATGAGGCTATGGGGCTGGTAATGGGGGTGAGATCAGTACAGACTTGGATACCTGAATACCAGTTATTTATTGATCTGGATGTCTGGAGAGAACTGTTTTTTTTTACCTGAGTATTTTACCTGAGTATTTAGAGCCACAAACTAAGGAAGTGGTTGCCACTGTCCCCACTCAACAGTCATGCTCAGTCATCATGGGCCCCTGGATGGTAGCATTCCTGACCAACTGGTTCTTTCCCTGTAGCTCCCAAACTTCTACTTTCTGTTCTGCTTTTCCCTCTGATTCACTCACTGTCTACAGAGGTCCTTATCCCCTGCTACCTTTCCCAAGAATTACACCTTCTTGCACACACTAAGGTGATAACCTTAGCTCTTTCTTTTCTCCTGTCCTTTCAAGCCTTTGTGCCTTATTGTTCACAGATTCCTTTTCTTTCTAGGTCTTGTCATCTCATACTCTTTCAGTCTCCTGGCACTCACTGAAATCTGGCTCCCTCTGGAAGACTATACTCTGTGCAGTTCTGAGTGTTCCTTCTCTCATGCCCCCAGGGACACCAGGCCAGGAGGAGGAGGAAGAGGAGTTGGCTTATCCTTTGACATCAGAACTGTTAAGGAGGAATTTCTGTTCCTCGGGGCTAGGGGGTAGGTAACAGCTCACCTGGTTGTGAGAAGGAAGCATATCCTGAGGCACGGAGAGCCTTCCAAGCTCCAGAAGGACTGGGCACAGTGGGTGAGGCTGTGGGTCTGGGAGGCTGGGGGAGGAGACGCATCTCAGCACCCCAGAATTCTATGTTCCTGAAGGACTGGTGGGGGAGGCGGAGTGCTGATGGATTGATTGTTAATGTGGCCCAAGATCACGTGGGATTTTTTGGGCTATTACACATTGCTGACTCATACTGAGTTTGCAGTCTCCTCAAACACTGAAGTCTTTTCATGTGAACATCCATCTGGGTTGCCTTCACCTATACTTATGCAGTTTATTATTATTCTTATTCCAAGTGTAGGACTATGCATTTATTATCATTAAACACTTTAAGTGCTCAGCATAGTACCTGGTACATTGCAGGAGCTTCATAAGTACTTGTTGATTGGACTTAGGGGCATGACCCCTGGGGGGGGGGGTTGGCACTTTGGGAAAACCCTAAATGGTGTGGTCAGTATTTTCTAAATTTTGGCCCCCTCTGGTCTCCCTACTCTAATTACACCCCTGCTTGTTCCTCACTACCACTTCCTTGGGCACTTGCACTGTGTGACACCTCTCTGTTGGGATTCACTTCATCCATCTGCATCACTGGCAATGATCACTGTTAATATGAATGCATGGATCACCTGGATTTGATGGAGGTGCCTTATTATCCAAAAGTATTTTTTATGAAACCCTGGGTTAATAGGAGCAAAATGTCCTTCAACTGTACTCCAAACTGAACCCAGATAGCTAGCAGATAAAAAAGTCCCTACCTGGTGACTTCTTTCCTCAGGATAGTAAATCCCTATCTTATGGGGACATCTGGGCATCCTTATGTTATGGGCACAGCGCACCCCAGAAGTTCTCTGGGGTACATCAAAGAACCTTCTCCTTGAGAAACTAATCCAAAGGACAGACACACCTAAAGAGATAAGGGATCTCAACGGAGCTAGCTCTGGGACTCCCACCCTTCACTCTAGTCCCCCTCACCCCTGGGGAGATAAGATTAGGTGTGGTTGCTGCCTTTGTGGCCTGAGGAGCAGAAAGATGGCTTGAGAGATGCCACCCCTCACCCAACTCCCCCAGCCACCACCAGTGGGGGATGTTCCTCCCTCAATAGGGGAACTTTCCACAGTCAGATTGATGTAGGAGGCAAAAAAGGGTTAATAGAAAAATCTAAGACCCAAGCTCTAGTACAGATATTAGCTCTAAAAGGGAGTCAGATCCCAGTTAATGGATAACTTGGGTTAGGTTCTCATACCCATAGTGATCAACATCCAGAACGGACCAGAACAGGTCAGGTCAAAATAATAATAAAGGAAAAAGACAACCTATAGAAATTCGAATAAAAAATGGTTATATTTTGAAACTAGCCATGGGAATCAGAAAGAGACATGTGCAGAAAAGGCCAAATTTGTCCCCAGATTCACCTTATGACGCGTAAACCCCCAAAATATACCTCCACTGAAAAAGGTACCTGCCTCAAGGGTTGGTTTAGGACCCCAGGAACTCCAAATTAGGATAAGCCCTCCCTTGTAACACCCCTAGGTGGAGAATATTATAATGAGTAGGACAGGCCCTCCTTTGTCACTTCCCCAAGGTGGAGATTATTATAATGACATTGATAATCAATTTATCCATACTATAAATATAACTGTCTTTTCTTTCACTATTTGAGAGATACCTTTCCATTATTCTGGCTCCCTCCCTGTGGTCACCCACAGTATCGCAGTAAAACTTGGGAAACTGAGTCACTGAGTCTTGTAATTCTTTTGGGATGACTCACGATCAATTTGACCCCAAATTCTATCCCACATCAAACACAAATCTTGTAAAATAAAAAGAGATTAGCAGAGGAATGTATGGCCAGGGAACAGATTATCTTAGTGACTGTCCAGAGGAAGAGAAGACCTGTCTTTTGTATCTTTACAAAACAAAACAGAGGGAAATTCAGGCAGGGGATTTTAGAATAATGGGGTATCAGTAAGATATGCAGCACCCATCCATATCTTATATATCATCTAGAAGACCTTGATGTTGCTTATCAGCATACTGGGATCATGTCCTGACACATATCATACCTGAGGTGGGAGAGAGAGTTGTTT
This sequence comes from Dromiciops gliroides, assembly GCF_019393635.1. Classification (NCBI taxonomy): domain Eukaryota; kingdom Metazoa; phylum Chordata; class Mammalia; order Microbiotheria; family Microbiotheriidae; genus Dromiciops; species Dromiciops gliroides. The sequence continues at coordinate 587,145,498 of NC_057861.1, forward strand.
TTCCCTTGACGTTGGGGGTTGGGATCTTTAGGTTTCTTGGGGTCCCATTGCATCCCGATAACACTCTTGTCTTCTCCCCATTTCTCATTTTCCTATTCTATCTCCCCCACACTTGTTGTGAGAAAAACAACTCCTGCTCAATAATTCTCTGGAGCACAGCAGTGATGTGACAAAGGCTAGTTTATTTCCTTCTTGCAAGAAAGGGGCACCCTGGTGCCCCTAGTGAGTGCCAAAAATGGAGGCTCACAGGCCCCGTTTTATCCCCTAGTCCCTAACATGATTGGCCCCTCCCCTTTTTCATCACTGCTCTGATTACTCAAGGATTACAATCTATTTGCAAGAACTACTAATCCGACTCAGTATTTCCAACCCTTTGCCTAGACTCTCCCAGGGAAAGTTTCTCTATCTGAATTAACCCTTTGCAAGAATTATTTTAACTAACTTGACTGGCCTAATCTAACTGGGGCACTAATCTGGGTACTTTTGGCTGGCTGGCTATCTGACTGCTATTAATTTCCTAAACCAATCTGTTAGGGCCTTTTAAAAAATTTTCCACACTGCTCTGCTCCCAAATTGATAAGCAAACAATTAGAAAGCCTCTTAATTAAATAATCAAAGCAGGTTTTATTTATAAAAATAAAAGTAAGAGATAAGAAAAGCAAAGTTATTGGAGACCTGACTGCTTTTAATATAATTAGGGCTGTTGCTGCCTCTTGCCTGAGGGTATGCTGTTTGGACCTGTTCACCTCTAGTCCTCTCCAACTTTCATTCTTTTTTTCCTTCACTCCAGCTCCCCTGCTTCGCTTTCACTGCTCAGCTCCTTTCTTCTAACTCCAAGCCCCCTTCACTTTTTCAACCCTCCTGTGCCTTCTCTACTTGCTCCGTCAGTTGGCCCCCCTCAGCGTCTCTAGTGTACCTTTCTCACTGACCTCTCAGCATCTCTAGCCTTCTCTCACCGACCTCCTTGCATTCTCTTAGTCCTCCGGCATTCTCCGGTATCCTCCTTCTGTCTGTCCTCCCTGTCTAACTCCCTGGTATATATCTTCCTTCTCTCTCCTCAAATCTTGGGCTCCCTGCGCCCCCACACACACCTAGCTAATCCTCTGGCCATGCTAGGGCTGTGGCCTGGGGGTTAGAGTCTGCCGTGCACACCACACCCAGGGCTCGAGGGGCCATGCCCATGCTTTGCACCTGGGACCTCTGTAGGCCAGAGACTGGCCTGGACTAGCTCGGGATCTCTGGGGTAGATCCTCTCAGGGCAGAGGGAGCTGGGGCTTTTTCCCCAACTGTCTGACCTGGCATCCTGTAAGGCTCATGGGATTTTTCAGCTCAGCTGAAGTGGAGGGGGAGGGACCCCAGCCCCTCTTATACAGAAAAAACCCCTGAGGGCCTAAGGCTTTTTAATCTCAGCTCAAAGGCAGGGCCCCCAAATCACAATAAATTCCCATACCTTACTGAGAGGAGACAATTATCCATTTCCTTACACTTGCCTTGCTTTCTCGCCCTCACAGCCTTGATTATATGATTGGTCAATTCAACTCTAAATTCTCTTCTATCCTTGAATGCATTGCCTTTTTTTTTTTTTTTTGGCAAGGCAATGAGGGTTTGTTTGGTTTTTTTTTGGTGAGGCAATTGGGGTTAAGTGACTTGCCCCGGGTCACACAGCTAGTAAGTGTTAAGTGTCTGAGGCTGGATTTGAACTCAGGTCCTCCTGAATCCAGGGGCAGTGCTCTATCCACTGCGCCACCTAGCTGCCCCTGAATGCATTGTCTTTTGTCCAGTTACTGCTAAAATTTACTAAATTGTCTATTTACCACTCTTTTGTTGTTGTTGGTCAGTTGTTTCAGTTGTGTTTGACTCTTGGTGACTCCATTTGGGGTTTTCTTTGCAAAGATACTGAAGTAGTTCGCCATTTCCTTCTCCTGCTCATTTTACAGATGAGGAAAGTGAGGCCAACAGTGTTAAATGACTTGCCCAAGGTCACGCAGCTAGTAAGTGCCTGAGGCTGGATTTGAAATCAGGTCTTCCTGACTTTAGGTCCAGCATTCTTTCTACTTTACCACCTAACTGCCTCAATACCATCTGCCTTATTTGTTCTTGCTTGTTTCCTTGTTGGTGAATATTACTGGAGAAAGTTATACAATCTTTCTGACTGGTCAATGTTATTGTCAATGTTTATGTTATCTGATTTCAGTTGGGACCTTACTGCCTCATGTCAGTCCTAAGCAGCTAGGCTATTATTGGCTGTATTTATTCAGCTACACTGTGGTTTGTACTTTGTTCTCAAAGAGGACCAATGACTTCAGGAAGGTGATGTCTTGACTTGCAAGTGAATTGGATTTAAGTGAGGCAGGGCTGTACAAAGTCATCAACTCTCTCCTCCAGAATCATCAGAGTTCAGTGGCAAGACACAGATAGGTTGGGACAACTGGAGATGACCATACAGTAGGAGACCTTGACTTTTTTAAGCTAAGGTCTTCCCTACCAGGTCTCCGTTTGAAGCAACACCCATTCAATGATTTAAAACTAGGTAAGAAATGAGACAAAAGTTGACCTAATTTCCCTACTCAAAAAAAACCAAAACAAAACAATCAGGGTTTCTGGTCAGAATAGAAACAATTGCTATTTACACTCATTTTGAGCCATCCAATGACCAAGTGAGGCTAGGGGTTGGACCTGTTATTGCCCAATAAGTGAAAGCCAGTGTTTTGGGTTTAAGGCATAGTCAAGTAACTCCGTTTGAATCTCAATACCCTTCATCAAAGCCTAGTTTTTCTGGAGCTATATTTCAAGAAATCATAAATGAAAGTACATGGGACAAAAGAATTAATTGACCCAGTTAAAAAAAAAGTTAGAATAAATAAGTAGGGAAGAGAAAAAAAAAATCTAGCCCCCAAGCCCCAGGATATCTTGTGAGGTTTCAAGGATCAAAATTTATATTTCTTTGGGCAGAGCATCCACATGTAAGGGTATTATTCCCCATGTGGACAGAGGGAAAGAAAGAAGGAGGGAGGGAGGGAGGGAGGGAGGAAGGAAGGAAGGAAGGGAGTATTGCCTACCTGGAAATGGCCAGCTGGGTCCCCAGTGGGGTATCTATTACTACTTACAGTGATGTGGGGTGGGTTTAATTGATCAGACTGATCATGAGGCATCCCAAAGAATTACAAGACTTGATGACTTCAGTTTCCCAAGTTTTATTGAAATACTGCTAGTGACTACAGGGAGAGCACCATGGAGGGGTCTCTCGAATAGGGAAAGAGAAGACAGTTATATTTATAGTATGGATAAATTGATTATCAGTCTCATTATAATAATCTACACCTTAGGGAGGTACAGGGGAGGGCCCATCCTAATTTGGAGTTCCTGGGGGCTTAAGTCAACCCCCAAGGCAGGTACTTTTTTCTGTGGAGGTGTGTTTTGGGGGTTTACATGTTATAAGGTGAACAGGGGAAAAATTTGGCCTTTTTTGCATGTTACCTCAACTTGCCAAGGTCTGAGTGTTCCTGTGTTTTTCATTCTCAGGCCTAGTTTCTGGTTATCAGGATTTCTATAACCTATCTCTTTATGTTTTTGTTGTAGTTAAGGTTTCTATGACCTGCCTCTTTATGTTTTTGTTATGAGAGTTGATTAATGGGGGTAATTAATAGGAGCCAGACCTCCAGCTCCAGTTAACAAGAACCTAGGCCCTGACTTTGATGAGGGCCCAAGTCTTAAGTTATCCATTAATCCCTTTCAGAACTGAATCCCTCTTAGAGCTCAGATCTAAATTAGAGTTCAGGTTTTAGGTTTGTCTGTTAACCCCTTCTTTACCTCTTATATCAACAGAATGTTGTCAACTACATTACAAGTCCCTCAAAGGGAAAGCCCTCATCAGTGGTTGCCTATTGTTGTCCACATAGTTTATCTTCCATGTTCCCTTCCCTCCTGTTAGTGCTCTGTTGTACCCTGCCCATTAAAGAGGTAGCCCGTCTGTCCTTCTGGCCAATCTCTATTAAAATGAAATAGTCTTATGTCCCATTGCTCAGAGTCAAATCAGCTAACTTTATCCAAGGAGGTTTTTTTTTTTTGGTGGGGCAATGAGGTTAAATGACTTGATTAGGGTCACACAGCTAGTAAGTGTCAAGTGTCTGAGGCTAGATTTGAACTCAGGTCTTTCTGAATCCAGGGCCAGTGCTTTATCTACTCTGCCACCTGGCTGCCCCCCCCCCCCCGCAAGGAGTTCTTAACTTGAAATCTGTGAACTTCTTTTTATTATTTTGATAACAATATTTCATCACAATTAGTTTTTTTCATAATCTTCCATATTTTATTTCATGTATTATTCTGAGAAAGGGTCCACAGGCTTCACCAGACTGTCAAAGGGGTCCATGACACAAAATAGGGGTAATGTAGAATATTTTGATGACTAGGAATAATTTGGGGGGACTAATCTGTGGATGACTAATTCTGGAACTCTCTTGACTAGCTGGCTATCTGACTGTCTATGAATTTAATATGGGCTGTTTATAAAGTTCCACCACACTGCTCCACTCCCAAAATTGATAAGCAAAAGATTAAGAAGCCTCTTAACTAAATAATCAAAGCAGAGTTTATTTATGAGATACAATTTTAAATTATGAATACAGGGAAATAAAATGTACAACCTGACTGCATTGCGGTGTGTCTCTTTCCACTGTGTCTCAACCTTTTTTTTTAATACAATAAGGGCCTTAGCCACCTCTTGCCTTAGGGCACTCAGGTCCTTTATTCTAACTCCGAGCCCCTTTCACTTTGTAAATCCCCTTGCTTCTAACTTTCCTCTCCTTACTGCCACCGCTGAACCCCTGTGTTTCTCTCTCACCGACCTTTTGTCTGTCTGTCTGTCTGCTCCCTCAGTCTGCCCTTCAGCCTCTCTTTTCCCTGCTCCTAGTTCTTCTCATCTTCTCCTGCGTCCTTGTAGCCCCGTCTCTAGTCTGCTGTGCTCCAACCTTTCTAATCTCATCAGCAACCTCCAGTCCTCTTCTCCAACCTTTGCCGTCTTGTCAGCCGCCTCCTTGAGTCTAACTCCCAGGTCTATATATACCTTTTCTTCTCTCCACTCAAATCTCCGGGCTTCCTGCGCCCCCACAGACCAAGCTAATCCTCTAGCCAGGGCTGCGGCTGGTGGGGGGTGTGTGTGTGCTCAAGCCTCATGTGCTACACCAGAGCCCAGCCTGGACCTCTTGGATACCTTCACTCAGGTCGGAGGGAGCTGGGGGCCTTTTCCCCCCAGCTGTCTGACCTGGCATCTTGTACAGCCCATGGGGCTTTTTGGCTCAGCTGAAGCAGAGGGGGAAGGGCACCAGCACCTCCCACACAGAAGAGACCCTGAGGGCCCAAGGCTTTCTAATCTCAGCCTAAAGGTAGGGTCCCCAAATCAAAATAAATTTCCACAGTAAGAACCCCTGTATTTGAAGCAAATTCCCAGGACTGAGCTTGGTACAGGTCATATGCTAGGTACACAACAGGGAGTGGGCATAGTACCCCAACTTCTATATGCCCAACAGAGAGGTTGCTCAAGGTTAGAAGAGTACTGTCTCTGGAGTCAGAGATGAGCCCAAGAGTGACCTCCATAACATACTACCAGGGTGACATCAGGCAATTCAATTAACCCACCTGAGCCTCAGTAAAAGGAGAGAATTGGTCTAAATTGTCTCTGATATAGTTTCTAGTTTTAAGTCTGTGATCCAATGAATCAGCAGCTGCTAAAGGAGATCTGTTACTTAAAAAAACAAAAGCTAAGAACACTGTTTAAACTAATCCAGCCTTTGACCACATTATCCCTCCCAGATGACAGTTGGATTGTAACAGAGGCCTTCTGGAGACTGAGGACCCTAAGCTGAAAGAATGTTGGGAATTTCAGGCACCTTGGCAGGGACCTTTTGTGAACTTCTGAAAGCAGAACAGAGAGGCATTCCCCTTCTCTATCTATGTATAGAATCAACTTTGACCCATTTGTTTTCCACAACATTTGGTAGAATAAAAATAAATCCTTTTATAACAAAGGAATTGGGAGTAACATTACAGGGTTTTAGGTCTAGAGCCTAAAAAGACCTCAGCAGCTCTCTGGTCCAATTTGCTAATAAGGAGAAAAGCAAGGGCCAGATTAAGAAGGAAGGAAGGAAACAGAGATTTATTATGCGTCTACCATGTGCCAGGAACTGTGCTAAGCACATTAAAATATTATCCCATGGTGGGGCAGCTAGGCGGTGCAGTGAATAGAGCACCGACCCTGGAATCAGGAGGACCCGAGTTCAAATCCGGCCTCAGGCACTTGATACCTACTAGCTGTGTGACCTTGGGCAAGTCACTTAACCCCAATTGCCTCACCCCCCCCAAATATATATAAATATATATAAAATAAATATATATATATAAATATTATCCCATGGGATCCTCAAAATATCCCTGTGGGATAGGCATAATTATTATATTCCCCATCTTACAATTGAGGAAACTAAAGCAGACAGGTTAAGTGACTTACCCAGGGTCACACAGCTAGAAAGTGTCTGAGGCTGGATTTGGACTTTTGGTCTTTCTGACTCTAGGCCCAGTACTCTTTCCACCATGACATCTAGCTGCAGGGGGTAAGGCATGACTTGTTCCTGGTCACCCAGCTTGTTAGTGGCAAAGTCAGAGCTCTCAGTTCAGTGTTCTTCCTATTATGAGATGCTGTCTTTTACAAAGATTTTTGAGCTATATTATCAGTTCAGTCTCCCCACTGTGTTGAGTGAACATTGTATGGGTGTTTACATGCATAGAAGAAATATAAATATGCTCCCTGCTGTTAAGGAGACACTATTGTGTTAGGGAAGAGAGAAGGGCAAAGAGATGAGCAGGGGATAATATACAGAATACCATTTTAATCTTTGAAAATAGAAATGGAGGGGCAGCTAGGTGGTGCAGTGGATAAAGCACCAGCCCTGGATTCAGGAGGACCTGAGTTCAAATCTGGCCTCAGACACCTGACACTTACTAGCTGTGTGACCCTGGGCAAGTCACTTAACCCCAATTACCTCACCAAAAAAAAAAAAGGCATAGAAAATAGATATGGAAAAAAAAATCTGGTATATGAAGGGGCCCAAAGTTTACTGGGGCCATCTTGGTCATGCCAGCATTGGCTTTGCTCAGTTCAATTCAACAAACATTTAAAACCTGTCTCATACGGGGAAGGCACTAAAAACTGGGGTTACAAAAACCCCCAAATAAAAAAAAACACTAAAATGATCCCTGCCCTCAAGAAGCTTACATTCTACTTGGGGTCAGGGATATACAGCATGTCATTCCAAGGAGTATAGAGTACTAATTATCGCGGCAATCAGAAAAGGTTTCATGAAGGAGGTGGCACTGAATGATACTTTGAAGCCAGCTAAGGCAGCTGAGGGAGAGTCAAGGAAAGAATGCATTCTGGCTAGGGATGGAGTGAAACATATTCCCAAAAGCATGGTGGTGGGACATGCAATTTCACATGTAGGGAGCAGGACCAATTTGACCACAAGTATGTGAAGAAGAGTAATATAAAATGGGATAGAAAGGTTGCATTTCAGTTTCTCTTTGTCCCCTTTGCAGCTGGGAGAGTCAACAACAAGCAATATTGATTGAGTGGTTAACATCTGCTTTGGCCAGATGGATATTACAGAATCATAGGACTTTGAGCAGGAAGGGATCTTAGGGGCTGATCCATCTTCCTCATATTACTGAGGAAGAAACAGGCCCCAAGAGAACAAGTGATTGCTCCAGGTGACAGGGTTAAAATTCAAATTGAGGACCTCAGACTCCAAATCCATGGCTTTTCCCTGCCTCCTTACCAACTATTGCTAGCTCCTAGCTGGCTGTCACATAAGCATCTTTGGAAGTCTGTTTTCCCCATATGAATTTCCCTGGCCATGAGACTCTTTAGCTGCTAAACCAGCGAATGCTTCCTGGTTGCCACCTTCTCACCAATCTGAGCTGGTTTGCTCCACATTGATTTTTGCTCTTGTATTGAGCTGGATGCAGCTGTTTGCTGTGGGGCCTCAGATGGCTTTGGGTATCTGCATATTATTCACTCCTAGATTAAATGCAGAGGAAGTGAGGGCCCTGCTGTAACTAGGAGGTTTGGGGGTAGGGGGTTTTTTTGTGTTTTTTTTTTTTGTTTTGCCTCATACAAGTACCACAAACTGTGCTTGAAGCAAGTGGCACACAGCCAGACTTGAGTTGAGGAGGGGAGAGAGGTACCCTATTGCACTAGCAAAAGTACACTTCCCAGAAGAGAGAACTGGATTTTGGCTCCATGTGGTGATTGGGGTTGGGGGCGGGGAAGGACAGGATAGGGGCAGGGAAAGAACTTGTTCTAGCTCAACATTTGGTAGCTAGTGCTAGATTTTGCTACATTTGAAGTGAGCGGACCTGAGTTCAAATCATCACTCTGCTACTTCCCACCTGTTGGCAAGTTAGTAGCCTCTCTAGGTTTCAGATTCACCTATAAAATGAAGTTTAGAATAGATCCTCTCTAAGATCCCATTTAGATTGAAATCTGTGACTCAGCTTCCTATGTTAACCAATTCTTCTTACTAGCTAGGTACTCAGTTCTATCATTTCTACATTGCTAAGGAGCACTGAGTATTATCAATGCCTCCAAACCCAGAGCCATGGAACAAAGCCCTAGTCACCCCCACCATTGTTACAGCACTGGGGGGGAGAAGTCAGAGAATCCCAAGTACTTCCTGGGGTAAAGTTCAAGAAGAAGCAATGACCCTCTGAAATCAAAACAGAAAAAAACCTAACAACATGCTTTTCAACTTATCCAGATGTGTCTGACTGCAGTTCATGCGACAGTCAGCCAAGTTCTTCCTTCCTACATCCTTAGTGAGGCGATTCTGGAAATTTACTGCCTTTCCTTTCCTCTCTTGGTCTTTAAACTGAAACCCGAATTAGTCAGGACTCAGTAAATAAGAACCCCTTCTCCCCCCAGGCTCTCCTGACAGCTGAGATGTCTCTTTTCCTTTTCTCAGTCTGAGCAGCCATCACTCCATCCTAGTTCGTGCTGGGGAGTGGGGGAAGGTAATGAGCGATGCTGAAAAAAAAAATGAGAGGAAAACTGATTGGGAGTGGCTGGGGGGTGGGTGGAATCATGCCACTCAAAAGGGAAAGGCAACTGTGATCTCAGAGAAAAAGGAAGGGGGTGGGAGGAGACGTCCAGCAGGCATAGCCATGGAGGCAGGGGGTGGGAGTGAGTTTGCTGCTACAGCAGAAAGAAACCACTGCCCCAAAAGGCAGAATCTCACAGAAGCTGCTCAGAGCCTTCCCTGAAGGGATAGAACCAGGGTTCCCTGATTCCAAAGGCAAATGGTCAGCAGAATATTAAAAAGTGGTGGGCAAAGATGGGTGACTGCAAGAGAAGCAGTGGATTGAGAAATATTTATTTCCCAAATCTCTTGGGAAACATCTTGGAACATCTTGGGTTTTGGTTTTCCATCGAGAAAACTCTGGCTCTCTTGTTCCTGCAAAACCCATCAAAGATTTATTTGTATCTAATGCTTTTATTATTGCTTTTTTTTTTTTCTGTTCGTGTATGTGTTCATTCACGTTTGTATTTATGTTCCTGTCTACACCTGTGTGTTTGTGTTTCTATGGGTATCTGCAAATGCTTTTTTGATGCTCAGATTAAATTTCTAAAAAAAAATTGTTTATTTTAACATTCTTTTAAAAAAAAAATTGAACTACCAATTCTCTTCTCTTCTCTCCTTCCCTACCCATTGAGAAAGCAAGTAAGATGATATTAGTTATACATGTGAAATCATGCAAAACATTTCCCTATTAGCCATGTTGTGTGGAAAAAAAAAGCAAGAACAATAAAGTGAAAAAATTATACTTCAATTTACACTCAGAGTTTATCAGTTTTCTCTCTGAAGGTGGAGAGCATTTTTCATTATGAGTCCTTTGGAATTATCTTGGATCATAGTCTTGACCAGAGTAGTTAAGTCTTTCATAGTTGATCATCCTTACAATATTGCTACTACTGAGGACAATATTCTCCTGGTTCTGTTTTTGTGAGTGTGCATTATGGCAAATATGAGAGAACAGGAAAAATAGAAAGTTTATTAGATTAAGAAATTGGGGGCCAGGGGCAGCTAGATGGCGCAGTGGATAGAGCACCGGCCCTGGAGTCAGGAGTACTTGAGTTCAAATCCGGCCTCAGACACTTGACACTTACTAGCTGTGTGACCCTGGGCAAGTCACTTAACCCCCATTGCCCCACAAAAAAAAAAAAAGAAAAAAAAATAGAATCTAATTGTGATAAACTTGCTAGTGGTAATCTACTATTTTTTTAAAATTATATTATTTCTTGAGAGGCAGATTGGCTCTCAAATCTTCATAAACAGGGAGACCTGGGTTCAATTCATTTCTCAGACATAAAATCTATGTGACATTAGACAAGTAACCTAACTTCTGAGTGCTCTAAACAATTTTTTTTTTTTTTTAGTGAGGCAATTGGGGTTAAGTGACTTGCTCAGGGTCACACAGCTAGTAAGTGTCAAGTGTCTGAGGCCAGATTTGAACTCAGGTACTCCTGAATCCAGGGCCGGTGCTTTATCCACTGTGCCATCTAGCTGCCCCTGCTCTAAACAATTTTAAGTTAGAAATATACATTTCAGAAAATGTGCTGACCTGCAATGGTAGAGGAAGCTTCCTACCACTGACAAGTGGTAGGTGGGACTTACTGGTTTTCCTATATGAACTACTCAGTACCTGTTGTTCTGAAAAAGACCTGGTTGTCATAGTGGATTTTGAAAACTTTTCAAGGCCAGTGAGAATGAGGGGTTGTGTAAGGGCTGATACTGCTACTTGCCTCATCTTTTTCTTAGACAATTGCAGCTATTTTTCTCACACTCCTGTTGGCTCAGATCCAGGTTCACATACCTATTGAGAGACCACTTCCTGCCTAGGCAGGAAGTATATTGAAATTACCTCAGTGAGCAAACTCTGTCCTGCAATATGTCTCATTTGTGCATTTTTACTACTGGTGACATCAAACGAGATAAAAGAATAAAGCACTTTGTAAACAGTAAAGTCCTATATAAATCATCTTCCCCTGCTTGAGCTGTTGAGAATCTGGACCATGGCCTGTCTTGGCCCCTGTTACTTCATTGTCCCTTCTTATGACTACTGTGACTTTCTGGCTCCCGAACCCATTCTTTTCTGAAACCTAATAATCCTGGACTGCTTAATCTCTTATTTGCCAGACCTACAAATGGATTTGTGCATAGTTTTAGGTTGGCCCCTGCCCGGACTAACCTTGACCCTCTTTCCGCCCCTTCCTTAAAATGACACTTCAAGAATCCCTGGGCTGATCATCAGCTAAATTCACAAACAGTTCTATCCCCTAGGGCCTTTATTTTAGCCAAGGGCTGCTCTCCTGAATTAAACAGAGACTCTGGATATACTGAAACCCTTAGCTTCCACTTGATGGGAACTTTTCTCTAATGTATTAACAAAGGCAACACTTTTGGAAAATAGGTTAATTCTTCATGAACTTACAAAAGAAAGAAAAGAGATGAGGGTGATTTGGAGAGGAGGAGACAGGGTGTCATAAGGAAATGGGAGTATGGAGATGTTTCAGAGCACTAAACTAAAGCAGTCTGATGTCATGGTCCATGGTCTACCGTGCTGCAGCCACATTCAGAGAACCAGAACACATGAGATCAACTCCACTGGCAGCCCAGAGTTGGAGTAGAGGTAAATCTAGCTGCAAGAACTACAGACATGACCCATGTCAGCCACTGGGAGCATGCATCATAAAAGGAGGAGGCAAATGATTGACAATCCCCACCATCTACAAAATGATTAATAGTTTTCCTATCTCCTTGTAAGTTTCCTTGGTAGGTATCTTCCATATTTACCACCTTAGAAAGTTCAGTAAATTATACCCATTTGTGAATTAGAGACAACTAGGTGGCTCAATGCATGGAATGCTGGGCCTGGGATCAGGAAGGCCTGAGTTCAAATCTGGCCTGGTCACTTACTAACTGTATGAGCCTAGGCAAGTCATTTAACCTCTGTCTACCTCAGTTTCCCCAACTGTAAAATGAGGATCATAACCTATTTTCCAGGGTTATTGTGAGGATCAAATGAGATAATACTTATGAAGTGCTTAGCACACAGTACCTGGCACATCATAGACATTAATCAGGGCTTGTTTCCTTCCTTCCTCCAGGGCCATGCAGGTAGACAGTGGCAGAAATTGGATTCAAAGCTGGTTCTCTCTACTTCTGCGTGCTGTCTCCCTAGTACTCAGCTTCCACCTATAGCTGCTCCTTTGGACCTTGAAGAAGTCCAATTACTCTTTCATGTGATGGCCTTTTGAAAGGTGACCATCATGACTCACTAAGTCTTCTTTGGGCTAAAAATCCCAGTCCTTCTGGCTTTGTTACTGCCTTCCTGCAGAGATGGTTCAACCTAGCTATGTCTCTCTTATAATATGTTGTCAGAAATCAATACAGTATTCTAGATGTGTCCTGATCATGGCAGACAGAGTCCAGTGAGACGATCACATCCCTCAATCTGGATGCTATCGCTCTCTGAATGCAGGTTAAGGTAACACTAGCTTTGGGGCCAGCTAGTTGGTGCAGTAGATAGAGCACTGGCCCTGGATTCAGGAAGACCTGAGTTCAAATTCGGCCTCAGATGCTTGACAGTTACTAGCTGTGTGACCCTGTGCAAGTCAGTTAACCCTCATTGCCCTGGAAAAAGGAAAAAAAAAAAAAGATAATACTAGCTTTTCTGTCATGCTGTTTTTGTTGTGTCTCACTCTTCCTGACCCCATATGGGGCTTTCTTGGCAAAGATTCTGTATTCGTTTGCCATTTCCTTCTCCAGTGTGTCCCCATGTTACTGATGAGGAACAGAGGCAAATAGGGGGTAAGTGACTTCTCCAGGGTCACACAGCTAGGAAGCATCTGAGGCCAAATTTGAACCCAGGAACATGAATCTTCCTGAATTGCGGCCCCAGCACTCTACCCACTGTGCCACCTAGCTGCCCTAGTTCTATTATTACCCCCTTTTTATAGATGGGAAAACTGAGGCTGAGAGAGGTTAAATGACTTGCCCATGCTTATAAATAATCCCTTTAATAATATCTTCTAGAATTATGCCAGGAAATAGCTGGGGGCGGCTGGATAGCACAGTGAATAGAATGTTAGGCCTACAGTCAGGAAGACTTTGACTTGAGACACTTACTATAGTTGTGCAGCCTTGGGTAAGTTACTTAATTTCTGTCTTCCTCAGTTTCCTCATTTGTCATAGGGGGATAATAATAACTCCTGTCTCCCAGGGTTGTTGTGAGGATCAAATGAGATAATAATCGTAAAGCACTTAGTGCCATACCTGGCCCAGAGTAAGCACTACATAAATGTTAGTTAGTATTATTGTTGCTGTCATGAAATCAAATCAAGTTCATTAGTCTGTAATGAACATATTTCATCCCTTCCATTGTTTGAAAGCTAAGACATTTTATTCCACTCCTGAGTATGTCTTCTTAATATAGTGTTTGTTTGTTTGTTTGTTTTTTTGGTGAGACAATTGGGGTTAAATGACTTGCCCAGGGTCACACAGCTAGGAAGTGTCAAGTGTCTGAGGTCATATTTGAACTCAGGTCCTCCTGAATCCAAGGCCGGTGCTCTATCCACTGTGCCACCTAGCTGCCCCAATATAGCGTTTATTATTGTGTTTTAGACCCACAGGCTCGATAAGGTTGTTAGGAAGTGGGTTTCCTAATTTTGTCATCCTCCAAATGCTCTGGAATATCAGTTGCCTGCTGGAGCCACTTTCTTGCCTCAGCTGCTTGAGGTGGGAGGTGGGAAGTGGGAGGTGGGAGGGAAAGAGAGGCCACTATAATAATGGACACACAGCTGCCAGCTGGTCCCGGCCCCTCCCTGGGTGAAAAATGCCATTTCGCTCTGCATTCCCTCCTCTGACAGGTGGAATGTGGTTCCCTCTCATGCCAGGCATCTGGACTCCGGCTGATTTAGACATCCTGAAGAAGCTAGGCTGTGCTGCTTGAGACGGAACCGTCTCTTGAGGTGGTTGGCAGCCCTGGCCACACATTGTCAGGCCACATCAGTGACCTTGGGCCCAGCTAACAGGGTGTTTGGGAAAGTGTGATTGGTTTGGGGCCAAGAGACTCTTCTCCTTAGGGTCCCATGGCCCTGGCCAAGGGTGTCACAGCCTTACTGTTTTCTGTCCTGGCCAAGCCACATCCTGGAGCATTGGACTCAGTACTTTGGAGCTGTATTTAAGGAAGACCATTGATTCGTTAAAGAGTATCCAGGAGGGGGACAGCTAGATGGCGCAATGGATAGAGCACTGGCCCTGGAGTCAGGAGTACCTGAGTTCAAATCCGGCCTCAGACACTTAACACTTACTAGCTGTGTGACCGTGGGCAAGTCACTTAACCCCAATTGCCTCACTAAAAAAACCCCAAAAAATGGGGCAGCTAGATGGCGCAGTGGTTAAAGCACCAGCCCTGGATTCAGGAGTACCTGAGGTCAAATCCGGCCTCAGACACTTGACACTTACTAGCTGTGTGACCCTGGGCAAGTCACTTAACCCCCATTGCCTGCAAAAAAAAAAAAAAAAAGAGTATCCAGGAGGCAGCTAGGTGGCACAGTGGATAAAGCACCGGCCCTGGATTCAGGAGGACCTGAGTTCAAATCCAGCCTCAGACATTTAACACTTACTAGCTGTGTGACCCTGGGCAAGTCACTTAACCCCAATTGCCCCACAAAAAAAAAAAAGAAAGAAAGAAAGAAAAAGTATCCAGAGTAAAGCAATCAGGATGGTGAAGGACTATTAGATAATGCCATATGAGGAACTGTGATTGATTAACCCAGAGAAAAGAAGACTTAGGACATGGTAGGTGTCTTCAAGTATTGGAATGTCTGTCACAGGGAAGAGGGGTTAGCTTTGCTCTGCTTGTACCTTTATAGGGTAGAAGTTGGAGCAATAGGGGGAAGTTGCCAGAGGCAGATGTAAGGAAGAACTTCCTAGAAAATAGAAGTGTCCCAAAGTGGAATTGCAGCAGCTAGGTGGCACAGGCACAGAGTGCCGGGTCTGGAGTCAGGAAGTCTCATCTTCATGAGTTCAAATCTGGCCTCAGACACCTAGCTGTGTGACCCTGGGCAAGTCACTTGACCCTGTTGACCTCTGTTTCCTCATCTGTATAATGAGCTGGAGGAAAAAAAATGGCAAACCACTCCCATATCTCTGCCAAGAAAACCCCAAATGGCACCATGAATAGTCAGCCATGACTGAAACGGCTCAACAACAAAGTGGCATCAGCTGCCTTCAAAGGCAGTGGGTTCCCTCTCAAAGCAGCCCTTTAAATTTTAAAAAAATTTTATTTATTTATTTTTTAGTGAGGCAGTTGGGGTTAAGTGACTTGCCCAGGGTCACACAGCTAGTAAGTGTTAAGTGTCTGAGGTCGGATTTGAACTCAGGTACTCCTGACTCCAGGGCTGGTGCTCTATCCACTGCGCCACCTAGCTGCCCCAAAAGTAGCCCTTTAAGCAAAGACTGGAAGACCACTTAGTGAGCATATGGGGATGGGCTAGTCTAGATGGCCTCTGAGGCCTCTTCCAAGCCCGAGGTTCTTTGTCTTTGGCTCCACCTCTCCAAGGCCTTTCATCCTTTCTTCTCTGCCCTGTTTCAGTCTCTGCTCTTGCCTGCCTGGAGTATCGCTCCCATCATTTCCCTGGAAGCAGGTTCTCCGTTCCAGTGCTGACTCCCAGGCTTGTACCCACACAGAGAAAATGAGAAGGCTCACCAGCAAATGATATGTGGGCTCCAGCTGTCAAGAGAGCTGGGTTCTTATTTATAGAAGTGATTTTACTAACCTCTTTTCTTCCCTGCTGGTTCTGCTTCACCATCCCCCACCCACGCAGAGTAAGGCAACCATAGGCTGATGGGGGAACACTCACAAGTATCTAAACACAGACCCATATACACACTGACTCACAATAATCATAGAGTGCTAGATCGGAGAGAGCATCTAGGCCAACCCTTTATTTTGTACATTCGGAAACTGGAGCATCCCATTCTCCTATTTGTGGCTTTTAGAAAAAGTATCCCAGATACAAGGTACCTTGTGAATCCACATCCACTCAAAACTGATAGCTCAGGAATTCCCACCAGTGTGTATACTTTTACCGATCAGCCAGAGAACACAAATAGAAAAGGCGTTTAATAAAACAGCGTAGGAAAAGCTGGACATACCATGCACGATATGCACATCATCAGTGGAAAGATTTGATCTGCTTGAGGAACACCCACAAAGGAGCACAGATGTTGGCAGCACACGTGGCCAGGGTGCATCTCCTACAGTTCAGGACTGCCATGTTGTTTAGTGATGTCATCCTATTGCTATGGCTGGGCCTAATCTCCACTGATCTCATTTGGCAGGTAGCTCTGCCAGGTGGTGCTCTGTTAGGTGACATGCTATTCCACTCATCTCGGGGTTGCTTCCAGCTGTGGCTATGCTGGGCATGTGGTGGTGAAGGTTCTCTCTCCTGGCTTCGGATTTCAGCTGAGATGCTACCTATTCCTTAGAAGAGAAAAAATGGCTTCTATGACCTTTCTTTTACTGTAGGATCTAGAGATTTAAGAGTCAGTTCTTTCAGAGAGGCACACTCTTCACATATCTTGTGTCACATTAAGGAACAACCTTCAGGGACTTTTCTTCCTGATAAAGAAAGGAAAACTGGTCATTTTCCAGAGCCATAGGTGTGATTAGATTTTTCCCTCCAGAAAGAGAATCTTCCCCCTTAGGGACCAAACACAGAAGAGCTAATTAATTAGGGTCCTCAAGAACTGAATTTGCATTTGAACCTTGTTTCTTTCTGCTTACCATGAGCAGCATCTTTGTCCCAAGCCTCTGTCTGATTTAGGGTAAGAAAGTCCTTTTAATTTTGATTTAATTCCCTTATTCCCAATATGAATAATCTTTCCATTTCAACAAACTAGTAAGGGCTCCTGATTATCTTACGCTCTCAATCCCCCAAGATCCTCTCCAGCTTGGCATGGAATTTAAGACAGGACTAAAGCTAAATGAAAGGGGGTGAAATCATTGCTCTCAACTAACCAGGTCTCATTCCTGCCTTTATTGTATATAAGTGGACAGTAACAAGCTTCTCAAGCTTTGAGTTCCCCTATAAAGATGACACCAAACAGTCCCAGAGAAGCACAACCACTTTCCCAAGGTCATACATCCAATAGATGTCCAAGCCATCTTTGAGACTTTTTCAGAGGGAGAGTTGGACTGACAAAGGAAGGGAAACAGGCTGTATCGTCTTTGGTTCCCTCTTCCTGATTACAAAGCAAGAATAGAAAGTTGATAGTATCCTTGGAAAACCATCCTCCTGAAACCCTGCAGAAAACCCCCTTTTTAAAGACACAGTCTGTGTAGAACCAGATACTCTTCTCTCCCTAAAGATTCAGTAGCATGCCCTGCTCTATTCTTCTACTGGGTGTGCCATTCCCTCAAAGGAGGAGGGAAAGTCATAGTCTAGGTGCTATTGGCTTCTGAGAATCCCCTTCTCCATCCCCCTGCTCCATGCCAGCTCCCTCAAACTACTAAAGATTCTTTAGGAGAGCTCACTCATTAGAGAGCTGTGGGAGGGAGAGAGGGGGTGGTAGCAGTATCTATCCTTGATTCATCAGCCTGATCTGGGTGCTTGATTATTCTTTCCTTCTCTGGAAATCTTCGAAAGGGCTGCCATTCCTAGAAGTCAGGCAAGGACATGTTTCTTGCCTCTTAACCCAACTGTCTCCCATAAGCAGGAAGAGACTTTGCAGATAGGAGTGAGCCTGGAATAAGGTTTGTGTCCCTTCCTTTAATAAAACCACAAGCACAACAAATCCACATTAGCATAAACATCATATAGAATAATTAGATGTATGTATAATTTAGCTAGTATTTATATAGTGGAGTACTTTAAGGTTTGGAAAAGGTATTTTACCTGTGTTATTTCACAACAAACCCCTAAGGTAAGTGCTATTATTTCCCCCATTTTACAGGTAAGAAAACTGAGACAGACAGAGGTTAAGTGACTTGCCCAGGATCACACAACTGGTAAGGATATAAGGTCAAAATTTAGCTTAGATCTTTCTAACTCCAGGCCCAGCACTCTATGCACATTGCTACCTAGCAGCCCCAGCTATTTCCTGGCATAATTCTAGAAGATATTATTAAAGGGATGGTTTATGACAGACAAATCTCTTTAAAAAAAACCACCTCTCCCAGTCTCAGTTTCTCTATCTGTAAGAAGAGAATAATAATAGCACTTACCTCATGGGATTGTTGTGAGGATCACCCTTTGAAGACCTTAAAGCACTATATAAATACAATTCATTAAACATTTATTAAGCATCTCCTAAGTGCACTAAGTTGGCACTGGGGATACAAAATTAATTGACTATACCATCCCTACCTTCGAGGAACTTACAATATAATATAAGGAAAAGGAGATACAACATGTACATAAATATGCTTCAAAGTAGAAAGTTCAAGGAGCAAAGGAGAGATCAGGACCAAAGTACTCTAATTTTTCCATGGATTTGTAACCTTATCAGTGGAGGGACTCTCTCTAAAAATTCAAGTAGAAACCCATCTATATATGTCTAGTATGTGTGATTTGTATCCACTCTCCCATGAGTTTGCTACAGACGGCATGAGTTACAGATTGCTATAGCCAATGTGTTGGGAAACTTCTCCATGTACTCTTTTTTTTTTTTTTTGCAGGGCAATGAGGGTTAAGTGACTTGCCCATGGTCACACAGCTGGTAAGTGTCAAGTGTCTGAGGCGGGATTCGAACTCTGGTCCTCCTGAATCCAGGGCTGGTGCTTTATCCACTATACCACCTAGCTGCCCCTCCATGTACTCTTTTTTTTTTTTTTTTTTTAGTGAGGCAATTGGGGTCAAGTGACTTGCCTAAGGTCACACAGCTAGTAAGTGTTAAGTGTCTGAGGCCAGATTTGAACTCAGGTACTCCTGACTCCAGGGCCGGTGTTCTATCCACTGCGCCACCCAGCTGCCCCTCCCCTCCATGTACTCTTAACATTGCAAAGATACCAATAAAACAAGTGGACTGTATCCATTGATTATCCCTAGTTATTGCCAGTCTATGACACAAGAAGGGCAGCTAGGTGGTGAAGTGGAGAGTGTCAGACCTGGAGTCAGGCATACTCATCTTCCTGAGTTCAAATCTGGCCTCAGATACTTACTAGCTATGTGACCTTGGGAAGTCACTTAACCCTATTTGCCTCAATTTCTTCATCTGTAAAATGAGTTAGAGAAGGAAATGGCAAAACCATTCAAGTATCTTTGCCAAGAAAACCTCAAATGGGTTCATGTAGAGTCAGGCATGACTGAGAAATGACTAAACAACAAAAATAATTCAAGAGAAAGGGCTCTAAGAAAATAGAAAGGGAAGAAAAGAAGGCAACAAGCATTGATTAAGTGTCTACTATGTGTCAGGCACTGTGGTGCTAAGAGCTTAACAAATATTATTTCATTGGATCTTCACAACCACCCTGGGAGGTAGGCACTATTATAATATTATTATTATTTTACATTTGAGGAAACCGAGGCAAACAGAGGTTAAGTGACTTGCCCAGCGTCACACAGCTCTTAAGTGCCCAAGTTGGGATTTGAATTCAGGTCTTCCTGATCCCAGGAAAGGAGAGCTCACTTTCCACTGCAGAGATCAGGAAGGATATTTTTGAATCAGGCAGCATCTAAACAGAGCCTTGAAGGAAGATTTTGATAGGTGGACCATTCCAGGTATGAGGAATGATCTGCAGGAATGACACAGAAGTAGGAGAGAGCTGGATGATATTAGTCAACACCCAGCAGTACAGTTTGGCTGGAATAAAGAGTGAGGGGAGAGTCATTTACAATAATATTGAAAGGTAGCTGAGCC
Source organism: Dromiciops gliroides (assembly GCF_019393635.1). Taxonomy (NCBI): domain Eukaryota; kingdom Metazoa; phylum Chordata; class Mammalia; order Microbiotheria; family Microbiotheriidae; genus Dromiciops; species Dromiciops gliroides. The sequence continues at coordinate 587,165,471 of NC_057861.1, forward strand.
CCCATCCCCAAGCTGGGCCATCAGTGTATCCCAACAGTGGCACTTCTTAGAAGTTAGAAGGTACCTTCCAACTCCAAATGCAGTGTTCTTTCCAATTTTGAGTACACTCATGCACTTGTTATCATTCTGTCACAGGGGCTCTGACTCATACTCATTCTCATGCTCTACAGCCATGAAACTCCTCCCTTCTCTTTTCCTTAAGACAACAACCAGTCTGTGGATTGACCTGAAGGGGAGGGAAGAGCTGGCCCCTCCTTCCCTTCCCCCCTGCCATCTCCATACTCTACCTGCCCTAAGCTTACAGACCTCCCTCTTCTCATTCTGCTCCCCTTAGAGAAAGTACTGACCCTCCCAACCTTATCTTTGACTTTCATTTTGGGGTCACTGAAATGAAATGGAAATGATTTTTATCTAGATCTTAACATTGATCCCCCCCAATGCTCCTGGGGATTGATAAGAGCTTTCCCAGCCCTTATAGTCCCTGTTAGTTAATGAAAACACCTGCTGTGGATTTTTTTTTTCCTTTCTCATGTTTTGCATTGAGCCAAAGTCTTAAGCACATCTGTTTAATTTTGCAAGATAGGGCCAACTGCTCCTTCTAATGGTGCCATATCATGGGGGATGTGACTGAAGTGGTTTTGTACTTTCCCACTTCTTTCTCTCCAAAGAAAACTAAGGACTCTGCCTTACTCCAACAATTCAATTTAATTTATTAAACATTTATTAAGTGCCTAATATATGCCACTTACTAGCAGTGTGACCCTGGACAAGTCACTTAACCCTGTTTGCCTCAGTTTCCTCATCTTTAAATGAGCTGGAAAAGGAAATGGCAAACTGCTTCAGTATCTTTGGCAAGAAAACCCCAAATGGGGTCACAGTTGAAAAAAAAATGTGACTGTGCCAGACACTGTGTTAAGTACTGGGGATACAAGTAAGAAAAAGATAGTTCTTTACCCTCAAGGAGCTTATGATCTCACGGAGGAAGACAAAGGGGGGAAGCATATGGTGGTGGTGGAGTCCCAAGGCATGGGGGCATGATGTTCTCTGAAGTAGAAACCAGAGCTGCTGATGGAAAGTAGAGAGTTAACTAATTCCCTTTAGAGAAGTCACTAGTACAGCCTAGTGCTCCCTCAATGAATCCAAGAGCCACCTCTCTCTCTAGCCTCTGACCTGCATTTGTGTTGCATCCCAGACTTGCATATACACAAGGAACAATACAAGGAGAAATATAATGAAGCAAAACTTAGGGCAATCCCCAAACTGAAGGTCCCTTGGGTTGGTTGTTGTTTAGTTGTGACTGATTCTTTGTGACTGTATTTGTTTTTCTTTTTTTTTTTTCCCAAAGACACTGGAGTGGTTTGCCATTTCCTTTTCCAACTCATTTTACAGATGAGGAAACTGGGGCAAACAGGGTTAAGTGACTTGCCCAGGGTCACACAACTAGTAAGCATCTGAGGCTGGATTTAAACTCACATCTTCCTGACTCCAGTCCTGGAACCCTATCCACTGTGCCATCTAGCTGCCCTAATAGTACCTTGTTCCCAGTAGTACACTTCGGTGTGCCAAGGTACTAGAACCATAGAGTGACAGTTTGAGCAGTTGTAGACACCTTACTTTCAACCTGGAACTGAAGGGACCAAGGAACCAAATAAATCAGGCCATTAGCACGTCTTAAGGTTGTTTGTGTCATGGATCCCTTTGGCACAGTGGTGGAGACCCCCTTGACAGTGTATTTTTTTTTTAATTTTTTTTTTTTTTTTTAGTGAGGCAATTGGGGTTAAGTGACTTGCCCAGGGTCACACAGCTAGTAAGTGTGTGTTAAGTGTCTGAGGCCGGATTTGAACTCAGGTACTTCTGACTCCAGGGCTGGTGCTCTATCCACTGAGCCACGTAGCTGCCCCGACAATGTATTTTTAAATGAAATAAAGTAAAATCCGTAGGATCACAAAGGAAATGGATTATACTGAAGTACAGTTATCTAAATATTTTTCAAAAAACTAAACAAACGTTCTCTGGCCCCAGGTTAAGAACTCCTAGATTAAAGGTGTGTGAGAGCTAGGAGTGAGACCTTTTGTTTATTTGCACTGAATTCAAACAACCTCCCACCCCCAATAGTGATACTTTTAGACTGCTTGGGAAGGTGTAAAAGTCTGTCTGGGTTTGTTTGACAGTAGATCAGAGACTTGAGTGGTTAGTATCACAACACTGGCCTCTGTTTTCCCTTCTGGTGTTTTCTGTGCATCCTCTTCTTTCTCATTTCAGACAGACTGGGATGTCCCCAGTACTATAAGGCCCATCCCCAGAATGCTGAGTCAAGAGGGGCTTAGGTCACTCTTTCTCCTATCATTCCATCTTGTGGCAAATAGAGGGAGTTCATTATTCACCTTTAGGTGCAGAATCCACCCCCATGGATTTCCCATCTTAGAGGAAAGACATCCTAGAGCTTGGCCTTTGGAAACAAAAATCCTGGTTTAGCCCTGGTTCAGGGATCACAGAATTAGATTTAGAGCTAGAAGTTACCTCGGAGGTCATTTACTCCAAGCCCCTCATTTTACATATGAAGCTCAGAGAGCTGAAGCAATTTGCCCAAGGTCACACAATAAGTTGTAATGCCACGATTCAGATCCAGGTCCTCTGACTCTTTGTCTTGTGTTTCTTCCACAAATGAGTCAGGACATACAACAGATGAGTTGTGATCCTTGTTTCCCTCTTCTAACCACCTCAGTCTTTCTCATGAATCTCTCTAATGGGGCCTATTTTAGGATCTCACAGCTCTGAAGAGACAAATGAGTCAGGATCTCTTGATTCTGAATGATGACCCCAAACAGTCATGCCTCAGATTTGGGAAAGGGAAGCAAAGAAGTGTCAGTTTTGGACAGAATTCTGTTGGGGTTGGACCAGCTGCAGTTTAAATAACATTGGTAAAGCAAGTGACTCTCTATGTGACCATGGTCCAGTTGAGTCACTTCTCTGGGTCTCAGTTCTACCCTCTCTAGCAAACTACAAAGACTGATTACCAACCAAACTAGGCTTGGATAGACGATGAAGGTGCCATGAATATAGCTAAGAAGAGGGGAACAGATGCAGCCTCTTGCTTCAAAAGCCATCTTGATCCTACAGAGAAAGAACTTCAGGGACTATTGTGGGAATAGGGTTTATAAGAAGAGGCTAAAGGAACTGGAATGCTTTAGAATGGAGGAAACAATAATGTAGAGGGATAATATCTATATATATAATGATCTATCTATCGATCTCTCTTTATATCCATCCATCCATCCATCCATCCATCTACCTACCTATCTGTATTCTTTTTTTTTTCTTTTTTTGCAGGGCAATGAGGGTTAAGTGACTTGCCCAGGGTCACACAGCTAGTAAGTGTCAAATGTCTGAGGTAGAATTTGAACTCAGGTCTTCCTGAATCCAGGGTCAGTGTTTTATCCACTATGCCACCTAGCTGCCCCAAAAGTAATGTGTATTATATGTATTATATACATATTGGATACTGAATTCTTTTTTTTTTCCCTTTTTAAAAAAATCTGCCTGAAGAGGCATTAGATACAGGATTTCCTGCTTCAACAAGGAGTCTAACTAAGCAATCCAGAAGAACCTCTAGAATCTGAGAGTAGCTATATATTTTTCCTATCAGGAAAGACTTTGATTTTGATTCTGTATGAAGTAGTGAGATAGACTTCTAGTTTTTAGTTCCTCTGGTTCCTAGCCCCTTGAGCTATGTTCATGTATCTTTGGGGGCATCTAAGGAATTGATATTGCTAGGAATGGAAAGAGAGACTAATGGGATCCTATGGAAAATTATAATGTCAGTAAAATCTGTCTTCTGGGGTCCCCACAGCCCTCTGTATTCTTTGCTCATTGCTACCTTTTCTTTCACCTCTCCCCTGCTCAGCTGGGGGTAGGAAATGTTTTCATGCTCTCCTTACTCTTTTCACTATGAAAATCTGAATTTCTAAGACAGATTTGACAGTCACACTGAAATAGGGATGACTATTGAGGCTTAATTTGTTACCTCTTGAATTTTTAACAGAAGAAAAAGCATTAAGCAAAAGGAATAAATGTCTAATCAGAGTCATAAGATAAATGTGGCGATGGGGTAGGAACAAGGGAATCTCTCCAGTACCCTTAATAATAGTAACTGTGATGATTTAAAAGGTTCTAGAGACAGAGTTTCTGGGTAATTTAATCATTTTATTAATAAGACCACCAGGTTATTAATAAAAGGATGGTTATCTGGCCATCTCTCTTAGACCAAAGACCTCTAATGGTAGTGGGATCACAATTTATATGACCTTTGGAAAACAAGGTGTTCCTGAGGGGTGCCTACTCAACTCTGATTGGTTAATCAAATGAGAGATGGGCTATCTTGGGGTATGTGACTTTTATGTCACTCAAATCTTGGTCAAAGAGACATCAATTTCCCTATCACCTATCTTGAGAACAGGGAGAATCAACATTTTCCCAGGATCTGTCTGAGCAAAGACAATGAGTGGGAATATACCCATTAGCCCAAAACTTAGAATTTTTTTTTTACTGTCTGATTAGATCTTGGCCTGGGTAAATAAATGTCTAAGAGAAATTTCTCATACTGGTTTATTTCTGAATGAGGAAGTAGAAAAATGGAAAAAACCTTGGTCCTATTATAACAATTCTTTATTAAATATAAGAGAGAAATATTTATTTCTCACATAATACCTATCTATCCATCTATCTACAGATCTTTAATGTTTAAAAAATGCTTTACATATGTATTTTGTTTGATCCTTACACCAATCCTGTATCATAAAGTGATATTATTCATAGATGAGAAAACTGAGACTGAGAGAGGTTTAGTGACTTGCCCAAGGTCACACAGATAGCATCTGCTATAGGATTAAAATGCAAGTGTTTCTGACTCCAAGTCTAGTGATCTATCTACCACCCCCACACAACTGCCCTTCAAAACCTTTTTTTGTGGTTTTAAAAACCATATTTGCAGTTGGTGGGAAAGTTTGCTCATGGGAAGGGGAGGGTTTGATTCTCCACCCTGCCCTACCTCTTGGTTCAGCTGATTGTAGATGATGTAGTTTATTTGTTTATTTATTTATTTTTTGGTGAGGCAATTGGGGTTGTGACAAGTGTCTGATATTGGATTTGAGCTCAGGTCCTCCTGAATCCAGGGCCAGTGCTTTATCCACTGCGCCCCCTAGCTGCCCCAATGATGTAGTTTAAAAGGTGTAGACACCTTATGATCCTTTTCCAGGGTCAAGGGAGATTGATTGGGCTAAAAATTAGTCAGTTTCCTAGGGAAGGAAGGGAGGAAGGATAAAAAACATTTATAAAATGTCCACTGTTTTTCTAGCACCATGCTAAGCACTTTACAAATATGGCGGTTGTGGGTGTGCTATAAATAACCAAGCCCTGAAGGCTGGCAGCGGCTTGAGAATTGGGCAAAGAATCCAGCTCTTTACTTCTTAGGGATGGAGGATAATGTTTTCTCTTCTCACTGGCTACCCTCCCTGGCCCACCCATGAACCATGACATCTAACCATGACATACAGGGTTACTTGCAGAGAAGGTACCCAATCCAGCACTGGAGAGTCAGTTGGAAAGAGTATGAGGCACAGTTTGTTGTTGTTTTTTTTAACAAGAAAAAATGCACATAATTTTTATTTATTTCATGAGATCATAGCTAGTAAGTGTTAAGTGTCTGAGGCCAGATTTGAACTCAGGTACTCCTGACTTCAGGGCTGGTGCTCTATCCACTGTGCCACCTAGCTGCCCCCAGGTTCTCTGACTTTAAATCCAGTAGTCTCTCCATTAAGTAGTGAGGTTACACAGTGAATAGAGCACCTGACCTGGATTCAGGAAGACCTGAGTTCAAATCTATCCTCAGATACTGTGATTTGGGGGGGGGGGTGAGACAATGAAGATTAAGTGACTTGCCCAGGGTCACACAGCTAGTAAGTAGCAAGTGTCTGAGACTGGATTTGAACTCAGGTCCTCCTGAATCCAGGGCCAGTGCTTTATCCACTGTGCCACCTAGCTGCCCCTGAAAGATAACTTTTTAAAATAGTCTGAGGATGTGTGACTTGAAAATCAGGGAACAGAATAAGATATGTGTGTGAGAGAGAGAGAGAGAGACAGAGAGAGAGAAAGAGAGAGAGACAGAGAGAGAGAGGGAGAGGGAGAGAGAGAGAACAGTACAATGCGGATAAGTGTAAGTAGCATTTAAACATCTATCTTAAAAAATAAATATCTTAAATTACAAACTCTAAGGCATTAGTGTATTTTTCTGACTTTTCAATGGTTTTGTTTGTCAAATTTATGTATATTTACTGAACAAGTTGTGGTATCTGAATGTGATAGAATATTATTGTGCTGTAAGAAAAGATGAGCAGATTTCAGAAAAACCTGGAAAGACTTAAGAGGACGGATGCTGAGTGAAGTGAGCAGAACCAGGAAAACATTGTACACAGTAACAGCAACATTGTGTGATGATCAACTGTGATAGAATTAGCTCTTCTCAGCAATACAATGATCCAAGAGAATTCCAAAGGACTTGTGATAGAAAATGCTCTCCACACTCAGAAAAAGAACTGTGGAATCTGAATGCAGATTGAACCATACTATTTTTAAAATTTATTTGCTTGGTTTTTTTTCTTTTTGGAGATTTCCCCCTTTTGCTCTGATTCTTCTTTCACAACGTTTAATGTGGAAATATGTTTAATGTAATTGTACATATATAACCTATATCAGATTGCTTTCTGTCTGGAGGAGGGGGGAGGGAGGGAAGAAAAATTTGGAACTTAAAATCTTATAAAAATGAGTGTTGAAAACTATCTTTACATGTAACTGGAAAAAAATAAAATACTATTAAGATTGAAAAAATTTATGTATATTTGGAGGGAAAAGCAAATTGTATGTAGTAGATTTACAGTTTCATATGCAATGACCTTTTTATTGTACTGTTATAGAGATGCTTGTTTCATTCCATAAATTAAAAATATAATAAAAAAAAAAGAAAGAAAAATTCTATCTTGTTCTGGTCCACCTGACTACCCTGCTCCTAGTCAGTATAGTAAGTTTATAAGTAGCCAGCATTAAGTAGTAATAGCAAGAAATAAGAAGTCACATACAAACTGTTCCAAACACCAAAGGAGCATAATTCACAAATTGTATCAAATTGTTTCAAAATCATATCCTGGTATTATGTGTTGAATCGGGGAAGTCATCTAGGCTTTGCTGTCAGAGCCTTTAGAGACTCTCAGCTAAGTAAATCTCAGGTAAATTCCAGACATCCACAGTAAGAGCAGCAGAATGCCACTGTTACTGATAACTTTGAGATAACGTGGATATGTTAACTTTAAAGTTTTACCAACAACTCTGAAGTGATTTGAATATGTTAATGGACCAACTCCAAGGTGGCATGGCTAAGAGTTAGTTTGTTCCCCCCCAAATCCTATAAAAATGAGACCCCTCAAACTATAGCCCCTACGCCCTTCCCTAGCATTCTTCCATTTCCATCTGGGTCCATGCTGCTGAGTGCTCCCTACTCTAATCCATAATGATGTAAATGATTATCCATGCCTCTCCCCCTCTCCATCCCCTTCCCCACTGATGCCTGTTCCCACACTGTCTGCCTCTGTAACCCTTTTGCTGCTTGTCTCTATATTTTCTGTACTATTTCCCCTTATACTCTCTGTGCCTTGTTAAAGTGTGATTGCAGCCTCACTTCCTGCTGCCATTGTGGTCTCCCAGCATGTGTGCCTGCCCCATTTCATAATTTCACAAATTAATTAACACTTCACACGTGTCCAGATTTTCCAGCAGCAGGCCCAGGGTACACGCCCAGTTTTCTTTTTGATCACCCCTCTTGGAATTAGCTATTTAGAAGATTCATTTCCAAGTGACCAAAGTCTCATTACATATAGACACTAGTAAAAGCAAACTAAACCTGGCTGGTTGTATTGGATGGATTGATGTGGTGCCCTTGTCCTTCTGGACACAGCCTTCATTTAAAATATCAAACCAATCAGTTTGTAGAGCAGTTTATTAGCTTCTGATTCATTAAATGTATCCTTTTGTGATTTCTAGGGCAGTACTTAATGGATTCCTGATTTCATCAGGATAAATGCTCCCTCCACAGGCACACAAGATTACACCTTGATAGATGCATCTTCATGAGTCCCTGTGGCCAGAAACACTCATCACAAAGATAAAGCTTTCACCTGGTGGCCTGCCTTCTGGGAATGAGCTTCTCTGAATGCAGTGAGGCTGGACCATTAAGAGACAGGTCCCTCCCTGGGTCCAGGCTGGTGCAGCTCTTACTGGAGCCACTGAAGTGTGAGCTCTTCTGCCATCGTTTTCCAAACCACAATAACCTGTTGGAGGACTCTATACTGATTATAAGTTGGATATACTGGAATGAACACATTGTTTCCTTTTAAAAAAAAATTAATTGGAGCAGCTAGGTGGTGCAGTGGATAGAGTCAGGAGTACCTGAGTTCAAATCCGACCTCAGACACTTAACACTTACTAGCTGTGTGACTCTGGGCAAGTCACTTAACCCCAATTGCCTCACTAAACAAACAAACAAAATTTAATTAATTAATTTTTTTTGGTGAGGCAATTGGGGTTAAGTGACTTGCCCAGAGTCACACAGCTAGTAAGTGTTAAGAGTCTGAGGTCGGATTTGAACTGGAATCCTCCTGAATCCAGGGCGGGTGCTCTATCTACTGCGCCACCTACCTGCTCCCAAACACACTGTTTTCCTGAAAGAAAAATGAGATGATATTTTAATGACCACTATCCAAAACTGTAACTTAAAAAAAAAAAGGTTGCAGAGGAAACAAACAACATAAAGCCCAAAAGTTTCTTTATAAACCATTTCAGGTTGAAAATAGGAATTTAAAGGAAACAGAAAATTCTCAAGTTTACCCAAAATACATGCAGAGGTATTAAATCTCTAATAAATAGGAAATAATAGCAGAAACTTATATATGCTAGAGACTTTATTAACAATATATTCAAAGGATATTTTTGGTGCAAAAAGTGCAAAAGCATTTATCAAAAAAAATAAAAAGCTTCTTAGTTTTACAAAATGAGTCCCAGATCTACACAATTGATACAGTTGATCTATACTATAAATGCTTGAGATCTCACACACCCACTCCCTTCTCCCCTTCCCTCCCTCCCCCATTACAAATTGACAGAGATACAAAAAGGGACTCACTAGAAGCCTGAAGCAACTTCAAGGAGCAGGACCTCTGGAAGTAAAGAACAGAGCTAGCTATGAACTCATGAGCTATCAATAATAATCTTGGTTTGCAGAGAGAATTGTACAGAAATAAAGAGTGTAGGAGCCCTACATTTTGGAGTTGTGAGTTGCCTTGGTTATGTGTTGCCTACCTGTTTACTTCACTACCATTATACTCTTTATATTCATTATACCATTATACTTACCACATATTCTGTATATCTTAATGAAAGAGTACACCTCGGTTTATTTATTTATTTTTAAAATAAAAGTATTTTATTATTTTCCAGTTCCATGTAGTTTTCAGTATTTGTTCATATAAGATTTCCAATTTCAAAATTTTCTCCCTCCCTCTCCTCCCTCCTCCCCTCCCCTAGACATCAGGCAATCCAGTATAGGTTTTATATATATACATAATTTATTTATTTATTGCAGGGCAATGAGGGTTAAGTGATTTGCCCAGGGTCACACAGCTAGTAAGTGTCAAGTGTCTGAGGCTGGATTCGAACTCAGGTCCTCCTAAATCTAGGGCTTGTGCTTTATCCATTGCACCACCTAGCTGCCCCTACACCTCAGTTTATGAGGGGATGTTTTATATTTATTATTTTTACTATGCTTTGTTAGTAGTTGGCTTTGCTTTGTGTCTGTTAATGAGAAATACACTGGTGGAGGCTCATGAGCTATATAGTATCAGTACCCTCAGGGTAATTCTTCCAACCTGTGGTTGTAATCCCCTTAGGGGCTCAACCTTGAAAATATGAGTGTTGAGTTGGAGGAGGGTAAATCACCAGGTTATGGGCATTCCATCTTTGGCACCCAAGACTTTTCTCCATGCCTAAACATTCCCTTCAAGATTTGAAAGTGCCAGCTCTACAAAGTTCTCGGTTCCTTTAGTTCTTAGTGCTCCCCATCTGTCCCTGGTAACTTCATATTTGTTTCAAATATACTTATTTGTATGCATATTATTTTTCCCCAGTAGAAGGCAAGCTCTTGAAGTACATGGACTGATCCTGTTTTCTGTCTTTGTATTCCCAGCTCCTAGCCCATTGGCTGCCCCATAATAGGCATTTAATAAATGCTTGTTGGATTGAACTGGATTCTTTTTTCTAACAGTAAGGCCCGTGCTCTGAAGGACCTTAGACAAATACATGGATAGGAAACAATGTTGCCAGTAGTTAAAACAACAGTCCCCAGAATTGCTTAGTCTTCAGTGAAATCTGCTCTTGGCATCTTCCTGACAGTGACGTTTTGAGCCTCGTGATTCACAGTGACATTTGTTGCCTCCAAGTGGCAAACTTGCAGGTAGGGAGTATCATTTTGCAAGTGGATTGACTCAAGGAAGCAGAGTTTATAAAATTCTGAAGTTTACCCAAAATTACATACAGAGGTATTAAATGAAATTTGCTTATTTCTGGCCAGGAATCTGATTTAAGTTTCTTCATTACTGCCCTTTCCCCCACCTGCCTAATCCCAGTATCTCTGAGGCAATCTGGATCCCCGGGACAAAGGCAAAGGGGAAGGGGTAGGAGTGGGGGTGGGGGAGGAAGTGAAATTAGCTGGGGCTGTGAGACAAGTTCTAAATACTCTCCATTCCTCTGGACATATGAAAACCTACAGGAATCCTTTCATGAGGCTCCTCACTCCCTGCCTATAGCTTTCCCTGTGGGTGAGAATGAGTTTCTGAGGCAGGAGGCCACTTCTCTGTTCCCCTTCTGAGTTGTATGTATACTGCCTCTTCAGTTATACCACCAGGCAGTCAGCTGGGGTTTATTAGTTTAAATTTAAAGGGAACATTTTGAGGGGATGATCCAGATGAGAAGGCATCAATAAGAGAGATCTATAGCTGTCTCAGGCTCTTATTCTCTTGAGTTTCCCCACTCTTTTTTTTTTTTGTCAGGCAATGAGGGTTAAGTGACTTGCTCAAGGTCACACAGCTAGTAAGTGTCAAGTGTCTGAGGCTGGATTTGAACTCAGGTCCTCCTGAATCCAGGGCCAGTGCTCCATCCACTGCACCACCTAGCTGCCCCTAGTTCCCCCACTCTTTATCTATCTATTTCAGCTTCCCACTTTCTCCCTCCCTAACTAGTTTGGAAAGGCAGGTATGGCCACTTCAGTTGACCTCTGGTGGTGGTGGTGGTGCTGCTGCTGCTGCTGCCAACCTGGTTGGGGTGTAGAAAATTCCCTTTTCCTCTTTGTTCAGAGGAGGTGCCACACCACCCCCTAACCCCCTCTCTCCCTCCTGGCCCCCTACTCTGTAGTGTGCTCACCAGCAAGGGCATGGAACTTGGAATGGGCTTGTTTCTGAGCATGCATTATGAAGAAACCCTTCTTTCCCACCCCTCTCCATTTCAGATCATTCACAAGACAGTCTGTCTATTTTCAATTAAACATGAGGAGACTTAAGTAGCTTGGTTGGGGGGTGGGGGGAGAGGGCAGATGATGGAAGTCATGGAAGGGTTGCTACTGTAAAGAAGAATCATCTGATTGACTGAGGATCCAGAAGGATTGATAATGTAGGAGAGGCTGAGAATATGAAAGTTTCTAACATATTCTCATTCTCACCTCTTTAGTTGCCTTATATAAGGAAGTCTAAAATGAATTGCTGAGTGGGGGAGGGGTAGTGGCAAGCTGCATTTCCCACAACTGGGCTGCCACGGGTGGCTATTTCTTTTGTGTTTATTCTTTTGTTATTTTGAGTGAATGAAAATCCTGAGATGAGATGACATGAGAGCACTGAGATTACTGATGAGACTGGGAAAGCCATCAGAGGTCCCCCACCCCCAGGTCTCACTGGTAAGTGAAGTCCTGGAGCTGTTGGCAGCAGCAACTAAGTCCAGGGAGGGACCAGGGCACAATATGAGTGACAGTAACCGCCTGACCCAGACCAGGAGTGGATCAACCTGTTGACCAAGACATTGCATTTTGGAAGGAACCAGTCTAGCTAAGTAAGAGAGCAGCTTTCTGATTGCTGATGCCTCTCTTTGAAATGAACTTGGTTATGATTGCAGAGAGAAAGGGACTCCCAGGGCCAGGATCTGTGAGGCATCCCTTAGCCACATGTGTTTATTGTGTGAAAATTATTACCTTTGTAGCTTAAGTTTGAGTTAGTTTTTGCAGGATTTTGTGTGTGTGTGTGTGTGTGTGTGTGTGTGTGTGTGTGTGTGTGTGTGTGAGAGAGAGAGAGAGAGAGAGAGAGAGAGAGAGAGACAAACAGAGACAGATACAGAGACACAGAGAGATAGAGAGACAAAGTGACAGAGTGACAGAGAGGCTGACAGAGATGGAGACACAGAGAGACAGAAACGGAGACAGAGAGAGAAGATAGGTGCCACCAGCCCTCATTGTGGGAGATCATTTTTCTTTCTATCAGTAAATACCATTTTGTAAAAGCAATTGATGTCAATTGATTGATTGAAATCAGGGTTGTGTGCACACTGGATGGAGGCTCTGGAGCAATAGGTTAGAAACTGTTGCCCCTCGGGATTTGTAACGATTGGAATGACGCCACCTGCTGGATACTTACTGTAGAAGAGTTCTGCCCATGAAGGGAAGGTCTTTGAGGGCAAGACCAGGAGTCAGGAAGTGACGCGGGCTAGTGGGAGGAGGAAGGAAGAGACTGGCGCTCAGTCTCGCGCTCTTTCCTGGGGACGCTGGCGGAGAAGGGAGCTAAAAATGTGCTCTCCCTTTAATAGATAGAAATCTAGGCCTTTCTCTCTCTCTTTACCAAATTCTTGTTTTCCTTAATAAATGCTTAAAAGCCTAACTCTTGCTAAAGCTTATAATTTATTGGCGACCACTCATTAGATATTTTAGACAGACTAGCTAGAATTTTAGCCCTTAACAGATTACTTAATGCTAGAAGCTTGATGTGAAAAGTAGTCAACTGCCCTCTGGGGACCTGGCCTGCCAGTGAGAATCCGAGCAGGGTGCTAGATTAGGAAACTACAGGAGGTAAAACAAAAGGCATAGAGAGAAACATGTTTACAGAGTATAAATTTCTGATCCTAATTTTAATTTAAAATATCCAGCCAAAGATTACAAGGCTGACAGGTCCACAGCTGATCTCCCTTGGCCTGAAGAGGCTGTGTCTTTGCCTGCTTTTCTTCACCTAAACCGAATTCTAACCAATGTCTCAGTAAAGACACTACTCTGCTAATGGTCTGGTTCTGGGGCTGAGAATTGAACTGGGCTTGGTGTTGTATTTCCCAATTATATTAGCATTCATCCTTATCACAGCCTGATTTATTTTTGAGTTCAACCTGATCTCTCTCAGGATAAGGATTTGTTGAACTATCCCAGGCTAGCCCAAACTCTTGGAGGTAACAACCCTCATCCCCAGATTGAACAAGGACCAGGCTTTCTTAGACTTCTTTGCAATGCTGCCCCCTGTTGGGAGGAAAGCTAAGGGCAAAAGGTTTCCAGATAGGAAAAAAGCAAATAGGAGGGAAAGACTGGAGAAAAGGCCCAAAGGACATTGTTGGGATATAAGAGATGAGATGATGTTCTGGAAGGGTCTGTTTCCTTGGAAGAACCCTAGCTCTCAGTTGCTAGTACTGTGTAAGGAAAAGAACCCACATCAGTTCAAATGGGTTTGCAAGTTACTGGTATTGGATAACTGGGATAGACCAGTCTAGCTAAGTAAGGGGAATCAGCCTTTCTTGCTAGAACTCCACATACCTTTAGCAGAGAGGACCTTAGAATTCAGAATCAGCACTAGAAGTCTTTGTATAGATGACAGTGGCCAGGTACTCAATAAATGTTTGCTGAATGAATGAATTTTGAATTCAGAATTCGTTTCAAGTTTAGTCTTGCAGACAAATTATAGAAACGAGACATTAGGAATCATGTATTCCTACAGCCCAGATGAGGAAACTGAGGCCCAGAAAAGTGAAATTGCTTATTCACGGTCATTGCAACAAATCTGTGATATAGCTGGAGCACAGACCTTGATTTTCTGGCTCCCAGCCTAGATCCATACACCATTCTGGCTAGGGCCTTCTTTTATTGGGCCTTCTTCTTCACTAGTAAATCACATCATTTTTTAATCTCTTGATATGCTTGGGGTGGGGTGAGGGGGAGGAGAAAAGGGAGGGAATTAGGGCAAGAGCTGTGATGAGGCATTTTGGCAACCTGCTGGCTCCCCTGGGGTTCCCTCCCCACAGCTGCAGGGTCTGGGGGAGGAGGTAGTTGAGAGAGGGGGAAGATCATTGCTCAGTTTGGATAGCTTTTTTTTTTTTTTTAAAGGAAAAGGACCTGTCCTGGGGATGGGAGGGAGGTAGTGGAGGGGGGGACAAATGAAGCTAGGAGGCAGATGGACCCAGTGGAGGGGGCAGTGATTGTTAATGCTGGTTGTGGTTGGGCCAGAAGGATGGATTTCACTTGGGGAACTTGTTGATGGATGGCATAGGATGAGAGAGGAAATTGATACTCTAGCAGAATCATGCTGATGGATGGGTTTGAGGTGGGGAGTAGTGGGGGTGGGAAGAGGCTTCTGCAAAGGGGTTGCCGGCTGGAATATATCATATTGGATTTTAAAAGCCTGCTGAGTAGCCTAGAAAATCAATAGCCAAGGAAGGAAGTGGCTAAGGCAGAGACCAGGCTTGGACAGAAGCCTATCTATTCTCAGCCTTCTCAGGGAGAAAGGGCAGGTGGACTCTTACAACTGTGACTGATTTGGAGTGGTATGGGAGAGAGGGTTTAGTGTTTCCTAGAACAGGGAAAGGGAGATTGGGGAAAAGAACTGAATCCTGACTCTCCTTTGCAGGTTTCATTTCCTGACACATCCCCTCATTAAGATGGGGGATTGGTAGTAGCATGGGGTTGTAGGCACTGAGGAGTGCTAAGGCATTATCAAAAAGTTTAAGGAATGAACTTTGGTAGGATCCAACTGTGGAACATAGGTGTGGATTAGGGAAGGGGGCACTGGCTTCAGGAAGAGTTATGGACAGATAATTTTCTATTTCGTATTTGAAAAAGGGCATGCCCCAGAACTGGAAAATCACAACTCTGTTATTTACTGTCCACTAATGCCAAAGGCCTTCATTGTAACCCATTCGGTATTACTTATTAAAGAATAAATACATACAAACCATAGAGAATAGAATTTTATTCCATTTAAAATGTGTGTATTCAATGGTGGTTCCAGATGCATAAGATTAAAATATACTCCTTTTGGTTCTCTGAAGGAATGGTAAACTCTAAGAGTTGAAAGTTCCAGGTGCTATCTGGCACAATTGTGAATGTATTAAGGTGGGGATAGGGGAAGATTATTGAGGAATGATTGTTGTGTCAAAATAAAATATATGATAAAATATGCATTTATAAGAATGCAGAGCAAGTCCTGCCCCTGGCTCTGGCTCTGCCTTGAGGGGACTAGCTTTGAGCCAAGCAGCCAAGTCCAACTCAGGGACCTCTTTTATCTCATGAACTTGGACCAGTGTTCAGTTAGGTAGAACAAGACATCCAAGTGTAACTATCTTCCTGATTTCCCCCATATTGCCACAGTCCTAATGGGGCTAGTTTTTTTTCCTATAGTGCTAGAACCACCTGGAAATGTATGTTAGAGACTTCAAGTACCTAATTCTGATCAGTGAAATGACCAATCAGGTCTGGAGAAGACCTATGGTGAACTGTGCTACCCACTTTCTGATAGAGAGGTGATGGACTCAAGATGTAGAAAGAGATATACTTTTTTTTTTTTGACATTGCCACTATTTGGACTACTTTTGCCTGGCTATACTTATTTATTCCAAGGTATTTTCCTCCCTTTCTCTGTTTTTTAATGGGGGGGGGGAGAGAGATTGAATTTCATTTTTAAAAATGCACAGGGGGGCAGCTAGGTGGTGCAGTGGATAAAACACCAGCCCTGGATTCAGGAGGACCTGAATTCAAATCCAGCTTCAGACATGACACTTACTAGCTGTGTTACCCTGGGCAAGTCACCTAACCCTCATTGACCCACCAAAACAAACAAACAAACAAAATACACAGAAGAGAACAGAAGAACAAACAGAACAATGAAAGTAATGTATGGAAAGTATTATATACTTAAAAAATAAATGTGAAATAGAGATTCGTGGTTGCATAGACAATCTTTTTCTATTTGGCTGTGTATATGGAAATATTCTTTGTTGGTGCTTAAGTTCTGAATATAAAAATTCTTTTTAAAAAAGAAATGTATTTTGGAGAGCAGAATGGAAGCCCTCTCTTTATTTTCCATTAACCTGGAATCCTAGGGGAAATGGAGAAATAAGTGAATTTTTGTTTTTGTTTGTTTTTGTTTTGTTTTTTGAGGCAATTGGGGTTAAGTGACTTGCCCAGAGTCACACAGCTAGTAAGTGTTAAGTGTCTGATCCCGATTTGAACTCAGGTCCTCCTGAATCCAGGGCTGGTGCTCTACCCACTGCACCACCTAGCTGCCCCCCAATAAGTAAGTTTTAAAAGGACTCTTCATGTCCCTTTCAGTACCCTTCCTCCTTCTCCTTTTCAGTACCATGAATAGTTTTTCTCTTCCCCAGTACACTTTCTCTCACTACTTCCTTCTATCTCACCCACACCTATGCTCAAGGATGTGCTAGAGTCAGCTCTAACCTTCTCACAGCTAATAGTTAAATTTTCAGTGTGATCATTTACACCTAGGGAAATCTGACAGACTACAAATCAGGGCTTGATTTATTGTCTTGTTGATCGTCTAGACTTGGGAAAGCAAGAAGAAAATGTTAATAATGCAGATTAAACTTCAAAGTGTCTCCTGGGTGTGTGTTTTTATTTTTCCTTTCCCAGAGAGCCAGTTGTTAAATATCTTCTAGCATATTCCAGCCTATACTCCCCATACTCTACACACTTTTTAATGTTAACACTCTCTTGTTCAATATTTTATTCTGTTAGGGTCTTTCTCGGGAATAGGCTCATCTAATGGACTAATTCCTGCTAGGTTGTTAATGCCTGGTAATTGCTTAATGTGGTATAAATGAGATTGATTAGGGTAGCCCCTGATCAATTTGATGAGTCCCCTACTCAGTTTGATGAGATAATAGGGCATGAAACCTTGTATGAAAGGCATTCCTCATGGAGTAGACATAAGTCCTGGCACTTTACTGACAGGACACAGTGAATTCCTCTGATTCGTTCTCATTGACTGAAGCTTCAGTTATAGTCTGGGACAATAGGCTCTTATAGAATTATCTGCCCCTCCCCCTACAAAATTGAGCTCTGAAAGCACTTAGGCCCTTGTATGCTTTCTCTTGCTAGGACTATGAGATCAGATTGTTCTAAGAGATGAGAGTATTTCTCCTCTCTGTGCTCCCCAGCCAAAGGCTCTTCTTACCTTTCCATTCCCTTCTCTGAGCACAAGTCAGACTAGAAGTCCCAAGAATGCACTTTCCACACACAAGAGACTGCAGTTGTCAGGCTAATGATGGAGTTCCTTCAGTAACATGTGGCAGTTGTAGACGTGTGCTTGCAAATGACCTAAAAGATAGATAATGAAAATGGTCTTTCCCATCCTTGGGCTGGATAATCCCAATTGTAAGTGTTACCAAGAAATCTAGAGTTTCTAATTTTTATCATTCAGGAACTGACCTCCATGGATCAGATTTATTCCTTTTCCCTTTTTTATGATCTCTTTGGGATACAAACCTAGTAGTGGTAGCTCTGGATCAAAGGGTATGCACAGTTTCGTTTTTTTTCGTTTTTTTGGTGAGGCAATTGGGGTTAAGTGACTTGCCCAGGGTCACACAGCTAGTAAGTGTCAAGTGTCTGAGGCCAGATTTGAACTCAGGTCCTCCTGAATCCAGGGCCAGTGCTTTATCCCCTGCACCACCTAGCTGCCCCAGTATGCACAGTTTTATAGGACTTAGGGGCATAGTTCCAAATTGTTCTCCAGAATGGTTGGATCAGTTCACAACTCCACCAATGATGCATTAGTGTTCCAATTTTCCCAAATCTCCAACATTTATCATTTTTCTTTTCCATCATATTAGCCAATCTGAAAGATGTGAATGGTACCTCAAAATTGTTTTGATTTGCTTATGACTATAGATAGCTTTAATTTTTTCATCTGAAAGCTGCCTGTTTATATCCTCTGATCATTTTTCAATTGGGGAATGACTGTATTCTCAGTTCTCTATATATTTGAGAAATGAGGCCTTTATCAGAAACACTGACTGCAAAAATTGTTTCCCAGCTTTCTGCTTTCCTTCTAATTTTGGTTGTGTTGGTTTTGCTTGTGCAAAACCTTTTTAGTTTAATGTAATAAAAAATATCCATTTTGCATTTCATAATATTCTCTATCTCTTGTTTGGTCATAAATTCTTCCCTTCTCCATAAATCTGACAGGTAAACTATTCCTTGCTCTCCTAATTTGCTTATGGTATCATAGGGTAAGATTTATTTAGCAGCATGCTTCTTGGAAAATGTAGAAAACTTCTAACAGGATCACTCAAAAGGGAGGAAACCTGCTATTATGGGTTGGACTCTGGACTTTGCTGACCCCACTGTTTCTCTGAGTTGCTCAGAAAATGAAAGTCAGATGTCAAAGTGAATTGTTTGTTCAGTAGCCCTTTTCCCTATCTCCTGGAAGAGTTTAACAGGTTACTTTATTGCTTTCTGTTTCTATATTTTTCCTGTGGGTACTTTGTGTCATTGCATTTTCTGTGGAGGGTTAAATAATGGCTGTCATAGACACAATACTAATACATTGAGTGCCTCTGTGGGAGCTGAGAACCTTGTTACCCATATTTGGGGAAATCCAGATGTGTCATACCTAAGCTTTTTGGGGGGCAACTTCCCTAGAGAGAAACTCCTGGGTGGGGGCACAAGCCAAAGAGAGAAACTCTCTTGAGGGTCAGATAGGCAGGGTCAAATCTGATCTGTGTGAGCCCAAAGTTGGAGGCAGAGGGAGCGATGGAAACTTGGCCACAGATGACAGTCATTTGTGTGGGGCGGTGGTAAACAGAGACAAAAATACTAGGTTGGGAATACGGACACTTGGGCTCCAGTCACAAATCTGTTATTAACCCCTATTGTGACCTCGGATGGGTCACTTCATCTCTGAGGGGCACAGTTTCCTCTTTGGCAAAAAAAACCCCAACAAACCCTGAGAATGTTGAATTAGATGATGTCTAAGGTTCCTTCAAGCTCTGAAATTTGTTGCTTTATTCCTGGTGTTCTCCCTCCTCCCACTGGTGTATCCATACTAGTTAGTAGTAATTGATGGAGTAATAGTCTCATAAATTCCCATCAAGGGTCTAGAATTGATGTAGGTGGTTAATGAAGATGTGCCTGCTTGCCTAATAATTTCCATCTCTAACAAAATTGGTACCTGCATTTCTAGAATGAGAACCATGGGAAAAAAAAAAACACAACAGGGCTGCTTTTGGATGTCAAAAAACAAAAAGATTCTCCAGGTTCTAAGGGGCTTTATCTGATTAACTCCCTGCACCATAGTCTCTCTGTCTCTGTCTCTCTCTGTATTTATCCCACCCTCTCTTTCCCTCCTCTCTCACTCTGTCCTTCTCTCTCTCTCTCTCTCTCTCTCTCTCTCTCTCTCTCTCTCTCTCTCTGTCTCTCTCTCACTCTGTCTCTCTCTCTGTCTCTGTCTCTCTGTGTCTGAATCTCTCTGTGTCTGTCTCTCCTCTCCCCTCTCTCCTCCTTTCTCCTGTCTCCTCTCTCTTTCTCTCCCCTCCCCCCCCTCCTCTGAATAACACTTGTAAGGAGTGTATCTGGATGGCACAGAATCTTTGGGGGCTCAAGGGAGTTTGCTGATTGAGAGATGGTCTTGACTGTCACTACCCATAAGTCCAGATTATGAGGCTTAGCACAGGTAATTGCTCTGAGGGTAGGGTTTTTTGAAAAGTAAACTGGGAAGAAGCTAAATGAAGATGGTTACAGTCACTGTGCCCAAACCCTCCCAGGAATAGCACATAGGCTGAGTAACAGATGCAGCAATGGCCCTGCTTCAAGGAGATGTGACATTGGGCTCCCCTTCTGGCAGGGTTTCCTTTCAGCTATGGGCTAGACAGACCATGCCAGTGTCTGCTAACAGTAATTTTCCTTTCCTTCAGCTGAGTTCCCATCCATGCTGCTGTCTTTAGTGCATTGCATTTTTTATTTAGATATTCTCAGTGCACACCAAGAGCTGCCACAAGAGCTAACCCATGAGCATATGAGGTATTTCAGGCTTTATCTCACCTTCATACCCCACCCTTTCCCTTGGTGGTGGAGACAGAGGGCTATTTGGGAACCAGTGCCCACCATTCCTTGGCAGCTGCTGCATGATACAGGACAGAAAGCATACCAAAGGGAGAATGTCAACCGTCAATATCTGTTTGAGAATAAAGTATCAGGATCCCTCTCCTGTGGATCAAAGAAACAATAGGAGGAGACAGTAACCAGATTCAAAATAGGGAAGCAATTTGCTCTGAGAATCTATGGGAGGGAATAAGGGGAATAAGCAATTATTAAGCACCTACTATTTGCCAAGCACTGTGGTAAGTGCCATACTTATATTATGTCATTTGATCCTCATTACAACTCTGGGAGAGGCAGCTAGAAGGCTCTGTAGATAGAGTGCTGGGCCTGGAGTCAGGAAGACCTGAGTTCAAATGCAGCTATAGACACTTATTAGCTGTGTGACCCTGAACAAATCACTTAACCTCTGTTTCCTTAATCTACTGGAGCAGGAAATGGCAAAAATACTCCAATATTCTTGCCAAGAAAACCCCATGGACAGTATTGGTGTGCTGTGATCCTCAGAGTCACAAAGAGTTGGACACCTCTGGGAGGTAAATACAATTATTATCCATTTTACAGTTTAGGAGACAGAGGCAATCAGAGGTTCAGTGATTTCTCAGGGTCACACAGCTAGTAAGTGCCTGAGGCCAGGTTTGAATACAAGTCTTCCTGACCCCAGGCTCAGTGTTCTATCTGCTCTGACACCTAGCTTCAGGAAGTGAGAAGTGACTTGTTCATGGTGACCAGCTATTTAGTAGCAAAGTCAGATCTCCCAGTTCAGTGTTCTTCCTATCACACTATGAAATCTCTCTCTTTTTTGTTTTGTTTTGTTTTATTTTTGTGAGGCAATTGGGGTTAAGTGACTTGCCCAGGATCACACAGCTAGTAAGTGCCAAGTATCTAAGGCCAGATTTGAACTCAGGTCCTCCTGACTCCAGGGCCAGTGCCCTATCCACTGCACCACCTAGCTGCCCCTTACGATGTCTCTTTGAAAACCAATTACCCACTTTCATGTTCTCCAACCTAATTTCTTATTATCCCTCTATTCTTTGTCTCTGCTAAACTGAGCTGCTCTCTATCTGTCACACATGAATTATTTATTCTCACTTTCCAAACCTTTTCACAAGGAAAATGACTCATTTTAAGGGGTCCTACCCTTTCTTTCTCTGCTAATCTTTCCCTGCTTCAAAAATGTGACACCAAAGATCAAAGAAAGAGGGAAAAATTCTATGTATTAAAAAAGATGTATAGCAGCTGTTTCTATGATACATACAACTAGAAAGTAAGAGGGGATACCCATTAATTGGGAAATGGTTAAACAAATTATGGTATATGAATGAGATGGAATACTATTATGCTGTAAGGAGTGAAGAAAGGGATTGCTTCAGAGAAACCTGGGAAGACTTATTTGAACTGTTGCAGAGTAAAATTAGCAGAACCAGGAAAACAATTTCTAATATAGTCACAATGTTATAAAAAATAGTGGGGGGGGGCAGTTAGGTGGTACACTGGATAAAGCACTGGTCCTGGATTCAGGAGGACCTGAGTTCAAATCTGGCCTCAGACACTTGACACTTACTAGCTGTGTCACTCTGGGCAAGTCACTTAACCCTCATTGCCCTGCCCTCCCCCAAATCAGAAAAAATTATAAATTATAAAATCATAAAGTCTCACCAGTGCAATGTTCAACCGTGATTGCAGAAAACTGATAGTGAAGAATGCTACTCACATCTTGACCGAAAGGTAATGGACTAAATGTGCAGAATGAGACACTCATTTTGGGACATGGCCAATATGAGAATTTGTTTTGCTTGACAATGTGTATTTATTACTATATTTGTCATAAAGGTTTTGTTTTTATTTTTCCCAGTGGAAAGGGGAGGTGAGAGGGAGAGAAAATAATTCTTATTAATTGAAAAAATGTTTAATTAAAAAAAAACCCTGGCTCAAAGCCACAAAATCTAACTCTTTCCTTCTAACAACCAATCACTTATCAAGTCTGACAGTTTCTACCTCTCTAATTTCTTTTGTATTCATCTCCTCTTCTTTATTCTCCTCTTATCATACATTTCGTTCTGCCTTTATCTGTTATGCTCTCAGGAGATGATCTAATTTCCTACTTTACTGGAAAGTTTAAGGTCATGTGACTGGAACTCCCTCAACTCCCTTCATCCAGATTGAAAAACCTCTCTGTGTCTTTAACACATCTTTAAGCTTCTTTCCTCCTGCCTCAAGAAAAGTACTTAGCTACCATCAGCATATTATATTATGTGGTTGTATGAACTATACCCTACGGTACAGTAAAGTGGAAAGAAATGGCAGATGTGATTGCTGAACTGCTTTCAGTAATACTTGAAAGATAAAGGGAGAAGAAGGAGAGGTACCACAGGTCTGGAAGAGAGCATATGTCCTTAATTTCAAGAAGAGAAAAAAGGGGCAGAGTCTGCAAATTATAGGCCAGTGAACTTGCCATTGATTCTTGGCATCCATTTATATATGGGGTTAGAATTGAGGCTTTATTTTGGTAGTCAGTCCTTTCTTTTTAAACTGCTATTGGCTCATTCCTTTGTTAATTCATATATCAGCTTCCAGGGTAATCAAAGGATATGTTTCGAAATTTCCTCAGAAATGAAAAGAAATGTACAGTCTCTTTCATTAGTCAACTAGCTCTGAGCCCTAACCCCTTCTTACAAATAAACCAAAGCAAGTTCTTTTCCTAAAGGCTTTCACTAT
Source organism: Dromiciops gliroides (assembly GCF_019393635.1). Classification (NCBI taxonomy): domain Eukaryota; kingdom Metazoa; phylum Chordata; class Mammalia; order Microbiotheria; family Microbiotheriidae; genus Dromiciops; species Dromiciops gliroides. Next base: position 587,188,686 of record NC_057861.1, read on the forward strand.
ACCCTCTTAACCCCCCCCCCCATTTCATTGGTCAGTTAGGTAGCCAACTAGTATTTATTAAGTGCCAGTTATGTACCAGGCACTGCTAAACTTTACAAAGCAAAACCAAAGACAAAACAGTGCCTACTCTCAAGGAGTTTACAGTCTCATGGGGGAGACAACCCGCCAACAACTATGCACAAATAAGATATATTCAGCATTAACAAGGAGAGTTGGAAAAGTCTTTGTGCAGAAGGTCTATGATCACATCGGACTGTTTATTCTTATATAATTCTGTTAACTATTAGCTGAGACTTGAAGGAAGCCCAGAAAGCTAGGTGGTGGAGATAAGGAGGAATAACATTTCAGGCAATGGTTTAAAAAACACCAGTGTTCCTGGCTCTACAATTTATTATCAGTGTAACAAACAATAGAAAGACATTTAAATATTTCAACAATGATTAGTTGTGAGAAAGATCACATACACTTGTCACTTTTTTTTTTTAAGTTTTCAACATTTGTTTTTTGTTTTTTTTCCTCCTTTTTTTTGAGCGGGGTGGCAGGGCAATGAGGGTTAAGTGACTTGCCCAGGGTCATACAGCTAGTAAGTGTCAAGTGTCTGAGACTGGATTTAAACTCAGGTCCTCCTGAATCCAGGGCCAGTGCTTTATCTACTGTGCCACCCAGCTGCCCCCTCAACATTTGTTTTTATAAGATTTCTACTTCCAAATTTTTTCCCTCCCTCCCTTCCCTCCCCCCTCCCTAAGACAGCAAGCAATCTGATATAGGTTATATATGTACAATCACATTAAACATATTTCTGCATTAGTCATGTTGTGAAAGAAGAATCAGAACCGAAGGGGGAAACCTCAAAAAAAGAAAAAAGAAAAAAGAAAAAAAAAGTAGAAACAGTATGGTTCAATCTGCAACCAGATTCTACAGTTCTTTTTTTCTGGATGTGGAAAGCATTTTCCATCATGAGTCCTTTGGAATTATCTTGGACCATTGTATTGCTGAGAAGAGTTAAGTCTATCTCATTTGATCATCCCACAATGTAGTTGATACTGTGTACAATGTTCTCCTGGTTCTGCTCATTTCACTCAGCATCAATTCATGTAAGTCTTTCCAAGTTTTTCTGAAATCCACCTGCTCATTGTTTCTTACAGCACAATAATATTCCATTACATTCATATACCACAGCTTGTTTAGCCATTCCCCAATTGATGGGCATCCCCTCAATTTCCAATTCTTTGCCACCACAAAAAGAGCAGCTATCAATATTTTTGTACATGTGGGTCCTTTTCCCTTTTTTTATGATCTCTTTGGGATCTTCTGGGTCAAAGAGTATGCTCAGTTTTATAGCCCTTTGGCTATAGTTCCAAATTTCTCTCCAGAATGGTTGGATCAGTTCACAACTCTACTGACAATGCACTAGTGTTCTATTTTCTCCACAGCTTCTCCAATATTTATTATTTTCCTTTTTTGTCATATTAACCAATCTGATAGGTGTAAGGTGGCACCTCAGAGTTGTTTTAATTTGCATTTCTCTAATCAATAGTGATTTAGAGCATTTTTTTTCCACATGGCAATAGATAGCTTTGATTTAGTCGTCACTTCTAACCATTATCTGCACATGCTGATTCTACCACAGATACTAGAAACAGTTCTCTCAGAAAAACAATTCAAGTTTTTCAGGATTTATCTCATGGTATCTCCTCACAAAATGAATTAAGTGCAGTTGTCTCCCAGTGTCTCTTCAGATTATGTCTCCTTGTCAGTTAGCTCATTCAATCTCTCAGGAAAGAATTTCTCTCAGTCTTTTCTCTTTTCCTCATATAGTCTCCTCTCCAGACATGATGATTAACTCTCTCTGGATGACAGTTACATTATACTTCTGAAATTCTATTCTCTGTCTTTTAAATATACAGCTAAAATATTGCATGGTCAAGTCAGGACCCCACAGTCACTGTGGGAGGGGCTTTTGAAACAGAAATGGTTATCACTAAACCATAATGACTTCATAAACAATGGGTCATGTCAGAATAACCTAATTTTCTTTCTTGACAAGATTTCTATACCCATAGATCAGAGTAGTTCCAAAGACACCACACACACACACACACACACACACACACACACACACACACACACACATTGTGAGAAAATAGTTATTAATAATGGATTTCTTGGGGGGACCCAGAGATCAATTTCAGTCCCTTCTCTCCCCTCCCCCCACCCCCAACTCCAGAAAGTCCAGTTCTTGAGAAATTTCAGCAGATCTTATTTGAGACAAACCCAAGGGAACAAAAGAAATGGAGACAGACTATTTTGTCTAGTTCAGGGAAGGATTGATGGGATCAAACCACACCTAGATACTGGACTTCACCTTTGCCCTTTAGTGAGGGTCTTTTACATTCTTTCCCTGATGTCATCTGTAGAGTTCATTTTAATTTAGACCACCCTCAAATCGTGTCATGAAAAGGAATTGAGTGATGCTAACCAATTAGCTTTGATAAATGTATAATGACCTGCCTCTATTAAAAGAATATAAAACCCTTGGCCATGCCAGGGTCTCTCTCTTGTTTCCTGCCTCTCTCTTGATTGGTGCTTGGCTCTTGACTCACTCTCTTGGCTGATGCTTGGTGTGTGCTCTTGGCTTGGCCCTCCCTCTTAAGACAGCATAGGTCTGATGGCCTGAGACCATGAGAAGTTAGGGAGACACATGGTCAATCCGTTACTGATATATTATATTAATAAAATAATAATATGCTTACTGTCAAAACTGGTACAATAGCAATTAATATATTAAAAAGTTATAGCAATTAATTAATTAATAAAACACAGTAAGCAGTAGCATAATTTTAAAAACCATAACACATATACTTCAACAAAGCATGTGACAAAGTTTCATGCTATCCTTGTGGAAATGCTGCAAGCATCATAAAAATTAGAATATGATGTATATGAGAGGCATATAATAGATAAATCACTTCTAGCTGATGGAGTCAAGGAGCATTCATAGAGAAGCTGGCATTTGAGGTTGGACTTAAAGGAAGGGTAGGATATAGCAGAATCTCTGTGCTGAAAGGGACTTCAGAAACCACTTATTTCAACCCATTCTTCTACAACATCTTCAGTGAGCAGCTGTCCACCCTTTTTTAAGATAATAGTACAGTGTGGTGGCTGCATAATTGGTTGGATGATTGAACCAAAGAGTTGTTATAAACTAACTGATTGATATTGACTTGGGGGAGGTGCCTAGTAGAGCAGATCAGAGATTCCTCTGTGGCCCTATGCTGTTTAATACTTTTATTTGTGACTTTGTTGAATATCTGAAAGTCATGCTTGTCAAATTTTTACACAAAATGAAATTGCAAATGGATGATGGATGGTGGAGTCAGGATCCAATAGGATTTTGAGAGGGTAAAATGATAGTTCGGATGTTGAAACATTTAATGGAGATAAGTGTAAATCCTATACTTTGAATTTAAAAAAAATCATCTTTATAGACACAGAATATACAAAGACATGACTTGGTGGGATGTAGCTATATGGTTGAAAATTTATTTTGCAAAGTTTGCGTCAAAAAATGTGAAAGGTTTAGTGGAATGCAAATTTAACATGAGTTAACAGCATTATACAGGAGTAAAAAGTCTATGATTGTAGTGTCTAGAACAAGGGATGTAATGTTGTTGCTACATACTTTTGCCTGGAATTATGCTCAGGGCTGAACATCACATTTTGGGAAGTTGTTGATGAGAACAGTGACTAGTATGCTAGGAGAACTTGAAATCATGCCAAAGGAAAATCAGCTGAAGGAACTAGGGATCACAAGTCTGGAGAGAAGACTACTTTGGTGAGGAACATAATAGCTATCTTTTGTGTGTGTGTGTGGGGGGGCAATGGGGGTTAAGTGACTTGCCCAGAGTCACACAGCTAGTAAGTATTAGTCAAGTGTCTGAAGCTGGATTTGAACTCAGGTACTCTTGAATCCAGGGCTGGTACTTTAACCACTGTGCCACCTAGCTGCCCCCCATAATAGCTATCTTTAAGTATTTGTAGTGTGTCATGGGGAAGAGGGATTAGACATTCTGTGCGACCAAAGAAGGGAGGACTGGAAGCAAATAGTAGAAACTGCAGTGCAATATTTAGGTTCAGAGTAAGGAAAAAAAAATCTGAAGATCAGAGCTGCCAAAAAGCAGAATGGACTGTTTTGGGGCCTAGTGGGTTCTTCTTTATGAAGACTTTCAAGCAAAAGTTGGGAAATGACTTGTTAGGGATACTGTAGAGAATCCAGGGAGACCTGAGTTCAAATCCTATCTTTGGACACTTACTAGCTAGGTGACCCTGGACAAATCATTTAACCTCTCTAAGCCTCAATTTCTTTATCTGTAAAGTGGGGATAATATTCACACCTATTTCACAAGGGTTGTTGTGAAGACCAAATGAACTAACATGCAAAGTGCTTTGCAAACCTTTAGGTGCTATACAAATGATAGCTAAATAATAATAATAATAACAATAACAATAATAATTTTGATATTCAGACAGAGGGTAGATGAGTAGGCCTCTTGGGTCTCTTCCAGCTCTGAGTTTCTGTGGCATCTTATCCTTCTATCAAAGATCACCCAAAAAGCCACATCCAAGAACCCTCCTCGATTCCTTTAGTTGGAAGTGATTTTTCCCTTACATAACTTTGTACTTTTTATTCCACTAGTACTATCTATTTTATTTATATTTCCATTCCTGTCTTACCTCCCCCTACTAGACTTTTTTTTTTTTTTGGTGAGGCAATTGGGGTTAAGTAACTTGCCTAGGGTCACACAGCTAGTAAGTAGTGTTAAATGTCTGAGACCGGATTTGAACTCAGGTCCTCCTGAATCCAGGGCCAGTGCTTTATCCACTGTGCCACCTAGCTGCCCCAAAATTAATCTTTTTTTTTTTTTTTTTTTTTTTGCAGGGCAATGGGGGTTAAGTGACTTGCCCAGGGACACACAGCTAGCAAGTGTCAAGTGTCTGAGGCTGGATTTAAACTCAGGTCCGCCTGAATCCAGGGCCAGTGCTTTATCCACTGTACCACCTATCCGCCCCCCTACTAGACTTTAAGCCTACTAAATGCAGTATCATTTAGAGTTGTTCTTTGCATCTACTCTTATGTCTGGTACAGTGATTTGAATGTAAGAGGTTCTTTTGAATTGATTCATTCATACTCACATGGCCCTACTTCAACCTTTTATGACCTCTCACCCAGATAACTGCAATAATCTGTTAAATGTTCTCTGTCTCTTCTCTAACAAACTATCCCATTGAATCTTTTTTTTCCTTGCGGGGCAATGAGGGTTAAATGACTTGTCCAGGGTCACACAGCTAGTAAGTGTCAAGTTTCTGAGGCTGGATTTGCACTCAGGTCCTCCTGGATCTAGGACTGGTGCTTTATCCACTGCACCATCTAGCTGCCCCCATCCTGTTGAATCTTGCTAGAGCACATGCCCTTCCCTGTGTGCAATTAGGTGTCACAGTAGATAGTATTGGGTCTGGAGTCAGGAAGGCTTGAGTTTAAATCTGTCCTCAGACACTTACTAATTGTATGACTCACTTAAGTTCTTTCTGCCTCAATTTCTATCTCTATAAAATGTGGTTAATTATAGCAGCTTCTTCCCAGAGTTTTCATGAGGGTCAAATGAGTCACTTAGGCACATAGTAAGCACTTAATGAATCCTTATTTCCTTCTTTCCACTGCTTAAATGGCTCTCCATTGCCAAATGAATAAACTTCTGAGTCCCTTTCAGCTCTAAATCTATGATCATGTGATCCAGATTCTTTAGTTGGGCATTCAAGGCCTATACTTTGTTCCTACTCTACCTTTCAAACCTTCTCCCCTCTCCTCTGTTGCCTTTACCCAATTCATATCTATCATTCAAGGATCACTTTGAATGTTACTGCCTTCAAAAGTGACTTCTTCCTTATTAGAATTCATACTTTTTGATTCTCTTATTAACTCATTTTATGGTTATTAGCATACATGTCATTTCTTTATTGCCAGACTGCAGACTCCTTGAGATCAAGGTCTTTGTCATGCTATTCTCTGCGTCTTCTTCTTTGTATGTTTTTTACATAACAGGTCCTCAGTACATATCTTCTGAATGAATGCATGAATAAACTAAATGTCACTTCCTCCAGGAAATCTGCCCCAATTAACCTCACCCTCCTCTTACCTCTTTCTCTCTGCCATGTTATTTCCTTAGCTCTTATGAGATAACTAGGTAGCACAGTATATAGAGCTCTGGACCTGGAGATAGGAAGATTTGGCTTCAGATACTTACTACCTGTGTGACCCTGGGCAAATCATTTAACCTCTTTAAGTCTCAGTTTCTTCATCTGTAAAATGGGATAATAATGACACCTGCCTCAGGGTTGTTGTCAGGATTGAATGAAATAATATTTGTAAAATGCTTTGCAATGCTCAAAGCACTATGTAAATAATAGCTATTATTATCTCACATGATTGTATAAGGATCAAATTAGATAATATACATAAAGCATTTTGCAAACCTTAAAGCGCTATAAAAAAATCTAGTTATCATTAAGTAACTGATTCTGTGGCAAGTGATCTAGTATTTGTCAACATCTTGTTCCACAGGTATTACTATCTTGTTTTATTTGTGTAATTCTGTTTTCTCCAATTAGATCAAGAGTTCCCTAAGGGCTTATATTTTCAAGTTTTTTCCATATCCCCTTGTATTATTTTTGTCATTTCCCCATGGTAGTCACTTAATTAGGAGAAACACAAAAGGTTACCCTTTCTTGCAAATTTATCTCTTCCATCTGAATGTAATTCCCAGAAAGAGCCACACTTAAGATATAGTTACCTATTCATATACACTGTAAAATAGTGTATCAATTAATATATTGGACATCAATTTTGTTTCCAGTTCTTTGCTGGATGTCCATTGAATGGGGAATGGCTAAATGTACTCTAGCACACAGTAAGGGAATGGGACTGAACCCTTAGGAAATGCTGAATATGAAGAAGACAGAGAAGTATGGGAAGATCTACATGAATTGATACTGGGTGAAGTAAGCAGACTTGGGAAAAATATGTACACAATGATTCTAGCAATGCGAATGGCAAGAAAAAGAATAACAGCAACAACAAATGAAACAATACTTTGAAATTATAATGATCAAGCTTGACTCTGAAGAAGAGAGGAGAAAATACACTTCTGTCTTTTCAGAAGAGTGTGCATACATTATCAGATTCAGCTAGTTTGCTGAACTGCTTTTTGTTTTGGTTGCTTTTACTCTTTTTTTTTTTTTTTTTGGCTGGGCAATGGGGGTTAAGTGACTTGCCCAGGGTCACACAGCTAGTACATGTCAAGTGTCTGAGGCCGGATTTGAACTCAGGTACTCCTGAATCCAGGGCTGGTGCTTTATCCATTGTGCCACCTAGCTGCCCCTGTTTTGGTTGCTTTAAAAAAATGTTTTATTTCTTACAAAGGATGGCTCTCTGGGGAGTGGATAGGGAAAGGATATATTTGGAAATGAAGATGATGTAATATATATCCATAATTTTATAAAATAATTTTAATAAGAAATAATTTTATTTTATAAAAATCAGTTCACCTAACAGAGAAGGCCATTATAAGATTGGACACAGGGTGGAGAATATTTAATTTGGATGAAAGTAGGAAAGTTAGGTGGCCATAGTGGATAGAGTGTTGGACTTGGAGTTAGGAAGACTCATCTTCCTAAGTTCAAATCTAGCCTCAGACACTTACTAGCTGTGTGACCCTGGGCAAGTCACTTAACTTTGTTTGCCTCAGTTTCTTTATCTGTCAAATGAGCTGGAGAAGGAAATGACAAATGACTCCAGTGTCTTTGCAAAGAAAACCCCAAATGGGATCACAGAGAGTCAGCCACAACTGAAACAATAGAACCAGGCCAGCCTACCGTAGACTATTAGGATAGACTAAGGAATGTGCCTTAGAGATCATTGAGTCTAGAAGTCCAGAGAAATTACCTGGGGGCAGCTAGATGGTGCAATGGATAGAGAACTGGCCCTGGATTCAGGAGGACCTGAGTTCAAATTCAGCCTCAGACACTTAACACTTACTAGCTGTGTGACCCTGGACAAGTCACTTAACCCCAATTGCCTCACTAAAAAAACCCAAACAAACAGAGAAATGACCTGCTAAAGATCTCATAGTTGGACAGAGACAGGGCTAGAATTCAGGTTTTTTTTTTTTAATTTGTTTTTGTTTTTTGCAGGACAATGGGGGTTAAGTGACTTGCCCAGGGTCACACAGCTAGTAAGTGTTAAATGTCTGAGGTCACATTTGAACTCAGGTCCTCCTGAATCCAGGACTGGTGCTTTATCCACTGCGCCACCTAGCTGCCCCTGAGAATTCAGGTCTTTTGACTGTAGATGAAGGCTTCTTTCTAGTGTAACTTGCTATCTCATCTGGCATTGGCTGTGGAGGTTCCATGGGCAAAATTGGGGCTGGGCTTCAAAAGGTAAGTGGGAAGCCAATAACAATAAGCTTTACTGACTTGACAATTTTGCACTTGTTTGCAATTTTAAGTGCTAGTACAAGATTGGGTACATGGGGGGCAGCTAGTTGGCGAAGTGGATAAAGCGCTGGCCCTGGATTCAGGAGGACCTGAGTTCAAATCTGGCCTCAGACACTTGACACTAGCTGTGTGACCCTGGGCAAATCACTTAACCCTCATTGCCCCGCCAAAAAAAAAAAAAAGTTTGGGTACATGGGATGGGACTGTAGAGTGAGGGGATGCATGGTTAGCTAACTAACATGCTTAGATAGACCCTTTAGGCCAATGGCTGACTCACATGGGTCTACAACACTCTACCATGTGGTTAAACCAAATAAAAAATATAATTGGGAGATATTTAACCAAACACATACAAATTCATAGATAAGGTTGATATGTGAGTTTCTAAGTCAAAACACTGTGGGTAGGGATCCTTACCTATGTGAATTTGATACCACTGGTCTAAGTGAATGCCTCTCCAGTCTTTCATCAACTTCCAGGATCCCTTTATAAAGTCCAAAAATTTCATGAACTCCAGCATGACAATAAGGTCTGTTGTTTGAGAAAATACATGATGTGGGGAAGCTAGGTGTCGTAGTGTATAAAGCATCAGCCCTGGATTCAGGAGGATCTGAGTTCAAATCTGGCCTCAGATACGTGACACTTACTAGCTGTATGACCCTGGGCAAGTCACTTAACCCCCATTGCCCCACCCCACCCCCCCAAATTGTAAAAAGATACGTTACTATGAATACAATACTGTCATTAAGTGAATTAATTTGTTTGTTCATTACAATGATATATTCTGGTGCTAACCTACCTCTCCTGTCATCTCATATTATTCCCCTTTTTACACCCTGGGTTCTAGCCAAATCTAGGCCAATCTGTGTTCCCTGGACTCATACTGAGTTCTCTATATTCTATCCATTTGCTTACACTATTCTCTATGCCTAGGATATCCTCTTAATCACTTGAGGAATTCCTACCCATTCTTATTTTTATTTTATTTTATTTTTTTTATTTTTTGCAGGGCATTGGGGGTTAAGTGACTTGCCCAGGGTCACACAGCTAGTAAGTGTCAAGTGTCTGAGGCCGGATTTGAACTCAGGTACTCCTGAATCCAAGGCCGGTGTTTTACCCACTGTGCCACCTAGCTGCCCCTCCTACCCATTCTTTAAAGGCCAACTCAAATGCTACATTCTCCATGAAGTCTTTCCTGATACCTCCTAGAATGATCTCTCTCTCTTTTAATTCACATAGCATCTTGCCTCAAATACACTTATCACATCATATTGTACCTTATTATGAGAGGTAGCATGAAGTAGTGGATGGAATCAGTCAGGAACACCTGGATGTTGGTCCCAGGACCAGCCAGGTGGTATATGGATAGAGAACTGAGCCTAAGGTCTGGAGGACTTGAATTTAAATTCCAGCTTAGATATTTACTAACTGTGTGACCTCTGGGTAAGGTACTTAACCTCTGTCTGCCTCAGTTTCCTCAACTGTAAGATGGAGTTAATAGTAGCACTTACATCTCAGTTTTGTTGTGAGGATCAAATGAAATAATATTTGTAAAACATTTCACACAGTGCCTGAGGGCACATGGCAAGTATTTAATAAAATTTTCCTTCCTTCCTTCCTTCCTTCCTTCCTTCCTTCCTTCCTTCCTTCCTTCCTTCCTTCCTTCCTTCCTTCCTTCCTTCCTTCCTTCCTTCCTCCCTTCCTCCCTTCCTCCTCTCCTCCCTCCCTCCCTCCCTCCCTCCCTCCCTTCCCTCCCTTCCTTCCTTCCTCACACCCTTCTTTCCTTCCTTCTTTCCTACCTAAAATTCCTTGCAAATTACAACCTTTCAGTGCTCCCATAAACTCTCTAAGACTAGAAATTGCAGAGAAGATTCTGATTCACATTAGTAAAGGCAATTTCTACCCTGAGAATTCTCTATGCTAGTCAAAACATAGATCCAGTCCAAAAAAGGGATGTTATCTTTATCTCTTTGTGCCCAACTCCCAACTAGTTTGTAGGTTTCAGGAAGGCAGATGTCTAATCTTTGTATTTCTTCCAGGACCTAACACAGTATTCCACTCACAAAAGGTACATGATAAATGTCACTTGAGGTGTGATCTGAGTGGAGTTGAGTGGGTGAGAAGTCTTTCTATCAAGAACTCCCCTAAATGCCCTTCCCCTGTGAGCCTGCAGGGGGTCTCAGAGAGCAAAGAAAGAAGGCAAGAGAGCCCCGACCAAAGAGAAATAACAAGGAAGGGAGGGTGAACTAGGAGAGATTGTCACAAATGAGCTCTTTGCAGAATAATGAAGGCCCTGCAATTATTGAAACAATTAATTAGCTGTAAAGAGTGTAGGCCTGCAGCTGTGTTTCTGGGCTTCACAAGGGGGAAGATTTAGGCATCTCAGGAGTCAGGTTGGTCACCCAAATCTCCAACCAAGAAGACTGGCCAGCTGCTTTTTGGGTTTCTGGATAGTTAGACATTTTAATTTTTTATGTGGGTGGAAGGAATATGTAGAGAGCCACATTTTCCACAACTGTGAAAATTGGTGACCATCGAAGGTTCTGTGGCCGCTAGCTGGGCCTTGAGGCACCTATAGCCTAATAGCAAGAGTACTAGGTTTGGGTTCAAGAGATGCCTGGGTTTGAATTTCAGACTATTTACTTCATGTGGGACCTATAGCAAGTCACTCAATCTAGCTTTCTGCGCCTTAGTTTCCTCATTTGTAAAATGAGGGGGTGGGACTAGATGATCCCTAAGACCTCTCCCTTCCCAATTCAAATCCCATGATTGCAACTAAGGGAACAAGGACCAACTCAGCCTGTTAACTGCCTGAGATGATGGGAGCCACTGAAGCTATTTGAGCAGAGGAGTAACATAAATCAGATTGCTGCATAAGGAAGATCTTATAGTAGGATGAAAGAATGGATTGGAGAAGGAATGTGAAAAGACTCCTTGGGAGCCTATTTCAATAGTCTAGACTGGTGGAGACAGAGGCCCTGGGAAAAGGACCCAGCTGTCTAGATGGTCTGTAAATCTGTAAAATGTCTCTTTCAGTCTCTTTGTATCCATGTCTGTGGTTCAGAGCTAGAAGGGAACCTTAAAGTCATCCATTACCATTTCCTTCTCCAGTATGTTCCCATATTATAGATGAGGAATTAAGTGACTTTCCCAGGATCACAAGCTAGTAAGCGTCTTCCAGACTCCAAGCCTTAATTTCTTCTCCCAATCAATCAATCAATCAACCAACCAACATTTATTTATTTATTTATTTTGGGTGAGGCAATTGGGGTTAAGTGACTTGCCCAGGGTCACACAGCCAGTAAGTGTTAAGTGTCTGAGGCCACATTTGAACTCAGGTCCTCCTGGTTCCAGGGCTGGTGCTCTATCCACTGCGCCACCTAGCTGCCCCTCAACCAACATTTATCAATGTGTCAGTCACTGTGCTAAGCACTGGGGATACAAAAAGAGGCAAAAGATAGTTTCTGCCCTGAAGGAGCTTACAATCTAATGGGGGAGACAACATGCAGATTGGTACCTTTTCTGCTACTTAAAATCTTAGAGAGTAGGGGCAGCTAGGTGGCACAGTGGATAGAGCACCGGCTCTGGAGTCAGGAGGACCTGAGTTCAAATCCAGCCCCAGACACTTAACACTTACTAGCTGTGTGACCCTGGGCAAGTCACTTAACCCCAATTGCTTCACTTAAAAAAAAATCTTAGAGAGTTACCTACTACAGCAATATCAAACTCAAATAGAAACAGAGGCTACTAAACAATGCCTAAAGATCTTTGCAGATCCAGACTTCAAAAACCACATAGTAACATTATCTATGTTTTATTGTATTTTTATTTGTTTTAAAAATATTTTACAATTACATTTTAATGTAGTTGGGGGCACTTGGGAGTGCTGGAGCCCATGTCTGACACCTCTTTTCTAAACTTTCTCTATAAGTCTATGCCTCCAGAGTCTAATCTGCAGGTTAGAAGAAGGGGCAAAATACAGACCATCTCTTAATTGTTCTGAGTCCCCTATATGGCTCCATTTTTTTTTTTTTTTGCTGTGGACCTTGAAAAGTATTAGGAGAGACTGTGTATGGTAGCATATAACTATAATTATGATAATTATTATTTAGGTAGTGCTTTAAGGTTTGCAAAGCACTATAACATGCTATTATCTCATACGATCCTTGCAACAACCCTGGGAGATAGGTGCTATTATCCTATTTTACAGATGAGGAAACTGAGGTGGAATTAGGTTGCATGACTTGCCTAAGGTCACACAACTAGTAAGTGTCTGAGTTGGGATTTAAACCTTTGGTCTGGGGCAGCGGGGTGGTGCAGTGGATAGAGCATCGGCCCTGGATTCAGGAGGACCTGAGTTCAAATCTAGCCTCAGACACTTAACACTTACTAGCTGTGTGACCCTGGGCAAGTCACTTAACTCCAATTGCCTCACCAAAATAAATAAATAAATAAACCTTTGGTCTTCCTGACCCCAGACCCAGAACTCTGTCTACTGCACCACCTAGCTGCCTATATACTATGAGTACACTAGTGTGTCTCATAGCTGAAGGAGAATAAGAGTGATTTTTCTACTTCAGCCCCAGATTACAGCACACAAGTCTACTAAGAGTAATAGTATCTGAGTTAGGATTGAAACTCAGTTCTCCTGACTCTAATTTCTGCACTCTTCCCTGCTGTATCACCTAGATGCCTCAATCCCTGTTGTTGGTGAGGTTGGAAAATTATGCTTGAGCTCTACAAGAGTTTCAGTCAGTCATTTCTCAGTTGTGCCCAACTCCTCATGACCCCATTAGGGGTTTTCTTGGCAAAGATACTGGAGTGGTTTGCCACTTCCTTCTGCAGAATGTTGTACAGATGACGAAACTGAGGCAAACAGTGACTTGCCCAGGGTCACACAGCTAGGAAGTATCAAGTGTGTGAAGCCAGATTTGAACTCAGGTCCTCCTGAATCCAGGGCCAGTGCTTTATCCACTGCGCCACCTAGCTGCCCCTGGCACCAATGTATTAAACCCTGAGGGAGAGGGGTCTACCTCTCCGACTAAGGGAGAGTGAACTCAATCAACCAGATTGGAAACTAAGCAAAGTTAGCTCCTTTGCTGATCAGTATCACAGTGCATCTGTGAATGGCTGCTCCTAGGCTGGTCAAACATATGGAGATCTAGTCTCAGGAAAAAACAAAAACACAAGAGTCAGGAAAAATCAGAGAATGGGTAACAAATATAGATGAACAAGCACAGAAGACAAAGGATTAAGAGGGAAAGAGACATATAGACAGAAAAGAGAGAAATAGTCAGAGAGAGAGGAAGGCCATCCATCTTAGCGGTTAGAGGAAGAAGCCTGTGGGGACAGACATCAAGCCATTCCAGAGGAAGCCATTATTCAGAGAAAGAGATAAGGAATGAGGTATGTTTGTGTGTGTGTGGAAGGGGTGGGAAGGGTGTTTCTTTGGATATCAGCTTTTTTTCAAAAGAGCAGAGACAGGTTAGCTATCCCAACAGTCCAAGAACCATCTGGGTCATTGAAATATGTGAAGGGGATGGGGGTGGATGGGGTAGAGGGAAGAAAGACACACAGAAAAAGAGACAAAATGAAGAAAATAAGATTATCCTGCTCCAGGCTCTGCTTATGAAGGGGGTGGGGCAACCAGGGGACAAGGGCTTCAGGGAAGCCATTAGTCTGAGTCAGGGAAAGCTACTTACTAGTCCCCAGTCCATTAGAGAAACAAGGAGTCCTTCCCTTGGGGACAAAGTTCATCTTCCCCAATCTTGTTCTCTAGTTTCCCTAAGATTAATATTAGAAGATAGGGGTGGCTGCTGGGAGGTTAGACCTCTCTCCTGGGAAAGGTTTTTTTTTTTTTTTTAGTGAGGCAATTGGGGTTAAGTGACTTGCCCAGGGTCACACAGTTAGTAAGTGTTAAGTGTCTGAGGCCAGATTTGAATTCAGGTACTCCTGACTCCAGGGCCAGTGCTCTATCCACTGCATCACCTAGCTGCCCCCTATGGGAAAGGTTTTGTAAGCTTAGTACCAGAGCTCAAGCACGTCGAGGGAAATTGTCCATGGACTATTGAGGAGGTGGCTTTGGAGCCCACCATGCCACACAAAGTGAGGATTCAGGAGGTAGGTAAAACAGGCAGATTTATTAATCATATGGCTGGAGATTTGGCCATGGGGAGGAGGGAAAGACAAATAAATAGGAACTGACAGAAAATTGTTAGTATAATGACAGAAAATTGTTGATACCAAATGTAATACAGACTGCCATTCCCTTAAGGATCCTAGTAAGATTAGAATTTTAGTAATGTCTTTACATTCCTACTCTTAAGGTATTTACTCTCAGTTAGCTTGAGCTGAACCACACCCTAAGTCCCCCCACCCAGAGATTTTACCTTGTAAAGGAACCTAGATCAAGCTAGATCTCACCTTCAAATGTCCTTGCCCCTTTCATTGGGTTTCATGGAATAAAGGGCAAAACAGCCAGAGTGAAGAGGTTTTCCTTGTCTGATTGCCAAGGGCCACTGGGGTCTTATGGCCAGGCCTTGCTACTTCAGAACCACCTCCTCCCCATTCTCCTCCTAAAAGTATAAGAAGCGTTTTCATGGGTCTTGGAGTTGGGAAATCCATTGTGCTCTGCACTGTGGGCCATTCCCACAGGTGGCAGTTTTACTACTCTGTTATCTCAATTAAAGATGCTTTATTCCTCAACTCATGGCTTTGGTTGATTTCAGGACTTGACAGAGCCTACAAAAAGTAAGACCAGATTTCTCTTTTCCCAACACTTAGTCATGGGGTTGGTCATTGCCTGATACCAAATCAATCTCACGGAGGCATGAATCTGGCCTGGGATGGTAAGGGGGAATGGGATCAGAATTGTTATGATTGACCAGTAGTTAAGTGGGCTAAAAGTCACACCAAAAGAGGAAACTGGCTGCTAGTGGTTGAGTTCTGTTTGGGGGAAGTTGCATAATTTAGAAAGGACCTTTTCAATGAAACTGAGGGGTTGGAAATAGGAATGTACCTCATCTTTTTCTGTCTTTGCATGCAGCAGACAGCTTGAGAAAGCCCTGTATTTCTGCCCAAGGCAAAAGAGGAAGAAACAACTTAATTGGGGCTGCAGCCTTTTTGCTAATGCAAGAAGCATCTTCCTGCAGTCTTGAGTGAACCATATGTATCCTTAAAATCCTAGCAGTTATAGAATGTCAGAGCTGGCAGGGACTTGAGACCTCATTTAGCCTATGCTTCCAACACCCCCTCCTTCTTTTTGAAGAGAAGGAAACGAAGGCCCACATAGGTGGGGTACCTTGTCCAAGATCATACAAACATCATCATGGTGAAGGAGTCCTTTGCTCTAGAGAACAGTGTAGCCTAGTGTTATAGGGGAAATTGGTAGGGGTTGGGGTTGGGGGTGTTGGGGTTTCTTAGGAATTCCTCTTTAAAGTATTACACCCTCTTCCACACAAATCCAATTAGAATAAAATAATATTTTATTTGAGTGCTAGAGAAAGGAAACCAAGAAAGAAGTTCTTGGACTTTTCTCATGGGAAATGGGTCAGAAACTTGGTTCTCTGTGTAATGATTGGAATGATGCCACCTACTGGAGACTTGCTGTGGGAAAGCTCCGCCATGAGGAAAATGCCTCAGAGGCATTGTGGCTTTTCCTTGGCGTCAGGAAATGACGTTTGCTCATGGGTGCTGTCTATCAAGGCTACCAGCCAATCAACTTGAGGAGCCTCCTATTTTCTGGGAGGAGACAGGAAGGAGGAGAGGGAGCCTAGGGAGAGCTCTCGCGCTTTTGGGTTCCTGACTTGATGGGGGTGGTGGCAGCAGAGGACTTCACAAGAAATTTGAGGAAAGATAGGAATGCCAGGCTGTTGGAATTCTGGTCTCAATCTTTTTCTTTCTATTTTCCAATAAACCCTTAAAAACCTAAACTCGTTTTATCAGTGATTTTAGTCAGTTTTCCCCCAAACTGGGGGAACAGATTAGAATCCACATTTAGAATCTTAAATTACACATCTGAGATACCTATCTCCTCAAGCAGGAGACAGGCAGATACTTTTATAGAGGACTGATGGTGGTCCGATGGGGTGATCATCTGACTGTGGAAAGTTCCCTTATTGGGGGAGGACCATCCCCCACTGGTGGTGGCTGGGAGAAGTTGGGTGAGAGGTGGCTCCAATCTCTCGAGACATCTCTCCCCCTCATGCCACAAAGGCAGCAGTCACACCCAATGAGCCTATCTCTTTAGGTGTGTCTGTCCTTTGGTTTAGCTTCTCAAGGAGAAGGTTCCTTGATTTCCCCCACAAAACTTCTGAGGTACCCCAGGTACTTGAGACCTCATTTAGCCTATGCTTCCAACACCCCCTCCTTCTTTTTGAAGAGAAGGAAACGAAGGCCCACATAGGTGGGGTACCTTGTCCAAGATCATACAAACATCATCATGGTGAAGGAGTCCTTTGCTCTAGAGAACAGTGTAGCCTAGTGTTATAGGGGAAATTGGTAGGGGTTGTAGGTCTTCAACCTACTCTAAGCAAGGCTTCTTGAGGTTGGGGGTTTTTCCTGGCCAGTACACTCTAAAGGCATTGACACATCAGTGTGAATCATTTATCAGATGCTTTCTTCCAATTAGAATGACTCCAAATTGCCTGAGCAGCCTAGAACACGGTCAACTTGACCCACCTTGTTTTCTTTAGTTAAGGGTCACCTCTCTTGACAGTTGTTACTCTCTTCTTCCTTGCTTTAAAAAAAAATTCTATTTTGGGGGACAAGGGCCCCAGATTCCTTGGAAAAATTTAGCAGGGCCAGAATGAATTAAAGAAAGGGTGATACATGTAGATAAAACATATACAGCAAGAAAAAACCTTAAAGACTGAAAGAGGCAGAAATGGAGAACAAGACAGGAGAACATTTCCTTGGGGGGTGGGGGGGAGGCAAGGAAAGGGAGATTCACAGAACCAGGATGGGGAGATAGAATCACCTAAGGCAGACTTCCAGGAATTCTCATTTTTTCCCCCTGAAATAACCCTGGGGGTGGGGGAGTTGTGCTGCTTGGTCTGACTATGATTTCAGCAATGTGTATAACTCCTGGTGTGGAAATTCCCTCCAATTATATAAACTTATCTGCAACGTAAGAGTTTTAGAAGGTTATCAGGGACATTGAAGAATTAAGTGACTTGCCCAGGATCACACAGTCAGTAAGTGTGATGGAATTTGAACCCAAGTCTTCCTGACTCCAAACTTGTCTATCCACTATGCTACTCTGCCATTCATGCTTCTGTTCATTTGAGTCTTGTCATTTAAAAAAACCAACAGGTTGGGGATGGGGTAGAGTGGGGCAGGGTAGGAGGCAGCTAGATGGCATAGTAGATAGAGTGCTGGGCCTGGAGTAAGGAAAATTTATCTTTCCAAGTTCAAATCTGGCCTCAGACACGTACAAACTGTGTGACCTTGGCCAAGTCACTTAATTATGTTTGTCTAGTTTCTTCATCTGTAAAGTGAACTAGAGAAAGAAATGCCAAATCACTCCAGTGTCTTTGTCAAGGAAACCCCAAATGGAGTCAGACACAACTGAACAACAACAATAAAGATTAGAGCCTACCCCTCTCTGAATCTCAGTCTCTTCACTCACAGGATCATAGATTTGAAACTGCAAAGGACTTTAGAAGACATTGAGTCCAATCCCCTCATTTTACACATAAAAAAAATGAGGTTTAGAAAGGTTAAACAACTTGCCTGAGGTGGTCCAGCAAGTAAGTGTCAGACAGGACTTAAACTGAGATCTTCCTGATTCCAACACTGTACAATAACGACAAATATACTATCTGCTTCCCAGAGTAGTTCTGAGTATGAAACGAGACAAGGATGGATAGTGCTTTGTAAATGGGGAACACCATATAGAAGCTGGTTATGGGGGCTCCTCGTGTGGAACTGTCATTGTAGGAAAATGCAACAGAAGATAAGTTCCTGTCTCTACAAAACCCTGTAGTTTTTTTTTTTTCTGCTTTTGAAATTCAAACAGGGAGCTCTGGCAGACGGGCTATGATGGCAGCAACAAACTGAGGCAACCTCAATTGAAACAAACAGATGTTTTCAGTTGACAATGTATTCGTAAACACTGTGTAATTAATGCACCTGGTAAGAGGTGGTTCCTGTTTACTTCTGAGCTGACAGATATTACAGACACACCTACACAGATACAGTAATACCTCCTTTGGCCCCAAGGGAAAGAGATCTTCCATATAAGCAAATTTCCCTCATATTATTTACATTTTAAAAATAAATTTTTATTTTTCAGTTATCCAACATTTACCTCTTTCCTCCCTCCCACCTTGCCCCACTTACTGGGGAAAAAAAAGAAAAGGAAAGATAGAACTCTCATCATATAAACATGGCCAAGCAAAACAAATTCCTTCACTGGTGAAATCCAAAGATGTATTTCCTCATTCTGCATGTTAGTGACTGGCCCAGGGTCACATTTGTTGTTTGTCTTTCATTTTTTCTCTCTCTTTTTTGTGTGGCAATGAGGGTTAAGTGACTTGCCCAGGGTCACATGGCTGGGAAGTGCCTGATAGAATTATGAGACTCAGTGACTCAATTTCCCAAGTTTTATTGCAATACTGTGAGTGACCACAGGGAGAAAACCAGATTAGTGGAAAAGGTATCTCTCGAATAGTGAAAGAAAAGATAGTTATATTTGTAATATGGATAAATTGATTTATCAGTCTCATTATAATAATCTCCACCTTTGGGAGGTACAGGGGAGGGGTTATCCTAATTTGGAGTTCCTGGGATCCTAAACCAACCCCCGAGGTGGGTACCTTTTTCTGTGGAGGTGTGTTTTGGGGGTTTACATGTCTGTCATAAGGTGAATCTGGGGACAAAATTTGGCCTTTTCTGCACATGTCTTTTTCTGATTCCCATGGCTAGTTTCAAAACATCTTCATTTATCATTTATTTCTAGTCTAAGTTTCTACGGCCTGTCATTTAGTCTAAAATCTTCATGGCCTTGCTCCCTCTGTTCCTGTTATGGGTACTGATTACTGTGGGTAAGAGAATTTAGCATCCTGACTTGTAAGTTATTCATTAACTGGGGTCTGAATCCCTCTTAGAGCTCATATCTGAATTAGAGCTTGAGTCTTAGGTTTTTCTGTTAACCCCTTTTTTGCCTCCTAAATCAATGCCAAGTGTCTGAGGTCGGATTTGAACTCAGGTCCTCCTGAATCCAGGGTTGATGCTTTATCTACTGCGCCACCTAGCTGCCCCTGTCCTTCATTCTGTCTGTCTCTCTCTTTTTTTTTTTTTCGGGGAAATGAGGGTTAAGTGACTTGCCCAGGGTCCCTGTCCTTCATTCTCGAAGAGGACCATGACATCAGGGTGATGTTATGACTTGTACTGAATTGGATTTAAGTGAGGCAGGGCTGTGCAAAGTCACCAACTTCACTCTCTCCTGCAGAGCCATCTGGGCCTAGTGGCAAGATATAGATCAGGATGACTGGAAATTGCCCTGGATGTTTTAAGGCAATTGGGGTTAAGTGACTTGCCCAGGGACACACAGATAGTAAGTATCTGAGGTCACATTCGAACTCAAGATTTCCCTACTCCAAGCCCTGCACTCTATCCGTTGAACCACCTAGCTGCCTCTAAATGGATCTGTCATCTCATTCATTTGGATGTTTCCTTCAATAGTACAAACTACTGTCCTTCCTGTGACCTCCTATGATAGATCCATTCTATATGTTGGAGGCTTTCTTCACTTTCTGTGGACATCAATGGAGCACTCTCGCTACCTGACAAATCCTTAGTCTCACCATTCCATCTTCTTTTCCCGGATAACATCTTTTACTTCTCTTCTTCAAGAGTTCCTTATTGGTTGTTGCAGCTTGCATCATTTGATTCCCGACTGTCCTCTATATGATTCTTTTTTTTTTTTTTTAGTGAGGCAATTGGGGTTAAGTGACTTGCCCAGGGTCACACAGCTAGTAAGTGTTAAGTGTCTGAGGCCGGATTTGAACTCAGGTACTCCTGAATCCAGGGCCAGTGCTCTATCCACTGTGCCACCTAGCTGCCCTGCTCTATATGATTCTTAAAAAAAAAAAAATTCCCCCAGTGACTGCTGTATTCTATATCTCCCTTGAAATGTAGCTTTGGAAAATCAGGCTTTGATAAAGCCCACTGAGATCCAAACAGGGTTACTTCACTTGTCATTTGTGACAACAGGACAGAGTAGGCATCATTTTCTTAGAGGGCCAGGCTCATCCCTTCCTGCTGGCAGCCCAGTCCCTGGAGGACCCAGTCTTGGCAGGCACTCACTTCCCAGAGTTCTTTCCAGTAACCCCCAGGATCACTTCTGTGGAAAGGTCACTTGCCCAGACAGCAAATGACACAAGAAATGAAATATTCTTTCTTTTAATGCATGAGAGATTGGGAGGACAAGAAGGAGGGCTACCGGGCTACAAGTCTCAGCTGCAGGGGGAAATGTAGGCTATATAAAAAAAACCAAATATACCAATAGAAATGTATTTCAAAGTAAAATAAATTCATTCACTGGATTCATATATTGTCCTCTGTTAAAATAATATATGTGGAATGGGAGGAGAACCCATGGATCATAGAGTCCAGCTCCTCATTTTACAGATGTGAAAACTGAGGCCCAGAATGACTCTTGCCCACAAGTCACAAAGCTTTTCAGTAACAGGACCAGGATCTAAATTTGGGCCCCCTGACTCCAGAACCAGTGCTCCTTATTTTTATTCTTCAGAGATTCCTGTATTCCATATCTTTTTGCCACTTACAATTCCACAAGATCAAGCTGCCCCTCTAAGCCAACATCCCTGAAGAGGAGCAATACACACACACACACACACACATATATATATATTTTGCAGGGCAATGAGGGTTAAGTGATTTGCCCAGGGTCACATAGCTAGTAAGTGTCAAGTGTCTGAGGCCACATTTGAACTCAGGTCCTCCTGAATCCAGGGCCGGTGCTTTATCCACTGCGCCACCTAGCTACTCCCTAGAGGAGCAATATATTGATTAGGTTGTTATCAGCTTTCACTTATTCATTTATCATAGAGGCGTAAACCCAACAACTGAATAAGGAAGGATTTTTCTAATCAATCTGGAGTATTGAGCCCCTCATCCCTATTTCCTCCTCCTCCCGGCCTCCCCTGCTTTCCTTCAAGTTTCAGTTAAATCCCCACCTTTTGCAAGAAGGCTTTCCAGGTCTCCCTTATTGCTAAGGCTTTCCCTCTATTATTATAATCTCCAATGTACTCTATCTGTGGTCTTCTTTGTACATAGCTGTTTGCACATCATCTCCCCCATTAGACTGTGGCCTCCTTGAGAGGCTTCCTATCCCCAGCTCTTAGCACAGTTCTTAGCATATTGTTTATAGTTATTCAGTTGTTTCCAATTTTGTCCAACTCTTTGTGACCCTGTTTGGGGTTTTCTTGGCAAAGATACTGGAATATTTTGCTACTTCTTTCTCCAGCTCACTTTATAGGTGAGGAAACTGAGGCTTATTTTATAGATGAGGAAACTGAAGTAAATAGGGTTAAGTGACTTGCCCAGGATCACACAGCTAGTAAGTATCTGAGGTCAGATTTGAACTCAGAAAGTTGTTTTCCTGACTCCCAGCCAGTTACTCTATGCACAACACCACCTAGCTTAGCTTATATTAGATGCTAAATAAATGCTGTTGACTTGACTGATCAAGTTCAATAAATTCCTTCAATAGCCTGATGGAATTAGAGGGTGTTTAGCTTTTTTTTTTTTTTTGATGAAGACAGCTGTTGTGGGAGTGAGCCACAGGAAGGGAGAAGGAATGCAGTCTTTGACAGCTGCAGGGGAAAAGTTAAAGAACTTCCTTAAGGCTAACTCTTGCTTTTTTTTTTTTTTTTTGGTGGGCCAATGAGGGTTAAGTGACTTGCCCAGGGTTACACAGCTAGTAAGTGTCAAGTGTCTGAAGGTGGATTTGAACTCAGGTCCTCCTGAATCCAGGGCTGGTGCTTTATCCACTGCGCCACCTAGCTACCCCCTAACTCTTGCTTTTAAAAAAAATTTTTTTGGGGGGTGGAGGTACCAGGCAATGAGGGTTAAGTGACTTGTCCAAGGTCACACAGCTAGTATGTGTCAAGTGTCTAAGGCCAGATTTGAACTCAGGTTCTCCTGAATCCAGGGTTGGTGCTTTATCCACTGTGCCACCTAGCTGCCCCCCTAACTCTTGCTTTTTAAAGGTCCCTCAGCCAGCTATCTGCCAGACATACCCTAGGCCTTTCAACCAATGGCCCAAAGCCTATTATTTCTTCTTCTTCTTCTTCTTCTTTTTTTTTTGCAGGGCAATGAGGGTTAAGTGACTTGCCCAGGGTCACACAGCTAGTGTCAAGTGTCTGAGACTGGATTTGAACTCAGGTCCTCCTGAATCCAAGGCCAGTGCTTTATCCACTGAGCCATCTAGCTGCCCCCAAAGCCTATTATTTCAACAGGTTGATTGAGAAATTTTAATTTGAACTGTCCACTAACAATGGTCCACATTATGTTATTAGGTTGATTAGGTAACTCCTTCATACTCTCTGAGCAAGTTGTTTAGGAAAATTTCCAAACACCTCCTTTACAACTTCTTTGTTCATGTAACAAGTATTTGCCACTGCAAGGGAGAAAAAAAGACAAAAGCCAACAAGAGGCCCTGACCTCAGGGAGTTAATGTTCTACTTGTAGAACTTTTTACCTTTCTTTCTGTGAATTTAAAAAAAATGGTTTGTTTTTTTTTTATAACCACCGTATTTCAATATAATTTGTTTCCTGTGTGATCCTATGTATTTTATGCATTTAAACCCATTATTCTGAGAAGGGATCCATAGGCTTCAAACAAACTGTCCTAGGGGCCTATGACCCCCAAAAGGTTAAGAACTTCCATATTAAAGGAAAACAACAGGTACACAGAGAATTATGTGATATGTGTATAAAGTAATTGCAAAGTAATTTTTTGGAGGGGAAGATACTAGCAACTAACTGGAGGATCCAGATAAACTTTCTGGAGGAAGTGGCGCCTACATTGAGTCTTGAAGGAAGTCTGCAATTCCATGATGTAGAAGTGGGGAAGGAGCACATTCTAGCCTTGGAAGACAGCTCACCCAGAAGCCCAGACAATGGGGATGAAATGTGGAGTGTTGTGAATAGCGATTAGACCAATTTGGCTGGAATTTAGAGTAGTAGAAGAAGAGTAATGTGCTATAATCCTGAAAAGGTAGGCTGGAAAGCCAGCCAGAGGGATGCGTATTTTATCTTTCTTAAGTAGGAAAGCGGTGATGTGGCCAGACTTGAGCTTTAGGAATATTGATTTGGCTGCTGTGAGGAGGATGGATTGAAAGGGTGGGGAGGGGGAAGAGAGAATGGATTCCAGGAAACAAACTAGGAAGTCAAGAGGTCCTGAACCAGGCCGCTCACTGTGTGAGTGGAGAAAAAGTTGAGGTACACATGCTATTTAGACCTGAATAGTCATTTTGCTCCAATCCATCTCATCTTGACAGATGGTGGGAGAGAAGGTTTTGATAGAGGGAAGACAGAAGTCCAATGATGCTTGTGGGTTTTGTGGGAGTTGGGAGGAAAGGCAAATCTCTGGGCAGCTGGAGAGCAACAATAAGATTCCTGTGTCCATGGTGGCAATGGAGGAGTAGAGTGAATTCAGGATATCAGAGAGATGTGATGATGCTTCTCTGAGAAGCCTTCTCTGCCCTGCCCCCCTCCATCTCTTTGACTTGATTTAAAATTTTTAAAATTAATTTTAACTTAAGAAATAAAACAAGCATTTCCAAAACATAGTAGAAAAGAAAAAAAAGATGATTGTATGTGAAACTTCAAATCTATTCTATACTATTTGCAATGCCTTTAAAATAAAGGGGGCAGCTAGGTGGCACAGTGGATAAAACACTGGACCCAGATTCAGGAGGACCTGAGTTTAAATGCGGCCTCATACACTTGATACTTCCTAGCTGTGTGACCCTGGGCAAGTCATTTAACCCTCATTGCCCCCTCCAAAAAAAAAGTAAAATACCTAATAAAGTTATCATGTAATTTCCTTTTTTCCCCCATTTTCCTTTTTTTTTCTTCCTTCTCCCCCTGTTCAAGGATAGTATTAGACACAAATATATGTATATATGCATATGTATACATATACATGCATATGTGTATATTTAAAATAATTTTATACATACATCTATTTATCACTTCTTTCTCTGGATGCAGATAGCATCTTCCTTCATCTGTCCTTTGTAGTTAATTTGATATGAGCATGCTCAGTTTGTCTAACATAGAACCTGCTACTTTCCCTACCAAATGGGTGGAGAAGCCTCCTCATGATGGCTTTGTGGGTCTTTAAAACTATCAACAATTTGGAACTGTGCCCAAAGGGCTATAGAACTGTGCATACCCTTTGATCCAACAATACCACTGCTAGGTCTATATCCCAAAGACATCCCCAGAAAATATTTATAGCAGTTCTTTTTGTGGTGGCTAAGAACTGGAAGTCAAAGGAATGCCCATCAATTGGGGAATGACTAAACAGACTGTGGTATATGATGGTGATGGAATATTATTGTGCAATAAGAAATGACAAGCAGGATGATTTCAGAAAGGCCTGGAAAGGCTTATAGGAACTGATGTACAACGAAGCGAGCAGAACCAGGAGAACATTGTGCACAGGGACAACAATATTGTTCAACGAAGAACTGTGAATAACTTAACTATTCTCAGCAATACAATGATCCAAGACAATTCCAAAGGATTAATGATGAAGCAAACTCTCCACCTCCGAAGAAAGAATTGATATTGATCGAACACATACTGAAGCAAGCTATTTTTCACTTTCTTTCATTTTTTTATTTGATTTTTCTTATACAAGATGACTAATATGGTAATGTTTTAAATAATTGCACATGTATAAAGAATATCTGAATGCATACCACCTCAGGAAGCTGAGAGGGGAGGGAGGGAAGAATGAATAGAATTTGGAACTTAAAAATTTAAATTAAAGTGTTTATTTAAAAATTGGGGGCACCTAGGCGGCATGGTGGATAGAGCACTGGCCCTGGAGTCAGGAGTACCTGAGTTCAAATCCGGCCTCAGACACTTAGCACTTACTAGCTGTGTGACCCTGTGCAAGTCACTTAACCCCAATTGCCTCACTAAAAAAACAACAACAACAACAAAAAACCTGGCAAGACCTGAGTGTTCCCCTTTTGCCTCTTTGGCTACTCTCCTGTGCTGTGCTCTGGTTGGACACCATGCTGAACTGTGGTGGGGAATTGTCTTTCCCCTGCCCTCATTCTTTTACCCCCCAAAAATGGGCCTGGTAGTGTTTGTTTCTGTTCTGTGTTGTTTGTCCTTGGTCTCAGGTGTCAGAGGTGATCCTCACAGATGGACAGTTTGAGCCATGGTGACCTTGGAGGAGGGATTGAAGTCAGGTGGGGTATCTAGTTCACCTGGGATGAAAACCCTAAGAAGCCAGGGTGTTTGGGACTTGAATCTGAGAGGGATTTTGGACTGGGACCTGGGACTGTGGTAAACTATGAATCGCCTCTTCTTCCCCTCCCTCCAGAATGAGATGGTGCTAAGAGAGGAGAAAGATTACACCTCCCACATGTGGGGGGAGTAAGTTCCTATCTCTGTGATTGTACCTTTTGAAGTAAAAATATTCTTTGCAAAAGCTCACTGTGTTACATAGGCTTGGCATGGAAGTTAATCAAATCATACTGTGTATATAGATTTCCTTCCTCCATCCCAGGAGGAGTTGTTGAATCTTTTTGGAACCAGATGCTATAGGGCTTTAAACGCCAAGTTGAAGAGTTTGCATTTTATCCTGGAAGTCCTCCCCGAAGCTTCTTGAACACGGTGAGTAACCCAGTCAGATGTATGTTTTAGCAATGTTACCATGGCAGCTGTATTGTCGGAGGGACTGTGTGTGTGTGTGTGTGTGTGTGTGTGTGTGTGGCGGGGGGGGGGGGGGGAGTGGGGAAACACTGGAAACCTAGAGTCCAAGTAGGAACTTATTGCAACAGGTAAGAGACCTATAGAAGGCCACTAGAATTGAAGAGAACCTGAGAGATCTGTTTCCCTCATTTTCCAGATAGCTCACAAAAGCTAAGCAATGTTCTCACAGCCACACAATTGCATGTAATGTCAGAACCAGGATACAGGCCCAGTTCTCCAGACTCCTAATTCTGCATTTTGGGGAGTTTCTCAGCCTGGGTTCCAAAAGAGTCTGGGGAGAATCTCATGTACCAGTGGGTCTGCCAAACTGGAGGTCAAATAAAGTGAGTAGACAAACTGAAAAGTAATGAAATATATGCCCTTTCCTGGGGTGCCAATTTATCTTTTCAGGGACACTGGAGTAGATCAGCAGTTTCCTGTGGTAAGTGTAAGCAGCAACTAACCAATGAGGTGTTATGTTCCCATATCTGTTAGGGTTATTAGTGAAACCTATATCACTTCCTAGATCTGGTGGTCTTTAAAAAAAATTTAAACATTTTTAAAAAAAATCTAATCAACATTTTTATTTATAGTTTGGGGTTTCATTTTTGGGGGGAGGGCAGGCAATGAGGGTTAAGTGACTTGCCCAGGGCACATACCTAGTAAAGTGTCAAGTGTCTAAGGCCAGATTTGAACTCAGGTCCCCCTGAATCCAGGGCCAGTGCTTTATCCACTGCACTACCTAGCTGCCCCCTGGGTTCCGATTTTTATCCCTCCTTCCTCCCTCCTCAATCAGATATGGGTTATACATATATGATTATGTAAAACATTGCCAAATTTGTCATTTTGTACAAGAAAACTTGATTAAAAGAAAAAATGAAAGAAAGTGAAAGATAGCATGCTTCAGTCTGTTCCATCAATATCAGTTCTTTCTTTGGAGGTGGATAGTATGTTTCATCAATAGTCCTTTGGGATTGTCTTGGATCATTGTATTGTTGTGAATAGTCAAGTCATTCACAGCTCTTCATCAAACAGTAGGGCTGTCTCTGTGCATATCTGGTGGTCTTAAGGATACTGTGAAAGGGTGGGGGGGGGGCGGGGGCGGGCAGGAAGCCTTGATTATTTGAGGCAGATGAGAGGCCTTGTCAGCATATCACAGGCAACATGGAGGTTTTCAGTCACATGAAACATTTCTAGAAAGGCCTTGTTTGCCTACTCCCTCTCTAATACCTTGGTGTCTAAGCAACCGCCCAGACCAGTTCATTTTCAGAGCATTTTTGCAGACTAAGATTTAATATATACAATGCACGTCTAAGGTGTAGGATTGAAATAAAAAGCATTATGGAAATTCTTGGAAGAATATGTAGGCGTCTTCAATCCTATGGAACTTCTGAGAATGGAGGCTGCTGACATTAACTGTTCTGTCGTTGTAGCTCCTGGTAAGGCCTGTGTTGATTTTTACCCATGGGTAAGGTCAACCCTGTGTCTTTCTTCTCTACTTCCCCTATTACTGAAGTCTCCTGGGTCCCTCTGTATGAGACTTATTTTGATATGCAATATCTAAGTAGCTCCCAGACAATCCAGGCTGATGGAGAGGGAAAGCATTGGCCAAAGCCATGGGAGAGAGTGACAGCTCCAGCTCCCTGGGGCCAGAGAGGGCTGGCAGCCAAGCCTTCCCCTGGAATGATCTGTTATCATCTTGGCATTAAGGTCAGTGATCAGCAGGGGGGCCATGCCTAAAGCAATGTGAAAACAGAGGCATAGCTGAACAGCAGTCTCTTTTCTCTAACACGTCTCCACCTTGTCAGAGTCTCTGGCTCTTAGGCAGGATAATCTCAGAGCTCAATCCTCCTTTTTTTTATTCCATTATGAGATTCGTTCTATATCTTGTAGTAAAACCTTGTAGTTTTCTTTCTTTTCTTTTTTTAAGGACCTTAGCAAGCTTCCTGTCTTGTCTCTGGGTTCTGAGCCTAGAGCTGGTGGGGGGTGGGGGGTGGGGGGCGGGGAGGGAGTGGGGATGGGAAAGAGGGTAGAATGTCATCAGTTGCTATTTCTTTTGTGCCCATGAAATGAAAACAGGAAAAAGATCTCCATCTGGCACCCAGAGATGGTATTAGACAGTTGATTGTTTCTAGGTCAGACTTTATTACCGATTCAATTGTTTTGTTGTTGCCACTTCTGCTGCTGTAGGCATTGTAAATATAGATGTGTCACATTGGTACTAAGCAACTCATTGCTCCTGGGGAGAGAGGTTCCAAAAAGAGATTCACATTTTTAGTTAGAACCAAACTGCTAAGAAAATTGGTTTATTTCAGAGAGAGCAGCCAGCAGTCCTGGATTTGCAAACGTTTGTTTTGGTTTTTGGTTTTTTTTGGGGGGGGGAGGAGTATAACAAGACCAGCCTTATTTGCAGGGGAATATGAATATATCAGGGATTCTTAATCTGGGGTCCATTGTTCCCTATTTCAGGGGGTTTATAAACTTGGGTGAGAAAATAATTACATCATTATTTCAATATTAAAGTTTCCTTTGTAATCCTATGTATTTTTGTTATGCATTTTTGGGTGTAATATGGAAAATTCTTTTTTATTACATGATAGAACAGGCAATAGCTACATTGACAAATAATTTCCAAATATTAAGTTTTTAGACAAGGATGGGAACTGGATTTGTGACTTCACTGGTACAGGGAACTCTGGAGTGCAAGAAATCACTTTACCAATGCTGGTTGTCACCTTCTCTGAACTTTAGTTTCTGAGAGTTGCCTGGGGCCAGGGTATGTTATGCATTTTAAAACACTGTTTGTAAGGAGCTTCACCCGATTGCCAAAGGGGCCCATGACATCAAAAAGATTCAGAGCCCCTGGCATACATGGTATAATTTCAGGGTTGGCAAAGCACTTTAGACACATATCTCATTTGAAATAGGTCCTACATGTATCATTATCCCTGTTTTACAAGCGAGGGAAATGAATCTTCGGAGAGTTTAAATGACTTGCCTGTTGGTCCACACATGGCTAGGAAGTGTTAGAAATGGGATTCAAGAGGCAGCTAGGTGGTGCAGTGGATAGAGCACCGGCCTTGGAGTCAGGTGGACCTGAATTCAAATCTGGCCTCAGACACTTAACACTTACTAGCTGTGTGACCCTAGGCAAGTCATTTAACCCCAATTGCCTCACCCCCCCCCAAAAAAAAGAAAAAAAAAAGAAAGAAATGGGATTCAAACTTCCATTCTGTAAATTCATCACTCTAAGAGGTTGAGTGACTTGCTCAGAATCATGTGTCACTAAGCATCAGTTAGTAGTAGAGATGGGATTAGATCTCGGCTTTTCTCATTTTGAATTTGTTGCTGTTCCCCTGGTACTCTACCCTCATAGCTTGGTCCAGGGAGGCTAAGGCAATTCCTCTTTCCACTTTGCACACCTTTTCTTCAGCAGAGGCTTCTGGAAACTTAAGACTCTTGGGCACATTCCAAATAGAGAACTTTGGAGGCCCACTGCATCCATTCTCTTCCACTTCCCAGCACAGTAATGCAGGCAAGTTGTGGGGCCAGGAAGGAAGGATGTGTGTATTTCAGCACTGTTGATGTTGCATGTTACATGTAAACATAAAGAGGTAATGATGTCTTTGTAGCAAGATGGCATGGTGGGTAGAGCATGGGTATGGAATCAGGAAGGCCTGAGTTAAAATTTGACCTCAAACACTTGTTGGTTGTGTGACTCTGGGAAAATCATTTAACCTTGTTTGCCTCAGTTTCCTCATCTGTAAAATGAGCTGGAGAAGGAAATGGCAAACCACTCCAGTATCTTTACCAAGAAAACCTCAAATATGGTCATGAAATCCGACATGACTGAACATGTGAAACTACAGATCTAGTATGTACAACTTGCTATTCCTATTTAGCATTTTTTGGGGGTGGGGGCAGTAGGGGTTAAGCAACTTGCCCAGTGTCACACAGCTAGTAAGTGTCAAGTGTCAAATGTCTGAGGCCAGATTTGAACTCAGGTCCTCCTGAATCCAGGGCCGCTGCTCTATCCACTGCGCCACTTAGCTGTCCCCCCTCCCCCCACGACTGAACAACAGCAACAATCAGAGGGGCAGAAGGTAGTGATGAGTGAGTGTCCAACTCCTCACAACTCTACAGATGTATAACAATAAAGTGCAAAAAAGAGAGAGTCAAATCAGGTGGCAAGCATGGCTGTGGTACCTTGGGCCACAGGAAGACAAGGATGGTCCCTGAGAACGTGGGTTCCTCTTGTCTATATATGTTCTATCATACTGGAAATCCTGGAAAGATGTCCAGCAGAGTCAATGATTCCTGTGCTTCCCTTAGAGATGTCTTGTGGAGGTATAGGTGTGCCGCTGAGCTTGATGTAGCATATAGGCTAAGTAAGTTTCCCAAGGGAGCTGGTCTGTGATGATTCTGAGCCTATAATCCTAGCCATACAGCATAACAAGCAAGTCAAGTCAACAAGCATCCATTAAGAATTCATTGTGTGGGGGCAGCTAGGCGGCACAGTGGATAAAGCACCGGCCCTGGATTCAGGAGTACCTGAGTTCAAATCCAGCCTCAGACACTTGACACTTACTAGCTGTGTAACCCTGCGCAAGTCACTTAACCCTCATTGCCCTGCAAAAACCAACCAACCAAACAGCAACAACCAAAAAAAACCCAAATCAAAAACCAAAAAAACCCAATGCTGGGGTGGCTAGGTGGCGCAGTGGATAGAGCACCGGCCCTGGGTTCAGGAGGACCTGAGTTCAAATCTGGCCTCAGACACTTAACACTTACTAGCTGTGTGACCCCGGGCAAGTCACTTAACCCCAATTGCCTAAAAAAAAAAAAAAAAAAAAGAATTCATTGTGTGCCAGGCATTGTACTGAAGCACCTTCTGAGATGATTTCCTCCCTTCAAGGGAGCTCCAGTAGGGACTAGAAATGTGAGACCTTTCCCTATCTCAGCCACTGAACCTCCAGGACAAAGTTTGAGTTCTCATCATAATATACGAGAGGAATTTTTTGAGGCTACTAGAGAACATCAAAATTTCTGTTGCTGGCTATAAGCCCAACTGAGAGCCCAAACTGGTGCAGCAAAGGAGAGATAAAAGTTCTATGATTCTCTTAAAGAATAACCAAAGATTGCCATTCAAAGGCATTCTACAAAATATTTGCCTTAGAGATAGATCCACTCAAGACTCTAAATACATTGAGGCATTTTCCCATCTACCTTTGGAGACATCTTGACTACGACCAGAAATCTACTTCTCCCACCCCTAGTCTTTTTTTTTTTTTCAGGGCAATGAGGGCTAAGTGACTTGCCCAGGGTCACACAGCTAGTAAGTGTCAAGTGTCTGAAGCAGATTTGAACTCAGGTCCTCCTGAAACAAGGGCCGGTGCTCACCACCTAGCTTTCCCCCCACCCCCACCCCCAGTCTTTTAAATCAGTCCATCAGTAAACATTAAGTATATACTAGTTTCCAGGAACTGTAGATTCAAATATGAAAAAGAAAGTCCCTGCCCTCAAGGAGCTTAGAATCTAATGGTAAAAACAATATACAAAAGAAAGCTGAAAAGGGGGGTAGATAGGAAGGGGTGCCTTCCTCCCCTAAAGGTTCCCAAGCTGGGGGGGGGGGACATGATGGAGCAGTAAGAAAAATCCAAAGTAACCAGGTGGGAAATGAGGACAGAGTTCTTCTGGGCCCTCTTCTTATAAGGAGATTTTGACTCTGCCCTTCAATCAGAGGGGCTGAGTGTAATGATGAGGGAGTCTCTGATTACTTATAAGGAGACACTAAGAAGCAATCTGAAGATGTCTTAGTGTCTGCTGACGTTTCTGGAACATTAGTAGTCACATGTGTCAATTCAGTCAATGGTAGTGTGGGGGGTAGTGTGGGTGAGGAGAGAGAGTAGGTACAGGGGCAGCCAGTATGCCTCTGCTTCCTTTCATTGGTTGGCTAATTTGTCAATCACCATCATGCTAGCTGGAACTAGTATAACAACCAATTAAAACTGCTACAACAGTTAGCTGACACTAATAACTGAGCCAGCCAATTGCAATTGGTAGAAAAGAGAAAATGTAGTCTCCTCCCCCTTCATTTTTATGTGCCTTGTAACTGTTTCTGGGACCCCATTAGCACAAAATTCTTCTGTGTGGACCTGCCTCTGTCTGCATTGCTTGTTAGCAATATCACAAAGGTAGTTATCACCATGGAGAATAAAAGACAGTTATCTGGGGCTTGTTATACATTAGTTCCTTTGGTTTTTCCAGTATTCTGTGCTATTTCTAGGAGCCCTGATAATTTTTTTTTTTTAGAAATGAAAGTATTTTTAAACATTTATTTTTTTATTTTTATTTTTTTGGTGAGGCAATTGGGGTTAAGTGACTTGCCCAAGGTCACACAGCTAATAAGTGTCAAGTGTCTGAGGCCAGATTTGAACTCAGGTCCTCCTGACTCCAGGGCCAGTGCTCTATCCACTGCGCCACCTAGCTGCCCCCGATAATATTTTAATTCCAGAAAACTTAGTCAGAGCCTTGGGACAGCTAGAGTCTGTTTTTCTCTCCGTCCTACTGTCTCTGTCTCTGTCTCTGTCTTACTCTGTCTTTTCCCCTTTCTCTCTTTTCCCCTCCCTCCCTCCTCTTTCTCTATTTCCATTCTGTTCCTCCCTCTTTCCTTTTTCTCTCTCCCTCTTCTCTATCCTCTCTCAATTTCTCTCTGCCTCCTTCTTTCCCCCTTCCTTCATCCCTATTTCTTTTTCCCCTCCTTCTCTCTCTCCTCTCCTCTCTTCTTTCTCCTTCCTTCTTTTCCCTTCCTCTATTCATTCATCTCCCTCTCTTCCCTATTCTCTCTCCTCTTTCTCTTTCTTTCACTCTTTCATCTTTCTCTCTCCTTTCCCCTCCTCCCTCTCCCTTCCTCCTTCTCTCTTTCTCTCCCTTCTTTTTCTCTTCTCTCCTGCTCTTGCTCTCTCTCAGCAATGCTCAGATCAGCTCCTGGGTAAGTAAGAGTTACTGCCCAAATCTGTTTCCCTTTCTCAGGCAGTTCATTCTCTCCTTCTCATGGCCAATCACCTCTGTTGCTTAGAACATGAGGCCAAGGTCATGGCTTTGATTCCTATTCAAGAGAAGCATTCCACCTGCCGGCTGCAACCCTCACTTGACCTCATCTCACAAGTGTGTGCACAAGGTCACCAGGTGAAAGGACGTCAATGGCTCAGTGTAAATCTACCCCACAACAATAGAAACACTTCTCAAGGAGCCATCAGGGGTCATAAGCTTCATCTTTTTATGTGAGGGCCCCTTTTCCCTGAGAGAAAGTGTATGATGTAACAAGGAAACTGACAAGCAGGACCCTCCTTCTATAATGAGGAAATGAACCTCTTCCAATGACCCTACTATTCTCCCAGCCACTGATCTCTTGACCTTGATAGTCTGCTTCCTCACTTGCCTTGCACATCAAGTATTGCCAAACCTTGCATTTCTACCTTCACAGTTCTCTTATGCCCCATTCTCTCCACTACCCTAATAGAAGCTCTCATCACCTGTCTCACTTGGACTATTTCAATACCCTTCTATCGGTCTTCTAGTTTCAAGTCTTTTCCCCACTCCAATACATCTTCCAATCCATTTAGCTGCCAAAGTGATTTTTTCTAAGGATAAGGTCTGACTCTGTCATCCCCATATTCAATAAACTATAGTGGTTCCCTATTACCTGCAGAATCCAATATAAAATCCTCTGTTAAGCATATAAAACCCTTTACCACCTGGCCCCTTCTTACTATTCCGGTCGTCTTACATTTTACACCCCTCCATTGTACTTTATGATCCAGCCAAACTGGCTTACTCTGTTCCTCTCACACACAATCTACTTGTACTAAGTGCCCAGAATGTTTGCCTTCCTCACTTCTGCCTACTAATTAACTAGGCTTCCTTCAGGATTCAACTCAAATCTTACCATCTGTAGGAGGCCTTCCTGAGCCTTGTCCTTTCCCCCTAAAATTACTTTCCGGCTAGGTGGCTCCATGGATAGAGTACTGAACCTCGAGTCAGGAAGACCTGAATTCAAATTCAGTCTCAGACACTTACTAGCTGTGTGACTTTGGTCAAGGCACTTAATCTTTGTCTGCCTCAGTTTCCTCATCTGTAAAACGGGGAAAACAATAGCACTGACCTCCTATGGTTGTTGCAAAGATCAAATGAGATAAAATTTATAAAGCACTATAGAAATGATGGCTATCATTATATGCCACATATAAAGTTATCTTGTATATGCACAGTTACTTGTACATTTTCCCCTCCGTTAAAATGTGAGCTCCTTGGGGCAGCTAGGTGGCGAAGTGGATAGAGCACCGGCCCTGGAGTCAGGAGGACCTGAGTTCAAATCCGTCCTCAGACACTTAACACTTACTAGCTGTGTGACCCTGGGCAAGTCACTTAACCCCAATTGCCTCACTAAAAAAAAAAAAAATGTGAGCTCCTTGAGGGCAGAGACCATGTTTTTTGCCTTTCTTTGCATCCTCATGACTCAGCACAGCACTTGGCACATAGTAAGTGCTTAATACATAAATATTTGTTGGCTGAATTTAAACCTTAATGGCAGGGATTAAATGGAAAGATGAAGAAATGCTTCCTGTTAAAGAGAACTGGGAGACCCTGAACTGGCTGATCAAGGGAGGGTTTGGACTCTTTTACTATGAGAATGGGAAAAGTCTATGAGTTCAGCAGTTGAGGAGAGATGCTAGTAGAAGCAAAAAAGTTTTCTTGACCAAAGCAAAAGAGAGGGCCATTGACTCTCTCTCACTAGACTGGACATCTTCAAACTGGGTAATTTACTACACTGTAAAAATCTCAACTTTTTATTCATAATCATTCCATCATTGTTATCCCCCTCTCTCCTTTCCCTTCCCTTTCTCCCTTCCCTTCCTCCTCCCCTCCCCTCCCCACATCCCTATAGGGTTAGGTCTATAATCCTGCCCATAATATACTATATATACTATGTGTGCACATGGGTCAGATCATGGGATTTCTCCCTGGGGCATCATCTAATCTTTTTTGTCTAATTCTTTGTCTTGTACTTATATGTCAATTTAGACATTCTTCCATCATCAATTAAAAAAAGTTATTGTCATTTACTTTGATGATTTTGTTATATATATCTTCTTCCTTTCTTCCTTTATTTCTTATTCCCCTTGGTTGTCTGAACATGTAAAGATGTCTCACTGGGGCCTTTTCCAATTTCTCTGTGTCTTCTTTTAACTCTAAAACAAATATTTTACTTCCAGAAAAATATGCTACCATTGAAGTGATATTTATTATGCTATCTTTATGTATGGTATCTATGGTTTCTCATTTACCAAAGTTTCTTTTGTACTTTTCACTTGAAAGCAATATAAATATTTAATCTCATCTATTTATATCTTCCATGTTTTGTATATAACTATTAATATATTCTCTAGGTATTCATCTATTTCAGAGATTGTCTTCAGAACACAAGAAACAATATGATGGGTTAGTCCCAAATGAATTCATGTAGAGAGAAAAGAATAGAGGGCCTTGGACTTAGGATTTGGGTGCAGCCACAGTTATGGTTTGAGTTGCATGATGAACTAGCAAAGAAGACTGAGAAGGAGCAGTCAGATAGAAGGGAGGAGAACTAAGAGGGAAAAGTGTCACAAAAACCGTGGGGGAGAGAGTATTTTGTGGGATAGGATGATCAACAGTGTCAAAAGCTGAAGAAAAGCCAAGAAGATGAGGACTGAAGAAAGACCATAAGATCTGTCAGTCAAGAGTTAACTGGCGGGGGCAGTTAGGTGGCACAGTGGATAAAGCACCGGCCCTGGATTCAGAAGTACCTGAGTTCAAATCCAGCCTCAGACACTTGACACTAGCTGTGTGACCCTGGGCAAGTCACTTAACCCCCATGGCACCCACCAAAAAAAAAAAAAGAATTAACTGGCAATTTTGGAGAGTGTGGTTTCTATTGAGTGATGAATGAATGAATGAAAGAGCCTTTATTTAAGTGCTTACTATGTGCCAAGCACAGTAATGATGTTACAAGACAGAGTGCAAAGGACTGAGAACTAAGTGAACAAAAATTAGATGTAATAGGTGTAGAAAGCTTTTTCTAGGAGTTTGGCTAAGAAAGAAAGGAAAGATATAAAATGAGTGCTTGAGGAGATGATAGGGGCTAATGAAGATTTTTTTTAAGAGGAAAAAAACCTCTTTCCTCAAAGGGTTGTTACATGAGATAGTGTTTATAAATGTTAAAGTGCTGTTTTGTAAATGTCACTATTTACAGTTTACATTTATTCAGCTTGTACTCAATATAGCTGTTGCATACAGCCAGGGTCACCTGGTACCTGGAACATCCTTGACTTCCCTTTAATAAACTTAAGGATTCTTGTATAGATCTCAGCAATGAGTCACATAGGTGTTTTTGAGTATGATGATGATGATGGTGGTGGTAACAATGTTCTTTCTGGTCAACTGGCAGATCTGGTGTGGCACCCAGTTACCTCTAGGTGGGAGACCTTAGAGTTCATCTAGTATAGGATCATGGATTTAGAACTGGAAGAGTGTTCCATTTGGAACAGAGTGCTGGGCCTGGAGGCAGGAAGAACTAAGTTCAAATCTAGCCTCAGATGCAAGTCACTTAACCTCTGCCTCAGTTTCCTCTACTGTAAAATGGAGATATTAATAGCATTTACCTTATAGGCTTGTTGTGAGGATCAAATGAGGCAATATTTGTAAAGTGTTTAGCATAATGACTGGCACATAGTGGACACTATATAAATATTTATTCCTTTCCCTTCCCCTTCTCATTTAGTCTAACCCTTTTATTTTACTATTGAGAAGACAGAGGTGCAGAGGGCGGGATGTTGGATTGATCCAAAGTTACACAAGTAGCAGAGCCAGCTTTTCTAACTCCAAGGAGCT
This sequence comes from Dromiciops gliroides, assembly GCF_019393635.1. Taxonomy (NCBI): domain Eukaryota; kingdom Metazoa; phylum Chordata; class Mammalia; order Microbiotheria; family Microbiotheriidae; genus Dromiciops; species Dromiciops gliroides. Next base: position 587,226,132 of record NC_057861.1, read on the forward strand.
GTGCTCCTTCTAAGCCACTTAACCTGTGTGTGTGTGTGTATGTGTGTGAGACAGACCCTTTTGGCAGTTTGAGAAAACCTACGGATCCCTTCTTGGAATGTATGAAAAAATTACATAGGATTTCATAGGAAACCAATCATATTGAAATACAGTTATGAATACAAGTTCATGGATTCCAGGTTAAGAACTCCTGTTCTAAGGATTGGCTCTACCTTGGGGTCATGTGCAGGGAAGGCATGTATCCCCATGGGCTTGGGTAAAAGGAAAAACATCCAGCTGCTTGTGAACACCAGGTTCCGGAAGTCCCTTTCCTGTTACTAATTAAATGGCGAAGGAAACAGGCTCCTATTGGCCTTCCTATGATCTCTGACCTTTAGTTCTCTTATTCCCTTTATGCCCTTTCCATCTGAATGAGAAACTAGCCCTTTCCATTCCTCTTGGATCAGCTTCCTTTGGCAGAGTTCCATGCCTCTCAGCCCAGCTGCTGGGTATAAAAGAGCCACTGGGTGACTTCACCCTAGGGTCTAATTAGGCATTAGCCCCTGCCCTGTTGCTAGGTCCTCTTCAATTGAACGGAAATAGGCGAGCAGCACTAGCAGGAAGGACAGCTCCAGGAAACTATTAGGAAAAGGCCTATTCCCATTGTAATACACTGGTGTGTGTGTGTGGCCGGAATAGCTCTCTTATCTGATGACGTTTGACTGACTGGGAGCCATCTCTAGGTGGTCTTCTCATAGAAGAGGCACAGGGTGTGGGGAGGAGGTGTATTCTTTATCTGATTTTGGATTAAGACAAAGTAAGGAAAACCCACATATTGCACTCAGGAGAGTGAAGAGAAATTGAGGTCAGGAGAGATTTGTAATACCCCTTGGTACTACTATTCAGATGACTTGCCTCTGATTGTTCTTTTTTTTTTTCCCCTTACTGTGTCTGGTACATCATTAATCTACAGGTGACAAGAAATCGTTAATCTATTCTCACCTGTATTTCTGCACAATGAACTTACACGGCCATGTACAAAGTATTTATTTCCCTGATGCCCTCTAGCCTCTGTACCTTTGCTCATGCTACAGAATGCTTTCCCTTTCTATCTTGTCATGCTACCTGCTTTTGTGGCTAGTAAAAGACAGGGCCACAGTTGCTGCAACCTGGGTTTGATTGCCAGCTCCACAACTTTCTACCTATGAGCCTTTGGGAAAGTCACTTAAGTTTCCCCATCTGTTAAATGAAGGGATTTGGCACTATTGCTCTCTCTAATGTGCCTTCTATCTCTTGAACTCTTGTTCCAAATCCAGGGCTTATTCCTATATACTATAGCATGCAAGAAGAGGTATAATATGATATAGCTGGAAAAGTGAGAAGTCAAGTGACCTGAGTCCCAGCTCTGCTACTAACTAGACAGAGCATTCTCAGTCAAGTCACTTTTCTTCTGTAGTCCTCAGTTTCCTCATCTGTAAATTAGAGATAATAATAACCTGTCTGTAACAGTTGTGCTTGTATTTGGGGGGGGGCAATGAAGGTTAAGTGACTTGCCCAGGGTCACAACTATTGTCAAATGTTTGAAGCTGGATTTGAACTCTTGTCCTCCTGAATCCAGGGCCAGTGCTTTAGCCACTGCACAACCTAGCTGCCCCTGTGCTTATATTTGAGTATCTTTGGAGTAATATTGAATTGTCTCTTAAATGATGGGAAGTATCTTAATTTTATGGGATAGTTCTTTTTATATCCCCTTCCTGTTGGGGAAGAGGAAGTGTTAACATTTAATGAGTGATCGGTGTCCCATAGGAATGTGGGCAAAGTACCCAAAGTCCATGTCAACAATCAGGCTTCCTATTGACTGAGAGTGAGCCTGGGATTGGAGAATAGTGCTTAATTCAGTGTACTCAAATGTGCAAATACTAATTGGGTGTCTAGAAACTATTTCATTCTTCAGGGACCAAGAGGTAACTAAATATTACAATATGTGCTTCTGTCCTAGAGGAATGAGAAAACCCAAGCTAAAGACATTCATCTGTAATTAAAGATTAGGTTAGACAATGTAAGTAAAAAGTACACACACACACACACATACACACATACACACACGTGTACATGCACCCCCTCCCCCTCCAAAGCAATAGATTCTAGAAAAAGGGTCCTACCAAGGGAGTAAATAGGAGTTCAGATGAATAGACTGGAAGTCTGAACCAGTAACCCGACTAGGAAAGCCAATTGCAAAGCTCTGGTTAAGGACTCTTAAACCTACCAGGACTGTTAGCATGGGTACACCAGGAAAGATGAAAATCATTGGTAAGAATACAGAAAATTAAGGTCAGAACCAAACAGGGCCTGACTATTCCATACAAGACTTAGAGATAGGGAGGCATATAGTCCTGGCATAAACAGTAACTGTAGCTAAAGATATGTGTAAACAGAAAACACTGAACATGATGAAAAAATATTATGGGTCAAGTAATGCTCAAGAGATAAGCTTAAAGGAAGACAATAATTTCCCAGCAAGTACGTGCAGAATTTAAGAAATAAAATGGCTTGGCCACAAGGACTGTGGCTGAGTACTTGAAATAAATGAAATAAGAGATAGAAAAAATTTAAAAGAATTCCATAGGAAAAAATTGTAGGGAAAATAAATCATTTAGAACAGAAGGTAGAAACCCATAACCAAATAGTTGACTCTCTGAAAATTAGAATAGATTAAAAAGATATCAATGACTAATATATATTAGAACAAAACCAAAAGAATAGAAAAAATAGAAGAAAATGGAAAGTATCTACTATTAGAAACAACTGACATGAAAAACTGATCAAGAAAATGTAATTTATATTTTCTCACAACATATATACACACATACATACATACATACACATATATGTATATATGAATACACACATACATACATATTTCCATTGCTTAGCAGTACCTGGCACCACATACTAAGTGCTTAATATCTGATTTTTGAATCAATTTATCATCTAACTATCCTTGTAAATGGAAAAGAACCCACTGGAAAAAATGTGATAAGGCAGATTCTCTTTTTTTGTTCTTGTTGCTTTTTGTTTTGTTTTAGAAGGAATTAAAGTCAGTTTTGCATGGCCTGTGCTTGATAAAGTCATCCTGACTTCATCAAAACTCATGCTGTAAAAAAGAAGAAGTAATTTAAGAATCATTGGACCCCCTGAAAACCATGACAAAAATTCCTGGAAGCCATATTTTAAGAAATCATAAATTAAAACTGTCTAGAAAGCTAATTTGCTAGATCCAAAGGGCAAAATAAAAAATAGATAGAATTCACTGGCTACCTATTGAAAGAAATTCAAAACCAAAAATTCACAGGAAATGTCACTGAAAAAATGCAAAGCTTTTGGGTCAAAAATACAATATTGCAAGCATCTAAGAGAAAAAAATAAATACTGAGCTTATAGTCAGGATCACACAAGATTTGGCAGCAACTTTTATTAAAGAGAGAAAATCTTAGAATATTATATTCCAAAATGCAAAAGATAAATTCTAAAGGGTCCAAACAATTAATGATGAACCCTGCAAGACAGGTGTGGTAAAAATTATTTGTGGTAAAGATTAATATTGCAGTTTTTAGCTGAATCATTTGGGAGGGGCCACACCTCGCCCACCTTGAGGTTACGTATGCTACTGAGGTCAGAAGGAGAACTCTCCATAGGCAGTTTTTGAAGGACCTCCCCTTTTGGGGGAAGAAAGATTGAACGTTCCCTGAACGGAGGCAGAGGGTGCTTCCTGAATGCTAGGCGTCTCCGGAACGAGGTCTCTCAGTCTTCTCCCCTGGTGGTGGCTCGAGTTTGTTCTGTCTCAGGCGGCTGTTTTCCTTGGTGGCACAAGCAACTGTAGACTGTCCAGGTGCTGGTGAGTTAATTACAGGAAACCCTAAATTCCTTTGAACAGGCTTAATTGGAAATGGTCTGAGGATTGAATAGGTTAAGTTTAGAGTTAAGAGTATTTATCTGTATTTCTATTTTCCTATTTCCTTATCTTTGATTTTTATTAGTTTCACCTTTGTTGTTTAATTAATTCCCAATTAATAAAATCTGATCCTTTTGTGAATTAAAGCTTAAAGGCTCCTTTCTTATTGGCCTGGGAGAAATATCTAAAAGGAAGTTCAGGGGCAGCTAGGTGGCACAGTGGATAAAGCACCGGCCCTGGATTCAGGAGTTCCTGAGTTCAAATCCGACCTCAGGCACTTGACACTTACTAGCTGTGTGACCCTGGGCAAGTCACTTAACCCCACATTGCCCCGTAAAAAAATAAAAAATAAAAAATAAAAGGAAGTTCAGAGGGGAGGGGGAACCTAAAAGGTCCCTCATAGGGGCAGCTAGGTGGCGCAATGGATAGAGCACCGGCCCTGGAGTCAGGAGGACCTGAGTTCAAATCTGACCTCAGACACTTAACACTTACTGGCTGTGTGACCCTAGGCAAGTCCCTTAACCCCAATTGCCTCACAAAAAAAGGTCCCTCATATTTCTGGGACCCCAATATTCTGACGAGTCACCCAAATAATGCTCCGTATATAAAATTTTGGCCTTTACACAGGAAAATATACATTTTAACTCCTTTATGTCCATTACATTCCTGATGGTTCATATAAATTACTGTGGGAACTTCACTAAAGAAGACTGAAAGTGGCTGAATGAAGTTGGTAAGCTTTTGTCCTGCACTTCAGGAAGCATCAAAACCTGTTTTCCCTACCTATATATCATTGTGTTTTGGATAATACTGAAAACAATGATCAATGGCACCATTCACTCTCCAAACTCTTCTTCCATTTCTTTACTTTGCTCTGGGTTTTGCTCTTGTAAAGGGCTGCTTCTGGCAGGAAGGAGTATAAGCATAGTGCCTAGCAGGAAGTAAGTGCTAAATAATTTTTTTGTGTGTGTGGGGGCAATGAAGGTTAAGTGACTTGCCCAGGGTCACACAGCTAGTAAGTGTCAAGTGTCTGAGGTTGGATTTGAACTCAAGTCTTCCTGAATCCAGGGCCAGTGCTTTATCCTCTGAGCCACCTAGCTGCCCCCTAAATAAATTCTTTATTAGGACAAGCAATACCAACCTCTTCTTCAGCAGAATGGTGCTTTTCAGAACAAGATAGGACTATAGTTATTGGCTCTCAGTATGCTAAGTGCATAAGAATCACAGAATTTCAGAGTTGGGAGGGGCCTCAGAGGTCATCAAGTCCAATAACTGAATAGACAAGTGGTCCACTGACTTCCAGTTGAAGACCTTCAGTGATGGGCAATCTGTTCCACTTTTGAACAACTCTAATTATTAGGCAGTTTTCCCCCTTACATTGAGCTTAAATCTAATCCTCTGCAACTTTTATACATTGGTATTAGTTCTTCCTTCTGGGGCCCTCAAGAAGAAGCCTAATCCTTCTTTCATATTATAGTCTTTTTTCATATACCAGAAAATAAGTTGCCATGTCCATTCTAAGTTGGATTCTCTCCAGGTTAAGTATCCCTGTCTCCTTCAAACCATCCTTGACAAAACGGTAGCCAATACCCTTAGCATCCTGATTTTCCTCCTCTGGCTGCCCAGCAGTTTGAAAATGTTGTTCTTAAAATATGGCTCATAGAGGTGAATACAATATACCAGATGTGGTCTGACTAGGGCAGAATACAGTGGGAATTTTCTCTCTCTCATTCTGGAGGCCTTTGTCCATGAATGCAGCCTATGATTGCATTAGCTTTTTTTTTTTAATTGCCTGCCATGGGGCAGCTATGTGGTACAGTGGATAGAGCACCGGCCCTGGATTGAGGAGTACCTGAGTTCAAATCCAGCTTCAGACACTTAACACTTACTAGCTGTGTGACCCTGGGCAAGTCACTTAACCCCAACTGCCTTACCAAAAAAAAAAATGCCTGCCATATCACATAGTTTATTCATTTTGAATTTGTCAGCTACCTAAACCCCTATAACTCTTTTACATGAACAGTTGTCTAGCCATGTTTCTCCTGTCATATTTATGAGATTAATTTTTAAATTTTTAAAAATCTAAATATAAGACTATATTAATCCATGTTAAATTTTATCTCATTCAGTTTAACCAATCATTATAAAATATTGAGGTCTTTAGGGACTCTGTCATCTCACATTTTGATAATATATCTCAATGTTTTGTTATTTGTGGATTTGATAAATGTTTCGAAGATAAGAGTGCCCTGGGGGACTCCATTAGAAGTCTCCTTTTGGAGCAATTAGGTGGCACAGTAGATAAAGCACCTGCCCTGGATTTAGGAGGACCTGAGTTCAAATCTGGCCTCAGACACTTGACACTTACTAGCTGTGTGACTCTGGGCAAGTCACTTAACCGTCATTGCCCAGCCAAAAAAAAAAAAGTTTCCTTTTAAGGTGACTATTCTCAAAGGTTCTAATCACTTACCTATTTCTGAATCTTCCTAGTCTTACTATTATCTAACCCCCATCTCTCCATCTTTTCCATAAGAATAGCATAAGAGATATTAAAAATGTCATTGGAGAATTTCTCAGGCTTTGTTTGTTTGTTTGTGATTTATGCACAATTCAAATTAACAGTATCTGTTTTCCCCAACCTTTCAAATAGAAGATTAGAAGCAAGAAATTAAAAAAGGGGAAATAAAATGTTGCTAAGGGTGGGCATACCAGCAGCAGCAGGAAATGATAATTGACATCTTAGCAATGGGGGAAGAGATAGAAAACACCCCCCCACACACATACACATAAAACAGAACCAAGAGCAAAAGAGAATAGTAAGGTGGAAACATTTAATATAGTGGCAAATAGTTGTGCTGTGTCTCAGAAGCCCCTGAAGGCAAAATTGTATTACAATTCACCACACTCATGAATGTTGATGATGTTGACTTAATTTAATAAAGAAAAACTTAAATTATGCTTATTGCTGCTACCAGGGAAGGCTGGTGGATCACCTGAGTTCTGAGAGGAATTAGGGCTAAGGTCAATTGGGTGTTCTAAGTCCAGGATCAGTATGGTGAGTGTTTGGGAGGAGGAGGCCACCAGACTGCCTAAAGAGGGGAGAACTGGCTCAGGTTGGAAATAAAGTTTCCTTGCCATTTTGGGGTTAGGCTCATGAGTGGCTGCTGCACCAGCCTGGTCAATAACAGGTGCTATTATCATCCACATTTTATACATGAAGAAACTGAGGCAAGCAGGTTAAATGACTTGCACAGGATCACACAGCCAGCATCTAATCCTAGATTTGAGCTCTGGTCTTCCTAATTCCAGGTCCAGCACTCTCTCCACTTTGCCAACTCCCTGCCTGACTCAATACCTCCCAAAGTGCTCAATTCCACTTTGCATCTTGGCAACATTGGGTTGGCTTAGTCGTATCTGCTGAAAAGATAAAAACTTCAGAGTTGGGAGAGATCATCTAATCTAATCTAAGCCATACCTGAGAAAGAATCCCATCTAAAATATTCCCAAACAAGTGGCCATCTGATCATTGCTTAAAGATCTTCAGAGAGGAGGGACCCTTTACCTCCTGACATTGAGGCTAATTGCCTCTAATTATGCCCAATGGCAAACATATCATTTTGGGTTAGGAGGCAATATGGTGCCATGAGAACAGCACTGGATGATAAATCATAAAACCTGGGTTTGAATCCTGACTGTTACTCACTGACTAAGTGACCTTGGGCAAGTCATTTCTCTTTTGGGGGCTTCAGTTTCCTGCGATAATAATATCTGTTCCCACTTACCTTATAGGTTTTTATGAATATCAAATAAAATATTACATATGAATATATATGACCTTCTAAGAACTTAAAAACTTTATGTAGGCAAAAAATTATCATTATCATTAGTGCACAAGAATAAACTGACAAGTCACAGGTTGAATTCCCTTAAGGGATAATTTGCTTCTCCTTCTATATAAAGCCTTTTCTTTATCCTTCCCCTTCCCTACCTTCTCTTTTTTTTTTTTTGTGGGCAATGAGGGTTAAGTGACTTGCCCAGGGTCACACAGCTAGTTAAGTGTCAAGTGTCTGAGGCCAGATTTGAACTCGGGTCCTCCTGAATCCAGGGCCGGTGCTTTATCCACTGCTCCACCTAGCTGCCCCTCCCCTTCCCTACCAAAACCACTTGTGAGCACTGCCCCCCAAGCTATCAGTTGGCTCTCACCCCCAAAATATTCACCATTTATTTATTTTGTTTGTGTTAAGTTACTTCTGTCTGCCTTAGTTTCCTTATCTGTAAAATAGGGATAATAATATCACCTTCCTCCCAGGGTTGTTGTAAGGATAAAATGAGATATTTGTACAGTGTTTTGCAAAAATTAAAGCACTATGTAAATGCTAGCTATTATTATCATCATTATTAATACAAACCCACATATCTATATATTAAACATAAATGTGTATAAATATACACATGTGTATGTGTGTGTGTGTGTATATATATATATATATAATATACACATCCATACATCCATATACACATATACATTTACATACACAAACCTATTTTTTTTTTTTACTCCCCGGATAGAATGTGAACAACTCGAGAGCAGAAACTTTAATTTTTTTTCTCTGTGTCCCCAGTATCTGGCACACACTATAGGCACTTAATAAATGCTTGTTGATTGACTGTTTGGTGATCATGAATTGCATTTGTAATCATGAATATATGTCACAAGGGGGACCCAGTGAGATAGTGTGGATGACTCAGTGCAAACTGATTCTCACTGCAATAAAGCTGGGTGAATACATGAGAGACATTATGTTTCATTTCAAGGAAAACGATCCAAATTGCCTAGAGTAGACAAAGGAGCAAAAGAAATTCTATCCTGATTCCTACAAAGAAAAGAAGTGTTCTCCCCCTCACCCCCCTTGAATACGTGAATGTCACACATATGGATGTGATTCCAAAGAAAGTCTAAACCTAGTGCCTTTAGCGCTTGAGAAGAGAGAAGCAAATAGTGTCCAGTCCACCAACACAATATAGATAGAGCATCTGGTATCTTTCTCTTTCCTCTTCCATGTCCCCTAGGGGGAATCTTTGCTGCAAGGGATTGGGTGCTCTCTTTTTTTCATATCAAAGTTTCAATCCATGAGAAGCAGCTGGAATCACTAAGCAGTTTGGATTCAGTGAATAGAAAAGCTGTCTGGCATTCCAGGGCCTCCTGTTGCCGGGGGAGGCTCTGGGAGAATCCTTCTTGGGAGTTTCATTTTCCCATGTGATGTACAGTTACCCCAGGAATAACATTTGAATACAAATGGAGAAGAAATCCATAGGAAATTGGTGATAGCTTGTAAGATAGCTTGACAAGGTAAAAATACATTCAAAAAGAAAATGGAAAAAGCCACGGACTTTTAAAAAATTATGTTCTCTCTCATCTTTCCTTTTCTTCTCTTAACAAACAAATGAAACAAACAACCCCAGAAGACCACCAACAGCCAGCGAGTTCCTGAGCCTTGTTTATCTTTATTTAGCGAACAAGAGATTGCATTTTTATTGGATTCCAAAGGCTCAGGCGCCCAGGTAAACAGTAAGAAGAGTTAAATTGGACACAGGGAGATCATGGAGGTTGCCTGCATTGTTTCTTGCTTCAGAACTAATAAATATGCTTGCTTGGAGATCTAAAATAGGAGATGGAGAGGGCTTGCCAAGATTGCCAAGGGTAGCTGGAAAGGAAGCCAAAAGAGGACGCTTTCCACTGAGCATAGCAGGAAGTTCTGTGCTCCCTCTGTCTGGCTTTACTCCTACTCAAGGATGATGGGAAGATTGCCTTGGCTGGAATGATGCTGGGTTGTAAGAGAGTGTATATTAGAAACAGATTAGACAAGAGCTCTCTTTTATCCTGTGCTTCTCTAAGATGCCAGCCCAAGAAATATGCTGGGAGATTTTTTGTGTTTGGAATAGCTATGGTCTAGCAGGAGAGAAATCTAGGGTGGAGAGTAAGGAATTGCTAAGAGACAGAAAACCATACTCAGCTTCTCTTTCTTCTTCCCCCCTGCTCCCCACCTTGAGTCTTTCTTTGTTCCTTCTGTTCCTCATTTTCCTTCCTTTTCCCCTCTCCTATCCTTTCTTTTCCCCTTTCCCCTTCTTTCTTCGAAAACTGGAGAGATACCATGATATTGGGGAAGGGTAAATGTGGTCCTGATTTTCAAAATAGGAAAACGAAAAGCCTTCAAACTATAAGCCAGTGAACTTGGCTTTGATTCATGGGATAATTCTATAATGGATCATTAAGGAGATGGTTGTCAAACATTTGGAAAGGGAAGTGGTGATTAAAAAGAGGCAGTATGACTTCAGCAAGAACAGGTCTTGCCAGAATAACCTCATTTCCTTTTTTTTTCTTTTTGCAAGGCAATGAGGGTTAAGTGACTTGCCCAGGGTCACACAGCTAGTGTCAAGTGTCTTAGGTTGGATTTGAACTCAGGTCCTTCTGAATCCAGAGCTGGTGCTTTATCCACTGTGCCACCTAGCTGCCCCCTCATTTCCTTTTTTGATAGGATTACTAAACTAATAAGTGAGAAGAATGCTGCGTATATAGTTTACCTAGATTTTAGCAAAGGTTTTGATAAAGTACCTTGGTCCATTCTTGTGGAGAAAATGAAAAGATATGCATTAAGACAATAATATGTTCTGATGGATTCCTAGCTGATTGGATGGTTGGATTCAAATAGGAGTTGTTAATCATTTAATGTAGACTTGGCAGGAAGTCTCTAGTGGAATACTCCAGGAGTCTGTGGTTGCCTCTATGGTGTTTAACATTTCTTTCTTTCTTTCTTTTTGGCGAGGCAATTGAGGTTAAGTGACTTGCCCAGGGTCACATAGCTAGTAAGTATCAAGTGTCTGAGGCTGAATTTGAACTCAGGTCCTCCTGAATCCAGGGCCAATGCTCTATCCACTACGCCACCTAGCTGCCCTGTGTTTAACATTTCTAACAAATACTTGGATAAAAGCATAGATGATATGCTCATAAAATTTGTAGATGATGCCCAGGTGAAAGGGATAGCACACTGGGTGACAGAGGATCTAAAACATCTTGAAAGGAGGGAGCATTAGACTGAATATCAGTTAATCAATACACATTTATTAAGTACCTACTCTGTGTCAGGCACTGTGCTAGTTGCTGGAGATACAAAAATAGGTGAAAGACAGTCCCTGCCCTCAAGGAACTTCAATCTAACGGGGGAGACAATATACAAATAAATATACACAAAGCAAGCTATATCTAGGCATAGGGAAGGCACTGGGATTAAGAAGGTTTGGGGAAGGCTTCCTAAAGAAGGTAGGATTTTAGTTGGAACTCAAAAGGAAGTCAGGGAGGTCAGTAGTTGGAGCAGAGGGGCAAGTGTTCCAGGCATAGGGTATAGCCAGAGAAAATGCCCAGAGCATCTTGTTCTTAGAACAGCAAGGAGGGGGGCAGCTAGGTGGTACAGTGGATAAAGCACCAGCCCTGGATTCAGGAGTACCTGAGTTCAAATCTGGCCTCAGACATTTGACACTTAACTAGCTGTGTGACCCTGGGCAAGTCATTTAACCCCCATTGCCCCGCAAAAAAAAAAAGAAAAGAAAAGAAAAAAGAATAGCAAGGAGGCCATTTTCACTGAATTGAAGAGAACACTTCAGGTAGTAAGGTGTAAGAATTGGAAAGGTAGGAGGGATCTGAGTTATTTATTTATTTATTTTTTGGTGAGGCAATTGGGGTTAAGTGACTTGCCCAGGGTCACACAGCTAGTATGTGTTAAGTGTCTGAGGCTGGATTTGAACTCAGGTCCTCCTGACTCCAGGGCCAGTGCTTTATCCACTGTGCCACCTAGCTGCCCCGAGGGGTCTGAATTATGATGGGCTTTGAATGCCAAACAGCATTTTGCATTTGATCTTGGAGGCAATAGGAATCCCTTAGAGTTTATTGAGTAAGGGTGTAGGAGAGAGCTTCCTTCTTAGGAAAATCATTTCAATGGCTGAATGGAGGATGGATTGGAATAGGGGGAGACTTGAAGCCAGCAGACCCACTAACAGATTATCGCAATAACCCAGGCATGAGGTGATGAAGGCCTGCACCAGAGTGGTGGTGGCAACATCAGAGGAGAGAAGAGGGCATATTCAAGAGATGTTGCAAAGGTGAAACCAACAGGCTTTGGCAACATCTAGCATATGGGGGGTGGGGGGCGGGGTGAGAGATAGTGAGGAATCCTGGATGACTCCTAGGTTGCAGGCTGAGTGATAGGGAGGATGGTGTTGCCTTCTGTAGAAAATTCAATCTTGCACTTGAGGGTAAAAATTCAACTTCACAAGTATAAGATGGGGGAGTCATGGACAGAAAGCAGTTGATAAGAACAAAAAAATTGGGGCTTTTTAGTGGACTGCAAGCTCAATGTGAGTATGATGTGGCAGCCAATAAAAACCTAACTTGATCTTGGACTACTTTAAGAGTGGCATAACTTTCAGGAATAGGGGTGTGATGGTATTCTTGTACTCCGATGTTGTCAGACTTCATCTGGAATACTGTGTTCAATTCTGGGAACCAGGCAGCGATAAGTTAATGAACAGAAGCAGACAACCACAATAGGAGAACATAGGAGAATCACTCAAAGGCGTTGGGAATGTTTATCCTGGAAAAGAGAAGGCTCAGGGGAGTATGATAGCTGGTCTTCCAGTACTTTGAGGACTGTTGTGAGGAGTGACTCAGACTTGTTCTGTTTGACCCCAGGGGTCAGAACCAGGAGCAAGGAAGGGGTACAAATCACTAAGAAGCCAATTTAGGCTTACTGTCAGGAAAAACTTTCTAACAATTAGAGCTATCTAAAAATGGAATGGCTTGGCTGGAAAATTGATGGGCTCCCCCTCCTTGGATGTCTTCAAAGAGAGGCCAGAATACTATTTATTAAATATGATATAATTTTTTTTGCGTGAATGGGTTGGTTTGATGATCTTTCCACCTCTAAAATTCTGTAATTCTATGACTTAGATATAGTAAGGTACGTAGCTAACTCTGATACTCTTTTCTTTTTAACTTATTTAAGTTACCTGGCCCTAGTTTTCCCAGAAAGTCTTCTAATTTTTGAAATTATAACAAAAATCTGCATCTGGAACACTGAATAGCACCTGACTTATCAAAGTTGGGTTTCAGAAGTCTTTCTAGCCTGTTTTTTTTTTTTCTGGAGTCCAATAAAGAAGTTTGATTCTCTATTCAAGATTTCCTTTGAAATCTTTTTTTTTTTTCAGAGATCCCTTTTTCATTTTTTCCTGTTTCTCAAAGGTTGCAATGATTGGAATGACGCCACCTACTGGAGACTTGCTGTGGAGAGCTCCACCATGAGGAAAATGCCTCAGAGGCATTGTGGCTTTTCCTTGGCGTCAGGAAATGACGTTTGCTCATGGGTGCTGTCTATCAAGGCTACCAGCCAATCAACTGGAGGAGCCTCCTATGGTCTGGGAGGAGATAGGAAGGAGGAAAGGGAGCCTGCGCAGAGAGCGCTGGCCTTTTTGGTTTCCGGACTTGATGGTGGTGGCGGCAGAGGACTTCACAGGAAATTTGAGGAAAGATAGGAATGCCAGGCTGTTAGAATTCTGTTCTCAATCTTTTTCTTTCTATTTTCCAATAAACCCTTAAAAACCTAAAATCGTTTTATCAGTGATTTTTAGTCAGTTTCCCCCAAACTGGGGGAACACATTAGAATCCACATTTAGAATCTTAAATTACACAAGGTGAAGTGAAATTTAAACAAAATATGGTCCCTGGCCTCATGGAGATCACAGCCTCATAGAAGTATATGGCATACACACTGCACACAAATGGAGTCAATGAGACAAAGGACATTTTATTCCATGCCCTTTTGAGGCAACTGGTGGCTTAGTTGATAAAGTCCTGGACTTGGAGTTAGGAGTACCTTGAATTCAAATCCAGTCATAGTTGTGTGATCCTGGGCAAGTCATTTGATTTTGCTCAGTTTCATTGATTATAAATAGGGAAAAAATAATACCTAGCTCAAAGGGTTGTTGTGAGGATCAAATGAGACAATATTTGTAAAAGTACTTAGGTGGGGGGAAGAAAAAAGAAAAAATATATACATTATATATTTATTAAATAGAATATATAAATAATATACAACATATTGATTTATTATGTAATATATAATAAATGGAATAGAAAGTTGTACATAATTGATTTTAGGTTTAATATGCAATCTTTTAAAAAATTATACTGTTATAGAAATTCTTGTGTTATCCTATAAATTAAAAATAAAATAAATTTTTAAAAAAGTACTTAGCACGGTGCCTGGCATAGTAGGTGATGTGTGTGTGTGTGTGTGTGTGTATATATATATATATATATATATATATATATATATATATATATATACACACACACACACACACACACACACATATATATATATATATATATATATATACACACACACACACACACACACACACACACACATATATATATATATATATATATATATATATATATATATATATACACATGTACACACATCCATATCCATATATATATATTTATACACACACATGCTTATTTCCTTCCTCCTGTCCCTAGTTCCTTTCTTAGAATAATTACAAATTTTCAGAATGGTTGGAGCAATTCATGGCTCCACCAACAGTATATTAGTGTGCCTATCTTTCTACAACCCATCCAGCATTTACTATTCCCATCTTTTTTCATCTTTGCCAAGACACAGATTATTTTTAAGCATGGTACTTCCTTATAGCATTCCTGAAAAAGTTGAGTTTTGCCAAAGTTTAAAATGGTTTTGAGTTTTCGTGATTAAGAATTCCTAATTCAGCAGGCCGGCTTTCCAGATAGCTTTTTCAGAAATTGACTTCCTACCTATACCCACAGCTGTCTCACCTCTTTATATTTGAAGTTGATTTATTCCCCAACCTAAGGTGCCCGGGAGTGAACTTTATTAAACCAATGCTGTTTCATGGACAAGAGAGAGATTTATTGAGCTACACTCATAGTTTGAAGAAAAGGCTGAGAAAGATAGTTTGTGATTTGTTTTTATGGTTACAAATTGCAGTCATTTGGGTCCTTCAATCTGTGATCTGAAGATAAGATCACAAGGATGATGCCTGAGAGTCTTACTCATCTGAAACATTAATCTCTTACCTGCCAAATGTCCTTGGTAATGATTTCCCATCAATATTCACTGCTGTGTAGATCCTGGACAAAAGTAAAAGAGACTTCTGCTTTTTAATGGAATTGGTGGTAATTAATCCTCTATTCTGTCACCTTTTATGAGGGTGATTGGGGTATAATATACAGTGGGGTGATTTGCAGCTCCAAACCACTGCACTGATATGAATTTGAAACAAACTTAGAACTGATGCAAAAGTTCCAAATTATTTTTTTCCTGGGCTATTTGTCAGGAATGCTGGACATTGCTGCACCTCAACACCCTCTCATCTCATCAAAGGGGTACTTTCTTCTACTAGCTCTATCAGAAAAGAAAAGGCAATCCCCACCCCCCAAATCTAATAAGATCTAAAATCTAACAGTTATATGTGGGAATCTGAGAGGCTGAGGAATTGCTCCTGGCTAAAAAGCTAATGTCAGGGGAGCGGCTAGGTGGTGCAGCAGATAAAGTACTGGCCCTGGAGTCAGGAGTACCTGAGTTCAAATCTGGCCTCAAACACTTTACACTTATTAGCTGTGTGACCCTGGGCAAGTCACTTAACCCTCATTGCCCCCCCCAAAGAATTGAGGGTTCTGTCAGCACAGCTAATGCTTACTGAGGGGGACAAGAAACCACAAAATTTAAAAAGTCAAACCTAAGGAGAATTGATCAGGAATCCTTAGTGCCGACTTACTCCTTAGGTTTTAAAAACTGAAGCAGTTCTTGGGATGAGAGTCCTAATTCCTGGGTCTCTGCCAGCTGACTTTCACTAGATAGGCAGAGTCTCCAAAATGTAATCAGTAAGTCAGCCGTGAGCATGCCCAGTGAATCTCCCTCACACTAGTAAAGATGCTAGAGGAATGGATTGGATGAGCAAAGAGTGGTTAAACTCAGAAGAGTCTAACTTCAAGTATCTCTGGAGTCCGGACAACCTGAGTTCAAATCTGACCTCAGACACTCACTTACTGTGTGATTCTAGGCAAGCCATTTAATCTTTGTTTGCCTCAGTTTCCGTATCTGTGAAATGGGGATAATAATAGCATCTACCTCCCAGGGTTGGTGTGAGGATCAAATGAAGTAATTACCAAAGAATTCTTAGCACAGTGCCTGACACATAGTAATTGCTACATGAATACCATCATTATCATTAACTCTGGAATGTCTTCTCACACATGGACCACAGAAGCAAAGCAAGAGACCTCAACTGCTTGCCCAGGCTCAGAAGCAAGAATTCACAGAAAGTCTGCTGAAAAATGGAACTGCAGACAAAGCCATTCCGCTTGGAAAGACAAAGGATGAAAGGGGCAGAGGTCAAAATGGTCTGATGTAAGTATTAGTTACAAACAGCAGAGCAGATACCCATAACTACAACTGTGGGCTGGATGGACATGAGAAAGATATAGAATTGGTGAGTCAGAAGCTGAATTCCAAAGAATGGGCTTCAAGAAACAAAGAGAAATTGTTAAAAAGCCAAGACCCAGTCCCTGATTGTAAAAAACTACATTATACTGGAAAGATACAATGAGAGTACACACACATTGCATGTATGTATATATGTTTGCATATGTATATAGGCACATATATGTACTCTCTCTTTCTCTCTCTCTCTAACTGGACCAGGGAGAGAGTTCTAACTAGGGAATCAGGAAAGACTTCCTGTAGGAGGTGGTGGTGAGGTGGCTCAATGGATAGAGGGCTGGACCTGAAGTCAGGTTCAAATCCAGGCTCAGACACTTACTTGCTGTGTGACCCTGGGCAAGTCACTTCACCCTGTTTGTTTCAGTTTCCTCATCTGTAAAATGAGTAGGAGAAGGAAATGGCAAACCATTCCAGTATCTTTGCTAAGAAAACTTTAAATGGGGTCATGAATGGTTGGTTAGGACTGAACAAGAGGAGGTGGCACATGTATAAACTGAGGTTTGAAGGTAATCAAAGAATCATATGGGCAGTTGCGAGTTAGGAGGTGTTGGGAGGGAAGGCCTATGACTATCCTGTATAGTTCAACTGGGCAAAGAGTTAAGTATCTTTCATTAGGTCTGCAGGTTTGCCTGTGGTGACTTCACCCTGGAGCCTGCTCTTTTCTTAGGTGATCCCTTGCTTGAACAACCTTTTTGTGAGTGCTCTGGGTGGTGCTCACTTCATTCCCAATTCAAGTCGCTCTCTAGATTGTTCCATTTCCCTCCCAGAAGCCTTGTGTCCTATGTTCTTCAATCTCAAAGGGGACCAATGACCTGCCTTGTGGATATCCTCCTCCCCACCTCTTTACAATTCTCTGTTTTGGACTTCCCTATTAGAATGTAAGCTGCGAGAGAGTAGGGACTATCTGATTTCTTGCATTTTATCACTAGTAGCTAGTACCAGGACATTATAATTGCTCAATAAACTCTTTCTCTTTCTGTCTTTGTCTCTCTCTTAAGTCTAATCCAAAAGGCAAAGAGTTACTTTTTTTTTTAGTTAAAATTATAACAAGGTTATTAGCTTCTTTTATATTTTAGCCCCTTCAATTTACTCTCCCCTAACTCCAGGGAGTAGTAAGAGGAAAGAACATCTTTGGAAGAGAACTAAATTTATCTTTACTTAAAAAACAACAACAAAAAAGTGATACCTAAAATAGGCTCACTGACCAATTATTTCTGGGTCGATTGAACAGTGTTTTCTGTTGAAAATAACTGCTGTACTCATTTGTACAATTTAGCTTCTAAGAACATTTAAAGCTATTTGCTATTTTGGGAGGTGACCTCAATAACCACAGTGTATTCACCTCACCTAGAAGACCTCAGTCTCAAACAACACAGCCCAGAAGACCCTGGGAGCTCAGCAAATTCTTTCTGCTTTTCCTCTCAAATAGCAGATGGGGGGGGGGGAGGTGGAGAAGGGAAGCATTCTCTTAGTGGTGTGGGGGATTGTCACTCAGGGCGAATGTTTGCTGGAGGATAAAGCTCCCATTCTTCTGGGGACCAGGCTGGATGGGTGAATAATCCTTTCTTTTCAAACAAAGGCCAAAATGAGAGTTTGTCAAAGGCTGTCAGAGGGCCTGGGGGATTCCTTTCCAAAAGGGATGAAGAATCCGCCCCCAATTCTCATTCCTTATGCAGTAGCAGTTGGGCAATTTACTCACCACAGTTCCACAGCCGCTCTGTGGCAGAGATCAACAAAGTTTTTTGTCCCTCTGCACCTCAATTTTTTAAATCTAAAATAAAGGAGTTGAACTGTATGATCCCTAAGGTATCTTCTGACTCTAATGGTTTTTGACTGGATTTGCATTCAATATTATCCTCGACTCTTCACACTTGGTCACAACCCGTTGCCAAATTTTGTGTTATCTACCTCCACAATATCTCTCATATCCATCTCTTTCTCTCTTTTTTTTTTCTTTTTTTTTTTTTAATGGGGCAATGGGGTTAAGTGACTTGCCCAGGGTCACACAGCCAGTAAGTGTCAAGTGTCTGAGGCCGGATTTGAACTCAGGAACTCCTGAATCCAGGGCCCGTGCTTTATCCACTGCGCCACCTAGCTGCCCCCATCTCTTTCTCTCAAGACACGCAGCCACCACCCTGATGCAGGCCCTTCTTACCTCTCACCTCAGTTTTCTCATCTGTCAAATGAGCTGGAGAAGAAAATGGCAAATCACCCCAATATCTTTGCCAAGAAAACCCCAAATGGAGTCATGAAGTTGGACAATAACAATAATCTCTAATTGGACTCCCTTCCTCTCCCCTTCCCAATCCTCCCATACCCAGCTGCCAAAGTGGTTTTTATAAAGTTGCAGGTCTATCTGATCATGTTGCTTTCCTACTCAACAAACTCCTAAGGCTCTCTAAAGTAGCCTTTAGGATCAAATGTAAACTTCTCTGTTTGGCTTTTAAGAGCTTTTCACAACCTAAACACAACCACTTTTTCAATCTTATTATATATGTTACTGCCCACACTCAGAAATCAGCCAAATTAGCCTTCTTGATATTCTTCATGCCAGCACATTCTATTCCCATCTCTTTGTCTTTGTGCCGTCTATCCGGTGCTCCTAAAATCTATCCCTCCTCACTTCCACCTCTTAAAACCTCTTATTTCCCTCAAAACTCTGCTTAAGTACCACCTTCTGTTTGAAGCCTTTTCTGATCTTCCCAGCTGCTAGTGCCCACCCCTAAAAATGTTACCATGTGTTTATTTTATACACATACAATGTGTGTAATACATAGGTGTATTATATGTATGTTTGTATGTATATATACACATGCATACATACATTGGCACATATCTGCAACCACATCCAAATACATATACATGTGTGTGTATTCAACCTGAAATAACCTGACTTTCAAAGTAGCAACAACAAGGGTCTTTAATGGAGGCAAGGGAATTGAAATTCGGGGTACCACAGAGCCCTGAAGTGCTGAAATGCTGAAGTGCTGGGGAGGAACAGAAGGGGTAGTGTTTAAATATACTTCAATAGGGAGGGAGTCTCATGGAAGACACAGCCATTGAAGTTATTACATATGTTGGACAAAACAACTGCAGGTCCACAGAGAAGGCTGGCGAGGCTCAGAGAGTGGTGACATCTGGTCAGATCAGGGGGCTGCAGGTGTAGCAAGGGGAGTTTCCAGAGATATTACAGTATCAACTCCAACTGTTTTGAACCTGCCCCTTCTGATGACTGCATTCAACAACATAAATTGTCATTGTTGTTCAGTGATTTCCATCATGTCTGACTCTCTGTGACCCCATTTGGGGTTTTCTTGGCAAAGTACTGGAAAAGTTTGCCATTTCCTTCTCCAATTCATTTTACAGATGAGGAAACTGAGGCAAACAGGGTTAAGTGACTTGCCCAGGGTCACACAACTAGTAAGTTTTTGAGGCCAGATTTCAACTCAGGAAGATGAGTCTTCCTGACTCCATCTGACTCACTGTGCCACCTAGATACTCTGCACGCATGCATGCACACTTGTCTCCCTTGGTAGAATGTAAGATCCTTGAGGGTAGGGACTATTTCACTTCTATTACTTTATCCTTGATGCTTAGCATTGTGCATGGCACTTAGTAAGTATTTAATTAATGCTTGTTTTGATGTTGTTGGGAGGTGCTTTCTGACAAACCCTCCAGCCCAGGAAGCCGGAGATTTAATCTCAAAGAGTAAGGGGCTAATAACAAGGTATTGTTTGTCCTTTATTTTCGAAAAGGACCAGTGACATCATAGGTCATATCTTGCCTTGTGCCAGAATTGGATTTAAGTGAGGCAGAGTTGCATCAACCTGACTTTTTCTTCCGGAGTCATGGAAGTCCAGTGTCAAGACAAAAGTCAGCACAACTGGCTGGTCCCGGATGCAGTGGATGACCTAATCTTCAATGCCTGACCAAGCTCTAAGCGCTCCAACAATGCCTGATTCAGTCAAGTTCGTGGCCATTGGAACAAATTGTTCTCATCTGCCCTTTCAGCTGGGGGAAGTCTTCACATGCTTGGAGTAGACATCCCCCTAACTTACCCATACGTTTGAGGCCTGTTGGTTACTCTTTTTTTTTTTTTTAATTGTTTTTTAGTGAGGCAATGGGGGTTAAGTGACTTGCCCAGGGTCACACAGCTAGTAAGTGTTAAGTGTCTGAGGCCGGATTTGAACTCAGGTACTCCTGACTCCAGGGCCAGTGCTCTATCCACTGTACCACCTACCTGCCCCCCTGTTGGTTACTCTTAACCTGGTAACAAGATATTAAAGAATGGTAAAGAGGCGTCTATGCCCTTTGCAAATATAAAATAGTTTTTTCTTAATTGGGTTGAAACAGGCCAGCTATTGGCCAAGAAACCATCAGCTGGTTCCCCATAACATGGTGAAAAAGTGAACTTGCTGACTAGCAGTTGTTTCAATTGGGGACCAGCAATCAAGGAAGAACTTAGCTCCTAATGCAATTGTTGTTTAGTTGTTTAGTCATGTCCAACACTTTTTGACTCATTTTTGGGTTTTCTTGGCATTGGAGTGGTTTGCTGTTTCCTTTTCCTGCTCATTTTACTAATGAGGAAACCAAGGCAAACAAGGTTAAGAAATTTGCCCAGGGTCAAACAGCTAGTGGATGTCTGAAACTGGATTTGAACTCAGGTCTTCTTGACTCCTGGCCACGGGGTGCTCTATCTACTGCACCACCTATCTGCCCTTCCTAATGGAATTAGAGAAGGAGAAAACACATGGAATAGGAAAAGGACCAGTACACACACACACACACACACACACACACACACACACACACACACACACACACACACACACACACAATTGTGAAGGGGAGAGGAGAGGGCACCAGGACTCTGGGAATGAGGCTATGTGGACCAATCAGGTATGGGGTGTGTATACTATGTCTCTGAAACCCTTCCTCCTCTACCTCCACTGACCTCAGGATGGCAATTCTGTATTTCTTTTTTCCCTTTGGACTTCCTCTTGGGAACTTCTGAACCGAGGGAAGGGCTATTTCTTAAAAGTATGTTTACCTTTGTTTTAAATATGACTTTAAAAAACCAAACACACGAACGTTAACCACAGACATTTGCAAGTCTGGGAGTATTTACTGGTGTGGAAATTTATTTTGATTTGGGGACCCTGCCTTTGGGCTGAGATTGAAGAGCCTTGGGCCCTCAGGTTTTTTGTTTTTTTTTTTCTGTGTGAGAGGGGCTGGTGCCGCTCCCCCCTCCACTTCAGCTGAGCCAAAAATACCCCGGGGGGGGGCAGAAGAAGCCCCAGCTCCCTATGCCCTGAGGGGAACTGCCCTGCCAGGCCCTAGCATAGCCCATGTGGAGGTCCCAGGGGGCACGGGCCCCTCTAGCCCTGCTGGGCACAACCCTAGTGTGGCCCGCGGATTAGCTTGGCATGTGTGGGGGCGCAGAGAGCTCGAGGTTTGAGGGGAGAGAAGGAACATATATATAAGGGAGGTAGCGAGACAGTAAAGTGGGGGACGCTGGAGGACTAGGAGGATGCAAGGAGACTAGAAGATTGAGAGAACAGAAGGACGCCAGAGGATAGAGAAAGCGAGAGGAGACTAGAGATGCTGAGAGGTCAGTGAGAAAGGAATGCTAGAGACACTGAGGGGGAGATGGAGAAAAAGCAAGAAAGAGCAAGGAAGGAGAACCAAACAGTAAGAGGCTTTTCAGGAGGGTCGACAAAGTGAAAGGGGCTTGGAGTTAGAAGTGAAAGTGAAGGGGCAGCTAGGTGGTGCAGTGGATAGAGCACCGGCTCTGGATTCAGGAGGACCTGAGTTCAAAGCTGGCCTTGGACACTTAACAATTACTAGTTGTGTGACCCTAGGCAAGTCACTTAATCCCAATTGCCTCACAAAAAAAAAAAAAAAGAAAAGAAAAAAAAAGAAGTGAAAGTGAAGCAGGAAAGCTGGAGTGAAGGAGAAAAAGAGTGAAAGTCACAGAAAGCTGGAGCATACCCTAAGGCAAGAGGCAGCACTGGCCCTTATTATATTAAAAGCAGATAGGTAGTATAATTTGCATTTCTCAACCCTTATCGTTTACATTGATTTTTTTTTTAAGTGAGGCAATTGGAGTTAAGTGACTTGCCCAGGGTCACACGGCTAGTATTAAGTGTCTGAGGCCATATTTGAACTCAGGTCCTCCTGAATCCAGGGCCGGTGCTCTATCCACTGCGCCACCTAGCTGCCCCGTTTACATTGATTTTTATAAATAAACTCTGCTTTGGTTATTTAAAAAAGCAAACAAACAAACAAACAAACAAAAACAACAACAAAAAAACCCTGAGAGCCTAAGGCTTTTTAACCTCTGCCCAAAGGCAGGGTCCCCAAATCAAAATAAATTCCCACAGAATAAATTCCCACACTGGCAATACACTGGAAGGAGTAGATAGAGGGGGAGCATCCCAGGAGAAGAGAAAGAGAGAAATTCAAGGCAGAGATGTTTTTCCAGAGTGCTATCTCTGCCTGGGTGCTCAGAACAACACAAAGAGAGACACACACAGAGACAGAAAGACAGAGACAGAGAGAAAGAGATAGAGATAGAGATAGAGAGAGAAAGACATAGGGAAAGACCCAGACCCAGAGAGAGATACAGAGAGAAACAGAGAGTGAGAGATAGAGACACACAGAGAGAGAAATTATAGATTCTTTTCTTACAACTTTTCTCAGCCTTGCCTCTGACAGCTAGTTAATTCCTTTTGAGTTTATAGACTCAAATGAGTCAGAAAACCTGTCTATGTGGGAGTACAAGGTTTGTTCACCTTGGACAAGTCACTTTACAGCCCTGTAAAATGGGAGTTTAGACCAGATGTCTTCTCAGTCTTACTTCTGACTCTAGAGTCTTCTGACCTCTGTCAGTCATAATAGGAGTGTTTATATAAATGCCTCAAGAGTTGCAAAGTACTTCACAAATTTTACCTCTTTTGATCCTCCCAACAATTATGGGAGGTAGATGCTATTATTATTCCCATTTTACACTTGAGGAAATTAAGACAGACTAAGGTTAAGTGACTTTTCCCGGGTCTGAGGTTAGATTTGAACTTTGGTTTTCCAGACTTTAGGTCCTGTGCTCTATCTACTTTGCAAAATAGAGAAATAGCATTGTATTTGCAATCAGAGAACATGGGAACAAATCCTAGCTTTGCTTCTTACTACCTGGCTAGTATCTGGCAAGTCATTTAATCTCTGAACCTCAGTTTCATCCCTTAGGCAATCGGGCTAAATGATCTCTAAGATCCTTTTCATATGACAAGCAGTTTTTTTTTTTAAGCTTTTATTGGTTAGAGTAAAAGATGGGGACAAAGGTCACATGGAACATGGAATTTCCCAGGGAGAGACCAGTTGTGATCAGTCCCTGGAACTTCTCAAAATGAGTTACCATCTGAGGGTGATATTCATAACAATGCTTGGGGGACATTTTTTTTTTTAAATTCAGGAACAGAAAAGATGGGCAGGGTATTCTTTATATTTTGGTTATTGTGTTTTTAGACTAGCAGACACCATGATAGTGGATAAAGCACTGGCCCTGGATTCAGGAGGACCTGAGTTCAAATCTGGCCTTAGACACTTGACATGTACTAGCTGTGTGACCCTGGCAAGTCACTTAACTCTCATTACCTCAAAAAAGAAAAAAGACACCATGATGGAAATTCTGCAGTTGGAGTGACTGGAGAGAAGTGAATCCCTTTGTAAGCCTAGATCTCTCAAGTCTCCTGGGTGGAGAACTGGCAGCCACGGGGTTTTAAAGAAAATGAATCAGGGAATCAGGAAGTCCTGTGTTCAAATTCTGCCTCTTACTTGCTGTGTGATCATAGACAAGGTACGTAACCTCTCAGCTTCCTAGACACCTCTAAAAGTTATGAATGAGTTGTTGACCTGTGTTGGTGGAAGAGGTTTCCACACCCAGAGTTTCTTCTACTGCTCAATTTTTTGGTTTGGACCCAAAAGGAAAAAAAGAAGAAGAAGAAGAAAGGTGTCAAATTTGGCTGAAATGTTTGAATCAGATGTTTCCTTATTTCGTGTGTGTTGAGTGCAAGAAGTATTAGATTAACCTGTATCCCTAAGCCTACAGCCCTGTCACATATATAACCTTGGATCAGAGCTGACAGAAGATGTTGGACTGGCTAGGATGGATAGATTAAATTGCTAGGAGGCTTTGCCAGCATTCCAAACATTACACAATTAATTTGATTCAAATCAAACAGCTACAGTTCCTGAGAGGAAGCTATTGTTTTCCTGAGGTTCAGGATAGGGGTGGTTTGGAATGCAGGCAAGAAGTTGGGAGAATTCCCATGGAATTTGAGGAATTCTATATTTAAAAGCAGTGTCTGCCCACAGAAAATTCAGGCTGAGACAAGGTTAGATAAACAGTTTGATCACACACGTCATCTATGATTCACTAGAGGAAAAAAGAAACTCCTTGTCCAGTGGACTTCCAGAAATAAAAAACTTAGTTCTGTTTTCTTGGGTCTTTGAGATAATTGAACAACTCTTCTCTTAAAGTTATATGTTAAAAACCATCTCTTGCATTTTACAGATGGGGAAAATAGGGGACAGAAATAGGGAGTGATGTCATACAGTTATTAACCAATAAAGAGAGGCTTGGACTGTCATAGTGAAGAGAATCTGGAAGATGTGTGTTCAAATACTGTCTCACAACTTGTTAGCTGTGTGATATTGGACAAGTCACTTAACTTTGCTCAATCTCAGTTTCCTCATCTGAAAAAATGTGGAGAGTAACAAACATTAGTTATTAGAATAGCTAACATTTTTTGTAGCAGTTGAAGCTTTGTTGTTGTTGCTGTTGTTTAATCAGTTTCACTCTATCCACCACTCCAGATTGCCTCGAATGTCCATGTAGGATCTACCACATATACTTGTCTTGAAGATAAGATGAAATACTGTCTGTAAAATTATTTGCCAACTTTAAAGAGTGATGTAAATGTCAGTTATCATTAAAATACAGGTACCTTGAATCCCAGCCACTTTCTCCATGGACCCAAGGACTTAATCAGGCTACAAACAGCTCCTGCTCAGTTGTTTCAGTTGTATTGGACTTTTCATGACCACATTTGGGGCTTTCTTGGCAAAGATACTGAAGTGGTTTGCCATTTCTTTTTCTAGCTCAATTTACAGATGAAGAAACTGAGGCCAACAGGGTTAAGTGACTTGGCCAGCTAGTGTCTGAAGCTAGATTTGAACTCAGGAAGATGAGTCTTCCTGACTCCAAGCCTGGCACTCTATCCACTGCACCTAGCTGCCCAGGCTACAAATTACATATATGTAAAACCCAACACCCAGGGGACACTACTAAAGAGAGGCTGCTTTTTTGTCCCCTCAAAGATATTCTGGGTTTAATTGATTTCTGGAATGGGCTACAGTGCTTCAGAGGAACTATGTGCAAATAGGCAATATGGGGACAGAAAGCAGACTTGTTTAAGGCTCATTTGGTTCTAGATATCTCTATCTCCTTGTCTTTTGCTTATCCTCAAAGGTTATATAAGGAAGACTACTCCCCAAATATCACATGGAGATATCATTGTATAGTTCGAGGGGAGACAGAATAGGCATCTCTAACCTCTTCTTCCTCTACTCTTCTCCCAGGAAGACTTTAATTCCTGCCAGGAGGATGTGGTATAAATTATTATGTATGCTAGGCAGCTTTTAAAGGACCTCCCCTTTTGGGGAAGGAAAGATTGAACGCTCCCTGAAGGGAGATGAAGGGTGCTTCCAGAATGCTAGGTGTCTTCCAGAACGCTAGGCATCCTCCGGAACACTAGGCGTCTTCTGGAACTCGGCTTTTTCATGCTTGTCCCTTGTGGTGGTGCGTGTTAGCTGTCTCTGGTGGCGCAAGCAACTGTAAACTTTCAGGTTCCGTGAGTTAATTATGGAAAACCCTAAATTCCTTTGAACTTGCTTAATTGGAAACGGTCTGAGGATTAAATAGGTTAAGCTTAGAGTTAAGAATATTTAATCTGTATTTCTATTTTCCTATTTGCTTATCTTTGATTTTTATTAGTTTCACCTTTGTTGTTTAATTAATCCCCAAGTAATAAAATCTGATCCTTTTGTGAACTAAAGCTTAAAGGCTCCCTTCTTATTGGCCTGGGAGAAATATCTAAAAAAGGGCAGTTCAGAGGGGAAGGTGAACCTAAAAGGTCCCTCATATTTCCACAACCCCAATATTAAGGTGAGTCACCCAAATAACACTCCGTATATCAAATTTTGGCCCTCACAAGGGCAAGCAGGAGGTTGAGGACAAGAGCTTGGCTATTCTGCTTTCCTCAGAGAAAGGGATACTGGGCTACAATCACATCTATCTGCTCCCTTAAATATTGTTATTCTAGGGGCTGTAGTTTTCAAGCTAAACATCAGTTAGCCATCAGACTGTTTCTTTTTTTTTTTTTTTCAGGGCAACGAGGGTTAAGTGACTTGCCCAGGGTCACACAGCTAGTAAGTATCAAGTATCTGAGTCTAGATTTGAACTCAGGTCCTCCTGAATTCAGGGCTGGTGCTTTATCCACTGAGCTACCTAGCTACCCCCCATCAGACAGTTTCTTTCTTTTTTTTCCAGACTGTTTCTTAATGGGGAAAAGGAAGATCCCAAGCTCTATATCTAAGACCTGACAGCTTTCCCACCAAATAACCAGTTCTGCAATGGACACACATATAGCATTTAGCAAAAAAACCCATTTATCCAAGTTGATGGCAAAACAGAAATCAGAGAAAGTATACATATGAGACTATACCATACAATAGGAAATGAAGGAGCTCTTTCATTGGAAGGTAGATAATTCCATTCAACCAAAAGAAAGTGAGTTGCAGATCTCATCAAAAGGAGGAAATTCCCCAAAGTCTTTAGTCTAGTAACCTGGGAATGGGGACATGATGGAGACCACAGGTTACTCCCATGTTAGCTTCTTCCCAGAGTTCTTAGCAGAGGCTCTTCCCAGAGTCATTTAGCAGGGAAGTGATATTGGCCTCACCCATCTTCTCTCTAAAAGTCAGAAGTTAGAAGCTCCTGAAACAACTGCAGGGCCCAGAGAAATTGAATAGACTAAGAGCTTGGTGCTCTCTTCTTTCCTACTCTCATCAATTCTACCCCTCCCCTTATGCACCACTGTGTCATTTATCTCCACCAGTGAAGAAAGAGTCTCATACCAATGGGCTTTAAGATTCTGTTACTGAGACTCCTCAGATTCTACCCCCTACTTCAAGCAAAAATATCCCTGAAATCCTCTTATCATCAGAGAATGAATATTTTCTTGTTTGTAGATGCTACAAGTGCAGAACTTGGAGTCACCAGGCCCGAGTTAAAATCCTAATTCTGTCACTATCAGTGTGACCTTGGATAAGTCACTTCATGTCTCTGGGCTTCAGTTTTCTCATCATTAAAATGAGGGGGTTGGACTAGATCACCTCTAGTGTCTCTTCTAATTCTATCTAGATCTGGGATCCTGTTCTCAGTTTAGGTTGAGTAGCAGCCCCTACCCCAGAAGTCATGACTCTCTGGAATATTGCTTCTCCACCCTCTCCCCTTTTTCCCTCTCTCCCTTTATCCATCCATCTATCTATCTATCTATCTATCTATCTATCTATCTATCTATCTATCTATCTATCTATCCATCCATCCATCCATCCATCCATCCATCCATCCATCCATCCATCCATCCATCCATCCATCCATCCATCCATCTATCTATCTATCTATCTATCTATCTATCTATCTATCTATCTATCTATCTATCTATCTATCATCTATCATCTCTAAATATCTCTATCTAGATATCTCTCTAGATATAGATATGTAGATGTAGCTATCTATGTTCTTCTCTCTTTGAACCAATTCCAATGAGACTGAGGTTCAAGCATTGCCTGCCCCCTCCCCATTTACCCTAACCACTGTAAAAGCTCTTCCTTGTGTGACTCCTTTTTTGTGAGATAATTTTCCCTATTTTGCCTCTCTTCTCTCCCTTCTCCCAGTGCATCCCTTTCTCACCCCTCATTTTTTTTATATTATCCCAATATAATTGACCCACATATGTGTCCTCTGTCTATGTTGACTGCTTCTAACTGCCCTAATAATGATAAAATTCTTAGGAATTACATATATTATCTTCCCATGGAAGAATGTAAACAATTTAATTTTATTGAATTTCTTGTGATTTGTCTTTCATGTTTCCTTTTTTATATTTCTTTCAAATCTTGTGTTTGAATGTCACATTTTTTTATTCAAATCTGGTCTTTTTATCAGGAATGCTTGAAAGTCCTCTATTTCATTAAATATCCATTTTCCCCCGAGGGATTATACTCAGTTTTGTAGATGGGTTATTCATGGTTGTAACTCTAGCTCCTTTGCCTTCCAGAATATCATATTCTAAGTCCTCTATTCATTTCATATGGAAGCTGCTAAATCTGATTGTGGCTCCACCATATTTCAATTCTTTCTTTCTTACTGCTTGCAATATTTTCTCCTTGACTTGAAAGCTCTAAAATTTGAACTGTAGTATTCTTGGGCATTGTTATTTTGGGATATCTTTCAGGAGGTGATTAGTAGATTCTTTCAATTTCTATTATACCCTCTGGATTTAAAATATCAGGACATATTTCCTTGATAATTTCTTAAAGATGATATATAGGCTCACAAAAAAACAAAAAACAAACAAACAAAAAAAAGGGGCAGCTAGATGGCGAGGTGGCTAAAACACCGGCCCTGGATTCAGGAGTACCTGAGTTCAAATCCGGCCTCAGACGCTTGACACTTACTAGCTGTGTGACCCTGGGCAAGTCACTTAACCCCAATTGCCTCACAAAAAAACAAAAAACAAGATGATGTATAGGCTCTTTTTTGGGGGTCATGGCTTTCAGATAGTCCATTAATTATTTTTTTAACATTATTTTTAAAAAATTTTATTTATTTTAGTTTTCAATATTTGTTTAGATAAGATTTCAAATTTCAAATTTTTCTCCCTCCCTCCCCCCTCCCCTAGACAGCAGGTAATCTGATAATCTGATATAGGTTATATATATATATGTATGTATATATAACATTAAACATATTTCTGCATTGGTCATGTTATAAGAGAAGAATCAGAGTAAAAAGGAAAAACCTCAGAAAAGAAAAACAACAGCACCAAAAACAAAAGAAATAGTATGGTCCACTCAGCATCCATATTCCACAGTTCCTTTTTTTTTTTTTCCTGGATTTGGAGAGACTTTTCCATCATGAGTCCTTTGGAACTTTCTTGTACCGTTGGATTGGTGAAAAGAATCTAGTCTATCACAGTTGACCAACACATAATGTTGATGATACTGTGTATAATGTTCTTCTGGTTCTGCTCATCTCACTCATCATCAGTTCATGCAAATGCTTCCAGGTTTCTATGAACTCCTCCTGCTCATTGTTTCTTACAGCACAATAGAATTCCATTACATTCATATACCATAACTTGTTCAGCCATTCCCCAATTGATGGGCATCCCCTAGTCCATTAATTCTTAAATTATTTCTTCTCAGGCTATTTTCTAGGTCAGTTGTTTTTCTGATGAGATATTTCACATTTTCTTCTATTTTTTCATTCTTTTGACTGCTATTTGGGGTTTTCTTGGCAAAGTGAAGTGGTTTGCCATTTCCTTCTCCAACTCATTTTACAGATGAGGAAACTGAGGCAAACAGGGTTACGTCACTTATTCAGAATCTGAGCTATTAAGTATCTAAGGTCTTATTTGAACTCAGGTCTTCCTGACCCTAGGCCTGGTACATATCTATCCATTGTGCCACCTAGCTCCTCAAGGTTTAAATACACCTGGTAACTGAAATGTCTTAATCCTCTCAGGGAGAATTGCATTTTTTGCTGATGTTGTTTAGTCATTTTCAGTCATGTCTGACTCTTTGTGATCCCATCTGGGGTTTTCTTGGCAAAGATGCTGGAGTAGTTTTCCTTCTTCAACTCATTCTCCAGATGAGGAAACTGAGTTAAGGTACTTGCCCAGGGTCACACAGCTAGTAGGTATCTGAGACCATATTTGAACTCAGGTCTTCCAAGCCCAGTGCTCTATTTACTGTGGCACCTAGCTGCCCAAATTGCTTATCAGCCAGCGTCAAACTTATTCGTTAATTCACCCCAAAAAAGCATTTATGACTATGGCACTAAGCAAGGCATTGGGATGAAAAGACTAAAAAAGAAATGTAATAATCCCTCCCCTCCAGGAGCTTATCAGGGGAGACAGCACATTCACCATTACAGCATATATAAAAGAAAAGGATATTTTTGTGTGGGGAGGCACTAGCAGCTGGTTTTGAGGAGATCAGAAAAAGTTTCATATAGGAAATGTCATATTAGTTGAGCTTTGAAGGAAATTAGGGAACCTAAGAGGTGGAGGCTGAGGAGGAAGGATATTCTAGGGATGAGGCACAGTAGAGTTTTTTTGTTTTTTGGGGTTTTTTTTGCAGGGCAATGAGGGTTAAGTGACTTGCCCAGGGTC
This sequence comes from Dromiciops gliroides, assembly GCF_019393635.1. Taxonomy (NCBI): domain Eukaryota; kingdom Metazoa; phylum Chordata; class Mammalia; order Microbiotheria; family Microbiotheriidae; genus Dromiciops; species Dromiciops gliroides. The sequence continues at coordinate 587,257,175 of NC_057861.1, forward strand.
ACACAGCTAGTAAGTGTCAAGTGTCTGAGGCCGCATTTGAACTCACATCCTCCTGAATCCAGGGCCAGTGCTTTACCACTGTGCCATCTAGCTGCCCCCCCCCTTTTTTTTAAGCGAGCTATTGGGGTTAAGTGACTTGCCCAGGGTCACACAGCTAGTAAGTATTAAGTGTCTGAGGCCAGATTTGAACTCAGGTCCTCCTGACTCCAGGGCCGGTGTTCTATCCACTGCGCCACCTAGCTGCCCCCACAGTAGAGTTCTAAAGGGAAGTCCGAGAGAAAGCTTTTAGAGAGGTGTTGCCTTCTCCCTAATACCGAAACTGCCCTACCTACGAGAAGCTCAGCCCTGCCTCTATTGGCTTATATAGAATCCAAGATCTGGACTTGGAGTCTGGAGAGGACTGGGTTCATAAATTGCTTCTGATACCATTATCCTCAGTTTCCTCATCTGTAAAATGGAGATAAGAATAACACTTTGCTCCTAGTTCTACTATAAGGATTAAAGGCAAGCATAAACAGTTTCCCTGTCTGCTTTCATCTAACCACCCATGTTGGTTCATTACTTTACGACTCTAAAATTTTGAGGGCAACAAATCATTGGTCCTTCAACCTTGTACTGGTGGCAGGGTAGGGGTTGTATCAGTTTAAAAGGGAGAGATGGCACCTGCCTTGCTCTCTTCTCTCACCTCTCCTATGTGGAAGGAGCTATGCTTGTATTGACGTTCGGGAAGGGTCAGGACTCTTTCCTGAACCCTGAAGGGGCTACTACTCCTCTGTGGCAGCTAAAGCATGAGCTCAACTATATGAACTGATCCTGGTTTGGGAGTTTCTGGCAGACTTTTCTCTGCTTCGTATTTTCTTTCCCGAGCGCAGGCGAATAGAAGGATCAATCACCAAGATAGACACATCCAGCCTCAGAATCAACCTCAGGAGTTAGAAAGGTCCACAAATCCTAGGTGTCCTTGGCCAAAACCAGGGAGAGTAGCTCTACTCCTGCTCCCTGGGGCTGGGTGCAAAAACAGGAGTGTGCTGGAGCCAGCTCTAACCTGGGAAAACACCATGATTAAAATTTCAGCTTGAGCTGAAATCATGAATCATCAATTACTACAAACCACAGTTTGATTTATTGTTTCATTGATTGTCTAGACTTGAGAAAGCATTAATGATGCAGATTAAACTTAAAAGTGTGTGCATACATTTTCCCCTAGCCTTCAGAGCCCCAGTTGTTAAACACCTACCAGCATTCCTCTGTATTGCTATAGGCATAGCTTGAGCTTAGCAGGAAGTGCAGTTGTTTATTCTTCCTTCTGGAAGAAGACCATGACATACCAATGATGTTATGAATTGCACTGAATTGGATTTAAGTGAGGGAGGGCTGTGCAAGGTCACCAGTTTCACTCTCTCCTCTGGAGCCATCTGGGTCTAGTGGCAAGATATAGATCAGGATGATGAGATGGCTCCCAGATGTTTTTTTTTTCCCCCAGATGTTTTAAGGCAATGAGGGTTAAGTGACTTGTCCAGGGTCATTCAGCTATTAAGTGTCTGAAGTGAGATTTGAACTGAGGTCCTCCTGACTCCAGGGCCAGTGCTCTATGATTGTGCCACCTAGCTGCCCCAGGAAGTGCAGTAGAATACTTAGGGAATGACATCATCACCAGATTGGAGGCCTAGGGACTAGAGGCTAATAATAACAATAGGCATTTATATAGCACTTTAAAGTTTGCGAAGTGCTTTTGCATACATTATCTCATTTGAGCCTCTCTTACACTTTTAAAATGACTTGCTAACATTAAAGCTGGACAGGCTGTGGATAGACCACTGGACCTAGAGTCAGGAAGATCTGAGTTCAAATCCAACCTCAGACAATTATTAACTGTGTGACCCTGGACAAGTCACTTATCCCCTATTTGCCTGAGTTTTCTCATCTGTAAAATGAGCTGGAGAAGAAAATGGCAAACCACTCCAGTATCTCTGTTAAGAAAACCCCAAATGGAGTCACAAAGAATCAGAAGTGACTGAACCAATAACCTCAAAGCATGATTTAAATTGCTTCTTTATTAATAGTATGATCAAAGATTCATAGTGTGTTAAGAGTTCCAAGAAAGCTTGGAGATCGGCTAGTTGAGTCCCCTCATTTTGCCCAGGAGGAAATAGCTGGGGAATAGCCTGTTCATAAAAATGAGACTTTTTTTTTTCCTTTTTCCTTTCCCTCCCACTGGTCCCAAGCAGTATTCCTCCTCCCCATCATCATTGCTAGGTCCTGCTTTTCAGTGGAATGTCTTTAAAAGGGCAAAGACATACAAAAGGATTGTGAATCTATTATTTTCTGTGCTCTGGGGCTGGTTAGGAAAAAAAAAAAAGAATGGGAGATCAATGAGTGAATACCTCCCTCTGTCCCAGCAGCCCTGAGCTTTTCATCTGAACCCTCACAATCAGATAGAGCAACCGCTAGAAAGGTCATTTCATCTGGCCGTTCCCCTTGATTGCTCACATTGAGATAAGTGTCCCCGGCTTGAGGGATAGCTTCCCTTTTGATTATTGTGTCAACTTTTTTATGACAGCCAAATGTTCTGAGGAATCATGCGATTATTATCATCACCCTCTCTACCTTTGGATTTGCTCTTGTCATTTATATGACTCCTGGAAACAGTTCTGGCCACTTTTACACCACAGATAATGTGTTGTCGTCATGTGAGCCAAAGAAGGTGATGGTTTATCAGCTGTTCCCTAGTAGCAAAACTGGGAAATAGAAGTTATGCATAGTAGGGGCGGTAGGGCAGTTAGGTGGTACAGTGGATAAAGGGCTAGGCCTGGAGTCAGGAAGACCCATCTTCCTGAGTTCAAATTTGGCCCTAGACATTTGATAGATGTGTGACCCTGGGTAAGTTGCTTAATAATATTTGCCTCAGTTTCCTCATCTGTAAAATGAGCTGGAGAAGGAAGTGGCAAATCACTTCAGTAAAAGAAAACCCCGGTTGGGGTCACAAAGAATTGGACATGACTGAACAACAATAGTAGAGATGGGGTCAAACTCAAATGGAAGCATGGTATAGAGCTGCCTAGCCTATTCATAGTCCAGATTAGCATTGTTTTTTTTTGTTTTGGTTTGGTTTTTTTTGGTTGTTGCTGTTTGGTTGGTTGGTTTTTGTGGGGCGATGAGGGTTAAGTGACTTGCCCAGGGTTACACAGCTAGTAAGTGTCAAGTGTCTGGGGCCGGATTTGAACTCAGGTCCTCCTGAATCTAGGGGCAGGTCTTTATCCACTGTGCCATGTAGCTGCCCCCTTTTTTTGTTTGGTTGGTTTTTTTCCAGATTAACATTGAAAAGCAGCTTTAGGGAAGCTAGGTGGCACAGTGGATAGCATACTAGCCCTGGAATCAGGAGGACCTGAGTTCAAATTTGACCTTATTAGCTATCTGACCCTGGGCAAGTCACTTTTTCTCATCTGAATTGCAAAAGGAAATAGTGTTCTGGTATGTTGGCCAGGAAAACCCCAAATGGATTCATGAAGAGTTGAATATCACTGAAACAACTGAACAGTAACAAAAATGTGTGTATTACATGTAAAAAAATTATGTATATATATAAACACATGCATATACATAAAGATCTCTGTATTTATATAGTGTGTGTATGTCTACATATATATGTAATTTTTCCATCTCCATGTCAAAGGATTATGTAGTTCCCCTATCTAGAATGTTTTCCCCACCCTAACCCTTGCCTTATTCAAATTTAACCCAGTATTCAAGGCCCAGCTGAAGTCTCACCTCCATAAAACCTTCCTCACTACAATTTCTCTTTCATCATGTGCATTTATTATCTCCAGCACACATTTAGCAGGTAAAATTTTTAGCTTTGTATTATTATTATTATGCATAATAAAATGCATTTATTATATAATCTAATGATCCCCAGCCTTCACTAGTAGGTGAGTTATGATCATTGAATTCCAGTCACCTCTTCCTCAAGTGAGGACATGTGCAGTATGTCTCTCACATGTCCATACCTTCTGTCTAGTTTTTCTAAGACAGGAGAGGAAACACTCATACCCCTTTCCATTCACCTTCCAAACTATCAACCCCCAAGAAAGCATTATAGATTCCAGAGGGAGAGGGTCAAGGTTGGCAGCCACTGCCTTCAATACTGCCAAAACAGCAAAATACTCTATGTCCTAGTTAGAATACAAATGTGGAAAGTGCACTTAATTTGGAGCCAGAGCACCTTGTTTTAAATAATTTACTAAACTATGTGCCTTGGGAAAGGCATTTTAACTCTCTGTGCCTCAGTTTCCTCCATGGAAATCATGATACTTGTATTACCTACTTCAGAGAATTATTATCAGGATTTGTCATTCAGTTGTTTTTTCAGTCACTGTGACCCTGTTTGGGCTTTTCTTGGCAAAGATACCAGACTAGTTTGCCATTTCCTTTTCTAGCTTATTTTATGGATGAGGAAACTGAGGCAAACAGGGTTAAGTGACTTGCCCAGGGTCATGCAGCTGATAAGTGTCTGAAGCTAGATTTTAACTCAGATCTTCCTGACTTCAAGCCTGGAAATCTATCCATTGTCTCAACCCAGCTGCCCCATTATCAGAATAGGGCTTTATAAATTGTAAAGTATGATTAATGTATGTGGTATATACTATTACTGTTTTGCAATGCATTCTGAATTAAGTCTAAAAGCCCTAGCCCTCCATAATCTTCATCTCTCTACTTTCTACTCATCATCTCATATATGCATATGTGTGTATATACTTTATACAACATACATATGTAATAGATATGTTGCTTTCTTTTCATCTACATGTCAAGGGATTATGCAGTTCCAGCTGCCTAGAATGTTTTCTCCATCTCAAACCCCTCTTCTATCCAAATTGAGTCCATCATTCAAGGCCCAGCTCAAGTCTCCCCTCCTCACTGTGTAAGCAACAGCAGTCTCACCCTGTGGCAGTTACTGTTTGTACCACTCGTTCAGGATTTGGAGTTTATAGCTTCACATTATTTGTATAATCCAAGCATCCTGTATTCTCATCTAAGCTCTTCTGTCTCCCTTGGAAGCTACACTGCATCCTGTTCAATAATCAAGTGTAGCTCTCACTAAAAACTTCTCTCACTCATTAGCTAAGACTGAAATTCTACTTTTAGAGAAGGCAATGTGGTATGATGGATCCTGGGCTCCTAGAGGGACCTCAGAGGCCATCTAACCCAACCAACCCTTATTTTTCCAAGTGATAAAATTGGGGTCCAAGGAGGCTCAGGCGATATGTCTGAAGTCAAATGGATAGTAGACGTCAGAGGTAGGAGTCAAACCAAAGCTAGTGTTCTTTTCACACTAATATACCTCCTCCTTTTGAGAAAGAGTTCTAGCCTAAATCATCTGAACTGGGTTTGATTCCTGGCTTTGACATTTAGTACTTGAGTGACCTTGGTCAAGTCCTTTGACTTACTTATCTGGGTCTTAGTTTCCTCATCTGTATTGTGATGAAATGATGGGATTTAGCAGATACTCAGGGACCCACCTGGAGATTGATCCGGACTGATTGGGTGTTAAGGGCTAAAATTCTAGTTAGTCTGTCTAAAATATCTGATGAGTGGTCACCAATAAATTATAAGCTTTAGCAAGAGTTAGGCTTTTAAGCATTTATTAAGGAGAATAAGAATTTGGTAAAGAGAGAGAAAGGCCTACATTCATCTATCTATTAAAGGGAGAGCATGTTTCTAGCTCCCTTCTCCACCAGAGTCCCCAGGAAAGAGTGCGAGACCAAGCACCAATCTCTTCCTTCTTCCTCCCACTAGCCCGCGTCACTTCCTGACGCCAAAGAAAAGACTCCTGGTCTTGCCCACAAAGACTTTCGCTTCATGGGTGGAGCTCTTCTACAGTAAATCTCCAGCAGGTGGCGTCATTCCAATTGTTACATGGGTCAAGTGAGAGTGATTGACTACTGATTAGGAAGGTATTGTTCTCAGAGGCTGGACTGTGAACTCAACTTGAGAACACCTTCAGGACCAATGGATTTGGATGACGCCAACTGGTCGGCTTGGGGCAGTGTATGGGGTGTTAAGGGTTAAAATTCTAGCTAGTCTGTCTAAAATATCTAATGAGTGGTCGCCAATAAATTATAAGCTTTAGCAAGAGTTAGACTTTTAAGCATTTATTAAGGAGAATAAGAATTTTGTAAAGAGAGAGAGAAAGGCCTAGATTCCTATCTATTAAAGAGAGAGCACATTTCTAGCTCCGCTCTCCACCAGAGTCCAAAGGAAAGAGCCCGAGACTGAGCGCCAGTCTCTTCCTTCCTCCTCCCACTAGTCCGCGTCACTTCCTGACTCCTGAAGAAAAGACTCCTGGTCTTGCCCTCAAAGACCTTCCCTTCATGGGCAGAACTCTTCTACAGTAAGTATCCAGCAGGTGGCGTTATTCCAATCGTTACAGTCCCCCCTGTTGTTCCTCAAGAAACAAAATGTTTCCTTGACGGAACAGTAAAAACAATATGATAACTATTGCTAACTAATAATATGTGAACAACAATATAGAAAAGGAAGAGAGGAAAGTTTTGTCCAGAGGGGCAATTTTTTTTTTTGTCCTCATGAACCGACGCTTTGACATTAGTCTTGCAAAGGGAGGGCCTCTGCAGAGAATACATGTTACAGATGGTGTATATTATAACAGAAAGAGAAAAAAACCAACAAAAAGAACAAATCAAAACTGTTCATTTAAAGTCTCTGAAAGTCTTTTCTCAGATGTCCTCTAGGTGTAGTCGTGGAATGGAAGTCTTTTCAGGGGTTGATGTGTGGATGCTGGTAATCAGCCAGGAAAATTTCCTACAAAATTGAGCTTAACACAACTTTAAAATAGCTTTGTCAATAATCAAATCAAACAATGAAAGTTCTCAAAAACATGTCTAAGGGAATTCAGAATCTTAGTTGTTACACATGAAACATATAATAAAACAAAAATTGAACCATTCTTTAAAATTATAATATTACTATAGTCCCCCCTTATGGAGGGTATTTGAGAAGACAATTGCTGCGATATTAATTTTTAAAAATAATTTTTATCTTTGTTTCATCACTTTTTGCATCATCTGCCTAATTATCCTCATGCCATTATGAGAAATTAAAAAATCTAATATAATTGGTAACAGGTATCAAGGCCAAATTCAACACTGTATTTATCATGACACCTGAGATAATTATGGGGGTTACCATAAAAGAACAGAGAAATGATGGGATATGAGCATTCCCACACTTGAGCGATATGTACTGCCCATACAGTATGCCAGGCTTAAAATAGGTGGATGGAATATATGTCCATGCCACCAAACATATTGGAAGAAACTGAGTCAGACTTAATCAGATGCATGGGATTGAGATGTCCATGGCATCAGGCATATAGGAGGGAGCATAGAAGCCAGGTGTAGAAGTGAGATGGGTGGGATGAATACTTCCAGCCATCTGTACAATATTGTGGGGAAAAAGAGAATAAAATATTAAACCAAGAGAATCCAACCTCAACATTTGTCAAAAGCCGTTCCCTCGGCCATACCTTGACTTCATGCATGTCTCCCCTCATGTGACAGTTCAGTGTCTGCTCTTGCATGTATTCCTCTTGTGATTGGATGGCATCTTGGCCAACTGGCATCTGATAACTCAGAATAAAGGCAATTAATGTCTTAAATGATAAGTTCCCATAATCCAAGTCTCATATGGATTTAAAATTGAGGATAATAAATGATTGCAAAAAATGTGAATACATCTTGACTCAAAATATAATATATAATTATGCAACAATTTCAAATAATACCCTTTTTTTTTACTTAGTATACAATTACTTTTGTGAAAAATCAGAACATACTTAAATACAAGTTAAAGCACAACAGAATCTCAAAGAACTTTTTTTTTTTTGAAAAAAGAAAACTTTTACAAATGTTCCCCTCTTTTTTTTTTTTTTTTTGGAATATGCTTATCAAAAATAATACTTCTAGAATCAATTTACACTTGCCATGGCAACCAATTTGCCAGGGAAATGCTTTAAAGAGTTTGATCAAATAATCAGTTGAGAAAAAATAACAAAAACAAACAACTCAGAATATGGGAGCACAATACTCCTAGAATTAACATTGTATTATGAAATCAAAACCATCTTGCCATGTTTCAAAATTAGATAGACAAATGAATAGAAGAAAATACAAATGGAACAATAAAAGACAGTGAAATTCAAACTAAGGAAATCTAAATGAATATGAACTTAATATCAATAAGAGTATTATAAAATATAAACTTGATCACATGACTATAAAAAGCTTTTACAAATATTCTCCTTGTTTTAAAAACTAAGTATAAGACACAATCTCAAAAGCATGAAAATCTCTATGAAAATAAACCCATACCATTAATTTCAAAATGTATATATAATAGCATAGAAATCCTATGTAACCTCTGAACTGACATTAATACTCTGAGTGAATTCAGAACACTTTTGATTCCGATATCTAAAATCCCCAACACTCGCATCAATACCTTGCTGCTTACTTCTACATTTCTCTAAAATATATACCCTTCCATGGCAAAAGAAGCAGAGTCTTGAACTATGTTGATGGTTGTCATTCTTATTCAGTTTAAGTTTTTCTTCTTTAACCCCTTTATATTGTCTGTCAGTCTTTTCACCATACAAATGCTTTATAAGATTACTAATTAAAGACAAAAGCAGGTTAGCAAAATTATGAACAAAACAAGCATATCTGGAATTTAAAGAGTTTTCTAAGATTGTCTCAAAAGCACAGCCAGGCCGGGGAAGGGCTGAGCCTGAAGCTGCAAATGCAGGTAGAAAAAGTTGAGCATGCGCATCAGATCTCTGGACTTCCCAGGCAGGGGAAGCAATGGGCTTGGCCATAGGAGGAGTAGAGGGTGGGGTCTGGAGAGGAGGGGAGGGACCAGAGCAATTTGAATCAGACTTGATTTTGAACTCAGGCCTGGATTCCTCTTCCCCCACTTTGCCTCCAGGTGCTAGGGGATTAAAAGCTTCTAGAGGGTGGGTCATTGCCTCCAGGCATGCAAAATTAGAGCAACAATTAGTGTTAGAACTGGGAAAAGCTGCGGGAATCTCTTCAGGTTTCTCTGAAAAAGCATGGTTGGGAGAGGGAGAGATATTTCCTTGTGTGAGTAAGTTGCTGGCTCTTTTAACAAAAAGAAAAAGAAAAATAGAAAATCCACAAAAACAAAGCATTAACATGATCTTATCTCCCATTTGTCTGGTTAAACAGACCAAAATCAAAAATAGGATAATTAGGGAGTTTAAAAGGTCCATTCGAAAAAATTCAAAGGAAAAACACAGCCAGTACACCAGTACTTAGCAGTTAAAGGGAGAGGGAGGGGAAATTTCTTACCCAACCAGCAGATCAGAAGAAGACTGAGGGTTAGCTTTCCTCTTCGTGGTCAGCCATCTGTTAAGGGTTAAAATTCTAGCTAGTCTGTCTAAAATATCTAATGAGTGGTCGCCAATAAATTATAAGCTTTAGCAAGAGTTAGACTTTTAAGCATTTATTAAGGAGAATAAGAATTTTGTAAAGAGAGAGAGAAAGGCCTAGATTCCTATCTATTAAAGAGAGAGCACATTTCTAGCTCCGCTCTCCACCAGAGTCCAAAGGAAAGAGCCCGAGACTGAGCGCCAGTCTCTTCCTTCCTCCTCCCACTAGTCCGCGTCACTTCCTGACTCCTGAAGAAAAGACTCCTGGTCTTGCCCTCAAAGACCTTCCCTTCATGGGCAGAACTCTTCTACAGTAAGTATCCAGCAGGTGGCGTTATTCCAATCGTTACAGGGGGCAGTGTGTGGGAACCAATCTGTTCCAGACCTATAGGGGGCTTCCACAATCGTCTGGCTGAATCAGGCGGGCTCATGGAGGAGGACTTGAGGAGGAACCCGGCCAGGCTGGAACTCTAGGCAAGATAGGCTTTTTCTAAACTTTCTGAACTCCTTGTGAATACCTGTATACTTTAGTGGATGTTTAGTGCCCAAAGACTGGCGCTGAAGCTTCTAATTTAAGGCGACCACAATTTAGATTTTAAACATCACAGTAAAATGAGGGAATTTGAGTTAAATTTCTCCAAGGTCTCTTGTAGTTCTAGATTTAGATCCAACCAGCTTTTCTGGGCTTTAGTTTACTTTAGATGCTCTTAAAGGTCTGTTATAGGCCTAGGACCAGTCATCTAAATTTCCTGGGGCTCAGTTTCCCCATCTGTAAAATGAAGGGATTTGGGTTATATTTCTCCTAGGTCTGTTCCAGCTCTAGGTCTACTTTTCTTGGCCTTACTTTACTCATCTGTGAATCAAGGGGGAGGGAAGGGGAAAAGCATAGGTATAGCTCCTTCTTTGTGTCAGGCATTGTGCTAATATATATAATCAAATATGATCTCATTTGATAAATTACCTCTAAAGTCCACTCAAGAGCTATGATCCTAAAAGGTTTATTCCTTTGGCTTAAGGTTTGACCCACATTTAAAGGTACAAACCTGAGGGAACAGGGAGGTTGCTACTGTGTGTGACTAAACTTCATTAGTCATTGACACTTCAGTGTGAATAAATTGCAAGTTAGATTCTACCTGGAACAACTGGGTTTGTTGTTGGTTTTTTGGGGGGTGTTGCTTGGTTTCCCGCCCCCTTCCCCCCCCAGGGCAATGAGGGTTAAGTGACTTGCCCAGGATCACACAGCTAGTAAATGTCAAGTGTCTGAGGCTGGATTTGAACTCAGGTCCTCCTGAATCCAGGGCCGCTGCTTTATCCACTGCACCACCTAACTGTCCTGCTTGTTTGTTTTTGATAAGGAAGGAAAGACACTGAAGATGGGAAAATGGGTGAAATTGTCTTCCTCAACTTTCCATTTGGAATAGTGCCAATTCTCTGTAGAAGATTCCTCTGAGGATGATGATTCATTCATTAACTTTGATCAAAGGCCTCTGCCCTGGGCGGGGTCTTCAGAAAAGCCTGCCCTCCCCACCCCTTTCCAGGGAGGGTTAGATGAGTCAGAAATCAACCTTGCAGAAATATAGAGATTATCTGACAGCCTAGAGACCTTCCAGCATCTTTTCTTCCCACACTTGCCACACTAATCAATGCCCCACTTGACATCTGATGGTATCAGAGTGGCTAACTCTGTTGTGTCTGGAGTTGGAAGGACAATCAGATCTTGGTTGTTAACTTTCATTTCTATGAACACTTTTCCTTTCTTGGTACCTAATTTCCTTTGGACTGTGCCAGTTTTTTGTTTTTTAGGATGGTTTAGCCTGGGCTAATTTGCATTGGCTACTGCAAGGACCGAGAAAATTCCACATGTAGGCAGAGCCTAAATGGAGTCATGGGAGATGATAAGGGAGAGTTATTTTTCATATCTGAGTTTCTTTATGTGCAATACTCAGAAAAATTGAGACAGAGGCTAAGTGATTTGCTCAGTATCACATAACTTTTTTTTTGGCTGGACAATGAGGGTTAAGTGACTTGCCCAGGGTCATACAGCTAGTAAGTGTCAAGTGCCTGAGGCTGGATTTGAACTCAGGTCCCCCTGAATCCAGGGCTTGTGCTTTATCCACCATGCCACCTACCTGCCCCCTACATAACTTTTTAAGGGCAGAACTGGGTCCTAACCCTAATCTTTTGACTTCTCTAGTTAATTTTCCACCTCCTCTTCCCCCCATCCCATTTACTATATGGCACTTACACAAACATAGTTCACATTTACCTACCCATTGTGTAGGCTGCTTTCCCTAAAGGCCTTTTACAATCTCACTCCAACCTACTTATCCAACTCATCTTGGAGTTCTGCCTGTATTCTACCTTTTAGTCAAACTAGACTCTGTTTGGCCAATCCTCCAGTCTCCATGCCTTTGCTTAAACTTGCTCCCCTTGCCTGGAATGTATAATAACCTTTTCGTATCTCCATCTGTGAAAATCACTCCATTCCTTTAAAACCCAACTAGTGGGGCAGCTAGGTGGTGCAGTGGATAGAGCACCTGCCCTGGATTCAGGAGGATTTGAGTTCAAATCCAGCTTAGCCACTTAACACTTATTAGCTGTGTGACCCTGGGCAAGTCACTTAACCCCAATAGCCTTACCAGAAAGAAAGAAAGAAAGAAAGAAAGAAAGAAAGAAAGAAAGAAAGAAAGAAAGAAAGAAAGAAAGAAAGAAAGAAAGAAAGAAAGAAAGAAAGAAAACCCAACTAGCTACTTCCCTCTCCTTAAAAGCCTTCCCTGATTGCACAGGTAAAAATGATTGCTCCCTTCTGAAATTCCTCATGTTTATTCTAGGTGCATCCATTTCACTTATCTCACTGTCCCTTGTATCATGATTATTTGTTTAATTGTCTCTATGTTCCCACTCCCACCTTCAAGCCCCACGGAATTTTAGAACTGGAAAGGGCATTAATTTAATCTAGCTTTTTTCATTTCCAAATGGGGAAACAGAAACTCACAGAGGATAAAGATTTATCCATAGTTATAGAAGTAGGAAGTAGAGGAACCAGAATTTGAAGCTTACTCTTACTCCCTTTCTTATTCTTCTTCTTACTCCCATTCTAGGTATTACATTTTACACTCCCCTCTACAGATATATATACATAGAGAATGGGCTTGGATCATGCTTCAGGGGATGAACCAGTGGTAATACCCACCTCACGGTGCGTTGGCATGTTCACCCATGCTCTGTGTACACCATTGTGCATTACTAAGTGTGTTGCTAATCAGTTACTAAGCCTTGTTGATTCTATCCTTGTAATATTTCTCATACATATCATTTGCCACTGCTGTCATCCCAGCTAGGTGGTACAGTGGATAAAGCACTGGGCTTGAAATTAGGAAGACCAGAGTTCACATATGACCTCAAATACTTACTAGCTGTATGACCTATGGCAAGTCACCTAACTCCTATATGCCTCAGTTTTTCAACTGTGAAATAAGTATACACTGGAGAAGGAAATGGAAAACCATTCTAGTATCATTGCCAAGAAAACCCCATGAACTCCTCCATGGAGTCACGAAGAGTTAGACATAACTGAATCACTGAACAATAACAACAACAATAACAATAACAAATAACCCAGTACAAGCTTCCATTGCTTCCTACCTGAACTATCAAAATTGATTTCTAATAGGTCTTCCTGTCTCTCTTCACTCTCTCCCCTGTCCAACATATGTATAGAGCTGGTCACCTTATTATATGGCTCTAGCTATTTCTTACCCCTTGCTCAGGAATCTTCAATAGCTCCCTATTCCTTAACAAGTAAAGTTCAGCATTCTTTGCCTGGCAATAAAGGTCATGAACAATCATACTTAACATGCATTTGGTACTTCAAGGTTTTCAAAGTCCTTCATATATATTTTCTTATTTGATGACCTTATGACCACCATAATCTGGTGTCCCCCCAGTTTTCTAGCCTTAGCTTGAACTATTCCCCCCTCAATAGCCCAGCAAAACTGGACCACTTGCAGTCTTCTATACTTCCATGTCTTTGTTTACACTGTGTCCAAGTATTAGACACCTAAGCTCCTCGGGAACAAGGAATGTATTTTTGTGTACTCAGAGCCTGGCATGACATCTGGAAGTTTGTTGGATTGTGAATATTTGTTAAATCCTCTGAAACTGTACGGTATTTGCATAGCCATTTGGATTCCCTTTAAAAATACTGTCCTGGGTGGTTTACAAAGTACTCCATTCACATTATTTCTTAGATTGATTATATGTGGAAAAGAATCCTCAACTTTGTTGTAAAGTCTGAAATGCCAACAAAGTCCCCTTCTGGTTCCCTCTGGGGGTTTATTACTTCCCATGATTTGCATATCAGTGTTGGCGGGATGATGGGAATTGAGAGGGCACAAATTAAAAGGCTATGAGATACAGTGTGTCATCCTGGCCACAGAGCCAGAAAAATCTGGGTTCAAGACACAGGTTCAAGACCTATGTTTACCACATATTGGACAAGTACTCATCCTCTTGGTACTCTAGATCAGGGCTTCTTAAACTTTTTCCACTCACAACCCCTTTTCTTTTCTTTTTTTTTTTTTTGCAGGGCAATGGGGGTTAAGTGACTTGCCCAGGGCCACACAGCTAGTAAGTGTCAAGTGTCTGAGGTCGGATTTGAACTCAGGTACTCCTGAATCCAGGGCCAGTTCTCTATCCATTGCGCCACCTAGCTGCCCCCTCACAACGCCTTTTCACAAGAGAAATTTTCACAGTACCCCAGCTATATAGGTATATAAAATAGGTAGAGATAACTTTTTACTGTTGCCAGATTTTTCTCAATACTCACATTCAGTTACATGCCCCCATGTGGGGTTGCACACCACAGTTTAAGAAGCTAGGTTCTAGGCACCTCTGTAAGACCACAAATTACATGCAAGTAATTTCCTTATCTGGGAGTTCGCTATATCAATTAAATCACAGGTTCAGTCCTTATCCCTAAAGAAAGGGTATTAAGGTGTGAGTTACACAATTTCAGAGTCAGAAGGATCCTCAGTGGCCACCTAGTTTAACTCATACCTGAAGAAGAATGCCTTCTATACCAGTAGTATCAAATTCAAATAGAGACTGGCTATTATAACATAGGTAAGGGTCCCTGTGGGCCCCATATTCACTTAAAAAGCCACATATTAACATTACTCAGGTGTTCTATTTTTATTTATTTATATGTTTATTCATTCATTCGTTTATCTATTTATGTTTGAAATTTTCCATTTACATTTTAATCTGGTACAGACCACAGATATGTGGATCTAGTGTTTGACACCTTTGCTCTACAACATGCAACAAGCCATCATCTGACTCTGGTTTAAGACTTCCAATGAGAAAGAAGCTATTGATTTCTTTTTTTTTTTTTACATATAAGGTATTTTATTTTTTCCGTTACATGTAAAGATAGTTCTCAACTTTTGTTTATACAAGCTTTACAATTTCAGATTTTTCTCCCTCCCTCCCCTCCCTCCCCCCTCCCCTAGACAGCAGGTAATCTGATATAGGTTATATCTATATATCTATATACATATACATATAGATAAATATACACACACACATATATATATACACATAATAACATTAATCCTATTTCTGCATTAATCCTGTTATAAGAGAAAAAATCAGAGCAATGATGAAAAACCTCAAAATAGAAAAAAAAAAAAACCAACAGCACCCAAAACAAAAGAAATAGTATGGTTCAATCAGCATCTCTACTCTACAGTTCTTTTTTTTTTTTTCTTGGATTTGGAGATCCTCTTCTATCATGAGTTCCCTGGAACTCTTCTGTACCATTGCATTGGTGAGAAGAATATAGTCCATCACAGTAGGTCAACACTCAATGTTGATGATACTGTGTACAATGTTCTTCTGGTTCTGCTCATCTCACTCATCATCAGCTCACGTAAGACCCTCCAGGTTTCTCTGAACTCCTCCTGCTCATCATTTCTTACAGCACAGTAGTATTCCATTGTATTCATATACCACAACTTGTCCAGCCATTCCCCAATTGATGGGCACCCCCTCAACTTCCAATTCCTTGCTACCATGTAAAGAGCAGCTATAAATATTTTTGTACATGTGGGTCCCTTTCCCCCTTCCATGATTTCTTTGGGAAAAGACCTAAAAGTGGAATTGCTGGGTCAAAGGGTATGCACAGCTTTATCGCCCTTTGGGCATAATTCCAAATTGCTCTCCAGAATGGTTGGATCAGTTCACAGCTCCACCAACAATGCATTAGTGTTCCAATTTCCCCACGAAGCTATTGATTTCTGATGGAGCAAATATCACTTTTTGGGATGTGTTTTATCCACAGTCTTAATACTAGAAGAACTAGAATTTAACAATATCTCAAAGGACTAAGGTACAATGTAGTACTTTTTAAAAATCACAAGTGAAAAAAAATCAAGTAGGATGAAAATTGTTTCAAAGTAAAAGGATAATATTTTTGTGTCAACTGATGTACCTGGTCCTTCTAGTGTTAAAAAACGATTCATGGGGGTAGCTAGGTGGTGCAGTGGATAGAGCACCGGCCCTGGATTCAGGAGGACCTGAGTTCAAATCTGGCCTCAGACACTTAACAATTACTAGCTGTGTGACCCTGGGCAATTCACTTAACTGCAATTGCCTCACAAAAAAACCCCAAAAAACCAAAAAACCCCAATTCAGTAATACTGTTTGTTACATTAGAAATCAGCATCAGTGGGACAGCTAGGTGGCGCAGTGGATAGAGCACCAGCCCTGGAGTCAGGAGTACCTGAGTTCAAATCCGGCCTCAGACACTTAACACTTAGTAGCTGTGTGACCCTGAGTAAGTCACTTAACCCCAATTGCCTCACTAAAAAAAAAAAAAAAAAGAAATCAGCATCAGTGACTCCATTTTGCCTTTTTTCCACCATTTTGTGAAGCTAAGTAAATTACCTGATTTTCAGTCACAAGACTACTCCCCCCTTTCAAAAGTTACCTGATTTAAGTAATGTCACAAAACTAACCCCTCTTTTTCTTACCTCAGTTATTCCTGACCCCTCTCCTCTAATGAGAAACCAAATGTCTCAATTTCTACAATTCTGTTTGTCCTATTTTTTGTTCCCTCTAAATTGTATATTAACTGTAGGAAACCAAGCTTTGAGATCCTTGGCTACTGAGAGCTACTGAGAGCCTTGATCCTGGTTTGTTTTGTAACCACATGCATTGTGAAATCAACCATTTGTCTGAATGAGACTTGGTTTCTTTTTATTTCACTGTAACAGTTATAGCAACCAACAAAGTTATTGAGACTTTGAGCCTCCGTGTCACTGCTGGACCTTTCCTGAAGGAACACCATATGGCACTCTGGCAAGATTCCTCTGGATGGACTTCATCATCTACCTATCCCTGGTCCTCCTGAACTGTGTACCCAGATGGCTACCACCTTAGAGGCAAGTGGCTCTTGATGACGGTGCCATGAGGGTTGGCTCTAGTAAGTTGATGGACTCTCCCTTAGGGTAGTTCTTATTGGCCTGGGAACATGGGGAAATTTCTCATTCAGAAGATAATGACTAAGAATAGAGCCCTGTAAATTAATCTCAATGGTCCCCAAATTTGGCCTCTGTGTCTGTCTTGTCATATTATCTATGTTTTATGTTTTGGTAAATCAAACCAACTTTCCAAGTCCTGATCAGCCAAAAGGAAAAAGAATAAGCTTTCTGAGGAACTTTTCTGAGTCTTCAGAAAGAAATTCTCTTCTGTACCTTCCTAACTCTGACCAAGTTAAGTAGGCAGACAAGAGACACAAAAACAAAGGGAAACTGGGGCAGTTAGGTGGCTCATTGAATAGAGCACTGGCCCTGGATTCTGGAGGTCCTGAGTTCAAATCCGGCCTCAGACACTTGACACTTACTAGCTGTGTGACCCTGGGCAAGTCACTTAACCCCAATTGCCCCACCCCACCCCCAAAAACAAAACCAGAAGGAAACCTTTGTACCCTGTCTGCAGGAATTTATGGCATTGTAAAACTAATTAGAAACTAATTTTTTCCCCTCTAATGTAAATTTTCAAAATGAATGTTTCTATAAATACTGAAATATTTTAGTGAGTTTTGGGGTACCACCCTATAGAAATTGTTTTAAGGAAAAATAAGTGCTTAGACATCTTATTGCTCTTTTCTTGGAGAATGACTGATTTATTGTTTTAGTACAAGGAGGAAAGGTGATTTCACTGATTAGAGAAAGAAACATGAAGTTAGTTTGAAAGCAGTATTAGTGAAATTTCAAAGTGAAAAAAAAAAGGGTTTGCAGTTTGCAGTTTAAATTTATCTGGTCCTTAAGAACTGCCTATTATTAAATATTTTCTGGAAGCTTGTTTAAATCAGGGGCAACTTAAAGGTAAGTAAAATTTAATTTGGAAAAATGTTTTGTGTTACCACTGTATTTTTGTGTGTGAATGGTATAACAGAACTTAATTGTTTATGTAACCTAATAGGAAAATCACCAAAAGGTATTGGAATAGACCATGTGTTTGTAAGCTTTTAAGAACCCTAAAAGCAATGGTATTTCAATTAATTGGTTTTGGGTAATAAAAACTCATGCTAAATTGCAATGGAAAAATTCAGTGTAGTGAAAATAAATTCTATAGAAAGTCAGGGATATGACTGGGAAATAAAAATAAGAGGAATTAAATAGAAGAAAGTAAGAGGTGTTTGATGTGAATATGAAAAGGAAAAAAAAGAAAGGTCCAGTTTTGAAGGGCTTTGATCAAAGTACACTGGAGGGATATATAAAAAAAAGGAAAGAAGGAAAGAAGGAAGGAAGAACATTTAAGTAAGCAGGGATGAGAAAAGAATGGGTAGAAAGTTAAAGAAAGTTCAAATATGCATTGACACAGTGTGAATGGTATATTTGAAAGTGAAGAGGTTTTGGAATGTTATAAAGAAGTTTCAGGGAGGTTTTGATCTCATTGAGATAGGAAAGATATGAGAAACTTTAGTAATTCTTTACGATATGGAAAATATAGAAATATGTTTACAACATTGAACTGAGCATTCTCTTTCTTTCTGTCTTTCTTTTTTTGAAGTAGCTTTTCCTACCTGTGTGTCCTGTCCACTTTGACCTTCTCAGAGTTACAACTGAAAAACCTCAGAAAAAGGTAGATCTGGGTTAAGAAGATAAAAGATATGATTTGGCTCTTTGGGTGATTTAATGGGAAATAAAGAAAAAGTTAAAGGGAGCAGGGACTGCCACCATGAATTTATTTTTGTTTGTTTAACATAGGCTAACTGAAAACTGAGCTCTTGGGAATATTGAGATTTAAATGTCATTATATGTGATTATAATTGCAAATTTGATTTGGGAGAATTTTGTTCCAAAACAATATCATTATGTGCCCTCATTTACAATGAGATCAGTTCTCCTTTTAGTATATTTGTGGTAAATCAGAATTTAATACAAATTACACTTTCTATGTAGCATTAAAACAATATGCTGGCAAATGCAAGGATTGGGAAGTCCTGAGTTAAAATCCAGTCTCAGAAATGTATTAGCTGTGTAACCATGAATAGGTTACTTTGTAAAAGGATGATAATAACAGCACCCACCCTCCAGAATTGTTGTGAGGATCACATAATTATGAAATGCTTAACACAGTGCCGGGCATGTGGTAAGCGCAATATAAGTGTCAATTATTGTTATTATTATTATTATCTCTTTAATTGAATATAATTACTCCATACTGTATTACTCTATATTGGGTGTTACATATGATTAATATAGAATGCCTAAAGTGATAAAAATGAGTGATTTTCTATATAAGATAATTTGGAAATCCATTCAACTGAATTGATGTCACCTGCCTGGTAATAAGTTTATTTTATATTTCAAATAAATGATACCATATATGTTATTATTGCGTTTCTAATTTTTTTTCTTCTATTGTGAAATTTGGGAAACCGTTGTATCAGAAATGCCATTAGAAAAGTAACTTCTCGGGGCAGCTAGGTGGCACAATGGATAGAGTACCAGCCCTGGAGTCAGGAGGACCTGAGTTCAAATCCAGCCTCAGACGCTTGACACTTACTAGCTGTGTGACCCTGGGCAAGTCACTTAACCCCAATTGACTCACCAGAAAAAAGAAAAGTAACTTCTCTTTTAATTTGCATGTTGTTAGATTATGATTGAGCTGTTAAAAATCTGTTAAAATGCTTGAAAACTGTTAAATATTTGATGGAGTATATTTGCTTTAAAGTCATAATTTACATTTTTTTTGAGGGGCAATTGGGGTTAAGTGACTTGCCCAGGGTCACACAGCTAGTAAGTGTTAAGTGTCTGAGGCCGGATTTGAACTCAGGTACTCCTGACTCCAGGACCGATGCTCTATCCACTGTGCCATCTAGCTGCACCCATAATTTACTTTTAAGAGAAGAGGCAAAGTCTTCTTTAAGTTGTCCTTATTTCCTTAGGATTTTCTGCTTGGCTGACATCATGAGATCTTCTCATCCCTGCTGACAACTTGTGATAAAATTCTAAAGTACTAGCTCCCAGCCAAAGTGGGGAAGCTTACAAATTTGCATATAGTAAAAAGTGAGTTTCATCTGAGATTATTATGAAATCATTAAAATTATGAAATTGAGTATGTCCTGGAGTTACATCTTTGAACCAACTTGGTAACAATAGATTGAAAGATTTCAATCTTGAAATACAGATTGGAGGCTTACTATAGTTAGCATTTTTCTGGGGGGTTTAAGTCAATTATCATTGATTCATTGTATATGTGAAACTCCGGAATGTAATTATTCTTACATTATAAATGAAGGACAAATAAGATATCCTTATATGTGCTCATTGTTAACTATATATTGCAACATGAGAAGAAAAAGAAAGTAGTCCTAAGCTATAATTTAGTGAAATCTTGCTATTTGAGGTAAAATCTCTTGTGATTATAAATGATATTGTTCTAAGTTTTGACTTTAGGTATGATTCTCCAGATTGTTACTACATTAATAATTATATTATACATCAATAATTTTACTATTAGAGAGAAATGCCATCTGCTGCTCAAAGGGAGTGTAGTCTGAAAACTACTACAGGTGGCTATCTGTCTGGAAAAGTTTAGGGGGTAACTTTGGTGTAGGCTAAGGTAGGATGCTCTTGACTTATTTTCCCATCATACTATTTCCTTTCTGAGTAGGTAAATTTCCCCCTCGGTTAATTCTGAGCCTGGCATAATACCTTGTGAATAATGTAGAACTCTGTTATATAATTGGCTATTAACTATGACTCTTGCCTGAAATCATAGTTAAGGAAGTTTTTCCCTCTATTATGGCTTGTGTCAGATCTACTGTATTCTTGGAAGAACAGTACTGATATTGTCATAATTATGTGCTTCTTTTCCCTTTTGAGCAGATTTCTATAATAAGGGCAGGTGAACAATGGAGGTTTTGGTGTTATAATGCTAAATCTATTAATGAATAGATTAATATTAAAACATCTGATTATAAAAACAGCTGTGACTTCCACAAACTCCTGATAAACCCGTCTACTCACTCCCAAATAATGCCATAAAAAAACAAACTCTGAGCAGCCTAACTCACATAAGAACAGAGTGAGACTATTTTCCAGCCAAAGACGGCAATGCGGATCACCTAATGACTGGGCTGAAGGAGGAGCTTAGTGCATGGCCTGGACCCAGCCATGAACAGACCATGCCTCCAGTGCCTCAGAATCTTCTGTGCCAGTGGCTTCTTCTGAGACTCAGCTCATGGACCAGTGAGGGGATTAGGCAGTTGGCCAGGGTGAAGTGGCTGCAGTCTCTGGTGGAGTTGGCACGAAGTGGACTGGTTCTGAACCAATGAGCTGAATCGAGTGGTGGTGGCCCAGTGGGGGAGGGGCACAGGCATGCCAAGGTTTGTTCATAGAGAATCAGATTTCAATAAGACATCTGCTTCTGGGCTGAGATAAGTAGGCAAAGAAAACAGTGGATAATAGACAGCTTCTTTGGGGGAGGGGTAGACCAGAATACACCCTCAGAAGAAGATAATAACAAAGTCAAAGCTCCAACATTCAAAGCTTCCAAGTAAAATATGAATTGGTCTCAGGATATGGAAGCACTCAAAAGGGACTTTGAAGAGAAAGTAGGAGAGATAGAAGGAAAATTTAGAGAGAAAGAGGAAAGAATGGAAAGAGAAATGAGAGCAATGAAGGAGAGTCATGAGAAAAAAGTCAACAGCTTGAAAAGCCAAATGGGAAAGGAGATACAAAAGTTCTCTGAAGAAAATAATTGCCTAAGAATTAGAATTGAACAAATGAAAGCTAGTGACTTTATGAGAAACCAAGACACAGTAAAGCAAATCCAACAGAATAACAAAATAGAGGGCAATATGAAATATCTCCTTGGAAAAATAGCTGACCTAGAAAATAGATCCAGGAGAGATAATTTGAAAATCATTGGACTCCCTGAAAGCCATGATCAAAAAAAGAGCTTAGACATCATTTTTCTTTTTTTTTTTTCTTTTTGTGAGGCAATTGGGGTTAAGTGACTTGCCCAGGGTCACACAGCTAGTAAGTGCTAAATATCTGAGGCCGGATTTGAACTCAGGTCCTCCTGAATCCAGGGCCGGTGCTCTATCCACTGTACCACCTAGCTGCCCCCTAGACATCATTTTTCAAGAAATTATCAGGGAAAATTGCCCTGATATTCCAGAAGCAGAAGGTAAAATAGAAATTGAAAGAATCCATTGATCACCTCCAGAAAGAGATCCCAAAAGGAAAACTTCCAGGAATTGTATAGCCAAATTCCAGAGATCCCAGGTCCAGGAGAAAATAATGCAAGCAGCTAGAAAAAAGGAATTCAAATACTGTGGAGTAACAGTCAGGATAACCCAAGATCTAGGAGTATTTACATTAAAGGACCAGAGGTCATGGAATATGATATTCTGGAGGGCAAAGGAACTGGGACTACAACCAAGAATCACCTACCCAGCAAAACTGAGTATAATGTTTTGAGGAAAAATAGGACTTCAATGAAAAAGAGGACTTTCAGGCATTTGTGATGAAAACACCTGAACTGAATAGAAAATTTGACTTTCAAATACAAGACCCTAGAGAAGCATAAAAAGGTAAAGATGAAAAAGAAATCATGAGGGTCATTAAAAGGTTAAACTGTTTACATTCTTATGTGAGAAGATAATTCTTCCAGCTCATAAGAACTTTCTCAGTATTAGGGCAGCTGAAAGGAATATACTTATACAGAGGACACATGTATGAATTGAATATGAAGGGATGATATCTGTAAAGCATTTATCCTTGTTTTTTGCGGGGCAGGCAGGGTGGGGTGGCTTATGTCTGGGGCTGGATTTGGGATTGGGGCCTCCTAGGTCCAAGGCTGGTGCTTTGTCTACTGTGTCACCTAGCTGACCTATGATGACATCTTTAAAATAAAGTTAAGGGGTAAGAGGAAGCACTGGAAGAAAGGGAAAGGGAAAGGGAGAGGTGGAAGGGTGTAAAGTAGCTCACATAAAAGAAGCAAGAAAAAACTTATGGAGTAGAGGGGAAAATGGGGAAGGAGTAGGGGAGTGAGTGAGCCTTACTTTCATCAAAGAGGGAATAACATAAACACTCAAGTGGGTATAATAATATATTTTGCCCTGAGGGAAAATGGGAGGGGAAGAGGAAAAGGGGGTGAGAGATGAACTAAGGTAGGACAGATTGGAGCAGGGGGCAGTAAAAAGCAAAATACTTTTGAGGAGGGATAGGGTAAACAAAGATAGAAAATAGAGTAAATATCAAGGGGAGGGAATAGGATGGAAGGTAATACAGTTAGCAATAGTAACTGTGAAAGAAATTATGAGCAGGATGCCATCAGAAGGATGTATGAAAAATGCAAACCATCAACAGAGGAAGAACTGATGGTATTTGAATACAGATTGAAGTATAATTTTATTTGTCAGTTCCTCTTTCTAAAGTTATTCTGTCTATTTTCTTTCACAACTTGACTAATGTGAAGATGCTTGGCATAACTGCACATGTATGACTTATATTGAATTGCTTGATTCCATAGGGAGGGGTGAGGAGGGAGGGAGGAAGAAAATTTAGAACACAAAGTTTTTTTAAAAATCAATGTGGGGGCAGCTAGGTGGCGCAGTGGATAGAGCACCAGCCCTGGAGTCAGGAGTACCTGAGTTCAAATCCGGCCTCAGACACATAACACTTACTAGCTGTGTGACCCTGGGCAAGTCACTTAACCCCAATTGCCTCACTAAAAGAAAAAAAAAATCAATGTGAAGAAATGATGAGCAGGCGGATTTCAGAGAAACCTGGAAGGATTTACATGAACTGATGCTGAGTAAGATGAGCAGAAGGAGAAGAACATTGTACACAGTATCAACAACATTGTGTGTTGATCAACTGTGATAGACTCAACTCTTCTCAGCAATACAAAGGTCCAAGATCGTTCCAAAGGACTCATGATGGAAAATGCTCTCCAAATCCAGAAAAAACAAAACAAAACTGTGGAATCTAGATGCAGATTGAACAGATTGAACTATACTATTTCTACTTTTTTTTTCCTTTTTTGAGGTTTTTCCCTTTTTCTCTGACTCTTCTTTCACAGCATGACTAATGCAGAAATATGTTTAATGTGATTGTACATATATAACTTATATCAGATTGCTTGCTGTCTTGGGGAGGGGAGAGGGAGGGTGGGGAGGGAGAAAAATTTGAAACTAGAAATCTTATAAAAACAAATGTTGAAAACTATCTCTACAGGGGCAGCTAGGTGGCGCAGTGGATAGAGCACCAGCCCTGAAGTCAGGAGTACCTGAGTTCAAATCCGGCCTCAGACACTTAACACTTACTAGCTGTGTGACCCTGGGCAAGTCACTTAACCCCAATTGCCTCACTTAAAAAAAAAATTTTAAAAAAAAGAAAACTATCTCTACATATAACCAGAAAATAATAAAATACTTTTATGATAAAAAAAAAATCTGAGTTGCTAAAATAAGATGCAAATATGAAAGATCTTACTGCTTTCAAATTGAATTGTAGCCAATTCCATATCCTAAGTAAATAAGTAAGTCTGCTTTTGGACTTGCCATCCACTTGCTAATAGTTATATATTCATGTATAAGATTAGGTTCTTGAAGTAGCTCTTCTTTCACGGTGATATGGGGATAATAAATGGAGGGAGTGAGACAAAGACATAAATGTGTTCTAATTAAATGGAGTAGTAAGTTTTGATAAAGCAACAAGATCAGATTGTTTTCTCTAAGAACCAAGATATACATGTGTAGATGTCTATATCTCTGAAACTGATTTCCAAATGTTTCTAATGGGCTATAGAGGCCTTGAGTCATTTAAATAAGTGATCCTGGGTGTTGAACACCCCAGGATCAAAGGGAGAAATGTTCTATTAAATTAGCTTCATTTTGTTTTTATCCACCATTTTGTGAAGCTAAGTTTCAGCTGCTTGCAAGTCATCTGATTTTAAATCACAAGATTATTTCCCTCTCTCAAAGGTCACTCTTCTTTAGGAATGTTACAAAACTAACCCCTCTCTCACCTCAGTATCTTCTTACTCCCTCCCCCTCCATTGTGACACAGAAAAAATTCAAGGGACATAGTTTATGGGTAATTAATCATTTTATTAATCATGCTAGCAATAATTAATAAAGGGGGTCAGTGGCCTTCTTGAATGCCAAAGTAATAAAAGGAATCAGTGGCCCTCTTAAATGCCAAAGACCCTTCATAGAACCCACTCAATGCTTATATGTCCTTGGGAGAGTGGGTATCCCTGAACATGACAATCAGCTCTGATTGGTTAATAAGTAATGAGAGAAAATCAGGAGAGGTGGGCTTATTCTAATAAGGATCGGGGGGGATGTGACTCTGATCACTCAGTTTTGGTCAAAGAGACAAATCACCCCACCTAAGGTAATCTAGACAAAAAGGGCAGTTCCACTTTTACCCAGACCTATCTGAGTAAATTTACCTAAACTAAACTTTCTTTACCTTTTGAACATATCTGAGTTTTTCCTTTCATTATTATTCCTGCACTTCAAAGGCTGCTGAAACCCTAGTCCTAATTCAATAAGTGGTTATTAATATGAGAGAAAAATAATCATTTCTCTCACCACCGATGAGAAATCAAATGTCTCAATCCCTATAATACTGTTTTTCCTGTTTTTCATTCCCTCCAAATTGTATATTAACTGTGGGAAACCAAGCTTTGGGGTCCTTGGCTACCAAGAACCTCGGTCCCAGTTTGTTTTCCAACTGCATGCATTGTAAATTGTTTGTTTGGATGGAACTTGGTTTCTTTTTATTTCACTGTAACACATATGAGAGACTATGGTAAGCAAAGTATTGGCTGCAGTACCCTATCATGTGGACTGGGTTAGTTATTTTTCATATGAGGCATTAAAACTGTCCCTGACACTTGATTGCCTCAGGGAACTGAAGGCTTGGTTACTGACTTTTTTTTTTTTTTTAGGCAGTGGGGGTTAAGTGACTTGCCCAGGGTCACACAGCTAGTAAGTGTCAAGTGTCTGAGGCTGGATTTGAACTCAGGTACTCCTGATTCCAGGGCCGGTGCTTTAACCACTGCGCCACCTACCTGCCCCGGTTACTGACTTTTTGTACTTTGAGTACAAAAAACCATGAGGAACTCCTGAAGTCTGACCACCAAACTGCCATGAGTTAGTTATACAGAGGCGGAGAATCTGCCCTCAGCTGAATCCTTTCATAATCTTGTTGAATATCCTTCCCTTGCCATGGCTAAGTAAATCTATTTTTGTTAACTGTTGGATCTTCTATGACTATTTCATTTTATTGCAGAATCTAAACTGAACTCCCAGGGGACTGGCCTGAGCCTGAATCAGAACTTTCTTGCAACCCATAAGCTAAGGCTGGGGAAATGTAAAAGGAATTAATTTCTCTTGAGAGAGAAGAAGAAAAAACTGTCTGAGTGGCCCTTTTGTGAAGCAGTTTTAAGGTAGATTAAATTCAGACCTGAAAATGTGTTGATTGGTCCTGAGGCACTCAGACTGGGTAGTGTCACTAGAAATAGCAGTGATACTTATCTGAAGTAGCAGTAATAATAGCAGCAAACAGCAATAATAGGAAAAAATGTCAGCAGATGGCTTTTAAGAAGCCTCAGAGCAGTATCCTAGTGGAGAGGAAAGATGTTTGTTTAGGAGGTTGAGAATACAGAGGACATAGGTTTAGTTTATGACTGCTACAGAGACAGGGGAAGCAACTGGAATGAGGAAATTTATTAGATTATGCCCAGAAGCTGTAGGACACAGAGATGAGAAGCCACTAGGCACAGCTGGTTGCTGGGAGACAGAGCTATGAGAACTCAGACAAGAGAGGTTTCCCCATCCATAAAATAAGGCAGACATCACTAAGTTTTACTTAGATTTGTTTCTTTTCCCATGATCATGAAGCTGTTGGAGACCATATTCATTTTTGTAAGGTGAATAATTTAACTGCATGTTTTTTCTTGTTATTTACTTTGCTATTTTGTTCCAATTAGATACTTTGCTATTTGATTTATGTAGCTAGGTGGTACAGTAGATAGAATGCTGAGCCTGAAGTCAGGAAGACTCATCTTCCTGGTTTCAAATCTGGCCTAAGGCACTTACTAGCTGTGTGACTCTGGGCAAATCACTTAACCCTGTTGGCCTCAGTTTCCTCACCTGTAAAATGAACTGGAAAAGGAAATGGCAAACCACTCTAGTATCTTTGCCAAGAAAACCCCAGTGAGATCACAAATTTTATTTATGACTCCTAATCCTTTCCACTCCCCCTACCTTCCCTATTAATGTTGAGGCCAATATCATCCTCCTAGTTCCTCAGACTCACAACCTAGGAGTCATCCTGGCTTCCTCAACCCCTATATCCAAGCTATTGCCAAGGCCTGTCAATTTCACTTTTGCAACATCATCCATATAGATTCCTTTCTCTCCTTTGACACTGCCTCACACCTCGGTTATTGCAATAGCTTGCTGGCATGTCTGCCTGCCTCAAGTCTCTCCCCACTCCAATCCATTCTCTATTCAGATCTGATCATGTCACCCCCTAATCAATAAATTCCAGTGGCTTCCTATTACCTCAACAAGCAAATACAAAATGCTCTGTTTGGCATTTAAAGTCTTTCATAACCTAGCCCTCTCCTACCTTTCTAGTTCTTATACCTTACTCCCTGATATGTACTCTTCAATCCAGTGTCCTGGCTGTCCTAAAAACAAGAGATTACATCTCTTGGCGTTGGGCATTTTCTCTGGCTATCTACCATGCTTGGAAAACCCTCCTTCCTCTGCTTTACCCACTGACTTGCATGACATCCTTTAAGTTCCAACTAAAATCCCACCTTTTATAGCAAGCCTTCCCTAGCCCCCCCTTAATTCTGATGCTTTTCCTCTTTTAATTATTTCCATTTTATCCTATATATAGCTTCTTTGTATATATTTATTTGCATATTGTCACCTCCATTAGATTATAAGCTCCTTCAGGGTAAGGACTGTATTTGCTTCTTTTTGTATCCCCAGCACTTAGCACAGTACCTGACCCATAGTAGGCACTTAATAAATGTTTATGGAATTGAATTGGATTGATTTGTCCAGTAGTAGTTACCAGAGGGGTTGTTAAACCACATGATTCCACCATATACACATTGAACCCAAGTAACATGTGATTCCAGAGTCGAGTGGGAATAATATACTTATTAAAAATTAATTCTTGCTATGAGTCAATCAGCTATCAAACCCAGAAAGCTAGCTAAAAGGAAGAAAACAAGGTTCCTTATGACTAGAACATCTTAATATTGCTTTTTTAAAAGTGGGAGCAACAAATGAAGGTTGGAATTATGCATTTAGTGAGTTTTAGTGACTACTGAATTGACTATTGTCTTTTATTTTATTTTTTCCCCTTAGGTCAAGTAGCATAGTGCTAGACCTAGAGGTAAGAAAACTTTGATTCAAATCCAGCTTCTGACACTTACTTTGTGACCAGGAGCAAAATAATTATCCTCAATGAGCCTCAGATTTCCCATGTATAAGTTGGAGATTATAATACATTATTGCTGTTCAATTGTTTCAGTCATGTCTGACTCTTGGTGATCCCATTTGGGGTTTTCTTGGTAAAAATACTGGAGCAGTTTGCCATTTCCTACTCCAGCTCATTTTTTTTTTTTTTTTTGCGGGGCAATGGGGGTTAAGTGACTTGCCCAGGGTCACACAGCTAGTAAGTGTCAAGTGTCTGAGGCCGGATTTGAACTCAGGTCCTCCTGAATCCAGGGCTGGTGCTTTATCCACTGCGCCACCTAGCCACCCCCTCCAGCTCATTTTACAGATGAGGAAACTGAGACACACAGGGTTATGTGACTTGCCCATGGTCATACAGCTAGTAAGTGTCTAAGGCCAGATTTGAACTCAGGAAGATGAGTCTTCCTGACTCCAGACCCAGCACTCTATTCACTATACCATATAGCTGCCTATATAATACATATAGAGCCTATATCACAGGGAGGCTATAGACCCAAGTTAGAGTATGTAAAGTGCTTTTCAAATTTCAAAGTGCTGTTAAGGTTTCTATCAACTATTATTACTTTTCCAAATATTTCTTTCTTTCTTTTTTTTTTGGTGAGGCAATTGGTGTTAAGTGACTTGTCCAGGGTCACACAGCTAGTAAGTGTCAAGGGTCTGAGGCCAGATTTGAACTCAGGTCCTCCTGAATCCAGGGTCAGTGCCTTATCCACTGCACCACCTAGCTGCCCCACAAATATTTCTTAATTGTCCTACAAAAATTCAATTAACTATGACAACCACTATGTCTTCAATAGATTATAGATTCCTAGAAGGCAGAAAGACTTTGGCATTATTGCAAAGAATATGGGCATTATTTGAATATGATCTGGATCATAGATCCAGGACTGGAAGGGACTACAGACCATCCAGTGCAACCGTTTCATTTACCAGATGAGGAAACTAATACCCAGGAAGAAGGAAATTGATCAAGGTAACAGAGGCAGTAAAAATCAGAGGTGGGATTTGAACCCAGCTCATTTCATTAAATAAGTACTTGCCAGTACTTATTTCCACTCTATCCTGACCATCCTTAGATTAATTTGCTGATGCTTGGAGATATTTCTAATGCAAAAATGAAAACATTATAGAAGTAATAATTCTGATTATAAAAATCTTTAAAAATACATCTATCTACCCCAATTTTCTTGGATGGCATCTCCCTAGATATATTCTAGGCTCCTTAGGTCAGGCTAGGTGGTATAGTGGATAGAATACTCACCTTGGAATTAAGAAGACCTGTGTTTAGATCCTCCTTCAGACACTTACTAATTGTGTGACTCTGGGAAAAACACAACCTCTGTCTACCTCGGTTTCCTCAGTTGTAAAAGGAGGAAAATAATATCACCAACTTCTAGGATTGTCACAAAGATCAAATGACAATATTCGTAAGAAGCGCTTAGTACAGTGTCTGGCACATAGTAGGCACTTAATAAGTACTTATTTCCTTCCTTCCCTCCATTCTTCTTCAAGGGATGGGGGTGGGATCTTCCACTGTGGTATCAGCTAAGGCTCCTCTCTCTGTGATGATCCCATTACTATTGGGTACTCAAAAGACACTCACAGACTGTCCACATTTGAGCTTGCCCCCAACACAGTGCCTTGTACCTGATGGGCACTATCAATATTTACTGAGTTGGACTGAATTATTTGGTGCTGGAGATTAGACTCTTTTACATAAACATCCCTTGGCCACAGGACCCTGACAACTGGGAAGAAGTTCATGCTTATCTGTGATGGAAACAGCTGTTTTATGGATTGAATCCACCCAAGACTTGAGCTGTTTGCATTGTTTCCTGATCCAAGGCTTCACATCCTTCATGTTCAATATTGTTGACTCGGAGTCCAGGCTTTGCAGATGGAACGTGATAAACAGACGGTATTCTAGTTGATTGCGTATATTGGTGGTGAGTCAGGTTTTATGAATACAGAGTAAACAGTTGGGACTAGAACCTTGGCTTCTCAACTTTCAATCTAATGGTCTTCCTATTCTATCCCTCTTTCCTGGCTCTTTCTTACCTGGATGTAATCTCTTGAATGCAGAATAAAAAATTTCAATCCATTTTAACAAAATGTTGAGTGTGCATATTACTTTAAAAGGGAACAAGCATTTATTCTGGGCCTATGTGATAGGTACTTTAGTAAATGCTTTACAGATTTAACTCCTTTGAAATTTTATTTTTAAAAGCCATATAATTGGGGTAGCTAGGTGATGTAGTGGATAGAACACCGGCCCTGGAGTCAGGAGGAGTCTGAGTTCAAACCTGACCTCAGACATTTGACACTTAGTAGCTGTGTGACGCTGGGCAAGTCACTTAACCCCAGTCGCCTCCCCCCCCACCCAAAGCATAATTGAAAATGAGGAGAAAAGGATATGTTTACATTCCCTTCCCCCTTTAATGTTTGACTTAGTGCTAATCATGTTTTAACCATATAGAAAAGAGGTGAGACCTTCAAAATATAATGATAATAAATGAAATATGACAGACCTTCAAAAGATTGTGATGAGTTCTACTGTTGGTGGCAAATCTCTGTCTTTTGAAGATAGATTGGATTTTTGGAAACAGCCAAAAGTTATTCTGAGCCAAATCTGGTGAATGAAGTGAAAATAATCTTCTAAAAGATGGCTAAAAGCAGTAGAATGTCCTTGCCTTCAGGGCAGGGACTACAAGCATTTTTGGCTTTGTGTTGCCAGCATAGTGTCTGGGACACAGTAGGTCCCTAAAAATGCTTGTTGTTGAGCCCTGTGTAATTAAAGTGACCAAGCTTGGCCCTGGAAGGAATAAGAAAATGCACTTGGGAAGACTTATGAAGCGATGAAGAGAGAAAGGAACAGAACTGATTTATACAAAGATAACATTATAGAGAAGAACCACAATGAATGGCATTAGAACTCTGACAAATGCAATGAAGAAACCACGAGTCCAAAGGTTGAGGATGAAACATATCCCCCCTTTTCTAACAGAAAATGCGAAAAGAGAAATGCCTTCTTGTTCTTTCCTAATGCGGGGGATTTGTTTTGCTGGATTATGCAGTTATCCAGCTTTATTTTTAAGGGTTTGAAAAAAAATTTCTCTGGGGCATTTAGGTGGTGCAGTGGATAAAGCACCAGCCCTGGATTCAGGAAGACCTGAGTTCAAATCCAGCCTCAGACATTTGACACTTACTAGCTGTGTGACCCTGGGCAAGTCACTTAATCCTCATTTGCCCCGCAAAAAATTAAAATTAAAAAAACTGCTTGATGTGGGGGAGAGTAGTAGTAGTGACAGATTAACTTAAAAATGCTCATTAGTCAGGAAATTAAAATAATACTTTTTTTTTTTTTTAACTGAGGCAGTTGGGGTTAAGTGACTTGCCCAGGATCACACAGCTAGTAAGTGTTAAGTGTCTGAGGCCGGATTTGAACTCAGGTACTCCTGATTCCAGGGCCGGTGCTCTATCCACTGTGCCACCTAGCTGCCCCTAAAATAATACATTTTAAGAGAAGAAAATGTAGCCCTTTTTTTGGCATAGGTGGGGGAGTGTCGGTGAAGAGCATTGGATATAATGTCAGATGTCATTGATGTGTTGGTTAATTTTGCTGAACTTTTAATTTCTAAGTTTCTATTTCTCTTTAAAAAAAAACTTTTAATTATAAAAGATGGCTTGCTGGCTAGGGGAGGTGAAAGAATATATTAAGAAATAAAAATGATATAAAACAAAAATATTCATAACTTTTAAAAATGAACGTTTCTTGAATTGAACAAAGTAGAAATATGGGAATTTGGGGGATGGGATTGAGGGAGGAAAGGACCTCTAAGAAAAGAAATTGATATGGCTTAGCACGGTATGTGACCCATAGAAAACATTTAATGAGTACTCGACTTGAAAGTTGGTGGAGGACAGGTTGAGAAGAGTGATTTTTCTTCCTTATCAGTTTTGCCTGGGGCTGACTCTGGGGAAGGAAAAATCACTAGTCCTTGCCAAATGACACCAATATTCTGCTGGTTACGAAAGACATTGAATACCACAGTATCTGCTGCCCAGAATGATAATAAAGGAAACTGCTTTCTCCATAGTTTTATTTTTCCTGACAAAAGCTTGGCAGGCTAGCCCTGGCAGACTCTCACCTTCCACACTAGCAAAATGGCTCTTGAGATTTTTTTTTGCATAATGAAAAATAGAGAACCACATTAAGCCCCCCCCAAACAATATGCATTATACCTACTTTTTTTTTTTTGAGGGGCAATGAGGGCTAAGTGACTTGCCCAGGGTCACACAGCCAGTAAGTGTTAAGTGTCTGAGGCCAGATTTGAACTCCGGTCCTCCTGAATCCAGGGCTGGTGCTTTATCCACTGTGCCAGCTAGCTGTCCCCTCCTATTTCTTTTACTTTTTTTTTTTTTGGTGAGGCAATTGGGGTTAAGTGACTTGCCCAGGGTCACACAGCCAGTAAGTGTTAAGTGTCTGAGGCCAGATTTGAACTCAGGTCCTCCTGACTCTAGGGCCAGTGCTCTATCCACTGCGCCACCTAGCTGCCCCCCCCTCCTATTTCTTTTAAAGAAAAGGATTAACAAAGGTGGGGGACACTCCAAAAGACTTGCTGCAGATCACCTGATCTTTGCTTGTGGAAATCTGGTATGTATGTTTGTACTTAATCAAAAAAAGTTTTACTGATATCTTTGAACTTTCATGTTATCATCATCTTTGAATGGAGCAGCATTGTCTCCCTACTCCCAGCACACCCAATTGATTTCTCCCACTTAACAAACAATAAAAATCAGCCAACACTGTGTCTGGCGATGTATACAACATCCTTCCTCTGTAGTCCCTTACCTCCTTGCCACCCTTTAGATGTCACAGCGGATAAATTGCCGGGCCTAAGGTCAGGAAGACACTAAGTTGAAATCCAACCTAAAACATTATGAACTTTGTGACTCTGACAAATAGTTTAACCTCTGTTTGCCTCAGTTTCCTCAACTGTAAAGTGGGAATCATAACAGCCTCTACCTCCCAGGGTAGTGGCAGGGATCAAATTAGATAAAATTTGTAAAGAGGTTAACAACAATGGCCACCATATAAGTCTGATTCATTATCTGTGATTGAGACCAATACTGGTTATTACAATTATACAAAGTTGTTTTTCTTTTAGTGGTTTTGAAAATTTTCATTATCATCATCATGTAAAATACATTGCACATCTGTACATCTGTACCTTATCTCCTTATTGGGGCCCTTTATTCTTAATTTTCTTCTCCTTTCTTTCAAGTCATTTCACTGACAATTCTACTTCTAAGGGCAAAGAGAAAAGGTAAAACTTGGATTGGTCAAATCATCTATAAGCACTGTGTGGTTCGATTGAGTTAGTGCTATTGAGGCTGTGCCCTTTAGGAAAGGCCAGTCCTCTTGTGTCTATCAAAAAGTCACCGACTACATCTTTAACCCAGCCCAGTAGATGTGTGCTGTTAACTATAAGAGAGAAGAGATGAGAGAGCACAGCTAGGGAAAGTGCCAAATCCATTAGTGCTGCTAAAAATACAACTCAACCCCCACCTCCAGCCCCCACCTACACATGTTTTTCCATGAAATGCTGGTTCTTAGATACCTCTGTACTGAAAGGCCAACTCTATAATAAGCAGAGAAGCTATAATTCAAAGTTTGGGGAGAGGGAAGTTGAAACTAATGACTAAATGAGGTTTGGGATTTATCTCAAACTACATACTGCCGCGAATAGTTGCTTTTAGTGTCTTCTCTGATACTCAAGGCAAACAGAATTTGAGTACTTAGAGGAAACTCTAGTTCAAAGTATGGGAAGGGAGGGGCTTAAAACCAATGGGCAAATTATGTTTGGGGGATTATCTGTGGGTTCTAATTACCTGGGTAAAACCTATTTTCCCTTCCCCTAGAAATTCAACACATTCACATTATATTGAATAATGTTTGTGCAGTGGGGATTAAAGGGAGGATGGCTTGTGGCTTCTGAAATTCTGCATGCTTTGAGAATGTTGGTAAGAGTGATGAACCCAACAATGATTCTTCTTTTTTCAGGTCTTTTTCCTCTTAGTTGAAGGGTTTAAAAAGAGAAACCACTGAACAATGATGAAGCATGCTGCCTACTCATTTCCTGACAAAGAGGTGTAGATTGAGACATACTTTTTGGACATGGGCAATATGGGAATTTGTTTCACTTGACTATACTTATTTTTTAGAATGTTTTTGCTTTTCTTTCTTTTTGAATAATGGAAGAGGGCAAGAAAATAGACTTTCGTTAATTAAAATTTTTTTAACTTAAAAGGGTCTGCTGATGACCATCAGTTGAAGAATGTCTAAAAAATTGTGCTATGTTAATATAATGAAATATAACTGTAGTGCAAAAAATGAGGACTGGCCCTGGCATGATGACACATACCATTCATCCTTGCCTACAGGGAAGCTGTGGCTAGGGGATTGCTTGGGTTCAGGAGGTCTGAGCTTCAATAGGGCTAAACCAACTGGGTGTCTACACTAAGCTTACCAATATGGTAAGCTCCAGGCTGGGGGCAGAGGACCACCATATTGCCTAAGGAGAGGTGAGCCAGTTCAAGTCAGAAATGGGGAGAAAGGAAAAGAGAAAGAAGAATTCCAAGATGTACAGGGAGCCTTATAATGAAACAATACAGACTCTAATAAACATAACAGGGAAAATAATGCACAATGACTCCAACAAAGTAAATAGAAATAAAGGAAATTGAATTCTGTGTAATTAAAATGACCAAGCTTGGCGCAGGAGAAGAGTTGAGAAAATACCCCTCCCTCCCTCCCTTCTTTGCAGAACTGGGTGAGCTGTGATGCAAAAACATTGCATATAGTTTTGTTTTGGTTTTTTTTTTTTTGGTGAGGCAATTGGGGTTAAGTGACTTGCCCAGGGTCACACAGCTAGTAAGTGTCAAGGGTCTGAGGCTGGATTTGAACTCAGGTCCTCCTGAATCCAGGGCCGGTGCTCCTGCGCCACCTAGCTGCCCCTATTGCATATAGTTTTGCTGCATTGCTTTTTTTATTTGTCTTTTAAAAAATTCTTTGTTACAAAGGGTGACTCACTAAGGAGTGAGAAGAGAGGAGAGAGGAGTATTTTTGGAAATGAAGGTAATATAAAAACAAGCCATCATGGAGAGGCAGTCTTGAAGCCAGGATGACATGGGTTCAGTCCTGCCTCTGAACAAGTCACTTAACCATTCATTCATAGACCACTCTTGAAGTAGTAGAGAAGGTACTGGCCTATGCTAGTAGAGAAGGAGTCCCTCATCTAGGAATTCCCTATATCATAGATACAGTTTCCATCCCTATCAAAACAAAAAGTCACATGATGTATATCATATTTCTTGCCTTCTCAATGGGTGGAAGAGGGAGAAGAGGAAGGGAGAGAATTTAAATTTAAATTAAAAAAAATTTTAAATTAAAAATAAAAACAAAACAAAAAACCAATTAAAAAAATTTTTTTTGGGGTGGGAGACAATTGGGGCTATGATTTGCCCAGGGTCACCCAGCTAGTAAGTTTCTGAGGCTGAATTTGAACTCAGGAAGATTAATTTTCCACATTCCAAGCCCAGTGTTCTAGTCACTGTGCCATGTAGTTGCCCCTAAAATTGTTTTGTGAAGAAAGTTTTCTGAGACTGTTCTGTATTGAATACTCTTCAAGCTGCCCTCTGCCTCCTCCCTCCATTACAATTTAAGTTTCTTGAAGGCAGGTAGTCCCATTTTTTTCTTTTTTGTAGCTCCATCATCTTCTTCTTCTTCTTTTTTTTTTTTTGGTACGGCAATTGGGGTTAAATGGCTTGCCCAGGGTCACACAGCTAGCAAGTGTCAAGGGTCTGAGGCCGGATTTGAACTCAGGTCCTCCTGAATCCAGGACTGGTGCTCTATCCACTGGGCCACCTAGCTGCCCCCATCTTCTGCATAGGGTCAGTATAGATGGGACCTTGGAGGACATCTAGTCTAACTCTCATTTTATAGACAATGAAACTGATGCCCCAATGCATTAAGTAATAATAAAATTGCTAGAATTTCTGCAATACTTTAAGGTTAGAAAAATGATGTACATATGTTAAGTATCTGAGCCTCAAAACTACCTTGCGCGGTCAGTACTATTATTATTTTCATTTTACAAATGAGGAAACTGAGGTACTCTATCCATCATACCACCTAGCTGCCTTAAGTGACTTGTACAGGGTCACATTCGTGGCAAAGAATTTGTGGCCTCTGACTACACACTGCTTTCCCCACTTCATTGAGTTCGATGATAGTCGCCTAATAAATAACAGGGATATTTAAGAGCTAAGAAGGGGTAACATAGATAGAAAATGTTCACATTAGCAGTAGAGAAACTCAGCAGGAGTCAAAAACAAGTGGTTCAAAGAATGAAAGGAATGGGAAGAGTGACTTGGGATTTCAGTCTAAATCCTTCACTGGACTTCAGTCATACAGAAGCCTTTTCCATGCTATAACCAGGGCAGCCCTTTGGCTGTGGGGAGCTCAGCTGCCCTAGATCACTGGCCTAGAAAGCAGGTCTAGTGAAAGCTGAATTGCTTTCCTGGGAAATGTTAAGAAGGGCCCTTGATCTCATTTGCTGATCTAAGAGACTTTCTGTAATGAAATGATTCAATCTTTTAATTCAATTCAGAGCCTCAGACTTAATGACCTTTCAAGCTAAGAATCTAGTGGATAAAGAGGGAGATGATTCCTCTTTGGTTTGATGAAGTTTCTCAAAATGTAGGGTGACTTTTTATTCTCATAATCTCTATCAAATAACAAACACTTACAGGGGAATTGTTAAATGTCCGGAACTCTTAGGTGCTGAGAGAATACCCAAATAAGTCTGAGATCACAGACCCTGCTCTCAAGGCCTACTTTTACTTTGGGAGATAAGACAAATCTATACCAAGAGAGAACTGAGAATTCAAAGCAGCGTATGTCACCTGCCAAATGATTGATGCAGATAGTAAAGGCTAGAGGGGTTCGGAAGAATGAAAGATCATTGTGGGCTAGAGTGGTCAGGGAAGATTCTCATAGTCTCTTCTTTAAATTTCTTTACCTCATCTTTATCTCTTGTCTTAGAGGATGAGGTCTGCTTCTTGTAAAACTAAATCCTCACTCCAACCTGTGCATGTGAGCCCATCCTCTACCTCTTCATTTATTCTTTCATTGTTTCACTCATTCATTTATCCATCCATTCAAGAAATGCCCATTTGGGGGCAGCTAGGTGGCGCAGTGGATAAAGCATCAGCCCTGGATTCAGGAGTATCTGAGTTCAAATCCGGCCTCAGACACTTGACACTTACTAGCTGTGTGACCCTGGGCAAGTCACTTAACCCCCATTGCCCCGCAAAAAAAAGAAAAAAAAAGAAAAAGAGAAGAAAAGAAATGCCCATTAAACATCTAGCCCAAGAGCCTTGGGAATAGCAGTGTCCCCTATATCTCCAGACCTGCTTGCTTTCAGTTCAGCCCCTGAAACCAGCATTGAGGGGGAAAATCCCAATGATTGTGGAGGAGGGGCCCAAATTCCTCATCACAACCAGTGATCAAATGCCACCAACAAATAGAGAAAAGCATAGGAGCCCTGGGAATGGTAGCACAGTCCCAGACCATAGGTCCTGCTTCCATTCCAACCCTCATGGCCATTATCTCAGGAGACAACTCTTGTAGAAAGGGGCCCAGCCCTCCCCAACAACTGCCAAACAACTGCTACTCATCGGGTGGACAAGTCAGCCTAGCCGAAGCAGCATGGCACCCTGGGAGACAAACAGGAGGTAGCATGTGCCAGATAGTGAAACCACAGCCACCCCATTGATCCCTATATCACATCCACCCCAAAAGAGACATTCCAGGATCCTGAATGTGTGAGCCTTGGGAATGGCAATGGTTCTTGTCCAGTGCCCTCAGCTGTCATTCTAGGAAGTGCTTCCATGGGGATCCAGCCTGACATCTTCTGGTGATACAGCCACAGTGGCTGAAGACCCAGAAAAGAAAGTTCCAGTCACCAAAGTCCTTCATATTGTCAAATAGCAAAATCATCAGAAACTGATGATTTTATCAGTGGAACTGGCATTAAGGAAGAGGCTTTACTACCTGCTTTGCCACTGCACCCTAAGGAGTATGGGATCTTACAATCTCTTGGCAGCTGAAACCTTCCTTATGTGTTATCTCCCCCATTAGAATGTGAGTTCCTTGAGAGCAAGGACTGTCTTACTTTTCTATTTGTATCCTTGGCTGGCACTTAGCACAGTATTTTGCACATTATTCATTCATCTGTTGTATATGGAGCACTGTGCCAGTTATTAGGAAAGATAAGGAGTTTGGATAGGATCCTCCCTGGCGGAGCTTACAACAAGGAGATAAGACACAAATACAAATAAGTATAATAGTCAATATTATGTGTAAGGTGTATCAGATAATGCCAAAACAGAGTGTGATGTGAAGTCATTTTGGAATGAGAGGATCAGGGAAGACTTCCTTGGGGGAAAAGCATTTAAATTGTGTTTTAAACAATGAGTCAATAAGCATTTATCTTATGAGCATCTAGTATGTCTGAGGCACTGTGCTAAATGATGGGGATACGACGAAAGGCGAATGACAGTCTGCTGTCAAGGAGCTCACAGTCTAATGGGAGGGACAACATCCAAACAAACTCTCATCACCAAAAAGATATCTATCATCTATCTATCGTCTATCTATCACCTATCTATCTATCTATCTATCTATCTATCTATCTATCTATCTATCTATCTATCTATCTATCTACCTACCTACCTACCTATCTATCATATATTTATCCATCCATCTATCTATCTATCTATCATCTATGCATCTTTCTGTCTAGTACAAGAAAACTTGGAGATCCTCAACAGAGTGACCTGAAAGAAGTCAGGGAAACAAGGAGGCAGAGGTGAGGAGGGAAAGAATTCCAGGAATGAGGAACAGCTAAGAATCAAGAAATGGAGTGCCCTGTCGTAGGAACAGCAAATTGGCCAGTGTTTCTGGATCAAAGAGTTTTGTTGTTATTCAGTCATTCTATCTTGTGACCCCTCAGACCATAACACGCCAGGCCTTTCTATCCTCCATTATCTCCCAAAGTCTGTCCAAGCTCATATTTGTTGCTTCTATGACACTATCTATCCATCTCATCCTCTTTCCATCTCCTTCTCCATTTACCTTCAATATTTCCCAACATCAGGGTCTTTTCCAATGAATCTTGCCTTTTCATTGTGTGGCCAAAGCATTTAAGCTTCAACTTCTGTATTTGTTTTTCTAACAAGTAGTCTGAATCAAAGAGTAAATGTGGGGAAGGTAAAAGGGGGGTAGGTTATGAAAGACTGAATGACAGAGGATTTTATATTTGAACCTGGAGGTGAAAGGGAGCCATTGGAGTTTGTTAAATAGGGGGATGCTATGGTCAGACCTGACCTTTAGGAAAATACATTTGATAGTTGAGTGGAAGATAGACCAGAGTGAGATGGCCTCTGGGCCTGTTTGTCTTATTCTTTGGATCATCTGAGGGCAGGTCACATTGGATTGGTTATTCATGGCCCAAATGTAATTCAGTAAATAATAGAATAATAGGAAAGTAGGCCCAATAAAATTATGTATATATTCTGAACTTTTTTGTATCATGGACCCCTTTGGCAGTCTATTGGAGCCTTTGTAGAATAATGTTGTTAAATGCCTGAAATAAATATATAGGATTACA